>NC_057847.1:2500000-3750000 GCF_910594005.1 Cervus elaphus
TCCATAGTAACACTGACTCTTACAATGATTTGGCCACAAAATACAATTAAGGCACCCATGTTTTATGAGAGAGGAGAAAAATATGCTTTTAAATTTCCCTTTTGGTCTGAGTACAGATAACAAGAAGGAAGATGTTCAGATATGGCTCGTATTTTAAAGAGTCTATTGGCTACAGCTATATCCTGTTTCTATAATTTGGTCCATATAAGCCAGAATGAATGTTCTCAAGTATTATTCCCCTCTTATTTATGATACAAATATCTGAAAAGACATGCCATTCCCTAGATCATTTCTATCTCCTCTATTACAGTTTCTAGAATGAGAACTGAACTTACATAAATAATTATTTGGAGGTGACTTTTATTGCTAGCTCTGAAACGCTAAGACATGTCTAGGGAAATCCATAGACCACCAACTGGATTGACCAAAATAACTGGAAATCCTCAGTTTCACCCTGAGGATCAGGACTGGATATATCCATGACTTTATTTACTTACTTGTATGTTACCTGATAATAAGAACCTGTGGAAGAACCTCAGCCTGGAGGCTTCTGGCCACTCCTGCAGACCCTCATGGACAGACTCCTGCCTGTTCTTCGTGGTCTGGAGGGACATCAACAAGGCTTGGTGGCAATAGGCCTGGGATGAGGCAGTGCAAAGACCAGCCCAGCTTTGCATAGTGGGTCATAATGTGTAGTGGGAATTCCTAATAATGTGCTTTCACAGCCTTGAGAAATTTCACAGAAATAGCACTTGGAAAAACAGCATATGTTAAGAAACTGTGTTGAATTTAGAAAGATGGTAACGATAACCCTATATGCAAAACAGAAAAAGAGACACAGAAGTACAGAACAGACTTTTGAACTCTGTAGGAGAAGGTGAGGGTGGGATGTTTCAAAAGAACAGCATGTATATTATCTATGGTGAAACATCACCAGCCCAGGTGGGATGCATGAGACAAGTGCTCGGGCCTGGTGCACTGGGAAGACCCAGAGGAATCGGGTGGAGAGGGAGGTGGGAGGGGGGATCGGGATGGGGAATGCGTGTAACTCTATGGCTGATTCATATCAATGTATGACAAAACCCACTGAAATGTTGTGAAGTAATTAGCCTCCAACTAATAAAAAATAAAAAAATAAAATAAAATAAAATAAAAAAAAGAAACTGTGTTGATGATTATTTTTCATGCTTTTCTTAGAATAATAGCCTTGTTACAGACCCCAAGGCCAGACCCAGAAGGGAGTACGACTGGGATCATGAAAGCATGGACCTTGGAACACCAGGTCAGTGTTAGGTGCGAACACTGCCTATGCACTTGCTGATTGTTCCCGAGATTATCCTAGAAGGGAATGGCCTGGGGTAAAAACAAGGAGATCTGGACTATGTCAAAGTAATGTCTTGGGAAAAATAGATCAAAGAAAGTTTTGTAGTCTGCAATTAGGAATAAATGCTGGATTCAGAGTGAACTCTGCACCTCAGTCAATAGAGGCTGCAGGTCCCCTGACCCATTGCACCAGATTTTGTGTTCTGTTTTCATTCTCATCGCTCACTCCCATACCTTTAGGGCAACAAGTATGTATATTCTAATCATTTAGGCAATATTAGAAGATGGAGTCACATAGCAGGGAGACTATAGACCTTCAGGTTCCTGAGGCTAGCAATAATGGGTAGAGATACACAATAGGCCATCTAAGGTACCCAGGGGATGGTGGAGTGAAATTCCTTGGGAAATTAAAATATTCAAAATCAGCCAAGGAATTGAAAAAGTCATACACAGGACCAAGCAAGATAAATGGTTAGAAAAGTCCTTAAGCATTCACCTTAAGCTGGTCCCTATACTCAAAGCACGCTCAGCTAGTTAGTGAAGGATTGTCCCAGCACAAAGTCAATCACTAAAAATGGGCAAAGAACTATGTAAAATTAGGAATATAATCTATAAACAAAAATAAGGGTGTCAACAAAGACAGAAATTGTCAAAAAAAGAACTAAGCAGAAATTCTAGAGCTGAAAAATACAATAAACAAATTGAAAAAAATTATTAGAGGTATTCAACAGTAGCTTTGAGCAGGAAGAAGAAAGAATCAGCAAACTTGAAGACATAACAAATGAAATTATTGAGTCTGAGGAGCAGTAAGAAAAAAGAAAGAAGAAAAGTGAACAGAGCCTAAGGCACTCATGGAACACCATGAAGTGGGCAATATATGCGCTGTGGGAGTCCCACAGTAGAAGAGAGAGAAAGGTCCAGAAAAAAACTGAAGAAATAACAGACGAAAAATATTCCAATTTGATTTAAAAAAAAAAAAAAACCATGTATCTACAAATCCAAGATGCTCAAGGATTTCCAAGTAGGATAAACCCAAGAAGCCCACACTGAGACACATGATAATCGCACTGTTGGAAAACAAAAAGATCATTATGTAAAAATAATTGTCAGTAAGCTTATAATGATGTCTCAGGAGAAACCCTGAAGGACAGAAGGCAATATATATGAATGATATATGTATTTGAAGTCCTAAAAGAATAATAAAAACAGTCAGAATTATATACTTAGCACAACTAGCCTTCCAAGAAACAGACAATCTGATAAGCAAATCTGTGTAATTCACTACCAGTAGATCTGGCCTACAAGAAATATTGAAGGGAGTCCTTCAAGTTGAAATAAAAGAACACTAGAGGGCAATTCAAAGCCATATGAAGATGTAAGTATCTCTTCTAAAGGTGGGTGAATACATGGGCAAATTTTAAAGAATAGTATTATTATAACTTTGACTTGCAACTCCACTTTTTATTTTCTATAAGATTTAAAAGACATATGCAGAAAAAGTAATTATAACTCTGTTAATAGGTACACAATGTGCAAAGATGCAATTTGTGATTTCAATAAATAAAAATAAATAATAAAAACTGAAATATTTAGTAGTGTTATTGTATGCAATTAAAGTTTGTATCAATTCAAATTAGATTATCATAATTTTTTTTAGTTTTATTGACATGTAGTTGAATTACAATGTCATGTTAGTTTTGGGTGAACAGCACAATGATTCAGTGTTATATATATATATTTGTTTTCAGATTCTTTACCCTTATGGGTTATTATAAAATATTAGATTGTCATAACTTTAGACTGTTATATCTAATTACCATGGTAAGCAGAAAGAAAACATCTATAACAAAATATACACAAAAAAATGAGAAGTGAAACAAAGCATGTCACTACAAAAAATGAACTAAACAAAAAAGAAGGTGGTAATGGAAGAAATGAGGGACAAGAAGCCATAAGCCACATAGAAAACAACGAAATGGCAAAAGTAATTTTATATCAGTAATAACTTTAAATCAAAAGGCATAGATTGGCAGAGGGATTTTACAAAATATGATTCAACTATATGGTGTCTACAAGACACTCAAGACACTCTCTCATAAAAAGAGACTCATTTTAAATCTTAAGACATAAATAAGTTGAAAATGAAAGAATGAAAATATACTCCAAGCAAAAGAAATCTGGGGTGGCTATACTAATATTAGACAAATAACTTTAAGACAAAAACTATTACAAGAGAGAAAATAACAATATAAAGTGATTAAAAGATCAGTTTTCCAAGAAGGTATAGCAATCACAAACAGCATGCAACAAACATCAGACTTCCAAAATATATGAAGCAAACATTAATAGAATTGAAAGGATATTAACAGATCACTCTACAGTAATGGCTGGATGCTTCAATTTTCCACTTTCAATAATGGATAGAAACCAGACAGAAGATATATAAGGAAATAAAGTGTTTAACACTACACTATAAACCAATTAGACCTGAAAGACTTACATAAAACACTGTACCCAACAACAGCAGAATACATACTTCTTTCAAAAGTGCATGGAATGCTCTCAGATAGACTATAAGTTATGCCTCAAGGTTGGTTTTTTTTTTTCATTTTTAAAGATTGAAATCCTATAAAGTATCCTTTCCAATTATAAAGGAATTAACTGGAAATCAATAACAGAAAGGAAACTGGAAAATTTGCAATATGTGGAAATTAAACAAAACACTCTTAAAAAAACAAAGAAGAAATCAAAAAGCAATATCTGCTATGAGCTAAATTGTGTCTCTTGCCCCCCACCACACACACACACACACAG
Organism: Cervus elaphus; assembly: GCF_910594005.1. NCBI lineage: Eukaryota > Metazoa > Chordata > Mammalia > Artiodactyla > Cervidae > Cervus > Cervus elaphus. Next base: position 2,504,138 of record NC_057847.1, read on the forward strand.
ATTTATATGGTGAAGTCTTAACCCCTACTACCTCATAATTTGACTGTGCTTTGGAGATGTCTTTAAATAGATGATTAAATTAAATGAAGCTGTTAGTTGAATCCTAATCCAGTTTGACTGGTGTCCTTATAAAAGGAAATTTGAACACATAGAGAAACATCAGAGGTGCACACGCACAGAGAGATAACCATGTAACTGAAAGCCAAGAGGTCTCGGAGGTAACCAACCCAGCCAGCACCTTGATCTTGGGCTTATAGCCTCCAGAACTACAGGGAAATAAATTTCTGTTGTTTAAGGCACTGCCCCCAGTCTGTAGTATTTTGTTATGACAGCAAACTAATACAATACCCTGAAACAAATGACAATGAAAACCCAACATACCAAAATTTCTGAGATGTGCCAAAAGCAGTACTAAGAAGAATGTATGTGTGTGTGTTAAGTCACTTCAATCATGTCTGACTCTTTGCAACCCTGTAGACTGTAGCCTGCCAGCCTCTTGTCCATGGGATTCTCCAGGTTTCCACTCCCTCCTCCAGGGGATCTTCCCAACCCAAGGATCAAGCCCGTGTCTTTTATGCCTCCTGCATTGGCAAGTGGGTTCTTTACCACTAGCACCACCTGGGAAGTCCACTAAGAAGAATATTTATAGCTATCAACACTTACATTAAGAAAGAAGAAAGATCTCAAATCAAAAAGATGTGTAAGGGCAGTTAACACAAGAGTTGTTGAATATGAATGGATATTACTAATCACATACACCAAAAAAAAACTTCTGGTGTATACAAAAGTTTGGGATAAACTTTACTGAACTTTATAGGAATGATTTTAGAATTTATTTGAATAAAAGAAAATCAGATGCATTTAAAGCCTAATGTGAATTGTTCTTTCCCCTCAGGAAAATCATTCAAAGACTTAATAACTTACTGGTGATTTTAAAGTTTATATATAATCCAAGTTTATAATTCAAAAAGATTAGTTTTGAGTGATCAGGTGGTAACTGATCCTAGTTGGGTATATGAAGTAGATATTTCAGTGATAAAGCTAAACACACAGGGCTGCAGAAGCTGTCACTGCTCAGCTTTTTCCGGGTTTGCACACAACTAATAAGACACAATAATCATTCCTTAGCCTAAGTAATTGCTCAGATATAAATCCTTCCTTTTCAAAGCAAATGATTGGCACAAGGACTCCTGTTTAGAGGATCACTGCTTTGTAATAAACAAGTTTTTTTAATTTCAGCCCAATAATCTTTGAAATCAGTATTGGAAAGGTTGTTTTCAATCAGAAAACAGCTGTGGGAGAAAATCAGATTAAAATTCCCACCAGTTATCTAGAAAGCCCAGAAAATTAATCATTGACATGATTAACCATTGGAGGCTTATGACTAGATTGGTTACTGAAAAGAGAAATTAGGTTTATTGCATGAAAAATCAAAATTATGAAATACCTCCCAAAACAAACCAGACAGGCTTATGTGTTTTCAAGGATGATGATTTAAGACTCTCAATATTAACGAAAGGTATACAACCCCTGGGTAAAAAGCTATATTTTTTCCTGTTGGTCATCCTTTCCCAGAAAGACTAACTTCATTCCAAGGACAGAAAACATTCAGCATTGTCAATAAGAATGTAGATGAATTGAAAGTGCGATAAAATATGCTACTATATGACACCTAAGATCATTATTATTTTGATGGAGTAGACAGCTCTCTGGAAGATTTTACAACTGTTATTAATATTTTTCATATCACATGTATGTATGTTTATTACTTGCTCAGCAATAATATCTTATATAAAGAAAGTCTTTTTTTTTTTTTTTTTTAATTGTTCTAACTGGGATTTCCCTGGTAGTCCAGTAGCTAAGATTCTGCGCTCCCCATGCAAGAGGTCCAGGTTTGATCCCTGGTCAGGGAACTAGATCCTACATGCCGCAACCAAGACCCGACACAGTCAAATAAAAATTTTTTAATTGTTCCAACTAATTTCTAATTATAAATCAATAAAATATTCAAACATAAATGAAACTGATGACAGATTTGGTCCCTATCTCATATTTCTAGGTAGACTCTGCCCGCAACCATTTTGGTATATTTCCTAAGCTCTTCTTGGAGAAAACTGCCAGGACAGAGGAGACACTTGTCCTGGTGGCCTGATGTGGACATGTGGGCTGGAGACTCACCACAGGTAATTGTGGACTGCACCAGGTTCCTCTGCAGACCACAGTTCTCTTCCCTGTTTACCACATGCGTTTGAATAAGTCAAGGCTTTGGAGGACTTTCTGTCTACTTGTTCTATCAGTTAATGAGAGAGAGTCCTGAAATCTTCTACTATGATTTTGGGTTTGTCTATTTCTTTTTCTGTTCTATCAGTTTCTACATATATTTTGAAGCTGTATTATTAACTCATAAACATTGAGAATTATGCCCTTTTGATAAACTGAGACTTCACGACATGGCCTTCTTTATTGTTTGTAATATTCTTTGTATTGTAATTTACTTTTTCTGATATTAATGTAGCCAATGTAGCCACTTGTTTTATATCTATTTTAGCATTGTATATCTTTTTCCATCTTTCTACTGTTAACCTATCTGTGCTTTTATATTTAAAGTGTGTTCCATTATATTATGCTTATGTTCTCTTCTTTTCGGTTTTCATTAATTTATCATCTGTTTTTGATTTGTGGTTGCCCTGTTTTTCAAGTACGTTAACTTCCTATATCTACTTGCTTTAGACTAGTAGTCATAGGCTCAAACACATTCTAGAAAAAAATCTACATTTTCTCACTTTCTTCCTTCACATTTTATTATTTTGATGTCCTCTTTTGAATCTTCTTGTTCATCCTTTTGCTATCTATTGTGGTTATCATCATTTTCACAGAAATGTTTTTATTTGTTTAAATCTGTGTACTGGTTTATTTAAATTATTTACTCTCCAACTTTGATTTTCTCTTTCTGATGGATTCTTACTTCTTTTCTATTTAGAGAAGACCTTTCAGTGTTTCCTTCAGGATAGGTTTAGTTTAGCTGTATTCTTTTAGTTTTGCTTGTCTGAGAAGCTCTTTATCTCTCCTTCCATTCTAAATGATATCCTGCTGGGTTGAATATCCTAGGTAGCCGATTTTTTTTTCCCTTTCAGGCGTTGAATATATCTTGCCACTCCATTCTCACCTGCAGTGTTTCTATAGAGAAATCAGCTTACAGTCTTCTGAAGGTTCCCATATAATAACTCTTTTTTTTTCCTGCTGCCTTTAGAGTCCTCTCTTTGTCTTTAACTTTTGCCATTTTTTAAATAATATATCTTCATGTAGGTCTGTTTGGGTTTATCTTGTTTGGGACACTCTGTGCTTCCTGTATCTGGATATCTGTTTCCTTCTTTAGGTTTTGGATTTTTCAGCCATAATATCTTCAAATACATTTTCAATCCCCTTTTCTCTTTCTTCTCCTGGGACCCTATTATATGTAGATTGGCACACTTTATATCACCCCATAGGTCTCTTATATTGTTTTCATTATTTTTTTCAATTTGGGTTCAATCTATGACAAAGGAGGCAAGAATATACAATGGAGAAAAGATGATCTCTTCAACAAGTGGTGCTGGGAAGGCTGAACAGTCACATGTGAAACAATGAAATTAGAACACTCCCTCACACCATATATAAAAATGAACTTAAAATGATTTGAAGTCCTAAATTTAAGACATGACACCATAAAACTCCTAGAAGAGAATATAAGCAAAATATTTTCAGACATAAATCATAGCAGTATTTTCTTAAATCAGTCTCCCAAGGCAAGGAAAAGAAAAACAAATAGAACCTAATCAAACTTAAAAGCTACAAAGACTTCCCTGGTGGTCTGAGGGTTAAGAATCTGCCTTCCCAAACAGGGGATGCAGCTTTGAGCCCTAATCAGAGAACTAAGATCCCACATGGCTGTGGGGCAAGTAAGCTCATGTGCCACAACAAGTGAATCTGTGAGCAAGCCACAGCGACAGGACCTATGCACTATGGAGCCTGTGTGCCACAACTAGAGGGAAGCCTGCAAGCGGTAACTAAAGAGCCCATGTGCAACAGCTGAGGCCCAAGGCAGTCAAAAACTTACGTTTTTTTACACAATGAGGTACCATTACATGCCAGTCAGGATGGCTGCTATCCAAAAGTTTTTTTAAAAAAGCTTTTGCACAACAAAATGAAGACAAGCTACAGAATGGGAAAATATATATTATAAATGATGCAATTGCAAGGGATTATTATCCAAAATACACAAACAACTCATACAACTCAATATTTAAAAAAACAAATCCAATCAAAAAATTGGAAGAAGACTTAAATAGACATTTTTCCAAAGAAGACACACAGATAGCTAATAGACACATGAAAAGAAGCTCAATATCATGAATTATTAGAGAAATGCAAATCAAAGCCACAATGAGATATCACCTTACCACTGTCAGAATGGCTATCATAAAAAAGTCTACAAATAACAAATGTTAGCCAGGATGTGGAGAAAAGGGAACACTTGTACACTGTTGGTGGAAACGTAAAACGGTGCAGCTATTATGGAAAACAGAAGGGGGATTCTTTTAAAAACTAAAAATAGAACTACTATATGATCCAGCAATTCCACTCCTGGAAATATATCTGCAAAAATATGAAAACATTAATTCAAAAAGATACATGCACCCCAGTGTTCATTGTAGCACTATATACAACAGTCTAGACATGGAAGTTAGCTATCCAAGTGCCTATCAATAGAGGAATGGATAAGGAAGATGTGGTATATGTCTACAATGGAGTATCATTCAGCCATAAAAAGAATTAAATACTGCCAATTGTAGCAATGTGCATTGACCTAGAGAATATTATGCTTAGAGAAATAAGTCAGACAGAAAAAGACAAATACTGTATGATAACCCTTATTATATGTGGAATCTAAAAAATAATAGAAATGAAAGTATACACAAAGCAGAAACAAACTCACAGAAAAACTTATAGTTACCAAAGGGGGAAAGAGAAGGATGAGGTACAAATTACAATTATGGGGATTAATAGACACAAATTAGTATACATAAGATATTTAAGCAACAGAATTTACTATATAGGGGATTACACCCATTATTTGTAATAACCTATAATGGAATATAATCTGTAAAAAATATTGAATATTGACTGTACTCCTGAAACTAGCACAATACTATAAAACAACTATAATTCAAAAAAAAATACAAATACATAAAATAGCTTTAGACAACATGTAACAACTCTGGTAGTATTTATAATACACAATTACACAAAGGAAAAACCAAATAAGACATTTACTATGAGCACAAATTTGTAAAAATATGTATTATATATAGGAGAAGTCCATAAGGGAATATAAGTAAATGTCAGTAGATAGTAACAATTGTCATAAAATTATTTTTCACCTTCAATTTCCAAATTTTTAACTATTTATTTGGGCTTGGTAATAATAAAAACAGTAATCAATTTATGACAGATGAAGTGGTCATGTCAGATAATTCTGTCTGACAATATACTATATTTAATCCATATCTTAGATCTTGTATGTTATTAAAAGGAGCATTCATTCAAAATTTTCTGAGATTTGAGATCCAAAACTATGCTATATTTAGATAAGGGATTAAGAAAGAGAGTGAAGAAATGAGGAAGTCTGGATGAAACATTGCTTACTTTGTCTATGAAGAAAGCTAGCATGTTAGAAAAAAATTCATTCATCTTTAACTTGGAAATTTTGTTTGTTCTGTGTCATTAAAAATGTACAGTGTATTCCTCTCACTTACAGGCCTCAAGTAGCAAGGGGGTGGAATTCCTCACTGAGGACAAGTGGAAAGCCACAGCAAGAAGTATCCTGCAGAGTCTTCCATGGCTGTAGCTAAAAGAGGAGGCCCATGATCCCAGACACAAAGGTCAAGATACCACCAAAATGAAGTCTGTTTTCTCTGTTCCTTTGTTGTATTCACTCCATTTCAAGTTCATTCTTTAAAGACGGTACAGTCAGAGCTGGGGAGGATGGCAGAGTTGGAAAACTCTGAGCTCACCTCCTCGCATGGAAACATCACAATTACACCAATTTGCAGAATAACTATCAATGAGAAAGAATTGAAGGCTAGCAGAAAAGATCTTCTACAACTGAAAATATTAAAAAGGAACCACAAGACAGATAGGAGGTGCAGAGATGCAGTGCCTCTTGAGTGGGCAACCAACAAATGGAGGATAATTACGATTGCAATGGTTCTTCCCAAGAAGCAAGAGGTCTGAGCCCCACATCAGCTCTGCAACCTGCACCAGGAAGATGAGCCCTCAGAACATTTGGCTTTGAAGGCCAGTGGTGCTTACCCTCAAGAGTGCCAGAGGGCTATGGGAAATAGAGTCTCCACTCTTAAAAGATGTACGTAAAATCTCACATGTTCCAGGACCCAAGACAGAAGCAGTAACTGGAAAGGATCCTGTGTCAGACAGACCTATAGATCTTAGAGAGACTCCTGGAGGGGAATGAGATGACTGGAGCTCCCCCTGGGGACACAGATGTGGTGGATGCACTTTGGGGAGCTCATTCTATCATAAGGCCACTGGAGCTGACAAGTGCCCCTTTGGAATGCACCCTCCAGCTTGTTAGCACCAAGCCCCAGTCTTACCCAGCAGCCCATTGCCACCAGTACTGGGACACCTCAGGTCAAACCAGCCAACTGGGTGGGGACACATCCCTGCCCACTAGCAGGTCGGCTGCCTTAGGACATTTCAGCCAACCAGGGACATAGCCCCACCCACCAGAGGGCACAGAGTAAGAACCCACCCAACAGTTTATCTGCACTAGCCCCAGATTCACCAGTGGGCCAACACCAGCTCCAGGACACCCAGACCCTACAGCCGGAGACATTGGTAACCAGCTCCACCAAAAAGTGAGAGCCAGCACTTGTACCAGGACCCCCAAGGCCCTGTCCCCACCTACCAGTAGGCTGACACCAACTTTGGAACAGTTTGATCCCCTCAGCCAGCCACACCAAGTTTTGGTCTCATCTACCCGAGTGGGCTGCCCAGGTGACACAGTGGTAGAGAATCCACCTACCAATGCAGGGGATGTGGGAAACATGAGTTCAATCTCTTGGTCAAGAAGATTCCCTAGAGTAGGAAATGGCAACCCTCTCCAGTATTCTTGCCTGGAAAATTTCATGGACAGAGGAGCCTGGCGGCTTATAGTCCATGGGGTTGCAAAGAGTTGGACATAACTGAGCATGCACGCACTTCACATGCACATAACAGAGAGCTAGCACCAGCTCTGGAAAACTCTAGGCTCTGTAGCCAGAGACCCCAGGATTCAGCTTGGCCCACCAGTGGGCTGACACCAACTCTGGGACCCCCAGGGTCCTAGAACAAAAGACTCCAGCACCCTGGTCTACCCACTAGCAATCCAGCACTAGCCCTGGGACTCCCTAGGCCTACGTGCCACCCACCAGCAAAATAACACAGCTCCACGAGCCCCAAAAGCCCAGCCCAGTCACCAATAGGCCAACACTAGATCCAGGACCCTTGATCTTTTTTAAAAAGAGAAGTTAGCCTTTAATTTCTTGTTTCACAAATAAACTGGCTACATTGGTTGCTTTTTGATGATTAGTTACAGAGACCAAACCCTGGATCTTCATCCAAATGCTCCAACGCTTCCTCTGCTCCACCTCTGTGGCTTTGGTGGCACCAGAAGCAGCCTTGGTTGTGGCACTAGCCCTGTGACACTTTGCAGCTCCACAGCCAGCTACCTTGTGACCCAGCCACACCCATCAACTGCCAAGGCAGGGCCTGGCAATCAGCAGACCAGAGGCCAACCACACCTACCAGACCAACCACAGTAGCCAGCTCATCACAACAGAAGGACCCACACAGTCCACATTAGGAGCATCCCTAGTGCATTTGGCTCTGGTGACCAGAAAGAGTAGACTTCTGGGATACATAAGCATGTCTCCTACACAAAGCCACTTCTCTAAGACACAAAAGTGTAAGCATTCTACTTAATGCATTGAAATAAAAATATAGAATTAAGAAAAATGAAATAACAGAGGAACATGAACACAGTGAGAAGTTTAAGAAAAACAGAAATTATAAAGAAAAATCAAACAGAATTGAAGGGTAACTTAAACAAAAATACACCAAAAGAAATTTTGCAGTATATTAGGTGATATAGAGGAGTGAACTGAAAGAGTATTGAGAATCATGCAAGCTGAATAGAAAAAAGAATTGTAAAAATGGAGAGACTTCTGGGATAGCATCAAGCATACTAACTTTCACATTATAGGATTCCCAGAAGAAAAAGGAGAGAGAAAGTGGCAGAGAACTTATTTGAAGACATAGTAATTGAAAACATTACAACCTGGAAAAGGAAACAGACATTCAAGTCCAATAAGCACAGAAAGTTCCAAATAGGATCAACCCAAAGAGATCCACACCAAGACACATTGTAATTAAAATGACAAAAATTAAAGATGAGTAGAGAATATTAAAACTGGGAGGACCCAGAGAAATGGGATGGGGAGGGAGGCAGGAGGGGGGATCAGGATGGGGAACACATGTAAATCCATGGCTGATTCATGTCAATGTATGGCAAAAACCACTACAATATTATAAAGTAATTAGCCTCCAACTAATAAAAATAAATTTTAAAAAATAGCAAAGGAAAAACAACTAGTAATGTATGAGGAAATTCACACAAGGCCATCAACTGATTTTTTAGCAGAAGCTATATGGTCCAAAAGAGAATAACTTGATATATTCAAAGTAATGAAAGTAAAAACCACAACCAAGAATACTCTACCTGGCAAAGCTTTTGTTCAGATCTGATGGAGAGATCAAAAAATTTACAGACAAGCAAAACCTAGTAGAGTTCAGCACCATCAAACCAGCTTTACAAGAATTATTTAAGGGACTTCTCTAAACAAAAAATGAAAGGCCACAACTAGAAATATGAAAATTACTGGGATAAATCTCATTGGCAAAGGCAAATAGACACTTAAGGTAAGAGATCAACTACTTACAGAAATAGTAATAGTTTAAAAGACAAAAGTAGTAAAATCATCAAAGTCCACAATTAAAGGATACACAAAGCTAAAGGATATAAAATATGATGTCAAAATGTAAAAGTTGTAGGGGGAATAAAAATGCAGAGTTGTTAAAAACATTCAAGCTTAAGAGATTGATAACTTAAAGTAACCATGTATATATAGATAGATTGCTCCATATAAAACTCAAGGTAACCAAAAATCTACAACAGATACACAAAAAAGAGGAAAAAACATGAACACCAAAGATAGTCATCAGATCAAAAGTAAAGAAAGTTTCAAAAAAGAACAAAAAGAACCACAAAAATGACCCCAAAACAATTAATACCATAAAAGTGTAATAAGTACCTACCTATCAATAACCACTTAAAAGATAAATGGATTAAATGTTCCAATCTAAGAATGTAAAGAGCCTGAATGTATATTAAAACAAGACCCATATATATTCTGCCTACCAGAGACTCATTTCTAAAGACATACACAGACTGAAAGTGAGGGAACGGGAAAAAAGTATCTTATGCAAACAGAAACAAAAAGAAAACCAAGGTAGGAAAACTTAAACAAAATAGATTATAAAACAAAAAGCTGTCATAAAAGACAAAGAATGACATTACATAATTATCATAAGGAATTATATTACATAAGGAATTAACCCAAGAAGAAAATGTAGTAATTGTAAATATGTATGCATTCAAAATAGGGTTGCCTAAATATAGACATCAAATATTAATAGATATAAAGGGAGATACTGACAGTAACACAATAATACTAGAAACCCACTTAGGGTCTGTCCCACTTAGGTCAATGGACAGACCATCCAGACAAATCATCAATAAGGAAATGCAGCCTTAAACAACACATTAAACCAAGTGGACCTAATAGATATCCATAGGACATTCCATCCCAAAGCACCAGAATATACATTCTTTTCAAGTGCACATGGGACTTTCTCCAGGTTAGCTCACATTCTAGGTCACAAAACAATTTCAATAAACGTAAGAAGACTGAAATCATCTTTGCCAACACAACACTATGAGACTAGAAATCAACTACAAGGAGAAAAAGAACAAAAAACCTGCAAGAAATACAAACACATAGAAGCTAACCAATATGTTATTAAATAACCAATGGATCACTGAAGAAATCAAAGAGGAAATAAAAAAATTCCTGGAGACAAATGAAAACAGAAACACATTGATCCAATATCCACGAGATGCGCCAAAAGCCATTCTAAGAGGGAAGTTTATAAAGACAGATGCCTACTTCAGTATAGCAGAAAAGTCTCAAATAAACAATATAAGCTTATGCTTAATAGAAGTAGAAAAATACGTTCTAGATAGATGCAAAATCCTCAAAAATATATTAACAAACCAAATTCAAAAATTCATTAACAAGATCATGCATGATAATCAAGTGAGTATCCCAGGAATGCAAGGATGGAAAAATCAATCAAGATTATACATCACATTAACAAACTGAAGAATAAAAATTATCTGACCACATCAACAGATGCAAGAAAAAACTTTTGACAAAATTCAACATCTATTCATGATAAAAACTCTGAATAAAGGGAGTATGGAGGAAACATACATCAACATAGAAAAGGTCATATATGAAAAACCCACAGCTAACATCTTACTCAATGGTAAAACGCTGAGAGCATTACTTCTAACTTCAGGAACAAGACAAGGATGCCCTCTTGAACCTCTTTTATTCAACACAATGTTTAAATTCATAGCTACAGCAACCAGACAAGAAGAAAAAATTTTAATCCAAATGGAAAATGTAGAAGGAAAACTGTCACTGCAAAAGACATGATACTGTAAACAGAAAATCCTAAATATGCCATCCAAAAACTACTGGAATTCATCAATGAATTTGATAAAGTGGCAAGATATAAAATTAATATATAGGAATCTGTTCAATGCTATATATTAACAACAAACTATAAAGAAGGCAGAGTGCTGAAGAATTGATGCTTCTGAACTTGGTTCTGGAGAAACTCTTGAGAGTTCCTTGGACAGCAAGGAGATCAAACTAGTCAATCCTAAAGGAAATCAACCCTGAATATTCATTGGAAGGACTGATGCTGAAGCTGAAGCTCCAATACTTTGGCTACCTAATGTGAAGAGCCTACTCATTGGAAAAGATCCTTATGCTTGGAAAGACTGAACACAAAAGGAGAAGAAGGTGGAATAGGATGAGATGGTTGGCTGGCCATTGGTCATCAATTCAATGGATAAGAGTTTGAGCAAACTCAGGGAAATAGTGAAGGACAGGAAAGCCTAGTGTGCTGTCGTCTATGGGGCCACAAAGAGTCAGACACAACTTAGCAACTGAACCCTGACCAACAGCAAACTGTCAGAAGGAGAAAACAGGGAAACAATCCCACTTACAGTTGCATCAAAAAGAGTAAAGCATCTGGGAATGACTGCAGCCAAGAAGGTAAAAGGCCCACACTTATTAGTGACAGGTATTCAAGATGACACAAACAAATGGAAAGATGTATTGTGCTCATGGATTGGAAGAATTAATATTGCTAAAATGACCCAAGTATTAATGTTAATATTACCCAAGGCAATCTACAGATTCAATGTAAGACCCATCAAAATACCAATAGCATTTTCCATAGAATTTGAACAAATAATTCTAAAATTTGGATGGAAACATAAAAACCCCTCAATAGCCAAAACAAACTTTAAAAAGGACAAAACTGGTGGTATCACACTTCTTGATTTCAAACTATACTACAAACCTACAAAAATCAAAACAGCATGGAACTAGCACATACACACACAAAAGATACATAGCTCAATCAAACAGAAGAGAAACCTCAGAAATGAACCCACACTCAAGTCGGCAATTAATCTATTATAAAAGAGGCAAGAGTATACAATGGGGAAAAGATAACCTCTAAAATAAATAATAGTGGGAAAACTGGACCTCTACAAGCAAAAAAAAAATAATCAAACTAGACTACTTACTCATACCTAGTACCAAAAAAAAAAAAAAAAAAAAACTTAAAATAAATTAAAGACTAAATTCAGGGCCTGAAATCACAAAATTCTAGAAGAAAACATAGGCAGTATGCTCATTGACATCTGTCTTGGCAATATTTGGGGGGATATGTCTTCTCAGACAAGGGAAACAAAATTAAAAATAAATGTACACATCAAAGCTTTTGCACAGTTCAGGAATCTATCAACAAAACAAAAAGGCCACCTACTTAATGGGAGAAGATATTTGCAAATGATACATCCAAAAAGGAGTTAATATCCAAAATATAAAAAGAATTTACACAGCTCAACACCAAAAAACCAAACTGATTAAAAAATGGTCAGAGTACCTGAATAGATAAATTTCCAAAGAAGACATACAGATGCCCAAAAGACATGTGAAAAGATGCTCAACATCACTCATCATCAGGGAAATGCAAATCAAAACCACAAAATCATCTCAGGCCTGTCAGAAAGGCTATCATCAAAAGTCTACAACTATCAATTGTTGGTAAGGATGTGGAGAAAAGGGAACCCTCATACACTGTTGGTGGGAATATAAAGTGATGGAGCCATTATGGAGAAGAGAATGGAATTTCCTTTATTAAACTAAACTAAAAATGTGTGTGTGTGTGTGTGTGTGTGTGTGTGTGTGTGTACACGCGCAGTTGTGTCCAACTGTCTGCAGTCCCGTGGACTGTAGCCCACCAGGCTCCTCTGTCCATGGAATTTTCCAGAAAAGAGTACTGGAGTGGGTTGCCATTTCTTATCTCAGGGGATCTTCCTGACCCCGGGATCAAACCCATGTCTCTTGTGTCTTCTGTGTTGGCAGGCAGATTCATCCACTTTTGTGACAGGCAGCCTTTGTCTGCCCTGCCCTCAATGATCTACTCCAGGTGTTCACGCCCACATGTGATCCCATCCCCTACATTGTGGGCACAACCTAGTGGACTCATCCTAACAAACAGAACACAGCAAGAGTGATGGGGAGTTACTTCTATGATTAGGTTACAAAGGACTGTCTCCATGCATGCCTTGATGAAGCAGGCCACCTGGCAAGCAACTGAGGACCTTAGACCATCTGCCCAGGAAGAACTAAGTCCAGCCAACAATGATGAGTTTGGAAGCAGACCCTACCCATTTGAACGACGGTCAGCCTCTGCTGACAACTTGTTCTCAGCCTGTGAAAGACCCTTAGGCGGAGGAGCCAGTTAAGCAATGCTCAGATTTCTGACTGACAAAACTGTAACGAAATAAACATGTGTTGTTTTAACATGCTGAATTTTGGAATACGTAGACCCGGGTTTGATCCCTGGGTCAGGGACATCCCCAGGAGAAGGGAATGGCAACCCACTCTAGTATTCTTGCCTGGAGAATTCCATGGGCAGAGGAGCCTGGCGGGCTATAGTTCATGGGGTTGCAAAGAATCAGACACGACTGAGTGACTAACACGTTATCTTACACTAGATAACTAACACACTCTTCTTTCCTGTGTATCTATATCCTAACTTTAATAGCTCTAAGAAAATACCTACTAATCAGTTTGTACACAGTTGATGTAGCCAATCTGATTTCTATCTTTATTACCTTTTAGATTTACATTAGCCACATTTTAGAAACAGCATTCATTCAAAACAGGCCAGGAAAGTGATCTAGTGCTGGAAAGAGTCTTGCAGAATATCTGGAAATTTTTCCCACAAAAAAAATGTAAGGGAACTATGCTCATGGAAATCCAGTATTTGTGAATTCCACATTTATAAGATAAAACTATTTTAAACTCACCTCTGCTCCTTGAGGAATGAGCCAAAATCCTGGTCCACAGGAGCCCAGCAGCTCTGCCCAACAGCCCCACTGTGGTAGGGGCTCAGGGAATCTGCCTTGCCAACTCCTTGCTGTGGCCGGCGGTTGCTGGTGTTGAGTTCCACCAGCCCTGACCCTCCCAGGCCAGCGCTCGTGGAAGCAGATGTCTGATGCAGCTCCATCTCCAGCATGCCAGAGGTCAGCCTGCCGTCTTTGTTCTCTAGGTGCATGTTTCTGCTGCCACTCTTCTCACTGGGGTCAAACAGAAAGAAACTGCTGTTGATAAAAAGCAAACTGGGAGTATCATTTGCACCTTGAGGAATTTATACTACTGAATGGTATAGTAGAAAGACCTCTTATAACAAGGACTTTATCATGTTTCAGCATTCTAATATCTAATATTATATTCCAAAGTATGCTCATCTCCAAAGATGAATATTTTAGCATATTTCAAACTAGCAGTGACCTAACTATTCAACAACAGAGTATTAATTAGGGTAAATTATGATACTTTCACAGTATAAAACACTATTCAAACATAAACATCCTCTAAAGATATTAATAATGGGAAATGTTTAAAATGTGATAAACACCATTGGTACAATGGGATATATCTCTTGGAATAAATATGTTGCAGAGAGGAAACCAATTGTGACTCCATGTTGGAAATTTTCTTTGACTTGCTTTTCATTGCTTTTGCTATTATAATCATACATAATGGCTTGCCTCAAAGAACTCTGCCTGACTGTAAACTAAAGTGCCTTTGTTCAGCTCATGAGAGACAATCTGTCCCTGCCCACCTGTGAATAGGAGATTAATACACCCCTTCCTTTCCCCTGGAGATGTTTTGTAAGATTGAATACCCTTTCACTTTACTTTCCCACTGCCTTTCCTTCTTTATCCTGCCTTTCAACTTTATTTCCTCATTGCTTCTTTCTCTCTGACTTTACAAAAGCACCTGGCACCCAGACCCCGACAAGTTGGCTATTTTGAGGCACGAGCCTGCCTTCTTCCCAGTCAGCTGGCTCCCTGAATAAAGTGTCTTCCTTGTCTCAACATCTTACTCGTATTTATTGGCCCATCATGTGGCAAGCAGAGGGAGCTTGGACTTGGTAACACCTAGAATATACATAGAACAGAAGATCAGAAGGTCATAGCCCCCAAAGTATGGCTACTTCTGTGTGGTAGAGATACAGATGATTATGGCTTTCTACTTTGTCTTTATCTAGAATGGGACTTTAACAATTTTTGCATCTAGCAAATTAATACTCTTGCAATAAGAAAACACTCTTCTGCTTGCATTCTTGAGGTAAGAGATAGGTGGGCTTCAGTTGAGGAATTTACAATCAGCCAGCCTCCTCTGCATTTCTTGAGATAAGAGATAGATGGTCTTCAGTCCCGGAAGTTACAGCCAGCAGAAGAAACAGGGTAAATAGCCAGTCTTTTTCTCCTACCTCAAGGGAATAATCATGGCAAGGACAAAGAAACGAAACAACCCTGTCTGATAATGGAGACACTACACATGTAAATGGCTCCTTGTAGTCAAAAGTCAGAGGATTAATTCCAGGCCATCATGAGTCTTGCTGATCCCAGAAGCCTTCACTTCAACCCACCTTGGCTAGGGTTTGCATGCGCACCCCAGGGGGGAGTCCTTAGACAAATTAACCAGGGGGAACAAAGCAAGGTGATTGGCCTGAGCAAAGACAAAGACCCAGAGAACTGCCTGTTTATAAAGGATTCAAATTTCCCAAAGGTGTGACTCTCTCTCTTGAGTATGCCCATGCCCATTTCCTCATGTAATTTTCTTTTCAATAAACTTTTTACTTTACTCTTTATCCTCTGCCTCCTCACCTGAATTAGTTCTTGACTGGGCAGGCGAGACTAGGCACCTTAGCCCTAACTGCTGGCTCCTGTGGTCCAGTGGTAAGGACTCCCAGTCTGGGAAACTAAGACCCTGCTTCCAGCTCCTGCTTGCTGCTGCTTGCTGCACACTGCTGCTTACTGCTGCACACATCTGGAATTAATAATACCTCCTACAAAAATGAGAAAAATCACTATACTTGCAAGGTTATGGTGTCTTCCTTTGGGGATTATGTTTTAACCTTTTATCATTTTGCTTGTTTATATAGCATTTTGCTTGTTTATATAATAGTGGGCAGCATCCCACAAGCCCACAATTACCTGTGGTTGGCAGCAGAATGGTTTGCTATCAAAGCCTGCTCTTGTCAACTACAAACTGGCACTTGCCGAGAACATTTGTCAGCAACTGAACAACAAGGCATTTGTCACCTGCCTCTGCAGAGGTTGAACCCTGTACTGCTGTAGCTGTTGACCTTCAACACCCCCTGAGAGAGTTCAGGGTGGAGTGAGGCACTCTGTGTTCCAGGGGATCTGGTAGAACAGGTATTTAGATAATTAGATATTTTCAGGAACTGATTTCATGATCCCAATCCTTGTATCTCTTCATATCTAGAAAATCACTAAATCCCTTCACAGGGAACATCAGCTCCTTGTTGATAGGGCCCACATGGGGTCTCGTTGATAAGATGGCTCGTTATGTCGACCTCTCAAACAAAGAATAAATCACAGTGATCTGTGAGACCAACCAAATTGCCCAAATGGCATGCTGTTATCTCACTGGCTCCTATCTTCTCAAAGCTTCAAGACCACCAGATTCCAGACCTCCGGCTACGTGACCATCCCTTCAGAGAATTTTTCGTTGGTGGGGTATAAGAAGGCCTCTGTCAAAAGGGAGAACTCTTGTTCTCCTTAAGGGCCAGTCATCCGCTCTTCTCCCTCTAATAAACTTCCGTTTTCTTGCCTGACTGCCTGGCTCACTTGCTCTCTTTTCTCCGCACTCACCTTACACTCGGGACTAGCAGAAACCGTTGGTAAAGTAAGCACTTGGAGGTGGGGGTGGTTTAGTCACTAAGTCGTGTCCGACTCTTGCGACCCCATGAGTAGCCCGCCAGGCTCTTCTGTCCATGGGATTCTCCAGGCGAGAATACTGGAGTGGGTCGCCATTTCCTTCTCTACTAAATGGAGCTTAATGGCATCAACCTCAGTAGGCCGTAAAGGGGCTCAAGAGAGACAAAGACTCCTAAAGTTCTCGACTCAAGGCTTGGTACCCAGGAAGTTTTCCACACAGAGTAAGTTCACTGTGAGCAATGATCAGGGACACTCCTGGGAGCCTGCAGGGCTTCCTGAGGGAAAAGAGCAGAGTGCGCACCTCCCTAGTCTGACAGAGGGCCAGAAAACACTGGCGCACACACTCCCCTTGAGGAAGTGAACTCTCCCTTCACCAAAATCTTACATATTGACCTTCCCTGACTGCCTCTTTGGAGCAGTCTCTCAAAGCTCTCTGAGTTGCTGTCTCCCAGGCTATAGTTCTCCTTCTGCTCCCAAGAAAACTTAACTTGCAGCTCTCAAATTATGCATATTTTTAATCGACACTCTGAAGCCAAAATCACTGTGAGCTATTGTTGAGTAGGATTTGCAGCACTGGGAAGCAATGTACTCACCTGTAGGTGGAATGAGAGCGATTCATGGGTCCACCACTCCTTGTCACTCAATTCACAGAGGCTTGCAATGCCCTGTGATCACAAATTCTGGAGGACCCAGGATGTGTGGGAGTTCCAAGCAAGTATAAAGTAAGTGTATTTTGTCTACAACTGAGTAAGCAGAGTGCTGACAGCCCAAGAGTCCATACATTCTGGTGGAAAAAAAATTTACAAGTACAGAAAGGCAACAGCTTTTGAAGAAACCCAAATGACCATGGAAGTTTTAATATTTTCTTATTGCTATGATTTCCCTGCTTTCACCCACCACTTACATTGAAAACATGGCTTACTCATCAGTAAGCAGAAGGCAGAGAGTGTTGATAGAATGTACTTGTATCAAAAGGCAAAATTAAAATATTATAGTTTGACACAATGTTTCCTTGTCTGGTAAAAACAAACTCCATACGCACATTTAAGTCAGGAAACACAAATTATGCAACTTCTGTGATTCCCTCTACAAGTTAAATACTCTCACATTTGTATTTTAAACTGATGCTGCACAATATAAAGATGAACAATACAATTTATGCTAATAATTTACATTTTAAATTTTATTTTACTTAGAATCACAATACCAAATAGCAATTGAAAACACCATGACAAGTTGACAGACTATGGAAGAAAAGAAAATCCTTATATTTTAATACTGTTAATGGCACTTTTTCCCATTTTTTGTACAAGGGGGCCCGCATTTCATCACGCACTAAGTCTCACTCTCTCCCCTTCAAAGAATTATCCTCTTAGCTCTCCACTGCCTTCTTTCCTCCCTAACGCACTCCAGGTGCCATTGCAACACACTCTCCACCCTTACCTCACTGGCTACTGTCTTCCTGGCATGTCCCTCCATTTTTTGAAGATCTGAGACCTAGCTTGTCATCACTCTTTTTCTCACTCTCTCTTCCACCACCCCCCCTCCACTACTACACTTGCTGCCATTTTTTGGCTTAACCATCCACTTCCTGGACTCTCAGCTACTTGAGTGTCTCACCAGCAGGAAGCTTACCTGCTCCCACATCAGCCAACACCACCATGTTCTCACTCCCCTTTCCCAACTGAGATTTTGTGGTCCAGCAAACACCCTCCTTTTACTTGCTTTCTCTTGTATTCTGTGAAGCTCACCTGTTATATGAGTTTTCTATTACTGCCTAATAAATTACCACAATAATAGTAGCTTAAAGCAATACACATTTATAATCTCAGAGTTTCAGTGAGTCAGGGGCAAGGCTTAGTTCAATCTTCTGTTTTGGAACTCAAGAGTCATTCGGTTGGGAATCAGCTTCCAAGATCACCCCGTGTTGGCAGAATTCACTTCCTGGTAGCTGTAAGACTGAGGACCTAGCTTCTTGCTGGCTGTCAACGGGAGGCCACACTTACTTCCCACAGGCTTCCTACAGCCATGGAGTAACAGTCCATCCATCATATTCTATTGTTTGGAATCCAGTTACAGGTCCCACACTCACTCAAGGGCAAGGGGTCATCACACAAGAGTGTGAACACCAGGCAGTGGGGATTGTGGAGGTCATCCCAGAGTCTATCTGCCACCCATGGCAAGACCTCAGACCTGGCTCATCCACCCTGAACCACCACTTAGATGGCTGAATGTGGCCACAGAGAACCCTGGGTCCTGCTGTTGGTCTCATCTGACCTCCACATGCAGGATTCTGAATGGGATCAGCACTGCCCATCTGACCTCCACAGGCAGGATTCTGAATGGGATCAGCACTGCCCAGCAATCCTAGTGCATCTCCCAAGGCAACTTTCACTCCTGTTCTCCTCCATCTCCCTCCTTAAACCCATATATACCTTCCCGTCTTTCTAGTCTCAGCCATTGACTGCCTCATCCTTTCTTCACTGAGAGTCAGCCAGAATCCAGTAAGGAAAGCTGTTCTGTGTACATAAACACAGAAGCTGGTTACATAGGAGGTGGACATGCTGAAAAGCTCACGAGAGGCCAGAGGTTAGCACCGCAGGAGACCTCCACCACCATGGCTGAAGGACAGAGGGAGAAGATGAATGCAGAAACCATGGAGGGGAGGCTCCAGACTTTCTGGTAGGAGCTGGAGCCCCAGAAGAGATGGCTCCTAAAGCAGGCTGGCACAAAGTGAAGTGCTGGCCTGTCCCTTCCTCCCTTCCCCAATCCCCCAGTAGACTCTCCTATTGGCCAACTCAGCAGAAAGTTGCTGACCGCAGAGCCTGAGCCAGAGCCAGACACTGAGAGTCAGAGAAGAGTACAGCAAGGGCAAGGAATGTCTCCAAGAGAAAAAGTCCCACACTGACAAAATGAAGCAATTAGAATAAAGTACCCAGCCTTCCAAGGACGTGCCTGCCTGCAGCCTTACCAGGTACACGGGAGACCTCCCACTCTCACCTGCTTAGACTGCTTTGTTACAATTCTATTCCTTCTCTCCTGAATCATTCAGGCCAGCATGAAAACATATTGTCAACACTAAAAAATTACATCTGAGGATTTGTGCTTCCAGGAACACAGAGTAGAACTATTTTTCCCTCTTCTTCCTATGAAGTACAAATAAAAATCTGACATTTTATATAAAACAATTTGCTAAGAAGTTGTTATTTCAGTAAGAAGACTCTGAAAGGTGGGCAGAAGAAGGCAAACAAGTTAGTTGGGGACCCAAGAAATGACACAGCAGTGAGACTGTGTCCTTGGATTTTTATCATGTCTCATATATCCCAGACAAGATGCTGAAGAAGTCAGCCACCTAGAAACACCAACAGATGTAGACCAAAAAAGCCCTAAGAAAAGCCTGTCCTCTCTAGCCGAAGAAACATGAATGCAGCAGCCTAGTAGGTTAGAAAGCTTTTAGACAATAACTACTGCAGCCAAACACTGCAAACCCACATTCAATGAGACAGCAAAGGCCAAGTGGTAAACCTAAACTCCCACCCTTACCAGGCTATAATAAGCAGACCAGTCTCCCATCCCCACTGGAGTGGCATCTAAGAAAGCACATAGGGAGATGGCACATTCATCTGTCCTGGGTACTAGAAGTCCCACCTCCTCCATATGCATGCCCTCTCGTGTAAGTGGAGACCAAGAATGGGGAACCTGAACTTCAGTCCCAACTTGCAATAAGGGAAACTCTTTGCCCTTGTTGTTGAGGTGTCAGAGGAGGCCAAGTGGAGAGTCAGAACTTTCACCACTGCAATAATGAGGCCACCTCACAACTGTGTCCCTGGAGGCCACATGCAGAGCAGTAATGAGGTGGCCTAATCCCTCCAAGCTAAGAAGGTATCAGCAGGGGCTCAGTTGGGAGCTCCCACATCACCATCCAGAAATAGCAGGGAACCCTTCCCTACCTTGATATCGACATAGGCCTACTGGGGAACTTGGATTTCTAATCTTATCTGGCAGGAATGAGGTAGTACCAGCCCTTCTGTTGAAGTGATATCAGAGGAAACCAGCTAAATAGAAGGTTTAAATAGGAACTGGAGCTTCATAATACTCAAATGAGCAAGTTTCTGTCAAAATCACCTGTCACAGTAACAACCAAGAAAATATCAACTTGAAAGAAAATAGATGATGATACCAATATGATGAACAGGGATGCCTGGTGTGCTGCAGTCCATGGGGTCCTAAAGAGTCAGACATGACTGAGCAATTGAACTGAACTGAAATGAACCAAGATGATAGGGATGTTGAAATTATCTGACAATGATTTTTAAGACAACCAAAATGCAAAATGAAAATATTTCAATAGGCAATAACAGACACAACTGGAACAAATGAAAAAATGGAAAATCTAAACAAAGAAATAGAAAACCTCAACAAAGAAGAGACAAATGGAACTAAAAAGCACAATAGCAAAATTTAAAAATTCAGTAGATAGCTCTGATTGTGGACTTGTCAAATTTGCTCATTATTTCTTAGTTTCTTTTTATGCACCTCATGGCTATGTAGTTAAATACAAGTTTATGATCTGTGGGGAAAAAAAAAATTCAGTAGATGGGTTCAATAGCAAAGTGGAGGAAACAGAAAAGAACCACTGAACTGAGAGTTAGAACAATAGAAATTATCTGATACAAACAACAGAGAAAAAATTAACAGACCCTCAGACCTGTGGGTCTATAACAAAAGATATAATCTTCATGTAACCAAAATTCCAGAAGGAAATGAGAAGTACTATGAAGCTGAAAAAGTATTTGAAGAAATAAAGGCTGGCAAGGCCTCTTCCAGCCATGTGGGTCCTGTAAAGCCTCCTCTGGCTTCATGGGGCCTGGCAGCCCAAGTGCCACTCCAGAAGGGCCTCCTCTAGCCAAGGGTCCAGCTGGGCTGAGGACATCCCCCTCCAAGGCTCCCTTCACCCGCACCAACCTCTGTGGGTATGTTTATGAAGGTTTATGCCCTGCTGGTCTCCATGGACACGTGTGATCAGGACCAGCTCCAGGAACAGACACTGGTGAGAGGAACACACAAGAGGTTGGTCTGAAACAGTGGGTCCAGAAACTACTTAGAGGTATTATAGGGCTACTGGGAAGGTGTGGGCAAGGACACTGACAAGAGGAGGTACCATGAAATTTTTTTTAATGGCAAGACTTTGACATTTTATTAAGAAACATCTTTTTATTTTAAATGGTAGTACAAAAATTGTATATATAATGTAGATTTGTATAGGTATACATACACATAAATGCTCACACACACACACACACACACAAACTTGCTCATCAGAATCAAACCCTGTTTTATTAAAATCTTAAATAAAAAAGAGAAGTGTATTTGTTTTCCTAAAACATACTGCATATAAAGCTTTCAGACAACTTGTAAAACTGAAACTGCTTTGAGAAGAAGGTAGGCACCCCACCTACGCTTTCTCTGGCCTGACACAGATGGTCTTGGCAGAAGAGCAGCACGCAAGGCAAAGCCAGAGAAGGGAGCTGCCGCCATCACTACTGACAGAGCAAGAAGCTGAGACCAGTGAGGAAGCACAGGGCATAGAGCGTGACCTAGGTTAATTCTCAGGAAAAACCACTTAATAAACAGAAAACACGTGGTAGGGAAGGAGGGGAACAGAAAGAGGAAAAACAAGGTCCATGGATTAGAAATGACCTACTGATTAAGTTCCAGTGCCTGGGAAAGACTCAATGAAATGAGTATGAAGGAGTCACAGAGCAGAAATAGAGGGGAAGAGGAGGACAGAGACGCAGGGAATCACAGTTTCCTGCTATTAAGAAGCCAAATTGCTCTGTAGTAAGAATCTAGAGTTTAGGGATATCACCTCACCTCCTAATGCTGGAGGCGCTTGAAAAAAAAAAAAAAAGGCAGCACCAGAGGTTCAAAGCTACTTAAGTGGAACTCACATCTTTTTGCTCCTGGTCTCTTGTTAAATATACTGGCACACAAAATAGAGTACTAACTCAGAAGGGGAAAATATCACATAAAATGGAAATAGATAAGAGTTTAGAGCAGCACATAGGTGTTCTTGATATGTATTCCACTCTAAAGTTCCTTTTTGGGCCATACAGAGATGTCTACACAAGGAGTAGAGAACAGGAGGCCATTCTCCAGTAAATCTGGATGAAAACCAATTCCCACGCAAAATTAAACTTCTGGGAATAGTTCTCTTGGTAACCATGCCAGGGGTCAGGGCTGCAGTTCCATGGTGGGATCACCAAGTACAAGCTGTTGGACTAACAGAGAGCTTCATGTCCCAGTGAATATTTATCAGTGTGAGGTCCCCTGGAGAGCCTCATGTAGGCACCAAGGCCTGACTCCACCCACCTGCTTGCAAGTTCCAGTGTTGGACACTTCAGACAAAACAACCTGCAAGACAGAAGCACAGCCTCACCCATCAAGAAAAATGAGACAGCAAAAAACATGTCACAGAAAAAGGAGCAAGGTAAACACCTATAAAAACAAATAAGCGAAGAGAAGATAGGCAACCTATCTGAAAAAATATTCAGAATAATGATAGTATAGATGATCCAAAATATCAGAAATAGAATGGAGGCACAGATGCAGAAAATATAAGAAATTTTAACAAGGACCTAGAAAAACTAAAAAGCAAACAGTGATAAACAACACAATAAATAAAATGAAAAATACACAAAATTACCTTAAATGTAAATGGATTAAATGTTCCAACCAAAAGACACAGACTGGCTGAATGTATACAAAAACAAGGCCCATATATATGCTTTCTACAAGAAACTTACTTGAAACCCAGAGACACATACAAACTGAAAGTGAGGGGATAGAAAAAGATTCTATGGAAATAAAAAGAAAGCTGGAGTAGTAATACTCATATCAGATAAATGAGACTTTAAAATAAAGACCATTAAAAGAGAGTAATGATCAAGGGATCAATCCAAAAAGAAGATATAACATTACAAATATTTATGCACCCAACATAAGAGCACCTTAATACATAAGGCAAATGATAATAGCTATAAAAGGGTAAATTGACAGTAACATGATAATAGTGAGGGACTGTAACACCCCATTTATACCAATGGATAGGTCATCCAGACAGAAAATAAATAAGGAAATACAGGTATAAATGACATACTAGACCAGATAGACCTAATTGATATTTATAGGACATTACATCAGAAAGTAGTAGAATACATTTTCTTCCCAAAAGCACATGGAACATTCTCCAGGATAGATCACAGTTTGAGCCACAAATCAAGCAATGGCAAATTTTAGAAAACTGAAATCATATCAAGCACCACCTTTGCAAACAACAATGCTATGAGATTAGAAATCAGTCACAGTAAAAACAAAAACTTGAAAAGAAAAAAAAGACATAAACACATGGAAGCTAAAAAACATGCTATTAAATAACCAAGAGATCACTGAAGAAATCAAAGAGGAAATTTTTTAAATCTATCAAAAAGTGACAGTGAAAACAAAAAAAAAAAAAAAGTGACAGTGAAAACATGATGGCCCCAAACCTATCAGTCCAGTTCAGTTCAGTTCAGTCACTCAGTCATGTCCAACTCTTTGCAACCTAATGAACCACAGCACGCCAGGCCTCCCTGTCCATCACCAACTCTTGGAGTTTACCCAAACCCATGTCCACTGAGTCAGTGATGCCATCCAACAATCTCATCCTCTGTCGTCCCCTTCTCCTCTTGCCTTCAATCTTTCCCAGCATCAGGGTCTTTTCAAATGAGTCAGCTCTTCGCATCAGGTGGCCAAAGTATTGGAGTTTCAGCTTCAACATCAGTCCTTCCAATGAACACCCAGGACTGATCTCCTTTAGGACAGACTAGTTGGATCTTCTTGCAGTCCTAAGGACTCTCAAGAGTCTTCTCCAACACCACAGTTCAAAAGCATCAATTCTTCGACACTCAGCTTTCTTCATAGTCCAACTCTCACATCCATACATGACCACTGGAAAAACCATAGCCTTGACCAGACAGACCTTTGTTGACAAAGTAATGTCTCTGCTTTTTAATATGCTGTCTAGGTTGGTCATAACTTTCCTTCTGAGGAGTAAGTGCCTTTTAATTTCAGGCTGCAATCACCATCTGCAGTGATTTTGGAGCCCAGAAAAATAAAGTCAGCCACTGTTTCCACTGTTTCCCCATCTATTTGCCATGAAGTGATGGGACTAGATGCCATGATCTTAGTTTTCTGAATGTTGAGCTTTAAGCCAACTTTTTCACTCTCCTCTTTCACTTTCATCAAGAGGCTCTTTAGTTCTTCTTCACTTTCTGCCATAAAGGTGGTGTCATCTGCATATCTGAGGTTATTGATATTTCTCCCGGCAATCTTGATTCCAGCTTGGGCTTCCTCCAGCCCAGTGTTTGGGATGCAGCAAAAGCAGTCTTAAGAGAGAAGTTTGTAACAATGTAATCCTACCTCAAGACACAAGGAAAATCTCAAATAAACAATTTAGCCTTATACATGAAGCAACTAGAGAAAGAAGAACAAGCAAAACCCAAAGTTTTGCTTTGGAAGGAAATATATCATAAAGATCAGAGAAAAATAAATGAAATACAAATGAAGAAAACAATAGCAAAAATCAATGAAACAAAAAGCTGGTTCTGTGGGAACAAAAACAATATTGATAAACTTTTAGCCAGACTCATCAAGAAAAAAGAGGAATATTCAAATCAATAAAATTAGAAATGAAAAAGGAGAAATTACAACTGACACCACAGAAATACAAATTATCATTTAAGACTACTATAAGCAACTATATGCCAATAAGATGGATAACCTAGAAAAAAATGGAGAAGTACAACCTTCCAAGACTGAATCAAAGGAAATAGAAAATATGAACAGATTAACTACAAGTAATGAAATTAAAACTATGATGAAAAATCTTCCAAAAAATGAAAGTCCAGGACATGATGACTTCACAGGCAAATTCTGTCAAACATTTAGAGAAGAGCTAACACTCATCCTTCTCTAACTCTTCAAAAAAATTGTAGAGGAAAGAATACTCTCAAGTTCACTTTACAAGGCCACCATCACCGTGTTAACAAAACTAGACAAAGATATCACAAAAAAGAAAATTACAAGTCAATTTCACCAATGAACATAGATGCAAAAATTCTTAACAAAATACTAGCAAACAGAATCCAACAACACAGTGAAAGGATCATACACCATGGTAAAGTGGGATTTATTCCAGGGATACAAGCATTCTTCAATATATGTAAATCAATCAATGAGATACACCAGAGTAACAAATTGAAGAATAAAAACCATATGATAATCTCAATAGATGCAGAAAAAGCTTTTGACAAAATTCAAGACTCATTTGTTATATATATATATATATATATATATAAAATATATATATATAACATATATATATATTTAAAACTCCAGAAAGTGGACATAGGAAAAATCTGCCTCCATATAATAAGGGTCATATATGACAAATCCACAGCAAACATCTTTCTCAGTGGTGAAAAACTGATAGCATTCCCAATAAGATAAGGGATAAAACAAGTATGACCAGTCTCACCACTACTATTCAACATAGTTTTAGAAGTCCTAGCCATGGCCATCAGAGAATAAAAAAGTAAAAAGGAATCCAAACTGGAAAAAAAGATGCAATCTGTCACTATTTACAGATTACATGATATTGTACACAGGAAATCATAAAGAGGACGCCAGAAAACTACTAGATCTAATCAATGAATTTGATAAGGTTGCATGATACAAAGCAACGCATGGAATTCTCCTCCATTCCTATACAGTAATAAATGAAAGATCATAAAAAAATTAAGGAAATGAGCCCATTTACCATCATATCAAAAGGAATAAAACATCTATAAATAAACCTATCTAAGGAGATAAAACACCTGTACTCAGAAAACTATAAGACACTGATGAAAGAAATCAAAGATGACAAAAAATGGTTTTGGATTGGAAGAATCAATATTGTGAAAATAGTAATACTACCCAAAGGAATCTACAAATATCAAGAGAGTATGGAACTGGCACAAAAGCAGAAATATAGATCAATGAGACAGCATAGGAAGCCCAAAGATAAATCCACACACTTATGGTCACCTAATCCATGACAAAAAAGGCAAGAATATACAATGGAAAAAACAGTCGCTTCAGTAAATGGTGCTGAGAAAACTGACAGCTACATGTTAAAGAATGAAATTAGACCACTACACAACACCAGACACAAAAATAAATTCAAAGTAGAATGAAGACCTAAATGTAAGATCAGACACTAAAAACTCTTATAGGAAAACATAGGAAGAACATTCATTGGCATAAACCACAGAAAGATCATTTTTACCTAACTACTAGAGTAATCCACCATCAGTATTCTGGCTCAGATGGTAAAGCATCTGCCTGCAATGCGGGAGACCTGGGTTCGATCCCTGGGTTGGGAAGATCCCCTGGAAAAGGAATGGAAATTCACTCCAGTATTCTTGCCTGGAGAACTGCATGGACAGAGGATCTTGGTGGGCTACAGTTCATGGGGTTGCAAAAAGTCAGACATGACTGAGTGACTAACACTTTCACTTCACTTTCCTAGAGTAATAAAAATAAAAACAGAAATAAACAAATAGGACCTAATTAAATTCAAACATTTTGCACAGCAAAGAACACCATAAATGAGACAAAAAGACAACCCTCAGAATGGGAGAAAATATTTGCAAATGAGGCAACTGCAAAGGGATTAATCTGGAAAATATACAAATAGCACAAGCAGCTCAAAATAAAAAAAAAAAAATCAAAAAATGAGCAGAAGACCTAAACAGACATCTCTCCAAAGAAGGCATACAAATGGCCAACAAACACATGAAAAGGTGCTCAGCCCTGCTCATTATTAAAGAAATGAACATCAAAACTACAATGAGGTATGACATCACACCAGTCAGAATGATCTTCCTCAAAAAATTAACAAACAATAAAGATGGAGAGGGTAACTCTTGCCCTGTTGGTAGGAATGTAAATTGACACAGCCATTATGTAGAACAGTATGGCAGTTCCATAAAAAACTGAAAATAGGACTATTACATGACCAAGCTATCCCACTAGTGTGCATATACCCTAAGGAAACCATAATTGAGAAAGACACATACACCCCATTATTCACTGCAGCAATATTTACAATAGCCAGGACATGGAAGCAACATAAATGTCCATTGACAGATGAATGGTTAAAGAAGATATGGTACATATATAAAATGGAATATTATTCAGTTATATAAAGGAATAAATTGGGTAATTTGTAAAGACATGGATAGACACACAGAGTCTGTCATACAGAGTGAAATAAGTCTGAAAAACAACAATCATATATTAACACATATCTGTGCTGTATGCAGGTAAAGAAGCAACAGAACTGGACATGGAACAACAGACTGGTTCCAAATTGCGAAAGGAGTACGTCAAGGCTGTATATTGTCTCCCTGCTTATTTAAATTATATGCAGAGTACATCATGCAAACTGCCAGGATAGATGAAGGGCAAGCTGGGATCAAGATTGCTGGGGAAAATATCAATAACCTTAGATATGCAAATAACACCACCCTTATGGCAGAAAGCAAAGAAGAACTAAAGAGCCTCTTGATGAAAGTGAAAGAAGAGAATGAAAAATCTAGCTTAAAACTCAACGTTCAAAAAAACTAAGATCATGGCATCTGGTCCCATCACTTCATGGCAAATAGATGGGGAAACAATGAGAGACTTTATTTCTTTGGGCTCCAAAATCACTGCAGATGGTGACTGTAGCCATGAAATTAAAAGATGCTTGCTCCTTGGAAGAAAAGTTATGACCAACCTAGACAGCATATTAAAAAGCAGAGACATTACTTTGCTGACAAAGGTCCATCTAGTCAAAGCTATGGTTTTTCCAGTAGTCATGTATAAATGTGAGAGAATGTGAGAGTTGGCTATAAAGAAAGCTGAGCACTGAAGAATTGATGCTTTTGAACTGTGGTGTTGGAAAAGACTCTTCAGAATCCCTGGGACTGCAAGGAGATCAAACCAGTCAATCCTGATGCTGAAGCTGAAGCTCCAATACTTTGGCCACCTGATACAAAGAACTGACGCATTTGAAAAGACCCTGACTCTGGGAAAGATTGAAGGCAGGAGGAGAAGAGGATGAGATGGTTCGATGGCATCACCGACTCAATGGACATGAGTTAGAGCAAGCTCCTAGCGTTGATGATGGACAGGGAAGCCTGGTGTGCTGCAGTCCTTGTGGTCACGAAGAGTCAGACACAACTGAGAAACTAAACTGATATGTGGAATGTACAAAAATGGTACAGGTTAACCTATTTGCAGGCCAGGAGTGAAGATGCAGGCATAGAAAATGGATGTATGGGCACAGAGGGGGGAGTCAATGGGATAAACTGGGAGACTAGGATTGATGTATGGGCACTGCCCTGTGTAAAACAGACAGCTAGTAGGAACCTTCTGTATAGCCTAAGGCTTTCAGCTTGGTGTTCTCCGGTGATCCAAATGGGTGGGAATTGAGGACGAGAGGAAGATCCAAGAGGGAGTGGATATATGTGTATATATAGTTAATTCACTTTGTTGTACAACATTATAAAGCAACTATATCCCATTAAAAGAAAAGAAATAATGTTTGAAAATTCCCCAAGTTTGAGAAAGCACATCTACCTATACATTGAAGGTATTTGTAAATTCCAAAGAAGATAAACCCAAATAAATCTACACCAAGATATACTGTAGTCAAACTACTAGAATCTAAATCTTTCTCTTGAAACCTTCAAGAGAAAACTGAAGATGTCAATACATGGGAAAAAAATTCAAATGACAAAAACCACAGAGGCTAGATGAAGTGGCATCATATTTTTCAAGTAATGAAAAGAAAGAACTGTCAACCCAGAATCCTCTATCTGGTGAATATATCCTTCAGGAATGTAGGGAGAATCAAGACCTTAGGTGAAAGAAAACTGCAAGAATTTGTTGCCAGTAGACCTATCCTAAAAGAATGGCTAAAGAAAGTTCCTCTAAACAAAAAAGGAAAGATAAGTTTTTGAGCAGCAGTAAGGTAAAAAGAACAATGAAAACAGGAAAAATATGGGTAAAAACAATACATTTTCTTTCTCCTCTGGAATGTTCTACATTATGCTTGATTTTTGAAGGGAAAATTGTTAACACTCTCTGATCTGGTTATCAATGTATGTTGTTATGGTTCAGTTGCTAAGCCATGTCCAACTGTTTGTGATCCCATGGACTGCACCACGCCAGGCTTCCCTATCCCTCACTATCCCCCTGAGTTTGCTCAAACTCATGTCCATTGAGTTGGTGATGCCATCCAACCATCTCATCCTCTGTCACCCCCTTCTCCTCTTGCCCTCAATCTTTCCCAGCATCAGGGTCTTTTCCAATGAGTTGACTCTTCACACCAGGTGGCCAAAATATTGGAGGTTCAGTTTCAGTATCAGGCCTTCCATTGAATATTCAGGGTTGATTAGGAAATTCTTTCCCATCTGAGCCACCAGGGAAGCCCTATAATATATGCGTGTGTGCTAAGTCCCTTCAATTGTGTCCAACTCTTTGCAACCCTACAGACTAAAAAGCACAACTAAAGAATCTGCCTGCAATGCAGGAGACCCAGGTCTGATCCCTGGATCAGGATGATCCCACAGAGAAGGGAATGGCAACCCACTCCAGTATTCTTTCCTGGAGAATCCCATTAGCAGAGCAGACTGGCATGCTACAGTCTGTGGGGTTGCAGAGTCAGACACGACTAAGCCACTAACACAGAGTGTGGTCAGTCTACAAGAAATTCACTGCAAAATAACAAGATAGGTAGACTAAAAGTAAAGAGATGGAGAAAGATATATCATTCAAGCATTAATCAAAAAAAAAAAAAGTGACTGTATTAGTGCAAGATATGGTAGACTTCCAATCAAAGAAACCTGCTAGGGACAGAGAAAGAGTAATAATAAATAGGAGATTTTACCAAGAAAACATAGAAATTTTGAGTGTCTATGCATCAAACAATAGAGCTTAAAATCTGTGATTGAAACATGACGGAACTGAAAGGAGAAACAGACATGTAGTCATAGCATTGGACATTTCATTTCTCTCTCAGCAGATATCCTTCCTTATTGGCAAGGATAAAGAAGAACTGAACAATATCAACCAGTGGGAACTAATTGATATTTATTGAATAATTCATCCAACAGTGAAATATTCTTTTTAAATGTCTACAGACCAGATATCTAGGCCATATATACCTTGACCCATAAAACAGACCTCAACAAATTCAAAACAATTGAAATCATACAGTGTATTCTACATATATAATGGAAACAAATTAGAGATTCATAACAGAAAGGTCAAAAATATGTACACTTTGAGTTTTAAAAACACACTTCTAAATAATTCAGAAGTCAAAGACAAACCCTAAGGGTAAATCAAAATTATATTGAACTGAATTAAGATGAAAATATAAATTCCATAAAAATAAATGACCCAATCAAATTCCAGAAAAATAAAAGACCCAATCAAAAAATGCACCAAAGAACTAAACAAACATTTCTCCAGAGAAGACATACAGATGGCTAACAAACACATGAAAAGATGCTCAACATCACTCATTATCAGAGAAATGCAAATCAAAACCACAATGAGGTACCATTACACGCCAGTCAGGATGGCTGCTATCCAAAAGTCTACAAGCAATAAATGCTGGAGAGGGTGTGGAGAAAAGGGAACCCTCTTACACTGTTGGTGGGAATGCAAACTAGTACAGCTGCTATGGAGAACAGTGTGGAGATTTCTTTAAAAACTGGAAATAGAACTGCCATATGACCCAGCAATCCCACTCCTGGGCATACACACTGAGGAAACCAGATCTGAAAGAGACAAGTGCACCCCAATGTTCATTGCAGCACTGTTTATAATAGTCAGGACATGGAAGCAACCTAGATGTCCATCAGCAGACGAATGGATAAGGAAGCTGTGGTACATATACACCATGGAATATTACTCAGCCATTAAAAAGAATTCATTTGAATCAGTCCTAATGAGATGGATGAAACTGGAGCCCATTATACAGAGTGAAGTAAGCCAGAAAGATAAAGACCAATACAGTATACTAACGCATATATATGGAATTTAGAAAGATGGTAGTGATAACCTTATATGCAAAACAGAAAAAGAGACACAGAAGTACAGAACAGACTTTTGGACTCTGTGGGAGAAGGAGAGGGTGGGATGTTTCGAGAGAACAGCATCGAAACATGTATATTATCTAGGGTGAAACAGATCACCAGCCCAGGTTGGATGCATGAGACAAATGCTCAGGCCTAGTACACTGGGAAGACCCAGAGGGATCAGGTGGAGAGGGAAGTGGGAGGGGGGATCAGGATGGGGAATACATGTAAATCCATGGCTGATTCATGTCAATTTGTGGCAAAAACCACTACAATATTGTAAAGTAATTAGCCTCCAACTAATAAAAAGAAATGAAAAAAAAAGAAAATATATCAAAATTTGTGGAACATGACTAAATTAGCAATGAGAGGGAAATTTATAGCACAAAACACTCATATTAAAAAGAAGAAAGAGTGACAAATCAATAACCTAAGCTCCCCTCTCAATATCCCAGGTGGGAAAAAGATCAAGACAAATCCAAAGCAAACAAAAATTAGAAAATAGTAAGTATAAAACAAACAAAAAAAAAAATCAACAAAATAGAAAAAAAGCAGAGAAAATCAATGAGAACAAAGAAATGGTTCTTAAAAAACATCAACAGAATTGACAACTAACAAAGGAAAAAGAGAATACAAATTACTAACACAGGGAATGAAATGGAGAATATCACCACGGACCACCAGATATCAAAAGGATAATAATCAAACATTCTGAACAACTCTCCACTCATTAATTTGACCATTTAAATGATTCCTCAAAAAAGCACAAATTAGTACAACTCACCCAATGTAAAGTGGATAAATTGAATAGCCTTATAACTATTAAGTAAATTGAGTCTGAATTTTTAAATTCCTCCCTCCCAAAAAAAACTCCAAGCCGAGATGATTTCACTGGAAAATTATACCCAATAATGAAAAAATTAATACCTATTCTACTCAATCTCTTCCAGATAATAGAAGATGAGATACACTTTCCGATTAATTTTATGAGGTCAGTATCACCTGATACTAAAATCAGATAGAGACAGTACCAAAAAAAAAAAAAAAAAAAACCTATGGGCCAATATCTTACATGAGTGTGACGCAATAAACCTTAACAAAATATTACCACAAGAAATTCAACAATATATAAAAATAATTATATACCATGAACAAGTAGGATTTTTTCCAGAGATGCAACACTGATTCAATATTCACAGGTTTCTTATTGATTTATGTATTTCTTATTGATCTATGCTAAATGCAGAGTCACTATGTGTGTCTTAGTCACTTAGTCGTCTCTGACTCTTTGCGATCCCATGGACTATAGCCCGCCAGGCTCCTCTGTCCATGGAATTCTCCAGGCAAGAATACTGGAGTGGGTTGCCATCTGCTTCTCCAGGGAAACTTCCCAATGCAGGAATTGAAGCTGGGTCTCCTTCATTGCAGGCAGATTCTTTACCTACTGACCACCAGGGAAGTCCCAATATGAACCAGTAATTCCACTTCTAGTAAATGTTCAAGAGAAATGAAAACATATGTTCACATAAAAATTTGTACATTAATATTCATAAAATCATTATCCATAACACTCAAAAAGTATTATGAATACTCTTTGTAAGAGTATTATGAATAATTTTGTGTATTGCTTTGGAAATAATGCTGATCACTGATTAAGGATAAATAAAATGTGGAATGGAGTATTATTTAACAATAAAAAGGAACAGTATACCAATGTATGCTACAGCATGGATAAACTTTGAAAACAAAGGAGCACATATTGCCCAATTCCACCTATATATGAAATCTTTCAAATAGGCAAATCTATAGAGACAGGCAGTATATTGGTATACTAGTGGTTGCCTAGGATAGGGGGAGGAGGGCATTGTTGGAGGAAGGTGAGGATTGACAGTTAATATGTATGGGAGTTCATTTGGGGTTGGTGAAATTGTTCTAAAATTGACTATGGTGATGTCACACAATTCAGTGACTATACTAAAAACTACTGAATTATACCATTTAAATTGATGAACTACATGGTATGTTAAGTTATACTTCAATAAAGCTAATAAAAGGTATCAATCAATATAATCTACCACATTAACAGGCTAAAGAAGAAAAATCACATGATCATATTAATTGATGCAAAAAAAGACATTTGACAAATTCCACACCATTCATGATAAAGACTCCAAGAAAATAGGAATAGAAGGCAACTTCCTCAGCTTGATAAAGATTATCCACAAAAAATCTATAGCTAACATCATAATGATGTGACACCTGAAAATTTCCTGCTAAGATCAAGAAAAAGACAAGGATGTACAAAGTGAAATTGAACTTTCATTCAACATAGTACTGTAGGGTCTATCCAGGGCAGTAGGGCAAGAGAAGGAAATATAGGCTTACAGAGTAGAAAGAAAGAGAAAAAGCCATCTCAATTTGCAGACGGTATGATTTTCAAAACAAAAAGTCCCAAGGAACCTACAAAAAAACTCTTAGAACTGACAAGTGAGCTCAGCAAGTTCACAGAATATAAGATAAACTTTCAAAATCTAATATTTCTATATACTATCAATGAACATGTTGACATCAAAGTTAAAAACAAAAAACACAATTGCTTAAAATTAAACATTTAGGTACACATCTAACAAAACATTTACTGACATAGGCTGGAAACTACACAATACTGATGAAAGAAATCAAAGAAGATCTTTTAAAAATGGAAAGATATAAAAAAAAAAAAAAAAAAATGGAAAGATAAATCAAGCTCCTGGACTGGATGATTCAACAGAGTCAAGATGTCAGTGTTCCTAAAATTGAAATACAAGGGCTTCCCTAGTAGCTCAGCTGGTAAAGAATCCATCTGCAATGCAGGACACCTAGGTTCAATTCCTGGGTCAGGAAGATCCACTGGAGAAGGGATAGGCTACCCACTCCAGTATTCTTGGGCTTCCCTGATGGCTCAGCTGGTATCCACCTGCAATATGGGAGACTTGGGTTTGATCCCTGGATTGGGAAGTTCTCTTGGAGAAGGGAAGGTCTACCCACTCCAGTATTCCGGTCTGGTGAATTCCAAGGACTGTGTAGCCCATGGGTTGCAAAGAGTCAGAAAAGACTGAGCAACTTTCGCTTTCACCAAAATTCCAGCAAGATTTTTAATCGATACAAATAAGGTTATTCTAGGACAGAGGAGCTAAGATGGCAAAGGGATAGGATGGGGAGACCACTTTCTCCCCCACAAATTCATCGAAAGATCATTTGAACGCTGAGCAAACTCCACAAAACAACTTCTGATCACTAGCAGAGGACATCAGACACCCAGAAAAGCAGCCCATTGTCTTCGAAAGGAGGTAGGACAAAATATAAAAGATAAAAAGAGAGACAATAGAGTTAGGGATGGAGATCCGTCCCAGGAAAGGAGTCTTAATAGAGGAAGTTTCCAAATACCAGGAAACCCTCTCACCGGTGGGTCTGGGGGAAATTTTTGAATCTCAGAGGGCAACCTAGCTGGGAGGAAGAATAAATAAAACCCACAGATTACATGCCTAAAAACAACTCCCAGCAGAAAAGTATCCCAGACGCTCTCATCCACCACCAGCAAGTGGGGGCTGAACGGAGAGGAGCGGGCAGTGGCATTGCTTAGGGTAAGGACCGGGCCTGAATGCCCTGAGGGAAATCTGAGGGAGCTAAGGAGAGATGGCAACTTAAACTGTGGGATAGCAAGAGAGAGAGAATTAACCTGGGAAAAGCTGTAAAGGCACAGCCGGCCCGTTTGCAGAACAAAGGACTGAGCGATCCCAGAGAAGAACTAGCCCGCTGCGAACCGACCCATCCCCCGCCGGAGGCAGGAGGCAGGGGGGAGGGGAAAGGGGCAAACTCGGCCCCAGAGACGGCACCCCCTACCAAACTGCAAACAGGCTTCCAGTCTCTAACCAAAGATTTCCTGAGATTCTGGATGGTTGACATCCGCTGGGAGGGTCGCAGCCAGAGATCAGCTCCCCAGAAGAGACAGGCACACCAGACCGGCATGCGCAGAAACTGAGGCGGGGACGGGGAGGGGATAAGGCGCACCACACCTGGGGAGAGTGCGCACCTCAAGCTCCTGGCTGCCTGAGCTGGTCAGGCCGGGGAAGGCACAAAACGAAGGCCCAACCGAGTCTGCATCTTTGTGGAGTGCCCGAAAACCTGAACCTGAGTGGCTTAGGCCTGGGAAGTGCACGCAACTCAGGGCCTGCTCCCTGTAGAGCAGCCTGGAGCCTGAGCAGTGTGGACGGGGAAAGCACACACCCGTGAGCGGGGGCAAACCCCGTGTGGCCGGAACACTGCGAGGGCTCCCCACACACACCAGTGACATTTGTCTGCAGCGCCCCTCCCTCCCCACAGCAGGACTGAACAAGCGAACCTAAACAAGAGACCACCTCCACCTGCTTGTGTCAGGGCGGAAAATAGACACTGAAGAGACCTGCTAACAGAAGCCAAATAAACAAAGGGAACCGCTTTAGAAGTGACAGGTGCAACAGATTAAAATCCCTGTAGTTAACACTGACTACACCGGAAGGGGCCTATAGATATGGAGAAGTGTAAGCTTGAGCAAGGAGCTATCTGAAACTGAACTGAACCCACACTGCCCACAACAGCTCCAGAGAAATATCTAGATATATTTTTACTATTATTATTTTTTGAATTAAAAAAATTTTTTCCCTCTCTTTTTTTTTAAGTCCTCTATTACTCCTCTATTACTCCTTAATTTTCATTTTTAGAACCCACTATAACCTGGCCAAAAAAAAAAAAAAAGGACCCTATTTTTAAAGCAAACTTCATATATATTTCTTAAATTTTTTGTTTTTGTTTTTTTTTTAATATTGTATTTTTAAGAGTCTAACCTCTACTCTAGATTTTTAATCTTTGTTTTTCAGTATTTGATATCAATTTTGGACATTTAAGAATCCAACCTTCAGTACTCATTTTTACTCAGGAGTGTGATTACTGGTCTGATCACTCTTTCCCCCTTTTGACTCGCCTTTTTCTCCCCCAGATCACCTCTATTTCCTCCCTCTCCCTTCTCTTCTCAATCCAATTCTGTGAATCTCTGTGGGTGTTCTGGCCAGTGGAGAACACTTAGGGAACAGAGTACTGCCTAGATCTGTCTCTCTTCTCTTGAATCCCCCTTTTTCTCCCCTTGCTCACCTCTATCTCCTTCCTCCCTCTCCTCTTCTTCATGTAACTTTGTGAACCTCTCTGGATGTCCTTCACTGTGGAGAATCCTTTCACCATTAACCTAGAAGTTTTATTATCAGTGCTGCATGGATGGAAAAGTCTTGAGGCTACTGGAAGAATAAGACTGAAATCCAGAGGCAAGAGGCTTAAGCCCAAAACCTAGAACACCAGACAACTCCTGACTATAGGGAACATTAATTAATAAGAAATCATCCAAAAGCCTCCATACCTACACTGAAACCAACCACTACCCAAGAGCCAGTAAGTTCCAGAGCAAGACATACCACGCAAAATCTCCAGCAATGCAGGAACATAGCCCTGAGTGTCAATATACAGGCTGCCCAAAGTCACACCAAACCCATAGACCCATCTCAGAACTCACTACTAGACACTCCATTTCACTCCAGAGAGAAGAAATCCAGCTCCACCCACCAGAACACCAACACAAGCTTCCCTAACCAGCAAACCTCGACAAGCCAAACATTCAGCCCCACCCACTGGGAAAACCTCCACAACAAAAAGAAACCACAGACTCGCAGAATACAGAAAGGCCACCCCAAACACAGCAATCTAAATAAGATGAAAAGGCAGAGAAATACCTAGCAGGTAAAGGAACATGAAAAATGCCCACCAAGCCAAACAAAAGAAGAGGAGATAGGGAATCTACCTGAAAAAGAATTTAGAATAATGATAATAAAAATGATCCAAAATCCTGAAAACAAAATAAAGTTACAGATAAATAGCCTGGAGACAAGGATTGAGAAGATGCAAGAAATCTTTAACAAGGACCTAGAAGAAATTTTTTTAAAAAGTCAATTAAAAATGAATAATGCGAGAAGGAGCCAAGATGGCAGAGGAACAGGACAGGGAGACCACTTTCCCTCCTACAAATTCATCAAAAGAATAACTGAATGCAGAGCAAACTTCACAAAACAACTTCTGATCGCTAGCTGAGGTCATCAGGCGCCCAGAAAAGCAACCCATTGTCTTTGAAAGGAGGTAGGACAAAATATAAAAGATAAAAAGAGAGACAAAAAAGCTAAGGACGGATATCCGTCCCGGGAAGGGAGTCTTAATAGAGAACGTTTCCAGACACCGGGAAACCCTCGCACTGGCGGGTCTGGGGGAACTGTTTGAATCTCGGAGGGCAACCTGACTGGGAGGGGAACAATAAATAAAACCCACAGATTACGTGCCTAAAAGCAATTCCCAGCAGAAAAGTACCCCAGACACCTGAATCCGCCACCAGCAAGTGGGGGCAGAACGGAGAGGAGCGGGCGGCATTGCTTAGGGTAAGGACCAGGCCTGAGTGCCCTGAGAACAATCGGAGGGAGCTTTTGTGAGTTACCAACTTAAACTGTGGGATAGCAAAAGAGAAAGAGAAAATTAACCGGCCTGAACACACTGCTGGCCGTTCGCAGAACAAAGGGACCGAGCAAGTCCAGAGAAGAGCTCGCAGGCTTCAGACCGGCCCAGCCCCACTGGAGGCTGGAGGCAGGGGGGAGGGGAAAGGGGCAAGTTCGGCCCCAAGGACCGCATCCCCTACCACACTGCAAACAGGCCTCCAGTTTCTAATCAAAGACCTCCTGAGATTCTGGATGGTCAACATCTGCCGGGAGGGTCGCAGCGAGACACAGGGCACAGGCACCTGACTGGCGCGGGAGGGGACTGGGGCTGGGGACGCGGAGGGGAGAAGGCACACACACCCAACTGGCGCGGGTGGAAACTGAGGCTGGGACCGCGGAGGGGAGAAGGCGCACCGCACCTGGGGAGAGTGCTACCTGAGCCGCTCTGACGGGGAAGGCACAAAACGCAGGCGCAGGTTTTTGTTCCGCGCTTTTGTGGAACAGCTGAGGGCTGGAACCTTGTGCAGTGCAGGGCACGCTCCCTGTAGAGCAGCCAGGAGCCTGAGCAGCGAGACGGGGAAAGCAGCACAACGGAACTAGCAACCTGAACAAGAGACCACCTCCGCCCGCCTGTGTCAGGGTGGAAATTAGGCACTGAAGAGCCCAGCAAACAGAAACCAAACAAACAAAGGGAACCGCTTCAGAAGGGACCAGTGCAACAGATTAAAATCCCTGTAGGTAACACCGACTACACCAGAAGGGGCCTGTAGATATCGAGAAGTGTAAGCAGGAACGAGGAGCTATCTGAAACTGAACCGAGCCCATACTGACTGCAACAGTTCCAGAGAAATTCCTAGATATAATTTTACTTTTTTTTTAAGTAAGAAAAAAATTTTTTTTTCTTTTTTCTTTTTTCTCTTTTATTTTCTTTTAAAATTCCCTATTACTCCCCCATTAATCCTTAACTTTCACTTTCATAGATTTTTATGATTTTTTTAATTAGGAAAATTTTTTTTCTTGTTTTTTTTTCTTCTTTTTTTTTCCTTTTTCTCTTCTATTTTCTATTTTTCTTTTTCCTTTTAAAGTCCTCTATTACTCCTCTACTACTCCTTAATTTTCATTTTCATTACACTATAACCTTACAAAAAAAAAAAAGAAAAAGAAGAGAAGCCCTATTTTTAAACCGAATTTCATATATATTTCTAAAATTTTTTTGTGTGT
This sequence comes from Cervus elaphus, assembly GCF_910594005.1. Taxonomy (NCBI): domain Eukaryota; kingdom Metazoa; phylum Chordata; class Mammalia; order Artiodactyla; family Cervidae; genus Cervus; species Cervus elaphus. The sequence goes on from NC_057847.1 coordinate 2,543,902, forward strand.
TTTGGTTTTTGTTTTTAATATAGTATTTTTAAGAGTCTAACCTCTACTCTAGATTTTTAATCTTTGTTTTTCAGTATATGATATAAATTGTGTACATTTAAGAATCCAATATTCAGTTCCCATTTTTTCAGGAGTATGTTGATTATTCTCTCCCAATCTTGACTCTCCATTTTCTACCTCAGAACACCTCTATGTCCTCCTTTCCCCTTCTCTTCCCAATCCAATTCTGTGAATCTTTGTGGGTGTCTGGGCTACGGAGAACACTCTGGGAACAGACAACTGCGTAGATCTGTCTCTCTCCTCTTGAGTCCCCCTTTTTCTCCTCCTGCTCATCTCTATCTCCCTCCTCCCTCTCCTTTTCTTCATGTAACTCTGTGAACATCTCTGGATCTCCTAACGGGGGAGAATCTTTTCACCATTAACCTAGAAGTTGTATTGTCAGTGCTGTGTAGTTAGAGAAGTCCTGAGACTACTGGAAGAATAAAACTGAAATCCAGAGGCAGGAGACTTAAGCCCAAAACCTAAGAACACCAGAAAACTCCTGACTACATGGAACTTTAAGTAATAAGAGGCCGTCCAAAAGCCTCCATACCTACACTGAAACCAACCACCACCCAAGAGCCAATAAGTTTTAGAGCAAGACATACCACGCAAATTCTCCAGCAACGCAGGAACATAGCCCTGAACATCAACATACAGGCTGCCCAAGGTCACACCTAACACATAGACATCTCAAAACTCATTACTGGGCACTCCATTGCTCTCCAGAGAGAAGAAATCAAGTTCCATGCGCCAGAACACCGACGCAAGCTTCCCTAAACAGGAAACCTTGATGAGCCAATCGTCCAACCCCACCCACTGGGTAAAACCTCCACAATAAAAAGGAACCACAGATCTCCAGAATACAGAAAGCCCACTCCAGATACAGCAATCTAACCAAGATGAAAAGGCAGAGAAATAGCCAACAGGTAAAGGAACATGAAAAATGCCCACCAAGTCAAACAAAAGAGGAGGAGATAGGGAATCTACCTGAAAAAGAATTTAGAATAATGATAATAAAAATGATCCAAAATCTTGAAAACAAAATGGAGTTACAGATAAATAGCCTGGAGACAAAGATTGAAAAGATGCAAGAAATTTTTAATAAAGAACTAGAAGAAATAAAAAAGAGTCAATTAAAAATGAATAATGCAATGAATGAGATCAAAAACACTCTGGAGGGAACCAACAGTAGAATAATGGAGACAGAAGATAGGATAAGTGAAGTAGAAGATAAAATGGCAGAAATAAATGAACCAAAGAGGAAAAAAGAAAAAAGAATCAAAAGAAATGAGGACAACCTCAGGGACCTCTGGGACAATGTGAAACACCCCAACATTCGAATCATAGGAGTCGCAGAAGAAGAAGACAAAAAGAAAGGCCATGAGAAAATACTCGAGGAGATAATAGCTGAAAACTTCCCTAAAATGGGGAAGGAAATAGCCACCCAAGTCCAAGAAACCCAGAGAGTCCCAAACAGGATAAACCCAAGGCGAAACACCCCGAGACACATATTAATCAAATTAACAAAGATCAAACACAAAGAACAAATATTAAAAGCAGCAAGGGAGAAACAACAAATAACACACAAAGGGATTCCCATAAGGATAACAGCTGATCTATCAATAGAAACCCTCTAGGCCAGAAGGGAATGGCAAGACATACTTAAAGTAATGAAAGAGAATAACTACAACCTAGATTACTGTACCCAGCAAGGATCTCATTCAGATATGAAGGAGAATTCAAAAGCTTTACAGACAAGCAAAAGCTGAGAGAATTCAGCACCACCAAACCAGCTCTTCAACAAATGCTAAAGGATCTTCTCTAGACAGGAAATGCAGAAAGGTTGTATAAACGTGAACCCAAAACAACAAAGTAAATGGCAACGGGACTACACCTATCAATAATTACCTTAAATGTAAATGGGTTGAATGCCCCAACCAAAAGACAAAGATTGGCTGAATGGATACAAAAACAAGACCCCTATATATGCTGTCTACAAGAGACCCACCTCAAAACAAGAGACACATACAGACTAAAAGTGAAGGGCTGGAAAAAAATATTTCACGCAAATGGAGACCAAAAGAAAGCAGGAGTCGCAATTCTTATATCAGATAAAATAGACTTTCAAATAAAGGCTGTGAAAAGAGACAAAGAAGGACACTACATAATGATCAAAGGATCAATCCAAGAAGAAGATATAACAATTATAAATATATATGTACCCAACATAGGAGCACCGCAATATGTAAGGCAAACGCTAACGAGTATGAAAGAGGAAATTAATAGTGACACAATAATAGTGGGAGACTTTAATACCCCACTCACAACTATGGATAGATCAACTAACAGAAAATTAACAAGGAAACACAAACCTTAAATAACACAATGGACCAGCTAGACCTAATTGATATCTATAGGACATTTCACCCCAAAACAATCAACTTCACCTTTTTCTCAAGTGCACACGGAACCTTCTCCAGAATAGATCACATCCTGGGCCATAAATCTGGTCTTGGAAAATTCAAAAAAAATGAAATCATTCCAGTCATCTTTTCTGACCACAGTGCAGTAAGATTAGATCTCAATTACAGGAAAAAAAATTATTAAAAATTCAAATATATGGAGGCTAAATAACAAGCTTCTGAATAACCAACAAATCAAAGAAGAAATCAAAAAAGAAATCAAAATATGTATAGAAATGAATGAAAATGAAAACACAACAACCCAAAACCTATGGGACACTGTAAAAGCAGTGCTAAGGGGAAGGTTCATAGCATTACAGGCTTACATCAAAAAACAAGAAAAAAGCCAAATAAATAACCTAACTCTACAACTAAAGCAATTAGAGGAGGAAGAAATAAAGAACCCCAGGGTTAGCAGAAGGAAAGAAATCTTAAAAATTAAGGCAGAAATAAATGCAAAAGAAACTAAAGAGACCATAGCAAAAATCAACAAAGCTAAAAGCTGGTTTTTTGAAAAAATAAACAAAATTGACAAACCGTTAGCTAGACTCATCAAGAAACAAAGGGAGAAGAGCCAAATTAACAAAATTAGAAAGGAAAATGGAGAGATCACAACAGACAACACTGAAATACAAAGGATCATAAGAGACTACTACCAGCAGCTATATGCCAATAAAATGAACAACTTGGAAGAAATAGACATATTCTTAGAAAAGTATAACTTTCCAAAACCAAATCAGAAAGAAATAGAAGACCTTAACAGACCTATCACAAGCATGGAAATCAAAACTGTGATCAGAAATCTTCCAGCAAGCAAAAGCCCAGGGCCAGATGGCTTCAAAGCTGAATTCTACCAAAAATTTAGAGAAGAGCTAACACCTATATTACTCAAACTCTTCCAGAAAATTGCAGAAGAAGGCAAACGTCCAAACTCATTCTATGAGGCCACCATCACCCTAATACCAAAACCAGACAAAGATGCCACAGAAAAAGAAAACTACAGGCCAATATCACTGATGAACATGGATGCAAAAATCCTCAACAAAATTCTAGCAAACAGAATTCAACAACATATTAAAAAGATCATACATCATGACCAAGTGGGCTTTATCCCAAGAATGCATGGATTCTTTAATATCCGCAAATCAATCAATGTAATACACCACATTAACAAATTGAAAGATAAAAACCATATGATTATCTCAATAGATGCAGAAAAAGCCTTTGACAAAATTTAACATCCATTTATGATAAAAACTCTCCAGAAAGCAGGAATAGAAGGAACATATCTCAACATAATAAAAGCTATATATGACAAACCCACAGCAAACATTATCCTCAATGGTGAAAAACTGAAAGCATTTTCCTTAAAGTCAGGAACAAGACAAGGGTGCCCATTCTCACCACTACTATTCAACATAGTTTTGGAAGTGTTGGCCACAGCAATCAGAGCAGAAAAAGAAATAACAGGAATCCAGATAGGAAAAGAAGAAGTAAAACTCTCACTGTTTGCAGATGACATGATCCTCTACATAGAAAACCCTAAAGACTCTGCCAGAAAATTACTAGAGCTAATCAATGAATACAGTAATGTTGCAGGATATAAAATTAACACACAGAAATCCCTTGCATTCCTATACACTAACAATGAGAAAACACAAAGAGAAATTAAGGAAACAATTCCATTCACCATTGAAGCAAAAAGAATAAAATACTTAGGAGCATATCTACCTAAAGAAACAAAAGACCTATACATAGAAAACTATAAAACACTGATGAAAGAAATCAAAGAGGACACAAACAGATGGAGAAATGCACCGTGTTCATGGATTGGAAGAATCAATATTGTGAAAATGAGTATACTACCCAAAGCAATCTATAGATTCAATGCAATCCATATCAAGCTACCAATGGTATTTTTCACAGAACTAGAACAAATAATTTCACAATTTGTATGGAAATACAAAAACCCTCAAATAGCCAAAGCAATCTTGAGAAAGAAGAATGGAACTGGAGGAATCCACCTGCCTGACTTCAGGCTCTACTACAAAGCCACAGTCATCAAGACGGTATGGTACTGGCACAAAACAGAAATATAAATCAATGGAACAAAATAGAAAGCCCAGAGATAAATCCACGTACCTATGGACACCTTATCATCAACAAAGGAGGCATGGATATACAACGAAAAAAAGACAACCTCTTTAACAAGTAGTGCTGGGAAAACTGGTCAACCACTTGTAAAAGAATGAAACTAGAACACTTTCTAACACCATACACAAAAATAAACTCAAAATGGATTAAAGATCTAAATGTAAGACCAGAAACTATAAAACTCCTAGAGAACATAGGCAAAACACTCTCCGACATAAATCACAGCAGGATCCTCTATGACCCACCTCCCAGAATATTGGAAATAAAAGTTGAAATAAAAGCAAACATAAACAAATGGGACCTAATTAAACTTAAAGCTTTCGCACAACAAAGGAAACTATAAGCAAGGTGAAAAGACAGCCTTCAGAATGGGAGAAAATAATAGCAAACAAAGCAACAGACAAAGGATTAATCTCAAAAATATACAAGCAACTCCTGAAGCTCAATTCCAGAAAAATAAATGACTCAACCAAAAAATGGGCCAAAGAACTAAACAGACATTTCTCCAAAGAAGACGTACAGATGGCTAACAAACACATTAAAAGATGCTCAACATCACTCATTATCAGAGAAATGCAAATCAAAACCATGATGAGGTACCATTACACGCCAGTCAGGATGGCTGCTATCCAAAAGTCTACAAGCAATAAATGCTGGAGAGGGTGTGGAGAAAAGGGAACCCTCTTACACTGTTGGTGGGAATGCAAACTAGTACAGCCACTATGGAGAACAGTGTGGAGATTTCTTAAAAAACTGGAAATAGAACGGCCATATGACCCAGCAATCCCACTCCTGGGCATACACACCCAGGAAACCAGAACTGAAAGAGACACGTACCCCAATGTTCATCGCAGCACTGTTTATAATAGCCAGGACATGGAAGCAACCTAGATGCCCATCAGCAGACGAATGGATAAGGAAGGTACGGTACATATACACTGTGGAATATTACTCAGCCATTAAAAAGAATACATTGGAATCAGTTCCAATGAGATGGATGAAACTGGAGCCCATTATACAGAGTGAAGTAAGCCAGAAAGATAAAGACCAATACAGTATACTAACGCATGTATATAAAATTTAAAAAGATGGTAACAATAACCCTATATGCAAAACAGAAAAAGAGACACAGATGTACAGAACAGACTTTTGGACTCTGTGGGAGAAGGCGAGGGTGGGATGTTCTGAGAGAATAGCATTGAAACAAGTATACTATCAAGGGTGAAACAGATCACCAGGCCAGATTGGATGCATGAGACAAGTGCTCAGGGCTGGTGCACTGGGAAGACCCAGAGGGATGGGATGGAGACGGAGGCAGGAGGGGGGATCGGGATGGGGAACACATGTAAATCCATGGCTGATTCATGTCAATGTATGGCTAAAACCACTACAAAATTGTAAAGTAATTAGCCTCCAACTAATAAAAATAAATGAAAAAAATTAAAAAATTTAAAAAACAAGATTATTCTAAAATTTATATGGAAAAGCAAATGATTGAAAATAACTAAAACAATCTGGCAAAAGAACTTAAACAGAAGGAAGTGAAGAAATTGTTAGTTGCTCAGTTGTGTCTGACTCTTTGTGATCCCAAGGATTGTAGCCTGTCTCTGCCCCTGTCCTTTGTCCATGGGATTCTCCAGGCAGGAATACTGCATTGGGTTGCCATTTCCTTCTCCAGGGGATCTTTCCAACCCAGGGATCGAACTGGGGTCTCCCTCATTGCAGGCAGCTTCTTTACCATCTGAGCCACCAGGGAAGACCAAACAGGAGGAAACAAGCTATTTACTTGCGATTATTACCATACTATACAATTGCCATTAATAATGCTGTACTATACATAATACTTTTACTGTAATATTACAATGCTATAGCTACAATAATGAAGAGTGTGTGGTGTGGCAGAGACATACACATAAGGACCAATATAACAGAACAGACAACTCAGACATAGGCCCATACAAATATGTTGAATGGATTTTGACAAAAGTGCAAAAGCAATGCAATGCAAGAAAGATAGCCTGTTTTACAAATGGTGCCAGCATGATTGGACATCCACAGGCAAGAGAGAGAGAGAGAAAGAACTTATAGCTCTGTCTTGTATATGAAAGTTAAATCCAAAGTGGATCACATACTTAAAAGTAAAGCTGTAAAAGTTTTAGAAATAAACATAGGAAAAAATCTTCAGAATCTAGGGCTTGGGAAAGAATCTTAAACTTGATAGAAAAAGCACAATCCATAAAACAAAAAATTGATAAGTTAAAATTCAAATTAAAAATATTTTTCCCTGTGAAAACTTGTTAGGAGGATGAAAAGACAAACTACAGGTTGGGAGATATTTACAAATTACATATCCAGAAAAGGACTAATATCCCTCATATATAAAGAATCCTCAAAGGAACTTCTGCAAAGTAAAGAACCCAATTTGAAAAGGGGCAAAAACAGAAATTCTAGCAAACAGAATTCAACAACACATTAAAAAGTTCATATACCATGATCAAGTTGGGTTTATTCCAAGGATGAAAGGATTCTTCAATATATGCAAATCGTTTAGCATGAAACACCATATTAACAAGTTGAAAGGTAAATCTATATGATCATCTCAATAGATGCAGAAAATGCATTTGACAAAATTCAGCACCCATTTATGATAAAAAACATTTCAAATAAATGGGCATAGAAGGAACCTACCTCAACACAGTAAAGGCCATACATGATAAGACCACAGCAAACACGATTCTCAAAGGTTAAAAACTAAAAGCATTCCCTCTTAGATCAGGAATAGGACAACGGTGTCCCCTCTCATCACTATTATTCAACATAGTTTTGGAAGTCCTAGCTATGACTATTAGAGATGAAAAAGAAATAAAAGGAATCCAGATAGGAAAAGAAGCAAAACTCTCACTGTTTGCAGATGACATGATATTATACATAAAAAATCCACAAGAAGCTATCAGAAAATTACTAGAGCTAATCAGTGAATTCAGCAAAGTCACAGGATTCAAGGTCAATATACAAAATTCACTTGCATTCCTATATACTAACAATGAAAAATCAAAAAGAGAAATTAAGGGATCAATCCCATTCACCACTGCAACAAAAAGAATAAAATATCTAGGAATTAAAACTACCTAAGGAGACAAAAGAACTGTATACAGAAAATTATAGGACACTGGTGAAAGAAATCAAAGATGACATAAATGGATGGAGAGATATTCCATGTTCCTGGGTAGGAAGAATAGGAAGAATCAATATTTTGAAAATGACTATACTACCAAATGCAAACTACAGATTCAGTGCAATTCCTATCAAATTACCAATGGCATTTTTCACAGAACGAGAATAAAAAATTTCACAATTCATATGGAAGCACAAAATATCCTGAATAGCCAAAGCAGTCTTGAGAAAGAAGAATGGAGTTGGAGGAATCAACCTTCCTGACTTCAGACTATACTACAAAGTTACAGTCATTGAGACAGTATGGTACTGGCACAAAAACAGAAATATAGACAAACGGAACAGGAGGTCAAGAAGCAACAGTGAGAACTGGACATGGAACAACAGACTGGTTCCAAATAGGAAAAGGAGTAAGTCAAGGCTGTATATTGTCACCCTGCTTATTTAACTTATATGCAGAGTACATCATGAGAAATGCTGGACTGGATGAAGCACAAGCTGGAATCAAGATTGCCAGGAGAAATATCAATAACCTCAGATATGCAGATGACACCACCCTAATGGCAGAAAGTAAAGAAGAATTAAAGAGCTTCTTAATGAAAGTGAAAGAGGAGAGTGAAAAAGTTGGCTTAAAGCTCAACATTCAGAAAACTAGATCATGGCATCCGGTCCCATCACTCCCTGGCAAATAGATGGAGAAACAGTGGAAACAGTGACAGGCTTTACTTTCTTGGCCTCCAAAATCACTGCAGATGGTGATTGCAGCCATGAAATTAAAAGACACTTGCTCCTTGGAAGGAAAATTATGACCAACCTAGACAACTTATTAAAAAGCAGAGATATCACTTTGCCAACAAAGGTCTGTCTGGTCAAAGCTATGGTTTTTCCAGTGGTCATGTATGGATGTGAGAGTTGGACTATGAAGAAAGCTGAGTGCCGAAGAATTGATGCTTTTGAACTGTGGTGTTGGAGAAGACTCTTGAGAGTCCCTTAGACTGCAAGGAGATCCAACCAGTTCATCCTAAAGAGATCAGTCCTGAATATTCATTGGAAGGACTGATGCTGAAGCTGAAACTCCAATACTTTGGCCACCTGATGCAAAGAGCTGACTCATTTGAAAAGACCCTGATGTTGGGAAAGATTGAAGGTGAAAGGAGAAGGGAACGAGAGAGGATGAGGTGGTTGGATGGCATCACCGACTCAATGGACATGAGTTTGAGCAAACTCCAGGAGTTGGTGATGGACAGGGAGGCCTGGTGTGCTACCATCCATGGGGTCACAAAGAGCTGGACATGACTGAGTGACTTAACTGAACTGAGAGAGCCCAGAGATAAACCCACACACCTATGGGTAACTTAATTTTTACAAAGGAGGCAAGAATATACAATGGGGCAAAGATAGCCTCTTCAACAAGTGGTGCTGGGAAACTGGACAGCTACATGCAAAAGAATGAAATTAGAACACTTCCTAATGCCATACACAAAGATAAACTCAAAATGGATTAAAGGCCTAAATATAATATAAGGCCAAAAACCATAAAACTCTAAGAGGAAACCATAGGCAGAGCACTCAGTGACATAAACCAAAGCAAGATCTTCTATGACCCACATCCTAGAGTAATGGAAATAAAAACAAAAATAAACAAGTGAGATCTAATTAAACTTAAGAGCTTTTGCACAGCAAAGGAAACTACAAACAAGGTGAAAAGACAACCCGCAGAATGAGAGAGAAATAGCAAAGGAAACAACTGACAAAGAATTAATTTCCAAAATATACAAGCGGCTCATACAACTCAATACCAGAAAAACAAACAACCAAATCAAAAAGTGACCTAAACAGACATTTCTCCAAAAAAGACATACAGATGGCTAACAAACACATGAAAAGATGTTCAATATCATTCATTATTAGAGAAATACAAATCAAAACTACAATGAGATACCACCTCACACCAGTCAGAATGGCCATCATCAAAAAGTCTACAAACAGTAAGACTGGAGAAGTTGTGGAGAAAAGGGAACTGTTTCATAGACGGTGGGAATGTAAATTGGTACAGCCACTATGGAAGACGGTATAGCAATTCCTTAAAACACTAGGAATAAAACCAGCATATGACCCAGCAATCCCACTACTAGGCATATACCCTGAGGAAACCAAAATTGAAAAAGACACATGTATCCCATTGTTCCTTGCAGCACTATTTACAATAGCTAGAACATGGAAGCAACTTAGATGTCCATCGACAGATGAATGAATAAAGAAGCTGTGGTACAATGGAATTCTGTGGACTGTGTTAGTTGCTCAGTCGTGTCCAACTCTTTGAGACCCCACGAACTGTAGCCCACCAAGTTTCTCTGTCCACAGAATTCTCCAGACAAGAATACTGGAGTGGATTTCCATTCCCTTCTCCAGAAAAACTTCCCAACCCAGGGATCAAACCCTGGTCTCCTGCCTTGCAAGTAGATTCTTTACTGTTTGAGCTACAGGGAAGTCTCCTACAATGGAATTCTACTCAGCCATAAAAAGGAATGCATTTGAGTCCATTTTAATGAGGCAGATGAATCTAGAGCCTATTATACAAAGTGAAGTAAGCCAGAAAGAGAAATATAAATATTGTGTGAAAGTGAAAGCCACTCAGTCATGTCTGACTCTCTGTGACCCCATGATAGTCCATGGAATTCTCCAGGCAAAAATACTGGAGTGGGTTGCATTACCCTTCTCCAGGGGATCTTCCCAACCCAGGGATCAAACTCAGGTCTCCCACATTGTAGGCAGATTCTTTACCAGCTGAGCCACCAGGAAAGGTCAAGAATACTGACATGTGTAGCCTATCCCTTTTCCAGCAGATATTCTCGACCCAGGAATTGAACCAGGGTCTCCTGCCTTGCAGGCGGATTCTTTAACAGCTGAGCTACCAGGATATTACTTAAATAGCATATACTGATGCGTATATATGAAATCTTGAAAGATGGTACTGATGAATTTATTTGCAGGGCAGCAGTGGAGAAATAGACATAGAGAACAGACTTATGGACATGGCTGGAGGGGAAGAGGAAGAGGGTGAGATGCACAGAGATAATAACATGGAAATTTACAATGCCACATGTAAAATAGATGGCCAATGGGAATTTGTTATATGGCTCAGGGAACTCAAACAGGGGCTCTTTGACAATCTAGAAGGGTGGATGGGGAGGGAGATGGGAGGGAGGTTCAGAATGGACAGGACATGGGTGTACCTATGGCTGATTCTTGTTGATATATGACAGAAAGCCACAAAATTTGGTAAAGCAATTATCCTTTAATTAAAAAAATAAATAAAGTGGCAAAAAAAGAAAATGGGCAAAAATATGAGAAGTCACCTCACTGAAGGGGACATAGAGATGGCAAACAAGCACATGAGATGTTCAGCATCATTATCTGTCAGGGAAATGCAAATTAAAACTACAATGACACGTCACTGCATGCCTATGAAAATTTCTGAAGTTTCTTTACTTTTAGTAAAGAAAACACCAAATGCTAGTAAGCAAGCAGAGGCTGGACTCCCACTGCTGGTGGGAATGCAACATGGCATAGACAGCCTGGAAAGAAGTTTGATAGCTTCTTAAGAAAGAAGTATCACATGCCCCAGAATTTACACTCCTGGACAGCTATCCTGTATTGATGAAATTTACTTTCACACAAAAACCTAGACACAAATGTTCATAGCAGCTCTAATCATAATAGGCCAAAACTGGGAACAGCCCTGATGTCTATCAACACTTGTCAATGTCTAAATGATTAGGAAGCAGGATCAAGATGGTGGAGTAGGAAGACCCTGAGCTCACTTCTCCCCATGAACACATCACAACTACAACTACACATAGAGCAACTTATGCTGAGAATGACCTAAAGGCTAGCAGAACAGCTCATTTACAACTTAGGATCTAAAGAAAGAAGCACTCAGAGTCTTGCAGGAGGGGAGAAGCAATATAGTAGGGACCCACATGTTAAGCAGGGGACTCAGAAGAAGAGGGGAATATCCAAGGCTAGAGGGATCTTCACTAGGCAGTGACAGGTTCAAGCCATATAACCTTGGCATCTGACACTAGGAGGATGATCCCACTTAGCTGATTTGAAAACTAGTGGGGCTTACCAGAAGGCTGTAGGAAATCAAGACTCTGCACTTGAAGAGTACATGCACTTGCTTACTCCCAGTCCCAGCACAGAGGCAGAAAATTGAAATTTACCCGAGGCTCTGGCTGGCATGCCAGGAGTACCACACCATGCCCCTCAGTCCACACAAGGCACCTGCACCAGTCCCTCCTACTCCAACACTGCTTCTGCTAGTGCAGAGCTTGCCATAGCCAATAAGAGTGCACATACCTGAAAGGAACAGAGCCAATAAAGGCACAAAGGTCTTAGCCAGGGCAAAGACCAATGACACCAGAAAAAAAGCAGAGACATCTCAGTGATGCTACCCCAGCCTTCTGGCCCTATCCCTCCCCCCAAAAAGGCAGAGAATGTCATCACACCAGGGAGAAGGACAACTCCCTCGGCTCTGCACCAACCCCTCAGGTCCCAACCTCATCCTCAAACGGGCAACAACTGCCATTGAGCCTAGGAGAAGCCCCGGATGGTACCCAGTTCTGGCTCTAGCCTTTCCAACTCCAGCCTTAATCCCAAACAAGGTAGTGGATAGCAGAACACTCCAGGGGAAGATGTAGCCTGTCCTTTGGATCCAGTTCTCCTACCAGAGCCACTGGGCACATGCAGGCCATGTAGGGATGCTCCCGCACAAGGACCCCCCTTGAAGATTGGAACGGGGGCTGCTTTACTCAAGTTCATAGAGACAGTAGATAGAGCTAAACAAAATGGGACAACAAAGAGATATGTGTCAAGCAAAAGAATATGATAAAACCCCAGAATGTTGTATACATTATATATTATATTATATATAATTATATTATATTATATATAATAATATATTATAATATATATAATAATACATTATTATATTACACTATATATAATACATTATATAACAATACATTATGATATAATATATAATTGTATATTTATAAATATATATTTTTATAAATTTTGTATAATTATAAATATTATATAAATTTTTTATAAATTTACTTCTATAAATGTTTTTATATTCATACATAATTATATACAAATTATATATTATATATCAGTTCAGTTCAGTTCAGTCGCTCAGTCATCTCCGACTCTTTGCGACCCCATGAATCGCAGCACGCCAGGCCTCCCTGTCCATCACCAACTCCTGAAGTTTGCTCAAACTCATGTCCATTGAGTCGGTGATGCCATCCAGCCATTTCATCCTCTGTCGTCCCCTTCTCCTCCTGCCCCCAATCCCTCCCAGCATCAGGGTCTTTTCCAATGAGTCAACTCTCTTCGCATGAGGTGGCCAAAGTACCGGAGTTTCAGCTTCAGCATCAGTCCTTCTAAGTTGGATCTCCTTGCAGTCCAAGGGACTCTCAAGAGTCTTCTCCAACACCACAGTTCAGAAGCATCAATTCGTCGGCGCTCAGCTTTCTTTATAATCCAACTCTCACATCCATACATGACCACTGGAAAAACCATAGCCTTGACCAGACAGACCTTTGTTGGCAAAGTAATGTCTCTGCTTTGTAATATGCTATCAAGGTTGGTCCTAACTTTCCTTCCAAGGAGTAAGCATCTTTTAATTTCATGGCTGCAGTCACCATCCGCAGTGATTTTGGAGCCCAAAAAAATGAAGTCTGACACTGTTTCCACTGTCTCCCCATCTACTTCCCATGAGGTGATGGGACCAGATGTCATGATCTTAGTTTTCTGAATGTTAAGCTTTAAGCCAACTTTTTCACTCTCCTCTTTCACTTGCATCAAGAGGCTTTTTAGTTCCTCTTCACTCTCTGCCATAAGGGTGCTGTCATCTGCATATCTGAGGTTAATGATATTTCTCCCAGCAATCTTGATTCCAACTTGTGCTTCTTTCAGCCCAGTGTTTCTCATGATGTACTCTGCACATAAGTTAAATAAGTAGGGTGACAATATACAGCCTTGACGTACTCCTTTTCCTATTTGGAACCAGTCTGTTGTTCCATGTCCAGTTCTAACTGTTGCTTCCTGACCTGCATACAGGTTTCTCAAGAGGCAGGTCAGGTGGTCTGGTATTCCTATTTCTTTCAGAATTTTCCACAGTTTATTGTGATCCACACAGTCGAAGGCTTTCGTGTAGTCCATAAAGTAGACTTGCTTTTTCAATGATAATAATATATAATATATGATATAATAATATATAATATATATATTCTGCATATATACACAGAACATTTTAATGTATATATAATATATAAAAACCATAATATATAATATAATAATATATAAAATATGTATTATATACATAATATATATGTATAAATATACAGAATATATTATATATATAATATTCATATTAATTTAAATATTAATATATTAATATATATTAATAGATATATAATATATAATAATATAATCTAAAAATAATATAATCTAATAATGATGATATATAATAACAGATATAATATATATTATATTTAATATTTTAAATATACATTTAAAATACATTTTAAATGTATATTTAAAATGTTTAATAATATTTTAATATTTATATATGAATATATTATATAATATGTTATATATTATATGATATATATTATATAGTACATAGTATATATATAAAATATATATTATATAATAAATAATATAATAATAGATTATATATATACTATATATATTCTGTACATATACAGAATATATATAATATAGATCAATATATGATATATAATAATATATTATATAATACATAATATATTAAATATTATGTATAACATATTGATATATTATATATTTTATATTTTATATATTATATACAAATAATATATTATCATATAATAACATGTAATTATATTATAATATATGTGACATTTACCAAGAGAGATAATATAATAATATAATATATAATTATAATAATATAATAATTATATATTATATTATATATTATATATACATTCTATATTTTATATATGTAATATACACACATATATAATATATATGCATAAAATATATATTACATTGTACACAATAATATTTATATATTACATTACATATATGTACATATATAATGGAATATTACTCAGCCTTAAAAAAAAAAGGAATGAAATATTGCCACTTGCAACAACATGGATGATGACCTGAAAGGTATTATGGTTAGTAAAATAAATCAGACAGAGAAAGACAAACACTGTAAGATTTTACTTTTACGTAGAATCTAAAAAAATAAAACAAATGAATATAGCAAAATAGAAACAGACTCACAGATACAAAGAACAAACTTGTGGTTATCAGTGGGGAGAGATATGGGGGGAGGAACAAGATGGTGAAGAGGATTAGGAGGTATAAACTACAAGTTATAAAGGTGGTGTCATCTGCATATCTGAGGTTATTGATATTTCTCCTGGCAATCTTGATTCCAGCTTGTGCTTCTTCCAGCCCAGCGTTTTGAATGATGTACTCTGCATATAAGTTAAATAAGCAGGGTGAGAATATCTTGCCCTAGAACTGGTCTTTCTTTAGGTTGGGAGCTAATAATTACACAGCCAGAGGATGTCTCTTTTGCCGTTCTTTTTCAAGCATTTATCAAGTATAGCAGAAAAAGTTTTACATATACATATATAAATAGTAAGTGAAAGTTGCTCAGTCATGTGCAACTGTTTGCAACACCATGGACTGTAGCCCACCAGGCTCCCCTGTCCATGGAATTCTCCAGGCAAGAATACTAGAGTAGGTTGCCCTTTTCTCCTCCAGGGGATCTTTCTGACCCAGGGATCAAATCTGCTTCTCTTGAGGCTCCTGCATTGCAGGCAGGCTCTTTACCCCTGAGCCACCAGGGAAGTCCTGTATAAATAGCGAGTATAATATAAAATATATATTTTGAAAAACTTATGAATTTTTGCCTAGCTAAACAAATTGATGACATTTTAGTTCCACTTGTTTGACTAGAATGCTATGTTTCTAATTTACATTCAATCAAAACTTTGATATAGTTCCATTTATTCTGGCATCTAGTGTTACTGCTAAAAGTCTAGAAAGATTATTTTAGTGATTTTAAAAAAATTTGAATGAGTCTTGAAACTCCTAATCCAATTCCAAGAATATAAAGTTATACTACGTTATTAAAAAGAAAAACAATAGGAAATTAACATATGATACAGTATTATTAACTAAAGTACAGATTTTGTTCACATTTCTCACCAGTTTGTGCTAGTGTTTATTATTTATTCTCACACCTTATTTAACTGCACTGAGCAGCTTCAGCTGCATGCAACAATTTCTGGTAAATTCTCTTCATGTTTATTCTATTCTATCACAAGTATTTTCTAATTTTTCTTGTTATGGCTTCTTAGATACACCCATCATTTAAAAGTGAACATTTAATTTCCAAATACATAGTTTTTTAAAGTTATCTTGTATATTAATTTCTCATTTAAATTTAACTTTCTTCTCTGCAATCACTCTCTGTGGTTTTTCGGTCTTCTAACTTTATTGAGGCTTTTAATGGCTAAGTCAAAGATCTCTCTTGGTAAATGTCACATTGTACTTCAAAATATATGAGCTATTTTCAAATATAGTTTGACATTGATTTCTAACATAATTCCACTGTTAAAAGAGAACAGACTCTGTATGATTTCAATACTTTTAGACC
Organism: Cervus elaphus; assembly: GCF_910594005.1. Taxonomy (NCBI): domain Eukaryota; kingdom Metazoa; phylum Chordata; class Mammalia; order Artiodactyla; family Cervidae; genus Cervus; species Cervus elaphus. The sequence goes on from NC_057847.1 coordinate 2,560,465, forward strand.
ATGAAATTTTTCCACCTTGTTTTATGCCCCTGGATATATTCCAGTGTCTCCTAGTTGATAGTCTTTGGGAACTTGAGTAGAATTTGTATCCTATTGTTGTGTGAAAATTGTATAAATCTTAATTATGTTGAATTGGCTTATGGTGTTTTTCAGGTCTACCATATCCTTCTGCTTCTCTGTATAATCATTCTATTAACTTTTGAATGTTTGACATTGAAACTCAAACTAAAAATCTTAATTTATCTACTTATAACATAATTTTAATATATAATGGAACTATATGTAACTTTGTTATGTGTTTTCCAAGTCTCCTGTAAATGTGTAAAATCATAAATTTTGTAATTTGAAAAATATAACTATGATACAAGTATATAATTTACAGCACAGGGAATATAGCCAATATTTTAGAATAACTTTATATCAGTATAATCTACCCAAATATTGAATCACTATGTTGTACACCTGAACTAAATATAGTGTAAGTCAATTATAATAAATAAAAGAAAGAAAAACATTATTAATGATAATAAATGACATTTGCTGGAAAAAAAGGAAAGAAATGGGTATTATCAAAACATCATTTTCTGCCTTAAATATGTACAATATTTGTCTATTTGTTAATTATACTTTAATAAGTTGAAAAAAAGAAAAGTGAAAGAAAAAGCATGTGAGTGGTTAAACAAATGATATTACCATGGAACATATATACTCAGTGATAAAATGGCACAAGCTATTGAAACTGCAACAACTTCCACGAATGCACTTTCACAGAGACAAGCTATTCACAAAAGGTTACATATCATATGATTCTGTGTGTGAAACATTATTGAAATGACAAAATTGTAGAAATGGGAACAGCTTAGCTGCTTCCCCCAGGTTAAGTGTGGGGTGGGGTGGATGGGATGTAAGTGTTGTAAAAGGGCAACACAAGAGTCCTTTGGTGATGGGATGCCCTGTATCTTGGACATCCTTGCAGTCATGTTGTACTATAGTTTTGCATGAGGTTTGCCATTGGAGGAAACTTTGTAAAGGGTTCAGGGGATCTCACTATTATTTCTTACAATTGCATGTATATATATAATTGCCTCAAAATAAATTGAATCTCCCTGTCTTCCCAGAGTCATTCAGCCACTGCCCAGTTCCCCTCCTGTCCTGTATAGCACAACTTCTCAAGATTACATTCACTTCTCCTTCATTGAACCCACTTCACCCAAGCTTATGTCCCCCAGTTTGATGAAAAACAACCTTGCCAAGGTCACTGGTAAACTCTGAACTCTGTCCCTCTCCGGGGTTCTCAGCTTCCTACTGTGCAAGCACCCTTCCTTCTGGTCCCACGATTCCCTGGCCCTCTGGTTCTTCTCATTCTCCTTTGCTGACTCCCTCCCCTCTTCCCAGCCTTTGTCTTGAACCCTCCCTCCCTAGATCTCAGTCTCAGGGCTTTAGACACAGGCCACTCTGAAGATGTTTACTTCCCAATCCAACCTGCCCTGAGCTCAGGCTCCCATCACAGCCTCCTCTGTGTCCCTGCTCATCACTGCCCGCTGGCTCTGCTCTTGCTCAGCCCACTTTCTCAGGGTGGCTGAGGGCTCTGCTCACACATAGGTCCCTCTCTTTCTCTTATATTCCTCATCCAGTTCCTCTAAACATATCCCAAATCCTCCTGCTTGCAGCTGATCATCACCTCTCACACATGTGACTTGAGAACCCCTCATGCACGTGACTGGAGAACCCCAGCCCACAGCATGTCCACTGGGAACACTCTCCAGCACCTCAGCCCCTGGCTGAACTTCCACTGAACCCTCAGCCTCAGCCTGGTGTCATCCCACTGAACCCCATGCAACTAATCTACTGAAAGATGTCTAGTGCTCACCCTGAGAACTCCACAGACGAGGGCCTGGTCAAAATATGAGGGTAAGCTTGAGCTGGGACAGATACCTGCAGTCAGCAGGAGAGGTGCCATCCCTGGCACCCTGATTATCTGGAGCAGGAACCCTCCAGTCAGTCAGATTTCCACACCAAAATAACCAAGTTGCCACCATTTAGGGGGGAAAAAAATGGTCGTGGCTGACATTTCAGACCCAGTGGAATGTCACAGTATTCACACCTGGCCTTAAATATATCCATCTGTGCTGTTTGTTCTGTCCTCTGGCTCTGATTCCTTCCCACTAGTCTAGTTGCAGTGACAGAGGATGTGCCCAGAGTCTGATGGGAGGGACCCATCAGGTGACAACACTGGGTACCAGAGTGGCCGGGGACAGTGCACAAGGGTGAGATGACTGGTCACGCCCTGCTGGGAAGACAGTGGCTCTACCCCTGTGTCCTTCCTGACCTGGTCCAGCAGCTGTTGTTCACTGTTCCAGGCCTAAGGGGAAGCTCAACAATGAAGACATTAAGAAAGGAGGATCAGTAAGTGGGATTTATCCCAGGGATGCAAGGATTATTCAGTATATGCAAGTCAATCATTGTGATACAGCATATCAACAAACTGAAAGATATAAACCATGTGATCATCTCTACAGATGCAGAAAAAGTTTTCAATAAATTAAACACCCATTTATGATAAAAACTGTCCAGAAAGTAGGCATAGAAGAAAACTACCTCAACATAATAAAGGCCATATACAACAAACCCACAGAAAACATTATTCTCAATGGTGAAGAACTGAAAGCATTTCCTCTGAGATGAGGGACAAGACAATGGTGCCCACTCTCACCATTGTTATTCAGCATAGTTTGGAAAAACTCAGAAAGAGGAGTTAAGGAAACAATCCCATTTGCCATTGCAACAAAAAGAATAAAATACCTAGGGATAAACCTACCTAAAGATGCAAAAGACATGTATGCAGAAAACTATAAGACACTGATGAAAGAAATCAAAGATGACACAAATAGAGGGAGAGCCATACCATGTTCTTGGATTGGACGAATCAATATTGGAAAAGTGACCACACTACCCAAAGTAATCTACAGATTCAATGCAATCCATATCAAACTACCTGCCTCCTGAGAAACCTGTATGCAGGTCAAGAAGCAACAGTTAGAACCAGATATGGAACAACAGACTGGTACAAAATTGGGAAAGGAGTATGTCAAGGTTGTATATTGTCACCCTGCTTGTTTATATGCTGAGTACATCATGTGAAATGCCACGCTGAAAGAAGCACAAGCTGGAATCAAGATTTCCAGGAAAAAGTCAATCATCTCAGATATGCAGATGACACTACTCAAATTGCAGAAGCAAAGAGGAACTAAAGAGCCTCTTGATGAAGGTGAAAGAGAAGAGCAAAAAAGCTGGCTTAAAACTCAACATTCAAAAAACTAAGATCATGGCATCCAGTCCCATCACTTCATGGCAAATTAGTTCATTTCAGTTCAGTCGCTCAGTCGTGTCCGACTCTTTGTGACCCCATGGACCACAGCACACCAGGCCTCCCTGTCCATCACCAAACTCCTGGAGTTTACTCAAACTCATGTCCATTGAGTTGGTGATGCCATCCAACCATATCATCCTCTGTCGTCCCCTTCTCTTCCTGCCTTCAATCTTTCCCAGCATCAGGGTCTTTTCCAATGAGTCAGCTCTTCGCATCAGGTGGCCAAGGTATTGGAGTTTCAGCCTCAACAACAGTCCTTCCAATGAATATTCAGGACTGATTTCCTTTAGAAAATCATGGCAAATAGATGGGGTGGAAAATGGAAACTGTAACAGACTTTATTTCCTTCGGCTCCAAAATCACTGCAGATGGTGACTGCAGCCATGAAATTAAAAGACACCTGCTCCTTGGAAGAAAAGCTATGACAAACCTAGATAGCATTTTAAAAAGCAGAAACATCACTTTGCCAACAAAAGTCCTTACAGTCAAAGCTATGGTTTTTTCCAGTAGTCATTTTGTATGGATGTGAGAGTTGGACCATAAAAAAGGCTGAACACCGAAGGATTGATGCTTTTGACCTGTGGCGCTGGAGAAGACTCTTGCGAGTCCCTTGGACAGCAAGGAGATCAAACCAGTCAATACTAAAGGAAATCAATCTTGAATATTCATCAGAAGGACTGATGTTGAAGCTGAAACTCCAGTACTTTGGCCACCTGATGTGAAGAGCTGACTCACTGGAAAAGACCCTGATGCTGGGAAAGACTGAGGGCAGTAAGAGAAGGGGATGACGGAAAGTGAGATGCTTGGATGGCATCACCGATTCAATGGACATGAGTTTGAGCAAACTCTGGGAGACTGTGAAGGACAGGGAAGCCTGGTGTGCTGCTGTCTAAGGGGTTGCAATGAGTCTGACAGGACTGAGTGAGTGAACGACAACAATCAAACTACCAATGGTATTTTTCACAGCACTAGAACAAAAAATTTCACAATTTGTATGGAACCACAATAGATCACAAATAGCCAAAGTAATCTTGAAAAAGAAGATAGGAGTTGGAGGAATCAACTTTCCTGACTTCAGACTATACTACAAAACTACAGCCAGTAAGACAGTATGGTATTGGCACAAAAACAGAAATATAGATCAATGGAACAAGACAGAAAGTCCAGAGACAAACCCACGCATCTATGGGAACCTTATCTTGACAGAGGAGGCAAGAAAATACAATGGAGAAAAGACAGCCTCTTCAATAAGTGGTGCTGGGACAAAATGGACAGCTACTTATAAAAGAAAGAAGCTAGGACACTTTCCAACACCACACACAAAAATAAACTCAAAATGGATTAAAGATTTAAATGTAAGGCCAGAAGTTATGAAGCTCTTAGAGGAAAACATACTCTTTGACATACATCACAGCAAGATCCTCTTTGACCCATCTCCTAGAGTAATGGAAATAAAAACAAAAGTAAACAGATGGGATTTAATTAACCTTAAAAGATTTTGCACAGCAAAAGAAACACTAAACAAGATTAAAAGATAACCCTCAGAATGGGAGAAGATAACTGCAAACAAACAGTTCATGCAGCTCAAAACCAGAAAAACAAAGAACCCAATCAAAAAATGGGTGAAAGACCCAAACAGACATTTCTCCAAAGAAGACATATAGATGGCCAATAAACACATGATGCTCAATATCACTCATCATTAGAGAAATGCAAATCAAAACTACAATGAGGTATCACCTCACACCAGTCAGAATGGCCATCATTTAAAAATCTATAAACAATAAATGCTGGAGAGGATGTGGAGAAAAGGGAACCATCTTGCACTGTTGGTGGGAATGTAAGTTGATACAGCCACTATGGGGAACAGTATAGAGATTCTTTAAAAAACTAGGAATAGAACTATCATATGACCCAACAATGCCACTACTAGGTATTTACCCTGAGAAAACCATAATTGAAAGAGACACATATACCCCAATGTTCATTGCAGCACTTTTTACAATAGATAGGAAATAGGAGCAACCTAGATGTCCCTTGACAGATAAATGGATACAGTAGCTGTGGTACATATATAATATGGAATTATTACTCAGCTACAAAAAAAAAAAAGAACGCATTTGATTCAGTCCTAATGAGGTGGATGAACCTAGTCTATTATAGAGTGAAGTAAGTCAGAAAGAGGAAGAAAAATATTGTATGTTAATGCATGCATAAGGAATCTAGACAAAATGGTACTGATGAACCTATCTGCAGGGGAACAGTGGAGATGCAAATACAGAGAACAGACTTGTGGACACATTGCGGGAAGGAGAGGGTGGGACAAACTGAAAGAGTAGCACAGAAGCATATACTCTGCGTGCTAAGTTGCTTCGGTTGTGTCCGACTCTGTGTGACCCTACGGACTGCAGCCTGCCAGGCTCCTCTGCTCATAGGATTCTCCAGGCAAGGATACTGGAGTGGGTTGCCATGCCCTCCTCCAGGAGATCTTCTGACCCAGGGATCGAACCTGTCTCTTACATCTCCGGCACTGGCAGGCAGATTCTTTACCACTAGCACCACTTACCATATCTAAAATAGACTGCAAGTGGGAATTTGCTGTGTGACACAAGGACCTCAACCCAGCGCTCTGTGACAAACTAGAGGGGTGGGATGGGGTGGGAAACAGGAGAGGGTTTAAGGAGGGAGGGGACATGTATATACTTGCGGCTGATTAATGTTAATGTATGGCAGAGGCCAACACAATATTGTAAAGCAATTATCCTCCAATTAAAAAATAGAGGGAAAAAAAGAATCAAAAACAAAAAGGAAAAGGAGATAAAGAGAGCTCTGTTCTCTATGCTCCAGCTGGGGCCAGACACCCACAGCCCTTCCATGATGGCCCTGAGAGCAGAATTTGGCTAGGATTTTGTGGGCATGATAGAATTTCTTTGCATTCTAGGTTTGGTGCCAATGAGCCAGCAGAGACATAGGGACAGGAAGTGGAAGAGTGGCAAGTCCTAGGAACCTGCCCCGAGGAGCCTTCAGTCGAGCAAGACTACACCTCAGCAAGCACCTCCTTGGTACACCGTGCATGTTGTGGTGCTGTTATAGCTGTCCTGGGAATGTGGTGCCCTCTTCTGCACAGACAGGCCAATTGAATAAAGTGAATGACTTAATACAATGCTAGCCTGGTGCTTTTACGGTAATGCATAAACCAGCAGCAGCAATACACATATCATGTGGAAAATTTCTTTGTAAATTTTAAAAACACTTCTCTCCATGTTCTTTCGTCATTTGACATAATGCAATAATGGAAACAGACGACAGACTAAAAGCACATTAGCTGCTGTGAAAACTTTATTATTAAGTAGAAATCACTCCACAGGCAATTCCTTCCTCCTATGGTCAATGTCTAACTCCTGAGATCACACCCAGTTATCCAATGTCCCTCTCCACAAAATCATTCAGGGCCAAAGCTTCCTTCTTGACATAGAACTGTCCAGGTAGCTGCATCCTTGTGGGTGTGACTGGGTCTTCTGCATGTGGTGCAGTCTTTCTAGGTGATAAAGCCCAGAGAAGGTGCAGGCATAGACTCTGGGATCATAGAGGCCACCAGGTATCAGCCCACCCTGTACGCAGAGACAGGCCTTTCCCAGTGATGGCAGCGCAGGCGCCTTTTCCCTCATCCCACTCCAGGCCAGGACCGAGACTGCCAAGTCTGATTCTTAATCCCTCCAGGTGGCTCTTGCAATGAATGAACTGGGTTAAAAGCACCCCTTTATGTTCTCTCTTTTTAATTTTATATCTTTAGTTATTTTTGGCTGCACTGGGTCTTCGTGGCTGTGCATGGGCTTTCTCTAGTTGTAGCAAGTGGAGGCGATGCTCCAGCCTCGGTGTGAGGGCTTCTCGCTGAGGCGGCCTCTCCTGCTGTGGAGCGTAGGCTCCAGGGCACAGGCTCAGGAGATGAGGCCCAGTGGCTGGGCTGCCCTGAGACACGCGGGGTCTTTGCAGATGAGGGATCAAACCAGTGTCCCCCACATCGCAGGGTGGATTCTTAACCCCTGGACCACCAGGGAAGCCTGATGTCCTCTTTTTAAAGTGGGGACAGAGAACATCGCCTACTGGATCGGTAAACAAAGGATGTTGTGACGGTGAAGCCAGCAGCCTCTGCAGCCACCGCCAACTGCACCCTGAGGAGATTCAGGATGGAGAAGAGCAGGGGGGATGCAGGCCCTGCAGAGCTGAGAACATCAAAGGAGTGATTTCAGGGAGCCCAGACTCTAGTATCTTCTCATTCAGAGAAAAGCACTAAATTCCTGGGATATCTGGTTCCTTTCAATTAACAGTTATCTTTTGATGTTCCGACTACATGGTTTCTGCGGCAAAAATTCCTATATATCTTGGCTACTCTCTTCTTCAAAGCAATCCCTCAGAGATATCTGAAAGGCTGTCTTCTGGGGCATGAGTCCTCAGAAAACCCCCTGAATAAAACATAATTCTCAACTTTTAGTTCAGACAAAAGAGCTGTCTTCCTCTGAGCAGTGAGGAGAACTTGGCGTCTGTGTGCCGAGTTGCTTCAGTGGTGTCAGACTCTGCGACCCCATGGACTATGACCTGTCATGCTCCTCCATCCATGGGATTCTCCAGGCAAGAACACTGGAGTGGATTGCCATGCCCTCCTCCAGAGGATCTTCCTGATCCAAGGATCAAACCCAAGTCTCTTTGTCTCCTGCCTTGGCAGGCGGGTTCTTTACCACTAGCGCCACCTGGGAAGCCCCAGGTGAAGAACTTGGAGGTCCCACTCTGTGCTCAGGCCTCTCTCTCTCTCCCCGTCGTAGGGGACAGACATCTCCCTCCCCGAAAAGAGATTTGCGAAGCAGTTAAGTCCTGCTACTCCCCTTGCCAAGGGCAACTCCTGTGTACCTAGGGTCTCGGGTGCCCAGCATGGGGGCATCCTGCCCAGGCGAGCAGCTCCCTAACAGTAGGCAAGTACCTCCACATATCCCGCAGTGCAGCACAATTGAAACCACAAAACTCTGTAAAATCTAACCAGCAAGTGAGGTTCTCACCCACGGACATGTGACTCACCAGTCCCCTTCTGCCGCTCAGACCACTGTGTTCCAGCTGCCTTCTTATCTGCCCCAGTGTCTCCAAGGTGCCCAAACACCTCTGCAGAGGTCCCAAAACCCGTTCCCTCCCCTGGGGCCCTGTGACCATTCGGGCACACACAACCAGGAGCACCTCTGATGACTCCCTCTGACTCTGCAGACCCCTCACCCAAGCAGAGCCTCCCTGACCTGACTACAGTCACCTCTCAGCTGGCAGGACTGTGCAGTGGCTTTCTAGACCCTCCTAGCTGCTCCCCACCATCTAATCACAGCAATCTTTCCAACACGCACATGATGTCCTGGACTCAGTCTTAAAATCTTCCTCAGGCATTGAGGCACCTGGATCTCCAGCAGTGGCTAGTCTCCCCCTACCCCATGATTCCTGATGATCTCAGATCTCAGCTAACCCCAAAGGTGTCATGGCTTCTCAAAGAACAAGAATGGTATCAGCATTTGCTTTTCAGCAGTGTCATAAATCTTTAGGGACTTATATTCCTAAATCACCCCCACATTACACCTGATTCGAACAATGGCACTCAAGCATTTGTAAGCTAAATCTGCAATAAGAGGTAGTTTTTGTGCAATCCGTTACAGTTTGGCTCAGATGCTAAAGAATTTGCATGCAATGCAGGAGACCTGGGTTCAACCCCGGAGTTGAGAAGATCCCCTGGAGGAAGGCATGGCAACCCACTCCAGTATTCTTGCATGGACAATCCCCACGAACAGAGGAACCTGGCAGAATACATTCCATAGGATCACAAAGAGTCAGACATGACTGAAGCAACTAAACAGAGTTACAGTTTACCTAGAGCTCTCATCTGACCAGTGCTCACGTGGGTTAAGTCAGTGGTGAGAGCAGATGCCATCCCACAGTTCAGGCAGAAGATTTGCTGCCTGAACTGTTCCAAATTCTCCTCCTCCGTATCCCCATGGCCCTCCAGGGCTGGGGACACCCTTTGTCTTGGGAACTTGCCTCCCAATGAGCCATTATATCCAGAAAATAACTTGTTGTGGTGTCAAGCCCGAGTTCTCATATCAGTTATTCAGTCTTAGACTTTGCGCATTTTCCCTGAGAGGAATTTTCCTTGCTCCTAAAAGCAACAATTCAGCACAGGCTTATTAAAACCCCACCTGCTCCCTAGAACAGGTTAGCTCCTCATCTCTTCTCTCCCAACTAACCTGAGATTTAATCCTTAATAGCAATTATGTGAGAGGGCTTCCCTGATGGCTCAGATGGTAAAGAATCTGCCTGCAATCTGGGAGACCTGGGTTCAACCCCTGAGCTGAGAAGATCCCCTGGAGGAGGGCATGGCAAACCACTCCAGTATTCTTGCCTGGAGAATCCCCTCGAACAGAGGAACCTGGCGGCTGCAGTCCATGAAGTCACATGGAATCAGACACACCTGAGCGACCTAGCACAACACAGCACAGGTATCTCTAGACATATTCAATCTCCCAGGCCCTCCAAGCCCTGGCAGGCCTTGCCTCAGGGGTCTGAACAGCAGACCTCATGCCCACCCCTGACACATACACCTCGGGGATGGCGTTTCCTAGATGATTTAGGTTACAGGGGACTGTGTTGTAAGCACAAGGGTGTGGAAGCCGCCCACCCTGCCCACAGCCTCCTGTTGGCTCTTTCTTAAAATCACTGCAGGTTGTGGAGTTATCACATTCCTTAAATCAGTGCTCAAACATTTTCTTTGGGCAGCTTCACAGGTAGCCAGGCCAGTGTGGTGGGAGCTCCAGATACCTACCCTGTCAAACCCAAGCACATCCACACCCAGGGATGCCTGTGCTTGACATCCGTTCTTTGGAAAGAGGGGGCAACCTTAAATTCATTTACTCCACTGTGTGTGGTCAGAGTGCAGAGAAGCAGCTCTGAGGGATTTAATGTTTTCACCCTGGCGCATTCCATTCCACAAAAACGCCTGACTGGTGCTCACGTGGGTTAAGTCAGCGGTGAGAGCAGATGCCATCCCACAGTTCAGGCAGAACATTCGCTGCCTGAACTGTTCCAAATTCTCCTCCTCCGTACCCCCATGGCCCTCCCGGGCTGGGGACGCCCTTTGTCTCAGGAACTTGCCTCCCAATGAGCCATTATATCCAGAAAATAACTTGTTGTGGTGTGAAGCCTGAGTGCTCATACCAGCTATTCAGTCTTAGACTTTGCACATTTTCCCTGAGAGGAATTTTCCTTGCTCCTAAAAGCAACAATTCAGCACAGGCTTATTAAAACCCCACCTGCTCCCTAGAACAGGTTAGCTCCTCATCTGCTCTCTCCCAACTAACCTGAAGACTTGATCTTCTTCCAGGAGCAAGTTTACAGTTCAAGATGAGAGCGCTGAGTGATGATGGAGGTAGTCCCGGGAGGCAGGCGAGCTCCCAGCTGCTCCACCGTCCTCCCGCCAGCCTGGCCACGCCCACAGACGTCACGATGGGCACCCGCCCCGCCCCCACCCACTCCACACCCTCGCTGCTCCCGCGCCTGCTCCCTTACCCCAGCAGCTGCAAGAGGCCATCAAACAATGAAGACAATCGCTGAGAATTTGCTCTATGACTCAGGGAACTCAAACCCAGGCTCTGTAACAAACCTAGAGGGGTGGGATGGAGTGGGAGGTGAGAGGGAGTTTCAAGAGGGTGGGGACATAATGTATACCTATGACTGATTCAAGTTGATGTTTGGCAGAAACCAACACTATTCTGTAAAGCAATTATCCTTAGATTAAAAAAATAAATTAAAAAAATTTTAATTCTTTTAATAAAAAAGAAAGAAAAGATGCTCCTGGTCAGAGGCCAGAGCTCTCTCTCCTTTTAAATCAGAGTGTACTTGCTTTACAATGCTGTGTTAGCTTCTGCGGTACAGCAAAATGAACCAGCTATACATACACATAGAGCCTGTCTCTGGGGGATTTCCTTCCTGTTTAGGCCACCAAGAGCACCGAGTGGATTTCCCTGTGCTGTACACTAGGTTCTCATTAGTTACCTACTTATACATTATATGCATACATGTATGTATCTCAGCCCCGAGCTCCCAGGTCATCCTACCCACCCACCCACGTCCCCCTCGGCATCCAGAGGCTCGTTCTCTACATCCATGTCTCTAGTTCTGCTTTGCAGATCATCTCTACCATACAATGTTTGATTTTTCTCTTTCTGACTTACTTCATTCTGTATGACAGTCTCAAGAAATATTTCATTGTATATTTGTACCACATCTTCTTTATCCGTTCCTCTATTGATGGACATTCCATGTCCTGGCTATTGTAAATAGTGCTGTGATGAACATTGGGGTACAGGTATCTTTTTGAATACCTCATTGTAGTTTTGATTCACATTTCTCTAATGAATGATGTTGAGCATTTTTTTATGTACTTGTCGGCCATCTATGTTTGTATTTCTGTATTTTCTCCTTCTTTGGAGAAATGTCTGTTTAGGTCTTCCACTCATTTTTTGACTGGGTTCTTTGTTTTTCTGATACTGAGCTGCATGGACTGTTTGTATATTTTGCAGTTTAATTCTTTGTCAATTGCTTTGTTTGCAAATGTTTCTCCCATTCTAACAGTTATCTTTTTGCGTTGTTTATGACTTTTTTCCTTTGTTGTGCAAAAGGTTTTAAGCTTAATTAGGTCCTATTTGTTTCTTTTGTTTTTATTTTCATTACTCTAGGATGGGGTTTAAAAAGATCTTGCTGCAATTTATGTCAAAGAGTCTTCTGCCTATGATTTCCTCAAAGAGTTTTGAAAATACAAAATGCTTCACGAATTTACATGTCCTCCTTGCTCAGGGGCCATACTAATCTTCTCTGCATGGTTCCAATTTTGGTATGTGCCAAAATGAGCACCAGGGGCAGAGCCCTCTCTGAACACTAGGTGCAACCAGCACTTACTGTGCCCTGTCAAGCTCTACTTGATAGAAGGTAGCCAAGTATTGATACTTGTAACAGGGTTTTCCCTATGAACAAGAATTGGGAAAATGCGAAATCAGTAAATATTCTGCCTGCTTTTTTTCTGTTCTGCTCTTTAAGAGTTCTCTACTACAACTGATAAACCTGAGCAGCATTCATCTTATTTTCTTATGCTTTCCCACCTCCAGCCTAGGGCTGTGAAGGTTACACTTGTGGAAACCACTGTATCTTACAACACACACACACACACACACATACAGATGCACACTTGTACACACACAGACACATAAACACATAAGGAAATACAGACACACTGAGACAGGTAAACTATTCACAGAGACACAAACATACACACACACACATCACAGACATCACACATACAGAGATTCAGAAGCACACACAGAGAGACACATAAATAACTACACACACACCAACACAGACATATGTATAGGCACACACAGACAGACACACAGGCTTGCCGTTGACTGAGAAGCCCCACTGGGGCTTTAATCTACTGGGCACTGCAGGAAGTCCAAAGCTCTTGGCTCACCTCCAGTGTAACAGGCAGAACTCAAAAAGTTATCCTGATGGGAGTTTCCTCTCCAAGCCTCTCTGAGAGAACCATGAAGCCCAGTTACACTAGGTGTTTGAAGGTACACACTTTTAACACGTATGCTGTAGAATCAATGCTTTTGAACTGTGGTGTTGAAGAAGAAGAGGCCCTTGGACTTCAAGGAGATCCAACCAGTCCATCCTAAAGGAGGTCAGTCCTGGGTGTTCCTTGGAAGGACTGATGTTGAAGCTGAAACTCCAATACTTTGGCCACCTGATGCGAAGAGCTGACTCATTGGAAAAGACCCTGATGCTGGGAGGGGTTGAGGGCAGGAGGAGAAGGGGACAACAGAGGATGAGATGGTTGGATGGCATCACCAACTCAGTGGACATGAGTTTGAGTAAACTCCAGGAGTTGGTGATGGACAGGGAGGCCTGGCGTGCTGCGATTCATGGGGTTGCAAAGAATCAGACACGACTGAGCGACTGAACTGAACTGAACTGTACAAAGCAGGGTGTGTTGGGGGCTGCCCAGGAGCAAGGACCAAGGACGCAGGGTTGCCAGGCCTCCCAGAGCACCGTGGGCATTCCCGCAGAGCGATGCCAGTGCTGGCTCTCCAGCTGGAGGCCCCTCCTCTCCAAGAGGAGGCCCATCAGCAGTTGTCTCTGTTCAGACAGCCACTCGCAGCCTGTGTGGACACAGCAGCAACCCAGTTCACGTGGAGGGGGGCCACCTTGGCCAAGTCTTCCTGCAGCACCTTGAGAACTCTGTTACATGGGAAAGTGGTGAGGGGGCCCCAGAGCACGCATGTGTAGGCATCTGGGGCAGACAGAAGGTTCCAGGCTGCCCTGCCCTTACTGAATGCCCTCCATACAGTGGGAGGCGGACTGTGAGTGCCAACCTGAGCAGAGAAGGGTCACGAAGCACCAGCAGGGCAATCATGGCTACCACATGGCTCTCCGTGCCTCATGCCCATGTCCCCAGCATCTACGTGCTGACTCCAAGCCTGCCTAATGTCTCTTGAGTAGCTGCTAAACGTTTGTAGTGAAATCACCCCTATTCCTGCTCCAGGGCGTGGACTTGCATGGCCTAAATTAGGGAGGAAATCTCACCCTTGCAAGGAATTGGCATTTTCATGGTCAAACCCACATGGTAGCAAAGGCCCCTCAGAGCAGGGGAGTCTCCAAGGCCATGCACCATGCTGGATAAAACCATGAGCTCTCTCGGATCCTGATTTATTGCCAGCCCTCCCTCTTGGTTGCTGAAACCAGGTCCAGGTGGGGGTTCCCTTCTTGGCAGCTGGGAATAAGGATTGGATACAGAAGCATCACTAGAAACCTGTAGTGTAATTCAGATGGCCCTGCTTTCCCGTGAATGGGGACTAGATTTCCTCAGCCAGAGTGGTTGGGGACAGTTCAGGAAAGACATGGTGATTTTACCAAGATATCACTATAAAATCACACTTTTCTTGGATGGCTCAGGAAATTCCAAAATAGCAGCTCTCTTAAGTTTTTTCAGCAAAGAGCAGCATCATTGGAATCTGACACAAAGGCCAACAGTGTGTATTTTGAAGTATATGGTACTGTTTACCCTGGAACAATATGAGTTTGAACTATGTAGGTCCATTTACACATGGATTTTCAGCTGTGCATCCCTAGCCCCCATGTTGATCAAGGGTCAACCATACTTGAAAGTACATGCAATTTCAGCATTTCTGCACTAAAATCCTTTCGCTTATATTATATACAGTGGTGGGTTTGTGTGAATGTGTGTATATGCATAGTTGATGTGTTTGTGTGTGATCCTGTGAAGGTGCCCCTGATCTCAGATCCTCAATTGATAGGTATAACTCAGGGTGATCCCTTGCCCGGCCCTCCAGCCACATGTTCAGTGGCTTCCCTTTATGAACTCCACCCTCCTCCAGGGTCCCTGTGACCACTGGCTCTTCAGGCTTCTGTGGACTCCAGCCTTTGTCTGCTGACCACAAAGCCCCTGTGTTCTGTTCATCCACTGGTCCCCACAGATGGTCAGATCAGCCAAACCTGTGTACTGATCCTTTATAGGTATGGGAAAGGAAGGGAAACTGGGAAAGATGGCCAGAGCAGTTTCCTTCTACCTCTTGGCCCACCTCAGAAAGCAGAAAAATCAAACACAAACTTGGACAGGTCTTTATCTATTGCTGTAAAAAACAAGCCTCCCCAAGTTTAGTAACAAAAATAGTGACCATCTATCATGCTCCCAGATTCTTTTGGTCAGAATGGAATTTAAAAAGGCACCAGGGAAATAGCTCATCTATAGACCGAGACAGGCAGGGCGACACAAAGGTGGGAAGTGACTTGAGTCTGGAGGCTGGAAGCGTCTAGAGGAGTACTAACTCACAGCTGGTGTGGGTCTACTGCCATTGCCCCGTGGCCTGGACCTTAATGCTTGGACTGCCTCACAGCATGCTGCCTGGGGCCCAAGAGTCAGGAAATGGAAGCCAGGTCCATGAGGCCTGACCCAAGATAGTCAGGTGTCACTTCTGCCATATTCCATTTAGCAAGCAGCCACAGAGGCCAGGTCCAAGGGGAAGGACACAGCTCCCAGCTCTTGATGAAAGAAATGTCAAAACCATTACAGCCATGTTTTAAATTGCATGAATGGCTCTCTAGCCAAGGATAGTCTAACTGAACAATGAAGGCTTAATGCAGGCAATGGGAGGAATTCTGGACTAAATTCTGCAGTTTAAAGGCATTTAGTAGGGAGGAGACAAAATGGCAGAGTAGAAGGATGTGAATTCATCCCTTCTTACAGAAACCAACATCTACTAACACATCTACTAAATCACAACTAACTACGGAATAACCACTGACAAAAAACAGAAACAGGTGGACAGACAGACCCCATTCTTGGACTGCAAGAATCAACAGTGTGACAATGACTGTACTACCACAGGCAATCTACAGATTCAACGCGATCGCTATCAAATTACCAATGGAATTTTCCACAGAACGAGAACAAAAAAATTGTTTTAATTTGTATAGAGACACAAAAGACACCAAATAGCCTAAGCATCTAGAGAGAGAAATATGGAGCTGGAGGAATCAGGCTCCTGACTTCAGGTTATACTACAAAGCTCCAGTCATCAAGACAGAAATATAGACTAATGGCACAGGGTAGAAAGACCAGAAATAAAAACACACATATATGATCAGTTATCTACAAGTGAGGCAGGGTTACAGTGGAGAAGAGACAGTATCTTCAATAAATGGTGCTGGGAAAGCTGGACAGATATATGTAAATGAATGAAATTAGAACATTTCCTAACACCATACACAAAAACAAACTCAAAATGGATTAAAGACCTAAGTGTAAGACCAGATACTATAAAACTCTTAGAGGAAAATGAAGGCAGAACACTCTTTGACATAAATCACAGCAATATCTTTTTCAATGGGATCAAATTAAACTTAAAAGCTTCTGCTCACTAAAGGAACCCATAAACAAAATGCACAGTCAATCCACAGAATGGAAGAAAATATTTGTAAATGATGTGACCAACAAAGGATTAATCACCAAAATATACAAACAGCTCATAGGGCTATTTGCTCAATTTAAAAAAGAAAATTGCCTTAATCAAAAACACGGGCAGATGACCTAAATAGACATTTCTCCAAAGGAAGACATACAGATGGCCAACAGTTACATGAAAAGATGCTCAATGTTGCTAATTATTCAAGAAATGCAAATTATAACTACAATAAGATATCATCTCACACCAGTCAGAACAGCCATCCTCAAGAAAATCCACAAACAGTAAATGATAGAGAGGGTGTGGGGAGAAGTTAGCCCACTTGCACTGCTGGTGGGAATGTAAATTGGTACAGCCACTATGGACAACAGGATGGAGTTTCTGTAAGAAATTAAAAATAGAGCTACCACATGACCCTGCAATCCCACTACCGGGCATATACCCAGAGGGAAACATGGTTTGAAAGGATATATGCACGCTAATGTTCATTGCAGCATTGTTTACAATAGAGAGACATGAAAAGCACCTAAATGTCCATCCACAGATGAACAGATAAAGGAGATGTGATACATACATACAATGGGATATTACTCAGTCATTAAAAAGAAACAGTGCCATTTGCAGTAACGTGGGTGGATCTAGAGATTATCATACTGAGTGAATTAAGTCAGACAGAGAAAGACAAATATTATATGATATCACATATGCAAAATCTTTAAAAATGACACAAACAAACTTATTTACAAAATAGAATCAGACTCACAGACTTAGAGAACAAACCTATGGTTACCAGGGGAAAAGAAGTGGAGGAGAGGGATAGACTGGGACTGACATGTACACACTGCTGTATATTAATACATATATATGAAATATAGAGAAAATGATACTGAGGAACCTATTTGCAGGGCAGGAATAGAGATGCAGACATAGAAAAGGGACTTGTGGACATGGCACAGGGAAGGGTGGGATGAATACACAGTAGCATTGAAACATATACATCACCAAGTGTAACCCATGGTTTCTGTGTAAATGTATTTTGAACTTTTGAATAAGTGCCAGGAAACACAATTGCTGAATGGAATGGTAAGAGTATATTTAGTGATGGACAGGGAAGCCTGGTGTGTTGCAGTCCATAGGTCACAAGAGCTGACTCATTGGAAAAGATCCTGATGCCAGGAAAGACTGAAGGTAAAAGGAGGGGATGGCAGAGGATGAGATGGTTGGATAGCATCATGGTCTCAATGGACATGAATTTGAGCAAACTCGGGGAGATAGACAAGGACAGAGGTGCTTGGCATGGTGCAGTCCATGGGGTTGCAAAGAACTGGACACGACTTAGTGACTGAACAACAGAGGGTTTTTAGGGCAGTGACACTATTCTGTGTGATACTAAAGTGATGAAACACTTCATTATATATTTGTCCAAACTGTTAGAATGTAACACCACCAGGAGTAAGCCTTAATGTGAACTGTGGATTTTGAGTGACAGTGAGGAGTTGATGTAGGTTTATCAATTGTAACAAATGAATCACTCTGTTGCAGAGGTCGATAGTGGGGAATGCTATGCATGTGCAGGGGCAAGGGGCATATGTGAATTCTCTATACTTTCTGCTCAATTTTGCTATGAACCTGAAACTTTTAAGAGTCTTTTTTTTTTTTTAATGTAACGAGCTAGAGGAAAATTCATCATGCAGACTTCCTCAAAGGAGCCTCATTTTCGTATATGGGGAAAACTGTGAAAAGTGGCTGAGATGGGGCCCACTGGGTTGAGGTCCCTACACTGGAGAGGGCCTGCCCCTCACCTAGGTGGAGGGTGTTCCTGTGGCGTGCCACCAGCACCACTCCAGCCCATCATTAAAGAGAAGGCGCCTGGTCCCAGGACTAGGACACACAGTGTCCAGCACTCCCTGCTCTAGAACCAGCGTGTCAACTGCAGTTTCCAGCGTCCCACACTGGGACTGGCTGTCTGCTTGGAGAAGTCATCATACCTCCAAAGGCTCTTTCCATCCAAGCCACCTGAAAGAGAGAGCAGGGGATCAGGCGCTGGTGGCTTCCACTGGGCGTGCACTTGCCCCTGGAGGCAAAGTTGGGACTTGGGGTCACAGCAGTGCCACCAGAAGAAAGAGGAAATAGATAATCCTTCAGCGCTTCTGAAACTTATTGTTTTATTTATTTATTTATTAGTTGGAGGCTAATTACTTCACAACATTTCAGTGGGTTTTGTCATACATTGATGTGAATCAGCCATAGATTTACATGTATTCCCCATCCCGATCCCCCTCCCAGCTTCTGAAACTTAAAAAAGAAAGAAAGAAAGAAAAAGAAAGAGCTCATAGTGAGTATGCTTTATGCAAAAGTTTGTGGACAGGGCCTTAACACTGGAAGTGAGCTGGTGTGGGGGCAGCTGTCCTCCCCAGGAAGCAGCAGTTTGGGTCTCAAGACACTTTTCACTTCTAAAGCCTTTAGTATCCTCAATGATTTTTATCTGAATTACATTTATCAAGTTACCATATAAGAAATTAAAACTGAAAAAAAATTTCTTAATAGTCCCACAAGGTAAGGTAGGGTAAACAGCAAAAATGTTAGTATGTAAAACTGAAAATTTTTTAATTATTCATTTCAAACTAAAAATTAACCAATTTCTTATTAACGTGAATACTATTTTGAGAAATTATTTTTCAAAACAAAAAAATTAGTGAATAGCATTTACATTTTTATCAGTCTCTTTACTCTCTGGCTTAAGATAACCAGATTCTCATTTTTGTCTCTGCAGTCCAAAACTGCAACAGTCAGCCCTCCACTATTGTTCCACAAGTGCAGATTCAACCAACCTCAGATCAAAAATAGTCAGGAAAAATAATCCCAGAAAGTTCCTAAAAGCAAATTTTGAGTGTGCTGACAATTTACATAGTATTTACATTGCATTAGGTATTACAAGTATGTATCATATGTATTATAAGTATTATAAGAGATGAGTTAAAGTGTATGAGATGATATACAAATGTTATATGTAAATGTTATGCTATTTTACATAAGGGACTTGAGCATCCAGTTTAGTAGCCTTAGGGTTCCTGGAACCAATTTTCTGCAGATATCAAGGGACAATCTTAATAATTTTTTTATGGTAATATAATTGTTCTACAACATCGTATTGGTTTCTGCTGTACATTGTGAATCAGCCATGCGTACACATACATCCCCACCCTCTTGAGCCTCCCTGCCACCACCAACCCCACCCCACCCTCCGAGGCCATCACAGAGCACCAAGCTGACCTCCCTGCGCTATGCCATGCAGCAGCTTCCCACCAGGTGTCTGTTTCACACATGGCCACGTATATATGTCAGTGCGACTCAATTCATTCCCACCTTTGCGTTCCCCCGTGTCCAGAAGTCTGTTCTCTACATCTGCACCTCGATTTCTGTCTGCAATTAGGTTCATCAGTACCATTTTTCTAGATTCCATTATATATGCATTTAACATACAATATTTGTTTCTTTCTTACTTCACTCTGTATGACAGGCTCTAGGTTCATCCACATCACTTCAACTGACTCAATGTCATTCCTTTTAATGGCTGAGTAATATTCCATTGTGGGCTTCCCTGATGCCTACAGTGGAGACACCGATTTGTCTCCTGGGTTGGGAAGGTCCCCCAGAGAAGGAAATGGCAACCCATTCCACTATTCTTGCCTGGGAAATCCCATGGGCAGAGAAGCCTGGCTGGCTACAGTTCATGGGGTCATAAAAGAGTCAGACATGACTTAAGAGGCTAAACAACAAATATTCCACTGGATTTATGTACCACAACTTCTGCATCCACTCATCTGATGGTGGACACGTAGGCTGCTTCCATGTCCTAGATATTTTAAATAGGGCTTCAATGAACATTGGAGTACATGTATCTTTTTGAGTTATGGTTTTCTCAGGGTATAGGACAAGTCATATGGTATTTCTATGTTTAGCTTTAACACTTTCATTGTGCCTATGTTTAACATAAGCTAAATAAGATTATTATAAATTATATTATAAACATAATTATAAATTTAAGATTTATGATTATAAATTATAAATACAAATATTATAAATTATATCTGATGCAAATTTGTCAGCAAGAGAAGTTAATTTTTTAAATTAAAAAAAAATTTATTCTTTAATTGGAGGAAAATTGTTTCACAATGTTTGGTTTCTGCCATATGTACAATACAATTCAGCCAAAAGTATACAGTTACGTCAAGCTTTTTAAGGAACCTCCATGTTGCTCTCCACAGTGGTTGCCCAATTTATATTCCCACCAACAGTGCAGGAAGGGTCCCTTTTCTCCACACCCTCTCTAGCATTTATTGTTTGTAGATTTCTTGATGATGGCTATTCTGGCTGGAGGTGGTACCTCATTGTAGTTTTGATTTGCATTTCTCTAATAATGAGTCCCCTGCATTGGCAGGCAGATTCTTTACCAGTGATGTCGAGCATCTTTTCCTGTGTCTGTTGGCCATCTTCTTTGGAGAGAGATCTCTAGGTCTTCTGCCCATTTTTTGATTGGATTGCTTGTTTGATATTGAACTCCATAAGCTGTTTGTATATTTTGGAAATTAATCCTTTGTTGCTTGTTTGCAACTATTTTCTCACATTCTGAAGGTTCATCTTGTTTATGGTTTCCTTTGCTGGGCAAAAGCTTTTAAGTTTAATTAGGTCTCAATTATTTTTGTTTTTATTTTCATTACTTTAGGAGGTGGATCAAAAAAGATCTTCCTGTGATCAATAAATTTGGTAAAGTTGCAGGATACAAAACTAACGCAGAGAAATCTCTCACATTCCTATACACTTAACAATGAAAAAGAAGAAAGAGAAATTAAGTTAACAATCCCGTTTACCACTGCAACAAAAAGAATAAAATATCCAGGAATAAATCTACCTAAGGGACAAAGGCCTGTACTCAGAAAACTATAAAGTACTGATGAAGGAAATCAAAGAGGACACAAGCAGATGGAAAAGTATACCATGTTCTTAGATTGGAAGAATCAATATAATGAAAATTAATATACTACGCAAAGCAATCTACAGATTCAATGCAACCCCTGTGAAATTACCTTCAAAGAATTAGAACAAAGAATTTTACAATTTGTAGAGAAATACAAAAGACTCTGAATAGCCAAAGTAATCTTGAGAAAGAAAAATGGCGCTGAAGGAATCAGGGGTCCCTGACTTCAGACTATACCACAAAACTAGTCATCAAAACAGTGTGGTACTGGCACAAAAACAGAAATACAGATCAAGTGAACAGGAGAAAGGGCCCAAAAATAAACTCATGAACCTATGGTCACCTAATCTATGACAAAGGAAGCAACAATATATATTGGAGAAAAGACAGCCTCTTCTAGTAAGTGGTGCTGGGAAATCTGGACAGCTACATGTAAAAGAATGAAATTAGAACATTCTCTAATACCATGTTGTTTAGTGGTTTTTTAGTCACTAAGTCATGTCCAACTCTTTTGCAACCCCATGGACTGTAGCCAGCCAGGCTCCTCTGTCCATGGATTTCTCAGGCAAGAATACTGAAGTGAGTTGCCATTTCCTTCTCCAGGGGATCTTCTCAACCCAGGGACTGAACCCATGTCTCCTGCAACCCCTAATACCATACATAAAAATAAAATGGATTTTATAGTGTAAGAACCAACACTATAAAACTCTTGGAGGAAAACAGGAAAAACACCCATATAATGTCTTGACTGATGGATATGAAGAAAATTTGGCCTCATGCAGATATGTAGTTGAAAAAGAGGACTTTCTGGACACCTTGACAAGGACTCAGGCCTGAGTGCAGGCTGCACCTGTTCTTACTTGCTCTCCTACCCTGAGCCATCAGAAGGGCATGTGAAGCAGAGCCCTACCCAACCCCAGTCCAGAACCACACAGCCAAAACTAGCCCACCCAGATGCAGAGAGAGAGAAATAAGTGTTTATTAAAAAAAAAACACCTTTATTTTTGGCTGCACTGGGTTCTTGTTGCTGCTCCGGCTTTTCTCTAGTTGTGGTGAGTGACAGCTACTTCCTAGTTATGGTGCACGGGCTTATTTTGGTGGCGTCTCTTTTGTAGAGCACAGGGTCTAGGGCACATAAGCTTCAGTAGTAGTAGCGTACAGGCTTAGTTGCCCCCCAGCATGTGGAACCTTCCCAGACTAGGGATCAAACCCATGACTCCTGTATTAGCAGGCAGATTCTTAACCACTGGACCACCAGGGAAGTCCAATAAATTACTGTGTGCCACTGACTAACAACAAAAGGGATGGTGATTAAAACAAAAAATCTCCCAGCTTATAGAAATTTTAATACAAGCTGAAAACTGTTATAACCAACTTGGTCAAGAATAATTGTCCATAAGAAAATTTCTCTTTGGATCTTTTAATGTAACACATTGGATCCCTGAGCAAAGTCTCCCAACATAAAACACTTACCTCTGGCCTCCATCTGGTACCATTTACCCCAAGTTCCACTGCATCAAGCCTATCAACCAATCTTCCTACTGCAATCTCAGTCTTTCTCTCTGCAGAGCCTACTAGACATGTGATCCCATGATCCTGGAACAAGCAGCTCAAATCCTACTCCGTGGCCGACGGGGCCAGAAACACTCCCTTGCCCCCAGGCCTACGGGAACCACGGCTGCACAGGCAGACAGCAGGAGGACAGGAGAGGGTCTGGACCCCAGCCACTCCCCTAAACCTCGCCCATCTCCTGATGATTTCTCCCTTTGTCACTGTAATGAGTCTGGTTCTGTAACCAAAAAAGTCTAATTAGACTGGAATCATTTTAACTAGTGCGACATCAAACACTAATCTATATTTTGGTGGTAGTATATCCACCAGTGCTAGTTTTAACCATACATGAAAGATCAGCTTACAATTTTGTGACAAATGTTTTATTTATAGAGAATTAAAATTTAGGCATAAACATGACACAAACATTATATATAGTACTGTCCATGACAGAAGTTATGATACTGTTCACAGAAAGGACTTGGTTCAAGTTACACACCGCAAATGCTAGAATGTGCACCTGGGGAGGAGAGGGGAACTGATAGCCTTTTTGTTTTGGTTTGGTTTAAATAACTTCTGGATGCATTCAAGTAATACTGATCATTTAATGTTCAAAAAACTTTTAATAAACAAATTCCGAGTAAAATTAATTGAAATATTTATAATACGATTTCATTGTTACACAGTATTTCCAATGTACAATCAAGGCAATGCACAACATTTAAAAGGAAGGGGAAAATATCTATTGCACCCACAAGGGAAAAGGCTTTTTATTCATTTTCAGGGATGCTGCAATTCAGTATTCATGTTAAAACCTTTACGCACTTTAGTAAACACAAAGTCCTACATGTAATGCAGCATTGTGGGTTAGAAGACCCTTTTAACAAAGTTTCCAAGTGCAAGGCTAACTCTCCAATCAATATCCCACACACTAGAGGACTGACCCATCTCCTGGCACGCCCTGAACTCTGAACTGTAGCACTGCCGCCTCATTCAGTCTCGTGTGGTCTTGTGGGAGATGGCATCTGTCCACCTCAGTGTCCTGTTAAATAATCCTGTGTAGAATCTGAGGCAAATGAATCCACATCCTCGTTCTCCGAGTCGTCACTGCTGTCATCTGCAGCTGGCTCTCCTGTGAGGGCTATGCGAGCGTAATCATCTGTGTCTATTGACTTGCAAAAGTGGATGGCGTATTTCAGTTTCTCCTCCAGCACCTGCTTACAGGAATACCTGGGCAGCTTCAACAAGAAGAAGCATGTGTAGGATTCAGGAAGGAAATGGTCAGGTGGGTTGTATTTATCCAATACCTGTTAATGAAAAATGTTAAATAATCAGAGACCATGTACAAGGACAGGTAAAACTGCAATCTGTTTTATTACGTTCATTAGACTTGACTCTCATTCACAGACAGCATGATGTTTTTGGCTAAGAATAACAAAATATCAGAAAAAAATATCATCCAGTCAATTTTAGAAATAAAAAGCAGCAACTCATTAATTCTTAGGACTTTCAGTAAAAACAGCAATTGGTTACTGTGATTCCACCCCCAAGGGCTGGGAGGTAAACAGAGCCTGATTCTGACCAGTCAGAACTCAAGGCAGAACTCTCACCCTCAATCTGACAGGTGCTCTGATTTTTCTCAGTAAGCAGCATTATTTATTGATTCGCCTAATTCAACCAGAGAATCAGACAAATGCTTTGTTACATGATGGGTATGCTCAGAATCTAGAATATGCTGACTTAATAGCAGCATATTCTGGGGGTGGACAGATACATTTTTTAGAAGTAGGTAGTGGTACCCAACACCTGTAGTCATAAAATTCTGAGCTATCATATCAGAGAAGTTAAGTGTTTTTCATTTTGTTTCCAGAGGGTAGGAACACCATGTAACAGGAAAGAACTGTCTGTTTTCTCAGCTGCGGCAGAGCTCTGTGCGAGGGGCATGACTCTCAGCTGTTCCCAAAGGACGTGCAGGAGCCACACCTGGATGACGAAGTCTCTGCCCCGGAAGTCAGCGATGGTCCTGGGCAGCCTTGTGCGGCCCCACACGAAGCGAAGGAAGAGGGAGCGCTCAGTGTTGGAGAAGGACTCCATCACCTCCCAGAACCACTGGATCAGGGGTGCAGAGGGCTCCACCCCCTTGTACGTTGCCACAGACTTTAAAAGGTGCAGAGGGATGTCTGGGCTGCCACACACCTGTGGAGGGACACACTTCACATCAGCACACCACAGCTTTCTACCAGGGCTGGTGTGGGGAGGGTCAGGTGAGGGAGGCTGGAGGGGAGGAGCGGGAGGCAGCGAACACTCGCTTCCTGAGCGTGTCTTACTTCACTGAAAAGGCATGAGCAGATCTCAGACCTCCAAGAGCGAGGTTTAACTGAGAGGCTAACGTGATGTTGATTCAGGGGATTACCACGAGAAGGGCGCTGCAGGGAAGCACAATGAAGGGGTGGGCATACCATCGTCTCCAATTCATATCCGGTGAACAGAGAGAGAAGAGGGACAGGCACGACTCGGGCCATCCCCTCACGAACGGCAGCTACCTGCTCATCAAATTCATGGAGTCTGAAAGAAAACATTCACTGTGCGTTTCATGCAGATCATGTTCTACTCATACCAAGTCTCATTACACGGACGAGCAAGGCATGTGCTTTGTAGACAGAGTCTCAAAGCTTCTTGCGGACTGAGTTGTCTGACTGGCCCACAGAATTCTAACTCAAAAAATGAGCCACAGCTATACCCATTGCACGACACAATTCTCAAACTTTCCCTCCTTCCCAGGAAGGAGACAGAATTAGACATGCAGAGTCAGAGAGTCAGGTCCCAAAACAGCCGAGCTAAGAACTTTCTGAGTGTCAATGCAGTATCCAAGGTCCTCGTGACTGGCAAGCTAGGGCGTGAGACCGATGAACACAGGTAGGCAATGCAGGATGCCTGCAACGACTGCCCTCAGCCAGAGTCCAGCAAGCCAAGCCCACCGAACACACGGAGCCTCATCCCAATGCCCAGCTTGGTGATTCTGGAGGACAAGGCTTCCAAAGACCACAGTAAGGGGACAGTGGGCAGAGACCACGGATGGCGCTGCTGGTCCACAATGCAGCAAACACAAGTGAATGGTAGTGCAAGGGCCACGTGGGGCGGAGACCATCCAAACACAGCCCCGCCCCAGCAAAGGCGGCACACAGAGGCCCTGTGACTCTGCCGGCACAGTCCAACAGGGGGCTTCTCACCCTGGCGTTCTAGCCAGAGCCAGGAATCTCAGGTGAGAATACTAAGTACTCTGACCCTGACCACAAAGTACGCTTGATGATTGTAGGCAGCAACTGCTAGAGCCAAGTCCATTAAATTTTACTTATGGAAAAAAGCTGCCACCCAAGCAAACCATTTTCTGCTATTTTTGCTATTTATTGAGTTGAAGCTCTGGAAGGCAGACAATCACACACCTGTAGTTTATTGCGAGCCGGACGTACTCTGCGCGGTTGTCCAGAGTGATGTGCGTGTACTTGGAGCTCAGCTGGATGTCCTGGCCGCTAGCACTAGGCACTGTGAAGGGCAGGCTCATGGCCTCAAACTCCTCCGAGGTGGCTTCATTATCACGGATGTACATGAGTCCAGGGATAAAATCTTTATCGACCTTCCAGGGGAAGAAGGGAGTTCACCCATTAAGCCAGGGCTGCTCCTCCGCCCCAGACCCCAGTTCACATCCCACACACAGTTGCCGGGTCTCGATGTGCCCGGAGCCTGTGGCAAGGCTCCAAGTGCACTGCATGAGCCAGGAAATAAAGGGGGTGCAGCAGGGGAACATTTTCACCCATGGAGCTGTAACAAGGAAGTCCTTACAATCACTTGCTGAGTGACTATTGGTCAGAGGTGAGTCCCACCTGCTCTGAGGGAGCCACACCCTGGAGAGGCCCCAGGAGCCTCAACGGTCCCCAGCTGCCTGCCCATGTGCTCAGCTGTGCCACAGGAAAGACAGCAAGCTTTCTCATCTGACGAGACTGTACAAGAGGCGAAGCCCACAAAGCAGATATCAAGTTCTAGAAGCAGGCTGGCCTGAGCCCATACCGCCACTCTGCCACCAGCTGGTCAACAGACTGACCTTCCTGAGTGTGCTGGGACCTCAGGGCAGGCTGTGCCTCTGAACCAGACCGCAGGTCACCCCCACCATGCTCTGCACTGGACACACACTGAGTCCCATTTCTCTGTCCTCTCCCTCCTGGAGGTTACCTCGCTGAGGTCTGCAATGGTGAGGCTCATCCCAGCCAGCTGCTTCCAGACAGGCTCAGCAAGGTTCAGACTCAGGGGACTTCCAGTCCGAATGGCAATACCCAGTAACACACCTGCTCATTCAAAGCACAAAAGACAGGATGTACTTGGTACTGATGACAAAATATCTAGTCCATTCAACCACACAGTGGAGAGGAGACGTGCTCAGCCCTGGGGCCTCAGCGCCTTCTAAACCAATTTGACCCCGATTCACAGAGACTTAGGTCTGTCCTTGAAGCCTTATACCCTATGCTAAAACTCATTACTTGCTTCTGTTCCTATGGACTAAGTCTATAACTCTTCTGCTCTTTACACCAACAGTTGTAGCCACAGTGGCTAACCCTTGTTCCTTTGATGGCAAAGCAGACGGCCGAAGCTTCTAAGGAAGCTGGATGCACTGCCATGAGTGAGGACGCAGACTCACCAGGAGGGCCCGGCCAAATGTAAGGACTCTCTAAGATGTGACCCCAAGTTTCGGATATGTTTAAGATGCAGAAACAGTATCTCAGATCTCCTGAGCAGCAAGGGCACCACCTGGTCCTCAGCACACAGCTGCTGGTGGCCCAGCTCCCCACGTTCCCACAGCTGCACACTGAGGAAGCTAAAGGCAGGTATTTACAGCAGCCGCCACCGCTCCCCAGACAGAGCCGCCGTCACACGAGGCAGAGCGCACGGAGCCGCCCTGCACGAGAGGCCTACCCAAGAACCGGAACATGCTGGTGTGCACCGGCGCCCTGGCCGCTGGGCTCAACAGGTAGCAGTCCCGGTTGGCCCCCGACTCGTCCCTCCCATTGGGGGTTACGATCAGAAGCGGGGTGAGTCCATTCTGCAGCTCCTCACAGATCTCGGCTATGGACTCACTGTAGCCACCACCACAGTCATCCACAGATTCACCTAGGGAAAAGGCGGGTCAGCAGCTCAGTCACTGACTGCATCAGAGCCCCCTGGGGAGCAGCTGGGGGCTCTCCCAGTTCTCCTCTCACACCAACACCCCTCTACACACGCGAGCTCTCACCCACAAACTTGACCTTCCAGACGCGGTGTGGGAGGAGGAGGCTGTCAGGACTGAATGAGCTCATCTTAGCGCACATCTGCCCAAAGACCGACTTGGTCCCATCAGGACCTGCGAGGCCCCCTTTACTTCTTGAACGCTTGACCTAGAGACAGAAAGAAGGAAAATACATAACAAAGTCCATAGCAGAAAGCACATGGGTGCCATCTTCACAAGCTGACCAGCCTGAAACCTCTGCATCCAGAGCAACGCTCTGCAGCTGATCATCCCTCCTGCTACCCTCGCCTGCCCTGTCCTGGTCACAGTGGGGGTGAGGGTGGGGTCCCTCTACAGACAGCAGACAGCACTCAGATGCCTGGTGTCACCCCTACAACCTCGGGCCACTGTGAGCACCCATTAAACCCAAGTACAAGCACCTGAGCATGCCTGTGCAAACATGAAGGGCAGCTGGACCTCCCAGGACTCACTCCTGTCCACGTCTCCTCACCCATACCTGCTGAGGACCCCAAAGACCAGCCTTGAGCGCCTCTCTCTCCCGCCCTTGACACAGGCTGCCTGTGAGACAGTGGTGGCCGTCGGGCCAGGGCCCGCTCACTGGCACACACCGCACATCAGGATGGGAGGCGGCTACCGAGAGAGCACGGAACACAGGAAGGCTGTGAGCAGCTCAGGTGGGCAGTAACTGCAACCTGGTTTACACTCACACTGTATTTAACCTTACCCATCGTCTCCGTGAAGAGGAGGCAGGATACCTGAAAGCAGCCTCTGAGCAGACCACCAGCCCTGGGAGGGTCACATCAAGTGGCTCTGAGACCAAACCTGGATGCACCAGCTTGGCCAGAACAGAACCTTCCTTCCCTCCTTTCCTCACCTGCAGAGATTCTACTCAACCTTTGGGGTCACTGTGTCTCCCAGTATGATCACTTATCCCACCTGCGTTTCTCGTCATAAGCTATCCAGACTGATGCAAAAGTAGCTGTGGTTTTGCACTGTTGAAATTTGCCATTTGACACTGGAATACATTCTTAAATAAATGTGGTTATGTTATACATCATTTTAACGTGCATTTCTTGCTTTATGTTTTTTGCTAATGACTTATTACTTGCTGCTTATTTTATATTTATTTTAAACTATGGAAATGATGTTAGACCAAAAGCAAATTCAAGCGATTTTCTTATTCAAGTTCAAAATGGGTTGTAAAGCAGCAGAAACAACACATTTGGCCCAGGAACTGCTAACGAATGTACATCACAGTGGTTGTTCAAAAAGTTCTGCAAAGGAGATGAGCCCTGAAGATGAGGAGCATAGAGGCCGGCCATCGGAAGTTGACAACGACCAACTGAGAGCAATCATCAAAGCTGATCCTCTCATAACTACACAAAAAATTGCCCAAGAACTCAACATCAACCATTCTACGGTCATTTGGCATTTGAAGCAAATTGGAAAGGTGAAAATACTCAATAAGTGGGTGCCTTATGAGCTGATTGAAAATCAAAAAAATCGTCATTTTGAAGTGTCATCTTCTCTTACTCTATGCAACAACAACAAACTATTTCTCGATTGGATTGTGATGTGAGATGAAAAGTGGATCATGTGACAACCGGTGATGACCAGTTCAGTGGCTGGACCAACAAGCAGCTCCAAAGCACTTCCCAAAGCCAAACTTGCACCAAAAAAAAAGGATCATGGTCACTGTTTGGTGGTCTGCTGTTGGTCTGATCCACTACCACTTTCTGATTCCTGGAGAAACCATGACATCTGAGAACTACGCTCAGCAAGTGGATAAGATGCACTGAAAACTGCAACGCCTACAGCCAGCATTGGTCAACCGAATGGGCCCAATTCTCCGTGACAACGCCCAACCCTATGCTGCACAATGCTTCAAAAGTTGAACAAATTGGGCTAAGAAGTTCTGCCTCATCTGCCACATTCACCTGACCTCTCGCCAATTGATACCACTTCTTCAAGCATCTCAACAGCTTTGAGGGAAGGGAAAACACTTCCACAACCAGCAGAAGGCAGAAATTGCCTTCCAAGAGTCTGTCAAATCCTGAGGCATGGATTTTTATGCTACAGGAATAAACAAACTTATTTCTCATTGGCAAAAATGTGTTGATAGTAATGGTTCCTTTTCTGATTAATAAAGATGTGTGTGAGGGAGGGAGGTGGGAGGGGGGTTCAGGATGGGGAACACATGTACACCCATGGCTGATTCATGTCAATGTATGGCAAAAACCACTACAATATTGTAAAGTAATTAGCCTCCAACTAATAAAAAATAAATGGAAAAAAAAATAAAATAAAAGGTAATAGCAGGAAAAAAAAATGAAAGAGGAGAGTGAAAAAGTTGGCTTAAAGCTCAACATTCAGAAAACTAAAAAAAATAAAATAAAATAAAGATGTGTTTGAGTCTAGTTATTCAGGGTCTGAAACTGCAATTATTTTTGCACCAACCTAATAAGATGCCTCAACAGATCGGAACAAGCTCTCATTCAGTACTCAGTGGACTAAGTAACTCTGCAGCCTGAAGCTCAGGCTGTGCTTCAGAGTCACCCAGGAAGCTCAGTCTGAAGTGATGGCACAATGAGAAGTTAAGGAAAAATGATTCTGAAAATGTACTTTTACACTGACTCCTCTGGCGAAACTCTCATCATCCTTAACTTCTTTGTGAGTTCTCAGCTGAGTTTAACAGCTAATTTTCCTACTGCAGAAATTACCAATCTTAAGACTAAAAGAACAATGACGATAATAATAACAGTTTCCTGTGGAGTGAGTTTCCCTACACACCACACATTCAGCTGCACGTTCTCATATGTCATTTCACTTAGCCTCAGCAGCTCTCTAAGGCACACAATACCTGGGGGGAAAGTGAGCTACAGAAAGGAAGAGGATGTGTTCCTATGTGAGGGGAACACAGTGAGACACAGACTTGCTTCCCACCTGAGATACATCACCTCCATTTACAGTGCCAGTTAACACAGACTCAGCCGCTATGAAGGAACATGGCTATATGAATACAGCCAGGACACTGCAAGGACAGGGCTGTGTACCTGATATCTCTGAACAGCAGGAATATAGGTAGTTTTAACTGTCTTTAAATTTTCTAAATTTTGGGGAATGTGCTCATTTCCATAATTGCATTATTTATAATACAAATTTTTAATATACACTGATTTTTAGACCCTGTTACAAAACTAAATCAAATTCAAACAGAAATACCCTCCAAGAACACAGCCTACTTTTACTATCTCTAGGGCACTTTCAACATAAAGTAAGAAAACCTCTGCACAGGCATCCCCACAAAAGCTGCAGCCCTAGGAGAGCACGGAGAAGAGGCGACCCACACCACCTTTCTGGGTGAGTACTGGTGTCTGCATTCGCCTTGGACTTACAGACTGTTCCCTCCACCACTCTGCTCTATTTTATCTCCATCTTTGTGGAAGTTCTTCCTAATTTTAAGAGTGGGTATGAACCACTGAAGTGAAGGGAACCTGGCTCTGGCACCTGAGGGTCTCTGGGCAGCTGGAGTGGCTGCTCTGACATCAGGGAGCACTGTACGCTGCACTGAAGGTTATTTACATGTCTTTAAAAATGTATAATATCAGTCTGTTTGCCCTCTTATCTACTCATGTCTGTTCAGACATGCACCCAACAGACTCGTAACTCGAAGTACCAGGGATATAAAGATGAGAAAGAGCGAGGCATCAGGGACACCATGACGGAACAATGTGCCTCGTGCAGACTCCAGGTTATCCAGGTGCCCAGACGACCGAGGCCCCTGGGCCTGGACACCCACACTGGGCCACTGGCCCCAACACGGTGCCTGTGCATGGCTGAGGCAAGCCTGAGACCCAAGAACACCCAACTGTCTGAATTAGATAATCTGTAGCCATCAGCTTTCTGCACTTATGAACTTTAGTATTTAAAACCTAATAAAGTAGAGCAAACCAAAATGATTCTCCAAGTAGGGAAATAAAAGCTTTCTCATTAATCAAGCTAAACAGCCCATTTGTTTGTGGAATGGGCTGACTGACCTCCAGCTTCACATTAAACACTATGACGTCAGTGAATTAATCACTTCCATCAGCATGGTCACACATGTTCTCCAACAAAGGACAAGAGTTGTTGTCTTAATTAAAAATGCCCCCAAGAACAACTCTGGAAGAATTTCTAGTCATATAACCAGCATCAGGGTAAAAATCATGTGCTAACAAGAAGGTTCAGGAACAAAGCACTTGTTCTTCATGGCTCGCTTTTGCTCCAGAGGGGGGACCAATTTCATTTGCATGGTAAATGTCAAGCACACACAATGTCATCATTAGTGCCTTTTGTTTTAATTAATTCTTTTAATGTGACGCTTATATACATTCGGCAGCAGTATAAATCCAGAGATAGTCTCCTTTTCATTTCTTTGATTAGTACTGTGATGCAAAGTCTTAGTATTAGTGATTCTGGCCTATTAAAGTGACAAAGTAAGCCATCAGAACTGGGGAGGGTGTGAGGCTGGTGTGAAGAGGAAATCTGCTCTGCATCTCAGAACCCAACCCAGTGGGAGACTGAAGACACACACACAGCTAGAGCCACACCAGCCGGCCCTGCTGTATCCCAGAAAAGCAGGCCCAACTTTCCAGCCCACAGCAGAGAAATCAGCATGTGCGGCTGGTTGGCATAAACAATCCCACAGCCCCAGGGCACAGGACAGAGATCTGGGTGCTTACAATGCATTAAGGGGAACAGAGAGCAAGTTACCAAAGTCTAGTTCAGGTTATAACATACCCCCCAAACATTAGCATCAATTGTCAACGTGTGGTGGAAATATGGGTCATTTTCACTTTTTCCTTTTTGCTTAACTGGATTTGTGCTCCCAGGTTATCTGAAATAAGCTTTTCTTCTTCATGTTATAAAGAAGACCATTTAGATGGCCACCTGGCAGTCTCAGCAGCACAGGCCATCCCACACACACGGCACCTTGCTCTCTAACCAAGGGCACAAGAGGAGTCTTGCTATGAGTACTTGCCGCAGGCTGCAGGGACACGACTCACAACCATGAAACCATCGCATCTGTGCAGAGAGAACCATCTCCATTTTGTTACCTGGATGCGGTTCAACTCCACCACAGGGCCGTGCTGGCGATCTCGCACCATAGTGGCTTGTACTACTTTCCGGAAAGCTGCTTCCTAAAACACGCAAAACAAAATTTAGACTGTTACACAGAAAGTATCACCCATAGATATTTCACGTCATAAAACCCCCCTTTTCAGGTCTGAGGTGGCCCAGGGGATTAGCCTGGCATCAATACACAAGTCCATGCAGAGGCTCAGGCAGCCAGCAGGGCCAGTGCTTGGCAGCACCCCCGCCCCGCCTGCCATCCGGGGGCAGGCGGCGCCCAACGTGCACTGCACACAGAGGGGTCAGGGCCAGAGCCTGAGGCGCACCTGCTCTAACTCAGGTCTCAGGCCAGGCTCAGGGCTAACGAGAAGCCTGAGGCCTCCCAACCAAACTGCAGGTCCAGTACTGGCAGGACTGAGGCACCAACGATACCTCAGCACCGCTGCTCCGAAAGAGACACCAGACACAAAGCGGCGGCAGGGGCAGGGAGCCTAGGGGGCTGGGCCAGGGCTGCGGTGGGGACGGGGAGACCAGTGAGCAAGGGGACACATTGGCACCACGCGCTGAAAGAAGCCTGGGGAAAACCCAGGGTGAAGACGACGCGCAAAGGGAGCAGGTCCCCACTTCACCTAGGGAGGAGCATGCCTATGTGGACCCAAGCATACAGAGAGATCGTGTGGTGGTGTGCGCGTGTCTGAGGATGGGACCAGGCTCCAGAGACCCTCAAAGGAGACAGGGTCCCTGGCAGACACGGGTCGCCACAAGTGGACCCCTGTGTTCTTTTCTGGAGAAAGGGTGACTGGGAGAGAAGTAGAGGGGAGGGCACACTGCTCTGAAGTCGGAGCCCCAGAACTCCCACCTATGAAGGAGGCAAGGGCAGAGGGGCTCCCATTTGCACAAAGGGATCCACAGACACAGGAGACTGCGGAGTAAGCCCCTCCCCACACAATCTTGCACACTGACCAGCTACCTTTGCCCTCACCCTTCCTGACCGCTGCTCTCCCCCTGCTCCGGGCAAGCGTTCCCTTTCCCACAGAGCAGCCCCACCTAGTCCCACCCTCCTAAAATGCACTCTCTTCTGGGCTCTGCTGACTCCACAGTCACCAACAAAACCTACTCCCCAAAACTCCCAGCAGAAGCAATCCTTTCTAACTAGGACCAAAACAGAGGCTGATACTCTGTTGCTGACAGAAACTTTCAGCCTCCCTGAGGCCCCCACTCCCCACTCAGTTGCAGGAGACTCATACACCGTGTGAAATGTGCTGCCTCTCTTTGCTCTCCCCTACAAGGAGAAGCTTTCTCCCTTTTATTGCGTATTATCACCTCCACTCTGAGGAATTAAAGTAACGGTGAAAGGAATCAATTTGGCATTTTTATTACTGAAAAAGGGTTGAAGCAAAGTTTCAAATTTGATTTTACCTGTCCACAATTTTTCCTGCTCCCCATCATCAGAGAAATTTTTCCATTACCACAATCCCCATCATTGTCTACATGTCTCTAAGCCACACATAAAAATAAAATGTGTGCACCAGTCTTTTTTGGCTAGGAACTTTAGGAAATAAAGCTAATCCTGAAAAATAATCTGTTTAGACAGCACTCCAAAACATCTAAATTTTATTATCATTAAAAACCCTATACGTCAGAGAATCAGAATCCTAAGGACAAGGATTCCTCCATCTAAGCTCCATGCTTCCCCCTATATCCCCCTCACCACACAACAACTGAGCCTCTTCTAGGCCATCCTGCCAAGATGTTTGCCAGAAACTTGATGACTTCAGATATTTCGACTCTAGACAGCTCAAATTATTACAAATGTCAGTGGGTCAAATCTGTCTGACAACTTTCAGAAGCCCTCATTCCTGATTCTTTTCATAGTCTGATAAATTACCTTCAACCAGGAATTTCTACATATCCTAGTATAATACTTTTATCTAAGCAATCTATAACTTCTGGGTCCTCTGCTAGACATAGCTGGAGAAGAAATTATCTCATTTTTTTTCCTTCCTGCTGCCAGTAGGAATTTGCCATAAAGCCTCAAGTCCAGGACAGCAGAGAGCACTGTAAGAATGGAAGCTTAGTTTTGCCAACCCCCTCCTGAGGGGTGGGGTAGCGGTAAAGAGATTACAAGGGGAAATCATAGCACCTAACCATTTTTAATATAAGCTCCAAAAAAGAAGGGATTTTTGTCTGATTGTCACTAATGCCTTCTAAGAACCCAGGACAGAACCTGGTACATAGTAGGTGCTCTGTAAACATTTGCTAAATCAGCTGTTTTCAGCACATTTCTGGTTTAGAAATTTTTCTTGGATTAAAACTTACTGAGGATAACAACATCACCTACAGTAAAGATTGTTACCAAAGCAGTACCTTTCCCTGGGATATCAGAATTCCTCGAAGAGTGTCAAACCCCACAGATGGCCCAAGTCCGGTTTCATCGAGAGAGCCTTCAAGGTCAAACATGGGGATGCAGGGGCAAAAGAGCTCTGAGATGTGATGCAGTAGCAGCAGCCGGTTCCTCAGGGCTATGATAGGGATTTCCTGTAAATGATTGTACTCCATGGGAACCTGAAAGATGGAAACTTGTTATGTCAATTTAGGTGTCAAATGTATAGTTAAGCCACAGTATAGTAGATGGATTGAAAATGTTCTTGAAAACAAAGAAGCACTATGACTTCTGAGTTTGGTTTGAAAAATCTTGCTGTTTTAAAAATAATATTCTGGCCATTTTGCCTGAGCCAAGAAATGTAAACCATGGAGAATGCTTAAAAAAAAAAAAAAAATCAGCTTATAGAAATAAATTTAACTGCAGAAAACATACAATCTGTACTACCAGACTAGTTGATACAACTTTTAATAAAGGTGACGCACTGGTGCACACAGAACGCCGCCAGGTGTGAATATTGAGGTTCTCATGTGTGAGTGCTCAGCTGCGTACGACTCTTCGCAGCCCCAGCGACTGTGCCCGCCAGGCTCCTCTGTTCATGGAGCGTTCCAGGCAAGAATACTGGGGTGGGCAGCCTTCTCCTACTCCAGGGGATTTTCCTGATCCAGGGACTGAACCTGGTAATTAAGGTTCTTAAAACACTGTTTTCATCACTATGAATCGGTTACTTTCAGTGGAATGCCTCTGTAAATACACAAGGGGAACGGAAGTGTGTGCTGCCTGTACCCCCGTGGCTCAGGATACAGACCCCAACTCTGTCACGACGCGCGTGCCTGCGAGCCCCTGGGCTCAACCACTGACCTGTACAGGCAGCTTCCCAGCGCTGGCGGGCTTGCTGGTTGACCAGGCGAGAGTGTGTGCTGAGCCACAGGCCACACGGTTGACCTTCTTACCCTGAAGGGCAGCTACCAGCCGAGGCCTCTGGATGGCATTTGTTGTTCCATCTCCCAACTGTCCCTCATCATTGTCACCCCACGTATAAACTTCACCTAAGGCAGCAGATGGAGAACAAGGACTTATAGACAAGAACCAATAAATGCACAACCACCACCATCTTCCCACACACACAGTCCTCACTACCCTCCAATGGCCTATTGGCAGTCATCTGTGCAAATGTTACACTTATGGGGACCTAGATGTCTCGAGTCACAATACTCAAAAGGCAGCAGGATCCCCAGGACTCTTGACAGCCTCTGCTGGCTAAAACTCCTTTTCCAACCATGTCCGTTCACCAGACTAAGCATGTACCTGGAAGCAGCTCTTAATCCGAACAAGTAATATCAAAACAGATGGTAAATA
Source organism: Cervus elaphus (assembly GCF_910594005.1). Taxonomy (NCBI): domain Eukaryota; kingdom Metazoa; phylum Chordata; class Mammalia; order Artiodactyla; family Cervidae; genus Cervus; species Cervus elaphus. The sequence goes on from NC_057847.1 coordinate 2,597,551, forward strand.
CTTAACAATCCAAATTGACTTTGTATGTTAAAGGAAGACAAAGTCAGTTTTTAACTAAACAAAATCCATGTTTTAAAGGAACATGTGCTCTTCTAATGGTCATTCCGATCCTAAACACAAGACTCAAACACTGATGAGAATCACGCTCAGCTTACCATGCTAGACCAATCGTGAAACACCACTGTATGGTTACGGTGGTGATTAGAACAGAAGTGAATTCAGTTCTGTAGAGATGGCACACGCCTTGCCAGATTCACAAAGACTCCTCAGGATGCCACGCAGCCATAAGCACCACTCTATAAAGTACAAGGCCTGCACGATGAAGGGCGGGGTGTTGTGCCCTTCCCCTTCCGGTTCTGGACAGCGCCGTCCGAAAGCCACTGGGTAGGTGTCAGAGTGCAAGCAAGAGGAAGAGAGCCTCTCTGCAGAGGCACAGCCCGGTGCACGGACTCAGACCGCACAAGGGACAAGGGCTTCCACAAAGAGGGTGAGTCCAGTAGCAGAGGCAGGCCAAAGCAGGGAGCTGTATACCCATGAGAGGGCACAGTCCTGAGTGGGCGGGCAGTCACAACCCGAGTGACGTGAGGATCCACACGGGGGAGAAGTCAGAGGCAATGATGGGGCAGCAGCCACTACAGGCAGAGTAAGTTGCTACATTAGAGGACCAGGTTTCTTACAAAAGAGAAAGGAGTTATAAGGATGGGGAGAGGGAAACCTAGAATGAAGCTGTGGTTCAGAACTAGAGCTTGGGGTACTGGTGTGAACAAGCTGTGTTCACTGTACATATATACATACAGAAACAAACACAGATGCAATTTTGTATATTATTTACACATATATTCCCTAGCTCTGTCCTCTAAGAAGGTCTGACAGCAGTGATAGCACTGTAGCAACGAGCACCTATAGACCAGATCTTGTCTTTTAAATGCCATTTTCCTCCAGAGGCACCAGGACTCCTTGGGAAATCATCAAATTCTAGGTTTGAGACATAAAGACTCAGGATAAGGATAGAATGCCTTATTGTGCCAGAAAGCACAGAAATACTCAAGGAATAATGTGGGGATATTCCAGAAGATGAAACAGGGCATGATTTGAGCATCAAGGTAAGTAACAGCAACAGCTTATTAGTTTTGTTGTTGTTCAGTCACTAAGTTGTGTCCAACTGTTTGCATCCCCGTCGAGTGCAGCACACCAGGCTCCTCTGTCCTCCACTATCTCCTGGAGTTGCTCAAACTCATGTGTCCATTGAGTCGGTGATGTTATCTAACCCTCTCATCCTCTGTCACACCCTTCTCCTTTTGCAGCCATCAGTCTTTTTCAATGAGTCAGCTCTTCACATCAGGTAACCAAAGTATTGGAGCTTCAACTTTATCGTCAGTACTTCAAATGAATATTCATAGGGTTGATTTCCTTCAGGACTGACTGGTATGATCTCCTTGAAGTCCAAAGGACTCTCAAGAGTATTCTCCAGCACCACAGTCCGAAAGGATCAATTCTTCGGTGCTCATCTTTCTTTATGGTCCAACTCTCACATCCATACATCACTGCTGGAAACCATAGCTTTGACTGTACAGATCTTTGTTGGCAAAGTGATGGCTCTGCTTTTTACATACACTGTCTAGGTTTATCACAGCTTCCTTCCAAGGAGCAAGCGTCTTTTAATTTCATGGTTGAGGTCACCATCCACAGTGATTGTGGAGTCCAAGAAAATAAAATCTATCACTGTTTCCATTGTTTCCCCATCTATTTGCCATGAAGTGATGGGACCAGATATCATGATCTTAGTTTTTTGAATGTCGAGTTTTAAACCAGCTTTTTCACTCTTCTCTTTCACTTTCATTAAGAGGCTCTTTAGTTCCTCTTCATTTTCTGCCATTAGAGTGGTATTATGTTGTTGTTGATATTTCTCCCAGTAATCTTGACTCTAGCTTGTGATTTATCCAGGCTGGCATTTTGCATGACGCACTCTGCCTAGAAGTTACAAAGCAACGTAAGAACACACAGCCTTGTCGTGCTCCTTTCCCAATTTGGAACCGTCAGTTGTTCCATGTCTGGTCCTAACTGCTGCTTCTTGACCGACATACAGGTTACTTAAGAGGCAGGTAAGGTCTGGTATTCCCATCTCTTTAAGAATTTTCCACAATTTGTTGTGATCCACGCAGTCAAAGGCTTTAGCATAGTCAATGAAGCAGAAGTAGATGTTTTTTGGAACTCCCTTGCTTTCTCTATGATCCAACAAATGTTGGCAGTTTGATATCTGGTTCCCCTGCCTTTTCTAAACCCAGCTTGTATATTTGGAAGTTCTTAGTTCACGTACTGCTAAAGCCTAGCTTGAAGGAATTTGAGCATAACTCTGCTAGCATGTAAAACGAGCGCAACTGTATGGTAGCCTGAACAATTTTTGGCATTGCCCTTCTTTGGAACAAAGAAGGAATGAATGAAATTCTGGAATGAAAACTGAACTTTTCCAGTCCTGTGGTCACTGCTGAGTTTTCTAGATGTGCTGACATATTGAGGGCAGCACTTTAAGAGCGTCATCCTTTAGGATTTGAAATAGCTCAGCTGGAATTCCATCACCTCCACTAGCTTTGTTTGTAGTGATGCTTCCTAAGGCCCACTTGACTTCACACTCCAGGATGTCTGGCTCTCGGTGAGTGATCACGCCATCATGGTTATCTGGGTCATTTAAGACCTTTTTTGTATAGTTCTTCTGTGCATTCTTGCCACCTCTTCTTAATCTCTTCTGCTTCTATGAAGTCCTTACCATTTCTGTCCTTTAATTGTGCCCATCCTTGCATGAAACAAGATTACATATATATAACTCACCAAATAAATTAGGAAACCCTGAGTCCAACAAGATGAAACAAAAAAATTTTAAATATCTGATGAGAATAAGTAAATAAAATGTTCAAGAACTCAGCATGTCATACACAGAGCCACGATTCATCACAGTGACACAAAGCAAAGTCAGCAAAGGCACATGGATGCAGCGCAGAGAAAACCAGGAGCAAACTTCCAACAGGCCCCTTGCAGGGGTGTCACACGGACATACTTAGTTCCCCGAGGAACCAGCTGCGGCCACCTGTGATGTGCTGCCCCCAGGGAAGCTCACTAGACACTCAGTGCCCAGGGCTGTGACCGGGGCAGGTCATGCAGGCACCTCTGTTTGGCATGTACCCAAGTTCCAGATTCCCCCCCAGAAGGAAGCAGGTTTCAGCAGAGACCACACTCTTTTCAAACATTCTAACAAGGCCTCTTTCAATTAGGGCTAATGGGTTAGCCTGAAACCCAGGTTCCAAGAAGCCAGCTGAAGGCCAACCTCATAAGCAGGCCTTTCTAAAAACAGCCATCAACGTGTGGGGCAAGGGGAGAATGGGATGAACTGGGAGATGACGACTGACATACATATACTGCTCTGTGCCGCAGGGCTCAGGGAGCTTAGCGCGGTGCTGATGACGACCAGAGGAATAGGAAGGGGCTTGGGAGGGAAGGAGGCTCAAGGCGGGGGGATATTTGGCCACTGATGCCAAAGAGCTGACTAATTTAAAAAGACCCTGATGCTGGGAAAGACTGAAGGTGGGAGGAGAAGGGGACGGCAGAGGATGAGATGGTTGGATGTCATCACAGACTCAATGGACATGAGTTTGAGTAAACTCCGGGAGTTGGTGATGGACAGGGGGTCCTGGTGTGCTGCGGTCCATGGGGTCGCAAAGAGTCAGAACGACTGGGTGATCGAAGTGAACTGATAGATACATACATAGACATAGACACAGACATATAGATATATATCCATATATAACTGATTTACTTCACTGTACACCAGAAACTAATACATTGTAAAGCAATTACACCACAATTGAGAAAAAATAAATAAAAACAGCCATATCAGCCCTGCTCTGCTCACTCTTCTCTGCCGCGAAACACAATATATTCACCGGTATTAACACCAGGGGCTGAAGATGATGAAGGCCAACAGCACAGATGTATTTTCAGAATATAGTATGAATCCCTCCATACCCACCCCCCACCACCTTACAGCTGTGCATTCATCCCTGACCTCTCAGATCACAAACCTCCAAGTTACAAACTCGCCTCCACCTACCGTCCTCAGAGCAGCACACGCAGTGCAGGGAGCCGGTGGCAATGGCAATGACCTTCTTCCCCTGCAGCCCTTGGACTTGCCGAGGTCTTCTGACATGGTCGTCAGATCCATGACCCAGCCTGTGATAATCACCTTTGCCCCTGTATACAAGAACATGGAACTTGTGAGTGCAATGCCATCTCATTCACCATGCTGCCCCACCCTTCTGGTGCCAACACCTACAGGAAGACAGAAATTGCCACCTGCCACAGAAGTTACATTTCAGTCTACAAAAAGACAGTTAATGTAACTTCAAATTAACAATCATTGGTTTCGGTGGAATTAAATAAACAGAATCTTGCATACCAAGTGTAAACAGCACCAGATTTGGTAAGGGCGACGGAAAACTGGGATCCACATTCCACTTTAACCACTCCAAGGCCTGTAAGAGAGTCAATCTAGAAGGGAAAAGGTTCAATTAGACTGATTGAACCAAGGATTTTGCTGATGGCCGCACCCATATACTGAACTAAATCTAATAAAGAACTCTGAGAACCCTTACTCCTATGCCAACTATTTATTACAACTTAAAATCCTGCTCCGTGTAACCAAGTGTTCTCAAAAGGAGCAGAAATGCCTGGCTCTGAGGGTGCACAGGCCACAGGCAGCCTGAGGCCCCTGAGACCTGACGCGTAAATGGACACATTGCTCATCCCCAGAATTCACTGTCCCGACTCAGTTTCTCTTTACGGCAGCCCCACTCTCCAGCAAGCCCTGCACTTCACATCTGCCCTCCAGCCTTCCGAGACGTAGAAGCCCGCAGGGGAGGAGGAGCAGGTAACACGGAAGAAGAGCCAAGACAAACAGGGTTCTGGCCTTCTGATACCAGCCCTCCACCTGCCCAGGTTATTCCAATTAAACACATGCTGATCATGCCGGTATTAGAATCCACTCCCAGCCCTGCCTGCTCAAGGGTCCAGAACCTTCACAGCCAGCACCCAGAGGTCTTGATGGGATCCACTGACCTAGCTATCATCTTTCTTCACCTATCAAACTATGCTCCTTATTACTTGTGACTGTTTCCAGACTCAAGTTCTCATAATTATAAGTTTAAATTAGTAATAACTTAATTCTTTTAGTTTTCTCCTCACCCTACCCCCATCACAAAGATATCAGTGATATCCTCCAGCACCCCCTCTCCCCAAGTACTTGACATTTCAATCCTGGTTAAGTCTAAAGCTTTCTCAGCATAAAAAAGTCAACAATTTTTTCATAAATGTGGAAAACATAAGCAACCTGTCATGTAGTTAAAATTCTGTATAATTATAAGGGAAAAGAGAAAGTGGTGATAAGGATAAGGAGGCAGCCTTGAGTCCCAGATTCTCCAGCAGCACCTGCCAAGGAGGCCCTGAACAGCCACAGCCTCCTGGCACAGAGTTGCAGGTGCCGTCTCCTTCATCATGCCCTGCCTCAGGAAAGCACCTGCATGATGATGAAGCTTGTCATGTCCACACTGCCCAGCATGGAAGCGCATCAGCTCCTGAAATGTGGATACTGTCAAGTGAGGGAGTTCTGATTTAGGCCAACATTTTAGTAGTCACGTGTGGCCAGTGGCTACTGTACTGAGCAGCACAACTCTGAGAAGAACAGCCTGGCAGTCCCAGCTCAGGCTCCTCTTCTGACTGGCCCTGAGTGGCTTCCCGTGCACCGTGCTGGCCTCTACCCCACACGGGCAGTCTCGGAACACCAGCTAGAGAGGATCCAGGCAGAAACAGCTTCTAGCTTCCTTTCACAGCACCTACACTTCCAAGTCCACAGCAAATCACCTCAGCTGCAGGCTACTAGGCAGTCAGCAAGTGACTCAAGCACACCAATGAACAAAAAACCTCTGCCAACTATCTATTCACAAAGGCAAAATACAGTTTTGACCACAAATGCTAATAAACTACCCAGAGCCACTCAGCTCAAGTGAAGCCTCTTCTCTTGGCTTCTCACAAGATATCCATCTAACAGCGTCTGACTAAGCCAGATGCAGCCTTTCGGCAAGTACTAGTACACTGCACAGCTACAGACCTCAGGAAACTGAAGAGTGTGAAAGAGTTGGTGCTTTTTCCTCAAACAGGGCTACACACTAATTAAAACCACAGACTATGAGATTCCTCCCTGATTACAGACACTTTCCAAGAAAGCACAAAACCGCACTTAAAACATCTTTATCCCTCTGGGTCTTTCACTCACTTTCCCCCCAATAACCCACTCTATTTTCTCCAAAGAAGTTAAAGGTGAAGTTAACGCAGTATACCACAGGACATGAGCCCAGCGGGGCCCTGGGCTCACGCACGTGGATGGTGCCCATGAGCAACCTGAGCTCCAGAGACCTCACACCCGAGGCCCCAGGAGCGTCAAGGGAAATACCTTCATGGGCACCTTGCAGCCGTCACTGCCTCCTCTGCCCAGCTTGCCGTAGTCCCCATCCCCCCAGGACCAGACGGTGTCGTCATCCGTGAGGCAGAGGGTCTGGGCGTCCCCGCTGCCACAGGCAACGTCGACCACGCGGTGGCCCTGCAGCGCCTCCACCTGCAGAGAAAGGGGGCTTAGGGGTTATCTGACCACAAAGGAGAATCTCCCCTAGAGAGGCCAAGGTGCTGAGATTTTTTTGTTTGGGGGATGCCTGTTTTAATTCTTCCCAAAAAACAGGTAATCTTAATAATACTATAAGAGAAGATAGAAAATACCCCTCACACATTCAAACTATAGGCATCTCAGCTGTAAGAGGCAGACCTCAGTGTCCCCTGCTCAGTGCTGCCACCCTATTGTCTCACCCAAAAAACTGGGCCTTCTAGGAGACAACGTCTCTAGGTAGATGCCAAAGCGATATTTACTAGTGTAGATAAAAGGGTATTTCAAACACTATCCTGTTTAAATGACCTATGGAAAATATACCAAGATGGTTTTTATTCCCACCAAAAATAAAACTGTTAACTCTGAAACTAAAATGAATCTGGAACAGGAAATACTTTTTATTTTTAAAAAAGGATAGTGACAATGGCAAGCTGTCCCTCCAGACCTCCCAAGCAAAGCTGCTCCTCACCAGCTTCGGCTTTAACTGGTCCTCACTGTCACTGTGCCCCAGACGGCCATACCGGCCTTTGCCCCAAGTGTAGAGGTCACCAGCTGCAGTAACACACGCGCTGTGGGCTCCACCGGCAGCAACATCAACCACCTCAGTTCCTCTTAGAGACTCAATCACACGAGGACGGTCACACGGACTGCAAAAAAATCACCAAATATAGCAGCAGGAGTTTAATTCCTGAATGTTTTTAAATTATTTCATATTAGGCTTCCAGTGTGCTGTTCACTTATTCAATGCACACCTCTCAATCTACATCAAGTCAATCATTAAAAAAAAAAAAATCAATCTGGAGGAATCATTCAGGCCTGAACTCTAAATTACATAATACCCTACCTACCTTCTTTTACACAAGCTGCCAAATGCTAGAGAAGAGATGTACAGTCTAAATCAAGGGGTAGCACTTACAGGTTGACTAAGTCTGGACTAGAACCTGTTTTTGAAATGTCAGTGAACTGAGAACGGGTTTTACAATTTTTAAGGGTTGTAAAACAAACAAAACAAGAAAGAAGCATAGACAACAAAGATGGTTATGTGACTGACAAAATATTTATTACTATCTGGACTTTTAGAGAAACAGGTTATCCACCCTTGATATAAATCAACTTTTCATTTACAGACTCAAATAGTCTAGAACATGACAAGCACTGACAACAAACTTCTTTTTCTTGAGTTTTGAAAGCTCTTTTTAACAATTTCAGATATAAGACCTTAGTCAAATATATGATGGCAAATGTTTTCCCGTCTTAACACTGTCTTTATAAAAATTGTGAATTTCTTCAAAGAGAAGCTCACAATTTTCATGAAGTCCAATTTATCCTATTTTTCTTTATTGAACTGTACTTTTGGAGTTCTAGCTAAAAATCTTTGTCTGACTTAAGGTCACAAAAGTTTCCCCTCATGTTTTCTTCTAGAAGTTTTTAGTTTTAGGTATATGAGTTAATCTTGGATATGATGCAAGATAATTCAAGTTCAAAGATCGAGGTATTCCCTTAGGCAAAGCTGAAGATTTCAGGCTGTGGTATGTGGAATTTAGGCTGTAGTCCTTATTTCTGGATGGATTACTGGACATGTTGCATAGTCCATGCTTTAAACCAGATCTGAGCAGAAGATTGGCTAGTTGGCCTAGGTAGAAGTAAGTGAAGTATTTTGTTTAATTTTGGATATTAATGGTACAAGGTAAGAATTTAAGTTCACTGTTTACCATATGGTTATTGAATTGTTCAAAACCATTCACTGAAAAGGCTATCTTTTCTCTAAAAACTTGTCTTTGCACTTCTGTAAATTATTCAATGCAAATTGTGAGGGACAAATCAAATTTCATTCTTCCACACTTGTGTCAGTATTTGCAAGTGCATTTTTGGACTCCCCATCCTGTTCTGCTCTACTGACATATTTCTCTCTCTTTAAGTACCTCACTGTCTTGATTACTGTATCTTTATAATGAGACTTGAAGTTAGGTAGTATCAGCTCTCCAACTCTGCTCATTTTCAAAGTTTGTTTTTACTATTAGAAGTACTTTGCATTTCCACATGAATTTTATAATCAGCTTGCCAATTTCTACAGAAATTCTGAATGGGAAGGGGTTGAATCAATAGGTTAATTTGGGAAAAACAACAAATTAACAATAATGAGTCTTCCAATCCATGAACACAGTATACTCCTCCATAATTTTAGGTCTTTTACAATTTCTCAGTAACATTTTTATAGGTCTTTTTGTTGTCTATAAGTTATCCATATCTTTGGGTCAAATTTATTCCTTATTATTTCAATTTTAGGGGAAGGGTACCATAAGTAGTATTTTAAAATTTCAACTTCTGATTGCATCTGTAATATGTATAAAGACACACAGTTGACTTTTTTTGATACAGGAATGTTTCCTTTGTCTACAACTGACCTTCATTTACTGATCTTCTATCCTGTAACTTTGCTAATCTCACCTATTAATTCCAATAGATTTTCTGTAGATACCATCAGATCTTCTACATAAATAATCATATTATGTGTAAATGGACAGTTTTAATTCTGAATATTCACTGGAAGGACTGATGCTGAATCTCTGATACTTTGGCCACCTGATGAAAACAGCTGACTCATTAGAAAAGACCCTTATGTTGAGAAAGATGGAAGGCAGGAGGAAAGGGGATGACAGAGGACGAGATGGTTGGATGGCATCACCAACTCAATGGAAACAAGTTCGAGCAAGATCCAGGAAATAGTAAAGGACAGGGGAGTCAGGTGTGTTGCAGTCCACGGGGTCACAAAGAGTTGGACGAGCGACTGAACAACAACAAATTCTCTTTCCAATTTGAATGCCTTTTATCTCTTTGCATTATTGTATTGCCCTTGCTGAACCTGCTAAACAATGCTGAATACAACTACTGACATCAGTGGATGTCCCTGTCTTGTTCCTGGAGATAGGAAAACTGCTAGGTCTGTCACTATCAGGTACCATGTTAGTCCTAGGTTTAACAGAGATGCCCTTTATCAAGTTTAGGAAGTTTTCTTTCCTTCCTATGTTGCTCAAAGTTTTTTTTATCAGAAACAAAGGTTAATCTGCCAAATGTTTTTCTGCCTTTCATCCATTGAGATAATAATTTTTCTTTTTTATACTGATCAATTTTTTAATGTTAAAACGATTATTCAATTTCTGGTATAAACCTCACTTAGCCATACTGCTTTATCCTTTTTCATACTGTTAAGACTCAATTTTCTAAACTATTAAGAATTTTTACATCTATGTCAATGAAGGATATTGGTCTGTATTTTCCTAATAATATCTGAGTCTGATTTTGATATAAGAATGGAACTGCCCCCACAAAAAACTAAATTGGGGAGAATTCCCTTCTTCACTTTTCTGAAATAGTTTGTGCAGAACTGGTATTATCTGTTACTTACATGTGTGGTAGAAATCACTAGTCATCTACATGGTCCTGAAGACTTACTTGTGGAAAATTCAATTTTTTAAATAGACACAGGGCCATTCAAGTCATCTTTCCTGAGTGAGCATTAAAGAACGTGTGTCCTTTGAGGAACATGTCCATCTCACCTAAAAAGTTAAACCCGTTTGCATAAAGTTACTCAACATACTTCATCTTTCAGTAACTACACATCTTTAGTGATGAAAACTCCCTCATTCCTATATTCCTATACATTCACAGTGTCTGTCTGTGTGTGTGTGTGTAGAGGTAGATCAGTCTAAAAGGCGGTTTTCACTGATTACACTTTCTCAAAGAACCGACTTCTGTTTTCTTTCATTTTTCTGTTTTCTATTTCATGGATTCTTATTTCCTTCCTTCTGCTCACTTTATCTTTTTCTAGTTTCTTAAAGTAGAAGCTGAGGTCATTGTTAGGGACCATTTTTCTTTTATAAAAAGGCATTTTATGCTATAAGTTTTCTTCTAAGCACTGCTTTTTCTGGATCCTACATATTTTTACATGCTATTTTCACTTTCACTCCACTGTATCTCCACTGTACTCTAGCTTGCATTACTGCTCATCAGAAATTCACCATCACCCTTCATCTGTTATTCTTTATATAACTGGTATTTTTCCCTCTGGCTGCTTTAAATTTTTTTTCTCCTAATCAATGATCTTGGGCAATTTGATTATGATGTGCTCTGGTGTAGTTTCCTTCAGTTTCTCTTGCTTAGGGTTCTCTGAGCTTCTTATATCTGTGGGTTTATAATTTTCATCAAATTTGAAATTTTTTAAGCCATTACATCTTCAAAATCTCCATCCTCCTCACCTGTCATTATGCATATATTGGGCCACTGGAGGTTGCCCGCGGTTCACTGATACTACTGTCTTTTATGTATTCTTTTCTTCTGTTTCACTTGAATACTTTCTACTGTTATGTATTCAAGTGCACTGTCCTTTTCTTCTGTAATGTTTAATCTGCCATTAATCCCATGAGCTGTATTTTAGGCCTTGGACACTGTTTCTTACGTATTTTGGATATTAACCCCTGATCAGTTACATGATTTGCAAATATCTTCCCTCATCCCACAGGACGCCTTTTCACTGTGCTGTGCAGTAGATTTTCAGTTTGATGAGTCCCATTTGTTTTTGTTGCTTTTGCTTTTAGTGTCATATCCAAAAAGTCAATGCCAAGACTAATGTCAAAGAGCTTTCCCCCTATGCTTTCTTCTTGGAGTTTCATTGTTTCAGGTCTTTTTTTTTTTTTTTTTTTTTGGTGTTTCAGGTCTTATAGTCAACTTTTTTAACCCATTTTGAGCAAATTTTTGTGACTGGTGTAAGACAGGGGTCCAATTTCATTCTTCTGCATTTGAACATGTAATTTTCCCAACACTACTGAAGAGACATGTGCCTGATAATTTTTGACCAAATGAACAATATTGTAAATACTATACCATATGCTGTTTGTATCCATAAAATATTCTTGAGGTTTGACCTCTACAACACAGTTAAGTTACTTGTAAGCAGTTTACTCCTTTCATGTCTTGCTTTCTTAGCTTTGCTGGTGGGATCAGAACAGCAGTTCAGGCAGTCTTAACTAAATTCCTTCGGCAGTTTTGTGCCCCATCATCCTTGGTCCTCTGCTCAGGGCCCCATGAGTTAGGAGGTCTGGGGAGTGGGCACTACCTACAGAGCTCTGTGCGCTCTGAGTCTTTTAGGTGGTCTATTCCTTGGCCTCTCAGATGTTCTCTTCACAAATGAGTGTCAGTGTTCACCTCTGGAGATCACTGAGCATACCTCACTGCCTGTTATTCAATGCCTTGAGGGCTGCTGTTTCATGTATCTTGTCTGGTGCTTTAGTTATTTCAGGTGCAAAGGTCCTGTGGCTCCAATTTGGCCTTTATTTCCCATTACTTTTTAAAAATTACTGAGTTTGGCTGTTTTGTGTAAAAAACTGTGTCATTTGTGTGTTCCTTTCCCCTCACTGACGTTTGCTCTGTATTTATAGGTTTAACATCTGCATGTTAACAAAATGCCAGCTATTAGTAGAGAACTAGGACCAGGGTAAGCAGCCTCAGGGGAAAGGACAAGATGAAGCTCCCCATACTTGGTAATCAGAAATCATAATTCAGATCTGATGCCCGAAACAGAGAGGTCATGTAGGCGAGCCTACATAATGTCACATGAATTATTTCTGCTAAGTAAGTCATTAAGCTTGAGTAGATTATTGCAGATGTTGCCCTGAAAAACAAGCTGCCAATACACTACACAAGCATTAACACAGGCAAAATCAGGAAAAAGAAGACACAACACTGGGAACGGCGCTTCACACAGTACCTTCTGTTGCCATGCCCCAGCTTCCCATCTTCTGCTTCACCCCAAGAGTAAACTTCTCCTTCTGAAGAGAGGGCAAGACAGTGTTTTCCTCCTGAGTTCACAGCTACTTTCTTAATGAACACATGCTGAATGGATTCAAGTAATGTCGGGGTGGACACTGATTCTGTCCCTCCAACTCCTAGTCTGCCGCCCGCACCATACCCAGTGGCATATAGCTACAAGATAAAATAATACAGACATCATAGTTTTATCTAAGGATCCCATAATTCAGAATTTAATAAATCAAAGCTCTAGGTATTTTTACCACAGAAAAATTAAATTTAAAATTAAGACTTTACTTTTGTTTTATAAGAACTCTAAAAATTAAAGAAAAAGTTACAATTAATAGAAACTCCAAATTCAGAAAATGTATTTTGAAAGCATGTCTTTTCCCTGGAAGTACTTCTATTTTTGTCTAGAATAGCAATTACAATACACACCAAGAAAAGCAAAAAAAAAATTAATTATCTACTATATGCAACCCCGGAGAAGGTAATGGCAACCCACTCCAGTATTCTTGCCGGGAGAATCCCATGGACAGAGGAGCCTGGCAGGCCATGGTCCATGGGGTCGCAGAGAGTAGGACACGACTGAAGTGACTAAGCACGCATGCACACACTATATGCAAATCCCAAATAACACCTACAGAAATACCCATAGGAAAAGTATACATATGTCTAATATTTCAGCAAAGCAGTATATAAATCACATAGAAGACTATACTATTTTTCTTTCATTCTAGGTGGGTAATTCATTTAGGATATAAAACATCTTTATCATAAAAAAAAAAATCAAGACTGCCGTTTCCCAATGCATGTCAAACACTCCTCCTATAACAATTTAAAGACTGTTTCGCATTGTTTCAGCTGGTCTGCATTGTTTCAGCTGGTCTGCTACACTGACACAACACGAAGGAAACTTGAAGGCCCAAAACAAGGAGTAAAACCAAGAATTCAGACAGATAAATGAGCCCAAAGTCAGTTTCCCCGGGAATGCTTTGAGGATCTCAAGTACACAGCGTGTCGGGGGTTAGGAGTCAAGCCCAAAGGGAGACTTTGTAAAAAGAAGAGGCTGAGAAGGGCTTCCTCTCACTCAGACTGAATGAGAACTAAGAAGAAAACAAAGAAAGCTGTCTTTCTCAACCTTAGGACGGAATGAAAGGGTGGAAAATCTCTCCTGAGAATTCATAACCACGAAAGCTGGTCACTGAGTTAGTTTTCAGTCTGAATTAATGCTACCTGTGGTCTATATCCTGCAGACTTCCCAGGTGGCTCAGACAGTAAAGCGTCTGCCTGCAGTGTGGGAGACCCAGGTTTGATCCCTGGGTGGGGAAGATCCCCTGGAGAAGGAAATGGCAACCCACTCCAGTATTCATTCTTGCCTGGAAAATCCCATGGGAGGAGCCTGGTAGGCTACAGTCCATGGGGTCGCAAAGAGTCGGGACACGACTGAGCCACTTCACTTCACTTCACTTCATGGTCTATATTCTGTAGCTAGAGAATTTAATTTACAATGGCTTTAGACATGTAGTACCCCAGGGTCATAAATTCTCTTTTGATCAGTGACTTCAAACCAGACCTCTAAAACCACAAACTTTAACCAGCAGAGACAGGAGAGAACACTATGTGAAAAAGCAAAAAAATGTGTTGGCTTCTCTTTTTCTCTTCCTTTAGATACTGCCTGATCCCTCAGTCTCATTTAGATATGCCTGATCCCTCAGTCTCTGCCTGGAACCTTTCATGGAGCTATTTCCAGGCAGTTTTCTATGCTTCAAAAAGCTGTCCCATCCTTTCAGAGTCCTACTTCTTGCAGATATTTAACTAAGATGTTAATAGATTCTATTTCTTCTCTCTTTTTCTCTCTCTCTATTTCTGGCTAATTCCTTGGAGCTCGGAGGCCCGCTGAGCTCACTTTCTTGCCCAGGCTTCTAAGCCCCTCTGAGAAGGCGCACTGTGCCTTCACCCACTGGAGAGGGCGCCCGGTGCCCACGTGCAGCAGCGCGAGCCCTGAGAACAGGACTCTATTGGCTTTCCGAGTAAACCAGGGGAGATCAGCCTCTTTCTCTCCCTTACTCTCGGGACCACCAGGTTCCGGTCCATTAAAGGACCAACAAGCGCTATCAGCCTCTTTCTCTCTCTTACTTTCTTATCGTTGACTCCGGACCACCAGGTTCCGGTCCATTAAAGGACCAACGATAGAGAAAACATGGGAGAGGCAATATTTGAAAAAATAATCTCTGAGAATTTACCAGAATGTTAAAAGACCAGTTCCTAGGAACCAGGAAGCCCACCCCTCATCCCGCACCACCTGGTAAAAAAACAATAAAAAAGGACAGGAAAAATAAAAAGAAATTGACACCTAAATATATCATAGTGAAAGTCTAAGTCACTAAAGAAACATTTTAGAAGCAGCTGTTATACAAAGAAAGGATTTATAACTTTCATTTGGGTAAAAATTAATCTGACTGCTGATATCCCCAGTCATGATCAATGACACTCATGATCAATGAGGGCCAAAAACCAGAAGAATAAAACTTTTAATAGACTGACTAAAAATAATGGTCAACTGAAAATTTTGTACTCTAGGACATGGCTTGGATTACTACCCACAAGCCAAATCAGGCCCACCACCTGTTTTTTATTAAAAAAAGAAAAGTTTTATTAGAGCACAGGCACACTCACTCATTTTCATATTCACCACAAGCTGCTTTCATAATTGCAACAGAGATCAGACTGTATGATTCCCATAGCCAAAAAATACTATGGCACCCTTCATAGAAAAAGTTTGCAACCCTTACCTAGAAAAAGGACAAAATTAAAATATTTTTAAAACAAACAACAAAACAATCAGGAGATTAACCAATAACAGACCCTCACTAAAAGAAACTGAAAATACATGTTTAAAGTATCAGTAGAAGGATTGACCACCTGACCTGCCTCTTGAGAAATCTGTATGCAGGTCAGGAGGCAACAGTGAGGAACTGGACATGGAACAACAGACTGGTTCCAAATAGGAAAAGGCTGTAGACTGTCACCCTGCTTATTTAACTTATATGCAGAGTACATCATGAGAAACTCTGGGCTGGAATAAAGATTGCCAGGAGAAATACCAATAACCTCAGATATGCAGATGACACCACCCTTATTATAAAGCGAAGAAGAACTAAAGAACCTCTTGAAAGTGAAAGAGGAGAGTGAAAAGGTTGGCTTAAAGCTCAACATTCAGAAAACTAAGATCATGGCATCTGGTCCCGTCACTTCATGGCAAATAGATAGGGAAACAGTGGAAACAGTAACAGACGTTATTTTGGGGGGCTCCAAAATCACTGTAGATGGTGATGCAGCCATGAAATTAAAAGATGCTTGCTCCTTGGAAGACAAGTTATGACCAACCTAGACAGTATATTAAAAAGCAGAGACATTACTTTGCCAACAAAGGTCCATCTAGTCAAGGCTATGGTTTTTCCAGTAGTCATGTATGGATGTGAGAGCTGGACTATAAAGAAAGCTGAGCACCAAAGAATTGATGCTTTAGAACTGTGGTGTTGGAGAAGACTCTTGAGAGTCCCTTGGACTGCAAGGAGATCCAACCAGTCCATCCTAAAGGAGATCAGTCCTGAATAGTCATTTGGAAGGACTGACACTGAAGCTGAAACTCCAATACTTTGGTCACCTGATGGAATGAAACGACTCATTTGAAAAGACCTTGATGCTGGGAAAGATTGAAGGCAGTTAGAGAAGGGGATGACAGAGGATGAGATGGTTGGATGGCATCACCGACTCAATGGACATGAAATTGAGTAAACACCGAGAGTTGGCGATGGAAGGAGGCCTGGCGTGCTGCAGTCCATGGGGTCACAAAGAGTCACACACAACTGAGCGACTGAACTGAACTGAGAAGGAAAATTATCCCAGAGAATCCAAGACATAAGAAATAACTGGTGAGAAAAGATGTGTATAACGTTTGGGTAAATCCAGAAAATATATGGTCTACATAAAAAAACAATAGTAACAATGCTTATCATTAGGGACACAGGTTAGGGCCAAAACACAGAATAACAAAGAATCAGCCTTTCTTATTTGGGAGGAGTACAGAAATACTGATTAACTTTAAATTTTAAATATGTTAAAACAACCAAAAAACAACTAAAAGACAGAACTGTCCAGAAAACAGAAAAAGAGAGCTACACTTCAACCCTTGATACTTCTGGGTAGCATGACCTTGATACTTCTGGCGCGTAGCCTCTGATTTGCTTCCCAGAGTCCCTGTTTGCAAGATTCCCACCCCTAGGTAATCCCTCCTTAGATGTGGGCTGGGCCCAATGACACTCTCCTAATGGACAGAATGTAGCAACAGGGATGACAGGTCACCTCTGCGTTAGCTTGCACAAGACTGTGACTTCTGTCTTGCTCTCAGACTCTCCCGCCTTGACGAAGCCAGCTGTCATGGGAGATGGCAAAGAGCTGAGGGCAATCTCAGCCAACAGGTCATGGCAAGCTGAGTAGCCCTGTAGCAACTGCAGCCTGCCCAGAGACTCCAGGTTGGAGGACCAAGCTAAGTTACCCAGACAGACTGTGAAATAATAAATGTGTATTGTTCTATGCAAACTGTGGTAAGTTAAACAGATAATATGGTATCATAACCTGACGTGGAATGGGTAAGACAGATATATTATGATGAGGTAAGACAGATATATTATGATGAGCACACTCATGACCCTGGGTCTCCCAAAAATTCCAAACACAAACCAATATGTGTGTCTGTGTGTACACATGTGTGTGTGTGTGTGTGTGTGTGTATATACACATATATATAAGTATTTATAAATATATAAATAAAACAGAACCTAACCAAGTAAGGTTTCTTCAATGAATGCAAGACTGTTTGATACAGGAAAAGCAATCAATCTAATTCACTATATTAATCTTTGGCCTCCTGATGCAAAGAGCTGACTCACTGGAAAAGACCCTGATGCTGGGAAAGATTGAGGGCAGGAGAAGGGGGTGACAGAGGATGAGATGGTTGGACAGCATCACCGATGTGAACATGAGTTTGAGCAAACTCTAGGAAATAGTGAAGGACAGGAATGCTGCAGTCCATGGAGTTGCAAAGAAGGATCCCATCACAGTGTTTCCTTTGCAGCCTAAATTAAGACAAAAAGAAGGTTCACCACCACCACCCCTGTTCAGTATTATACTGCAATTCCCACCCAGCCCAATTAGCTCCATTTCTCTGTAAAAGACAGGTGAACTGGAAAGGAACAAACAAAATTTATCTCAGAACATGAATTTATAAAGATGATACAAAACAGTTTGAGATACTAAGAAAGAAAAGAATATAATAAGGTCACTAGACATTTGGGCTTCTCTTTGCTTTAGGGCTTCCCTTGTGGCTCAGCTGGTAAAGAATCCGCCTACAATGCAGGAGACCTGGGTTCAATCCCTGGGTTGGGAAGATCCCCTGGAGGAGGGAACAGCCGCTCACTCCAGTACTCTGGCCTGGAGAATTCCATGGACTGTATGGGATTGCAAAGAGTTGGACACGACTGAGCAACTTTCACTTTCACTAGACATACAGTCAATATATAAATAACAACTATTTCCACGTATCAGTAGCAATTTTTTAAAAGACAGCATTACGGGAGAACTTCCAAGATGGTGATAGAATAAGATGGGGAAATCACCTTACTCTCCACAAATACATCAAAAATACATCTACATATGGAACAACTCCTAAAGAACACCTTCTGAATGCTGGCAGAAGACCCAGACTTTCAAAAAGGCGAGTCAATCTCCTTAGAATGAGGTAGGTCAAAAGATAAAGGCTAAAAAAAAGAGACACAGGATTTCAGGACGGGGACCTGAGCCCTGGGGAGAGAGCTGTAAAGGAGGAAAAGTTTCCACATACTTGGAAACCCCTCATGGAAGGGGAAGGGGGGAGCTTCAGAACCTGACAGGGGAGCACAACGGCGGGTGCTCGGAAGGCAAAATGGAGAGAAGTCACCACAGAGATAGCTGCCGAACATTACTTCCCAGGTGAGAAGCTGCTCACACTGCTGGCCTGGAACAAATGGGGGCTGAGTGCTGAGGCTCAAGCTTTGAATCTCAGGGAGATGTCCTGATTTGGCCAACTGTGAGAATACTCCGAGGAGGTTAGTAGGACACAGCTGAGCGAGTCCAGGGAAAAAACTGGGCATCCCGGAGAGACAAAATATCGTTGTCACTGGAACACTCCAACTCCTAACTCCATGCATTTGCAGACAGCGGTGTGTGCCCAGGTGGTGGCTGCCAAAACCAGCAAAACTGGTGGAAAGCCAGAGGCAGAATGTGACACGACTGCAGTTTATGTAAACATAAGTGACCAGACACTGCCAAAACCAGGGCAAGTGCCTGAGGCAGCAGACAGAAAGCCGCCACTGCAGTCCCAACCCCAGAGGTGGAAGCTGCCAACAGTGGTGAGCAGGCACAGGTTACTGCCCAAGCCATGCTGGGAGTCTAAGCAGCTTGGTTCTTCCTAGGGACCCACAAATTGAGGTATATTCCTCTGGGAGAGCACATGACCCGCCTTAGACTGTGACAACATCTGGCAAGTCTAACACCGCAGGCACTGCCCAGTACATCCTAATTGTGGCTGCCACATTCCACCCTCTCCACAGCCCAAGTGAACAAGTGAGCCCTAACAAGCCTTGGCCTTCTCCACCTCTTGCCTGGCTAAGGAACAAACACTGCAGGGTAGCCTATAAGCAGAGCTAATCAATCAAAATCACTAGAGTTGATCAGCAAATATAATAAAGTCATAAGTAAGTAAGTAAGTAAGTGAAGTCACTCAGTCATGTCCAACTCTTTGAGACCCCGTGGACTGTAGCCAACCAGGCTTCTCCGTCCATGGGATTCTCCAGGCAAGAATACTGGAGGGGGTTGCCATTTCCTTCTCCAGAATAAAGTCATAGGATATATCAATAAAATTAATACACAGAAATGCCTTGCATTCCTATACATTAACAGTGAAAAATCAGAAAGAGGCATTAAGGAAACAATCCCATTCACCACTGCAACAAAAAGAACAAAATACCTAGGAATAAACTGACTTAAAGACAAAAGACTTGTATGCAGAAAACTATAAGACACTGATGAAAGACATCAAAGACAACACAAAAAGATGGAGAGATAAACCATGTTCTTGGATTGGAAGAATCAATATCATGAAACTGACTATACTACTCAAAGCAGATTCAATGCAATCCCTACCAAACTACCAACGGTATCTGTCACAGAACTAGAACAAAAAATTTCACAATTTGTATGGAAACACAAAAGACCCCAAATAGACAAAGCAACCTTGAAAAAGAAAAAAAGAGCTATAAGAATCAACCTTCCTGACTTCCGACTATACTACAAAGCTATAGTCATCAAGATAGTATGGCTGGCACAAAAAAACAAAAATATAGACCAATGGAATAAGACAGAAAGTCCAGAGATAAACCCACGCACCTATGGGCACCTTATCTTTGACAAATGACACAAGCATACACAATGGAGAAAAGAGAGCCTCTTCAAAAAGTGGTGCTGGGAAAACTGGGCAGCTACACGTGAAAGAATGAAACTAGAACACCTCCTAAGACATACACAAAAATAAACTCAAAATGGATTAAAGGCCAGAAACTAGAAAGCCCCTAGAGGAAAACATAGGCAGCATACTCCTTGACATAAATCACATAAGATCCTCAATGACCCACCTCCTAGAATAATGGAAATAAAAACAAAATAAACAAGGAGGACCTAATTAAACTTGTAAGCTTTTGCAGATCAAAGGAAACTATAAACAAGGATAAAATAATTGCAATTATTTTCTCCCAACTCTCAGAACAGAAAAAAATAACTGCAATCCAAAATATACAAGTAGCTCATGCAGCTCAATATCAGAAAAACAAACAACCCAATAAAAAAATTGGTGGAAGATCTAAACAGACACTTCTCCAAAGACATACAGATGGCCAACAAACACATGAAAAGATGCTCAACATTGTTCATTATCAGAGAAATGCAAATCAAAACTACAATGAGTTATCACCTCACACCAGTCAGAATGGCGATCAGCAAGACATTTTACAAACAATAAATGCTGGAAAGGGTGTGGAGAAAAGGGAACCCTCTTGCACTGTTGGTGGGAATGTAAATAGATACAGCCACTATGGAAGACAGTATGGAGATTCCTTAAAAAACTAGTTTTATTCCAAACTACCATATAACCCAGCAATTCCACTACTAGACATATACCTGGAGAAAACCATAATTGAAGAAGACACATGTGTTCACTGCAGTACTATTTACAGTAGCTAGGACACGGAACCAACATAGATGTCACTCAACAGATGAATGGATAAAGAAGCTGTGGTACGTATACACAATGGATTATTACTCAGCTACAAAAAGAACATATTTGAGTCAGTTCTAATGAGGAGGATGAACCTAGAGCCTATTATACAGAGTGAAGTAAGTCAGAGAAAAACAAATATTGTATATTAACATATATATATGGAATCTAGAAAGACGGTGCTGATGAACCTATCTGCAGGGGAACAGTGGAGATGCAGACACAGAGAACAGACTTGTGGACACAGTGGGGGAAGGAGGGGGATGGATGAATTGAAACGGCAACACTGAAGCATATACAGCACCGTACGTAAAACAGACAGCCAGTGCAAATGGATGACACAGGGAGCTCAAACGCGGTGCGCTGTGACCATCTGGAGCAGTGGGACGCGGTGGGAGGTGGCAGGGAGGTCCAAGAAGGAGGGGACATACGTATACCTATGGATGATCATGTTGATGTACGGCACAAACTAACACAATAATATACAGCAATTACCCTCCAATTAAAAAAATTTTTAAAGACATTATGATAGCATAATGCCAGCATCATGACAGCAGACAAAAATGTAATACATACGTCAAATGGACTGATGCGCCAATAACTATAATATACCTTGTAAATCATACATACATACCTTGTAAAAAAAAGTAAAAAATTCTAAAGTCATAAAATACACTAAAGATTATACAGAAATACTACAGAATTTATGGCATACTGCTTTCGGAATGCCATAAATACTATTAATCTTGAAATAATGTTTCAGTACAGAATCCTTATACACACTATGATCCAAACTGCCCTCTAGCCACAGCTGTCTCTCAGTTTCGATGTCAGTATGACACAGAAAACACACCTTCTTACCTTCCCATCAGCTGTCACTGCAAAGAGCGTCTGCTCTCCTCCAATTAGCTGCACAGGTCTGAGAGCTGCAAGGGCTTCACATGGCGTAGGGACTTTAACTTTTGCACCTTCAATGCCCCCAAGCTGACCTCTATGATTATGACCCCATCCATAAATTGTTCCACTGCCACCAGCAGAAAGAGTCCAGTCATCTGGTCGCCTGTAACAGACATTAAGAAACAATTGACATGGGAAAGAACGCCATGTGAAGCACCATTTTCCCACAGACAATATTAACTCTTGTTTTGGCTATAGTCAACCTGTTCATCCACTGCACAAGCTGTTCATCTTGCTCTCTTCTAAAAATGCTGTGACTCTCATGGAGAACATCCATGTTTTCGCCATCCGCCATCAATTCACGAATTTTCTTAGCCACCTGGACAATATTATTATGAGATTATAAATCAAGCACTCATCTCTCAGGAATAAAATAAATAATACTAAGGCAAGAAGACAGGAGAGGAGGTCTTCCCAACCAAGAAAATGAGGGAATGCCAACATCAACATTGTGATTTTAGGGTAAAAAATCAAAACCGACATTATATTACATTGAAGATACTTTAAAATGCCTAGGCAGTATCATTATATCTTTACTAAAAATAAACTTTAACTGAAATTCAGTGTTATTCATTTTCAACTATGTGCTTCTTTTTTTAATGATATTCCTTGCCTTGCAGATGTTACCATCTCATAACACTGGCATCTCTTTACACTATAAAAGAAAACACTTTGCATCCCCAAAGAGGTTTCAAAATAAGGTACCATACCTCGTCGAGAAACAGACGGGGCAGTGATGTTCTCTTGTCCAGGGCCACAGCAACGCGGGAGGCCATGCAGTACCTCCGGAACCAAGCCCACTTGTGTGTTTCAGCACAGCAAGGGAGCGTGTCTAATTCCAGGTCACAAGCAAGAGCTACTAGTACCTGCAGCCACCAAAAATTAACAACACAGGGACACTCAGAGACACAGCTTACATTCTACTTCACCAGCACTGGATGCCAAAGACAGCCCCCATGCAGGCTCTCTGGAGGTCTTCCCTCAGAATTCCTCACTCCAGGATAACTGCCACAAGCCCAGCAAGGGGCGTGGCATCACCAATGATGTGGATTATTCCTACCCAGTTCCTAGTGATGCACCTGACAACAGGTAGTCAGATCAGACCACTGCTACAATACTTGCCACCTAAGTAAAAGCATCTGAAGGCACACTGTTATCAAAGCACCAGAGCTTAGGTCACGCAGACAATCTTCCAACTTCAACACCTCAGGGATGCCTGATATTTGATGCACTGTACTTGACAGCTCCCTGGGGTTCTCTCACCGCCTCAAAACAAGCCAAGTGTTACCTTAAAGAATGGGCTGTGCAGCAGCTGCTTGCCACCTCTCACAATAGGGTCTTCATATTCAAACTGCCTTTGCAAAGCTTCTGGGAGGCCTTTCACCAAAGCAGCAAGAGCACTGCCTGAAAAACTCTTTTAAGAAAACAACAGAATTATAGCCCATACTAGGAAACCAAATTCAGCAGAGTTGGGTTGAGTGTTTTGTTTCTGTGAGTCAAATGTTTAATTATACTGGTACTATTCTCCCCTAAAACAAGTGATTGATATTTATAAACGGGAAAAAATCTAAAAAGACATAATGAATACTGAAATTAAAAAGAGCATGAAAATTCACTGCAGAATGTTTGGTCTTAATTTCAGTATAACAAAAACAGTTCTCCCAGGGAACCAGAAAGCAATTTCTGCTTCACAAACCTCCACCTCCAGCATGGTTAAGATAAGCATTCTTTTAACAGTTAACTACTTCTTCCAGCAAAACAAAGGGGATGTGGTGAGTTTGACACATAAAGCCCAACAGACAATCCTATTCTCACAGCCATCTACATGGGGCTGTTTCTATAATCAAAGTCCAGCCTGCATTCAGTACAGCAGCAACATAAAGGAGTCTGAATGCAAGAACGGCTCTTAGTCCTATGTGAAATTTCCCAACTCTTCTGTGATTAAGAAGTTAAAATAATTAAAGCAACATTTTAGTCCCAAAGGGTCACACAACTAGAAACTATAATGTAATGTTTCATACCAGAGCTCTTGTTTCCCCATCATTATCTCCAAGTAGCCTATTTATGTTAATTGATTGTCCAAATTCAGTTGTAAGAAGCTTCCTCAGTCTTTGAAGGGCCCACATTCTGTGACTGGCAGCTGGAATGAGAAGACAGAAAAGTCAGAGGATGACCATCCTTCTCAAGAAGACAGACAGACCTGACAACAGAGGTGCCACTCACCCAAGGCACTCAGCTGCGCACATGCTGCCAGGGACGCGGCGAGGCGGGGGACGATGCTTCTGTTTGAGGCAAGGTTGAGCCGGAAGTCCAGCAAGCAAGTCACCAAGTCCATGGATGGGCACGAGAGGACACAGCGGTCAGAAAGAAGGTCTTTGGGGCCTGAAGAAAGGGAATTGTAACTGTCCCCTTGCTGGGCAGAGCAACAGCTACCCCACAAGGAGATTCAACCCACAGTGAGTGCTTCATCCACATGGATGTCATGGCTAGAGGGCTGCGGCCACTGTCGTGTCACTTACCCACGTTCCGTACACCGACATTTCACCTGAAAACTCACATGGCTGAAGAACTGCAACCAGCAACAGTTGGGAAACTTTGGGTGAAAACAGAGTGCTACACCCCAACAGCCAGACAACTGAAACAGCTCATTGCAGTTCTGAACCTTGATGTGGTGGGGCCTTGGCCAGTGCTGGGTCCCAACACAACAGAAGGTAGACTACAAAGCACCAAATGAAAATACATGTGTATTTCCCTTGCTTGGATCATCAAGCCCACTCCTCACCTGCAGCTGGCATGATGGGGTAGACTGTGAAGCGCCAGCCCCACCCATTCACAGACCCGTCACTGATGAATTTCCACTTCAACTCATCCCCTGGGATGCGCAGTTCGCTGGACCAGTCAGACCACTCCCGGCCTGGGGGACAAAAGCACACTGGTGGTAGGTTTACCCATCATCAGATCAACATCAACTTCCTTAGATACAAAGTCACTCACACCCCGCCTAAAAGACAGCTGGCTCCTCCAGCCCACTGCCCAGGTGCGTTCACACCAGGGCCGTCAGCTCACACTGCAGCAAGCAACTGGGAAGCAGAGGACAAGCAGGCACTGCCCCAACAGAAGGCACGCACACACAACCACAATGCCATGGGAGAGGCCCACAGAGCCAGCCCGTGCTCACTCCAGGGTCAGGGCCTGCAGGACTTTCTCTGAGAGGATCTGATGTAATGGTTATTACCCAGGCAGCCAAAGAGAAAGCCTCAGTCTTCCTCAAAGGGGAATCAAGTGTTCAAAGACACGGGGCCCCACTGAAGCACAGGGCAGTTCAGCACAGACGAGCCACCCCCCAGGGAGAGGAGAGCAGCCCCGCCAGAGCCTGGGGTGCCCTGGAGAGGAGCTGGGGGACAAGCTTATGGTGTGCCACCCCAACCGAGCTTCCTCTTAGAGGAGTCATCAGCCAGCAGGGTGGGGGTAGCCTGGAAGGGGCCCTGTTGGAAGCAGAGAAGCTGAAGACATCTCAGAATACCACTGCATACTACAGTGACATCTGCCGAGCTGCCAGGAAAAAAAATCCATGCTCATCTGTGATACCACTTCATCCAAAGTAATGTCTTGTGAGTAATTCTACTGGTACACAGCCAGGCCCATCATTTATATTTGGTCTGTGGCTGCCTTTGCTACAAAGGCAGAGGGGAGTAGTTATGTTAGGAAACATTTGTTGACCCTGGCTCCAGATGAAGAATAAAGATATCTGAAGAGATCTGCACACACAGACACATATACACCTGTACCGATGATTCTAAAAAAGCCAGTGAAGGGCATTTAACAAGCCCCTAGACAGCGTGATTCGCTCTTGTTCAATCTCATGGAGCACATCAGAGCAGAGAGAGACCCAAAGGAGAAAACCTCCCACCTACTCCAGTACTGTCCACCACGTGCACACGACACTTACTCCGTGTGGAGCCTAACTCCTCACAGCAATCAACTAAAAAATAAAACCTTTAAGAAGCCTTGTAGTATGTCCATCTTTACCGTGCATCAGTCTGACACTCCCAAATGCCTTACAGCACCATCTCCACTGTCTAGGTGAGACTGGGCCCCCCCCAGACAACCAGTGCCCCCAACAAGGACCGGCAGTCACACTGGACACCAGTAATCCCACCCACCAGTGGGGAGGCACATGCATCACTTGAATAAATCATCTTACTGAAAGCACAGGGGAAAACAGATACAACCTACTGTACTTTGCAGTTAGGTCACGTATCGTCCTCTCCTGCAGACGCATGTCAGAACGCAGCAGCAGTGCTCTATTTAGCGGTTCTGTTAGCTAACGGTCCTGTTCTACAGAAGCAGGCTCAGCCCCTCCTACCTGACCGCACGGAGACGACCCTGCTGACGCCGTCCATGACTGTGAGAGGGTCATGGCGCCTCTCGGTGGAGCACTGCCGGTCAAACTCCACCCGGAGCCCTTCTGCACCTGGGGGACAGGCAAGCAGAGACAGAGTGACACTCCCGATCGACACTCCACAGACGGGGCCACAATCATACACACAGAGGCAGGGAGTCCACAGTGATGTGCAGCAAAGTCAGGAGGAACTAACCTCAAAAAATAAGGACTCCTTGCACTCCAACTCTGCCTCCCACAAAGCATTTCACCCGTGATGGAAACAACACAATTCACTCTCACTCGGCCAACTGGTTTTGTGGTCTCACTTCTGGGAAAATTTTCATGCTACAGCCCTAACCAGGAGACCAAGCTTTATTATCCTGCCCCCCACATTTTAAAAGCCATATAAAATCATGTCCACCAAGAATCTAGCATCAGATCTAGAGTCTTCTCTGGGACAAATTAGCTTAGAAAAGAATCAGGGAAGGGTATGACTTGGGTTATGGTGGAGGGAAAAAGTTGGCAAAACAACTATAAAACCACTCAAAATAGTGAGAAACAATGATTTCAGGGCTCTTCAAATCAATTCAAGGCAAACAACGAACCGAGAAGAGTTCATTCACGGAAAAACTACCCAACTCAGGTAGGAACAGTGACAGCCTATGTGTTCTCGCCTGGGGTTGCCCTGTGCGGCTGCAGCTCAACTTTCCCAAGAAGGGACTCTGTCTCCAGCGACCTCGTGCTAACTGGTGCAGAGCAGGGGCAGCGCCTGGGCAGAGATCCTAAAAGTCAGAGAGTAGGGAGCGTAACTGAGGACATACAGAAAAGCTTGCATCTTTGCTGGCTCAAGAATGTGGTGTGGCTAGGGGGTGCCAGACATGAGAACTAGCCAGAAATCTAACAAGAAGATTCTGGAAGTCAGAGAACAAAGAAGGACTCAATGAGAACATCATGCAGTCCTGGGTGACTCGAGGCACATGTCCTCAAGAAAACGGAGAGCTGGGTGTGCGTGTGCATGTGCGTGTGTGTGCGCACACACGCACGCACACGCACACACACACAGGAAAACTGCCAAAACACTGACTTCCATGCCCTCCCTTGCTTCCATCCACAGAGATCCATCCACAGATGGGGAAATGAGCAGGCTAAATCAAGCAGATATGCAACAAACCCTAGAAGTCAGGCTAGAAAACAAAAATAAAAATAAAAAAGTAACCTGGGATATCAGTGGATATGTGACACAGGGGAGAGATTTTAGAGAGTAACTCCAGGCATCTTACAAAAGAAACACACAAAAAAACCATAGAAATCCAGCAACAATTACAAATCTTTTTTAAAAACTCAGAATCCAAGTGACACAACAGAATCTAAAATGTCCAAGTTTTCAACAAAACATAATGAGATATGCAAAAACACTGAAAAATGTGAGCCATACTCGCAAAGAAAATCAGACAACAGAAACTGACCCTAATGGGCCAGATGCTGAACTGAGTAGGCAATGACTTCAAAACTATAATAAATATGTTCAAAGAATTCAAGAAAACAGTGAAAACATGATAACAATGACTCTGGGTCCTTAGACCTTTTTGTATAGTTCTTCTGTGTATTCTTGCTGTCTCCTGTTAATCTCTTCTGCCTCTTTTAGGTCTGAACAAAGCCCCAAAACACATGACAGAAAAATAAATATAAATGAAAAAAAGCAGGCAAATCCTGCTTTTTTTTTTTACAACTGGGGATTTCAAAATTTAGCCTTCAACAACTGACAGAACAAAGAGACAGAAAAATCTGTAAAGATACAGAAGACTTCAACAAGCCCACCCACAATCTTCAACTCTTATGCACCTCTTTATCTGACTGTTCACCTGTATTCTTTGTCATGTCCTTTATAAAAACTCCATGGGGCCACAGAGAGTCAGACATGACTGAGCGACTGAGCTGAACGGAACTGACAACAAACTAATGAACCTAAGTAAATGTTTCTGTGAGTTCTGTGAGCTGCTGTAGCAAATCAACTGAACTTCAGGAGGCGGCTGTGGAAACCTCTGATTTACAGAAAGTCAGCAGGCAGCATAGGTCAGAATTTGGCATTCTGACTGGCATCTGAAGTGGGTGCAGTCTTGGTGGGACTTAAGCCATTAACCCAGTGTCAGGATTGAGTTAAACTGCAGGACACCAGCTGATTTTGCACAGCTTCATGATGTGTGGAAACCCTCACATGTCTGACGTCAGAAGTAGAGTGCTGTAGCAGTGAGAATGGAGGAGATACAAGTGAGGGAGTTTTCATTTTTATTTTTGCTTTTTAAATTTTATACAGAAGACATATTCTGTAAATATGTTTTCATATTTATGGAAGAAGAATACCTACCCTACAAAAACTCTTTCAGAGAGTAGAGGAGAAGGGAACATGCTGCAACTCAATCTGTAAAGCCAGTATTACTCTAATATCAAAATGAGATAAAGATATTACAAGAAAGGAAAGCTACATAAATAAATTTTGAAGTTTTTAATAAAAAAATAAAAAGAAAGGAAAGCCACAAGCTGACACTATTCATGAAAATAGGTTAAAAAATCCTTAACAAAACATTAGCAAGCCAAATCCAGCAACATATACTATAGATTATACATTGTGGACAATTATGATTTGTCTAGAAATGCAATACAAGTTTGATATCCAGAAACTGATTCACATAACATGCCATACTAATAAAGGATTAATACAGAAAACAGTATGTCAATACACAGAAAAATCATTTGACAAAATCCAACACTCTCTTATGATAAAATTTCCCCCACAAACTAGGAAGAGAAAAGTTTCCTCAACCTGATAAAGGCATGTATGAAAAACCAACAGTTAACATACCAAATGCTAAGAGAATGATATGTATTCACTCTATGGAATAAGGTAAGGATTTCCACTCTCATGCCTTGTATATAACATTAACTGCAGCTAGTCCCTGTTCTAGCATAAGACAGAAACAGGCTGTGTACGTTAAATGCCACCAAGCGTAACTGGTTTGAAGAAGAAAGTCTGAAACAACACTTGGGAAAGGCTGTTCCAGCACATGGTAGCAAGGAAAGGATTCGCTCCATGGGGAGACGCGGCCAGAAATCCGTAGCTAGCTGCCTACGAGAGCACTGCTCCAGGCCGATGGCCTACCCCCGAAACACACCGAGGGGCCCCCATGAAAAAGGCCGTGGACGGGCCAGGAGAGACAGGCAAAGAGGAAGGGGATGCTGCTGCTTGAGAGGCAAACAAGGCTCACAGGAAGTCGCACAGCCTCCATCAAGGATCTGAGGCCTATTTTAAGGTTACAGGGGCGCACTGGCAGGTTTTAAGCAGAGTACCAGTATATTCTGACCCTCTTTAAGAGAATCTCTCTGGTTATCACGTAAGGAGTTGGTTCTGGGAGACACAGAAGGTGAGAAGTAAAAGCAGAACATCTATACTATACTGGTATATGAGTTAGTATAATAAACCAGGCGAAACTAGATGGTTAGGCCCAGAATGATTTGGAATGGTGATAAATGGCTGAATCTGAAATATATTTTTAAAGGAGAAATGTTAGGACTTGCTGGCAGACTGGATATCAAGGAAGAGAGAAACAGAAAAGAGGAAGAGGTATACTAGACTTTGTCTTAGGTAACTTCTGAGTGGAATTATCTTTTGCTTAATTTCTACTATGAGAGACTAAGAGTTTAAAGTTAAAGAAGCTTTTGTGAATCCCATCTCATTCTAAAAGTTTAAGAAAACTAATTTCACATAAAAATGATCAGGATAAAAGTATCGAGGTCAAATACAATATAAAGTTATTACTACAAAAGAGAGAATAAGAATAGAATAACATTTTCCTATAAACAATGAAGGCAAGCCAGAAAGATGTGCCCACAAAACACATGAAAAATATAAATTATTTCAAACCAAGCTAAAAGAAATTAGGAAAATGATACATGATATGAAAGAACAATGTAAATAAGAATTAGGACAAAACACTAAATGATAAAGTTTAGTAAAGAATTTTTTTAAATTCAGAAATGAAAATTAAATTAGAAAGAACATGGGGCAAATAAACACAACAGATATGCTTTGAGACAAACAGGAGAAAAGGAAGTAGCCAACAATGCCTCTAAAAGGCATCCAACACAAGACAACAATCACATATCCATGAAAAAGAAAATTGAAACAAGGCTGCAAACAAATACCACAAACTGTAATGCCAAAAAAACTGTCTTAAAAGACAAGACTTGAAATTACTGAACATTTTAAAGGGGCACCAACCCTTATCTGAGAATGTCACTTATAACAACAAACTTTCACAGGAGGAAAATATGGTATTCAATAAAACTAACTTTCAAATGTGGGCAACCAACTCTTAGAACAAGTTGACTCATGTCAGGACTATCACCCTCTGAGCCTTGCTGAGGAACTGACAAGAGAGTGAGCTTCAGACAATCATTGTAAGGAAGGAGACAACTAGAACTAAATGAAGATTAACAGGAAGAAAGCAGAGTATGCAATAGCTGTTATGCTCTGGGATTTATAGTATGACCAATCTATTCAAATTGCAACAATGAAGAGAGCAAGAAACCAAGAAAAATTTTGTTAACTATTTTCAGTAACGATACACCTATCTGGTAGTGTTAGACTGGTACCCTGAGTCTTTGTGCCTGTGATGTGGGATAAAGTAAATAAGTGATTATGAGATATTCTATCATTCCTCTGTCTTAGAACCAGGATTTTGGGGGAGAAAAGAAACACAGATGTAACAGAAGAGGTTAAGTACAAATAGAAACATGTAGTTCTGAATTTGGATCTATCATATCATTATGAACTCAAAAGAAAGTCGGTCAGTCGTCAGTCAGTTTGACTGTCCGCTCATTTACCCTGTCTCTATCCACTGAAAAAGTCTAGAAACAACAACAGCCCAGTGATCTAAAATGCCATCTCCACTAAAAGACACCAGGGTAGATTCCAGGTGGAGAGGAGAAACGACGTGATGAGCCTAAAGCATCCCGTCTTATCAGACTACAAGGAAGTAACCACTGGACTGGAATCAGTGCCAAGAGCCAAACGCAACAAGGAGCTCAAGGTCTGGAGATGCGCTAGTTTGAGCTTCAACGGGACAATAGTCATAATGGATAAAAGCCCATCATACATGTTTAAGTCCATGGGTTCATGATGTAAAAGAAAAAACAGGTAATTTTCTGACTAACTCGTGTTAAGGATTTGGTGCTTCCCCATCTGTCAGTCTGGGTTCAGTCTCTGGTCAGGAAACTAAGACCCCACAAGCTGTGAGGAGGCACAGCCAAAAAAACCCCAAAATAACTGGTCACCTTCAAAGGATGATGTGTTCATTCTCGTGAAAATGTAAAAAGAAGAAAAGAATCAAGCTTTTATCCTGCCTTTCTTATACAAACAGTACTCCTGGGGAACCAACCAAAGGATCAGGGAAAATGTCCCTATATAAAGTAATCTAGCTAATAAATGGGAAAGAAATGAAATAATTAGAATAGCACCATTTTGCAACCACCAGTGGATTTAATGGCCTCAGGCAGTGAGCATCAGTAGCTGCTACCATCACAAAAGGAGAGACAAGTGGATACTAGACGCTTCCAGGCGCTGGATCACGAACACTAACAGTCCTGTCAGAGGGTCCGGTGGAACCAATCAGGCCGATGAATCAGGGGTCATCGGGTGGCAAGACAGGACTGAGCAACAGGTTAAAGTGCAGCCGGGATGAATTGTTGAAAAAAACAGGAAGAAGCTACAGGTTAAAAGAGACTTAAAAGATGGAAACTGTTTAATCAAGAGAGTTATGAGAATGCACACGTGGGTAACAGAAACTGCCCAGAAATACAAGCCGGCACCGTGTCACATCAGAGGGGGCGACACAAGGAAGGCTTCTGGGAACAGGCAGAGGATTACTCCTAGATCTGAGTTTCGGCAGCTAAGGCATCCACCTCATAAGCATTAAGCTAAACATTCACTTTGCATAGTTTCCTGTATCATGTTTTGGGTAACTGAGGTTTCTAGAAAAGGTGGGAAAAGTGACTCTAAAGCAATTCTGTTGCTTTTTTTTAATGTAAAACAAGGACGGCTGCTTCAACTGATGCAATGGCAGAAATGAAGCCGTTCCACAGGCAGCTTTTGTATGACGCCGTCTGCTCCCTGGGGCCAGCCCTCAGTACCTGGGATCTTCACTGTGCCGCTGGACGACGTGTCGTCGGTGTAGGGATGGCTACTCTCCACCACCACAGGCTGCGAGGACAGGCGGCCACTCTGTGAGTCTGTGGCCACATCCTCCAACTCGGTGACGCAGAGCTCCAACAACATATCTGCCACCTGTGGGGGAAGCAGGGGACAAAGCAGGAAGACATCAGGATGCCTGCCCGGTTCAGTTCTTTCCACAGGGACGGGGGCATGGAGAGCTTGCGAGTTTGAGAAATCTAGTTTAAGTCAGGGCTCAGTCTCCTCACTGATAAAATCATGATAGCAGAGTTGGCAGGGGTGCTGAGAAGCTTGGAGGGATCTATGTACAAGGAATAAGGAAGCAGCTGACATACATGCCAAATGATGAAACGAAATGCCCGTCATCTCAACACTTTCTCTTCACATCAAGATAAGGTTATGTCCTAGTGAGGAAAGTCTGCCCAGGAACAAAACTTTCAAGCAAGGAGCAGAAGGTGATAAAAATGACCAAGATCCTAGAAGGCATGGGGTCAAGCAAGAGGAATAGGAATGGAGAGGGATGACCCAGCTGTTGAGGCTGAACAGGGGTAGACAGCATCTGAAATGAGAGACCCGGGGTGTCTCCTGACCCAAGACGTTTAGGGCCAGCCCCCATACCATACTCGCCCAACAATCCATAATGCTCAGACTTCATTTTAAAATTTTAGTGAGTCACACCATTTAAATGGCCAGTACTGGTGATTATATTTTGATTGCTATTTTAAAAACAAACAATACATTGTTACAGTAATAATACATTAACTTCCAAAGTTTTTAAATTTAGAAAAACGTAATGAAACCATTCTCTATTCTTCCAGAAATGATTATTTTAATCTATTTTCCTTGTATTTAGATAATAAAGATTATCTTAGTAAGAAGTTTCATTAATGACAAACTATACTCATTGCCATAATTTAGGTTTTATAATTATGAATGCAAAAGTTTCTCTTGTTTAAAGAGTCTCAAATACTAGATCAGGATGGGACATAAGAGTAGCACCTGCCACTGGCCAGGAAAGTTGGAAGAAAGTCCCCATCTCTGTTTCTGTCTCCCCTTGAGTTTGAAATGTTGATGTCACCTAACTCCTAATGCACAGCCCAGCAGGGGTGTTCTGGGCTTTAACACTTTCTTCTGCAAAGACAGCCAGGACCCCAAGAGAGGCAAATAAACTCTGAGAAGAGGGTGACAGAGGGGTCACAGGTGTGGCTCTGCCCTCAGAGATCACGATCATTTCTCCCATCCACCAGAAACCTGAGTGTCCTTGAGGGAGTAACGACCACTGTGAGCTTCAGCTTTCTTATCTGTAAACAAAGGGAAAGCCTGTGCTCTGTACTCAGCGAATGCACCAAGAACCAGGCCTGGAAGATATGTATACAACAAATCCTAGGTATTATTACTTTAAATCCACGTTCTCATTCCATCCTTTCCTCTCACAAATGCAATACACTTGTAAAAACATTAATATTTTGCTTATGGAAATTCACCTTGATTTAATCTCTCAGAATTATGCCAAGTAACTTGCCTTGAAAAACTACGAAGTAGGAAATCTATAACTTTTCAGTTCTTCCTGAATCTGATTAAGAACTAACAAGCCCCTAAAATATCTACCAAATCATTTATTATGATTTCAAGAACACTCAAGCATTCCTAAGTACATTACGGTCTTGGTGGTGGGGACAAGGAAATCGAGCACATGTGATGCAGCTGCAGGGGGCGTGTGGCCGCAGACCCCCCGACACGGCCGGTGCTGAGGCAGAGCAGGGCTGCGCATAAGCGGCAAGGGGCCTTAAGGAAGCCCGGGGCTTCAGAACTGATGGGTTCTACTTCTAAGGTGCACTCATGACACTGACTTGGTACCCGACATCAGCCACATGCGGGTGTTCAAACTTAAAGTGAAATACAATGAAAACGTCAGTGCCGCAGGGACACTAGCTACATTTCAAGAGCTCAAGGGCCGTCCGTGGCTACAGTCAGCACACTGGGTGGCTCAGGTACAGATCACCAGGGCAGAGAGTCCTACCGAGCCCAGTGCTACCGAACACTGAAACCTACTTTAAATAGTCAAGAGTTAAAAACACGGTGATATTAAAGCATAAAAACTAGAATAATGGAACCAAAAAAAGTCTATAAAGGACCCAAATAAGTACAGAAGTTTACAATACAATAAGTGTGGCCTTCAAGTCACTGGGAAGAAGATGGATTCAGTCAATAAATTGTGTTGCTGCAACATGTTTGCCGTCTAGGAAAAAGTAAAGCTGAATCCCTACTTTATCCCCTATATCAAGATAAATTCCAGATGGTTCAAAAAGGTAAACATAATAACAAATGAAGCTCAGCTTGGTACTCTGTGGTGACCCAGAGAGGTGGGATGAGGCGGTGGGAGGGAAGCTCAAGAGGGAGGGGATACATAATCTATATATATATACATATGGCTGATTCATGATGTTGGTATAACAAAAGTAATACGACATTGTAAAGCAATTATATTCCAGTAAGAAAGTAACAAATGAAAACAAAGATGAATCAAGGAAGCCTGAGAGGCTTCTTACACAATGTCATGCTCATTCCATGTTTACAATGTAGTACAAAATCCAGAAGCCATAAATGAGAAGGCTCGGCAGATCTGACTTTGCAAAAGCTAGAAATTTCTAAATTCTAAAATACTAAGACAATGTTAAAAGGCAAACTGAGGAGCACGTCAGCAGATGGCAGAGAAGGGACTCGTTTTCGCCAGAAGCCCTTCAAGCACAGGACGGCAGCAGACCTCCGGCCCAGCCGCCCCCTGCAGCTCACCTGCGGGTAGGCAGTGCCCATGCCAGACAGCACAGCTGAAAGCACGTCGCGGCCCTTGTCCCCCGCCCGGCCACACACAGACAGCTTGAGCAGGTCCACCATGACACGTGTGTCGTCCACCACCAGCAAACTGGTGAACTCATCCAAGGGCTGAAGTTCTGCGCCTGACGCTTTATTCTGGCTTTCAACATCCTAAAAAAGTTCAACAATTAAAATGAGGAATCATACAGTAACAGACAAACAGTCAAGAACTCAAAGGATACATGATTGCCAGTGATGAGCAAGGAAATTTCTGAGGTATTTAAAACCATGAAATACTAGAATAAGAAGTAACAGGCCCCTAAATCTACACCACCATGTACCAAGCTTTCAAAATCAATCAACTATTTTACAAATTATCAACAGCAGCTGTCAAAAGGAATGCCTAGACTGTAACGAAATGACAATTTATACTGTGACCAGCTTCATATATTAGGTGTGTTTCAAGGGGAGACTTCAAATGAAATCTCACCATGTAAAATCTACCACCACAGGATATGTTTGGGATCTTCTGTCAACTGCATTTGTACACTGTACTTTTACATCTGTTGCCTAGATCCTCTCCATAATTCTTTCTCAGAGTTTTACTTAATGGACTTACTGACATATGAACATTGCTCATAATCTCTTATTCCTTAGGTACTGTTAAGAAGAAAACAGTCTTCTCAGTACTCCCCTGTTACTTCTCATTCACAATATGTCAGTTAAAACAAACCACACCTGTGATTATTTACCTCTTTCCACATCAGCAGAAAAAGGAATTGCTTGTTTGCCTGGGACAGCATCACTGACCCGTCACAATCCCACGTCACGAGGGTTTCCTGCCCAGGACAGTCACCCCACAGCCTCTGCCACCACAAAGGAGCCTCGTGAAGGCTGGCAGTGGGTCTGGCTTACGGAAGGTAACAGGGAGATCTGACAGCTTCTGAGCTCAGAGGGAGTGGGTATCAGGGACCTGAGCCCTTCCTGCTTCCTAGGCAGAGGCCAGCTCTCCAGGGAAAAGAACAAGATGCCACAAGTATCTCTTCTCTGCTCTCTTGCTTTCTGGATCTCAGTGAAATCACTGTCAGTGGTTTTCAGAAACAGAAATAAGCCAGGGAAAGCACAAGCCCCACTTAGTAATCTTAAGGGGAATGTGATCCCAACATTGTGTAGACTCCATCAGTGCTCAGGTTGGCCCTGGAAACCACAGCTCTGAGGCAGGAGCATGGCTTCTCCCTGAAAAGAAACAGACCCTGCTCCCACCTTCAAGTGAAGACACAGGGAATCAGCAAGTGAAGTGCATCAGAAACGAAGACACTCCAGAATCTCATTCACTGAAGACCAGCAAAAACATTCGGTGGAATATATTAGTCATATATAACATCTTTGGTCTTATTTGAAACAATACCAAACATTTCTTGGTGGGGTTATTTAAAAAAAAAAAAATAGAGAACAAATCCAAAGGAATAGCTGAAAAATAAAATCACTAGCTGCATAACCTTGCTGTTGTTTAGTCACTAAGTCATGTCTGACTCTTTTGCGACCCCATGGACTGTATAGCCTGACAAGCTCCTCTGTCCATGGGATTTCCCAGGCAAGCATACTGGAGTGGGTTGCCATGTCGTCTTCCAGGGAATCTTCCCAAACCCAGGGATCAAACACGCATCTCGTATCTCCTGCATTAGCAGGCAGATTCTTGACCACTGTGCCCAAAACTAACATGAAAATTACTTTCCTGTTATTAATGAAACAAACAAAATTGAAATGATAGTAATTTCAGGCTATAATCTGGATGATGCCTATGCCTCATAAATAAATTGGTAAGAAAATTATACCATCTTTCTTCTACCTAAAAGAAAAAATTTTGCATAATTCAGATTAATTTCTACATTAAGACCTCACCTTAGGAGATTGCCAAATATCACAAGTGGAGTCCAGACATCTAATTTACAAATATCAATTTTCTTATTACTACAGGTTATGAATATTTTCCATAGCATATATTTTTGTCACTAGTAACAGCACAAAAAATGAAGAGTTCTAAATGTAATTGAAAATAATATGCTTGTTCACAAGGTGAATATGGTGGCCAGGGAGACCATGTGAGCAGGATGAGATGGCCTGGGATAAGGAGCACTTGAGTAGGCTTGGGAGGACATCCACATCGCAGGGGGGAGAGGCCGCAATGTGACAGAGCCAAGCCAAGTGGAAGGTATTCCTGCTTTGGGCCAGCTGGCACTGGGGACAGGGGTGGGTCAAGCAGGATGAGAGGTCATCCCTGCACAGGCAGCCTGGTTCTGAGTGCCAGAAGCTGTGCAGGGGAAGGAGGGATCCACGTGGGCGAGGAGAGGCAGCCAAACACGAAGGCGGCTGCCCGAGGGAAGTTACCAAACTGTCAATAGAGGAGCCAGAGTCCCCACTTCCAGAGAAGAGCATGATCAGCACAGAAAAGGAAGAAACTGGAATGAATCCTGTGCAGTTATTAGTACTGACTGGTTTTCAAAACATGTAGGTATATGCCAAAATAAATATTAACATGCATAACTTATTGAAAGCATATAAGCACACGTATTTTCTAGTTCTGCCCAGTAAGAAAGGAGATGAATTACACTTCCCGCCACAGAAAAAAAAAGATATTTCAGATCTTGGCTTTGAAATACCATGCTGCAAGAAAAAGAACCACGAGTTTTTGGAGAAATATGATTTCTGTACTGCAGCATAAAACATCCTGATGAACCTAGAATTCTGTGTTGTACAGGAAACAACAAAATAAAAGAATAATGGGAACATGTTCGAAGAGAGAAAATTCTACCAAATATTTAAAGAACTGACACCAATCTTTCACAAACTCTTCCAACAAACAGAAGAGGAACACAACCTAACTCATCTAGGAGGCCAGTATTACGCTTTAATGCAAGTTAGGAGAAGATATAGTACAAAAATCCTTAACAAAATAGCAAAGCAATCCAATAGGCAAGTTAGGCCCTGGAGTACAAAAAGGGTAACAGAGTTTCACCAAGAGAATGTACTGGTCATAGCAAACACCCTCTTCCAACACCAGAGCTGACTCTACACATGGACATCACCAGACAGTCAATACGGAAATCAGACTGACACCACCATTTGGCTGCATTCTTTGCAGCCAAAGATGGAGAAGCTCTATACAGTCACCAAAAACAAGACTAGGAGCTGACTGTGGCTCAGATCATGAAGAAAGTAGAGAAAACCACTAGACCATTCAGGTAAGAACCAAATCAAATCCCTTATGATTAAACAGTGGAAGTGACAAATAGATTCAAGGGATTAGATATGATAGACAGACTGCCTGATGAACTATGGACGGAAGTTTATAACACTGTACAGAAAGCCATGATCAAAACCATCCACAAGAAAAAGAAATGTAAAAAGGCAAAATGGTGTCTGAGGAAGCTTTACAAATAGCTGATAAAAGAAGAGAAGTGAAAGGCAAAGGAGAAAAAAAAAAAGATACACCCATCTGAATGCAGAGTTCCAAAGAACAGCAAAGAGAGATAAGAAAGTCTTCCTCAGTGATCAAAGAAATGGAGGAAAACAATAAAACGGGAAAGATTAGAGATCTCTTCAAGAAAATCAGAGATACCAAGGGAACGTTTCAGGCAAAGATGGGCTCAATAAAGGAAAGTAACAGTACAGATCTAACAGAAGCAGAAGCTATTAAGATGAAGTGGCAAGAATACACAGAAGAACTATACAAAAAGATCTTAATGACCCAGATAACCACGACGGTGTTATCACTCACCTAGAGCCAGACATCATGGAGTGAGAACCCAAGTGGGCCTGAGGAAGCATCACTACAAACAAAGCTAGTGGAGGTGATGGAATTCCAGCTGAGCTAGTTCAAATCCTAAAAGATGATACTGTTAAAGTGCTGCACTCAATATGCCAGCAAATGTGGAAAACTCAGCAGTGGTCAAGACTAGGAAAGGTCAGTTTTCAGTCCAATCCCAAAGAAAGGCAATGCCAAATAATGTTCAAACTACTGCACAACTGCACTCACCTCACATGCTAGCAAAGTAATGCTCAATATTCTCTAAGCTAGGCTTCAACAGTACATGAACTGAGAACTTCAAGATGTACAAGCTGGATTTAGAAAAGGCAGAGGAAGCAGAGATCAAATTGCCACATCCTCTGAATCTTAGAATTGCAGAAAATCATCTGTTTCACTGACGACACTAAAGCCTTTGATGTGTGGATCACAAGAAACTGTGGAAAATTCTGAAAGAGATGGGAATACCAGACCACCTGACCTGCCTCCTGAGATATCTGTATGCAGGTCATCAAGCAACAGTTAGAACTGGACATGGAACAGCAGACTGGTTCTAAATTGGGAAGGGAGTATGTCAAGGCTGTATATTGTCACCTTGCTTATTTAACTTACATGCAGAGTACATCATGCAAAATGCTGGGCTAGATGAAGCACAAGCTGGAATCAAGATTGCCGGGAGAAATATCACTAACCTCAGATATGCAGATGACACCACCTTTATGGCAGAAAGCAAAGAGAAACTAAAGAGCCTCTTGATGAAAGTGAAAGGGGAGAGTGAAAAGGTTGACTTAAAGTTCAACATTCAAAAAATGAAGATCATGGCATCGGTCCCATCATTTCATGGCAAACAGATGGGAAACAATGGAAACTGTGAGAGACTTAATTTTTTTGGACTCCAAATCACCGCAGGTAGTGACTGCAGTCATGAAACTAAAAGACGCTTGCTTCTTGGAAAAAAGTCACAACCAACCTAGACAGCCTATTAAAAAGCAGAGACGTTACTTTGCCAACAAAGGTCCACCTAGTCAAAGCTATGGTTTTTCCAGTAGTCACGTATAGATATGAGAGTTGCACCATAAAGAAAGCTGAGCACCAAAGAATTGATGCTTCTGAACTATGATGTTGGAGAAGACTCTTGAGAGTCCCTTGGACTGCAAAGAGATTCAATCCTAAAAGAAACCAGTCCTGAATATTCATTGGAAGGACTGATGCTGAAGCTGAAGCTCCAATACTCTGGCCACCTGATGCAAAGAACTGACTCATTGTTAAAGACCCTGATACTGGAAAGATTGAAGGCAGGAGGAGAAGGGGACGACAGAGGATGAGATGGTTGAATGGTATCACCAACTCAGTGGACGTGAGTTTGAGCAAGCTCCGCATATTGGTAATGGCCAGGGAAGCCTAGAGTCCTGCAGCCCATGCGGTTGCAAAGAGTCAGACAGACCTGAGGGACTGAACTAAACTGACTGTGCTAGAAAGTAAAGTGCTCAAAGAAATATGGGGACACATCAGAAAGACAAGCTAGATGGAAAGGCCTACGAAAGGCCAAGTCTGGGACAATTTGGGCATCAAATGATGATACCAATACATGTCATTATTTGAGTAAAATAGAATTCCATGAATATATACCGACAAAAAGATGAGATGAAAGGGAAAGTTCTTCCCTACTGAAGAATAGCAACAATGGTATTCCAAAAGGAATGATGAAATCTGAAAGATCACCATTTGACAATTATCACAGTAGTAATGGACCCAGCTGGAATTATCAAGATACTAAAAACTGGCAGATTAAAACACAATGAGGGATAAGGTAGTAACATAGTCTCAAAGTAAATTATCTCCCCATGAATATCTACAAACATGCTTTTCTTAAATTTATTAACTTCCAATGGAGAAATCTTGCAGACAAATTTAACAAAGTAATAAGAATTAATATCACCTGTAACGCAGCAAATCAACAATGCACACACCTCAACAGAATGCACTGAAAAGAACTCTGCATCATTCCTGCGGCATTTCTTATAAAAAGAGGAACTTAAGGATGGTTCCATATTGAAGACAAAAAGAGGTAACCCTCACCCCTGGACAGGTTCTAGACCTGTAATGAGCAAAATCTGAGTCGGTCTCTGGGGCAGAACATAGTCCCTGATCAATGGCAGGATTGATCCTGCCTGATAATCAGGAAGCACACTCTGAAGCTTTAAGGAGGGTTGGGATTAAGCCATGCAGCTCTCCCACCAACAGTTCAGAAACACTAACTATTGGAGAATCTAGGTAGATAGTACAAAGGAGTTATACCATGTTCTGTTTCTAGGAAATATTTATGCAATTTGTGTGTACATTTAAGATTATTTCAAAGTAAACCATTAAAGAAGAAAACCCCTTGACCTCTTTGGTTTTGGTCATGGTTTCTGCAATGATGCTGGCAGCTCCTGGGTCATCTGTTACTGGGATAAACGGCCGAGAAGAAGCTGAGCAAGCAGATGGGGTCACTGCAGAAGGGGTCACAGCATCCTCAGAAGAGATAATCTAGTTTGAAAATGAGGAAGAAAAAGGACAAACTTGGCAACGTGGCACACTTCCCATCTGACTCCAAAAGGCTTACTTACCCGTTAGGTCATCTGGAATATGCCAGATTTTACAGAGATAACAAGACATTTATACTACCAGCTACCACCTCCACTACAATCTGGGACAGCTCCGCAAAGTTAAGCATATTCATGTTCCCAGGAAAACCTATTAATGTTCACAAGCAATCACATGAAAACAACTAAAATGAGCTCACATCTCTCCAAGCTGGGCTTTTCCCCAAATTAAATTACAAAAACCTTTAGTTTTCAGAGCGTTCAAGTTTCAGAATTACGAACAACTGTGTGGTGCACTTAGCAACTTTTTAAAAGAATATTCCCATCTACACACTAAGAGGATCCTTTTAAATAGAATACTAATTCAAGTCAAAAATCATAGTAGTAGACACAAAAACATTCTGAATTAAGTGAAAGAATGACTTACACTTTATAAGACACAAATGAGCTACCTTTCACTTCCTGATCAAACACTGCTTTACTGCTTTACCGTTTATTTTTACCTCTCCTCTCTTTTCTTGCCATGGATTTGGACTCAGTCTGTCTTCAATATCAACAGCCAGCACACACTCCTCTCCATTCATGGGACTGGCCATGGCAGATACGTCAGAAGGGGGTGCCGAGGAGGAGAAGGAAGGACACTCCACCGGGGCAACCATGCCGGCCGGCATCAGGGCCCCAACCACGGTGTCTCTGTCAGGAGGGAAAGTCAGGCCTGTGGTGAACTGCATCTACCTCTGCAGGATGGCAGAGTCAGGGGGCAGGGCAACTGTTTACTGAAGGATTCCCTCATTATTATAGGATAACTATAAAAAAAGAGTTTTAGAAAAATATTGAATGTTATTACTAGGTATCTGTTGCCTAAAATATTTACTCCTGATCTTATTTACTGAACGACCATAGTGATAACAGGTGAAAAACTGCCAGCATAAAAATCAGACCAG
The DNA here is from genome assembly GCF_910594005.1 of Cervus elaphus. Lineage (NCBI taxonomy): Eukaryota > Metazoa > Chordata > Mammalia > Artiodactyla > Cervidae > Cervus > Cervus elaphus. Next base: position 2,640,145 of record NC_057847.1, read on the forward strand.
AATAAGCCTCTGGATTTCTCTGAGAAACCACCTTGGTTGTTAAGAGTCTAAGGATAATTTGGGGTTGTGTTGTTAGGTCACCAAGTCACATCCAACTCTTTGCGACCCCATGAACTGCAGGCACGCCAGGCTTCCCTGTCCCTCACCATCTCCCTGAGTTTGCCCAAGGTCATGTCCACTGAGTCAGTGATGCCATCCAACCATCTCATCCTCTGTTGCCCTCTTCTCCTTCTGCCTTCAAGCTTTCCCAGCATCAGAGTCTTTTCCAGCTATTCACATTAGATGGCCAAAGTATTAGAGCTTCAGCATTAGTCCTTCCAATGATTATTCAGAACTTATCTGCTTTAGATTAACTGGTTTGATCTCCTTGCTCTCCAAGGGGTTCTCAAGAGTCGTCACCAGCACCACAGTTTGAAAGCATCAATTCTTCAGCGCTCTGCCTTCTTTATGGTCCAGCTCTCACATCTGTACATAACTACTGGTAAGACTTTGATTATAGCCTTGACTATATGGACTTTGTTGGCAAAGTGATGTCTTTGTTTTTTAATACACTGTCTAGGTTTGCCACGCCTTTCCTGCCAAGAAGCAATCATCTTCTAACTTCATGGCTGCAGTCACCATCCTAGTGATTTTGTGTTTATTGCAAGCCAGATACCAAAGGTGCCTCACACAAAGCAGCGAAGACTAAATGGCCTCTCAACAACTAAGTTAGCCTTTAGTCTAAATTAGTGTCCCTAAGTATTTATTTCTATTCATCACGTACATAACCACAATACAACGACTGATGGGCCATTCATTTAGTATGCATGAAAATAGCAGCAAAATGGAGGAAAAGACAGCACTATCAAATCTCTGCCTTATCAGGAGTGAAGGAGATGACAACTGTCCTAAATATTACTATATATAAGCATCAACTAATTCTTCCCCCCAAAACAGGTCTAAAGCTTATTGGCCATAAAGAAAAATGACAATGTTTTTCAACTTGATTTTCTAATTCATATTTAAACCTCCATTAAAGAAAAGCATAAAGATACCATCATTCACTATCAAAGGGTGTATGACCTAAAACTCATAGTATTTAAAAACAGTAACAAACATCCTCCATCAAAAAATGAAAAAAACCTAAAGTTTACATAATTGTGGGATTTCAAAAGCTAGCAAACAAGCCTACCTGGCATACATGATTTGCAAGGCTGTAAGTATATGAGATAAGGCCTGTTGTTTGGCCAGATTTCCATCTAATGATAGGAGAATCTTGGCAAGAGAAGGGCGGTTTGGTTTAGAATTATTTGCACCATTGATTTTATTACTGGCAGGAGAAGAATCAGCATCAGAAGGCACACCTGGAAAAGTAAAATAAAACTGGGTTCAATTTTTAAGATCAGAGTTTGCTCTATTTCTATAATTTGACCTTTCCATTTCATTTCAAAGCACACTGCAATCTGCATTTTGCTATTTCACAGATTAAATATCAGTCTCACTAATAATCTTGCAGTTTTAAAAACAAACATCTTTGTTTCTCTAAAGAAGTTACTTTCATGGAAGGTTCACTATAACTACAAAAATATGTAAATGCTTTTGCAAAATGCACTTACAACAATTTATGTTATACATATATAAGCCATGAAAATACTCTGATAACTATCTATATTTACTTATTGATGAAATGTAAAACAAAACAAAAATCCAAAACAATGGTGAGAAGCCAGTACGTTCACCATATACAGTGTTAGACACAAGTTCCAGCTCACTGCCCTGAGAGTTCCCAGGCCTCAGGACAGGGACAGAACCAGAAGGAGCCCAGTGGTCTCTCTGAGAAGAGGAGGTCGGGCTCTGCGCCAGGGAGTCCACTGTGGCCAAAGTTCACAGGACAGGATGAGAGAGGGAAAAGTCGCACAGAGAGTGCCCTGGAGACAGGCAGGCATTCTCACTCATCCAGATAAGATGCCTACAAAAATGGGCCTGACCCAGAGACACAGAAATAACTTGTATGAAAGGGCTAGGAGAACTCAGAGGTCCCAGCTACTGCCTGTTCCCATCAGCTAGAGAGAAGACCTCATAATGCACAAGGCACTGAGTAAAATACCCCAGTGGCAGGGAATTATTAGTCCCTGAATAATATCAGCTCTGAATCCACTCAACAAATCCAAGAAAAAGACCCAAAGGGATCAAACTGTTTTGAGAGTAATTTAACTGCATGTAAGCTCAAGATTCATTACACACACAAAAATCTCCAGCAACATTCAGGGTAAAACTCACAATGTATGGCAACCAACTAACAGTTACCATGCTGGAAGAAAGGCAGGAAAACACCACTCAACTCAGAAATAGGAAGAAAAAGCAACTGATCTAAACAATCCAGAATTGACAGAGATATTACCATCAGCAGATAAGTTAAGATGAAACACTTATTGTATCTGTATTCCATATGTTCAAAAGAGAATCAGAGACATGAAAGATAAAAAAAACACTCAAATAAAATTTCTAGAGAAGTAGCTAGGATGTCTGAGATTTAAATAGCTTGGTAACATTGACAGCATAAGAAAATGAAGCAAAGATGAGCGCATATGAAGATAACAGCAACAGAATCTATTCATGTGAAACACAGAAAAAACAGTTTAAAAATGAACAAGGTCATTTATCTGTGGAACAACTTGAGGAGTCCTAATATACATGGAACTAGACTTCCCAAAGGTACAGGAAAAAAATTTTTTTGAACAACAGTGACTGACAATTTTACAAAATGGAAGAAAACTTAAAACCCAAAGATCTAAGAAGCACAATGAACCAGAAGTACTTGAACCATGAAAATAAAAACCAGAGAAATAAAAAGAAAATCCTAAAAGCAGTCTTAGATAAAAGACATGCTATGTACAGAAGAACAAAAATGACAGCAAATTCTCGATGAAAACAATGTCAACGTAAAATTTTACAGTCAGCTAAAATATGTTGCAAACATGAAGTAAAATAATTACTAGTTTAGCCATAAGAAGCTGAAAGGAAGAATCGCAGATCTGAGCTGACAAGACATAAAAAAGGAATTCCTTCAAGCAGAAGAAAAATGATTCGAGATGGAAAATGGATCTCCACAAAGAAATGAGGAACACTGGAAAGAGTAACTATGTGAGTAAATATAGATATTCTTCTCTTATTATTTAACTCATTTAAATAGATAACCTGATGTTTAGAAAAATTAAACTGTAACATTTACAACATACAAAGAAGCGCATAACAGAAACAGCACTATGGCTGGGAGGGAAGAAACGGAGCTATATTACCGTATGATTCATATACTATACATGAGACAGTGTAGTATCACCTGAAGGTGGTGGGTTTAGTCGCTAAGTTGAGTCCAACTCTTTGCGACCCCACGGACTGTAGCCTGCCAGGTTCCTCTGTCCATGGGATTCTTCAGGCAAGAATACTGGAGTGGGTTGCTATTTCCTTCTCCAGGGGATCTTTCCCACCCAGCAATCAAACCTGAGTCTCCTGCATTGCAGGCAGATTCTTTACCGACTGACCTATGAGGGAATCAGCTAAAGGCAGACTATGATACATTAAAGGTGCATAATTCCTAAAACAACCACTAAAATGACACAGAAAGTTAGAGCTCAAAGAAAACAAAGGAGAAAATACAACATCAAAAAGAACAATTAATTCAAAGAAAGGCAGAAAAAGAGCAGAAAAAACAATAAACAGCTAGGACTAATACAATACAAAACAAATAGCAGGATACTGATTGAAAACAAATACATTCATAATCACATTAAGTGGGAGTGAAGTAAACACCCCAATTAGAGAGTCCCAGAGAAAAAATTAAAAAGCCAAATCCAACTATATGTTGCCTACCAGGAAGTTTTTTTAGTAGGTTAAAAGTAAAAAGAATGGAAAAAATATACCATAGTTTGTCATGTACCCATATTCTTATCAGTCAAACTTGATTTCAAAGCAAATAGATAAGAGGATAATCTGTCATAATGGTGTCAGTGTCAGTTACTCAAGGAGAGTAAATGTCTACACTAGAAAAGTAGGAAGACCCTCAGCCAATGACCTAAGCTTCTTAGAAGAAACGAATGAAGATTAAAGATCAGTGAAACAGAAAACAGAAAAACAATGAAGAAAAATCAAGGAAACCATAAGCTTGTTCTTTGAAAAAACTCAATAAAACTGATGAAACTATAGAAAAACTGGGAAGAGAAGATACAATTACCAATATAAGGAATGAGTAATAACACCACTATAGAGTCTACAAAGATTAACAGAAAAATAAGCAAACACTGAGACCAAGTTTATGCCAATAAGTCAAACTTCCATCAAAGACACAAATCTTAGCTAAAAAAGAAACAGCTAACCCTAAATATTAAAGGAACTAAACTTGTGGTTTAAAAACACTACACAAAAGAAACTCCAGGCCCAGATTGCTTCATTGATGAATTCTATTGAAATAATACCAAATTTACCCAAAAAGGAAAATTAAAGAGAAGGAAACACCACTTCATTCTGTGAGGCCAGACAGACAGAGACATTAACAGAAAACTACAGACATGAACAGGGAGGTGAAAGTTCTTAACTGGCTTTTTTTTTTTTTTAAGGAACTAGAACACAAAAAGGTACAAAAAGAATAATCCATATGTCAAAAATAAAGCTGAAAAATATATAAAACTGGGCTGTCATGGTGGGCTGACCACAGAAGACCACTGGCCTTGTGAGACCGGCTTATATTTAAGAGTCCACATGAGAAGCTAGAATATTGTATACAAAGATTCTTGGATGTTCTTGGATGACTCCCTAAAAATGCACCATATATAAGGTATATAGTACAGGCTACAAATGAGAAGCTGGGTACAGTTAAAACAGAACGAGAGGTTATAAAATTAGAAGAGCAACCTCAGGGTGGTCAAATAGAAGAGGTGGTTTTTTAGGCTGAAAATGAATTAAGTCTGTGAGAAGAATGGTGGAGTGGAAAACCTGGGAGTCCTCAGTGGAAGAGCCTCCTGCCAACCAATGGAAATGGGTAATATAAACATTAAGTGACTAGTGTCTTCATGGGAAACTATATAACTAAAAATACTTTTATATTAAAAATATTTTCATATTCATCATATGATCAAAAAAACTGATAGAGAACACATTTAGGAGACTTAACAAAATGGATGATTATGGTACCAGGGGCTTGTGAATCAATTTTTGATTTATACAGCAGCTACTCAAATTACTGAAGAAGCTGAAGTTGAATGGTTCTATGAAGACCTACAAGACCTTCTAGAACTAACACCCAAAAAAGATGTCCTTTTCATTATAGGGGACTGGAATGCAAAAGTAGGAAGTCAAGAAACACCTGGGGTAACAGGCAAATTTGGCCTTGGAGGACAGAATGAAGCAGGGCAAAGGCTAATAACAGTTTTGCCAAGAGAATGCACTGGTCATAGCAAACACCCTCTTCCAACAACACAAGAGAAGACTCTACACGTGGACATCACCAGATGGCCAATGCCAAAATCAGATTGATTATATCCGTTGCAGCCAAAGATGGAGAAGCTCTATACAGTCAGCAAAAACAAGACCAGGAGCTGACTATGGCTCAGATCATGAACTCCTTATTGCCAAATTCAGACTTAAACTGAAGAAAGTGGGGAAAACCACTAAACAATTCAGGTATGACCTAAATCAAATCCCTGATGATAATACAATGGAAGTGAGAAATAGATTACAATGGAAGTGAGAAATAGATTTAAAGGACTAGATCTGATAGAGAGCCTGATGAACTATGGATGGAGGTTTGTGACACTGTACAGGAGACAGGGATCAAGACCATCCTCAAGAAAAAGAAATGCAAAAAAGCAAAATGACTGTCTGAGAAGGCCTTACAACAGCTGTGAAAAGAAGAGAAGTGAAAAGCAAAGGAGAAAAGGAAAGAAATACCCATTTGAATGCAGACTTTCAAAGGATAACAAGGAGAGATAAGAAAGCCTTCCTCAGTGATCAATACAAAGAAATAGAGGAAAACAATACAATGGGAAAGACTAGAGATCTCGTCAAGAAAACTGGAGATACCAAGGGAACAGTTCATGCAAAGATGGGCTCAATAAAGGACAGAAATGGTATGGACCTGAAAGAAGCAGAAGATATTAAGAAGAGGTGGCAAAAATACACCTAAGAACTGTACAAAAAAGATCTTCATGACCCAGATAATCAAGATGGTGTGATCACTCAGATCCAGACATCCTGGAATGTGAAGTCAGGTAGGCCTTAGGAAGCATCACTACAAACAAAGCTAGTGGAGGTGATGGAATCCCAGTTGAGCTATTTCAAATCCTGAAAGATGATGCTGTGAAAGTGCTGCACTCAATATGCCAGCAAATTTGGAAAACTCAGCAGTGGCCACAGGACTGGAAAAGGTCAGTTTTCATTCCAGTCCCAAAGAAAGGCAATCCCAAAGAATGCTCAAACTACTGCACAATTACACTCATCTAACATGCTAGTAAAGTAATGCTCAAAATTCTCCAAGCCAGGCTTCAGCAATACGTGAACCATGAACTTCCAGATGTTCCAGCTGGTTTTAGAAAAGGCAGATGAACCAGAGATCAAATTGCCAACATCTGCTGGATCATCGAAAAAGCAAGAGAGTTCCAGAAAAACATCTATTTCTGCTTTATTGGTCAGAGAAGGCAATGGCAACCCACTCCAATACTCTTGCCTGGAAAATCCCATGGACAGAGGAGCCTGGTAGGCTGCAGTCCATTGGGTCGTGAAGAGTCAGACACGACTGAGCAACTTCACTTTCACTTTTCACTTTCCTTCATTGGAGAAGGAAATGGCAACCCACTCCGGTGTTCTTGCCTGGAGAACCAGGCCTGGAGGACCAGGCAGAGCCTGGTGGGCTGCCGTCTATGGTGTCGCACAGAGTCGGACACAATTAAAGCAACTTAGTAGTAGCAGCTGCTTTATGCCAAAGCCTTCAACTGTGTGGATCACAATAAACTGTGGAAAATTCTAAAAGAGATGGGAATACCAGACCACCTGACCTGCCTCTTGAGAAACCTGTATGCAGGTCAGGAAGCAACAGTTAGAACTGGACATGGAACAACAGACTGCTTCTAAATAGGAAAAGAAGTACGTCAGGGCTGTATATTGTCACCCTGCTTATTTAACTTATATGCAGAATACATCATGAGAAACACTGGGCTGGATGAAGCCCAAGCTGGAATCAAGATTGCCGGGAGAAATATCAATAACCTCAGATATGCAGATAACTCCACCTTTATGGCAGAAAGTGAAGAAGAGCTAAAGATCCTCTTGATGAAAGTGAAAGAGGAGACTGAAAATGTTGGCTTAAAGCTCAACATTCAGAAAACTAAGATCATGGCATCCGGTCCCATCACTTCATGGCAAATAGATGGGGAAACAGTGGAAACAGTGTCAGACTTTATTTTGGGGGGCTCCAAAATCACTGCAGATGGTGATTGCAGCCATGAAATTAAAAGACACTTACTCCTTGGAAGGAAAGTTATGACCAACCTAGACAGCATATTATAAAGCAGACATTACTTTACCAACAAAGGTCCGTCTAGTCAAGGCTATGGTTTTTCCAGTGGTCATGTATGGATGTGAGAGTTGGACTCTAAAGAAAGCTGAGCACCGAAGAATTGATGCTTTTGAACTGTGGTGTTGGAGAAGACTCTCGAGAGTCTCTTGGACTGCAAGGAGATCCTAAAGGAAATCAGTCCTGGGTGTTCATTGGAAGGACTGATGTTGAAGCTGAAACTCCAATACTTTGGCCACTTGATGCGAAGAGCTGACTCATTGGAAAAGACCCTGATGCTGGGAAAGATCAAGGGCAGGAGGAGAAGGGGATGACAGAGGATGAGATGGCTGAATCACCAACTCAATGGACATGGGTTTGGGTAGGCTCCGGGAGTTGGTGATGGACAGGGAGGCCTGGTGTGCTGCAGTTCATGGGATCACAAAGAATCAGACACAACTAAGCGACTGAACTGAACTAAACTGATTCAAATTACTTCAAAAATGATATATTTTTTTTAAAACAGAGAGATTGTGGCAAGATTTGAAAGTTAACTGAAAAAATTCCATAGATTTTCAACACAGAGACCATATTTGAGAGGTGAAGTATTTTAGTAGTATCTTCAACATATCATTTAATTTTTTATTCTGTAAAAAAACAGAAATGTTACTTATTATTTAAACAAATGTATAGGTCACTGAAGTGAAGTAGTAAGAAAAAACCCATCAAATTAGAATTTGTTATACACTGGGAAAACTAATTTGGTATTTGAAACTTTATAGTTGGAAAAACATTTCTGTCTCACTGAAGGAAGTTAGCTTTCTGGCCATTTGCCTTTAGTCTTCTTGATCAAAGTACAGCAGGAGAGAGAGAGAGTTTCTGCAAAAGAAGAGACACTAAGAGTTCTTAAGTTTACCCAACATATAGATTGGCTTGTATTCCAAACATCTGGTTGTATGGTTATAACTTCAAGCTGGAATCACTAAGTAGTTATCACTTATTTCCTATATGAGTGCAGATGGGTATCAAATAAGACAAATACTATTAAAAGAATGAAGCACTTTGGCTAGTTTAGTAAGTAAGTAAGTAAAGTCGCTCAGTCATGTCCGACTCTTTGCAACCTCACAGACTGTAGCCTACCAGGCTCCTCTGTCCATGGGATTTTCCAGGCAAGAGTACTGGAATGGGTTGCCATTTCCTTCTCCACTGGCTAGTTTAAGGTTATACAAAAATAAAATTACTTATGTACTCAATTATACATACATTTATATATAGAACTGAATGAAAAAGAAAATACAGCATATGAAAATTTGAGAGATGTAGCTAAAGCAGTGCCAAGACAGAAGTTGATAGTACTAAACGTTTACACTAGATAAGACAAACGGTCTCAAACCAATAATCTACGCTCTCATCTCAAGAAAGTAGAAAAGAATAGAAAATAAACATAAAGGAAGCATAAAGATGAGAACAGAAACCAATAAAACTGAAAACAGACAACAGAAAACCAAAGAAATGAAAAGTGGAGTATATATTCAAAACCAAGTAGGGTATATTCAAGGTATGGAAGACTAACTCAAAAACCTGAATGTGAATACTAATAGCAGATTTTACTTGTAACAGCCCCAAACTGCAAGTAATCCACATGTCCTAAGTAACAACAAATGCATTTCTACACACTAATAAAGAGCAACTTGAATATTTCTAGATAAGACCAAGGAACAAAAGAAATTTTTAAAATACCATTTATAACAGAATGAACAAAATGAAATATTTAGGGATAAATATGACAAAAGATATGCAAGACCTGTACACTGAAACTATAAAATATTGCTGAGAAATATTAAAGATGTAAACAAATGGAGAGAAATAGTATACTCATGAGTGGGAAGATTCAATACTGTGAAGCAAACCCCAAATTGATCTATAGTCAATGTAACCAAAATCCCAAGTAGGTTATTTTATAAAAATGCACAAGCTGATTCTAAAAGTTACATGGAAATGCAAAAGGTCTAGAATACCCAAAACATATTTGAAAAAGAACAAAGCTAAAGAATTACCAAAGCCTGATTTCAGTCTTTTATAAAGCTACAGTAATCAAGACAATGTAGTATTTGCATCAAAATACAAAAACAAATCAACAAAACATATCTGAGAATCCAGGAATAGACCCACACATACATAAACAACTGATTTTTGACACAAGTACAAATTCTTTACAGAAAGGATACTGTGTTTTTGACAAATGCAACTGAAACAACTGGATATCCAAATACCAAAAAGATATTTCAATTCATACCTCACACCATGTATGAACTTTAACTGAAGATCAAGCATACACCTGAAACTATAGAACTTTTATAAGAAAACACGGGAAAAGAATCTTTATGATCTTGAGTTAGGTAAAGGTTATTTAAATACAACACCCAAACTATGATTCGTAAAAGATAAAAATGGATAAACCAGACTTCGTCAAAATTAAAATCTTTTGCTCTTTAAAATTTACCTGAGAGAATGAATAGACAAGTCACACTGTGCAAATTAAATATCTGATGAAAGACCTGTACACAGAATACATAAAGACTGTTCAAAACTCAGCAATAAGAAAACAAACCTAGGCTTACATACAGGCAAAAGGTATGAATAGTCACTTAAAACATATTTGGGTGGTAAGTAAGACACTCAACATCATTAGTCATTAGAGAAATGCAAAGTAAAATTACAGTGAGTTAGCACTATACATCTACAAGAATGGCTAAAATTAAAAACTGACTACATCAGATACAAACAAAAATATGGAGACACTGGAGCTATAGAATAACCACTTTGCAAAACAGTTTGCAGTTCTTAAGAAGCTAAACTTCTATCTACCACATGAGCCAATCATTCCTCTCCTAAGTACTTAACCTTGAGAAACGTAAGCATATGTGTCCATATAAAGACCATACACAAATGTTCAGAGCAAGTTTATTTGTACAGTCAAAATTAAGAAGCAACAACCAAAGTCCATCAACAGGCAAACTGATGTATCAACTGCAGTATACCCCATAAGTAAAATGTTAGCCAACAATTAAAAAAGAGTAATATACTGATACATGCAACATGGATGAATCTCAAAATAATTATGGTGAGTGAAAAAAGTTAGGTTAAGAAAAAAGTACATACTATATGATTCCCTTAATACAAAACCCTAAAATGGCAAGCTGATCTACGTGACAGAAATGAAGTCAGTGGCTGTGGAAAGCGGGGACGGGTCTACTCAAAGGCAGGATACACATTTGTTCACCGTGTTGACCGTGATGATGCTCTCACAGGTGCACACATATCAGAGCTGATGAAATTAGTCTACATATGCTGGACTGTTTTAATATGTTGATTACACCTGAATAGAGCTGTTGAAAACACCAAATGCCTAAACTTTAAAGTCCCTCTGTCTGCACATGTGCACAGCATTGCCAGAACTGTCCTGATCACAAGAACCAGCACTGTACTTCCTCAAGCTTTCAATCCAGCATAAATCACAGCACAGAGCACCATGATGATTCTGGGGCTATGGTTCAGAACATAGGTAACTCGGTGCTACAAACTTTAATCTGGTAGCAGTATTAAACATCCCATCTATGACATTCTATCTATGCAGAAGGATCTCGTATAAAACACATATCTCGGTTACCTAAATAGGAAGCACCTAAAGGGTCTCTTGCAGTCTGGAAGAGGACAGGCTCATGAACAGAGGGTGTTGCCACATCAACAGTTGTCCATGCCACACTGTGAGAAGACCCGCAAGCTACTCGTGTGATCTTCTGGCCTTCTAAGCCTTGCACAAGTGTGGGCTTCCTATTAACTGTGGTTGTGCCATTGCCCTGCTGGCCATGGTCATTGTCACCCCAAGCGTAAACCTGTTAAAGGGATAAAAAGAATTTTTCAACATTTCAGAACATTCTTTAAGTTTACTTCAAAATTCTTGCCAAGTGCTTCCTGGATGGCTCAGCTGGTAAAGAATCCGCCTGCAACGCAGGAGACCCTGGTTCGATTACTGGGTCACGAAGGGACTCGCTGGAGAAGGGATAGGCTACCCACTCCAGTATTCTTGGGCTTCCCTTGTGGCTCAGCTGGTAAAGAATCTGCCTGCAATGCAGGAGACCTGGGTTCAATCCCTGGGTTGGGAAGAATTCCTGGAGAAGGGAAAGGCTACCCGCTCCAGTATTCTGGCCTGGAGAATTCCATGAACTGTATAGTCCATGGGGTCAGAAAGAGTCGGACATGACTGAGCAACTTTCACTTTCATTTACTTAATATCAATCCAATGAATTCATCTATATATTGTTCTTAGAAGCAGGAAGTTCTCCTCTTCAACTAAATATTGTAACATTTTTTCCTTAATTTTGCAAAGAGAAAATGATCTAAAACATATGTTCACTATTCAAAGAATTTTGGCTTTACAGAATTAGAAAGTATAATTCATTTTTATTTCATTCTGATTTAAGTACAATATGCTGATTTGTTGTCATAAATGAATTTCAAATTGTATTATCTATGAGCCTGTCACAGGATAGCCTCTTATGGTGGAAGAACAAACAACTCTTCTCAAGGATAACTTTAGTTCTAAAATGAAATACATACATTTCCCTATCAGACATTACAGTGGGAAAGTTCACTACTTTATAACCTGCCTTAGTCAGCAAGTCTTTCCTGGGTGCCCTCACCCATGCTGACAGTTAGGCAAATGTACACAGGAACCCAGTGGACACAGCCCACCCTTCTGGTTTTCCAAGTACCAAGACTCACTTCATTTTGTCACAAGCTGCACTATCAACATAAGATCTTGTCGCGAGCTCCCTTACCTGTCCTGCATCAGTGACTGCCAAGCAGTGCAGGGCCCCAACAGCCACATGCACAATCTTCTTCCCTCGCAGACCCTCCACTACCTGTGGTTTCCGCACATGCACATCCGAGCCATGGCCCAGTCTGAAATAGTCCCCCTTCCCCCTGCAAGGAATCAACAGGGAGCATTTTAACACATGATTATGGTCTGGCAAAACCCCACAGCAAAATACTCACTGCTACAGCACTAGGGCCAGCTCAATGACAACACGCACAATGCCCAAGGTCTTGGAAGTTATAAAATAGTATACCATTAATTCAAAATAACTCATTAATTCTGCTAGCAAGATCCTTAATGTGCATTTTACAGTATTTAAGTTACTGCCGTACATTTCATACAGAGACTGGAAACATGACACGCAACCTCAAAGAGCTCTTAAGAGATCTCTTCAGTGATTCCTCCCCAAGCTGCCTCTGAGTCATGACGCTGAGACCAAGGCCATCACACCGTCTGCCCACGGTCAGCTGGATAGCCCACCTCTTTCTGATTTAATAATCTTTCACTAGAAACACACATGAACTTTTTCAGGGATCAAAGAAATCAGAAATCTGTTTTCCACACATGTGATCACTAGGCTCCTTGCATGGCAAAAAAAGCAGAAAAAAGCCTCTACACATACTTTATCTAAATAAGACAGACAAGCTAGGCTAAAATTTCCCCAGTGTTCTTTTCTAAACAACCCAGTTATAATTGGAAATTTCTTCTTATAACATTGTCACTAATCCCAACTCAAAATAAATAAAAGGACAAAGATGCCTGGATGAGCAAGAAAATAAAGGCAGGGCCTCCCTGCAAGCCCCTGAACAGACACACTGGTGGGTGACAGGCGCTTACATACCATGTCCAAACTACACCCGACTTGGTGAGGGCCAGGGAGAACTGTGCTCCACATTCGATCTGGCACACCCCTTGTCCATTAAGTCTCTCAATGTTCTGGGGGATGTTACAGCCTTCACTTCCTCCCCGGCCCAATTTTCCAAAGTCACCATCACCCCAGGAAAATACCAAACCTAGGTTTAAAAATATAGACATCAGGCCAGCATCTCACAACATTCCTCCCCCAAAATGTGGAGTCAGACAGGACTTACCTTCATCAGTCAGAGCCAGGGTCTGTGCATCTCTACTTCCACATGCCACTTGGATTACTCTGTGACCAAGAAGGACTTTCACCTACTCAATTACAAATTTAAAAACAGAATCAAGCAAGGCACCAAGAAAGCAAGGGGAATTTTTCCCCACAGACTGAAAGCCAACACTGCACATATCTTTATGAACTGTCCTAGACTCAGAGATTATCTTCTCTGGAAATCAGCAGATGGGAGGCTTTCTGTAAGCAACAAAAATATGTATAATCACCATTTTGGGCTTGAGCTGTGTTGTGTTATCCCCATGTCCCAAGCGGCCGTACTCTCCAAGACCCCAGGTGTACAGTTCACCGCTGGACGTGAGCGCCGCACTGTGCGAGCTCCCACAGGCAATGTCCCGGATTCGCTTGGTTTTCAGGGCCTCTATCAGCCGTGGCTTGTCACAGTTCCTAAAGCAAGATTAAATTAGATTCCCTATCATCCATCCAGCCTCTTATAAAGAAGGGGGAAAAAGGACATCTACACTGATCCACATTTAATCAAAACAGTATCTTTAGATTCACTTAACTATCAAACCTTAGAACATGTGAGGCAAATCACATTCAGAGATATTTTTTAAATGTATTTTTAAGTTTCTTTTGCATAAATAACCCATCCTATTCAATTTTTTACAAAAATTACCAAAAAGCATTCATTATTATTAACAGTTTCTTATTAGCAAAAATGAAGAAAATATTCTTACATTCTACTGAAGTGTCCAAGTTTGCCATCATCACCCTCACCCCAGGAAAACACTTTGCCATCGACAGTTAAAGCAGTAGCGTGCCGTCCACCTGCAACATTCACATAGATAGAGACTGCCAAAGTTGGTTTCAAAAAAGTTAACAGCATAACTACCTCTTTTGCTTGGCACACTCACAGTATGTGTGAGTATCTGTCAAATGAGTAAATGGGATCGACATTTAAGGATGACAATTATATAAAATAAATGAACATTTCTACAAAGTTTAAGTCCTAGAAAGGATTTTACTTGCAAAGAAGCAGCAAATAATGCTATTTTTAAGCATTATTAAATTTAATGGGGTTGCTATATTAAATATATAAAAGATCAAAATTCAGATGGAAAAAGTAAAACTAAGTTCACTTGCAATTAGACAAATTAGCAAGTGTAGTGGTATTCAGGCTTTTGTGAAATGCACCTCAACAATGAAATTACTAAAGCAAAAGTACCATCAACTGCAATTAAGGCATTATGCTCACTCTTCCCAAAGCAATCAGCTCACACCCTTTCCTCACCATGGTCCACTCTTTCACTCCATCCATCCCAGCTCAGAACTGAAGAGTTTCCTCTCTGTCACCAGCTCCTAGGATCCAAGACCCACTTACCAACAGAGCCCACATGATCCAAGGCAATGTGCTCACCTAAAAACGATGTTTCCCACACTCCCTTGCCCAGACAGGATGGTGACAAAGATTCGACTGATGAGTATGGCATCCAGAAAGGCTCTTTGAAGGGGCAGAGTAGGCTTGAGGAAATGCTTATGTGCTCGCCTGCAGCTGCGGTGGGGATGGACAGTAGCCCAGTGCCCCTCACGGGCGCTGCAGCAGCAACACTGTCCCTCCCCCTTACCTCCAGACCCTCACAGAGGAGAAGGGTAAAACACTATCTTGCTCAAGGCACCACTGTTCAGATTTTCTGTTATATGGGGTTAAATCTAACCCTACTGTATAAACACAAACTCAGTTTGTATCTAATTCGGTTTCATTCCTCAGAAGCCAAGCACAGTGCTTTAAAATAATGCTCTGTATGTTTCCTGAATTGAAGCAGTGTGACTTTTTAAAAAATGATTCTTTCTTATGGCTAGAATTTACAGACACTTGAAATCTGATGAAACTTACAGGCCCTGTTCCCAAAAAATAACACATATTTAAGCGCAGAACATGATTACTACAATCTTTTATGAACCTGAGACCCCAGCTCAAAATTAAGAACCCCCTGCTTCGGAGGGGTATGCCCCACATAACCCCTGATCTCCAAAAAGTCCTGTGTAACAAAATTATAATTAATTAAACTCTAGACCATCTGAAGTTTTACATTACCCAATTTTCACTTCTAATAATGAGTAGAACTTGATAGAATGCAAGGGCACTCTAGGGGAAACTGTTTAAAGCCCCAGTTAATCACAGAGCACCAGCAGCAGGCTTGTCTGAGCACAAGTGTCAGTTCTGGCCCGTACCTGAGTGAACAGCCACCTTCTTGACCACGTAACTGCTGAGAGCTGTGATCTGCCGCGGGATGGGCACAGTGCCACTGGAGATGCCCAGCCCCAGCCGGCCATTCGTGGCTTCTCCGCAGGCATACACTTTTCCTTCCACTGTCACTGTAAGGAACAGCAGTGAGGAAGGGACTCACTTTTTGTGACACAACAGCTATATATTTAGGCTTCAACATCATTTAAAACTTTTATATTATTAGAATAATCATACCTGCAAACAAACTTTTAGAACCACCAGCCACCTGTACTACATTCAAAGCAGACAGGGTCTCAGAGAATGACGGAACTTTTATCTAAAAATTGTTTTAAAAAGCAAAAGAAAATTTTATTTACACTTTTAAAATTACAAGTAATCGTATTAAACAGTACAAAGAACTTACACGGTTACACTCTCCAAAGAATCTCTTGTCTATTACAGATGCATAAGCATTTTAAGAATGAAATGATATACTGTAATTTACTTTAAAATAAGTAGGGGTGAGGCTGTGTAGAAAGTAAAGACAAAAATGTGACCATCCACAACTGCTGAACCTGGTACAGTGACAAAAGGACCAAGTCTCTATTCTGTCTACCAGGTAGGTACATCTGAACATCTCCATAATAAAAGGTGAAAAATAAAATACACATACTGTAAAGATATAAACAAACATTTGGTAAACTATATTTTATTTCAGGTCATGTCCTCATCATTCTTATTAATTCTGACTTCTCTAAGAAACTATTAATATATACTTAAATTTCCCATTAGAGATGAATGTGATTTAATTTTAAAATTACTAAAGCCCCTGTCTAAAAAGCCTTTAATGATGCTCATACGTCATAAAGTATCAAACAGTCAATGCTACCATGGAAGAAGGACGTTCTCCATCACAACGATGAAGCACCAATCTACCTTTCGTGTGCAAACTGCCAGTCCATGTGCACACAGGACCCACTAGACAGCCCACAGTAATAACAGAGTTCCCAGAGCTCCTAGGCCCCACACGTCTCCAACTGCAGGGCAGCGGCCTCAAAATCACAAGGAGCCCAAGGCTGCTAAATTATATAGGACTCTTTTCATCACACTAGAACCACGGTCTTAAGGCAAATGAGCTCTAACTTTCCATTTCAGTGTCTCAACAATGTAAATAACAGGGATCTTACAAGGAGTGCGGTCTCATGAAATGCTAAGCAGTATGTGTGCTAAGTCGCTTCAGTCATGTTCAATTCTCTGTGACCTTATGGACTGAAGCTGCCAAGTTCCTCTGTCCATGGGATGCTCCAGGCAAGAATACTGGAGTGTGCTGCTATGCCTCCCTCCAGGGGATCTTCCCGACCCAGGGATTGAACCCGCATCTCTTGGGTCTCCTGCACTGGCAGGTAGGTTCCTTACCAGTAGCACAACCTGAGAAATCCAAAGTAGTAGAGATGCTCAGCCAAAAAGAAACTGTTTCCAGACACTAAACCTTGGAGGAATCTATTCTGTGGCGCCTTAGTTCAGAGCCACAGGTGAATTCAACTCGAGTTCAAATGCATACCTTGTTCTTCCTACTCTTTAAAATATAATTATAGTCTACAATTTTCACCTCTATGCTTGTCAAATGTTTTCGGAAGTGTATCTTCTAGTTTATAAAACAGCAATAATGCAACTATACCTAACATGCATTGTTTTCCAAGGACAGAGGCATCTTAGAACCTAAAATGATGTCTATGAGTTCATATCAAGAATTACTTACGAAAAGTCCATTTTAAAAACAACATATAAAAGGTATGATGTATGGCAGAAATCAAACCAATACTGTAAAGCAATATTAAACCCTTCAATTAAAAATGAATAAATTTTTTTTAAAAAAGCTCATAAAAGGGAAAATCATTATAAAAACTTTAAGAGGCCTGGCTAACTCTGGGCCTGTGTGGGCCCGAGCAGTGCAGGGGGGCAAGCGCATGGGGTGTCGGGCACACACCTTGGAACCCTTCAGACCTCCCAGCTGGTCCTTGTCGTTCAGGCCCCACACAAACACTTTGGTTCTTATTGTAGCTGCTGATTCCAGACCTGCTGCCTTCTTTCTAATAAGGCTGATCAAAGTAAAAAAATAAAACAGAAACAGAGGTTAATCACATAACCATGTTTTAAATAAAAAGGAAACCACCTAAAGCGCACAGCTTGCTGGTTACCATCAAAACTCTTAAAATGCTGCTGTAACTAAACAAAATCTGACGTGTACGCTGAAGTCAGTGGTGCAGAGGGTCAAAATGTCTACAAACCAGCATACTACCTTTCAGTACGAGAATTCAACTTTAGCTTTTCATCCTGGCGGAAATCTTTCCAGGAGCTGTTGTTGTTGTTTAGTCGCTAAGTCCTATCTGACTCTCTGCAATCTCATAGACTGCAAAGTCTTCCCTGTCCTTTACTATCTCCCAGAGCTTACTCAAACTCATATCCATTGAGTCAGGAATGCCATCCAACTATCTCATCTGCTATCATCCCCTTTTCATCCTACCCTCAATCTCTCTCAGCATCAGGGTCTTTTCAAATTAGTCAGCTCTTCAGATCAGGTGGTCAAAGTACTGCAGCTTCAGTTTCAGCATCAATCCTTCCAATTAATACTCAAGGTTGATTTCCTTTAGGATTGACTGGTTTAATCTCCTTGTACTCAAGGGACTCGCAAGAGTCTTCTCCAGCACCACAGTTGGAAAGCATCAATTCTTATGCACTCAGCCTTCTTTATGGTGCAACTTGCACATCTGTACATGACTACTGGAAAAACTATCGCTTTGACTAGATGCACCTTTGTCAGCAAAGCGATGTATCTGCTTTTTAATATGCTGTCTAGGTTTGTTGCTTCTATCTTTTAAATTCATGACTTCAGTCACCATCAGCAGTGATTTTGGAGACCAAGAAAATAAAATCTGTCACTGTTTCCACTTTTCCCTTTCTATTTGCTATGAAGTGATGGAACTTAATGTCATGATCTTTGTTTTTTGAATGCTGAGCTTAAAGCTAGGTTTTCCACTCTCCTTTTTCACCCTCATTAAGAGGCTTTTTAGTTCCTCTTAGCTTTCTGGCCGGAGAAGGCAATGGCAACCCACTCCACTCCCTGGAGAATCCCAGGGATGGGGGAGCCTGGTGGGCTGCCGTCTATGGGGTTGCACAGAGCTGGACACAACTGAAGTGACTTAGCAGCTTTCTGGCATTAGAGTGGTATCATCTGCATAGCTGAAATTGCTAACATTTGTCCCAGTAATCTTGATTCTAACTTGTGATTCATCCAGCCCGGTATTTTGCATGATGTACTCTGCATATAAGTTAAATAAGAAGGGTGACAATATACAGCCTTGTCATACTCCTTTTCCAATTCTGAACCAGTCTGCTGTTCCCTGTCTGGTTCTACCTGCTGCTTCTTGACCTGCATATATGCTTCTCAGAAGACAGGTAAGATAGTCTGATATCCCCATCTCTTTAAGAATTTTCCAGTTTGTTGTGTATCCACATAGTCAAAGGCTTTAGCACAGTCAATGAAACAGAAGTAAACGTTTGTCTGAAATTTCCTTGCTTTCTCTATAACCCAATGAATGTTGGCAATTTGATCTCTGGGTCCTCTGCCTTTTCTAAACCCAGCCTGTACATCTGAAAGTTCTTGGTTCGCATACTGCTGATGCTTACTTAGCTTGAAGGCTTTTGACCACTACCTTGCTAGCATGTGAAATGCAACTTTATGGTAGTCTGAACATTCTTTGGTGCTGCCCTTCTTTGGGATTTGAATGAAAACTGACCTTTTCCAGTACTGATGCCACTTCTGAGTTCTCCAAATTTGTGGGCATATTGAGTGGGCACTTTCATAGCATCATTTTTTAGGATTTAAAATAGCTCAGATGGAATTTCATCACTTCCACTAGTTTTGTTCATAGTCATGCTTCCTAAGGTCCACTTGACTTCATACTCCAGGATGTTCAGCTCCAAGTAAGTGAGCACACCACCAGGGTTCTCTGGGTCATTAAGATCGTTTTTGGATAGTTGTGCATTCTTCCACCTCTTCTTAATCTCTTCTGCTTCTGTTAAGTATTCACCCTTGCTGTCCTTTATCATGCCCATCCCTGTATGAAATGTTCCCTTGGTTCTGCAATTTTCTCGAGGAGATCTCTAGTCTTTCCCATTCTATTGTTTTCCTCTATTTCTTTACAGGGTTCACTTAAGAAGGTTTTCTTATCTCTCCTTGCTATTCTCTGGCACTCTGCATTCAGTTGGGTATACTTCCATTTCTTGCTTGCCTTTCACTTCTATTCTCCCCTATTTGTAAAACCTTCTCAGACAACCACTTTGCCTTCTAGTATTTTTTTTTCCTTTGGGATGGGTTTTGGTCACTGCCTCCTATACAATGTAACAAACCTCTGCCCATAGATCTTCAGGCACTTTGTCTACCAGATCTAATCCCTTGAATCTATTCATCCACTGTCTAATCATAAGGGATTTGATTTAGGTCATACCTGAATGGTCTAGTGGTTTTCCCTACTTTCTTCAATTTAAGCCTGAATTCTGCAATAAGGAACTCATGATCTGAGGCACAATCATCTCCAGTTCTTGTATCTTGCTAACGGACATAGCTTCTCCATCTTTGGCTGTAAAGAATATAATCCATCTGATTTTAGTATTGATCACTGGGTGATATCCATATGTAGAGTTGTCTCTTGTTATTGGAAGACGGTGTTTGCTATGACCAGTCTGTTCTCTTGACAAAACTGTTAGCTTTTGCTCTGCTTCATCTTGTAGGACTTCCCTGGTGGCTCAGATGGTGAGGAATCCACCAGCAATTCAGGAGACCGGGGTTCCATCCCTGGGTCAGAAAGACCCCTGGAGAAGGGAATGTCTACCCACTCCAGTATTCTTGCCTGGAGAATCTGATTGACAGAAGAGCCTGGTGAGCTAAAGTCTATGGGGTTGCAAAGAGTCAGACGCAACTGAGGGACTAACACTTTCAGAAATCTCTCCTGTGTTGCTGAAAAGGATGTTTGCTATGACCAGTGTGCTCTCTTGACAAAACTGTTAGCTTTTGCCCTGATTCATTTTGTAGTCCAAGGGCAAACTTGCCCTGTTACTCCAGGTATTTCTTGACTTCCTAATTTTGCATTCCAATCCTTTATGATTATATTTTTTGGTGTTAGTTCTAGAAAGCATTTTAGGTCTTCACAGAACCAGTCAACTTCGGCATCAGTGGTTGGAGCACAGACTTGGATTACTGTGATACTGAATGGTTTTGCCTTGGAAACGAACCAAGATCATTTTGTTGATTTGGAGATTGCACCCAAGTACTGCATTTCAGACTCTTATTTACCATAAGGGCTACTCCAGTTCTAAGGGATTCTTGCCCACATTAGTATGTATAATGGTTACCTGAATTGAATTTGCCCATTCCCATTCATTTTATTTTACAGATTCCTAAGGTGGCGATGTTCACTCTTGCCATCTCCTGCCTGACCACATCTAACTGACCATGATTCATGGACCTAACATTCCAGGTTCCCATGCAATATTGTTCTTTACCACATTGGACTTTACTCTCACCACCAGACACATCCACAACTGAAAGTCGTTTCTGCTTTGGCCCAGTCTCTTCATTCTTCCTGGAGCTGTTTCTCTGCTCTTCCCCAGCAACACAGTGGACACCTTCTGACCTGGGGGGCTCATCTTCTGTTGTCATGTCTTTTTGCCTTTCATCCTGTTCATGCAGTTCTCAAAGCAAGAATACTGGAAGGGTTTTCCATTCCCTCCTCCAGTGGACCATGTTTTGTCAGAACTCTCTGCTATGACCCGTTTGTCTTGAGAGGTCCTGCACGGCATGGCTCTTAGCTTCACTGAGTGATGGATGTGCACCCCTTAGCTAGGACAAGGTCATGATCCATGAAGGGGCTTCCTATGAGACACTAGGAACTTGGAGACACTATCTAATTTTCTCATACATCAAGCTGACCGTGACAGCTTTTACAGCAATTACCACCCATCACCTTAACGTAGCTTCTATAGATGTAACAGGAAAGAATGCCAGTTAAATGGCTCTAAGAATCACCACCAGGACTGGCACTGTGGCCGTGTCCCTAAATCCCGACCTCTGTTCGGTCATATGTTTTCCCAAAAGAAATAATAAAATGGATAAAGTCATATGACCCTCGACACAAGCACATGTCCCAAGGCAAAGTACAGTTTTCTTCCTCTACACCCTCTGTCCACTGCGCTGGTCAGCTGTGCTGGAAGTCCCAACCTCCATTCTACCAGGGGAGGCCTGCCCCAAAACCCAGGGTTCCTGAAGCACAGGCAGCTGGCTCCTGCCACCTCACTCACTCTTATCTTCTGACCTGCCCTCAACAGGTTAAAAGTTTGAGCAACAAAGCCCACAAATTCTTCAAAATAAAATGAAAATAAAATTGAAAGAAATAATAAAAAATAAGTATAACGGCAAAACCAGCAAGTGATGTCCATGAGTTAGGTATTAACTATACTATTAAAAAAAACTTAAAAATGGATATTGTTACTTCCAATTTGTTGTATGTCAGTGTTAACTATACTGTTAAAACTTAAGAAAAATGAATATTGTTACTTCCAAATTGTTGTACATCATAATTCAGTTCAGTTCATCTTAGCTCAGTCGCTCAGTCGTGTCCGACTCTTTGGGACCCCATGAACCGCAGCACACCAGGCCTCCCTGTCCATCACCAACTCCCGGAGCCTACCCAAACCCATGTCCATCAAGTCAGTAATGCCATCCAGCCATCTCATCCTCTGTCATCCCCTTCTCCTCCTGCCCCCAATCTTTCCCAGCATCAGGGTCTTTTCAAATGAGTCAGCTCTTCGCATCAGGTGGCCAAAGTACTGGAGTTTCAGCTTCAGCATCAGTCCTTCCAATGAACACCCAGGACTGATCTCCTTTAGGATGGACTGCTTGGATCTCCTTGCAGTCCAAGGGGCTCTCAAGAGTCTTCTCCAACACCACAGTTCAAAAGTATCAATTCTTCGGTGCTCAGCTTTCTTTATAGTCCAACTCTCACATCCATACATGACCACTGGAAAAACCATAGCCTTGACCAGATGGACCTTTGTTAACAAAGTAATGTCTCTGCTTTTTAATATGCTATCTAGGTTGGTCATAACTTTCCTTCCAAGGAGCAAGTGTCTTTTAATTTCATGGCTGCAATCACCATCCGCAGTGATTTTGGAGCCCCCAAAAATAAAGTCTGACACTGTTTCCACTATTTCCCCATCTATTTGCCATAAAGTGATGGGACCAGATGCCATGATCTTAGTTTTCTGAATGTTGAGCTTTAAACCAACATTTTCAGTCTCCTCTTTCACTTTCATCAAGAGGCTCTTTAGCTCTTCTTCACTTTCTGCCATAAGGGTGGTGTCATCTGCATATCTGAGGTTATTCATATTTCTCCCGGCAATCTTGATTCCAGCGTGGGCTTTATCCAGCCCAGTGTTTCTCATGATGTCCTCTGCATATAAGTTAAATAAGCAGGGTGACAATATACAGCCTTGACGTACTCCTTTTCCTATTTGGAACCAGTCTGTTGTTCCATGTCCAGTTCTAACTGTTGCTTCCTGACCTGCATACAGGTTTCTCAAGAGGCAGGTCAGGTGGTCTGGTATTCCCATCTCTTTCAGAATTTTCCACAGTTTATTGTGATCCACACAGTCAAAGGCTTTGGCATAGTCAATAAATATAAATATAAATCATAAATAGACTGAGTCAATTAAAAACTATACAACAGAAGACAAAGGATACATATATTCTAAAAATGGTTGCTGCTCCTAGCTGCCAAATAATAAATGCATTTAACGCCACTTAACAATACACTTAACAACTGGTTAAAATGGTAAGTCTTATGTATATTCTATTACAATGAAAACTTTCAATTTACATGTTAACAATAAATACCTAACAAAAAAGGCTTTAAAATATATACTACCACATACTATCTCCACAGGAAAACACAATTAGGGACAAATAAAGAAGAAAACTATAAGAATATACACCAAAATATTAACAGCGATATTTGAGGCAGAAAATTAAACATTTTTATTTTTCCTTTTAAACAAATTTTTCTAAATACAGTGTTTCCATAGTAAATTTTTCCTAAAATTAAATTAAATTACATTTTCAGAAAACTTAACTAATATTTACCAAATAGTCCTATGAGCAATAATATAATACATATAGTCTATATAATACATATAGACTATATAAGACATACAGACTGTAGTACAATAATCCTAATGTATTCTCATTATGAGATACACTCTAATTAAATATTGGCTTTTGAAAGTGAGAGTGTGGGCATAAGCAAACAGCTCTCACCTCCCACTGTTGCCTTTTTCATCTTCTTCTTCTTCATTATCTGAAGCTAAGAAAGGAACTGCAGCCAAATCTTCCTCCTCTGCACGTATCCGTCCCAGCAGGATGAGACCATGGATTTTACAATCAATTCCTGAGCTTCTGCACTGCTTTATCGCAATTTCAATATACCTGTGATACTAGACACAAACACAGCAAGCTGCAGAGCTCTCAGAGCCAAACACTTTACTAGAGAGAAGGACACATGAGACACGCAGTACGCGGCAAGTCGCAAGCCTTCATAACGCTTCAAGTACAGAGAATCTGAGATCAACATGCACACACTGCTATATTTAAAACAGATAACCAAAGGACCTACTGTATAGCACAAAGAACACAGATCAATGTTATGTGGTAGCCTGGATGGGGGGAATTTGAGGGAGAATGGATACATTATATGTATGGCTAAGTCACTCTGCTACTTACCTGAAACTATCATAACATTGTTAAGCAGTTACAGTTGCTGAACAAGTTACACATTGCTTAATGTTACACATTGTTACACTTCAATATAAAATAAAACATTTCAAAAAAAAAAACTGATTACATACAAATTAGAAAAAACTATACACAGACCTCATAACCCCACCAACTAGATCAACAATTATCAATGTATGATTGATTTTGTTCATGTAGGGATTATCATAAGAAAATTCCTGACAACGTGTTGTTTCAAAACTTCAGTAGGTATCAGCGAAATATCAGCATTTAAAAAATACATCCACAGTACTCTTATGATAGCTAAAACAATAATCTTATGTCATCTAAGTGCTACCAGTGATCAAATTTTCTATCTGTCTTGGAAACACCTTTCTATTCTGGACTTGTTCAAATGAAGGTCAAACTCTGTTACGTCTTTGCCATTCGTTATTTTACTGTTGGCCTTCTGTCCTGCGGTACGCCCCACATCCCATACATGGCGTTTCTAAATGTAGTTTATTCCTCTGCCCCTGTATTTCACTGAACAAAGACTGACTGCTTCAAGGGGATCTAACCAAACCTTAAGATCTATAATATCTATGATGTCATAGGAAGAACAGTTTGAATAAAAGAAACAAATAGAGAAATGAAAAATTTTACAGGAAAAAAAAAGAGAGTTTCTTTCTTTAGCAAGGAAAAAACAAAAGGGTTAAAATTTTAATGCAGTGCCAAAGGCAGACACTGTCTGACTCACGAATCATAGAAAGCAAATGCAAAGAACATTTATGGGATAATTTGGAAAATTTAAACATTGACTGGATTTTGTATCATATTAAGGACAAAATTTTAGGTGTGATGGCATTGTGGTTACATTTTTAAAGTCCTTGTCAGAAATTAATAATTGAAGTACTCACTACTGAAATAATGCCATGGCTAGAACTTGCTTTAAAACACTCAAAAAAAAATGGGGTGTAACACAGGAAGAGAGTTAGTGAAATGACTGGCAAAAATGTTGATAATCATTAAACCTGGGTGGTAGGTTCATGGAGGATTCAGTATACTTTCTATTTTCGGTTATGTTAGGAAAATTCTGTTAACAAGCCATTTTAGAGGAAAGGCAGTGCTAGAGAGTTCAATAGCTTTAGCAATGATAATGCTCTACTTTGTAAGTTGGTTGGATGGGTGGAGACTGGGCCATGAATTTTCTGAGTACTCACAATGCTTAATATTTCTCATATATGTGATATAAGCTATTTCGTGCTCATCAAATAATACATAATAAATTGTTTTCAACTGAAAATTTGTTAAAAGTCAATATGTCTTTTATGAATAAATCTCAGATGTTAATTAATCCTTGGTTATTGATCTACTTACAAATATAAAGTACAAAGCAAATTAAATATAAAGCAAAATTAAAACAGAAAATATTCAGTAGCATAATTCAGACATAAGACAAACTGCATTTTCCATTACCCAGAAATGTTATTATAATAAAAGGCACTAAATGCATTATCTTTTCTCAAAAAAACTTAATAATATATTACATTTTCATCATTGGCCACTTTATTATTACCACCATTGATAGTAACTGTTAATTACACGTTATTCCACAAAATAGTTTAATGACATTCATGAATGAATGGTGTTCTACAATTTTATTCATTCAAGACTGGAAGAAAATAAACAACAACAAAAAAAATCTTCCAGTGTACACAAAGGCCAAATAATCAACTCTTGGACCTGGGGGGCAGTGCTAGTATGGTCCCATAGTCTCTAGACACAAGTTACCAACTTTCCACCCTTAAAAAAAATTAATCTATGACTGGCTGTGTATCAGGTTCTTTGATGTAACACAGTACGACCTCGTGAAACTTGTCTGTCCTGATGTGGGCATGTGTGTTAGTTGCTCAGTTGTGTCTTTGTGACTCATGGACTATAGCCCACCAGGCTCCTCTGTCTATGGAATTCTCCAGGGAAGAATAATGGAGTATGTTGACATTCCCTTCTCCCGGAGATCCTCCTGACATAAGGATTGAACCCTGGTCTCCCACACAGCAGGGAGATTCTCTACCATCTGAGCTTCTTGGGAAGCCCTTTGTGGGAATACCAAAATAATAAAGCAATGACTGACAAACAGCACTTAATAATTTAAAAATAAACTCACTTATGATGAACTTTAGATGAATAGAAAGTCAAATATTTGACATCTTTATCCACTATCATACCAATTAAATAAGTTCTCATGAGACAACGTACTTATAGGTAGTAAAAAAAAAAAA
Source organism: Cervus elaphus (assembly GCF_910594005.1). Lineage (NCBI taxonomy): Eukaryota > Metazoa > Chordata > Mammalia > Artiodactyla > Cervidae > Cervus > Cervus elaphus. Next base: position 2,666,972 of record NC_057847.1, read on the forward strand.
CTGCCTTAATTTGCATTTTTAAATATATATAATTTTCTAAAATAGTGTAATTTACTGAAAGATTTATGTGGCAGTGACACTAATCTATTATTATGTTCTATTTAAAAGAACCTTCACTGATTCGTTCAGAATTTTTAAGAGATAAAATTAACTTGGATTCATTTTGAAAATGTCCTTATTACCAAATTAAAGGTATGAAAACAAAAAAAACAATTTCAGTGTCATATATATGGTTAAAAAGAACCACTACTTACTAATACATATTTAATGGAAATAACATGATGCTAGATGCCCAAAGAAGCCCAAAGTGTATGGCAATGACTTTTGCCTAGAGCTTTTTACCTGCTTTTAACCAAAGACAGTGAGGAAGGAATTTGTTTTGTCTTCTTTTCAAGCTGATCTGGTAAGCAACAAATTCAAGTTGTACACATGTCAAATTTTAAAATAAATAAAATTATTCAATCAAGGGGAGAAAATGGGCTCAATGTTATTATAGAGATGATGAGAAAAGGAACCTCTCTTGACATTTGCAAACCATCAAAGGAATACTATCAAAATGGTCAAGATGGCAGAGCAGAAGAATCCTTAGCTCGTCTCTTCTCACAAGCACAACAAAATCACAACCATCTGCAAAAGAACTATCACTGCCAGACTGAAACCACCAGGAAAGGTCCTCTGAAGATGGACCACAACAAGAATGGTAGACGGCGTGAACTCATGATATAATCAAACCCCATACCCTCCAGGGTTGGCGACCCACAAACTGGAGAACAATTATATTCAAGAGTTTTTCTCATGTTACTCTCCTGAGCCTGCGGGTCGGGCACAGGGAAGAGGAACCTTAAGAACATCCTCACTCATAAAGGGTGGCTGCAAAACCTCACGTGTGCCGGGACCAAGAGCAAAAGCAGTAATCTGATAGGTGCTGGGGCCACATCTACCTGCTGGTCTTAGAGGGTCTCCTCAAAGGGGAGGCAGGGGGTGGCTGTGGCCCCGCTTGTGGGTGTATACAATGGTGGCAGATATACTGGGGAAATATTCAGCTGCATGAGCTATCATGGAGGATAACACCCTGACACCAAGACCCGGCTTCAAACACCAGACTTTAGACTCCAGTGCTGCAAGGCCTCAGCCCAAACAACAAACAAGGTGGGGACACGGCCCTACCCATCAACTTCAACTGACTCTAGACAAGGCCCTGCCCACCAGAGGATCAAGACCCAACTTCACCTACCAGAGGATAGGCACCAGCCCCTCCCACCATGAATTTCACCTATCTAAAAAATACCAACAACTTCAGATATGCAGATGATACCACTCTAATGGCAGAAACCAAAGAGGAGTTAAAGAGCCTCTTGATGAGGGTGAAAGAGGAGAGTGAAAAAGCTGGCTTAAAACTCAACATTCAAAAAACAAGGATCATGGCCTCCAGTCCCATCACATCATCGCAAATAGACGGGGACAAAATGGAAACAGTGACAGATTTTATTTCACTGCAGACAGTGCTCCAAAATCACTGCAGATGGTGACTGCAGCCACAAAATTAAAAGACACTTGCTTCTTGGAAGAAAAGCTATGACAAACCTAGCCAGCATATTAAAAAGCAGAGATATCATTTTGGTCCACAGAGTCAAAGCTACGGTTTTTCCAGTAGTAATGTATGGATGTGAGAATTGGACCACAAAGAAGGCTGAACACCCAAGAACTGACGCTTGCAAATTGTGGTGCCAGACAACACTCTTTAGAGTCTCTTGGAGTACAAGGAGATCAAACCAGTCAATCCTAAAGGAAATCAACCCTGATATACACTGGAAGGACTGCTGCTGAAGCTCAAATACTTTGGCCACCTGATGTGAAGAGCCAACTCACTGGAAAAGACCCTGATGCTGGGAAAGATTGAAGGCAGGAGGAGAAGGCATTAACAGAGAATCAGATGGTTGGATGGCATCACTGATTCAACGGACATGAGTTTAAGCAAATTCCGGGAGACAGTAAAGGACAGGAAAGTCTGGGGTGCTGCAGTTCACGGGGTCACAAAGAATTGGAAACAACTTAGCGAATGAACAATAACAACACCCACCAGAAACAAGAAAACTATTAATCCTGCAGCCAGCACATCAAGTCTGTAAATGCAGACCAGGTCCTATCCTGAGACCAGCAGGCCCCTGGCCCTTCCTTGGGTGATGAAAAGGAGGTGCACTGCTGGACTGTACAGGACGTCTCTTACAGAGGGCCACTTCTCCAAGGTCGAGAAACAGAACAAATGGGCTTCCCTGGTGGCTCAGAGGTTAAAGCGTCTGCCTGCAATGCGGGAGACCTGGGTTCAATCCCTGGGTTGGGAAGAACCCCTGGAGAAGGAAATGGCAACCCACTCCAGTATTCTTGCCTGGAGAATCCCATGGATGGAGGAGCCTGGTGGGCTACAGTCCACGGGTCGCAAAAAGAGTCGGACTCGACTGAGCAACTTCACTTTCACTTTCACCACATTCACAAAAACACAAGAAGCAATTTTGACAAACTCAAACAACAGAATATGCTTCAGATGAAGGAGCAGGATAAAACACCAGAAAGAAAATAAAGTGATGTGGCAGATTCTCAGGCAATCTACCAGGGAAACAGTTCAGAGTAGTTATGGTAAAGATGATCAAAGAACTCAAGAGGAGCATGGATACACAGAGAGAGAAATTAGAAACGTTTTAAAAAAAAAAAATAGAAAATATACAGAACCACACAATTAATAAATAAGTGAAATGAACAATACATTAGAAGGAATGAATAGTAGACTAAATCTGACAGAAGAATGGATTCATGAGCTGGAAGACAGAAGAGTGTAAATCACCACCACCAAACAGAAAAAAAGAACAGAAAGAAATAAGGGCAGTTTAAGAGATCTTTAGGGCAATATCAAGCACACAGTCACATTATAAAGGTCCAAGAAGAAGAGAAAAAGTGTTTGATAAAATATTTGAGGAGATAATAGCTGAAAACTTCCCTAACTTGAGAAAGGAAAAAGTCAACCAAGTCCAGGAGGTGCAGAGAGTCCCATAAAGGATTAACCTACAGAGGAATATGTGAGGACATATTGTAAACTAAATGAAAAAAAATGAACAAAAAGAGAGAATATTAAAACTAACAGAGGAAAAGTAAAAAATAACATACAAGGGATCTCCAAAATGCTATTATCGGATTTTTTTTTTTTTTTTTTAGGAAAAAACTCTGCAGACCAGAAGAGACTGACATAACATACTTGAAATGATGAAAAAGAAAAACCTACACCCAAGAATACCTAACAAAAGCTCTCACTGAAATTTGATGGCGAAAACAAAAGCTTTACAGACAAGTAAACATTTTTTAAGAACTCAGAAACGCCAAACAAGCTTTATGACAAACTCTAAAGGAACTTCTCTAGGTGGAAAAGAAAAGGTCACAACTAGAAACAAGACAGGAAATCATCCATACATAAAGCCAGTAGGGAAATTAAAAGACAAAAGTAGTAAAAATCCCACATTAAGTGTTTAAGGATTATACAAAATAATTAGATGTGAGGCATAAATTGAAAAACAATGACCATAAGGGGAGTAGAGTACAAATGCACGGTATCTAAAATGTATTTAAAATTAAGAGATAAGCAACTTAAAACAAGCACATACATAACTAGACTCTTGTACAAAAAACTCACATTAACCAGAACACAAAAATCTATAATAGAAATACACACAAAAAAGGAAATGAAATGCAAACTTACACTAAAGGTAGTCAAGTTACAAGAGAAGAGAACAAAGGAGAAAGGGAGAAAAAAAGACCTATGAAAACAAACTCAAAACAGCAAAATGACAATATAAACATACATATGGATAAACACGCTAAATATAAATGGACTGCTGCTGCTGCTGCTAAGTCGCTTCAGTCGTGTCTGACTCTGTGTGACCCCATAGACGGCAGCCCACCAGGCTCCTCCGTCCCTGGGATTCTCCAGGCCAAGAACACTGGAGTGGGTTGCCATTTCCTTCTCCAATGCATGAAAGTGAAAAGTGAAAGTGAAGTCGTTCAGTCGTGTCCGACTCTTCATGACCCCGGGAATTGCAGCCCACCAGGCTCCTCCGTCCATGGGATTTTCCAGGCAAGAGTACGGGGGTGGGTTGCCATTGCCTTCTCTGTGTAAATGGACTACATGTATCCAAAGATGCTACCAGAAAACTACCTAGAGCTTATCAATGAATTCAGTAAATTTGCAGAATACAAAATTAATACACAAAAATCTGTTGCATTTCTATACACTAACAATGAAAGATCAGAAAGAGAAATTAAGGAAACAATCCCCTTAATCATCACAACAAAAAGTATAAAATAACTAGGACTAAACCTACCTAAGGAGGCAAAAAACTTGCATTTCAAAAATTTTAGACACTAGTGAAGGAAAAAGAAAACAATACAAACACATGGAAGGATAGACTTTGTCCTTGGATTGGAAGAACTGATATTATGAAAATGACTATACTATCCCAGGCAATTTATAGATTCAATGCAATTCCTATCAAATTATCAGTGGCATTTTTCACAGAACAAGAAGAAAAAAATTTTTTAATTTGTATGGAGACACAAAGTACCCCCAAAAGCCAAACGCTCTTTGAGAAAGAAATATAGAGCTCGAGAAAATCAGGCTCCTGACTTCAGGCTATACTACAAAGCTACAGTCATCAAAACAGTATGGAAATGGCACAAAATCAGAAATATAGATCAACAGAATGAAAGCCCAGAAATAAACACATACATCTATAGTCAATCAATCTACAACAAATGAGGCAAGACCATACAATGGGGAAAAGATGGTTTCTTCAATAAATGGTGTTGGGAAAGCTAGACAGTTATATGTAAATGAAAGCAATTAGAACACTCCCTAATACTATACACAAAAATAAACTCAAAATGGATTAAAGACCTAAATGGAAGACCAGATACTATAAAACTCTTACAGGAAAAAATAGGCAGAATACTCTTTGACATAAGTAGCAGCAAGATCCTCTTTGACCCACCTTCCAGAGTTATGGAAATAGGAACAACAATAAACAAATGGAACCTAATTAAACTTAAAGCTTTTGCACAGCAAAGGAAACTATAAACAAGATGAAATGAATGAAGAAAACAACTGCAAACAAAGCAACTGACAAAGGATTAATCTCCAAAATATACAAAGTAGGTCATGAACAACCAAATCAAAAAATTGGCAGAAGACCTAAACAGACATTTCTCCAAATAAGACGTACAGATGGCCAACAGGCACATGAAAAGATGATCAATTATTAGACGAATGCAAAAGAAAACTATAATGATGTATTACTTCATTAACAGTCACAATGGACATCATCAAAAAGTCTACAAATAATAAATGCAGGAAAAATAAAAATAAAAATAAATGCAGAAAAAAAAATAAATAAATAAATGCAGAAGAGGGTGTGGAGAAAAGGGATCCCTCCTGCACAGTTGGTAGGAATGTAAATTGGTACAGTCACCAAGGAGAGCAGTACAGAGGTTCCTTAGAAAACCAAAAATAAAGTTGTCATATGATCCAGCAATCCCACTGCTAAGCATATATCTGAACAGAACTCTAATTCTAAAGATATATACACCTCAATGTTCATAGCAGCACTAGTTACAATGGCTAAAACATGGAGGCAACCTAAATTCTCATCAACAGAAAGATAAAAAATATGTGGTACCTATATACAATGAACTATTACTCTGCCATTGAAAAAAAGAAGAATGAAATAATACCATTTGCAGTACCATGGATGAACACAGAGATTTCATATTAAGTAAGTCAGACAGAAAAAGGCAAATATCATATGAAATCATTTATCTGTGAAATCTAACAAAATGATACAAATGAACTTACTTACAAAACAGAAATACACTCAGAAAACAAATTCATGATTACAAAAGGGGACAAGGGTGGGGGACAGGGGTTAGGAGTTTGGGATTAATCTCTATGTATTACTGTACAGGCACAAAGAGAAGAGGGCAAAAGAGGAAGGATGAGATGGTGGGATGGCATCACTAATTCAATGAACATGAACTTGGGAAAGCTCCGAGAGATGGTGAGGGACAGGGAGGCCTGGCATGCTGCAGTCCATGGGGTCGTAAAGAGTTGGACACAGCTTGGCAAGTGAACAACATTACTATATATAAAATACAAAAACAGTAAGAACCTACTGCATAGCACAGGGAACTGTATTCAATATCTTGTAAGAATCTTTAATGGAAAAGAATTTGAAAAAGAACACACACACACTATATATATATATATAATGTATACACACAGTATTCTTGAGCTTCCCTTGCTGCTCAGCCGGTAAAGAATCTGCCTGCAATGCGGGAGGCCTGGGTTCGATTCCTGGGTTGGGACGATCCCCTGGAGAAGGGAAAGGCTACCCACTCCAGTATTCTGGCCATGGAGAAGTCCATGGGGTCACAAAGAGTCGAACACAACTGAGCAACTTTTCCACACACACACGTATGTAGAACTGAATCACTTAGCAACTGAAAACACTATAAATGAACTATATATCAATAAAAAATTTATATAATTATACCTTTAAAAAGAGGAACACTATCTAATCTACTCACCTCTGTGCAGTCATTCAGAAGAGACACTGTGGTGTCAGTGGGGTTGATGTTGATTGTCTTTAATTCAATTAGGTTATTTAGTGAATTTCCACCTAGGAAATAAAGGGGCAGGGGCATAAAGGAATCAGACAAAGGAGTTTTCGTTATATAATAGAAGATACTTTCTGAGTAAAGTAACTCAGTTACCTGACACGACCACGAGGGAAGGCATGTAGCTACTGTCAGCAGGATCTACAATCATTTTTAATCTATGAACAAGAACATCTGGGAAAATCTCCAAACGAATCCAATGCTTTAAAAGAGAAAGAAACACGTATTCTACTCCATTACTTGTTTAATAGAAGAAAGCCTCCCTCTATGCCCCAGAAATGATGCGTTTATGGCCTTTTGACCTAAGGTGGTCCACTAATATCCATCAATGGGTGGGTCACAGAAAACATTAGAATCAAAGCAGAGGAAAAGCACCGTTCTCCAAGCCTAACCTTCATGGCTGGATGAGGCACACCCACATATAAGTGCAATTAAAATAACATATAAAGATAAACATATATTTATTAGGGTATATTAGAAAATCTTCTAACAAGAAGCAGAATCTGAACTCATACATTTTATGTGGGGCAGTAAAACAAAACACAGCCCTATTAAACTCTCCATCAGTTAGATAAAATCTATCACTTATATTTTTTAAAATCTCTGACAATGAAAACTAGATGGCATATCACTCTGTACCTTTAAAATAATTATGAACTAAAATATAAAATGAGTACTGACAGGTGACATCCCAGTATACCTTCATAGGATTTTCAAAGTTTGTGTTCAAACTCTAAGACATCACACATCTAAACAGAAGTGTCTCTGGACGCGCCCCCACGGCCGACTACCTTTCCTTGTGAACCAGAGGACTGCCAGCAGGGCTCACTGCCATCAATAAGACGAGAAGCTTGGTTCACAGAGGACGACACGTTCAGACTCTTCACCATCCGGGCCCAGCTATCCAGCAGCATTCCTGGCTGACTGCTGTGACAGCGTTTCAGCTGTTTTCCAGAACGGCCACAAAATATTGCAGACTGTCCTATTTAATGATGGCCAAACAGTGTTAATACTTGTAGAACAGAAACTTCACAACCAAGAAATAAAGAATATTGCATAGTTGAGTTCCTTACTTCAAGAAAACAGTAAGTTTCCAAATTAGAAGGAGCTATTACATAATACTTAAACGGCTTCAAAAAAACGTAGCCAAGGTATTTCATCCCAATTTATGAGATGAAGTTCATATAATGCTATGATTTATTCCACTTGACTCCCTCAAGTAACAACAGTGACATATCTCCAGATAGAAGGATATATATAAGTGGGGTATGAAGTTCAGTAACTGTGCTTACAGAAGACATTCTTTAAAAAAGTTTTCATAAATGCAACAAAAACAAACTTGAAGAGTTTCTACTTCCATAAATGGCAAATCTGGAAATTGATCTAGCTCTTCCATTGAGGACAAGTAGAAGAGGCAGACAAAACATTTAAAGATGAATAAATCTTGAAAATATCAGAGTAAACAAGCTGATAAAGAATTGTGGGACCAGAATCAGAGGAAGGCTAAGATGAAAAGTGTCAGAACGAGCTGCCCTGTGGATCAAAATATACTTTTCCCCAGTGGTATTTGTCAGTTTCTAGCGGGAGCCTTAAACAGGACGCACAGCACAGCCCATCAGGAAAGAAGAGACGCAAAGAAAAGCTCACACCCTGGGCTCGGCTCTCAACGGGAAGAGCCACAGAGGAAGAGAAGCGTCAACTCTGCAAGGCTATCTGTTTCCAGACTGCAGCTCTGCATGAAATCATCTCAGTCAATGAAACTGGACTGAGGTGAGCCCAGACGTCAATATTTACTTACGCCAATTACCTAGGATTCCCAAATGGCACTAGTAGTAAAGAACCTGGCTGCCGACAAAGGAGATACAAGAGAGGGGTTCAATCCCTGGGTGTCAGGAAGACCCCCTGACCCCCGAGGAGGGCATGGCAACCCCCACCAGTATTCTTGCCTGGAGAATCCCATGGACAGAGGACCCTGGCAGACTACGTCAACAGGGTTGCAAAAACGTCTGACTCAACTGACTTGACTTAGCACATACACATGCACCAATTACTTAGAAGATCAACCCTCTCTCCCTCAATCTCTGGAGAAAGGTAGCATCCTAGGCCTCAAATTGATTCAAGAAGTAACTTTTGTTACCATAATGTCCAGTACATGATGGAAAATGAGGAGACAAGAAAACATGACTACAAACCTATGACAAATGACAGACAATAGAGAAAGACTCACAGAGGACCCAGATAGAATTATAAAGTACAAATTTTATAATAACTATACTTAGTATGTTTGAAAAGATAAGATGCTGAATATTTCATCAGAGAATTTAAAATTATTTTTAAAAAGATTAGAACTGTTTAATATGGCAATTAAAATAAACAACTCAATGAATAGGTTTACCAGCAGACTAGACTCATATGAAAAGAGAACTAGCAAAAATTATCTAGAATGAAGAACTCAAGAGCAAAAGTTTAGAAAACATAAATGATGTGAAAAATTTAACAAACAGAAATAAGATCTGTCTTATCAGAAAGAAGAGTCTCAAAAGAGAAGGAAAAGAAAAGAGGGCATAGATTAACATTAGAAAAAATACTGGATGACGGGAAATTGTCCAAAACGAACAAAAGATATCAAAGCACAGATTTTAAAAGCCCCACTTTGAAAGTTGGAAAAATAAACCTTAAATTTTTTTACCACACACACCAAAAAAGGGTAGTTATGTGAAGTGATAGATGTGTTAACCAACCTTGCTGCAATAATCATTTTGCAATATATGTGTACCAAATCATCTCACTGAACACTTTATACTGATACAATGTCATATGTCAATTATAGCTCAAGAAAGTTGGAAAATTTATTAATTAAAAGCATTACTAACTGCAAGAAAGATAAATACAAAGAAATATATATATATGCATATGTAAGATTTGTGTAAGATAAAAACAAGAGTATCTCAAAAGCAGATTAAGGGGAAATACAAAGAATAAATTAGCTTTAAGGGAATAATAACTAAACTGACTTCAGCTGAAATAATATAAACCTAATTACAATGGAATAGTATTTTTAAAGTGCTAAAAGTCCCAGCAAAAATATTTTTTTTAAATAAAGAAGAAATAAAGACACACAAAAACAGAGTTCATAATCGTAGAGATAAATTAAATAAAATATTAAGGGCTATTCTTCAGGCAGGATAAAAATAATGACAGATGAAAAATGAAACATACAGAAAGGAATAGAGAAAAACTGCGGTTCATGGGGTTGCAAAGAGTTGGATACAACTTAGTGACTAAACAACAACTAATATTAAGTATGTGAAAAAAAAATTCAACAAACACCGACCACAAAAAATAACAATCCTATGCCTTATATTGTTTAAGATGTATATGTGTGAAATTTTTAAACACAGTAATAAAAACATGGTAATTTAAATCAGAATGATGGTTAATTAAGTTAAAGGAACCTCAGATCCTTGCACTGCTTAGGAGGAGGATAAAAATACTAAATAATGATTAGGTTTATAAGACAAAAAAGATCATAATATCTTTAGCAACTACTAATACCAAAAATGTATACAATATACACTACTTTTATAGTACATGAATATACACCAAAAATGTTTAACTTCTAAGCCAGTGAGCATGTGTTGGTGCAGGGTGGTGGGGGGTAGGGTGGTTGGCTAAATAACACAGAATTTATAAGTCCAAAGGAAGATGGAACGGGAAAAAAAAAGGGAACAGAAGACAGACGGGACAGCAACAACAAAAAAGCACTGAAAAGCTGATTAATTTACAAATATATGTTTCAGCAACTGCCTTAAACATAAATAAATACCTAAATGATCAAAATAAGAGACAAATACCATCACATTGGAATTTTTTAAAAAACTGCCAACAAGATTACAGAAAGACTGAGGGCAAAAGGCTACAAAAAGATATACTGAGCAAACACTAACTTCAGCACAGAACCGCAAAAGACATTTTTTCAGACAGGCTAAAACATGTGTAAACTCCCAGGAAATGCCAAGTCCTATGACTAAACAAGTTTCCCCCAAAATGTCAAAGATTAATCAGGATACACATCTGAATGCAAAGCAGAAACTAGTAAAAAGATACAGGTAGAAAATGCTGACATCTTTGAAACTTAAAATCAATGAATAAAAGAAAATAATTCCAATGGAATTTTAAGGATATTTTTAAATGATGATGAAATATTACTACCTATCAGTATTATAAGATACAGCTTATGCTTAAACATAAATTAAAAATTTTAAGTTCAAATATCATAAAAGATAAAAGTGAGAAATTAATGAACTAAGCATTCAGAGGGGAGGGGGGAAATCAACCTAAACCTAAATTTTATAGGAAAAAGAAATGATAAAGATCTGAGAGACACGAATTCAAAGTCAAAAGTTAGTTCTTTGAAAAGCCTAATAAAATTTATAAACCCATGGCACGATGATCAAAAAAAACAAAAAACAAAAACAAGAAAAGTTAGCCCTGAAAAGGACCAACAGAGTAGACTAGAGAACCCAGGAAAAAACTCTCACATCTATGGTCAACTGATGTTCAGAAAGGGTGCCAAGACCATTCAATAGTGAAAGGACAGTCTTCTCAACAAATAGTTTTGGGAAAACAGGATACACATACTTCAGTTCAGTTCAGTCCCTCAGTCATATCCGACTCTTTGCGACCCCATGAATCGCAGCACGCCAGGCTTCCCTGTCCATCACCAACTCCCAGAGTCCACCCAAACCCATGTCCATCAAGTCAGTAATGCCATCCAGCCATCTCATCCTCTGTCATCCCCTTCACTTCCTGCCCCCAATCCCTCCCAGCATCAGGGTCTTTTCCAATGAGTCAACTCTTCGCATCAGGTGGCCAAAGTATTGGAGTTTCAGCTTCAACATCAGTCCTTCCAATGAACACCCAGGACTGATCTCCTTTAGGATGGACTGCTTGGATCTCCTTGCAGTCCAAGGGACTCTCAAGAGTCTTCTCCAACACCACAGTTCAAAAGCATCAATTCTTCGGCGCTCAGCTTTCTTCACAGTCCAACTCTCACATCCATACATGACCACTGGAAAAACCATAGCCTTGACTAGACAGACCATTGTTGGCAAAGTAATGTCTCTGCTTTTTAATATGCTATCTAGGTTGGTCATAACTTTCCTTCCAAGGAGTAAGCGTCTTTTAATTTCTTGGATGCAATCATCGTCTGCAGTGATTTTGGAGTCCCAAAAAATAAAGTCAGCCACTGCTTCCCCATCTATTTCCCATGAAGTGATGGGACCGGATGCCATGATCTTAGTTTTCTGAATGCTGAGCTTTGAGCCAACTTTTTCACTCTCCTCTTTCACTTTCATCAAGAGGCTTTTTAGTTCCTCTTCACTCTCTGCCATAAGGGTGGTGTCATCTGCATATCTGAGGTTAGTGATATTTCTCCCAGCAATCTTGATTCCAGCTTGTGCTTCTTCCAGCCCAGAATTTCTCATGATGTCCTCTGCATATAAGTTAAATAAGCAGGGTGACAATATACAGCCTTGACGTACTCCTTTTCCTATTTGGAACCAGTCTGTTGGTCCATGTCCAGTTCTAACTGTTGCTTCCTGATCTGCATACAGGTTTCTCAAGGGGCAGGTCAGGTGGTCTGGTAGTCCCATCTCTTTCAGAATTTTCCACAGTTTATTGTGATCCACACAACCAAAGGCTTTGGCATAGTCAATAAAGCAGAAATAGATGTTTTTCTGGAACTCTCTTGCTTTTTCGATGATCCAGTGTTCGGCAATTTGATCTCTGGTCCTCTGCCTTTTCTAAAACCAGCTTGAACATCTGGAAGTTCACGGTTCACGTATTGCTGAAGCCTGGCTAGGAGAATTTTGAGCATTGAGAAAGGCGTTGCCTTTCTTTGGGATTGGAATGAAAACTGACCTTTTCCAGTCCTGTGGCCACTGCTGAGTTCTCCAAATTTGCTGGCATATTGAGTGCAGCACTTTCACAGCATCATCTTTCAGGATTTGAAATACAGCCTTAATACATACTTAAATACATACTTAAAAGGATGAAATTACATATTATACTATGTATAGAAAATAACTCAAAGTGGTTCAACCTATAAACCTCTTATAAACATAGGGACTGACTTTCAGAACTCTGGCTTTAGCAGTGATTTCTGAAGTTGACCCAGAAATAAGTATGACATCAAATGCACAGGCAAACAAAAGAAATGATAAATTAAAATTCATTAAAAGGTACAACTTTTATCACAGAATCCTATCAAGAGAGTGAAAAGAAAAAGGGTAGAATATTTGCAAATCACATATCTGATTTGATGCCCACAATATATAAAGAATTCCTACAAACTAACATCAAAAGTTTTGAAACTGAATTGACACACCTCTTTGCCAAAGATATATAAATAGCAAAAAGCACATGAAAAGAGGCTCAGTGCCATTTATCACTAGGGAAACTCAAAAATCAAAATCACAGTGAGATAACTACTTCTCACCATCAGCATGGCTGTAATTCAAAAAAGAAGAAAATAAAATGGTGAGCATATGGAAAAACCAGCATCCTCATACACTGCTGGCAGGAATGTAAAATGCTACAGTCACTTTGGAAAACATTTTGATGGTTCCTTAAAAACAAATAACTACAGAATGGCCGTGCAATTCTACTCCTAGTTTTCAAATAGGGACACATTTGTACATCAGTGTTCATAGCAACATTGTTCACAACAGCTGAAAGGTACAAACAACCCAAATATCCATTAACAGAAGACTTGATAAGTAAACTGTGATATATACATACAATGGACTATTAGTCATAAAATGAAATTAAGTTCTGATACACGCTATGTAACATGGATGAACCCTAGAAACATAATCTAAGGTGAAATAAGTCAGATACACAAAAACACAAATTTTGTGTGGTTACACTTATAAATGAGGTACCTAGAGTTGTCTAATTCAGAGACAGAAAGTGGATAAGAGGTCGCCAGGGAGGGAAGAATGGGCATTATTGCTTAATTGGTACACTCCTATATTGAAATGGTGAAAAAGTCTTAAAAATACTGAGTGTTGACAGCGTGCAATATTCTCTTAATTATACACTGAAAAGTGATTAAAATGGCAAATTTTATGTTGCATATATTTTACCATAATAATATATATATACACATATATATATACACAAACACACTAAAAGACATACAAATACATCTACCCAATTCCACATCCTATCCAACAAAACATTTATTAGTTTCTTGAGTCCACTTACTCTTCTTTATGGAAATACAAGCAAACAACACTGTTATTCTAGTTCCATGGACCACTCCTTGTTAGAAAAAAAAAAACAGCAATTCATCAAGTGGGCAGGACCATCTTTCCTGTCTCACTGTGTACATAGTTTAGTGCTCACCAATATGAACTTTAAAGAGCAAAATTAAGTATCCACAATAATTATCTCATTAATAACAGTCTGATGAAAGAGAAGATAACCAGTCTACTATACCTGGTTCATTTATTCTGCCAAATGTATGCCTGGTGTTGTGTTTTCTGGTTTTGAAGCAAGCTTCACAAAAATCAAAGTCATCACAGTTTCTGCATTTGAATCTAGATCCATTGATAGGAAACATCTGACAGCCATCACACCTATTTTTAAAATAGCCATTGAGTTGGTAAGAAAAACATGAGGTCATCTATCAAACTTAATTCCAAAGAAAATCATTCCTCCCAAACAAATCTAGCAATATAAAAATAAAAACTCACGTAACACCAGGGTGAATACTAGGTACCAGCTCCATTTCTGATAACAGCCCAGTCCAGTGAGACTGCTGAGGAAAGTCGACAATAACATCTTTTCCATTGGCACTGAAAGCTAGGACAAACAGAAATTGTTTGAAACATCTCTGTCACGAACAAAAACCTAAAATTAAAATTAAATCTATACCTGGCTATGTGATATTGTATTATAGTTATTTTTGTTTTACAGAGTACTTCTCTTTTAGAGAGGCATGCTAAGACACTTTTGCATGAACTAACACATGATGTCAATTGGGAATCAGCTTCAAAATAATGGAGGGAGAGGATCATGGATGAACAACTTTAGCCAGTTGTTGTCAACTGCTGAAGCCAGGTGATGAGTACACAGCAGTTCTTTATACTATAGTCTCTATTTTTGTATATGTTTGAAATTTGCTACAATAAGAAGGTTCATTTAATTACAGCAAGCAAAAACTCCATTCAGTATCTTAGGGAATAAAAATTACGTTAATAATATATCTACTGCCCTTTAGTGAACACTACTCTAAATATTAACTTCTAAATCAAGTTATTCTTTAAATTTATCTTTGCTTTGATTTGTAAAGCTTTGAAAAATCACTTAAGAAACTGTTAAACAAAACTGAAAACTGTTAAAGTAAAATGTCAAATAAGCTACTTTGTTAAATAAGCTACACTGTTCTTATGTAAACTTAAGAAACACTAATACCCCTGGTCCCCTGGGAAGGTACCACCATTGTGGCCATTTTTAATCTAAGCTATACAGTAAGAGTTTTTCCTACAAGGATCAAGGAAGACTAAACAAAGAAAAATGGCACTGAAAGCAAATTTAAAGATAAAACCACACAAATACTTAATCATTTCTCATGCAACTGTTAAAATGGATACGTATACCATTTAAAGTGTGCCATGTTTGATTTGAAATCTCAAGAATATCATATTAAACATAAAGTGAGGAAAATTTTGTGTTTCCAGGTGCTGACTTCTATCATTTGCACAAAGCCATTTCTTAAATTTATTAAAAGAGAGAGAAAAACACTGAGGGAGCTAGCCATTTGGCAGGATTGACAGAACAACTTCAAAAAACCCCAGCACAAGGCCACACTGAGACTGCAACAGACTGAGGTAAAAACAAAGCCACTCTTTTAACATATCCGGTCACGTTCAATCTAATCCAAACCACAAGCCCAACCTGATTAGTATAAACAACTGCTTCCTTGCCAGACATACTCTCATCATGAGTCCATTATCTCTTCCAAACAGTATTTATTAAGATATCCATTCTGAGAATTACCCCAATTTCCTGAACCCTCCCCAAAATACCAAATGCAAACTCCATCAGTCTTTGTTGCACCACTTATGAAGACATCCCATTGCCAGGATATGCACTCTCCCATGCTGCAATGAGTTAATGCACCTGACTGTCCAATAACAGGTGTGCTGCAGCTCTACAGAGTACTGAAAAGCAAAAGAATACTACGTATAAATCATAAGGCTTGTTTTTCCTGCCCTTGAATGGAAAAAAAAAAGAGTTTACGTTAGTTGATGAAAAGCTAAACACTTGGGAGTTTCCTTGCCGAGGCAGTACTACCTTTCACAACCCCCACACTTTGATGAGTCACAGATCCCCACTTGTACTTCGGTGTTGTGACCGAGGCTTTGACACGAACTTTATCACCAATTTTGATGTGAGAAGGAGAACTTGGTGGAGGATAGCCTAGAGATTCCAATAAAAAAGAAATATAATTAGCATTCATTCAGCAACTCTGAATCTAATTAAGAAAGTCAAAAGAACTTAATAAAGAATGTTCTCACCTATAAGTTCCACATGAATATACCTAACCCAGTAAGTGCCTCCTTTCTGCTGCCAATCACACTGCACATTGAGGTCATGTAATCCATCCCTATCCAATTTGATGACTTTGCCCACATCTCCTTCACACACCTCTTCATATGTTCGACAGCATCTAACCATCATTCCCACCTAAAATTAAGTTAAAAATACAGTCCAATATTAGGTGAAACGATCAATTATAAAGAAGCACTATTCTAGTCCTAAGAAAGAATCCCCTCTAGCACCCAGTATGCTCTCAATATCATTTTACACAAAATGGTACCAGGACTCTTAAGAAAACTGCCTGGCTTGATGTTTGGGGCAGGAAATACACAAGATGAATTTGGATCAATTTGTGCCCTAAAGCAAGGGAGCTATCAAAGATTAACGGGCTCCCTCAAAAGAATAACCTGACCAAGAGGGAAAATGAATGAAACATATCAAATTCATAACAGCCAAAAACCTCATCATATAAGCAAATTAAAGTTTGCCCTGCACCTTAAGAGAGTCAAGTTGGGGTGTGCTTTTATGCTGTGATACACTGTTTATGTTAACATGGATAGCAACCTGTGTTGACTATAACTTAGATATTTCATGTCATTCTGTAGTCAGACTTTGATTTTGATTAACAAGGAACTATCAGGTCCTTTAAATATATATATGTATATATTCCTAAAAAAAAAAAAAAAAGGTTTCTTGGTCATCTTTTTATAGTACAGGATACCAATACACAACTGAAAATTCATAATACAAACAAACAAAAAGCAACCATCTATTCTGCCTTTCCTATAAAAACTATTTTACAGTGACAAGAGTTGATAAGAAAGTTTTTTACAATGTACAGAACTCTAGCTAATATATTTGGAAGGAATGACAAATTTAGAAAACCACTATTATGCAACCTTTCTTAATGGGTCTAGATAATACCATTAATCACTACTAAAGCTCCAAGATGGACAATTAATAAAGACTGGATGGTACAGATGACAAGTAACAATGCATGTTGGGCCATAATACAATACAGTCTTTCCCAAGATGCAGCCAGAGTCCAACCAACCTCCAGCCCTCACTCTGACTTTACAGGAGATGCAGAGAGGGAGGAAAATGTGGGGCAACGTAATTTTAGTCATAAATAAATGGCATGAAAAGAAAAAACAAGAGCGAAAAATGGTTCTAGGTTAAAAATACACATCACCCAAATGTGTGTGGGATCTTATTTGTATCTAAATCTTAACAAATTACTATAACAAGCCATTTTTGGGGAAAACTGGGAAAATCTGAGCCTAAATTAGATAATGAGATAATAGTAAGGAACTACTGTTTACTTTGTTAGGCAATGTTAAGTAACAGCACTGTCAGTATGTTAAAAATAAATCCTTTATTTAGGGATACATGCTGCTGACTTATTTAGAGGAGAAGTGAGACCATTTCTGAGATTTCCTCTGAAATATACTAATGGGACGGATGACCCGCTGGAGAAGGGATGGCTACCCACTCCAGTGTTCTGGGGCTTTCCTGGTGGCTCAGCTGGTGAGGCATCCACCCGCAACGCAGGAGACCTGGGTTCAGTCCCTGGGTTGGGAAGACACCCTGGAGAAGGGAAAGGTTATCCACTCTAGTACTCTGGCCTGGAGAATTCCATGGACTGTATAGTCCATGGGATCGCAAGAGCGACTGAGCAACTTTCACTTTCACACTAACTAGAGAGGAAGGCCTGGCAATTCACTCCAGTATTCTTGCCTGGAAAATCCCACGGACAGAGGAGCCTGGTGGGCTACAGTCCATGGGGTTGCAAAGAGTCGGACACAACTAAAGCCACTTAGCACACACACATGCTAACTATAACAAAAGAACTAAAACAGGAAAAGAAAGAATTTAAGGTTGAAAAGGACTACACAAAAAGCATAGCTAAATAGTTACAATTAGATGGCAAGAAGAAGACTACTTAGAGAAAAAAAAAAGCAAAACTAGATTATAGAAGTGTCCAGAAAGGGATAATCAAGAAGCACATGTGTGTGCCGCACCACTGTGGGCAAGCCACCTTCTGCACGCCTTCTGCTCCTCTGTCCTCTGCTCCAGTCACAGCTCCTCCCCTGGTACCTGCTGTGCCCGCCCTCTCTGACTCTCTGAGATGCTCAAACATCTGCTGAATGAAAACCTAAGCAATCAAGGTTCCAGCCCAACACCATTACTCACCTGAATATTCTCTCTCACATACACAGCATAGTCATCATTACTTAAGAAATCAGCTCGCTTTTTATAAGTCTGGCTCTCTGTTACAACAGCACCAGTGGACTACAAAAGATAAATACTTTTTTTTAAATGGTGAACCAGATAAACCTACTTAAAAAGAAAGTAGTAAGTGAAATCCATAATATTAAAAAAGTATATAATATTATTCTATGTTTTCACTATAAAATTCTTCACTTAAAAAAAGACTAATAACAACAGCACTGTAAGCAGAATAAATCTCAAAAGCTGAAAGTACAGAAAATTTCTGAGGCAATTCCAAATCAATCCCATAAAACAACACACTTGAGTCAGAAGTAAATGTCCTATAAATAATGATTTTCTAAGATCATCTCTAATGGCTGCCCAGCACCAGCAGATGTTAAAGCGAAAAGCAATTAAGGCACAGAAAACCCAGGCAGCCCTTAGTAGCTTTGCCACATGCCCGGCAGAACCACAGAGAGGCCCCATGGAGCAGTGCAGAGGAATCCAGAACTCAGAACAGACGGGCACAAGGGAAGCACTGACCATAGCATAGGCCGTGTCATCCACATCCTCCATCACCTCCTCGTCTGAACATTCCTCAGACCCCGTGTCTGCATCTGAGAGGTCCGTGACCTGCACATCGGCATGGTCCAGCAGCCACCCAACCAAGGCTTCCACGCCTAGGAGCAAGCACACAGCACAACCACAGTGAGGACCACAGCACCTGCATGCCCAAGGGGCCTCTGACATTAGTATTTCAAGGGAAGCCTACAAACAGGAGGGCAGGCACATTACGTCAAACACCCATAAGGAAAATACAGTACCTGGCAAGCCAGAAGCATTCCCAGAGGCACCAGTGAGCGACTTGAGCGCAAACTCTATGTTCCTTCTAGGAAATCCCATCTCCATGAGCTGAACTACAATGGGCAGAACAGGACCAGGAGACTGCTTGTGCTTCCTCGCTCTGCCTGGGCGAATATGCTGCACAGTGACAGGGGTCGTGGCCTCACTGGAGCCGCAGTCTTCAAACGCAGGGCTCAGTGGGTGGGCAGACTCCACAGCCAGACACTGACACACAGCCAAGGCGGCAGCCTGCGCAAATGAAGGCAGAGTTTGTAAATCAGGGGACTAAGGAGTCTAGGGAAATGCAAACTACAGACTACTATGACAAACTGCAGTGCAGAAATATAGAAACCCAGGCTTACATGTGTATTTTTAAATGAATGGATAAAACATGTTTAAAAACAAAAAGACAACTTTCACAGTTTAATGAAGAGGAAAGATTCGATGACCCAATAACTTCTACTTCAGTATACACAGTCTACCTGAAAAGTTAGCAAACTATCAATGTCCACCAAGGAAACTTCACAGAAGCACTGAGCTATGAGTGAGCAACACGCCAAGGTGAACAGAGGTGAGAGGTCTGATGGGGTGGGAGAAACAGACCCTCGCCCTTCCCAAAGACAAGTCAGTATTTGTCATAAAGTAACGGGGCCAGGTGCCATGGTCTTAGTTTCTTTTAATATTGAGTTTTAAGTTTTTTCTCCTGCTTTACACTCATCAAGACACTCTTTAGTTCCTCTTCACTTTCTGCCATTAGAGTGGTATCAACCGCATATTGAGGTTGTTGATGTTTCTCCCGCCTAACTTGATTCTAGCTTGTAACTCAGCTTGTAACTGGCATTTCTCTTGATATGGCTCAGCATAATGGTTAAATAAACAGAGTGACAACAGATAGCCTCCTTTCTCAATCCTAAACCAATCAGTTGTTCCATACAGGGTTCTAACTGTTGCTTCTTGACCCGAATACAGGTTTCTCAGGAGACAGGCAAGATAGTCTGGTATTCCTGTCTCCTTAAGAGCTTTCCACAGGGTTATGATCCACACAGTCAAAGGTTTTAGTGTAGTCGATGAAACAGAGGTGCATGTTTTTCTGCAATTCCCTTGCTTTCTCTATGATCCAGTGAATTCTGGCAATTTGATCTCTGATTCCTCTGCCTTTACTAAACCCAGCTTGGATATCTGGAAGTTCTTGGTTCACATAATGCTAAAGCTTAGCATGCAAGATTTTAAGTATGACCTTACTAGCTTGGGAGATGAGTGCAATTTTCCAATGGTCAGAACATTTTTTAGTACTACCCTTCTTGGGAATCAGGACGAGGATTGACCTTTTCCAGTCTTGTGGCCACTGCTGGGTCTTCCAGATTTGCTAATAATTATGAATTTTGCTCAAAATATTCTTAAAAACTGTTTGAAGACCCTGGAGAAAACAGGAATGGGGCAACCTTGAGCACAAGGGAAGCCCACAGGCAAGCTACTACCAGGGGCAGTGTCCCTGGACGGCAGCGGGCCAGAGCAAGGACAGGTGAGGGAGAGCCACAACACGCGCAACCGCAAATCCCTGGCTGACTGCAAAATGGAGTGTATGTGAGACTGCAGATCCCAGCCACAAGAAACTGCTGGAAGACCCAGTGCTAAGACGGTGTGCCATCCTAGTCCAACCAAGTTTCAGCATTTTGGTCAAGATACAAAAGCTTCCACTGGAAGAGGTTCTAAATCTCTCAGAATTAGAGACTAGGAACCAGCACTAAGGGGAAAACGATAAATCATCACCAAAAAGTCTAGAACCAACCTCCTTAAGACTGAAGTAAACTACCAGGTACTGAACCATCTACAAAAGAAAACAAAAGACATTTCACACAGAGCAATAAAATGCCACCTGAATTTCCATCAGGATCAAGGGAGAGGGGCTTCCCTAGTGGTCCAGTGGTTAAGAATCCACCTTGCAATGTGGGACAGCAATTGGATCTCTGGTCCGGGAAGATCCCACATGCCATGGGGCAACTAAGTCCATGGGTCAAAGCCCCTGAGCCAGGGCACTACTGCCTGCAAGGCACAACCACTGAAGCCCTCCCACCTACAGCCTATGCTCCCCAACAAGAAAAGTCATCACAACAAGACGCCCACAAACCGAAACCAGAGACAGCCCACGTGCAGAAATGACCCACCACAGCCAAATAATGAATAAATAAATAAATCTTTTAAAAAAAAAAAAGAATCAAGGGAGACAAAACCACCGTAGCTCTCTCTCTGGAACAAGAGCCCTTCCTGATTCATAAAGGACGACTCTAGGTCTACTTGTTTCCTCCAAGTCTTATTTTTCCCTCAACTCTGGGCACCTCCCAGCATGGCTCTGGGCTGCAACTGCTCAACACCCTTTTCATTGATTAGCTCCTCATTCCTGAGCCTCCTGCAGGAGTTATCTGACAAATGACTTGCAACATTGCCTTGCAGCAACTGTAACCCCATCTCCCATCCCAGGTTTTCAGACCTAAGGAGTAGCTGGCACTCGGACCTGGTCTGAGAACACCTGGCACCCTCCTCCCCCGGTGCCCCCATGCCCAGGGTTTCCTCAAGAATCCGTCTGCACCCAACTGGCTTCCCAACTCACTCTGGATGCGGGCTCCCCACAGGGTCTTAGTCTCTGAGTATTCTACTAGGGTATTTTCCACCTGCCAAATTGTCTGCTCAAGATTTTACTCCTGTCTTTGATATTTTTTTCCAGAATGTTTAATATAGTACACAGCAAAAAAGATTTTTTAAAATATCTAGTCTTCCATGTGGTGGGCCATACTCAGTCCTATCAGGGCTCTTCTATGGGAACACGCCCACAGGCCCCCTCCCCCTCAGCCCACCATGTGTGCGGTGCAGGGCACATGCTCCAAAACAGGGTGTTGGCTGAGAGCCCGGGCAAGTTCGAGAAAGGCTTTGGAGTGAGTGAAACAAATGAACAAGCACCATACAGTACTCCTAGGTCTAACAGAGCTCTTTCAATAATAATACTTCCTGGAAAAAGATCCCTCCATGAATACTTGAGCATTAACTCATGATGAATCTAGTTAATTTTTACAAACAATTCACAGAAACTCAAAATAAGATTAAACTTTTAACTCATTCACTTTCTGACTAGTATCACAGTGCTCTATGACAGACACGGTTAAAACCTACCTAGTCATGAGAATTATTTTGGCATATCTTTTAAAATTCAAACCATATCCTTAAGAGAATACACTTCTGGCACACACACAGAAAAGCTGTTTATAGTTTAATGCAGCAGATTAAAATGACCAGGTCTACTGACCATACCTCAAGCTCCTGTTTGTCAAATATGGCCTTCACAGGAGACGGCTGGGTGGCCGAGGCCAATAACTGCTGCAAGAGGGTCATGGGGGGCTGCGGCCCTTCAGGAGACATGTCCACAAGGTCAGGGGATACAGCTGCTCCATCATCTGAGTTTAAAAACAAAACACAGTGACACTGCATTTTCAACCACACACACTTCTTTACTGTGAAAGACAGCGCACTAGTCATGTTAGACCAGACATGACCTCTACCTAATCAAGCATTAGGCAAGCAAAATCTTCAAGGGTTTTTCACTCCCTACTTTCTGGCCTCAGTCCTTCTTTAACTCATCTGTCTGTGTCTTTAAAGCCAACCAAAGCTACTTCCCAGATTACTGCCCTTAGTCCAGTTCTTTGCCTTTGCCATCTTGGTGTACACTCATTTCTGCAGAAACCCCTTCTATGAAACCCCCAAGTACGTATCTCCAGCCCAAGCTTTTGTTAACCCTTGTTCAGACTATAACCTGACACCAAACCCAAATATGACTAGGGGTTGTAAATCTTCTCAAAGTGCCAGAGAGTGAACAGTTTAGGCTCACTGACCATAGGATCTGTCACAGCTACTCGACTCTGCCACTGAAACGTAAATGCAGCCAGAGATGACGTAAACAAGCTGGTGCAGCTAGGGGCTATGTTCCCACAAACTGTATAAGACAGGTGGCTGTGGTGTTTTCCTTAAAGCCCTGTTCTAGACAGCTCCATCTGGAGCCCCTGTTCTGCCCCAAGTAAGGGATGGTAATCCTGATTCAGTGCTGCCATAGTTCCTCAGTGGGATAACCACAGAACAGTCAATCCAATTTCCTGGGCTCTGGTTCCCTAATCCTCTACAGTTGTGGCTTATCTTCAAGGTCCTTAATGTCTAATCAAGAATGAATCTGCACTTTTATTACATTTACTTCATACTCAGCATGCTGTAATTAAATTCCTAAGTCAAGGAAA
Organism: Cervus elaphus; assembly: GCF_910594005.1. Classification (NCBI taxonomy): domain Eukaryota; kingdom Metazoa; phylum Chordata; class Mammalia; order Artiodactyla; family Cervidae; genus Cervus; species Cervus elaphus. The sequence goes on from NC_057847.1 coordinate 2,690,626, forward strand.
CGTAACTCTTAAGTTAAGGAAAAACACCACATACTCCACTGGACTTTCTAATTTTGTCAACAGCACTCCTCCCTGTCTTCCCTATAACTCGAGCTTGAAACATTAGCCACCTTTGACTTTTCAATGATTTTCCAAGAGGTCATCATCTAAAAAGACTATAGCATCACAGTCTCTACTGGTACTTTCTTTCCATTTTTTCATGCCTTCCCTTGGAAGACACTTTATCACTTGACACAATTTCCCCATCTTCATGATCTCCCAGTTTCAAATACTCCTATAACTCACTACCATATTTGTCATCCTGAATATCCTCCTTATCATGTGAGGCCCTGCCACATATTCCCAGCCTTACATTTCACCCTGGCAGCCACTGCACTCTATCACATGATTCAACTGACCTCTCCCCAGCTTTAGCCCCATATTCATCAATAAGTCCTGAGATCCTTGCAAAGGTCAGTACCCAATTATTCACTGCTTATGCCTCTGCTCCTACTGTCTCCTCCCCCAGGATGGAAACTCCTTACCCCTGCAGCCAGGGGCTGCCACACACCCCAAATGCTGCTTGCCCTCCCCAGTCCTCAGCTCCAGCACCCCAGGACGCCCGTGAAACTGTGCTCACTCGTCTTACAGCACACAGGCCCAGACCATGGACAGTGCCATCTACTTTCATTTTCTCTCCGCACCCTGACTCCAGACAGTAAATCGTAAACAAAGACGATCTTGTTTTCCATAATATTTACCACAATGTCTTTCAAAAGGAGATAATAAAAACATATTTCATAGCTTTTTTTTTTTTTCTATTCAAAGTGAAATGAGCTCACTCCAGAAAACTGAGGTAATACAGAAAAGTACAAAGACAATAAAGTCAGATGAAATTCTACTATCACTATTCTGGTAAGCAGATGAATGCAAATCTACAAACATATGTACAGCAATATCTTTTTATCATTTTCATGTTTCCATGGTATTAAACCTATATATGTATCATCATTTGTGAATGGTGCCATGGTATCCCACTACATGGGTACACCACCTAATAATGGGTGTTCGGGTGTCAGCACAAAAATAACACCAACAAAAAAAGCTATAATGAGCTTCTGGAAACATGTAACACGTGTTTACAGATGAGATGTAAAAAGATGTCAGCACCATGACATCATTTCATGTGATAAATTCCCACAAGACAAATTGTTAAGCAATGAATATACAAATGCATGTATTTTAAAGTCTAACGTTTACTCAAATGCCTGTTAGATGGTTGTACCAACTTAAATCCCCACTAGCATAGCAAAGTATTAGGGTGGTGCCACTCTGTGCACATATGAACCACTTCACCACCTTATTAAAGATGCAGATCCTCATTTTTTAGCTCTGGGATGCAGCCTGAGAGTCCACATTTCTACATGTTCCTCTTAAGTGTCATCAATGCTACTGGTCCTCAGGCCACATCTCATATACTGGGGCAAGAGAACACTGCTTCCCTCCCTCCCCACCAAGTCCCCTAAGGTTTGTCTATCACTTTTCATCAGTTACTGGCCAGACTGCACATCTTCCTTGTACATACAGACGCCATCTGTATTCTCCCTTTCTCGTCCCTTGCCTGTTTTCTACTGGAGTATGCCTTTCTCACAGATCCACAAGAGCTCCTTAAAAAGATACCTGTATGGGCAGCTGCAGCCTCCTGAACAGCGGGCTGAGACAAGATCTGCCTGAGCTGGTCCTGGTGGGAAAGCAGAGCGCGGCCCGCCTTCAGAATATACAGCTTTAACTGCTGGCACCTCAGCAGGTCCAAGTCTACTTGTCCTGTGGGGGAAAAAGCACTGAGCAGGAGAGGCACATGCTGCTGGGGCACACCACCCCAGCTGGCGTTCAGCCCTGAGCAGGTCCTGCCCTGAGGGACTCAGCGGATCACGTCAGAGTCTGTCTGCAGTGCAAGACCTGCCGTTCCCCGTGTTGTGGGGAAGCACGCTCTACCCGCCCCAGGTCTTCTCCCCTTCTTGCTCCCTACACATTACCTTGGGTAGGGGTGACAATTAGATGGCTTAACATAGTAAGAATCATGTTAGCTACTGCTGCATGAATGCTCAGCCACTCTCTTGTGTCCAACTCTTTGCAACCCCATGGACTGTTGCCCACCATGTTCCTTTCGTCATGGGATTATTCAAGCAAGGACATTGGAATGGGCTGCCATTTCCTTTTCCATAACTATCACCAGTATAATCAAATATTTCCTAAATTGCTAAAATTTCAACCAGATACCTACATCACAAATAAAATACTTTCTTGTCTTGCCAAAACATCTATGAGACAATTTTATCAGAGACTTACAACATACAGTTCTATAACTCATCAAAATCATAGCACTCTCTAGAATCTTGGGGCTTCCCTGATAGCTCTAGAATTTTATCTAACCCAACAACTGCAGTAATGTCCCTGAGTTGACTGAGGAACAGCCTAGGGAAGCCACTACAAAGATATAGGCAGCCCACAAGAAGACTGAGACTATAGTCATAGCTGCAGCATTCCAAAGCAAGACATGCTAGAGGTCATGGACAGCAGCATGGAGCTGTGGGAATGAGGGATGGGAGGGCATGGAAGAGTGAGAGGCAAGCTCCAATACCTGGCAGACAGGTGTATTCACTGTGACAGGAAACAGTGGCTAAGGGACAAAGTTAGCTGAATTGTGGACATGCCATGGTTTACTTGCACCTGACCCTCTAGCCAGATAAGTGAACTGGAGATCCAGAGTTAAGTGTTCACTATCGTTAATCCTACAGCAGCAATTACAGGGATGGGAGAAATGGGTGAGAAAACTCAAGAAGAGTGGCCCTAAAGAGCTAGAAATTATGGATGAAACCACAAGGATTTCCAATGTGCAAAGAATAGTCAGGGAGAAGAACTCTCAAAGAACATGTGAGCAGCAATGTAAAGAAAATCAAGACAGCAGTGGAAGAGGAGTATTTTAAGCACGAGTGGCCTTGGTCTTGCGTGGGTGGCCAGCATCCAGATGCCAAGTGAGGCAGGACGAAGCACGCAGGCCCTGCTGGGTATAGCTGTCACGAGGCCAGAGGCAGAGGTCCCAAGGTGTGATTAAGACGGGGTTAGTGGGCAGTGAGAGAGAAAACAGACTCCTCTTCAAAAAGTGTGTTCAGAATATACGCTGGCCTGGTGCTCCCCAGGTGCCACCCCCACCACAGCATCATCCTTTGTATCACACACTCTCATCACCACTCCCACCATCGCTCAACCAATGGCCACTCCGTCTGAACACAAAGGCTTCAGCAATGAAAGAACTTACTGACAAAAGAACAGACATTGCTCAAACACTAGTTAAGACTGTAGCCGTTTCATCATGAAGCACATGTACTGACCTGCAAAACCCTGTTTAGGTGATTTCTTTATTTTGTGCTTTTCCAATTTGCTTCCAGCGAGGTTCACCAACTGAGCCCAGACCGAGAGCATGGGCTCTGTGAAGGGCAGGTTGGTGACACTGAACGCCGCGGCGGGAAGCTGCAGGAAGAGCACAGAGAGACCTTCAAAGTGTGTCCAGTGAGAGGAACGAGCGAGCGTCCTCAAAGTCAGCACGGCCAGGGATCTCACTCTAAAACCACACATGGACTCAAAACTGCTGTTACATCTGAAAACAATGCTGAAAGAGGACCCTGAAGGTAAGATAAAGACCTACGTGTATAGTAAATATAACCTAAATTAATTTTTTGTCAACTTTTTAACAATAATTACATGATGGTGGTAGTTATTCTCAAGTATTTTCTATACATTTTAAATTTTCTATGAGATGCATATATTCCTATAATAATCAAAAACAGCATTTTATTGAAACATACAGTAAAACGGCACTTTTTCACTTTCACTTAGGTTACACAAAGTAACATAATTCACTCACTTTCCCAGTGGACCCCCAGTTCACAGATTTAAGATGACAATACCTGCTGAATAGAGTCATGTCACTCAACACAGTAATTAAGCATTTCCTACATGAAAAAAGATCATCATTTTAAAGAAATCATTTTTAGGTTTTTTCAAAGTTGAGTTGTTCAATAAAAAATAAATCTCATAAATTCACATTCTAAAATAAATACAATTAATATACTTACACAAGACCTTGTAAGTAACTAATGCCCTTTCATGTCTTTAAAGGCTAAAATAAGACACATGAACTGCTAATCTATACAACCCTGTGAGACCCGATTAACCACAGGAATGGAATGCAAACAGAGCGAGAAAGGCAGTCTTCCTCAAGTTGGACAGCAACCTAGAAGGCAGACCCAACTACAAGAACCAAGTTCCTCCCGGTTCTAACATAAAAGCCCTTCACCTCCCCACCTAGCAACATGAACACAAGCGCACTCACTGGCTTCAGCTGATTCAGCGGGCAAACACGACAGGTTCGCAGGTCACAGAACTGCACAGTGATTCTGCCCTTCGGGGTGATGCGAGTCACCGTGCCTTCTCCAAAGTCATCATGCAGGACTTGTCCCCCAAGCCGCACCCGGCCGTCAATGCCGCCAATGACAGCCAGCACTGCCATGAGGCTGCCCACCTCCGGGCTCTCGCCATCAGGAAAGCAGTCATCTATCAGGGCCTAGTGCAGACAGACAGCGAACTCGAGGAGAGCCCAGAGGGCTACCCATATCTTACACATTCACAATTACGCCAAATTTACTTTTTATATTAGTTTCCTCAATAATTTTTTCCCAGTAAAAAATATTTTAAAATATACCCATGAACAAAATACATGGCATTTAAAAAGATAATCTGAAAGCCAAAACAACATTCTACAGAGAAACACTACCAGACGTGCAAGAGCGCGCAGCACCCACCCCGTCAGCCGGCTTTCCCGCACAGCTTCGCGTGACCGAGTGGAGCTGGGAGTTGATGTACTTGTTGATGAGGCCGTTCCACTGGCCCAGGGCGTGCAGGGTGCGGAGCAGCGCCACCACCTCCTCCGCCAGCGTGCTGCTGTGCGTAGCGGTCAGGGAAGCCTGCGGGCGGGCCCTCCGCCTCCTCAGAGCAGACTCTGCAGAACACACACGAAGGAAGGGCTACGTGATGCCCTGCTTGCTCACCCAGGACACCGGGAAGGGGGAGAGCCGCCCACCTCTGAGGAACGGGACATCCGAAGAGCAGGTGGTGAGCAAGCTGCCCAGGAAACCGAAGAGCTTCTCCACAAGGCACTCCATGTCCCTGGCCCGCTCTGTCTTGTCCCATGACGGCAGCACTGCTTGCAGTAAATGCACAGCTAAGATCTGATAAAGGTGATTGAAAACAGCAAGTATTAAAGAAAGCCGTTACCTGACAGATTGTGAGGTAAAAAGATTTTAATTTTTGTTCCTGTAATGCAATTAATCGTGTGAAAATTCTAATATTATTTTACAGCCACATAATTACCTGAAAGTTGGTTAATAATATGAATTATCAGGTTAAAAAAATAAGCTACATTACATATGCAGATACTCATTTAATTAAAAAATAATTTCTTTAGTTTAAATCTTCTCAAGACAAGTATACCACCACTATGGTGAAGATGAGAGCAGCTGGTCATAGAAAAGCAACTCATCTAAGGCTTAACAACTTCATCAATTTAAAATAATCAATATCTTTAGCCTCTTGTCTCAGGGACTCCGAGTTGGCCCTAGTGGTAAAGAACCCGCCTGCTAATGCAGGAGACATAAGAGACACAGGTTCAATCCCTGGGTTGGGAAGATCCCCCAGAGTAGGAAGTGGCAACCACTCCAGTACTCTTGCCTGGAGAATCTCTATGGACAGAGGAGCCTGGCGGGCTGCAGTGCAGAGGGTCACAAAGCACTGAAACAGCTGAAGAGACTTAGTATGCACTGGTATCTAGAAAATCCACCGTGTTAGTTCTTCTGTGCACTCAGGAACCTAATTACGATGGCCAGCCTGATACCAATGCTGATGGGGCTCTCAATCCCAAAACCCACAGTGAGCGTGGACCAGTGTGGCAGCAGTTACCTGGCGCTGTAGGGAGGCAGCGGTGAACGGTGAGTGTCCCTCCACGACCCTCACGAGCAGCGAGATCCAGGGCGGGGAGCTGAGGGCCGCGCACATGTGCGGGGTGAGGGCGATGCTGCGCACGAAGCCCAGGGTGCACCAGCTCCGGTGCTGCTCCCGGCACACCAGCCTGCTGGGGGAGGCTGGCAGAGCAAGACCGGTCAGCTCGCACCCACCTTCCGACAGGGAGCACTCGGTACAGCCTCTCTGCCTTCAACTCACCCGCATCACTTATTTTCAATGATAAGCTCCTTTACAAATACACTACAGTATCACTGACTCTTAAGTGAGAAGAACAGAATACTTGCCAGTTAACTCAAGGAACACGTTACATTTTAAAATCTCTAAGGTACATGGAGTAAATTCACACTCGTTAAGGAATTTCATCTACGTACTATCTCTAAGCAGTAGGAAAACAATCTATAATTCAAGTAGCAGTTATCTGTGGGAGAGCAAATACCACACTTTGTGAATTTCACATGTTTTAAATATCCCCCATGAGCTTGTTTGTATTTAATCTGCATCATAAATTCCCAGCCCAAGTTTTAAGAAGGCTGTATTACTAGAAAAAGAGTAAGAGGTTTTCATGAGACAGTGACCATGTCTGCTCCTCCAGGGTCTCCACGCTTGGACACCTGGGGCTTCCACACTCTCCCGGCTGGCAGAGACTCTGAGGTGGGGGCATGCCATGTGACCTGCTCAGACACCAGACTAGCTCCCCTTCCCCAGTCCAGCGACCCTGCTCGCCAGGGACACCATTCTTCAGACACACACTCGTTCCACTCACTCAGTCACACTCACCCACACATACGCACAGGCCCTGGCACCCCACATCAGACACCACTCTCACAGTGGTGTCTCACTCACACAAACATACCCAATTACGCACATTCACACTCAATCTCAAAATCACACATGTATACACACTCACACCTGCACGCACACACACACATTTGCTCCAATCACTTCCTCAACTTCTCCCACACTTATACATACTCATATTCACATACTCAAACACTTTGGTAGACTGAATTGTACCCTGAAAATTCATGTTCACCCAGAGTCAGATGTGGAAATAAATTCTTCACAGATATAATTAAGGTCAAGATTGAGATGATATTATACTGGATTAGGGTGAACCCAAAATTGAATGAAAGTACTTATAATAGGGAGAAAAGAAAAGGGGAGGCATTCATGTAAAGATGAGGCAGAAACTGGAATGATGTGACCATACACCACACTTCTGAAGCCTGGAGGTACAAAAGCAAAAATTCAGGGTCTTCCCCCAGAGTGTCAGAAGGAGCATGCCTTGATTTTGGACTTCTGCTATCTAGAATTCTGAGAAAGTGAAGTTGTCGCTTTAAGCCTTTGTTAAGAGTTGAATTATGTTCCCCCACAATTCACATGTTGGAGTCCTAATCCTTAGTACCTCAGAATGCGACCTTGTTTGGAAATAGATGCACCAAGTTTAGATGAAGTTAAACTAGATTAGGGTGCATCCTTAATCCAATGTAACTGGCATCCTTATAAAAAGGAGAAATCTGCAGACAGACACACACAGGGAGAATGCCATCTGAAGATGAGGGATGCCAAAGGGAAGATGAGGGAAGCCAAGGAATGCCAAAATATTGCCAGCAAACCATCAGATGTTAGGGAGGGCCCTGGAACAGATCCTGCACTCAGACTCACAAAAAAGAACTTGACCTGCTCATTCTTTGATTTTGAACTTCTAGCCTTCAGAACTGTGAAGAAGTCAATTTCTGTTATTGAGACTGCCCAGGCTGTGGTACTCTGAAGTGGCAGGTCATGTCTGTGGTACCATGTATACCTGCAAAGTGTACCACACCAAAAGTGAGTTCCACTGTAAACTACTAACTGTGGGTGCTAATGATAAATCAATGCAGGTTCATCAACGGTAACAAACGTACCGCTGCGGAGGGTGATGCTGATAATGGAGAATACAGCTACCATGTTTGTGCTAATTCACTACAGCAGCCTCACCACACCGACACATACCCCCACAATCACCCACACACACACACACCCCCAAACTGACAGCCCAGTTCTGACTCTATGGCCCACAACTCTCCACTGCATACATGTCTTGTCTGTTGTTCCACTCTCCACCAACATTCGGAGCAGCCCACAGAGGGTCTTTGTGGCTTCGCTCTGCATAACTTCAGCATGGACTCCAGCAGAAAGACAAAGAGTTTGCAGTAAATTAACAGTGCTGGTAAGCATCATTGCAGTGGGGTGAATATTCCTTTCAATTTGTTCAGCTTCTGAAAAAAAGAATCAAAATAAGGAACTATACTTCCAAATAAACTGGAAAATGCCTCTACGTGTAACTTAAGGGATTTAATATCACAAACTTCTCTCTTACTGTAGAAAGGGAAGCAGTTCTTTACATTAAAGATGGAATTCAGGATGCACTGAACACGCACCCTAATCGAAGGGAATAAGACTTTTCAATTACAGTTCAATTTTTTAAAGCAATCTCATCCTACAGCTCAGAAACACTAAAACAATTTCAAGGATTCATTCTTTAGAAAAACAACTTAAATGTGAGAAGCTGGCCGCCAATAAGCTGGCTGTGCCCTGGACAAGTATGAGGTGGGCGCTTCCATGGAAGGGAAGCCAGGTGCGCACATGTACAGATCACTGGGTCTTTGATAAGGAACACACGTGGAACCGGACCAACTTCTGTCACTTGGCCAACCCTGCTCAGGCCCCAACTTCACAAGTGAAACCCCCTGGCAGAGAGGCAGGAGTAGGGACAACTGGCCTGGACACTGTCAGATGCAGCGATAACAAACGGGCATCAACTACCCGGGGGGGCCACACAGCTTCCCGTGTGCTGCTCCTGACGTGCCCCAGACAGGCGCCATCAGTTTCTATCTGACAGGCCCGGAGCAGCCTGCACACACATGGGCACGGAACACCCAGCCCACCTTCCACACCACCCTCTCTCTAGGGAACTCAGTCTCTCGGCTTTTCTCTCCTCACCATGAGAGTGACCTTGGGAGCCTGCCACGCTAGGCATACAGCAGACACCTGAGCCCCCAAATCAGTGCCAGCCTCCTGGACAGTCTCACCAAGACTGGTCTCCCAAGGCCTTTCAGACATGTCTGAAAACCCTCCTCCTACAATCCTGCCTCTTCATAGATAGGATTTAACTTTCTGAGGTCACCAAACGCTCACCTTCATTTTACTGAAGGCAGTAAAGTACTGAATAAGTGCACACTGTGTGACACATTCTGCGAGAAGGTGAAAGAAGGGAAAACGCATGCTTCAGGGCATGGTGCGGCAATGTCCACGGCATGAGGCACAGGCTCGGGGGTCCCAAGCAGACCCAGCAGGGAAGAGGCGCAGCAGGCTCTATGCCACCTCACCTGCCCCCACCACACCATGTCCGAGAGGAACAGGAGCTGCCCTGCTCCTGGGCCTGTTTCAGCCAGGCCTTCGTGGAAAGCTTGCTCCCAGAAGGAAGGCCAGCCGGCACACGCGCACAGCTAGCTGCCAGGGCCCCAGACACCCACCGGAGCCGTCCTCCGTGTCCGAGTCCTCCGCGGACGGTGGTGCCGAGACCGGGGGCTCCGCCAGCTTCAGGTCGTACTTGCCCTCCTTCCCCATTCTGTAAGAGTTGGTGCTGCCGGTGTCCCACTGCACCCGGATCCAGCCGTCCTCCCCAAGCTCGCCGATCACACGGCCCAGGCCGGGAGGGGGTCCGTCCTGAGAGGGCCAGAGCACAGACCGGTCAGGGGGGCGCAGGCCCCTCACGGAGCCCGGCCTGAGGGGGGCTGCGCAGACTTCAGGTCAGCGGAGGGCTCCAAGCCCGCCTACACGCAGAGCCTACTTCATCACTGCAGGTGACGCCCACACTCTTAACGAAAGCGGTAGGTGGGGAAAGAACCACCTCACTTAGCACCCTCTGAAAGCCAACGCAGACAGCAGACTTTCCAGCCTGCTTCTGCCACCTGCTCACCGGCCCCTCTGATCCCTCACGGGGCTTCACAGGGTTGGGAACCCCAAACAAGCACCAGTACCTCCTCATTCCCTTTCAGTCCTCAATTTTCCCTCAAATCTTAAGACTGAAACTCTACTTGTAATTTCTACGAGCAGAAGCTGTTTTCAGCATGCTGCTGTTTGTTCTAGATACACTGATTTCTGAGACGGTTCTCAGGAGCTACACGCTTAAGAGTGAAGCTGAGAAAGCCTGGACGTGACAAGCATGCTCCACGTCACAGGAGGATGAGCACTGGCCTAGCCCGTCGCTGCAGTAACGGCGCAGAGCCCAGTCCCAACCTCCTCTCGGGGAGACCCGACACACACATGGGAGCAAGGTGTGGGGGGCAAAGGGGAAGGACGGACACTGCCCACGCAGATACCTGTAGCTGCTGGGTCAGGACACCTAACTGGCACTTGGCCATCAGCTCACAGAGGCAGGGTCAGAGCTTCCACGACATGATTATTCAGATGTGGTTTACTCTCTCCTGCTCACCCTCACTCTTGCTCCAGGCCTCAAATCAAGCTTAGGCCAGGAGTTTCCCAAAACAAGCAGCTACTCCTCTAAGATGTGGTCCTGTTCAAGGGCCCTGGAGCAGGCAGCTGCTTTCTCTACTGGTTCTGAGATTCTATTCACCCACCCAGGAATTGGTAACTACATCACCTGTCGATCACACCTGTCTTTGAGTGTAGGTATTTATTCCAGTTTCCACCCACTCATCGCATGCAGGTCAGGATGCGCAGAAGGTGACTAATGTATGGCTAATGCGTTTAACTCAAATCTCTAAGGACCTGATCACCCCATTTCCAGTCCACGCCTCTCATGACCCTGGTTCCAATCTTCATCATGGCGGCCAACTCTGGCCCTGAAACTGGCAGCTGTACCGGGGCTGTTTCCTTCCGTGTCTCTTCCAAAACTGTAGCAGAAGCTCCTCGGGCAGAAGCATTCATGTCTTCTTCAACATTATCACAACTAGGGCCTATCAGAGCATCAGAAACAGCAGATGAAGTAGTTAAGTATTAATGAAGATGATAATTTAAATAATCTGTATGACAAAACCCACTGAAAAAATAAATAAATAAATAAATAAATTTTTTTTTTAATAAATAAATAATCTATAGTGTAGTTTTTACCAATACAACAAATACCATGAAAAATTTACTGATGAGAACTAACACTTTTAAAAGGTAAGGAGAGGACAAAATATATAAATATGTATTAGAAATACATATAAGATTTTAGAAATTCTCAGAAAAGATATTTACTCTATCTCCAGGAATTATGATCCACTCCAAAAAGCAAAAATGATTAGAGAGACACTCATTACTCATATTTTTATTAGAACAGGAAAACAAATGATAACCATCTAAATGTTTAACACTGTGAGAAATTAACAAACTTTAATTATGGTACTGTGAAGAAAAGAGCTGATAAAGAAGGCCTAATACTGCTGTCCCCAGAAAAGCCTGTTTACAGGGCTGGCCCTCAGCTGGCCTTCGGGAACCTGGGTTTCGTGAAGGCTCCCATCAGTCCTTAACAGCCAAGCCATTCCTAGGCCTAAACTGCACAGACAACATGGTCTCTGATAAAATCTGCTTCTTTCCGGGGGGTCCGAAGCTTACTCAAGGGCCAGGCAGAGATGCCTACACGACCTGCCAGTGAAAGCCCAGGAGGCCAAGTCTCCACACCCTGTACGTAAAGACTACACTTTGCATTATGGTCACAGCTCTCTGCTAGGTGAACTACGTGCACTCCACGTGTCTCCACCAGGAGAGGATGAGTGTCCGGTCTCTCTCACACTTCACCTATGTGCCACGGCTGATTTTGCTTTCCACTCTTTCACTGTAACAACCTTCAGCCCTAAGCATGACTATAGCTGGAGTCTTGTGAGGCCTGCGAGCAAATCATTAAAACCGGAGGTGGTCTTGGGAACCCTAACACAGGGATGGCAGCAACAGGATTTGCTAGAACAATGAGGACTCACTCAAATATTGCAAAACCATTGTCCGGTACAAGAGAAAATGAAGGAGTAGGACATGATGAAAATTTGGTCCCTGGAGGCCATGGAAACACTCACAGTATAAAATAGAAGCTGAGCTGTAATCTGTGAGAAGTAAAATTTACCAATGTATTTGAAAACAGTAAATTTAACCCCAGGAATCAGCATGCTGGCCTGAGGGAGTGGTATGCACACCCCTGGTAACCCTGTGGTTTTTGTTCTCTCTCCAGGTAGGACAGAAAAGGGCCCCAAACATTCCCAAAGATGGGCCTGGTTGGGTGAAAAATTTAAAGTTTATATTCTGCTCTCCTCCAAGAAGGAGGAAAAAAAAGTTGTTCAACTCCCAGGTCAGGAGTAAAGCTTTAAATAAACTAGAGGGAAAATAGTCTTTTTCTCAACCTGGGAGTGCCTCTGTGAGGCCCCAGAAGGGGCGGGGGTTCCATTCCAGCTGGTATCTCCCCAAACAGCTATAGTGTTAACACTGTAAATGTTGAATTTGCTGCTAAGAGTTTGAATACATTTTGCAATAAGGAAAAAAGGAGAATCTTTTTTAAGGTGATTTGTATTTTGTGGCTATTGTACATGGATGTATACAGAAAAATTAATATAAAATATTATATGCTAATGATTTCTTATATGAAAGAGAATCGCCTTGATTAGAGAAAGCAACAAAGATAGATATGTACTCATTGAACACAACTCCCTGGCTTTTCACAGTCAGTACTGTTAACAGAGGAAGCCCCCATAATTAACAATTTGTGTTCTGACTTTTACCTATTAGAGTCTCTGGAAAAAAACGGAGACAACAGGAAAATAGAGGCAACCTTAGAGGAAGATACACTTTCAAGATTTTTAAAAGCAATGTTTAGTTGCTAATGAGGTCCACAGAAATCAGATGCTGACTCAGAGTCTGGTGCATATTTCTGAATGGGTCCTGTAGGCACAAAGACTGGCAAAATCAAATTGCTTAGGAAAGCTTTGCTCTTTGATTTGGATTTAGAACACTGGCGCTGCAGTATCTAAAAAATTTCAGCAAAGAACAACATTATAAATTAATCAGATTTACCAGACATGAAGAGACATTCTATACAAAAACAGCAGAAAACACACTCTTCTCAAGGTGTTCACAGAGAACACCCTCCAAGAGAGGTAGTATTTTTAGGTCACAAAACGATAAACTGAAAGAAACTAAAATCATCTAAATTATATTCTCTGATCACAGTGGAATGAAACTAGAAATTATAACAAAAGCTAGAAAAGTCATAAGTATGTGAAAACTAAACAACATACAAGTATGTGAAAACTTAACAAGACAGAGAAAGAAAAATCATAACCAAAAGTAACACTTTGAAACAAATGAAAACAAAAATACAATATATCAAAGCTTAAGAGATGCAGCAAAAACAGTACTAAAGAGGAAATTTAAATCTATAAATGCATACTTAAGATCTCAAAACAACTAAACAACTTGACTACACCTGGAGGAACTAGAAAAATAAGAACTAAGTAAACCTAAAGGTAGCAGAAGGGAAATAACAAACACTAGAACAGAGATAAACAGAAAACAACAGAATCAACAAAACCAGACTTTTTTTGAAAAATGTCAACAAAACTGACAAACTAAGCAGATTAAACAAGAAAAATGAAGATACAAATAAATAAAACCAGAAATGAAAAGTGGGAAGATTGCTACTAATCCTACAGAAATAAAAAGAATCATGAGAGCACTATGAACTGTACACTAATAAATTATTTAACCTAGAGGAAACGGATAAATTCCTAGAAACACTGAATTTATTTGACCTGACTCAAGTAGACTATGTGAACAGACCTAAAACAAGTGAAGACACTGAATCGCTAATCAAATAGCTATCAACAGATTGAGAGGCTTTCCCGGTTGCTCAGTGGAACAGAATCCGCCTGCCAATTCAGGAGACATGGGTTCAACTGTTGACCAGAAAGACTCCACACGCCTCAGAAAAATCAAGCCTGTGCGCCACAACTACTGTGCCCGGGAGCTGCAACTCCTGGGCCCTGTGCCGCCACTGCTAAAGCCCACATGCCTTGGGCCTGCGCTCTGCAACAAGAGAAGCCCCACAGGGCAGATGGAGAGCAGCCCTCGCTATCCACAGCCCGAGAAAAGGCCAAGCAGCACAGCCAAAAGTAAATAAATAAAACCTCTCAACAACAACAAAAAACCAGGACCGTTTGGCTTAACTGGTACCAGACACTGAAGAATCAACACCAATTCTCTCTAACTCTTTCAAAGACAGAACAAGAGTAAATCTATGGCTGATTCATATCAATGTATGACAAAACCCACTGAAATGCTGTGAAGTAATTAGCCTCCAACTAATAAAAAAATTAAAAAAAATAAAAAAAAAAACAAAAAACAAAAAAAAAACAAAGACAGAACAAGAGGGAACTACTCACTAACTTACTCAGTGAGGCCAGCATTACCCTAATAACAACAAAAAAAACCATATAGATCGCCAGCCCAGGTTGGATGCATGAGACAAGTGCTCAGGGCTGGTGCACTGGGAAGACCCAGAGGGATGGGATGGAGAGGGAGGCGGGAGGGGGGATCGGGATGGGGAACACATGTAAATCCATGGCTGATTCATGTCAATGTATGGCAAAAACCACTACAATATTGTAAAGTAATTAGCCTCCAACTAATAAAAATAAATGAAAAAATAAAATAAAATAAACTATTGAAGTCATGTAAAACTAAAAATAAATAAATAAATAAAATATTGCTAAAAGAAATGAAAGAAGACCTAAACAAACATAAAATAATCTCATATTCATGGAATAAAAGACTTAATATTGTTAAGATGGCAGTACTCCCCAAAAGGACCTACAGATTCAATACAATCCTTTAAAATCTCAATGGTCTTTTAACAGACATGGAAAAGCCAGACCTGGAAGTCATATGGAAATGCAAGGAACTAGAAATAACTAAAATAATCGTGAGAAAGAAAAAGTTGAAAGACATATCTGTCCATTTTAAAATTTACCACAAAGCTTTTATCAGAGTGTTCAAAACAATGTGGGATTAGCATGATGACAGACACATAGAACACAAAACTAGATTCTAGAAATTAACTTAAATAGCCACAGTCAAGATGATTTTTGACAAGGTGCTAAGAATTTGAGAACAGACTTTCCAAAAAATGATACTGAAACAACTGGATAACCAAAAAAGTAATAAAGGGAACCCTCATCTCACGTCATATTAAAAAATCATCTTAAAGAGGATCATAAAACTAAATACAAGACTTAATGGAGAAAATATAATGGGTAATCCTCATGACCTTGGATTTGGCAATGATTTCTTAGACATAACACCAAAAGCACAAGCACAGAAGAATAATAAGAATACTAATAGATAAACTAGACATTTTATAATTTCTGTAAACCAAATTAAAACAAAACCCAGAGTGAAAAAAAAAAAGTCCTCTAATCATATCACTGTTAACAATCTAGTATCCAGAATGTCAAAGGACCCCTACAACTCAACAACACACACAACTGAATTTTTAAATGAGCAAAGGACCTGAATAGACATATTTCCTAGATATACAAATGGCCAACAAGCATGGGTAAAGAGGCTAATGTCATTCAGTATTGTGGTTGTTTGGCCACTAAGATATGTCTGCCTCTTTGTGACCCCATGGACTATAGCAGGCCAGGCTCCTCTATCCTCCACTGTCTCCCAGAGTTGGCTCAAATTAATGTCCATTGAGTCAGTGATGCTATCTAACCATCTCATCCTCTGCCGCCCTATCTCCTTCTGCCTTCAATCTTTCCCATCATCAGGGTCTTTTCCAATGAGTTGGCTGGTTGCATCAGGTGGCCAAAGTATGGGAGTTTCAGCATCAGTCCTTCAAATGAATATTCAGGATTCATTTCCTTTAGGATTGACTGGTTTGCTCTCCTTGCAGTCCAAGAGACTCTCCAGAGTCTTCTTCAGCACCACAATTTAAAAGCATCAATTCTTTGGCACTCAGCCTTCTTTATAGTACACCTCTCACATCTGTACACGACAACAGTAAGTTTGTCGGCAAAGTAACATCTCTACTTTAAAATATGCTCTCTAGTTTTCTCATAGCTTTCCTTCCAAGGAGCAAGAGTCTTTTAATTTCATGACTACAGTCACCATTCACAGTGATTTTGGAGCCCAAGAAAATAAAACTGGTCACTGCTTCTACTTTTTCCCCTTCTATTTGCCATGAAGTGATAGAACCAGATGCCATGACCTTAGTTTATTTTTTTAAATGCTGAGTTTCAAGCCAGCTTTTTCACTCTCCTCTTTCACCCTCATCAACAGGCTCTTTAGTTCCTCTTCACTTGCTACCATTAGAGCGACATCATCTGCATATCTGAGATTATTGCTATTTCTCTCAGCAATTTTTGATTCCTCCAACTCAGCGTTTCACATGTACTCTACAAGAAAGTTAAATAAGCAGGGTGACAATATACAGCCTTGTCATACTCTTCTATCAATTTTGAATCAAACAATTGTTACATGTCCAGTGCCAACTTTTTCTTCTTGACCCACTTACAGGTTTCTTAGGAGAAAGGTAAGGTGGTTTGGTACTCCCATGTCTTTTAAGAATTTTCCACAGTCTGTTGTGATCCACAGTCAAAGACTTTAGCAATGAAGCAAAATCAGATGTTTTCTGGAACTCCCTTGCTCTCACCATGATCCAGTGAATGTTGGCAATCTGATCTCTGCTTCCTCTGCCTCTCTGAAACCCAGCCTGTACATCCGGAAGTTCTTGGCTGAAGTCCTGGTAATGGACTTTCCTGGTGGCTCAGACGGTAAAGCATCTGCTTACACTGAGAGAGATCCAGGTTCAATCCCTGGGTCAGGACGATCTCCCAGAGAAGGAAATGGCAACCCACCCCAGTATTCTTGCCAGGAAAATCCCATGGACGTAGAAGCCTAATAGGCTACAGTTCACGGGGTCGCAAAGAGTCAGACATGACTTGAGCGACTTCACTTTCTTTCTTTCTTTCTTTCTTTCTTTCTTACCAATATGCAAAATGAGTGCAACAGTACAGTAGGTTGAATATTTGTCGGCATTGCTTCTTCTTTGGGACTGGAATGAAAACTGACCTTTTCCAGTCCTGTGGCCACTGAATTTTCTAAATTTGCTGGCAAACTGACTGCAGCACTTTGACAGCATCATCTTTTAGGAATTTAAATAGCTCAGCTGGATTTCCATCACCTCCTCTTGTTTTGTTCATAGGAATGCTTCCTAAAGCCCACTTCACTTCATACTCCAGGATGTCTTGCTCTAAGTGTGTGAAAACACCATCCTGGTCATCCCAGTCACTAATACCTTCATTGTATACCTCTGTGTATTCGTGCCACCTCTTCTTCTTTCCAATCTCTTCTGCTTCTGTTAAGTCCGTGTCCTTTCTGTCCTTTATCATACCCATCCTTGTATGAAATGTTCCCTTGATATGTATCTCCAACTTTCTGGAACATATCTGTCTTTTCCCATTCTATTGCTTTCCTCCATTTCTTTGCATTATTCATTTAATAAGGCCTCGCTAGTCTGTGGGACTCTGCATTCAGCTGGATATATCTTTCCCTTTCTCTCTTGACTTTCACTTCTTTTCATAGCTACTTGTAAAGCCTCCTCAGACAACCACTTTGCCTTCTGCATTTCTCTTTGGGATGGTTTTGGTCACCGCCTCCTACACAATGTTATGAACCTCTGCTCACAGTCCTTCAGGCACTCTGTCTACCAGACCTAATCCCTTGAATCTATTTGTCACCACCACCATACAGTCACTAAGTGATCTGATTTAGGTCATAACTGAATGGCCTGGTGGTTTTCCCTACTTTCTTCAATTTAAGCCTGAATTTTGCTACATGGAGCTCATGATCTGAGCCACAGTCAGCTCCTGGTCTCGTTTTTACTGACTGTATAGAGCTTCTCCATCTTTGGCTACAAAGAACATAATCAATCTGATTTCAGTATTGACCATCTGGATGATGTCCATGTGTGGAGCTGTCTCTTGGGTTGTTGGAAAAAGGGTGTTTGCTATGATCAGTGTGTTCTCTTGACAAAACTCCAAGGCCATACTTGCCTGTTATTCTGAGTATCTCTTCACTTCCCATTTTTGCATTCCAATCCCCTATGAACATCACTTTTTGGTGTTAATTCAAGAATGCATCATAGATCTTCACAAAACTGGTCAACTTCAGCTTCTTTAGCATCAGTGGTTGGGGCAGAGACTTGGATTACTATGATGCTGAAAGGTTTGCCATGGAAATGAATCAAGATCATTCTGTCATTTTTGAGACTGCACCCAAACACTGCATTTCAGACTCTTTCGTTGACTATGAAGGCTACTTCATTTCTTTTAAGGGATTCTTGGCCACAATAGTAGACATAATGGTCGTCTGAATTAAATTCACCCATTCCCATTCATTTTAGCTCACTGATTGCTAAGATGTCAATGTTCATTCTTGCCATCTCCTGCTTCACCACGTCTGACTTACCTTGATTCAAGGACCTAACATTTCAGGTTCCTATGCAATATTGTTCTTTACAGCATTGGCTTTTACTTTCACCACCAGACACTCCACACCTGAACATTGTTTTTACTTTTCCCTAGCCACTTCATTCTTTCTGGAGCTATTAGTAACTGCCCTCCTCTCTTCCCCCATAGCATACTGGACACCTTCCAACCTGGGGAGCTCATCTTCTGCTGTCTTATCTTTTTGCCTTTTGCTACTGTCCATGGGGCTCTCCAGGCAAGAATACTGCAGTGGTTTGCTACTCCCTCCCCCAGTGGACCACGTTCTATCAGTACTCGTCACTGTGACATTCTGGATGGCCCTGCACAGCATGGCTCACCCCTTCACTGAGTTATGCAAGACCCTTCACCACAAGGCTGTGATCCATGAAACAACACTCAGTACTAGAGAAGCGTAAAACGAATCACAATGAAATATCACTTCACACCAACTTGGGTAGCCTAAATTAAAAAAAAAAATCAGAAAATAACTTGTGCTGGCAAGGACATGGAGAAGCTGCAACTCTTGGCCCACTGCGGGTGAAAATGTAAAATGTGCTATATAGTGCTATGAAATAGTTTGGCAATTTCTGAGCAAGCTGAACACAGGAATGCCACGCTGCTAAGTCACTTCAGTCGTGGCCGACTCTGTGCGACCCTATAGACGGCAGCCCACCAGGCTCCGCGGTCCCTGGGATTCTCCAGGCAAGAACACTGGAATGGGTTGCCATTTCCTTCTCAAATGCAGGAAAGTGAAAAGTGAAAGTGAAGTTGCTCAGTCGTGTCCGACTCTTAGCGACCCCGTGGACTGCAGCCTACCAGGCTCCTCCATCCATGGGACTTTCCAGGCAAGAGTACTGGAGTGGGTTGCCTTTGCCTTCTCCATAGGAATACCATATGACCCTGCAATTCTACTCCTATGTACATAACAAACGGACTGGTAACAAGTTTGCAAATAAAAAACCTGTACACAAATGTCCTAGCAATACTATTTAGCATGGCCAAAAGGTAGAGATAAGCCAATATCCACCAAAAGATGAATAAAACATAGTATATTCATGTAGTATTTACTAGCCATAAAAAGAAATGAAGTATTGATATTAATGCATGCTAAACAAGCCAGATACAAAAGGCTGAAATTTGTTTGTATGATTTCATTTGTATGAAACATCCAAACAAGTAAATCCACAAAGATAGAAAGCAGATTTGCTACTGCCAATAGCTAGGGGAGTGGGAAGTCAGGAGTCACTGGTAAATGGACATGTGTTTGCATTTCAGGTGATAAACAGTTATAGACGACAGTATTAATGCTTGCACAACATTGTGGATGTGATTACTGACAATGAATTATGAAATTACTTAGAATGGTAAATTTTATGCTATTTGTACTTATCCACCAAAAAAAAAGCTTGTAGAAAGAGAGATCAAGACAAGCCAATGACTTTTCATAGGTGACTTAGTAGGGCAAGGCCAACCCACCGATGAGACGAAGTGCCGTCTGTGTGAGAGCGAGCGTGCCGGAATTCAGCAGAAGGCTCAGGTTGTGGGCACCGTGCTGCAGGGTGAGCATGCTGAGCATTACCAGGAGAAAGCGAGCTTGTGGGGTCGTCCCCAGGCTTGGTCCTGATGGGTTCTCATTTGTAATGGTTTGCAAGGGGACAGGCTGGATACCTAAAAGGCATTGGCACTCAAATAAATTTCTTGTGCGTTGATCCAAGAACATACACAAAGCAGAAAGCATTAGCAATTTTTTTTATAGTCTGTCTTTTTCATCAGATATCCACAGAGTGTGGACACTGGGCAGTTCGTATTACTTTGTGATAATCATACCACCGTCACGTCACATGTAGCTGTCTCCATCTATCTACAAAACTTGTAACACTGCTCTTCTAAATATCCCTAGTGACTCACTCCTTTCATGTCAATTACAAGAGAGAGATTTCACTTGTCTTCCACAAAACCAATCCTCCCTCTGTAGATGCTCAAACTGTTAAGGAAATTATGTAGTAATAAAAAATGCATTTTAAGATATACTGTGTGATACACTTAAAAATGTTAAAATACAAAAACTTTGTATTAGGATAGTACAGTACTATCTCTTCTGCAAAATTCTGAAAGTTTAGTTTAGAATATGAGAAAGTTTAAAGCAGCTTAGATTATCATTCTAATGTACAAAGTTATGAAAGTCTTGAAAGCAAAAATGAGCATTTCAAAGTTTCCAGAATATATAATTAAGAGTCAAACTAAGAAATAATGCTAATAATCATCGACATCAACAGCAATTTTAATATAGCCTTTCAACCATCAGATTTTTAACTTACCAAGTTCTTTAAATTTGGCATTTGCATCTATCAAAACATTTCGAATATTCTGAACAGCCCAAGTATACAGCTTGCCAAAAGTTACTTCAAGCAGCATCCGATTAAAAGGTGGGATCAAATCAACATCCTTTAAACAATCGGTAAGGGGTTCCCTTCAAACAAAGATGAAGACTTTTACTTAGAATACTGTCAGACGTTTAACGTCAGTAAAACAACGCTCTGTTGTCACAGCCTTGCTTAATTAAGAAAAAACATTATAAAGTTTTACCCTATATCAACCCCTTCCGGAATAAGTCTTTGCCATCCACAGAACATAGCATACTGCACAGATGGAAGTAAGAAATTTTTGGCTGCCAGTTTTAAAATTGTATCTATCCCTTCCAGGCGAACTTCTGCTCTCTCCAACTGTGAAAAGAAAAAATCAATGCATACTGTTAAGTGTTTATGTATTATCCAAGACAGAGAAGAATGGTCTTAGCAAATTTACCTGTTTTAGTAGGCATTTTCTCATTTTTTCCACATCCACAGGCTCTTCTTTAAGGGCAAATTCAGCAATTGTACTGAGGAGTGCAGACTGAGGATACAAACCCTGAACATTCTGCTTCAACCATTTGTATTTGTGAACACCTGTAACTGTACTCAACAGGGGCTGCCACTTATCCTGACAAATGAAAACCATTTTCACCATCAGTTAGCCATATTCATACTAAGACATGCTCTAAAACAATTACTCAAAGAAAACATAAATAAATGCCACTAGGTTTAAACTGGTAACATAGTTTAAATTTAGGAACTAATGATAAAAACAACCATGTTGTAAATAGTCTTATAAATCAATGTATAATCTGTATACTTATGTACTTTGGAATTGGCTAACTTGACAAAGTTAAATTATTATCCATGTTAACAGTTTTTGGAGCAAAGGCTACATTCAATGAATGAGTGAATAAATGAATGAATGACTAAAATGGTGAACAAATAATGACACAGTATACAGCTAAGAGTAAAAGAAAACACTTCTACAGCTATTGATTTGACCAGGGCACCATAAGTCAAGTGCATTTAAGCATCGCTGGGGCAGTTATTCATGCTGTTATTAACTACCATACTCTCTACTCATATTCAAAAACAAAGCAATAATACTTGTGGATTCCCTTCCAACGTGGTGTGTTTCTACATAGCGAGTCTTAGAATCACAAAAAATACTTCACCTTGGGTGATTTAATTGTAATGGGTCTTTTGTCCACATTTATAGGACTGTGAGGCAAAATGCAAGCTTCTTCTAAATCACTCTCTCCATTTCCAATTTTTTCTTCTTCATCAGTAGATTCTGGCTTCTTAGGAACTATGTTTAAAAACACCATTCATTACAAAAATCATTAAATATGATTTTAAATTAAGAAATGTTTAAATCTGCATGAGAGTAGAGGATATGAATATTGTTTTCAAAGAAAACATGTAAATATCATTGTCAAGTGCTCAAATTACAAAAAGTAAAAACTATCATAGTTATTCTCACACGACATTCAGTAATAACTCTCCGCCACTGCATGTCAGGGACAGAAAGACAGTGACAATGTTAAAACGGAGAGAAGCCCTTAAGAAGGAGAAGCCCAGACGCTGACAAACTTTTTCATAAAGGGACAGAGAGTGAATATTTTAGTCTTTGCAGGCTATTCAATCTACTGCAAATACTCTACTGCTGCAGCATGAAAAGTAGCTAACTTTATTTGTGAACGCTGTTATTTAAACTTCATATAATTTTCATGTGTCACATTCTTCTTTGTTTTTTATAAAATAACTTAAATGCAAAACCCAGCCTTAGCTCATGGGCAGTACACAGTAAATGGCAGGCTACATTTGTCAACAGATCCTAATCTGCCCACGGACTAGTATATTGGTTCCATCACCAGGGTACAACTGAATCAATTAGATGCCTTTGGCTATGTTAGTCATTTTTTGCTTTTTGGCTGTGTTTAGTGTTTTTTTTTTTTTTTTTTTGGCTGTGCTGGGTCTTCACTGCAGCTCCTGGGCTCTTTCTTGCCACGTGCGGGCTTCCACGAGTTGTAGTGCATGGGCTTCTTTCTGTGGTGCCTGGGCCCTAGAATATAGGGGCTCAGTTGTGGTGGCTCACGGGCTTAGCTGCCTCACAGCATGTGGAATCTCAGTTCCCTGACCAGGTATCAAACCTGCATCCCCTATGCTGGGAGGCAGATTCTTAACCTCCTGGCCACCAAGATATTCCCTTAAGTTAGTCTTTTAAATGAGAGAAATTTCTATTGAATTTGCAATTTAATATGTGGCGTTGCTTCCCTACTTTTAGTACTCTTCAAGGCTTTTAGTCTATTTCTTCTACTTTATAATATAAAGAGCAGACAACACAATAAAACACTAACATACCAAGTGTGGGTTGCTCAAAGCCTGCGAATTCCCCAGAAAGCCTGTATCATCTACACTGGCCCTTGCCCAGCTCCTATGAGCTGAGCTCTGAGACCTGGACACGCTCTCAGAGAAGAGTGTGCCTTAGGCACAGGACCACCCGCACCAGAGTGAACAGAGAGCTTGTGACTTATGTCAACTGTTCTACCCTGGACGGAGTCTGGGCAGTGGAGAGTGATCATGCAGGCCCCCCGTGGCCATGTGACTGACAGCCAACAACCCTGGACACCAAGGTTCAGGCGCGCGTCCCCAACAGAGAGCTTTGTCACATGTCACTGCTGGAAGAACCGAGCAGGACTCTGTGATTCACTAGAGGGAACCCTGGAAGGAAGCCTGGGCCTGGTGTCCTCTGGAATTTCCACCACGTGTCAATGCTGCTAATCTTCCTCTGCCCGTTTTCACAGTAATAACCAAGAGTACAATAGCTCTTCTGAGTCCTGCAGTGCCCTACCAGGGAATCATCAAAGTTAGCACAGGACCAGAAACATTAATTATTTTAAAATAGCAATTAAATATGTAACCCACATCAAGACATTTTAAGAGGTGACCATGTGAGCTCAGAGTCCAGGGAGGCAATAGCCACATGGGGATGGGACTGTTCTCCTCCCAGCTGAGATGCTATCTCCTGAGTCTCCTGGCCTCCTGGGTTAAAGGGGTCTCAGAAATGCTCTTTCCCTATTTCCTAATTCAAAGCATTTCCAGGATCCAGATAAGCTATGGTTCAAGCCCAGGAACAATCAATTCAGGATGGCTTCTAAAATAAATTAGTCTTCCATGACATTATTGCTTGCAATATTCATCAAAAAGTCACTAATTAATGTTATTTAATAGGTTCATCTGTGCATAAATCAATATAATTCATAAGAGTATAACCAAATACCTTGGTAGGTTTATAATCGCAAATGACCAAATTATAAAGTTTTTTATGTATTTTCATTCAAATTTTGGTTAATACAAAAACTCTTTTTCCTATCCCTACACAGCTGCTTCCTGAAAATATGAGTAACTCTTTTGGTTCCTTTTATAATAATCCTCCATGCTTCAGAACATTCAATATTCCAAATAAAAACACTTATTCACAAGAACGGCAAGAATAATTGCCACTGGAAAGATTAAATCTTTCCATATCTTATTACCAGGACAAGTTGTTTAAAAAACACTTCATCTTTCCCATCAACTTAATAAAGTTCACAATATTTTTCAGCATCAGTTTACTAGTTACCAAAACATAACACACTCAGTCCCAAAGGTGCATCATTATCTCATGTCTCGGCAAAACAAGCAGCATTTGTATACTTAATCATAAACACACATAAAAACATTACAGCAGTTGTGAAAATGCCCACGCGGTGAGCAACAGCCAACAGCCTCCCTCAAACCACAGACAGGAGGGGGACACAGGTGAAAGCATCCCCCTACACCCTTTACCTCCTTACCTCTCTTCTTCCTTCGTTCTCGAATTATCTTCTGAGCTATCCTCTTCCAACGGGGTAAAGAACTTAACAGTTTAAATTTGGACATTATAGAGAGGTCATTACAAACTGCAGGTCTCAGTTCATTAAAGAGGAACCTCAATCGTTCAATGACTGGGGCACAGACCTCCTTGTAAGAACGGCCCTGTTCTTGATGTGTCTACAAAGTTAAATACGAAAGGACAACTTAACAACGATACCCCGCCAACTGTCCACAAAGCACAGAAGAAAGAGAATCAAACTCTACTTACCTTAATGAGTGAGCATTTTGCTTGATAGACAACTCTACAAACATCCACCACTGATTTAGGCAACGTTCTATGCTTTACTTGCTCAATACCAAGTGTACCTGCATGAACTAAAGATAATGCCACGTGACCTGCGAAAGATATTTAAGATAAAGTGCAGATTAGTTATGACTGAAATATGTCAGTTGAAAGATCTATGTACGGCTAAAATACTGAGATTCATACCTAAATCTTCATGTTTTAAGAGGCAACATAACAGTAAGCGGCCAACCTCCTCCACAGGATGCTCAGGGGGAAAGGTGATGGGTGTGGTCAAGTGGCACTGCCTACAGTATCTTTCAATCTGACACAGAAAGTCCTGCAACAGAA
Organism: Cervus elaphus; assembly: GCF_910594005.1. NCBI lineage: Eukaryota > Metazoa > Chordata > Mammalia > Artiodactyla > Cervidae > Cervus > Cervus elaphus. Next base: position 2,716,053 of record NC_057847.1, read on the forward strand.
ACAGCCAGAGGTAACTTCAGAGCCAACCTTGCAACATCGTCATAAGTTCTAAGTGCTGCAACTTCTGATGCACTTGTGATCAGCGATGCTTCTCAAACCTCACTGGACACTGAAGTGAACCAGCTTCTTGACAGCCCTCCAAATAAGATGCAAACAAAGTCTGTGCTAAGGTGTTCACAAGTCAAAGTCCTAAGGTAAACAGAAGACACAGTGTGGGAAGGCCTCACTCACCTTCACGTTGTGATCCTGAATGTTATTGTCAGCGATGGCTTGCAGGAATGCCTGGGCGTGGTCCCCCAGGGCCTGTCTGTGGGAACAGAGCCGGGACTTGCTGGCAGGAGTGCCCCCAGGAGAGCTACAATGGTCCTCGTCTTTCTCCTCATTGTAGCTGTAGTGGATCTGGCTAGTCTGCAGGCCACCGGAGAAGATGGATGACTGAAGCCACTCTAGAGAGTGCATATACAAACGTTAAAAAAGAATCTGAGTGCACCATTCAGAAATAAACACTAGGGGAAAGAGAAAATTAAGCACTTCATTTAGGAGGTGAAATTCAGGATCACTCATATGAAAGTCTCATCTAACATATTTACATAGATTGGCTTATAATTCCTATGTCTACCTGAAAAAAGGTAACACCTTCCAGTTACTCAACACATCTTAAGTATGGAATCAGAACCCCAAATAATAGTTCCAGCATTTATAAAATAATAGTCCAACATTTACTGGACACCTACTCAAGTATAGCACTGTCCAGTTTCACAGATACCGTGTAAAAACTGAGTCTGTGTTTCTAACAGGGAAAAGAAAATGAGACACCACTTACAAAAGGAATCCACAACTTCAGCTGGGATAACTATACGCTACAAAGTACTATAGTGGGAATGTGCGGCAGCAAACACCCCATTATTTGGAGGGCTGATCCAGAATGTTTTTGTGATCTGGATGAAGACCAAGACACTGAGCATCCAGGTAGGAGAACAGCACATGTGAAGAGTTCCAAGGAGAAAAACATGTTGAGGATAATACATCTCCCTAAAGCATTAATCAAAAGACTAGTTCCAAACTGGGAAAGGAGTACGTTAAGGCTGTATACTGTCACCCTGCTTATTTAACTCAGATGCAGAGTACATCATGCAAAATGCCGGGTTGGATGAAGCACAAGCTGGAAGCAAGATTGCCAGGAGAAATATCAATAACCTCAGATATGCAGATGACACCACCCTTATGGCAGAAACTGAAGAGGAAATAAAGAACCTCTTGATTAAAGTGAAAGAGAAGAGTGAAAAGGCTGGCTTAAAACTCAACATTCAAACAACGAAGATCACGGCATCTGGTCCCATCACTTCATGGCAAATAGACGGGGAAACAATGGAAACTGACAGACTATTTTCTTGGGCTCCAAAATTGCTACAGATAGTGACTGCAGCCATGAAATTATAAGATGCTTGCTCCTTGGAAGAAAAGCTATGACCAACCTAAACAGCATATTAAAAAGCAGTTTGTGATTAATTTGTCGACAAAGGTCCATCTAGTCAAAGCTATGGTTTTTCCAGTAGTCATGTGTGGATGTAAGAGTTGGACCATAAACAAAGCTGAACGCCAAAGAATTGATGCTTTTGAACTGTGGTGTTGGAGAATACTCTTGAGACCCCTTAGACTGCAAGGAGATCAAACCAATCAATCCTAAAGGAAATCAGTTCTGAATATTCATTGGAAGGACTGATGCTGAAGCTGAAGCTCCAATACTCTGACCACCTGATGCAAAGAACTGACTCCTTGGAAAAGTCCATGATGCTGGGAAAGACTGAAGGCAGGAGGAGAATGGGCCAACAGAGGATGAGATGCTTGGATGGCATCACCAACTCAATGGACATGAGTTTGAACAAGCTCTGGGAGTTGGTGATGGACAAGGAAGCCTGGCGTGCTGCAGTCCATGGGGTCGCAAAGAGTCGGAGACAACTGAGCGACTGAACTGAGAACATTAATCATATAATAATAATGAGAGACTATTGAACATACAAGACAAGAACTTAAGTAAGGGATGGCTGCTTGGAAACCTGAGATCCAGTGTGCTGTAAAGGAGGCCTGTGTGATGCACAGGCCAAGCACCATAAGAGCAAGTCCTCTATCAGTGCCAATGGGAATACCCATATAACTGCTATGATGACTAAACTGAGTCACCTAAAAGAATGTTTTATAACTACAGATTTTTTTATCAATAACTTGTGCTATCAAAGTATTTCTCCAAAACCCAAGCAATCAAATCTGGGTTCGCTCAATGTTCTTTGACTGGAAATTTAGATATTAAAGTATTCAGAGCATTCTCCAAAGTGCCACATTAATTCTTCCGAAACACAATCGTGACCAGACCTTCTCTGAACCTCTCCATTTAGAGCTCCCTCTTGTCTCTCTGCTCCAGTGGTGGCTTCTGATGTCCTAGAATGGGGAGATCCCCACACAACAAGACCACAATACCTACTGCTCCCCTCTACTCTGACACCTGGCAGCTCCTAGTTGATTTGGAAGAAGACAAGATCACCCATCTTAGACGCTCTGAGGCAGCAAAGTGCACAGGACCTGCACCAAAGGTCTGTCCAGAAGGCAGGATGAGCAGGCACCATGGCAATCCTTGCCCACCAGCTTTCTCCCCTAACCATCCACATGCACCAGCCCAAAGCTGATTTTCTCAATGTTGCCCTCACACACCCTGCCTGCTGGGACTCCAATTTCATGATAGTTCCACCTCCATGAGATCTTTCCCTCCACCCACTCCTCACCTCCCATGCCACTTATCAATGGCTGCATTCTATCTTCTACCACCATCCAACCCGACCTGGTTATGGTGTCTAGGTTCAGGAAGTAACTGAGTGCAGCTGCTGCCGCCGCTGCTGTCAAGTCGCGTCAGTCGCGTCCGACTCTGTGCAACCCCACAGACGGCAGCCCACAGGCTCCTCTGTCCCCAGTACTCTCCAGGCAAGGACACTGGAGTGGGCTGCCATTGCCTTCTCCAAACTAAGGGCAGGGTACATCTAACTCTATACGTGCTTATATCCTCAGTGCCTAACATGGTAACTTCCATGAGAGATTATTCAAGAGATGTGCATTGGATACTCAGTGGAGGAACAGATGGAGAAATGCATAAATATGTGAAGAGTCATTCAAATGTATCACAGGGGATATGGAGAAAATGTAATACTCTAGGTGGTTGCGAACGCTGCCATCCCCAAATACGCTGGATTGGAGTCTGGTAAAAACACAATCCTCAAACAGAACACCATCCCGAAGAACCGTCAATCCACCACATGTAGATTTCTAGGCAGCAGGGAGCTGAGCCAATCTGTTAGAGGATGTGGAAGTGAGACCACACATAGGCTCAACCTTCCTACACACCCGTCAGCTTCCTCTGATGCCACAGGTCACACAAATGAAAGCCACTCACAGCTATTGCTACGAACTGGTGTAGCCTCACTATCCTTACATTTCCTCATCAACAACTGTGCTCATTCTTCTTCACTGTCCTTAACGGCACTTACAGCTCCAGCTAAAATAACCTGCTAATCTGTTAACAGAAAACAAAATTTTTCTTACTGGCACATTCGACCTCAACTGGAGACAGTGGTGTGCTCATAGCTAAATAGGAAGCATGTAATCCAAGGAGCAGGCCCAGATTCCTCTCAGTGTCTATAAGGGGTGAAGACAGACTTCCCAAATCTGGTATGGTAACAACTTCTTGGTCAGGCTGGGAAAGACAAATTTCATTATCAGTATGAAATGAAAATACAGTTAATTAACAACATTCAATCAAGAATTCCAACAGCTTTTATCCTTAAACAAGATATACTGTCGTAATAAAGACTGTGTCCTATAAAAGTGCGCTTAGGCTGCCCCACAGTAACAGGAGATATCAGTAACTGAGAGCAGACGTCATGCACAGGTCTACTGGTGGAAAATCCAAAGCAATGATAAACAACTTAACTAGAACATTCCTGAGGAAATCAAACAGAAGGTAGAACAGAAAGGGTTCAAAAGAAAATAATCTTAAACTCTGCCAGTCACATGACAACTTATAAACAAAATTAATTTTTCCCTTCATAAGATCCTTTAAACATTACAACTGAGGCATAAATTAATACATTCTGTCACTTCTATATGCACATCTGGAAAGTCAATCTCAACATATAAATCCCAATGCTTATGGATATATAGAATGGACATATTTCTATTCTAAAACACTATGCTATGAAATAGCTACTCCTCAAAAATACCTATCAAGATGGTAAGTCCTTCCAAATTTCTACACAGAATTACAATAAAATTGTAAAGATAAAAAGTTAACTTTTTTTTGTGTGTGGATCAGGGTTTGTATTTCTTACAAATTAACAATTTTAAAATAGTTTTTCAAGATCAGTACACCATAAATCTTAACAGGAATAAATGCAAATTGGCTTATTAAAAAAATTTCTAAAAGATTTTTGCGTTTCATTTAATGACCCCTTCCTCCAAAAGATCCAGCTATCAATACTAAAGGGTAAAAACCACTTATCAGACATATCCAGAGAGGGTGCCCACTGATGTCCACCTTGCTCACCACACACACAGCCTCACCTCCAGATACTGACCAACACAGAAAGCATGCATTGATTCCCGTGTGTCTTCAAACTGCAAAGCAGCTTCCAGAGCCACCACTGGGTCTTCCCCTACAAACTGAGCTGAAAGAAAACAGGCAAAAGTAACGTGACTTCAGCACAGGAAACAGACTGTGCAGGTTAACTCCAAAGTGATATGATCTCTCACCCTCTGCCAGGGCTGTCTGGGTCAACTCAGAACCTGAAACAAGTTCCAACAAGTGTTGGAACAAAATCTGCATAATTATAAGAAATTCTTTAAATATGTCTGAATTTGCTGTGATAGAAAGTCACTTATAGACTAAAATGTATGAGGCCTGGAGCAGTTACTAAACTGATCATTTTAAACCAAATGGTCTACTTAAAATGACACATTCACAACCTTTATCCACAAAGTAAAAAGCGACGCCTTACCAAGAATACTGTTTCCTGTTAATGACTGCGTCTGGAAGTCCTTTATATCATACACTTTTCCATCAATCACAGTCCAGAAGCCTCCATCTTTATTGTGGTTCTCCAAATCAGCTTTGCGTATAAGTGTCACTTCCTCATTATTTCTACAGTTCTGACCTGTAAAAAATGACTCTGTGTATACAGAAACCAAAATCAATGAATCAATAGATCAATAGATAAAATGACTAGAACAAATTGCGTGAAAGAACTACAAGGTGAAATAGACAAATCCACAAACACAATAAGAAATTAACATACATCTTACTATAACTAACACCACAAACAAAAATTCAGCAAAGACACAGAACGATTTAAAACCAAAAACACCACGTGATAGGATGAATAGTAAGTCTGGCCATATACCAAGCATCAAGCAAATCTCAAAAATTTCAAATAAGTCAAGTTACAGAGCATGTACAATGACTACAATGCAGTTAAGTTAAAAACAGGTAAGGGAATTCCCTGGTGATCCAGTGGTTAGGACTCTGCGTTCACCATCAAGGGCCTGGGTTCAATCCTTGGTCAGGGAACTGTAAGATCCTGTAAGCTGTATGGTGTGGCCATAAATAAATAAATAAAGCAAGTAACAAAAAATTAAAATCTCTACATTTGAAACTATGCTGTCATTATACTGATGTCATAAAAAATTCCCAGGAAAAAAAATGACTGGAAATCAGAAAACTGAAACGAACAATAATGCAAATACTGTAAATCAACAGTATAGCTAAGTATATTTTTGAAGACATTTCTGTCTTTAAATGTACATATTAGGAAAAAATAAAAGCTAAAAAGTAAGTTAATAAACATAAAATCAATAAAATTCAATACGTTAACAATGATACTTCAAAAAAAGAGAAAACTTCATTAGTCACCTTTGGAAGCATTAGGACTCCAACTTACTATCACAGAAATCAGTTAAGGTGGGCTGGGGGTGATGGTGAGTCAAGCTAGGCTCATGTCTTTCCTGTGCAAATTGTACCTTGGGTTACCAGCTGAGGGCAAGGTTGCTTGAGGATTGTACAGTGGACACACTATACATGAACTCCCTGGTCCACGTGACAGAACTGAAGGGGGAGTCACCCAGCACCGTGGGTGAGACAGAGAGCACACAGCAGGACCTCAGAAACACTCCAACCCAGCAAAACTGAAACCAAACCTCATCAAACCCATCAGCAGTTCACAGAGAATATCACTGACAAAAGGTGTTGGGACTTGAAGAAGAGAATGCAATAAACCAAGTTCAGAAAATGTGAAATCCTCCAGAACAAACAGCCTACTTCTTTAAAAAACAACAACAAGAAAAATAAACAGTACAGCCAAAGTGAGGGAGGCGAGCCTGGAGATACACTGTTGGGTAGAAAAACAAGTATATACGACCTCGACTAGAGAGGACCTGTCTACATCCTGACTCAACACAACCACTGATAAAAAGGGTAATGGATCTGTTCATCTTGGACAGAACAATGCAACTGTGCTTTCATTCTCCCGAAAAAGTTTTTATCGTTAACAGGTAAAGTGTGCAAAAATCTTTAAAGACAGAAATTCACTTTAAAATAATACAATCAATCAGATAAAAAGTATAGGAGAGCTTGGGGAATGTGAGTAATTTTTTTTTTTCCTGGCCACGCCATGCAGCATGCGGGATTTTAGTTTCTGACTAGGGATTGAACCTGTGCCCCCTGCAGTGGAAGCTTGGAATCCTAACCGCTGGCCTGCTTGGGAAGTCCTTAGGAATGTAAATACTTGATGGTCCATTCATTATATTATCTTCTCTACTTTTATCTGTTGGAACATTTTCATAATAAACATTATAAAAATATCACTATGCTAACTAGCATAATTTCTCAAAAAGTTAGAAAAATTTCAGATTAAATCCTAAGGAAAAATAAATAAATAAATGTAAAGAACAGTGTAGTACCAGCACAATAATGACATTTACAGCAATAGAACAGAATAAAGAACCCAGAAATAAATCTTCACAATATATAGGCAAATGATTTTCTTTTTTTACAAGAATGGCAAGACCTTTCAATGGGGAAAGGACAGTCTTTTCAACAAATGATGCTGCAAAAACTGAATATTCAAATGCAAATGAATCAAGTTGGACCTGTACCTTTCACCATACACAAAAATTGACTCAAAATAGATTAAAAACCTAAACATAAGAGCTAAAACTATAAATAAAACTCTTAGAAAAAAACATAGGAGGAAAGCTTCGTAACACTGGATCTGTCAATCATTTTTTTAGACAAGACACCAATAGCATGGACAAGCTTCATTAAAAAAAAAAAATCAAAGGACACTATCAACAGAATGAAAAGCCAACCCACAGAATGAGAAAATACTTGCAAGTCGTATATTCTCAGAATATGCAACAAACTTCTACAACTCAACAACGACAACAAGAAACTTAACTTAAAAATACTTGAAATGACATTTCTCCAAAGATACGTACATGGTCAACAGGCTCATAAACAGATGCACACCACCATTAATCATTAGGGAAACCAAATCAAAACTACAATGTAATACCACTTGATCCTAATAAGATGGCTACTATTTTTTTTTAACTTTTTCTTTTGTTTTGGGGTATAGTCAATTAACAATGTTGTGACAGTTTCAGATGAACAGTGAAGGGACTCAGCCAAACATATTCACTCTCCCCAAAACTTCCCTCTCATCCAGGCTGCCAAATAACATTGAACAGAGTTCCACATGCTATACAATAGGTCCTTGTTGTTTATCCATTTTAAATACAGCAGTGCATACATGTTCATCCCAAACTCCTTAACTATCTCATTCCCCATCGTTCCCCAGGCAATCTTAAGTTTGTTCTCTAAGACCATGAGTCTCTGGTTTTATAAGTAAGTTCATTTGTATCATTTCTTTTTAGATTTCACATATATGGGCTGTCATATGATATTTCTCCTGTCTGTCTGACTTCCTTCACTCAGTATGACAATCTCCAGGTAGGACGGCTATTATTTAAAAAACAAACAAGTGTTAGCAAGCAGGTGGAAAAATCAGAACTGTTCCTTTGTGCACTGCCCGTGGGAACTTAAAATGGCACAGCTGCTGTGGAAAACAGAATGGCAACTCCTTAAGAAAGTAAAAACACAATTATCAGTGCACTGGTGCTCAATCACTCAGTCATGTCCGACTCTCTGACCCCACAGACTGCAGCCTGCCAAGCTCTTCTGTCTAGGGAATTGTCCAGGCAAGAATTCTGAACCGACTTTTGGCTATATACACGAAAGAAGTGAAAGCAGGAACTCAGACATCTACACACCTATATTCACAGCAGCATTAATCACAATAGCCAAAAGGTGGGGACAATCAGTATCCATTAACAGATGAATATTACATCTGTTACAAAGAAGATGTGAAATATATATACACACAATATACACACACAAATATGTGATAAAATACCACTCAGTCATAAAAAAGAATGAAATCTGCCATTCTTAGAACATGAATAGAAAAAACTGTGTAATCATCAAGAGATGCAGAAAAAAGTATTTGAGGAAATTTAATGTCCATTCAGAAACCAAAGGAAACATCCTTAATATTTTAAGGTATCTACAAAGAAAAAACTACAACAAACATCATACTTCATATGTGAACTTTGGGTAGTTTTTCCTCTGTTCCTAGGAGCAAGACAAGAGTGCCCATCATCACCACTTCTATTCCACAGTGCACTAGGGTGCCAGCAAGTATAGTATGTTCTGGCAGGAAGCTCACACTCAGAAGCAGACACAGGCAGCCACTGATTTAGTCAAAGGTGGTACTCGAGAGGAGAGACTACAATAGTCCTTCCACCCAGAAGTGCTGGCACAACGATCCTACAGACAAAACACCTATGGAAAAAAATGGCATATCATCTCTAGGAATGGAGGTGGAACAGTGAGTACTTCCACACTTCGTAGAGATGAGGACCAGTACAATCACTGTGGAAATCTGGCATTCTCTACTAAAGCACGCCTTACAAATCACCAAGAAACAGACAAAAAAACATTTAAGCAATTAATTTGTTATGGGTCACATGCCTATCTGATAAAAGGATCAAGAGAAGTAGGGGAACGGCAAGCACAAAAGCCCGGAGAAATCTTTCAGTAAGACAGAGACAGTGTTTGGGAAGGTTCTGCTTAATAAATGGTTTCCCCTGTGATCAGTCTCAAAGTTGCTTTTGGTAATTTTGTGTATATGTTATACTTTAAAATAAAAAAATGTCTTATAATAACTGTCTGAACTGCTGATCAAGTTACAAGCTCTCAACCATATGGAGTAAACAGACAAAAGTCACAAATGACCATTTAAGTTCACCAAAGTAGATGAATTGTGTTGAAAATATTAGCTATAATAAAGAAATAAAAAATAATGTTCAATATCCTAAGGCTGGTTATTTTCCTTAGGACACTTGTTACTTTTTGTGTTAAGTAATCCATATAAAAATGACAGTCTACAACCGTAGAAAGGCCTACCTTGCTTCAGGTTTCCTATAAAATGAAAGGTAAACCACAATTAATTCTGTAAGTCCAAGAAGTCACAGTGCTTAGACTTAAGATTCAAAAGTGTCAAAGTTCAAAACTTTGAAAAGGTAAGTTCATTCCAATTTGGTAAGCACTAGAGACAGTAAGGATGGGAAGTGCCCAGTTGACTATGGAAATTCCATAACTCATTAACATCACATAAGGCCAGTGAGTTTAAGAAAGCCCTCCCATATCAATGTCTGCCTCCAAAGCAGGATCATAACTAAGCACTTCAACTATATCTTCTGGAGACAATTCCAAGAAAGGATTTTCCAGAATGCTCTAAAATAATCCAATTCAGGATGTAACAACCATTACTAACAGAAAAATTTTTCTTAAATATAACCCAAAACTACTCTGATGTGGATTATCTTTGTTTTCCACTTACACTACTATCAAAGTGCTCAGTCACTTCGGTCGTGTCTGACTCTGCGGCCCCATGGACCGCAGCCTGCCAGGCTCCTCTGTCCAAGGGACTCTCCAGGCAAGAATACCGGAGTGGGTTGCCACCTCCTTCTCCACACTACCGTCAGTGAAAATGGCAATAACTGGTGTTCCTTTGTCAAATTAGTCTTTCAAATCAAAGAGCAGACTAGGACAAAACTTCCCCCAGTGCAAGTCCTTAAGTGAAGATGCCATACCCATGATGCCAGGCCAGGCTAGCTCTTCAAGGTCGTCCCTCTCCTTTCCTGGAGCCAGGTGGTTGAACCGATCCAGATGCTCGAGCAAGCCGCCCAGTAAAGGCACAGCCCCAGCCTCCTGCATGAGGCCAGCGTTTTTACTGAGCAGGAGCACGACAGAGACCACCAGTTCCGGGAGGAGAATGCCTACATTAAAAAGAGAAGGAAAAAGGTGTGAGACTTAAAGCAAAAGTCTTTATCCTATAAAATCACTTTACAAGCTTGGGCTGCATTTAAAATAACAACATAAGGAACACTTGTCCTTCAGTATATTCAGCAAACATAGGTATCAAACAGAACCCTTTGAGTTATAAAAATACTTTTTGAAAACACTGTTTTAACACAAAAGGAGTAACTAGAGTTTTTTATTCAGAAAAACTAAGTGTTTCCAACTAAGTTAATCATCAGAAAAAAAGCATTCCATCATAATAATCTGTCATAGAATTAACTGGAAAAAATATTAAGCAATATAAAGGCAACTAATTCTTATGTTGCTGAAATAAAATTAGACAATTACCATTTACTTCATTATTGAAGTGCTAATAACAGTGGTATGACTCTAAAGCACCAATTCTATATACACCAGGTTGTTTAACTCTAGAATTGCAACTAAAAAAGCAAAAGGTGAAGCCGAAAGGCTAGGACTAGATATAGCCTAGTCCACAGTACGAGACATGTAGTCTAGTCTACAGGATTAGATATATGAGGTAAAGGCATGCAAGCTTATCACAAAATGATACATTTTACATCACATCAATCTCCAAAAATAAATACACGCGGACATTTAGGAAACAAGTACCAGTGAAGTCCCCTTCCACAATGCAGGCCACCTCTGCGAAGTGCCGCCAGCTGGTGGAGGCCACGCTGGCCGCCACGGGCAGTATGTCCCCAGTGTGTGTGCACAGAAGGGCTGTGTACTTCTTCAGCAAGGACCCGACCCCCATCAGCTCAGGACCTGCAGGGGAGACGCACAGAGTCTCATTTGCACTATCAAAATTTACTTTGTAAACAAACTTCATTGTCTCACTATTCTACCCTTATCTATTATATCTTTTACCTATAATAATTTTTTCAAACAGGAGTGGTTAACCCTTACTTAGTCCTCCTTTTACAGCACATAATTTGAGAAACAGTGAGTTTGGATGTATCGATTTTTAAACACTGAACTACACAGTGTTTAAAAACACTAAGCCAAAGTTATAACTTAGAGTTCTAAAACCTTATATCCAATATATATGTTTTCCAAGTCCAAATCTTAAAGCCTGAAAATTACTCTCAATGAACAAAGTTACGCGGTTTTCAATGTCATAAAAAATCGTCAACTCCTCCTGCTACATGGCTCTTAACAGCATTTTAGTCCCTGTGAGTTTATGACACCTCTTTCAGACTGAAATGGTTCGCTGATTTCAACCTGAAGTTTTCCATCCTCTACAGGTGCCTAACTACTTTCAGGAAGTAATCCAGTTGTTTTATAATACACTAGCTATTAAAACACTAACAGAAGTAGCAGACCCTTCCATCCCTGGCACAGAACTATCCTATAAAGAGCCAACCACTCCTTTGGAGTTTCTGCAAAGTGCCCTACTCTACACAATACACAGAACTCAGCTCTTTCTTACATATCATCCTAATTCTCACAGGCACCCTCAAGTCTCATCCTAACAGTCAACAACTCCCAGGAGACTCTGTCCCACATATCCAGCAGCTAATAAACTAAAGCTGTAACTGAGACTCTCTTCCTCCAACGATGATGCATTTCTCCTACTACACCCATCCAGCTTACCAGGGTGACATACAAATACTAGGTCACAATTCTGTCCCCACATTACGTCAGTCTCTAACAGTCCATAACTAACATGTGGAATAAGTCTAACAGACCTTCTATAAGACTAACCTGAACATAAAGGATGCTATTTCTCATGTCTAAGGAATTTAAATGTGAACACAATGAAATAAAAATATTGATGAGTTTAAAACAGAAATATCTGTCCAAAAAAAAAAGTAGATGCAAAATAAAGTCCTCCAAAATTGGTACATCTAATAGTATAAGAACTACACATGTGGGCCATGCAGAATAGGTATGTCAAAAAGCCTAAATAAAAAAGTCAAAATACATACAAGACACTTTAACACTTTAAGTAACTTACTAGAAATTTCTGAAGTCTGACCAACACTGTCTCCTGGATAAAGTTTACTGATAAGTAAGCGCTGAAAACGCAGCAACAAATCCAATGAAGCAGATCTTTCACGACTATGTTGCTCAAAGTCTAGACATGATGATATCCGACGGGCAACATCTTTCAATCTGGCTACTGTCTGAGAAGCAATGTTTCTATGCAGGAGAAAGAGAATTGCAAAATTAAGCAAGTTATGTTTGTCTTTAAAGGGGGGAGGGATGTAAAAAAAAATCACAACATAAATTAAAATCAGAAATAAAGATCACACACCCACGTGACCTGCGGCTGGCTCCCTTCCCCAGTGTGACAGGTGCATGTGCAGTAAGCATACCTCACTCAGAACGGAGCGGAGGTGCACACAAGACACCGCAAGGCAGAATGACACCCCTTGCTTTACAAATGTGCTCCTAAGGAGTAGCATGGAACAGTCCAGAACAACAGAAAACTCCTCTATAAACCTTTGGAAGGAAAAGTAACTGTTATATAATTTTTTATCCAAAGCTGCATTTCAAACACAAATGTGACACTATTCTTAAAGACAAGATCCACTGGCACTTCATTTCAAATACAAATGCAACACTATTCTTACAGATAAGATCCACTCGCATTTCTGCATCTGACTCTCAAGTCTACCTTCAGACCTACTCAGTTCAGCACCAGAGTGGGCCACGTGAGGGATGCCCAGGGCTCAGAAAGCACAGGAAGGAAGTGGGCACAGATGACAGAGGTCACAGCAAGAGGTGCTCAAGGAACACAGCAACAAGGAAAAGAGCAGGGGACCTGGTTCCAACTGCAGGATCCAACTCGAGCAACAAACCATCAGCAGGTAAATGGGGAGAAGAGAGAAAGTATAATGAGAAGAGCAGTAAACGTTCCATGAGCAGAATGCAAGGGACAGGGCACAGAGGTCAAGACAAAGAAGGGGAGTGCACACAGTGGACACTGTAGGTGAGAGCGCGCCAGGCTGCTGGGGATAAATTCTGCAATGCTCAGCCACCAGGTTTTCAAAGAAAAGTGATATCCTTTTTGTGTCCAAGAAAGGAAACTCAAGTTAGTGTGAAGGCAGACCAGAAGGCGCAGAGAACAGCAGAAAAGACCCGGCCACTCGGGGGCAGTCCTGGCACAAGTGGGCAAGGCCTGGCCTGTGGCCCTGAGAACAGGAAGAGAAAGGGAGTCAGAGAAGGAAAAGAGCCAAAGCAGAGCCTGGTTTGGAACTTCTGTCAGTGCAGCCCCACCACACCAGCCCTACTCCAGCCAAAGTGCCTGGCATGGTCACTGAGCAGAGAAGTCCAGAACCTCTGCACAACACCAGGCCACGGAGAAGCATTCTACTCCACTTCTTTGATTTCTTACGTAATAGCAGGTTTAAGTAGAACCTCCATCCATTGTATCTGCCCCCAGGGCTCAATCCAGGAACTCATTCCATCCTCACTCTACTCTACCTACAGCAGTGGAGTAAGGGCAGAAGCAGGAGACACACATCAACATACACAGGGTTGCACAGAAAAGGAAATAGGGAACCTTGGCTTGTGCTCAGCACTCCCAGCCACAAAAAATACAGGTGGGTGCTCAGGGCTGTGTTTTTGATTCACCTCATCTTCCTGCTCCATGACCTGATAACCTGCCCTGATAACCGTATCACTAAAAGAAACGGTCTAGAATCTGGCTTTAGGCCATACATGATGGAGCAAAATACATTAACAGAACACAATACAAATGTTAACTTATTTCCCTAATAGAAAATTCAGAACCATAGTCAAAGTGTATAATTCTGACGGAGTTCACTAACTTAAAAATCTTCATAGCTCTCTATTTCCAAATATAAATGGTTTTCTGTGGCTCTTTGTCAGCATAGGAGTTACTCTGAAATCTGTTTCATTGCTTACTTTGGGCAAACTACAACTTCTCCAACCTGTTTTCCAAATAATAAAATGCATCAGATGTCTCCAAAATCTCCAAACTGTAAACCTTTAGATTACTTTTCAACAAATGCATCAGCCAAGTCAACACATGAGTCTCATTTAGTCACAAAACCTTAAGGTTGGAAATAAAGTTAAAGTCTATCTCTGTAAGAGGAAAGGCAAATTATCTATGCTTATGAAAAGAGCTGAGGTCACAGACATTGTTAGTGAGAAAGTCATTTATGCATTTTTCTTTTTCTCTTTTCCAAAAAACTTTTAAGGTACTATTTACTTCCATGATTCAGCTTTTGTTTTGTGTTTTCTAAACAGGTACATCTTCATTATAAACCTGCTGTGGGGCCAACTCCTGCCTGCATGCCAAAGGAACCAAAAGTAAAGAGGAAGGTTCAGAAGACAATGTGAGAATGGTACAGAGAACACGGTACAACAGGAAACGTCTGCCAGGGACTCACACATGTAATTTGGAATGTCTACCAGTCACATAAATAAAGATAAAAAGAACATGTAAAACCAGTATCAATCATGTATTTATTACCATATATTTAAAATATTATCATTTCAACGTAAAACCAGTAAGAAAAAAGAGAGTTTTATATTAGTTCTTTTCACACAAAGTCTTCAAAAGCCATTGTGTATTTTGTATATTTTGTGTATTTTGTACATTTCAATTCCGATAACTAAATTTTCATTGCAAATACTTGATTTGCACTTAATGCTCATAAAAATGAAGAGATGAAAAGGTAAATTCATATGGCTAAGTTATTCCAAACATAACTAAGTTTTCTAATAGCTGAATCAAGTCTAAGTTTTTAATTTGAATTTTAATTAATAAAAAAATAAAATCTCAGTGTCTTGGCTACATTGTGGACACACTTCAAATGTTCATCACACCAATGTGGCAAATGACTGCCAGACTAAACAGCACAGTGCAGGCAGGTAAGAGGGACAGGTGTCTACACACCGAGGGGAGAGAAAGACTGAACAGGCAGGCGAGCAAGAGCTGGCCTCTCCTGAGAAGGGTAACCGGCCACAGGGTGGCGAGCAGGGAGCCCAGTGCTGGCTGGCCGTGACACCAGTGTGCCCAGGCACAGCCTCCCCAGCGAAGGAAGGTGTCGTTAAGGACACAGAAAAGCACGCCTTGAGTTACACGCTTTTGCTTTAAAACTTCTGCATAGCAATGACCATTTTCTCACTTGATCCTTAATTAACTCTGCAATGTAAACACTGCTGTTATTACTCCCACAGTTACCACACTGGGCAGAGTTTCAGCTGCCAACTTTACACAAGCAGTCACAACTGAAACTTTCCAGGAAAAATTCTCAAGCTCTTTTCATTACCACCAACTACACTGAGTTAACTCACTTTATTTCAAATTGTGATACTGAAGATTAGAAGGTACAAACACTGATTTTTAAAAAACCATCATCAGATTATTTTTAAAAATAAGAAAAGGTATTTTATTGGCATTTACTAAAACCTATAAAAGGAACTAGCTATAAAACACCCTCTTCTAAAAGCCACAGTGTGCCCAGTAAACTCGTGTTCCTCAGGTGGAGGGCGGGCCAACCCACACCAGCACACCCACCACTGCCCTGGGTTTAGGGCTCGCTTTCCTTTCTGCATAAAAACAAACCAGGAGCCAGGTTTACAGAGAGTGGGGTTGTGTTACATAAAGGACAATAATTTTTCACTGTCTAACAAATGCCTTTCAGAAACTACCCTGCTCTTTCACTTTTTTTGAAGGGCACCGTGACACAGGCTGACATTTTTCAGCAAACAGTGAGTGACTACTTCAGCCCTTATCAATGTTAGTCTCTGCTCATATTCTGACTCTCACTGATTTTACCTCCTCCTGATAAGTTCTTCAAATATAATGCTCACCATTCTTTTATTTACTTCAGTTTTTAAAAGCTGTCTTAGAAATGAAAACATATAAATCTATGATAGACAGAATGGCCAATGACACAACCAACTGTAAAAAAAAAAAATCTTACCATGATTTCCATTTGTACCTACCTACTTACTAATGAAGATAAGAATCTCATCCTACACTTTTCACACACTCCAATTTTCTCTTGTGTGAAAACCTTTGGAATCTCTACTTCATACACTCTAACCTCTCACTTCACCTATATTTAAGAGTCTGCTCTAAAGTCTCTCCAAGGTACTTTCTGGAGTATTTCCTCAACAACTGAAGACATTTTTGAGTCCCCAGCATTCAATCTATCTTATTATGAAAATCAATAATTCTATTAAAATACATCAACTATTTACCTAAGAAGCTGTTGAATAAGCTGAACCAGAGGCAAGCACTGTTTTCCAGAAGATTCATAGATTCCCGTATTAATAAGATCTTTATCCAACGGAGTCCTACTTCTATGAAATGTCGAGGCATTTGCTTCCTGTTCATCAATTTCTTTTTCCTTCTGTGCTTCTTTTTTGGCTTCAATATCCTGTAATTCACGAAGTACAGGTTGGTTACCAGTTATCTGAGAAGCGGGCTGAGCCTGGACCCCACGGCCTAATGAGTGCTGACTCACGCGCCTGGTGACACCGGCTCACGGCAACCACTCAAACTCACACTGCTCAGCAGCTCCGTCTGTAAACAGGCAATCTGTCCTACAAACCCAACGGCCAGGCTGCCAGTGCAAACGCTCGCCAGCCTCTGTGAAGCTCTTAAAATCTTTACTCCTGCTACTGGCTCTCACAACACCCAACGTGATCACCTAGGCAGAAACTATCTGCTTCGTAAACACAAAGCACTAAACCACAGAATGAGAGGATATATGCACAAGTCCTGTATCTGACAGGGGACCTAAAAGATAGAGAAAGAATCCTTACAACTCGAAAATTCAAAGATAAATTACCCAGTTGTAAAGCAAGCAAAAAGTGAATGGACATATCTTCAAAGAAGATGGACAAATAGCTAATGAGCACATGAAAAGATATTCGACATCATTAGTCATCAGGGAATTTCACATCTGTCAGGACAGTAGAACAAAAAAGATGAATAGTATTAACAGCAAGCGCTAGCAAGGATATGGAGAAACTGGAATTGACATACAATGTTACTGGGCAAGTAAAATGGTACGGTCACTTAAGAAAACAGTCTGGTTATTCCTTGAAACATTACACACAGAGTTACCATAAAATTCAGCAACTCTACTCCAAGGCATACGCCCATAAGGAACAAACACCTATGTCCACAAAAAAACCTACACGCAAATATTCATAACAGCACTATTCATAATAACTTAAAAGAGGGAACAATCTAAATGTCCATCAGCTGATAAATAGGTAAACAAAATGTGCTATATCCATACAAGAGAATACTGTTAAGCAATTTTTAAAAATTAAGTACAATATGAATGTCACAACCTCACTGAACTTTGAAAACACTGTTAACTGGAAAGAGCCAAATACAAAAAGCCACACACTGTGCAAATTCACTTATATGAAATGTCCAAAAGAGAGAAATCTTCACAAACATAAAGTAGATTAGTGGTAGTCAGTGGCTGCAAGGAGTGGGGAATGGGCAGAAACGACTAAGGAGCACAAACTTTCTTTCTGGAGTGAGGTAAGTGAGAAAATTAGACATTGATGACGCTGAACAATTCTTCAAATGTACAAAAAAAAAAATCACTTTAAAAAACTGAATTTTATACTAGGTGAAGTAGAACTCAATAAAGTTATTATTTTAAAAAAACTCTGAAGGAGGTTATCTTTTGCCAGTCAAAGGCAACCAATATTCCTGAGGATGTACTATATAGCAAGCATTCCTCTAGCAATCAAATTTACTGTGAAAAAGCATACAACTTCTTTCCTTCTGGTCTTTATTTTCTAACAGTAAACACCAGAATAAGTCTAAACACAACAGTCTGCTCCATCCTGAGAAGTGGCTGGACTAGAACTGTGCCATCCACAATTAAGGTAAGAAGGCAACATGGGTTGGAAAGCTTAAAACTGTGTGTGCTTTTGACCAAATGTTATTACTAAAACTTTTTCCTAACCAGTTCAGTTCAGTTGCTCAGTGATGTCCAGCTCTCTGCGACACCATGGACTGCAGCACACCAGGCTTGCCCGTGTAGCACCAACTCTGGAGTTTGTTCAAAATAGTATCCACTGAGTCAGTGATGTCATCCAACCATCTCATCCTCTGTCTGCCCATTCTCCTCCTGCCTTCACACTTTATAAGCATCAGGGTCTTTTCTAATGATTCAGTTCTTCACATCAGGTGGCCAAATTGTTGGGAGCTTCAGCTTCAGCATCAGTCCTTCCAGTGAATATTCAGGATTGATTTCCTTTAGGATTGACTGGTTTGATCTCCTTGCTGTCCAAGGGACTCTCAGAGACTTATCTGCAACACCACAGTTAAAAAGCATCAATTCATCGGCACTCAGCCTTCAATATGGTCCAAATCTCACATCTATACATGACTACTAGAAAAACCACAGCTTTGACTAGACAGACCTTTGTCAGCAAAGGGATGTCTCTGCTTTTTAATATGCTGCCTAGGTTTGTCATAGCTTTTCTTCCAAAGAGCAAGTGTCTTTCAATTTCATGGCTGCAGTCACCATCTGCAGTGATTTTGGAGTGCAAGAAAGTAAAGTCTGTCACTGTTTCCATTGTTTCCCATCTATTTGCCATAAACTGATGGGACCAGAGGCCATGATCTTGAATTTCTGAATGTTGAGTTTTAAGCCAGCTTTTCCACTCTCCTCTTTCACTTTCATCAAGAGGCTCTTTAGTTCCTCTTTGCTTTCTTCCATAAGGGTGATGTCATCTGCATCTTTGAGGTTACTGATATTTCTCCCGGCAATCTTGATTCCAGCTTGTGCTTCATCCAGCCCAGCATTTCACATGATGTACTCTGCATGTAAGATAAATAAGCAGGGTAACAATATACAGCCTTGACGTACTCCTTTCCCAACTTGGAATCAGTCTATTGTTCCATGTCAGATCTCACTGTTGCCTCTTTTTATTTTTTAATTGAAGGATAAATGCTTTACAGAATTTTGTTGTTTTCTATTAACTGTTGCTTCTTGACCTGCATACAGATTCCTCAGGAGGCAGGTAAGGTGGTCTGATATTCCCATCTCTTTAAGAATTTTCCACAGTTTGTTGTGATTCACATAGACAAAGGCTTTAGGTAGTGAATGAAGCACAAGTAGATGTCTTCCTGGAACGTCTTGCTTTTTCTATGATCCAACCAATGTTGGCAACTTCATCTCTGGTTCCTCTGCCTTTTCTAAATCCAGATTGAACATCTGAAAGTTCTCAGTTCATGCACTGTTGAAGACTACCTTGGAGAATTTTGAGCATTACTTTATTAGCATGTGAGATGAGTGCAACTGTGTGGGAGTTTGAACATTTTTTGGCATTGCCTTTCTATGGGAATGAAATGAAAAGTGACCTTTTCCAGTCCTGTGGCCACTGCTGAGTTTTTCAAATTTGTTGGCATATTGAGTCAACAGATCATCATTTAAGATTTGAAATAGCTCAGCTGAAATTCCATCACTTCCACTAGCTTTGTCTAGTGATGCTTCCTAAGGCCCACTTGACTTCACATTCCAGGATGTCTGGCTCCAGGTGAGTGATCACACCATCATGATTATCTGGGTCATTAAGATCTTTTTTGGATAGTTCGTCTATGTATTCTTGCCACCTCTTTGTAATATCTTCTGCTTCTGTTAGGTCCATACTGTTTCTGTCCTTTATCATGCCCATCTTTGCAGGCAATGTTCCCTTGGTATTTCTAATTTTCTTGAAGAGATCTCTAGTTTTTCCCATTCTATTGTTTTCCTCTTTTTTTTTTTTTTTTTTTTTTGCATTGATCAATTAGAAAGGCCTTCTTATCTCTCCTTGCTATTCTTTGGAACTCTGCATTCAGATGGGTATATCTTTCCTTTTCTCCTTTGCCTTTGTTCTCTTCTTTTCTCAGCTATTTGTAAGGCCTTCACAGACAACCTTTTTGTCTTTTTGCATTTCTTTTCCTTGGGGATGGCTTTGTTCACCACCTCCTGTACAATGTTATGAACCTCCACCCAGAGTTCTTCAGGGACTTTGTCTATCAGATCTAATCCTTTCAGTCTATTTGTCACTTTCACTGTATAATCGTAAGGGATTTGATTTAGGTCATACCTGAGTGACATAGTGGTTTTCCCTACTTTTTCCAATCTAAGTCTGAATTTTGCAATAAGGAGTTCATGATCTGAGCCAGTCAGCTCCCAGTTTTGTTTTTGCTGACTGTATAGAGCTTCTCCATCTTCAGCTGCAAAGAATATATCAATCTGACTTCAGTATTGACCATCTAGTGATGTCCATGTGTAGAGTCATCACTTGTGTTGTTGGTAGAGGGTGCTTGCTATGACTACTACGTTCTCTTGGCAAAACTCTGTTAGCCTTTGCCCTGCTTCATTCTGTACTCCAAGGCCAAACACACCTGTTACTCCAGGTATCTCTTGAGGTCCTACTTTTGCATTCCAATCCTCTACGATGAAAAGGACATCTTTTTTTGGTGTTAGTTCTAGAAGGTCTTGTAGGTCATCATAGAATCATTCAACTTCAGCTTCTTCAGCATTACTAGTCAGGTCATAGACTTGGATTACTGTGATGTTGAATGATTTGCCTTGGAAATGAACAGAGATCAGTCTGTCGTTTTTGAGACTGCACCCAAGTACTGCATTTCGGACTCTTGTTGACTATGAGGGCTACTCCATTCCTTCTAAGGGATTCTTGCCCACAGTAGTAGATATAATGGTCATCTGAGTTAAGTTCGCCCATTCTGGTCCATTTTACTTCACTGATTCCTAAAATGTCGATGTTCATTCTTGCTATCTCCTGTTTGACCTCTTCCAATCTAACTTGATTGATGGACCTAACATTCCAGGTTCCTATGCAATATCGTTCTTTACAGCATTGAACTTTACTTCCATCACCAGTCACATCCACAACTGGGTGCTGTTTTCGCTTTGGCTCCATCTCTTCGTTCTTTTTGGAGTTATTTCTCTACTCTTCTCCAGTAGCAGATTGGACACGTACTGACCTGGGAAGTTCATCTTTCACTGTCATATTTTGTTGCTTTTTCATACTGTTCATGGGGTTCTCAAGGCAGGAATACTGAAGTAGTTTCCTATTCCCTTCTCCAGTGGACCATGGTTTGTCAGAACTCTCCACCATGACCCGTCTATCTTGGGTGGCCCTAGATAGCATGGCTCTTAGTTTCATTAAATTAGACAAGTTTGTGATCCATGTGATCAGTTTGGTTAGATTTCTGCAAGTGTGGTTTTCATTCTGTCTGCCCTCTGATGGATAAGGATAAGAGGCTTTTGGAAGCTTCCTGATGGGAGGGGCTGGCTGTCTAGCTCTGATTGGTGGGGCCATCAGTAGATCTTTAATCCATTTTTCTGTTGATGGGTGGGGCTGTGTTCCTTCCCCATCATGTATGGGTAATGACAGTAATGGCTGCCTCCCTTAAAAGGAATCACGCCAGCATGCTGCAGCTCCAAGGACTGTTGCATTCAGTGAGCCTTACCCCATGGCAGGACTGTTATAGGCAAGTCTGGCTCAGTCTCTGGTGGGGACACTGCTCCTTTCTCCTGGGTCCTGATGCACAAGATTTTGTTTGTGTGTCTCCAAGAGCCTGTTTTCCCAGTCCTGTAATCCTGGAAGTTCTATAATCAAATCCCCTGGCCTCCAAAGTCAAATTCCTTCGCGTCCTCAGTCCCTTTGCCGGAATCCCAGGTTGGGAAATCTGTTGTGGGCCCTTGAATTTTTGTAACATGGTGCAAGAACTTCTTTGGAATAATTGTTCTCCAGTTCGTGGGTCATCTGCTCAGTGGCTCTATGATGAGCCTAATGGCAACCTGCTCCAAGAGGACTTAGGCTACATGCCCTGCCTCCCAGGTCTGCTGCAGCCAGAGCCCCTGTCCCCACGGCAGGCCACTATTGACCCACGCCTCCACAAGAGACACTCCAACAATCAAAGGCAGGTCTGGCTGTCTCCGTGGGGTCCCTGGGTCCTGGTGTGCACAAAGTTTTGTTTGAGCCCTCCAAGTATGTCTGGCTGGTACTGGGTTTGATTCTAAATGCAACTTCGCCCTTCCTACCGTCTGGTTGGGCCTTCTCCTTTGCCCTTGGATTTGGAGTATCTTTTTTTGGTGGGATGTAACAGTCTCCTGGTCAAAGGTGGTTCAGCAGTGACTTGCAATTTTGGAGTTCTTGCAGAAGATGAACACACATCCTTCTACTCTGCCATCTTTACCATCTTTTTCCTAATTATTATTCTTACAACCAATAACTTATAATCTTTAAGAATGTAATTAAAAATTATTTATAGTAATAATGTTGTTCAGTTGCTAAGTCATGTCCAGCTCTTTCCAACTCATGGACTGCAGCATACCAGGCTTCCCTGTCTATCACTATTTCCCAGAGTTTGTTCAAATTCATGTCCGCTGAGTTGGTGATGCCATCACCCATCTCATTCTCTGCCACTCCCTTCTCCTTCTGCCTTCAATCTTTTCCAGCACGGGAATGTTTTCCAATGAGTTGCCTCTTCACATCTGGTGACCAAACTACTGGAGCTTCAATTTCAGCATCAGGGCTTCCAATTAACATTCAAGGTTGATTTACTTTAGGACTGACTAGCTTGATCTCCCTGAAGTCCAAGGGACTCTCCAGATTCTTCTCCAACACCACAATTCAAAAGCATCACTTTGGTGTTCAGCCTTCTTTATGATCCAACTCTCGTATCTGTACCTAACTACAGGAAAAACCATAGCTTTGACTAGACAGACCTTTGTTAGCAAAGGGATGTTTCTGCTTTTTAATATGCTGTCTAGGTTTGTCATAGCTTTCCTTCCAAGGAGCAAGTGTCATTGGTTGCAGTCACTGTTCGCAGTGACTCTGGAATCCAAGAAAAGAAGAGTCTGTCACTGCTTCCACTCCTTCCCCATCTATTTGCTGTGATGTGATGGGACTGGATGCCATGATCTTTGTTTTTTGAAGGCTGAGTTTCAAGACAGCTTTTTCACTCTGATCTTTTACCCTCATCAAGAGGGTCTGTAGTTCCTCTTCACTTTCTGCCATTAAAGTGGTATTATCTGCTTATTTGAAGTTGTTGATATTTCTCCTCGCAAACTTGATTCCAACTTGCGCTTCATCCAGCCCACCATTTTGCATGATGTACTCTGCATATAAGTTAAATAAGCAGGGTGACAATATACAGCCTTGATGTTACTCCTTTCTGAGTTTGGAACCAGTCCACTGTTCCTAACTGTTGCTTCTTGATAAAGGTTCTTGATAACCTTTTGTGTAAAGGTTTCTGAGGAGACAGGTAAGGTGGTCTGGTATTCCCATCTCTTTAAGAATTTTCCAGTTTGTTGTGATCCATACAAAGGCTTTCTCATAGTCAACGAAATAGAAGCAGATTTGGTGGGGGAAGCGGGAGTAGATTTCCTTGCTTTTTCTGTGATTCAATCAATGTTGGCAATTTGCTGTCTGGTTCCTCTGTCTTTTCTAAACCCAGCTAGTACATCTAGAAGTTCTTAGTTCACATGCTGTTGAAGCCTAGCTTGAAGAATTTTGAGCATAACTGTACTAACATGTGAAATGAGCACAACCATACGGTAGTTTGAACATTCTTTGGCATTGCCCTTCTTTGGAAGTAGAATTAATATTTATAGTAGTAAAAATATCTAAAACCTAAATGGTCAACGATAAGAAATTGTTTTTAAAAAAGGAAACATTAGTCCTTTTCCTTATGACAGACTTCCCCAAAGCCAACAGAACAAATGAACATAGCAGAAGGGTATTCAATATAGATGACATGGCAACCTGATGAGTGAAAAAGATACAAGCCACTAAGACCAATTCTAGCATTATAATTACTACTGTTAGTAAATATTTGCATTTTTGAAAGCCTGGAAGACTATACACAAAAAAATATTAACAATGATTATTCCCACCTGATAAGGTTTTTTTGTTTTATGCCTTTCTGTAGCTTCAAAGTATTTTTGTCCTAAAACAAATGGCCTTTTGGCTATTTTTTTATGAACCTTAACAATTATCCAGGGATCACAATCTGTATACTCTATAACCTCTCTTCCCCTCCCAAGGCTCCACTCCCCAGCAGGAAGCACAAAATAAACACATGCTTACTAAATTAACAGGCTCTAAGAACACTGCTTGAGTCTAGTCCACATATCATAGCTCCCATCAGGTGAGCTGTTACACTGAGCCAGAGGAGACTCAGGAAGAGAAGGAAGCAGCCTAGAATCAACAAACTGCCACTCACTAGTCATGACACCTTAGCACCACTGTTAACTTCTGTGGTACTTCTGTGTCCATGCCTATAAAATGAAATTTTAAGACAACTTTTTCTACTCGTGGAAAAAATTCACATTTTCTGGCAACACAAGAAAAATTTAAACAGAAAAATTTTCTCTGCCCTATGGCCTTTCTCTCCTTGCTGTGCATGGTGTAGTCACATTAGTAAAGGTGAAGCCACTCAGTCGTGTCCGACTCTTTGCGACCCCATGGACTGTAGCTTACCAGGCTCCTATGTCCATGGGATTTTCTAGGCAAGAGTACTGGAGTGGATTGCCACTTCCTTCTCCAGGGGATTTTCTCACCCAGGGATCGAACCTGGGTCTCCGGCATTGCAGGCAGACACTTTACCGTCTGAGCCACCAGGGAAGCCCCCGGGTATTCACATTATGCACGGACTAAACCTCCTCATCAGCAGATATGCCTGCTCAACCAAAGAGAAATATTCTACCAGGATCAACAAGTAATGCCTTAAAAGAAAACCCTCCTTCTTGATTTTGTAAGAGGCCATGAGGAGGCTTAGATCTGGACTGTGTAAACTGTCAATAATAACATTACTTAATGTACAACCTTCTATCTCAAAAAACTTATATTAACTGTGCCTTGACTTGTAATGGGCTCAATAGTTCTCAGAAATTTCTGAGATGCTGTTCCTGGGGTATAATCCTATATTTGGCCTGAATAAAATTTTCTATCCCTTTTTTAGATCCACTGGTTTTTTTTGTCGACATCAACATGGCTGACAAAGTTAAAAGAGAAAATGAAAGCAAAGTACACAGCATAGCATCTGAGGGAGAAAAGGTACACAATGCACCATACTTGCTACTAACATCATTACATGTTTGACTGCTTTTAATTTTTTTCAATTTAATCAAAGTAGGTATATTTTCAAAACATTTTTAATACACTCACATCATCCAATTTTATCAGTGTAAGATTTTAAATTGAAAACTATTATGACAACGAAAGCAACAAAAGTAGCTATGAATGACAAATATGCATGTGCAAATACAAACTAACTCCCCAGCCTACTCCCAGAATAGCTACAGTCTTTAAAAAAGACTGACAGCCTCATGTTAATGAGGTCAAGAATGGGCTGTAACTCTCATACTGGCTGCTTAAATGTGCAATAAATGCCACAATCACATTGGGAAATTGTACACACTCACCCTAGGATCCAGGAGAGTCTAATTCAGAGTATTTACCCAAAAGAAAAAACAAGTGTTCACTAAAGGACTTGTACACAGCATGATCACAGCAGCTTTAAGAATCAAAAATCATCAAATGTCTACCAACAGGAGAATGGATACATCAACAGTGCCGTATCACACAAGAAGCACTTCTCAACAGCAAAAATTAATAATACATCCAACATATTTGAATCTAAAATTCATTATCGAGGCAAAATAAAGCTAACACAAATCAGTACATACTGTATGATATCATTTACGTGAAAATCAAAACTGGCAAAAAAAGAATTTTTTCACTTTCACTTCTTTACTGATTCAGTGTTGGCTGCGCTGGTCTTTGTTGCTGTGCACGTGCTGTCTCCAGTTGTGACAAGCAGGAGCTACTCTCCAGCTGCAGTGTGTGGGCTTCTACGCGCGGTGGCTTCTCTCGTTACGGAGCGCACCAGCTTTCGCAGGTACGCCACTCTGGGCTCAGCAGCTGGGGGGCCCAGGTTTAGTTACTCCTCTGCACGTGGCCTCTTCCTGGACAAGGGACTGAACTCAGGTCCCCTGCATTGGCAGGCAGATTCTTAACCACCGGAAGTCCCTTAACCAAGAAAGTCCCCCACACTGGCTAACGTCATCTGAGAGAGGCAGGAAGGTACGCTAACTTCACATGCAAAGGGGCACAAAGGCACTTTCCGGGGTGATGGCAATAATCTGTACTATGATTGGGGTACCTGTCAAATTCACTTATTAATAGATAGACACAAAGTGGGTATATTTTATCGTACTTAATAACTCAGTTCTTTTAAACTACTAGAAAAGTTTTAATTACAGAAATATTTGTATGTTACTAAAAGTCTTATGTTTCAAAGTTTTTTTAATTCTGGCAAAGTTTCAATCTCAGCTCACTGGTAAGTAAAATCGCCTCCATCAGCTTATACACACATGTGCACACACACATATTCCTAGGACCATACCTGGATTTCTGCAGTAATGGCTGCATTTAAGGCTGATTCTAAGCCTCCATCAGCCATTAAGCTGCCCACGAGAAGATCAATCATGAATCGACGACCTGGACTTATGTTAACTTCATTACCTGAAACTGGAAAAGGGCAAGTGTTTTCGCCAGTGTGAGGTAAGCACCATCCCCTCCGAGCACCCCTCCTGTGCCAGCCCCACCCCCACCCCTGCTCCTGGCCCAAGCCCACCTGCACAGGGGAGGAGAGCAGAGAGTGCCCGTGCCCGCTCCTCAGCAGTGGGCAGCAGCACGGACCACCCGCTCTGCAACACAGCCTGGGCGGCCGCCTGCACAGTGCTCAACACGCCCGCGCTGCTGGCCAGGGCCACCACGGTCTGCTTCAGGCTGTTGAGGAGGCCGCTGCCCAGACCTAAACCAAGGAATTCTGGGTCAACCTGGTGACTAATGGCAGCATGCAACTGAAAGGAGAAAAACAATTTTCACTTAGAAGCCCTTAAAATGAATGCTTTTCAAATTTTTATTAAAGATGAAATAATACCTCAAATTGAGTTTTCTTCAAAGAGTAAAGGAAAAACTTCCAGTATAGGTATTTTTTTTAACTAGACTAAAAAATGTTTACCCATTGTAATTGAGAATCTGAGGTAAAGTATTTCATAAGAGGAATTTTTTTAAACCTAACTATAAGTACATATACAGAAAAGCTCAATATCAACAAAACTTGTTAAACCCTGTGGAAACAGCACCTCTACCGCACTCTCAACCACCTGTACCATAGAAATAAGGACTATAATACAACCAAAAAAGTATTAAAAGAGTAGATAGTCAAACTGAAGGTATACAAGGAAATGCCTCAAGAGCCAAAGCAGGACTCGCACAGACACACACACCACAGGAGCCAAGGGTTCTGGGCTCTGAGCGCACCAAAGCCTCTGAGACACACCACAGCCCACTGAACAGGAGCTGCCTGCCAGTCAGCCAGGGCCTGGGCCAACCTACCACCCACGCAAAGCTTCGGGTACAGAGAACCCACAGGAAATCAGAGACTCAGCCTGCCTTACAAGCAGACGTGAAATCTAACTCATACCAACCATCTAGGTATGGATATCACAAGTCAAGAACTGAACACCAAAACTCATCTAGAGCCGGAGGAACTCAATGGAACCTCACAGACAAAAGTACAACACTGCCCTCTGAGGACATGTCCAAAGAATAACTCCTAGACATAATGTATTAAAATCACAAAACAAGGGCAAAAATCCAAAAGGTTACCAAAGGGAAAGACAAATTAGCTACAAAGAAGCAACAACTGCGCCAGTAGTGATTTCTAACTGGCAACAATAAAGGTCAGAAGACAGTAGAAAATCTTTCAAGTGCTGAGAAATCAACAGACAACCTAAAAAATTAAGCCTCATTAAATTACCTAGAGATGTTGAAGCTAATAAAGTCTTTCAGACGTTATAACTCACAGACCTTAATGAAGAAACTTACTGAAGGAGATATCCAGGAGAGAGGTGATACAAGTAACAATGGCAAAACAAACTGATTAAAAAAAAAAAAAGGACTACATATCAGAGTTAAGTATGACCTCTCAAAATATAATAATTAATTGAAGGAAAGTTTAAAAATAATTATATTTCACAAATCCTAGGAGGTATTTTCTTTCATGTCTTAACAACCCTAAAATCAGAATGTATCTTATATATTGCAATTGGGAGTGTTCTTCTATTAGCTGCACACACAAAAAAAAAGTCCCTGGAGTCAATGTAACAGACTACCAAATAATTCAAATACTAATGGTAGAAAGAGACATTTAGGTTTAAGGCATCCTATGACCCTATATTTTTCAGGAAGAGAAATACTGATTAACTTAACATGTTGGGAAATTCACAAATAGTTTAATTTTTCTGTAATATGAGTAATGTCCAGAAATCAAAATTTCAAAACTCAAGAACAACTAAAGGGATTTGAAAGGAAAAAATTTGAGAAACTTGATCAAAAGATAACAAAAGCAACAGTGTCACTACAAGACCAGGGAAGCAGCAGAAAGCTGGGCGGACACGCCACAGGTGTCCTTGTCAACGAGCTTCTGTAAAAGACTTCTGGGGAAGGGGGGTAATTTCTAAACTTCTCCTAATCCCATTTTGCACTTAAAAGTTACATTCATTTTCCTGCTTTTTGAAAGCCAAGACAAAAAAGGGAGAGAACAAAAAGGGGGACATGATGGGTCACATAGAAACTCTCACATTATAAAGGAGGAAAATTATTCTGCTCAGAAACATTGTTATCTTGACATTAAGTCATAGGAGTTTTATTACAAAGAAAAACATGGTGATCAAAGATTTTAGTTACAGTTTTACTTTTAAAAAAGTAAAGGAAACAAATTTTGTAGCTTTTTTTTAATTTATTTTTTTATTGAAGGATAATTGCTTTACAGAATTTTGTTTTCTGTCAAACCTCGACATGAATCAGCCATAGGTATACATATATCCCCTCCCTCTAAAACCTCCCTCCCGTCTCCCTCCCATCCCACTCCTCTAGATTGATACAGAGCCCCTGTTTGAGTTTCCTGAGCCACACAGCAAATTCCCAGCAAACTCCCCCTGGCTATCTATTTTACATATGGTAATGTAAGTGTAGCTTTTCTCATACTGACATTTATCCTTAACCTCTCCTGTGAGGAAGCGGAGGTACTTCTGGAGGAAGCAGAACTTCCCCGAATGAAGGTCTCCTCTCAGGCCAGAGGAGAGACTGGCAACCACATCCCGCTGATCACCTACTGTCACACCCAGTTACTTCTTGACACACAGTAACCGTAAATTCAAGACCGACTCCCTGATGAATGCCAACAAACTGAATTCAGCCGTGGTAACACAATCAATATATATATTCTCACCTGCATGCAGGGACTGACTTACAGGATAAACACAAAATAATCAGACTGATTTTTTTAAGCCTCATGATTACACTCCATCACAATCTTACTTTAAGACACTTAAAAATTTTCAATAGTAATTCATTTAACAGGCTAAACTCCATGCCCTTTAATATGCATAAACATCATTACAAATACCTAAGACACTTATATAATGGGGAAAAGGAAAGAAAAATCATTGATACCTGAAGTCGCAGAAGATTGAGTGTTGCCACTGTCATACACTCTTTCTCTTGAGGCGGGGGCCAGTCAGCAGTGCCATCCATCCCCTCACTCACTTGCCGAAGTAGGAGATCTAACTGCTCAAAAGTCATTGAGCAGATGTCCACCACAAAAGGGACACGAAGGCCAATGGACCACTCAGAACAGGAAGACCAAGCAAAACTCTATGGAAGAAACACAAGAACCTAAAATGAATCTACACATTCAGTTATCAGCCTGTTCCACAAGAGATTCACCATTAGGAATGACAAAGAGGCCCTAAATTACTACTTTTCCATCCCTCTAATTGTCCCAAACACGCAAGCATTTTCAGTTATCTAATTCACATACTGACAGCTTCCAATTTCCTCTCATTTCAGTACTCCGTCTTGTTTTCAAAACTCTGTTTACTGCGAAAATTAAGCAACTGAGTAAAACTGAATACTAAAAGCTATTCAAATAACCCCAAAGAAGTCAGGAAACAATAAAGGAACAAAAAGAAGAAAGGAAACAAAAAAATTAATAAATGATAGACAAGGGTCTGAACATAAAAACAGAAAAAGAGAGATCATCAGGATACAGCAAAACAAAACCTAACTACACAGTATCTACAAGAAATTTACCTTAAATATAAAGAGAAAAGGTGGCTTAGTAAAGGGATGGGAAGTGGCTTTAGGAACCTGGAATCTTAGATTCATGCATCAAGGTAAATTGGAAGTGGTCAAGCAGGAAATGGCAAGAGTGAACACGGGCATTTTAGGGACCAGAAAACTAAAATGGATGGGAATGAGTGAATTCAATTCAGATGACCATTAATATCTACTACTGTGGAAAGAATCCCTTAGAAGAAATGGAGTAGCCCTCACAGTCAACAAAAGAGTCTAAAATGCAGTATGTGGGTGCAATCTCAAAAGCAACAAAATGATCTCAGTTCGTTTCCAAGGCAAACCTATTCAACATAACAGTCATTCGAATCTATGCCCCAACCATTAATGCCGAAGAAGCTGAAGTTGAACAGTTCCATAAAGTTCCACAAGACCTTCTAGAACACTAAAAAAAAAAAAAAAACGATGTCCTTTTCATCATAGGAAATTGGAATGCAAAAGCTGGAAGTCAATAGATACCTGGAACAATAGGCAAGTTTGGCCTTGGAGTATAAAATGAAGCAGGGCAAAGGCTAACAGACTTCTGTCAAGAGAACACGCTAGTCAAAGCAAACACCCTTTTTCAACAACACAAGAAATGACTCCACCCATGGACATCACCAGATGGTCAATACTGAAACAAAATTGATCATATCCTTTGCACCTCACAGTGGAAAAGCTCTGTACAGTCTGAAAAAACCAGACCTGGACCTGACTGTGATTCAGATCATGAGCTTCTGATTGCAAAACTCAGGCTTAAAGTGAAGAATGTAGGGAAAACACCATTCAGGTATCACCTAAATCAAATCCGTTATGATTATACGGTAGAAGTGACAAATAGCTTCAAGAGATTAGATATGGTAGGAAGAGTGCCTGAAGAACTATGGACAGAGGTTCATAATGTTGTATAGGAGGCACTGATCAAAATCATTCCAAAAGAGATGCAAGGAGGTAAAGTGCATGTGTGAGAAGTCTTTACAGATAGCTGAGGAAAGAGAAGCAAAAGTCAAAGGAGAAAGAGAAAGATATATCCAACTGAATGCAGAGTTCTAGACAATAGTAAGGACAGATATGAAAGCATTCGTACATGAACAATGCAAAGAAATATAGGAAAACAATAGAATAGGATAGGAAAGATTGGAGATCTCTTGAAGACATTTGGAGATAATCAAGAGAATATTTAACACAAAGATGGGCACAATAGAGGACAGAAAGCATAAGGATTACATAGAAGCAGAAGAGTTTAAGAAGAGGTGAGAACATGCAGGAGTTACAAGAAAGGCCTTAATGACCTGGATAACCACGATTACGGTCACTCACCTAGAGGAGAACATCCTCAAGCTGAAGTCAAGTGGGCCTGAGGAAGCATTACTACCAACAAAGCTAGTGGAGGTGATGGTATTCTAGCTGAGCTATTTAAAATCCTAAATGATGATGCTATTAAAGTGCTGCACTCAATATGCCAGCAAGTTTGGAAAACTCAGCAGTGGCCACAGGACTGGAAAAGGTCAGTTTTCATTCCAATCCCAAAGAAAGGCAATGCCAAAGAATGCTCAAACTACTGCACAATTGCACTCATCTCACACGCCAGCAAAGTAATGCTCAAAATTCTTCAAGCGTGGCTTCAAGAGTACAGGAACCGGAAACTTGCAGATGTAGTGACTGGGTTTAGAAAAGGAAGAGGGACCAGAGATCGAACTGCCAACTTTTGCTGGATCATAGAAAAAGCAAGGGAATTCCAGAAAACATCTACTTCTGCTTCACTGACTACGCTAAACCCTTTGACTGTGTGGGTCACAGCATTCACAACAAACTAGAAAATCCTTAGAGAGACAGGAATATACCTATTTCCTGAGAAACCCTTATGCAGGTCAAGAAGCAAGTTAGAACTGGACATGGAACAATGGAGTGGTTCCAAATTTGGAAGGGAGTATGTCAAGCCTGTATACTGTCACCCTGCCTATTTAACTTATATGCAGAGTACATCATGCAAAATGTGGGCTGAATGAATCACAAGCTAGATTCAAGACTTCCAGGAGAAATACCAAGAACTTCAGATATGCAGATGATACCGCTCTAACAGTAGAAAGAGAACAGGAATTAAAGAACCTCTTGAAAAAGGTGAAAGAGGAGAGTGAAAAAGATGGCTTAAAACTCAACATTCAAAAAACTAAGATCATGGCATCCAGTCCCATTACTTCATGGCAAAGAGATGGGGGGAAAAAAAAAGAAACAGTGACAGATTTTATTTTCTTGGGCTCCAAAATCACTGGGGGCAGTAACTGCAGGCATAAAATTCAAAGATACTTGCTCCTTGGAAGAAAAGCTATAAGAAACCTAGGCAGCATATTAAAAAGCAAAGACATCACTCTGCTTCAAAGGACCATATGGTCAAAGGTATGGTTTCTCCAGTAGTCATGTATGGATGACTATGGATGTATATGTATAGACATGTATAGGATGACTATGGAAGACTCTTGAGAATCCTTGAACTGCAAGGAGATCAAACCAGTGAACCCTAAAGGACATCAGTCCTTAACATTCATTGGGAGAACTGATGCTGAAGGTGAAGCTCTAATACTCTGGCCACCAGATGCGATAAGCCAACTCATTGGAAAAGACTCTGATGCTGGGAAAGATTGAGGGCAGAAGAAATGGTGACAGAGGATGAGATGGTTGGATGGCATCAACAACTCAATGGACATGAGTTTGAGCAAACTCTGGGAGACACTGAAGGACAGGGAAGCCTGGTGTGCTGTAGTCCATGAAGTCACAAAGAGTTGGACAGGACTTAGCAACTGAACAATAGAACAAAAATCCTCTTTGATCCATCTCCTACAGTAATGAAAGTTTAAAAATGGGATTTAATTAAACTTAAAAGCTTTTTATCATCAACTATTCAGTCACTATGGCATGTCCAACTCTTTGGCGATTCCACAGACTGTAACCCACCAGGCTCCTCTGGCCACAGGATTTCCCAGGCAAGAATACTGCAGTGGGTTGCCACTTCCTTCTGCAGGGGATCTTCCTGAGCCAGGGATGAACCCACATCTCCTGCTTTGGCAAGCACATTCTTTACCACTGAGCCACCAGGGAAGCCCTGAACAAGGAAACTCTGAACAAGGTGAAGACAACCCCCAGGAAGGCAGAAAAGAGTTACTGCAAATGTAACAACTGACAAAGGATTAATTTCCAAAATATACAAGCAGTTCATGTAGCTCAACAGCAGAAAAACAAACAACCCAATCAAAAAGTGGGCAGAATACCTAAACACTTCTCCAAAGAAGACATACAGATGGCTAAAAAACACATGAAAAGATGCTCAACATCACTCATTATCAGAGAAATGCAAATCAAAACTACAATGAGGTATCACCTCACACCAGCCAGAATGGCCATAAGCAAAAAAATCTACGAACAATAAATGAGTGTAGAAAGAAAGAAACCATCTTGCACTGCTGGTGGGCATATAAACTGTTACAGCCATTATAGAGAACAGTATGGTGATTCCTTTAAAAACTAGGACTAAAACTACCATAGAGTCCAGTAATTCCCACTACTGGGCATATACCCTAAGAAACCATAACTGAAAAAGGCATGTGTACCCCAATGTTCATCGCAGCACTATTTCTTATAGCCAGGACATGGAAGAAACCTCTGTCCATCAACAGAGGGATGGATAAAGAAGTTGTGGTACATATATATACAATGGAGTATTACTCAGCCATAAAAGGGGACAAATCTGAGTCAGTTCTAGTGAGGTAGCTGAACCTAGAGCCTGTTGTACAGAGTGAAGTAAGTCAGAAAGAGAAAAGCAAATACTGTATGTTAATGTACATATATGTGAAATCTAGAAAACTGATACTGATAAACCTATTTTCACCCAGGAACAGAGATGCAGACATAGAGAACAGGCTTGTGGACACAGAAGGGGAAGTAGAGGTGGGACGAATTGAGAGAGTAGCATTGAAACATATACATTACCGTGTGTAAAATAGACAGCTAATGGGAGTTGCTCTATGACACAGGAAGCTCACCACAGTGTTCTGTGATAACCTAGAGGGATAGGGTGGGGTTGGGGGGAGGTCAAGAGGGACGGACAAAAGCTAGTGGAGGTGATGGAGTTCCAGTTGAGCTATTTCAAATCCTGAAAGATGATGCTGTGAAAGTGCTACACTCAATATGCCAGCAAATTTGGAAAACTCAGCAGTGGCCACAGGACTGGAAAGTCAGTTTTCATTCCAATCCCAAAGAAAGGCAATCCCAAAGAATGCTCAAACTACTGCACAATTGCACTCAGCTCACACACTAGTAAAGTAATGCTCAAAATTCTCCAAGCCAGGATTCAGCAATACGTGAACCATGAACTTCCAGATGTTCAAGCTGGTTTTAGAAAAGGCAGAGGAACCAGAGGTCAAATTGCCAACAACCGCTGGATCATCGAAAAAGCAAGAGAGTTCCAGAAAAACATCTATTTCTGCTTTATTGACTATGCCAAAGCCTTTGGTTGTGTGGATCACAATAAACTGTGGAAACTTCTGAAAGAGATGGGAATACCAGACCACCTGACCTACCTCTTGAGAAACCTGTATGCAGGTCAGAAAGCAACAGTTAGAACTGGACATGGAACAACACACTGGTTCCAAATAGGAAAAGGAGTACGTCAAGGCTGTATATTGTCACCCTGCTTATTTAACTTCTATGCAGAGGACATCATGAGAAACGCTGGGCTGGAAGAAGCACAAGCTGGAATCAAGATTGCTGGGAGAAATATCACTAACCTCAGATATGCAGATGACACCACCCTTATGGCAGAAAGTGAAGAGGAACTAAAAAGCCTCTTGATGAAAGTGAAAGAGGAGAGTGAAAAAGTTGGCTTAAAGCTCAACATTCAGAAAACTAAGATCATGGCATCTGGTCCCATCACCTCATGGGAAATAGATGGGAAAACAGTGGAAACAGTGTCAGACTTTATCTTTTTGGGCTCCAAAATCACTGCAGATGGTGATTGCAGCCGTGAAATTAAAAGACCCTTACTCCTTGGAAAGAAAGTTATGACCAACCTAGATAGCATATTAAAAAGCAGAGACATTACTTTGCCAACAAAGGTCCGTCTAGTCAAGGCTATGGTTTTTCCAGTGGTCACATATGGATGTGACAGTTGGACTGTGAAGAAAGCTGAGTGCCGAAAAATTGATGCTTTTGAACTGTGGTGTTGGAGAAGACTCTTGAGAGTCCCTTGGACTGCAAGCAGATCCAAGCAGTCCATCCTAAAGGAGATCAGTTCTGGGTCTGGGTGTTCATTGGAAGGACTGACGCTGAAGCTGAAACTCCAATACTTTGGCCACCTCATGGGAAGAGTTGACTCACTGGAAAAGACCCTGATGCTGGGAGGGATTGGGGGCAGGAGGAGAAGGGGACGACAGAGGATGAGATGGCTGGATGGCATCACCGACTCGATGGACGTGAGTTTGAGTAAACTCCAGGAGTTTGTGATGGACAGGGAGGCCTGGCGTGCTGCGATTCATGGGGTCACAAAGAGTCGGACACGACTGAGAGAGTGAACTAAACTGAACTGAGAAAAACTGAGTAATACTATCAATGAACTAGATCTAACTGACATTTTTAGAACACTTCGCCAACAATGGTGAAACACATCAACAGCAAAATAAACACTGTTTTTAAGCACATGTGCAGACCGTTCACAAAGAGAATACATTCTAAGATAAAAAACAAATCAAGAACTGAAATCATACAGAGTTTATTCTCTAACCACAATGGTTAACTAAACTAGAAATCAGTACCAAAGATAAAAGAATGATGTCCAAAAATTTTGAAACTAAACAACACACTTAATCCATAGGGCAAAGAGCAA
Organism: Cervus elaphus; assembly: GCF_910594005.1. Taxonomy (NCBI): domain Eukaryota; kingdom Metazoa; phylum Chordata; class Mammalia; order Artiodactyla; family Cervidae; genus Cervus; species Cervus elaphus. The sequence continues at coordinate 2,752,574 of NC_057847.1, forward strand.
TTCTCAAAACAAATCAGAGCTGAACAAAAATGAAAATATATCAAGATTTGTGGATCCAACTGAAGCACTACTTAGAGGGAAAATTATAGTATCAAATGCCTACATACTACAAAAGAACAAATGTCTAAAGTCAACAACCTAAGCTTTCTCCTGAACAAACTAAGAAAACAGTAAAGAGACACCCAAGCAAACTGGAAGGGAAACAAGCAAACAAGAGAAGGAACCAATGAAACGGAAAGCCAAAGAACAGGGAAAATCAGTGAAACTAAAAGCTAGTTCTTTGAAAAGATGAGCAAAATGGATAAACCTGTAATGAAAATGGCAAAGAGAAAAGGCACAAATCACTCATATCAGGAATGAACGAGGATATCACTGCAGACCCAAAAACTTCAAAAGGTCAGTAAGAAAATGCTAACAAGGAAAATGTTACATATAGAAACTGGTTAACTTAGACAGAATGCAGCAATGCCTGGAGCATCGCAAACCAGGAACACTCACCAAAGAGGAAATAATTTGAACAATTCAATATTAAAAAACTGAATTTGTGGTTAAAAATCTTTGGAGAAAGACATCTCCAGGGCCATATAAATTCATAGGGAAACATTTAAAAAGAAATGACACTAATTCTACTCAACCCATTCCAAAAAACAGAACAGGACAGAACACTTGCCAATACTATGTATGAGACCAGTCTTACCCTGGTAAAAAGGCAAGAAAGTTGTTTTCTAAGAAAGCCACCAACTAGTATCTCTGAAGAGCACTGACAGGAAAACTCTCAACAGTGTATTAGCAAATCAAATCCAACAATATAAAAAAAGAAGACCAAGTGGAGATTATCTCAAAAACACAAGGTTCACCCAATATTAGAAAATCAATGCATTCCACTATATAAACAGAGTAAAGAAGGAAAACATGATCACATCATTTGAGAAGAAAAAGCATTTGACAAAGGACTACACATACAAGTCAAGTATATTTCTACGTACTAGCAACAATTGACAGGAAATTAAAATTCTGTAAAATACCAAGCCATCTACTTTGTACCTGGGCCGGCCCACAGGCGATCCCGACTATATGTTTGGTGTCCAGTCCAGGCAGTGCAGAGGGTTCTGGCTTGGTCACACGCAAGGTGTCAAAGTGCTGGCACTGGTCGTTGCTGCCCCAGCTGTGGACCTCACTGTCCTCAGTCAGGGCCAGGCAGTGGGTGGACCCTGCAGCCACATCAATCACCTTCTTCCCTGGGGGAAAGGAGGATGCAGAGACAGCTTTATGCCTATGACTTGTGTTGCAATAAAGATATTTACTCTAGGCCACTCAGGTCAGAAGGCATTTAATGTCATTGCTTTAATATCATTCACAATTCATCTGCTTTATGTACATTATTAAAACCTCCACTGTGTTTTACTAGCTACAATCTATTAAGACCTACAGCCTACAAATAAAATAATACTGTGGAATGAAAAGGATCTGTTCATTTTCCTCATCCTTGTTCAGAAAAAGACAACTGTACTTTGAATTAACCAGAGATCATATTTTCTTATCCCAAAGTATAACCATGCAAAGTGTACTCCTTTTTAAAAGACTATGTTTTTGGAACAGTTATAGGTTCACAGTGAAACTGAGGAGAAGGCACATATCTGTGATATACTCCTGATCCCAATGGACACTAAGCCTCTTCCCATTATTAATTATTCATTTTTTTACACACAGACATCCAGTTCTTCTGACATTTGTTGAAATGACAATCTCTGCTCCACTGTATTGCCCTTACTCCTCTGCCAAGGATCAGTTAGCTACATTTATGTAGATCTATTTCCAAGCTTTCTCTTCTTTTCTCCTTTTCTTGTGATCGTACTTGGTGTTCAGTCACTCAGCCATGTCCGACTCTTTGCAACCCTTTGAACTGTAACCTGCCAGGCTCCTCTGTCATGGGATTTTTCAGGCAAGAATGCTGGAATGGGTTGCCATTTCCTCCTCCAGGGGATCCTTCCAACCCAGGGATCGAACATGTGTCTCCTGGGTCTTCTGCACTGCAGGTAGACTCTTTACCCGCTGAGCCATCAGGAAAGCCCATAAAGATCATATTTTAGCCAATACCAAATTGTTCTGATCACTGCAGCTTTACAGTTAAGTCTTGAAGTTGGACAGTATAAGTCTTACAACTTGCTCTTCTCCTTTAATACTGTGTTGGCTATTTTGCCTCTCGATATAAACTTTAGACTTGGTTTGTTGATATTCAGAAAATAACTTTCTGGGCTCTCGATATAAACTTTAGACTTGGTTTGTTGATATTCAGAAAATAACTTTCTGGGATTTCAATTGGAATTGCATTAAATCTATAAATCAAGTTGGAAAGACATCTTAACAATATTCAGTGCTCCTATCAATGAACTTAGAATATCTTTCCATTTAAAAAATTTTTCTTTGATTTCATTCCTCAGTTTTATAGCTTTCCTCATACAGATCTCATAAATATTTAGATTTATACTTGTGTATTTCATTCTTAGGTTGCTAATGCAAACAGTATTGTATATTTAATTTCAAATTCTACTTGTTAGTTGCCAGTATGTAAGAAAGAAATTAACTTTGGCATATTAACCTTGTATGTCACAACCTTGTTAGTTCCAGGAGGGTCTTTTGGTCAATCCTTTCAAATTTTCAATATAAACAATCAAGTCATCTGTGAACAAAGTTTTATTTATTCCTTTTCAATCTGTATAGCTTTTATTTCCTTTTCTTGTTTTATTGCATTAGCTAAACTTACAGTAATAATTTGTACAGAAAATGATGAAATGGAACATCCTTTCTCCATGACAACACCCAACCAGATGTCGCACAACAAATGCATCGCAAGTTGAACAAATTGGGCTATGAAGTTTTGCCTCATCTGCCATATTCACCTGACCTCTCGTCAACCAACTACCACTTCTTCAAGCATTCCAACAACTTTTTGCAGGGAAAACACTTCCTCAACCAGCAGGAGGCAGAAAATGCTTTCCAAGAGTTCGCTGAATCCCAAAGCATAGATTTTTAAGTGACAGGAATAAACAAACTTATTTCTCATTAGCGAAAATGGGCTGATTACAATGGTTCCTATTTTGATTAATAAAAATGTGTTTGAGCCTAGTTATAATGGTTTAAAATTCATGGTCAGAAACCACAATTACGTTTGCATGAACCTAATAGTCTTTATCAAGTTGAAGAAGTTTCCTCTATTCCTAATTTATTGTTTTTTTTAAATCACAAATGGGTAGTGAAATTTTGTCAAAAGCTTTTTTTGCACTTATTGATACAATCATGTGATTTTTCTTCTTTCGTCTGTCAACTCGATGGATTACATTAACTGATTTTTAACACTGAACCAGCCTTTCACATGTGTCTTGAGTTCATATATATATTTTTTTTTCTTTATATGTCACCCATCAATGGACACTACAGTCAGATACATGTCTTAGCTATTGTGAATAATGCTGCAATAAACATGTGGATGCAGATGTTTTTTGAGTTGGTGTCTCTGATATCCAGAAGTAGAACTGCTGGTAGTTCTATTTTTATTTTTTGAGGAACCTCCATACTGTTTTCCAGAGTGGCTCCACCAGTTTACAGTCTCACCAACAGGCACAAAGTTTCCCTTATCTCTACATCCTTGCCATCTCGTGTTATTTCTTGTCTTTTGATAACCGACATTCTAAGAGGTAAGAGGTGATATCTCAATGTTTTGAAATGTATTTCATTGACGATTAGTGATGTTGAACATGTTTTCATGTACCTGCTAGCCATAATATGTTTTCTTTGGAAAAAAGACTATTCAGATCATTTTTTTTTTTTCTGCTCTTGAGTTATATAAGATTTATATATTTTGAATATTAACTCCTTATCAAATATATGACTTACAAATATTTCCAGCCATTTCATAGTTTGCCGTTTCATTTCTTTCATGGTTTCCTTTGCTAGACAGAAAGAGTATTGATTTTAGATCTCTCTTCTTATATATTTGAAGCTATAAATTTCCATCTAAGCTTTCACTGTATCCCACAAATTTTAACAAGTTGTATTTTCATTTAGTTTAAAATATTTTAAAATTTATTTTGAGATGTCTTCATTAACCTATGTTTTATCTAGAAGTAAACTATTTTATCTCTATGTATTTGGGGATTTTCCAGCTAACTTTCGTTATTGACTTCTGGTTAATTCCATTGTAGTCTGAGAGCAGATACTGATTTCTCTCCTTTTAAACTGTTAAGGTGTGTTTTATGGCTTGGTCTATCTTGGTGAAAGTCAAAGTACACTGCTTATTTAGAAAGTTTTCTAAAACAAAATCTTTTATTTTTCTCCAAAGTTAAATGATATAAATATAAAATATATTTTTCTATTTAATAGTGTTAGCAAAGTATTGTAATTTTGCCTATTAGCATATTAAACATGACAAAAACATGCTATGTCATGTTAAGAGGTCATGCTTAACATAAGGTCATGCTTTCAGACATATCAACATTAAAAAAAATTCAGCCGAAAAAACTCTACTACAGTAAGAAAAACAATTCTATCCTAAGAGCCTCTCCTAAGAACAAATAACTATATCAACAATCACCTAAATACTCTCATAGTAAGCTATCCCTGTATCTAAATAATGGGGCTGAGGAACTTGATTTCATCTAGTAAATGAAGGGAATAAATAAACACAAAGGCAAATAAAATTTAAATACAGCTCCATAGTATACAACCAACTGTATTAACTCTAGAACTTACCTTAGACACTTAGAAAATAATAAACACCATGTGAACACACAAAACTTCTAATCACCAAAGTATTAGCATGCTTTAAAATAAAAATGATGGGGAAACGAACTGGCAAGTCCCACTTAAAATTCTCACTTCTAAACTCAAAGCAAAAACATAAAGATGAATTCAAGTGAGTAACCCAACAAACTGTATCCCGTGTGCCAAATGCAGCGCAAGGCCTGTTTCTGTGAATTGAAGTGTACTGGGACACAGGTCCATTTGTTTTCCCATTGTCTATGACTGCTTTAAGGCTACAGTAGCAAGGCTGAGTAGTCAGGAGAGACGGCATAAGGTCCTCAAACCTAAAATCACACAGAGAGCCTGGTCCAATAAAACACAGCCTGCCCACCTCACGCGGTGCGGCGAGAGAGCACTACAGGTCCCACTTGATACACTCAGCACCAGCCTCTCCCCTACTTCTGAGGGTATCTGCAAAGCACAACGCCATGCCTGGACTCTGATCCTTCCTGTCTACTGAGAATGCATACCGGACACCTTGAAACCAAACAGAGAGGATTCATCCAGCAAGGATCAGTTCAAACAAGACCACTCCAGGCTGACCCAATCCTGTCTCCCTTTGTGCTACATACGTATCCATGGTCTTAGCAAGATCTACAGGATAACTACAGATGACCTCACCAAACAGAAGCTAATCTCACTGAGGCCGATTTAATGAGTAATGAAATGAGTACTTACCCCTCCCCCCACACACACACACAGACAAACCTCTCCAATAAAATAGAAAAAACAAACAAAAAAGAACTCTCCAATATTGGTAAAATTTAAAGTTTCAAATTAAATTTGCTGAGAATAATTCTAGGTCACTTTTTAATATAGACAAATCACTTTCCATTTATTATCTATGCCTATTAAAATGTGGGTAAAAGCTTCTAATTTTGTGGGTCATTCATGGAATGTCAGGTAAAGGAAAATACCTGCAAACTTTAAAAGATTACTGAAGAAAACTCCTCAAACGGTTTTAAAAGTTTACATTTTGCACTCACCTTGCAATCCTTCCAAGAGTTTGGGATAACGGACATGTTCCTCTGTTCCATGCCCAAGTCTCTGGTTGTCACCTTTTCCCCATGAATAGACTTGGCCATCTTTTGTCAAGGCAATAGAAAATTGACTTCCACATCGGACTTTGACAACATCCAAGTCTTGTAGCTTTTCAATCAGCTTTGGTGTTTTGCAGCCATCACTACCACCTCTGCCCAATTTCCCATAGTCACCATCTCCCCAGGACCACACTTGACCTAAAAAGTACAAATTAACTGAGTAAAAATAGCTATACATCTAAATAAGCCTTTTAAATGTCTGAAAATAATCAATACAGCCAAAAACACACAAAAATCTAGATCACTAATGTATATAGTTGACACAAATGAAATCTAGTTTCTATCTCAGGTTGTTACAGAAGCAATTAAGAAATGGAGAGACTTCCCTGGTAGTTAAGAATCTACCTTCCAGTGCAGGGGACAGAGTTCAGTCCTGGTTGGGGAACTGAGATCCCACATACCTCAGGGGAACTAAGCCTGGGCTCGGCAACTACTGGGCCCACACACCTCCACTTAGAAAACATCTCATGCCACAACAAAGGACCCCACACCGCAACGAAGACCTGACTCGGCCAAAAAAATTAAAAACTTTAAAAGACAGGTAAGAAGTGGAAACCCGACTTTTCATTTTGTTTTATCTGAATGAACAGTAAAGTTCTGGGTGTGCTAAGTCGCTTCAGTCGAGTCTGGCTCTTTGCAATCTATGGGCTGTAGCCCTCCAGGCCCCTCTGTCCGTGGGAGTGCTCAGCAAGAATACTGCAGGTACTGAAGGGGGTACCATGCTCCTCCAGGTATCTCCTGGACCCAGGGATCGAGCCAGGGTCTCCTGCACTGGCAGGTGGGCTCTTTACCACTACTGGGGAAGCGATAAAGTCCTAACCCTTACTAGTCTGGCTTCATGAGACAGTTTCCACTAAGGACTAAACACGGAGCAAAAGCTCCAGTGCCTCCATAAACACAGTAACTGGACCCACGGCACACTGCACGCCATTCTCAGGCCTGCCTGCACACCGTTCTTATTCCGCTGACCACACGTCAAACACACAACACTATTTATTTCCAATAAAAATTTTAGGGCAATTTAATTAAATATTACATAAAGAGATAAAACAAAGTTGCTCTCTGTGGGAGGGCAAGGCTGACAGGCTCCCAACTAATACTGACAGACAGACCCCACAATTCAAAGGACAGACTCCCACAATACTGAAAGACAAATACCATTTAAAAAAATCAATATTGGGAATTCCCTGGCATTCCAGTGGTTAGGACTCTGCACTCTCACTGCTGAGGGCCCAGGTTCAATCCCTGGTCAGGAAACTAAAAACCCCACAAGCCACACAGTGCAGTCAAAAAAAAAGAAAAAAATCAACATCAAACCTGGTAAGTATATCCACAAAAAGTGTCACACGAGTACAATCTCACTAATGAACACAAATACAAAACTGAAATTAAATGCAAGTATCATACTGTGAATACACAAAGACTAACAATAAGCCGGATTTACCACAGAGAATCAAGCGTGGCTCAACATGAGGAAAAGTAATCATAGTAACAGAAATATTACATGAATTACTCCATTTATTTTCATTTCTTTGTTAAAAATAAAATGCCCATATAGGAAGGATGGCTCTGGGCAATGGAAACTACAAGTCCCATAACATCTCTACCTCTTCCAAAGACACTGAGGTGCATGTGCACTAAAGCCTCCAAAGCTCACTCCCTCTAGGGCAGTGGCCCTCCTCATCCTGAGAGCCCTCCCAAGGCGGCTCGTGCTCCACATACCATTCTCTGTCACGGCCAGGGTCTGAGCATCACCACTTCCACATGCCACATCAATGACCTTCAGTCCTTTGAGCCCAGCAACCAGCATGGGGATGGCCTCATCTTCACTGGAGCCTTCAAACAGATAGGACTATTGTTACTGCAAGGATCTGAGAGAGCAGCAGCCCCACGCAGCAAGCCCAAGCGGGCCCAGAGCAGACATACCGTGGCCTAGCCGGCCGTAGTTCCCCCTGCCCCAGGTGTAGAGCTCCCCTTCCGCTGTGATGGCCGCGCTGTATGTGCTTCCACACGCAATGTGCACCACGTGCTTCCCGGCCTGCTTTCCAGAGAAAGCAGAGATCACCTTAGGTTCCTCAAGAGGCCTGTGGAGACAATAGGAACAAACATGAATGCACTTCTGAGCCTTTCCTACTAGTGACACTCCCAGGAATAAACTGCAGCATCGAGATAACTTTGCCTTTCAGGCGTCTTATGAAATAATTAAGAAATACAGAATTTAAACACTTGCATGAATTTTTGTTACATGGGCACCTAATGCCAAGCGTCACACCCAGCATGCTGTTAAAGACACAGGTGATCAAGCCCATGGCAGCTCTGGTCAGAGTGGTCTGAAGAGCGGCCTGTTCACAGATAGCCCACGTGCAGCAACAGGGAACTGCACTGAGCGCCACAGCCGGAAACAAACACTCCCAAGTGGCAAAAACCAGCAGCCAGAGGTGGGGGGCGGGGGGTGGCGGCAGAACGGTCCAGAGAAGCCAGGGGTGGGGTGTTAACAGAAGCACTCTGTATCTCAGTCACAGTGGCTCCCAGCCTCAGGCATTTGTGAAGCTCACCAAACTGTACATGGAAAGCTGGTGAATTTGTAAATCTCATGCACATGACTGAAATTTATATATATTTGTTAAAACAAACAGGGAAGAAATGATGGGCAAGGTTTACTAATCACATTGCAATCTACATTTCACAAACAAAAAGTAGGAAGCAGCAAGGATTAATTGGGTAGAAGAGACCACTAGCTGATTCACTTTCAAAATTAACAAATGCCCAATGCTTATAATCTAAAATATGATCAGTAACACTCATTCTAGCCTGTCCAAAGACACAGCTCACTTATTTTGTGACACACTATTCTGCAAAATAAGCACACAGAAGGAGGGGCACATACGGGAAGAGGAACAAATGCATTACTCCAGAACCACCTCCCCATTCAGCTCAAGTTTCAACCCCCCACCCCAAAGCTTCACTGTAACTTCTGTACCATTCCACTTTCTTTCCCTCAACTCCTCAGGCAATAGACAAGTTATTCAACTAGCACTTAATCTCAACTGAGTGTTATTTAATTACAAACTATTTTATGCATGGTAATTATATTCAACATTTAAAAAGTAAAAAGACTAATGCCTCCAACCCAAACCTCAACCCTTTCAAGTCCTGTAAGCCCCAAGCCAATCCCTGCCTCCCTGTTAACCTAAGATTAACAACAATTCTAAATTCTGTACTTGTAGTTCCTTTTCTTCACTATCATTTTACTAGATTTGTCTGAAAGTCCTACAACAGTGTCAAGTGCAGGACATCAAGTCTGCTGAATGCTAACACCCAGACTGCATGACTCTTTTTTCACAATTTGACATCCTGGAGATGTCACGTCCACCCAGTGAGAATGGGCCAGTCTCCTCTCAACTCTGCTGCTGCCCACTCCCTGCTCATGGCTCTGACAGCCCTGAAATGGGGTGCATCTTCAAACTCAACCTAAAATCAGTGTTTTCTCCACCAACCTCCACTCACAACAGTAACATGAAAGGGTTCCTGTGATTCCAAGGCAGCTGTCAGAACTGTTTATTTTCACGACTCCACATTTAGAACAACCATTCTGTTTTGTTTCTGGTCTCTTACAATAATCAAAATAACACATTAGAAAACTCTTGATTTTTGTAGCTGTGAAAATGATAGTATGGCTCAAGGAAATGAGGACATTATCTGATAGAGATGTGCTGAGGTAATAAATGAAGGAAGAAGAGTGTGGAATTCAGATTAGAAAACTCTGCAGTATGTGTATCAACAGGAGCAGCAAAAGCCGGGGGAACAGAACAACAGGAAGGCCCACTGCCCACTGTCTATGCAGTGTGCAGAGCTCCCACCGGGTCACAGGGGCGGGCCCATCCTGGGGGGCAGCCCTCTCCACCGCAGCCCTGCACGTCTGAACAGCTGCAAAGCCCTCAGCACACTTTCCTTTGCCACCTTATTTTGGTCACAGCAACACAAAAGAAGAGCGTATCAGGCAGAGGAACAGGCTGCACATACACGGTGTCTCCATGGCCCAGGCGTCCGCCGTCCCCGCAGCCCCAGGAATACACCTCTCCAGTGGCTGCCAAGGCCAGGTAGTGGTGACCGTCTGAATGGGCAGCAATTTTTACAATGTTTCTGGAGGCAAGCCCCTGGACCAACTGCGGGGCCTAAAAAAGGTAAAAACAGAAAGAAAATTAGTAAGCAACCCAAGGACAAGAAAACTGCATGACTTGCCTCCCTCGTGTATCTTACTAGCAAACCCCACTCAGACTAAACCTCTCTGGGGGTTGTCCAGCGGCCTGCCCAGCACTGCAGAACAGCACCAGGCAGGTGCCACATGGGCCCCGTGGCAGGCCTGGACCACTCTTGCACAGGGAGACGTGCAACTACAGGTGAAGAGCGCCCATCTGCCACCATCCCCATGAGCTCCTCATCTGTTACTTCCTGGTCCCAAAGTGAAATGACTTTACAGTTTATAAATGGGAATAGTAGTTGACAATAAGTGACACTGTAAGGAGTTCCTGAGCTGAAGAACTAAGAAATTCTGCCCCAAAATTGTGACAATAATGATTACAATCAAGACTTTTAAATACAATTAATAATATACAATGAGCAGATGCTTATAAACCTTCAGAAATCAGCTAACATAAAGAAAGACAAGATATGCAGCACAAACAGCAGAGAGCCCCCTCCACCAACCCACCCCAGGACCTACAAGAGTGTCACTGTTGTAGGCTTGCGTGTATACACGGCCATTCCTCGACAAAATCAGGAAGCGCTTCTCTGCACAGGCGATCTGCATGACCCCCAGGTTGGCAAGGCCTTCACACTGAATGGGACCGATCACATTGGCGTAGTATTTCCATCCTATTAACCCCCATCCTATGACTTCTTGTAATGATCCCTGTCAAAGAATGAAGCGAGTAAATATTTCCTTCGTATCAGCAAGAAAATTTCCTTCTTAGAAAAAAATTAAGAATAATTCATGAAAGGAGTAACAAACAGATATAATAAGATAAAAATTAAGCAAGTAAAGAAGGAAGCTGATTCAAAACATCAAAATAACTCAGAACACCCCATACAGCCTCAGTTAGCAGGTAAGATAAGTAACTGGACAGGTTACTTTTCCAGAGCATTTCATTTAACAGAGCACATTAAAAAGTAGCACAAGTAGATCTTAAATATATTTTAAAATGCTCAAAACATTAGGTTACCACTCTGCCATAACAGGTAGGGACCCAACGGCCTCAGCAAGCCTGGAGACAAGCATCCCTGCTGTTAGTGGTGTTAAGGGAGTCAAGCCGCATGACAGAAATTGGGGGATACGCAGCTCCCGTGTCCACCACACGTGTGCACCTGCGTGTACACACAGAGAAGAACAAAGGTACAGGGGAAGCCATCGCAATACCACCTAAGCAGCAAACTCCTGGCAACACGAGTTCACCGACAGGAAACGGATTTTAAAAAATCATGACACATCCACACATGGACCACTAAGCTGTTTTTTTTTTCTTTTTTTTTTTTTTATTAGTTGGAGGCTAATTACTTCACAACATTTCAGTGGGTTTTGTCATACATTGATATGAATCAGCCATAGAGTTCTAAAGTGAGAAGCTCTTCACTTACATAGAGAGCTCTCCCGTATCCTGATTGGTGGAAAGACAAGTTACATACAGAAGGGCTATAATACACTACCACTGAGAGAACACTGAAAGGACACATAAAGACCAGAAAAGTGAGGAGCAACGGGTGGAAAACGGGGTGAGACAAGGCAGAGAGACAGGAAGTGTCAATTATCCTTGCACTTAGTTTTTACTTTTCAACCATGTAAATGTATTACTTATTTGGAAAACATAAATTACTATAAAATAAAATAAATACTACTCAAATTAAAGTTAGACAGAATTCCCTGGTAGTCCAGTGAACAAGACTCTACACTCTCACTGCCAGTGATCCAGATTTAATACCTGGTCTGGGGACTGAGATCCTACAAACCTCATGACGCAGTCCCTACCTTCTCCCCAAAATTAAGAGTCAGAAAAATCTGCACTTTGCTGTACAGGAGAAACTGACACATGCTGCAAATCAACTACACTCCAATAAAAATTAACTTTAAAAAGCACTTGTACTATCAAGAACAAAGCTTAAAAACTCTGGATTAAAATCAGGGTTCTTTCTGCGACCCTCACAAAGTGCACTCCAAACGCAGCCTTCTCATCCATGTAACGGGACAACATTGCAATGATCAGGTGTGACTGTATGAGATTCTCGGTGAGCCTGTGTCAGCAGGTCCTCACACACCACTATGCTCCTCCTAAGGAAGACAGCACAGCATACGGCTGTGTGAACACAGGAGACCTCTCTGGGGACACGCCCCCTGAATCTGGAACCTGGCATGGGTCCTAAACCCTCTGTGCATCAGTCTGCTCACTGTGACAGCTAATGACTGACACCTTCAAGTGTACACATTCCAAAGCTGAAAGCAAACTCCACCCCAACCCCAGAGAAAGTGAGTCTCCACACAGGCACAGAATGAGACTCTAGGAACAAATACACGGAGAATAAACCTTGCTCCCACACTTACCTTGTGAGATGTCGGAGAGCTACAGAGGGGTGGCATACAAGGGGTGGCCAGGCGGTCTAAGTGCGCCATGACAACAACTGCAGTCTGTCGTAAGTCTATAGCAAGCTCGTTGTCTTGTGGAAGAGTAAGGTACCTCAGGAAACTCTCGTTGGGGCTCAGAGGGCCAGACAGAAGCTAAAGAAGAAAAGTAAAAAACAGCTTCAGGAGTGGTGGGGAAAATTAAAGTAACACAAGTAGTCTCTCACCACTCTTTATACTTTGATACCCTCAGTCAGACATCACCTGTAAACCTCGCCCTCTCTGGCTATCATGTAAGAAGCAGTGCTGACGCGCTCACTGCACACGGAGGTGCCCACACATCCACACACCCATCACCTGTGTGCCACCTCCACACAGGTCAGGGACACAGCCCCATCCTCCTCAGGTTCACCAGCCCAAGGACCTTCGGAAGAATGCAGAGCTATCTACCTGGGGACAAAAGCACTGTACCTCAACTTGGCTTTGAAATCTGAGAACCACCACCATTATTTTCATCTAAAGCTTGCCCACTCATCAGAAAAATAACAATTTTATTTGGACATTAATAATTCTTATTCTGCTAACACCAGAACAACCTTATCATCAAAGACTGTAAAGTAATAGAATAATTAGGCTGGAACTTCATACCAGAACTGCTAAGTTTTTCCAGAAAAGACCTGCAAACTCAAACTGATACCTTTGAAAAGCAGCAGTCCCAGGGGTTCGGACCACGGCAGGCCTGCTCTGCCACCAACCTGTTCCCTAGGACTAAACACGGTGATGGCCGAGGTAACGTTCTCTGCACGATGCCCCACACTCAGGAAGGGCCAACAAAGGGAGTCACTGTTTTCAATGCTGTGTTCCTAAAAATGTGTACTTCAGACCAAAGTAGGCGTTTGCAGGCCAACGGAGGTGAGCTCCATAAATGGCATGTGAAGGAGGACAGAGGAGGGAGAGAAGGTTTGCCTAGTGCCCCTGGGAGGGGCAAAACCAATCCACAGTAAGTGCTCTCAACAGACAGAGTGAGGCACTGCTGCTCCTTCCCACTCTAGCAGAGCCTAGCCTCCCTGCCCCGCTGCCCATGGCATTGCTGCAAGTACCATCAGAACATACTTGACTCTCACACCTTTTCCTGAAATAGCATCAGGATTTTTAACACATCTTTCTCCTGCTACTGTCAATACCTTGCTCCCACATGGAGTTGAGCATGCCTTCTTCACACCCTCCACAGCCCCACCAGAGCTAAAGCACGACACAAGTGGTTGCGGGGACACACGGCACTGAACATACAGACTCAAGGGGCTCAGTGCCTCGTGCAGCAGAAACAAAACTGTGGCCACAAGGCAGCCGCAGAGAGGTCTCTCTGAAAGCACAAACTGATGTATGTCAAGAAGCATGCTCCTAATACACAATCCAGAGCAACACAAAGGGCCCGGCATCTACGAAACACAGCTGGCTCTGACCCCTCCTTAGTTGCTGCAAAGAATCGAAATGTGACCATGGCAAGTTCTGCTGCATCAACTGTGACCCAACCACGACCTCCCATACCTATCTCACACCTGACTCACTATTGTAACTGCCAAGAACACACTACCCCCGGAGAAGCAACTCCTATCACAGGTATGTGCTCTGGGCTTGTTTATAAACGGTTAAATCCTTCAGGATAAGCAAAATGAAGACAGCTATTTAGATGCAAAGTCTCATGATGGTACCTACATGAACGTCACCCTCGGCATAGGGGGCCTCTTTACTGCAGACGATGCTCCGGAATCTCTGCAGCAGAGGCAGCAGCGGGGCGCTGGTGCCCTGGGCAGACCGCTCATTGTCAGTCTCCTGCGTCCCGCTGTCCCACAGTTGAAGCAACAACAGGATAGCAGATAACATTTGACTGGAAGAGAAAATATCCTTATGCTCTAGTAAAAACAGATTAATATTTTGGCCATGGCCTACAAAAAATACAAGTAGATAGCTAAATAAAATTGAAGAAGAAAAAAATAAAAAATAAATAAATAAAATAAAATTGAAGAAATACTTTAAATATGAAAGGAAACTAAAACAAGGCCATGAAAAATGAAAACAAATCTAGGCAGTAAAATCGCTAAACAATTCAAGATTTTAGCACAAGACATCCATCTTCTGTGGATAACACATATAAAACCAGTTAGGAAGTTCAAACAACACTTTCTACAGGGAATTTCTAGGACCTTAAATTAATGGAATAAAAACAACAATTTGAAGAAAATTCAGAGAGAAAGGAAAAAAAAAAACAGTTCCTAGACTACTAGAAAGTTGATCATAAAAAGGAAGCGAAGAAAACTTAAGTGTAGCCAGATCTGAAAGAAGGGTCCTGGGACATGGTTCTTTGATCACAGATCCTCACACATTTGCTGAAATCACAAATAGTTCAAGGAAATGCAACAGCTGCTCGATACAGAGGTGTTTCCCAACCACACTTCCAGCCTGGGGCACGGCTCACCTCAGCGCGCCTCTCTGCACAGCCAGTTCTAGCAGGATGGCCAGGGCCAGGTGCTGGTCCTGCAGGGGGATGCTTCCTGGCCCTTTGGTTCCAGGCGTTCCATGAACATCCCTGAAAGGACAGCAGAGGATGCGGCAACAGTGACAACAGAGCTTAAAGAGAATGTGCTTAAAATAAGCATGCTCTTAACGTTAAACTAATTATATTCCCTCTCCCATGAAGAAGTGTTTTTAGTATTTAGAATCAAGTTTCTGAGACTTGCTTACTCAAATTTAATCAGATACTCTAAAGGAGACAATTAACTTGTAAAGACAAAATTTTACTACAAGTATTGACTGAGATACTAATAAGATGATTACATTAGAAGACATTCCAAGTTGCTATAGCATAAAACTACCTATATCATTATTCAAATCATGAGTAGAAAAATGTTTAGACATGTTTCCAGTTTCAGTGACATGTAAGGCTATTACAGTATCAACATTCATCTACAAAACTGGAGAAGTATCCATTTATAAAACCATCTGAAAATCTATGGGCAAAATGTCAGTTTATTTTTATTTCTGACCAAAGAAACTTTCCCTTGTTCTCCAAAAGTAAGTAAGTCTTCTTAACCCAAGATGAGGGAGGGAGGATCTTCCAACATCACTACTACTGCTGAATTTTTAAAATCAATTCCAAGCCTGTTTTCAGGGCCTCCCAACCCTAAACTACATGGCAATGACATCAGAAACTCTGAATAGCTAAACCTACAGCCCACTGGCATGGAGACCAGAGGTGTCTTCCTGCTGCAAGGGACACAGCAGGTGAGAGAATGAGAATCAACTCTCCTCCCCTGTCTCTGCTGTTTAATTTTGTACTGAGTATACATATTTTCCTTAAACTTAAAAACTATTAACAAAATGCATAGCACCTAAGACCAGAGTTCATGACTTTCCGTAAAGAAAAATGATTTACATTCATATCTTTTCACACTAAGAAGACCCATTGTAGGTTTAAACATTTCATTCTGAATCAGTTGTTTAGTCCCACATCGTCTATTAAGACAATACCCACCACTCAGAATGGTGGCACCTGCATTCACTGAGAGATGCATAAGAGGTGCTCAAACACTTTAGGAAATACTGATATCCAAATCATAAAATTTCTGAAAAAAATAAGTAACAAAAGCATGATTCATCTTCCACTCCATTCAGTATGACAGCCTACTAGGTGCAATCAAAATTTCGAAAGTCAAACATTTGAAAAGCTGAGAACCAAAGATCTGGAATCGCAGAGCTGAGGGTATACAGGAAACACGCCAGGAATCAATCTACTGAGTTTCTTATCTCTAAACAGAAGGAGAGACAAGACTCTGAAGCAGGCTGGAACCATTCACACAGTAAGATATGAAAAGGAAGAACTCACCCAGTCACGACGGACCTGAGGAACCGGGTTGCTCTTTCTACCACCTCCAGCCACACAGAGGATACGGTGCTCTCATCAAAGAGGGAGGCCTCGGGCAGGGCTCTCAGAGCATCCAGAGACTCCTGCAACAGCTCACTGCAGAGGTCCGCGTCCTCCCCTGGGCACACACACATACGGCAGATGAGGCCGTCCATCCCCCGGCAGCACACACACCGAGCACTCCCCACTCTCCCAGGTGGGTTTTCTAGTACCAGAGTGAGAGAATGACACTGGCACATTTTCTATTTCCCACTTTCCTCTCAATTAGAAACCCCAAGAACTCAGAGATTAAAAGTTAATAGTTACTCCAAAGTGTTCTTTATTTTATGACTCTTATATGGGCGCTTCTACTTTCTGGTTCTCCTAGAAAATAAATCAGTACTGAGGCACTGCGGTGGTTTACCTGGGATGTGTGTGTGCATACACACCTTTTTAGGCCTGAAAAGTCAAACAGACTATGAAGTCTCTCATTTTACCAACAAGGAAAATGAGGCATAGAGAGCACATAGACCATCCTAGGGGCATGGGTTGGCAGAAGCGAACAAAGAATCCATATCGCCTGATGTGGCAGCAAAGAGAAAATGCTGGGCACATACCTGAGCGCCAGGCCCTGCGCAGAAATGCAAAGGCGAAGGAGAGAGCTGCCCTGGACCCCACTCTTGCCAGGCCTTCCACGCCTTTGCCTGCAGGCCGGGAACTGCAAACAACACACATGGGGTGGGAGGGAATGGGAACTGGTCAGTCAAGAGGCATGTGCAAATGCTAAAATAAAGTATGTAGTACAAAAGGATTTGTTCCAAAATGTGATCAGTGGGTTTCTTTAGATAAGAGGATCACAAACAACTTTTAGTTTGACATTTTAAAAACTTTTACCAAATTTCCTTTGTAAAGAAAAAGAAAATGTCCTTTGTAAAGAAAGATATTTACAAAGAATTTTAAATGACTTGCAAAAACACAAAATAATCTCAGGGAACTAATATTATTAGTTGGATAAACAGTAAGTACATAAAAGGGGAGAATAACCTCACGCAATAAAGAAAAGGCAGGCGAGAGGTGAGGCGCACACAGAAAACCACGCATCCAGGCCAGGAGTCTGCTCTGGGTCTCCCCTGCTTGGGTGAATGTGACCGCCGGGTCTGCAGGCCCCACACTCGTGCTCTTCTCCTTCATCCCACCTCCTGAGAGGTTACCCGCTCCTGAATTTAGTGCTTATCATTCTCGGGTGTCTTTTTAAGCTTTTTATTACTTACATGTGTTAATTTAACAAGACATGGTTTCATTGTGCATCTATTAAGAAGTCATACAAACCATAAAAATCATCCTTGAAAAAAAAAACAAGAAAACAAAAATGTGTGTACAGTATAAACTTAACCATAGGAAGCAATTTTATTTTCAAGTTTATACTATTATGGTTTTACTACCATGTATTTTATTCTCTTTCATAAACAGTTAGAAATGTTATTTAAAATGGGCAAGATATGGAATGATCTCCCCAAGACACAATATCAAGTCAAATTAGCAGTGAAGAATGTGAGGACCCAACAGAGGCAGCTGGTATGCACAAGTCTATAAATCCTGACTAGAACGGAACATGTGCCTGGAGAGCTCTAAGGAAACACAAACAACTGAAATTAGCGGCTGCCTCCTACGAGGCAACTGGGTGCCTGGAAGACAGGAATAAGGAGATTTATACTGAATAAGACTATAACCTTAATAGATAAAGATGTATAGTAAGACATGTGGTCTTTAAAACAATAAATACACAGACAAAGTCAATTCAGATGAGGTGGGAGGAGCACCCCACACAGGGAACCCTTTAAGAAATACATTACAGGAGAAGCATGAATCTAGGGCTCTCCTGAGCCAATCGTGACCTTATCCACGGAAAAAGAGCCCAGCAGTCCTAAAGTGGCATGGTTTAAGAACTGCTACATCTTCAACAAGTGGCTCTCTATTTTATAGATATTTAAGCAAACAGAAATAGAACAGTTTGGACACACCCCCATCTACACCGATCAACTATCCAACCCAGAGCTAGTTCTGTGAAAAAGGTAAAACTCACTACTATCCAAATAGGTTGAGAAATTAGGAAATCTATAAATATTTAGGAAATAACACTATATATCTAACAAAATGGCTATAGTAAATAAGTGACAACACCAAAAGCTGACAAGGATAGAAAAAAACAACCACTCACACTTGGCTGATGAGAATGTAAAATTGTACAGTTATTCTGCACATAGTATGAAAATGCCTTACAAACCCAAACCTAAGACCCAGCAACTGCACTCTAAGTTATTTATCCCAGAGAAACTGAAACTTATGTTCACAGAAAAACCTGTAGAAAATATTCACAGCAACTTTATTCAAAATACTCTAAAATTATAAACAACTGAGATACCTTCAAAAGGTGAGTGGTTAAAAAAATACGGTACACCTATACACGGAATCCTGTTCAACAATGACGACACACGCATATACCTGGAAGAATCTCAAAGGAATAATACTGAGTGAAAAAGCCAACCTCATAAAGTTACATAACAGACATGAAAACAGCTATAAAAAAGGGTCCTTATCCTATACCCTGCCTGGGGCGGTTCTGACAGAAATCTACACCTGTAATAAAATCCCCTGGAAACACACACACACAGGACTGAGAGCGCCTAAAATGGGAAACATGAGTAACACAGGTAAAATGTATCCAAGTCAATATCCTAACTGTGATTCTGCCTTACAATTTCCACCTGGCTAACCCTGGGGAACCTGGGCGAAGGGTATAAGGAATCTCTCTGTATCATTTCTTACAACTACAAGTGAGTCCATAAAAGCACCTCTTATAATAAAAGAATGAGCAAATCACATTAAGAAGAAAAAAATGAAGCATCTAAACTAGTTAAGCACTACTGCAATATGATAATTTCCTATCCAATACCAAAATTAAACATAAAGAATATAATGTTCAGATCAGATTTTCAAATCTTGACATGCTGATCTAAACTTCCGACCGGTTTCTACTGCTACTGACAGAAAAGTGTCTTTAATGGGACAGATTACAGCATGGCCTGATACTTCATAAGCAAACTGGGAAAGCCATTCACCAAATTATATAAAACATACAAAAAGGGAAAGCAAGAATAAAATTTCAGAAAAAGAAAAAACAGACTACATTTTAAGTCTTAATTAAACTTTCCTTATTAAACAAACCAGACTGAGTTTTACATTTAGCTGTTATCAAGATACTTTCTTAATTATATTATTACCTTTTTTTGTCCGCAGGAGGCAAAGAAATGTTGCTGCTTTTCCACTTAACTTTGACATTCTCCTGGAAAACAGTTCTATTCAAGGCAATGAAATATCGTTCCAAAACAATGAGCCTCTGCTTGAGTCTCAGAGCTGAAAGGGTGGTGGTCGCTGATTGGATGGCCAGAGCTTGTTGCTCTTTAACCAACACAGAAAGACACTCCTTCAATTCATTCACATCTAGAAAACAACATAAAATATCCAACCTCTGAATATCATAGGCACAGTTTGTTTTAAGGTTGATAGGTAGTAAGAACAGGTAACACGAGTGCTTAGTATGTGCCACAAATGATTTTAAGCACTTAACGCACATTAGGTAATCGTCACAGGCACCACAGAGAGGTGGTACTGGGAGGGCATCCTATGGAGGAGGCAACTCAGCTCCGAGCACCTGCCCAATGTCCCCCAGACGCGTATGGCACACTGCCCTTCTGTAAACACGGGATCAGGTAAAAAAAGTTTTTAACACAACACTATGAAGTCAATGCTTATTAGCAATACATTCCTAGACAGAAAGAAAAACCATATTCAGTATTTATGTTATGAAACCAAATTCATAACGAGAATGATGTTTCAATAAATTGCCCAGCATACAACACCCACGAAAGTTGATATATTTACTGGAATATTTCAGAGGAAGATGAAATTAACTAGTCAGAATGTGCTACGGATACGGGGTATTTCGTTATACTATTCCTTCTACTGTGTATGTTTGAAATATTCCACACTTTAGGACTTTTTTTTTAGGTACCTAGAAGAAGTTACATGAATGAAAATAATTAAAAGGAGTCTTATCTAGCGATTAATCATAAAGCTACCTAAAGTTGAACTATAAACTAAGTTACCTTCCACCAACCCCTTATAACACTACGTACCCAGTGGTGACCAAAGGAGGGGGAGGGTGCTGTTCTTTTTGTTCTGTCTCTGATGCTGATTAGTTATGAGGCTAAACCAATCAACACCCTGGTAGCTTTATATCCCAAGAGACAACAGCCACATACCTAGTGAATGTACCTATATGGAAGACACTTACTTCTCAGCTACCCATGACCTCAACATGCTTTTCCCATGAGAAAGGAGATCACAGAAGGCATCAGATGGACACACCTCACCTCTCTTTAGGGCTGCCTCCAGGACAAAGCTTCTCTCACCACGCACAGGCACTATGGCACAGAGACAGATATTCAGAAACCAGAGGCTGGATTCCAAGTGTGGAAAGCTCCACTAGCTAAAACAGCTAACCACTACAAAATCTAGACCAAAAATACTTCAAAAATACATACATCTTTTAAACTCCACACTAGGCTCAAGATGAAGTAGAAAGATTTATACGTGAGGTACCATCCCTAGCCGTCACAGGCATCCTTGCAGAATCACTGTTGGCCCACCACTGAGAGACGCCTGATTCCTTGTGGACACACAGGAGACATCACTGAAACAGCACTGCCAAGGACAGCTCAGCAGAATTTCTCCCAGAGATCAGGTCTAACAAAAGGCACCTTCCACAACAGTCACTGCATTTTCTACCAGGAAGTGATGACATCTCTCATCTGCCTCGCTACAAAGCCCAGAGATAACTGTGAAGCAGAGAGAGCACACATGCTCTTGAGCGTCTACCTGCTCTCCTTCCTGACTGTCCTACATCTGCTTGCCCTGTCCGACTCCTAAGGCTAAGAAATCAGTCGGGTTTTGCAGGACACTTTGAAAGAAGTTGGTGAATGTTTACCTACAAGACAGAGAAATAAATCATGAGGCCATGCGGGGAGCCAGCAGAACTCCAATCCCCCTCCTGACATTAACAAAGTATAGCATCTTCTTGCTCTGTCAGAATGGTGTCACAGAAAGCCAATGAAATAGCCTCAGGATATAACCTGAAGATGCCTGTGTTTCAACACAAAGTTACTCACCACACCACGAACGAGGAAGATCTCAAAATTAATTTTCAAAAGACAATCAATAGATGGAAAAACCAAGATGACAGAGACATTACAATGCTCTGAGAAAGATTTTAAAGAAGCCACAGATTAAAAATGCCTCAAAAACCAAAAACACACTTGAAACATATGAAAAAATAGAAAACCTAAGTCAAAAAGAATGTCTATAAAAAAAAAAAAAAGAACCAAATGGAAATTTTGGAACCAAAATAAAAAGTTCAGTGAAAGGGCTCAACAGTAGAATGAAAAAAAAAAAAAATTAAAAGCTAGAAGTTGCCCGATCTGAATAAAGACCAAAAATACACTGCAAAAAATAAAACCGCACTGAACTAAAACTATGCTAGAAGGATTCACCAGCACATTACATGAAGCAGCAAAAAGGCTCAGTGAACTCAAAGACAGGGCACTGTAATTCACCTAATCAGAGCAACAAAAAGAAAAAAGAATGAAAAACATGTGAAAATAGCTTAAGGGGTATATGGCACAACATCAAGCAGACTAACATTTGCAGGGCCCCAGAAGGAGAAGAGGCGGAGAAAGACACGGAGAAGTAACCTGGTGTAACACGGGTACAAACCTGCCGAACTGGGGCAGGAAGCAGACACTGAAATCTAGGAGGTCCAGGCAGTCTATACTTAAAATGGGTAACCGACATGGGCCTACTGTAGGTAATGGCACATGGGACCTACTCAGTGTTATGTGGCAGCCTGGATAGCAGGAGGGGAGTCTGAGGGAGAATGGATACATGTGGGTGTATGACTGAGTCCCTCTGCTGTTCACCTCAAACTGTCACAACACTGTTAATCAGCTATACCCCAAAACAAAACACAGTTTGCTAAAAATAAATAAATAAGAGTCATCTATATTCAGCCGACAAAAGACTATCTTCAGACATAAGGACAACACACAGACTGAAAATGAAGGGATGGAAAAAGATATTCCATGCAAATGAAAACCTAAAGAAACCTGGGGTACCTACACTTAGATCAGATAAATAGATTTTAAAACAAAACTGTAATAGGGGACAAAGAAGAGCATTACGTAATGATAAAGAGGTGAGTCAAACAAAAGGACTAACATTTGTAAAACAGTTATACACCTAACATAGGCATAACCATATCAAAGCAAATCTTAACAGACCTAAAAAGAGAAATC
The DNA here is from genome assembly GCF_910594005.1 of Cervus elaphus. Taxonomy (NCBI): domain Eukaryota; kingdom Metazoa; phylum Chordata; class Mammalia; order Artiodactyla; family Cervidae; genus Cervus; species Cervus elaphus. The sequence goes on from NC_057847.1 coordinate 2,775,395, forward strand.
AATTGCTATACAGTAATAGTACAGGACTCTAGTACCTCACTTACATCAACAGATAAATAAATCATTCAGACAGAAAAATCACTAAAATAACATCAGACTTAAATGACAATGTAAAACCTGATGGCCTTAACAGATAATATACAGTTCATTCCATCCAAAAGTAACAGAATACACATTCTTCTCAAGTGCACGTGAAACATTCTCCATAATGGAAAACACATTAGGCCACAATAAACTTCATTAGATGGAAATCACATCAAGAATCTTTCCAAACTATAAAGTTATGAAATTGGAAATCAATTACAAAAAGAAAACTGGAAAACTCACAAACACAGGGAGATGCAACAACATGCCACTGAAGAATAATGGGTCAATGAACAAATCAAGAGAAATTTTCAAAAAATACCTTTAGTGCTCGCTTCGGCAGCACATACACTAAAATTGGAACGATACAGAGAAGATTAGCATGGCCCCTGAGCAAGGATGACACGCAAATTCGTGAAGCGTTCCATATTTTTACACAGAAGTACAGAACAGACTTTTGAACTCTGTGGGAGAAGGTGAGGGTGGGATGTTTCGAAAGAACAGCATGTATATTATCTATGGTGAAACAGATCACCAGCCCAGGTGGGATGCATGAGACAAGTGCTCGGGCCTGGTGCACTGGGAAGACCCAGAGGAATCGGGTGGAGAGGGAGGTGGGAGGGGGGATCGGGATGAGGAACACATGTAACTCCATGGCTGATTCATGTCAATATATGACAAAACCCACTGAAATGTTGTGAAGTAATTAGCCTCCAACTAATAAAAAAAATAAATAAATAAAAATAAAAATAAAAAATACCTTTAGACAAAGGAAAAAGGAATTGCAACCTACCAAACTTACCAGATACAGCAAAAGCAGTTCTAACAGGGAAGTTCAGAAAGATAAATGTCTACCTCAAAAAAAGAAAAAGAAAAAAGAAAACTCTCAAACAAGAAACTAAACAACCTAAGTAAACACCTCAGTAAACTAAAAAAAAAAAAAAAAAAAGAAATGAGATGAAAAGAAAGAACAAATGAAGCCCTAAGTTATTAGATGGGAGGAAACAACAAAAGTGAAAGTGGGAACAATTGAAAGAGAATAAAAAGATGATATAAAAGATCAGTAAAACCAACAGCTGTTTTTTGAAAAGATAAACAAAAGTGACAAACTGTTAGCTAGAATCACCAAGAAATAGAGGACCCAAATAAATAAAATCATACATGTAAAAGGAAATGTTACAACTGGCACCAGAGAAATACAATTATACAACAACAAACTTTAGAGACTAGATGAAATAAATTCCTAGGAATATACAAAATTTCAAGACTGAATCATAAAGAGATAGAAAATATGACCAGACCAATAACCTGTGAGGAGACTGAAGTAGTCATCAAAAACCTCCCAACAGAGGAAACCAGATCTGAAAGAGACACGTGCACCCCAATGTTCATTGCAGCACTGTTTATAATAGCCAGGACATGGAAGCAACCTAGATGCCCATCAGCAGATGAATGGATAAGGAAGCTGTGGTACATATACACCATGGAATATTACTCAGATGTCAAAAAGAATTCATTTGAATCAGTCCTAATGAGATGGATGAAACTGGAGCCCATTATACAGAGTGAAGTAAGCCAGAAAGATAAAGAACATTACAGCATACTAACACATATATATGGAATTTAGAAAGATGGTAATGATAACCCTATATGCAAAACAGAAAAAGAGACACAGAAATACAGAACAGACTTTTGAACTCTGTGGGAGAATGTGAGGGTGGGATGTTTCAAAAGAACAGCATGTATACTATCTATGGTGAAACAGATCACCAGCCCAGGTGGGATGCATGAGACAAGTGCTCGGGCCTGGTGCACTGGGAAGACCCAGAGGAGTCGGGTGAAGAGGGAGGTGGGAGGGGGGATCGGGATGGGGAATAAGTGTAAATCTATGGCTGATTCATATCAATGTATGACAAAACCCACTGAAATGTTGTGAAGTAATTAGCCTCCAACTAATAAAAAAATTAAAAAAAAAAAAAAAAAAAAAAAAAAAAAAAAACCTCCCAACAAACAAACTCCAGGACCAAAGGGCTTCACTGCGGAATTATGAAAAACCTTCAAAGAAGAATTAATTCTAATTCTTCTCAAACTCTTCCAAGGATAAACAAAAAAAAAAAAAAAAAAAAAGGAGGGAATACTTCCAAACTCATTTTATAAGACCAGGATTACCCTGATACCAAAAACAGACAAGACAACCACGAGAAAAGAAAATTTCAGGACAATTACCCTGATGTTCACAGATGCAAAAATATTCAACAAAATATTCACAAAATAATTCAACAATACATTAAAAGAATCATACATCATAGTAAAATGGGATTTATTCCAGGGATACAAAGATATATCAACATCCACAAATCAATCAATGTGCTATACAACAGTAACAAACTGAAGGATAAATATCATAATCACCTCAACAGATGCAGAAAAAGCACTTCCCATAACTCAATATACATTTATCATGAAAACTCTCAACACAGTGGGTAGAGGGAACATACCTCAATGTAATAAAGGCTATAAATGATGAGCCCAGAGCTAACACCATACTCAATGCTGAGCTGAAACATTTCCTCTAATATAAGGAACAAGACAAGGATGCCCACTCTCACAACTTTTTTTCAATACAGTATTTGAAGTTCTAGCCACAGCAAAGAAGAAAAAGTAAATGAAACTGTAAAGGAATAAGTAAAACTGTCACTGCCTGTAATGTCATGATGTCATACACAGAAAACCCTGAAGACACTCAGAAGAATTATCAGAACTCATCAATGAATTTGGTAAAGTTTTAGGATACAAAATTAATAAACACAAACCTGTTGCATTTCTATTCACAAACAATGAACTATCAGAATGAGAAATTAAGAAAAAGGGTCCTATTGACCCTTTTTTATATATATATCAATATATAAGTATATATATATATTTTATATATTGATATATATTATATATTTATTTATTTTTTTTATATCAATATATATAAAATAGCTAGGAACAAATCTAAGGAGGCAAAAGAACTGTAGTTAAAAAACTGCAAGACACTGATAAAGGAAACTGACAACGTAAGACACATAGTGCTCGTATAACCAAAGAATTAATATTATTTAAATGACCATACTACCCATCCACAGATTCAATGCAACTCCTATCAAAATTTCAATGACATTTTTCAAACAACTAGAACAAATAATCCTAAAATTTGTACAGAAATATAAAAAAAATCTCAAATAGTTAAAATATTTTTGAGATAGAACAAAGCTAGAGGTATCATGCTCCCTCATTTTAAACTATAAGACTTATATGAAAGACCTGAAACCATGAAACTTCTAGAAGAACAAGGCAGTATGCTTTTTGACACTGGTCCTAGCAATATCTTTCTGGATATGTTTCCTCAGTCAAGAGAAACAAAAGCAAAAATAAACTAAAGGGACTACATCAAACTAAAAAGCTTCTGCACAGTGAAGAAAACTATCAACAAAATGATAAAGCTGCCTACTGAATAGGTGATATTTACAAACAGTATATCCAATAAGGATTAACATACAAAAACTCATTCAACATTAAAACAAAAAAACCAACTCAATTAAAAAATGGGCAGAGAAAACCACAATTCTAAAAGACACATGCACCCCAATGTTTGTTGCGGCACTATTTACAATAGCCAGGACATGGAAGCAACCTATGAATGAATAAAGAAGTACATATGTGCAACGGTACATATATACAATGGAATATCACTCAGCCATAACAAGGAACAAATGTGACTTCAGTTGAACTGAGGTGGATGAACCTAGAGCCTTTTATACAGAGTGAAGTAAGTCAGGAAGAGAAAAACAAATATCATGTATTAACCTTGGACAGTAAGGAGATCAAACCAGTCAATCCAAAAGGAAATCAACCCTGAATATTCACTGGAAGGACTGATGCTGAAGCTCCAATACTTTGGCCCCCTGATGCAAACAGCTGATTCACTGGAAAAGACTCTTACGCTGGGAAGGGTTGAAAGCAGGAGAAGGGGACAACAGAGGATGAGATGGTTGGATGGCAACCATCTTAAATGAGGTAACTAGACTAGTCAACGGAGAGGGCAATGGCACCCCACTCCAGTCCTCTTGCCTGGAAAATCCCATGGACGGAGGAGCCTGCTAGGCTGCAGTCCATGAGGTCGCAAAGAGTCAGACATGACTGAGCGACTTCACTTTCACTTTTCACTTTTATGCATTGGAGAAGGAAATGGCAAGCCACTCCAGTGTTCTTGCCTGGAGAATCCCAGGGATGGGGTCGCACAGAGTCAGACACTACTGAAGTGACTTAGCAGCAGTAGCAGTAGACTAGTCAAAATCCTAAAAACAGAAAGTGATTTCCAAGGTAAGAAAGGGAAGTTTCAGTTTGGGAAGATAAAGAGGCTCTGGAAATGGATGGTATACAACAGTGTGAATCTATTTAATGTCACTGAATGGTTCTCTTAAAAGTGACTGAAATGGTAAAATGTATGTTATACACAGTCTACTAAAATATAAACTTGGAGGAGGAAATGCCAACCCAATCCAGTACTCTTGCCAGGAAAATCCCATGGACAGAGGAGCCTGGTGGGCTACAGTCCACACAGGGGCAAAGAGTCAGACACACCAAGTGACTGAGCACACTACTAAACATATAAAAATTTAAGTTTAATTTTTAAAAATCCCATGACAAAAATAAAGTTCATCTACTCTACCTAGAAAACGAATGCCAAACCGTTCATATCAAAGAACGAGAATCTCAGAAGACCATCGTACCTGGTTGCTTGCCCCATACCCAGCTCTCTAGGATTGACTTGGCCCGATACACAGGTGCAGGAGTTTCTTCCTCTTCTTTTTTCTCTCTGTCATTCAGATCTTCTTTCTTTGTTCCAATCTGAGTATCAACACCGTCGTCTGGAAAATTTTTTATAAATTTAAGTATACAAATTGCTTTTTAAAATGTAACATAACACTTGCCAGTCTCTTTGCAAATTTTCACCCAAAAAATGGAAAAGTTAAGTTGCAACACACATCATTAGCTGACCATTTGACAATTGGGAAGAAAAAATTACATGACTCATCAACATAACAAACAGTGTGATTTAAGAAGTAATGAATGGCCGGCCCAGTGACTCCATTAATTTGAAAAATCAAAATATCACTCAAATTGTTCTTTGACGTATGTCTTCCAAGATATTCCATCATTTTCCTACTATATTTCTCAACTAAAAAACTTAGTCTTTGTATTAACATTAATTGTTTTTATCCAGTGATTCCCAATTGCAGTGTGTCCACAAGGCAAGGAGGGCATGGAATGGGAATATGATTGAAAAATCATCTTCAACTCTATACAGTGCCCTACCCCACACCAACTGAGAACCAATGTTACACAGGGCCACTACCACTGAAATAATAATTCAGGAATGCTGCTGCAATACAGAAGTAAATGGAGTACCACAACTTTAGGCCACTGACAAGTTGGCCTAAGAAAAACTGTTATGAAACTCCTTACTTAGCAAGTTAAGAGAGAACTAATATTAACCTTGAAGTGTAAATGTATCCTATCCTAGAAGATCGCTACTAAATGAACCATTTTCTAAATAATAGAAACTATTTTCTAAATAATAATTAGAAATAGACACTTGACCCTTGAACAACATGTGCAGTCAAAAATCTGCAGCTCTTCCGTATCCAGCAATTCAAACCACTGATCACGCAGTGCCATAGTACTTACTACTGAAAAAAAATCTGCTCATATACTGACCTGCATAGTTCAAACCTGTGTTGTTAGTTAGCATCCACTATTACATTTAAATCTGTGAAAAAAGAGTGTATCATATCACAAAAAGTAAAGAGTATCTAAAACCAACAAGGGATAAAAGAAACTCCAACATTCAATAAGAAAAATATCAGATGTCCAACAGAAGCAATGCCAAAAAGCTAATGCCATGAAAAGATACTAAATTCATGCTTACAAAAAATATAACTTAAAACAATGAAATATTACTTTACACTCAGCAAGCTCACAACTGTTCAGTTTAGTTCAGTCGCTCAGTTGTGTCCGACTCTTTGCGACACCATGAATCGCAGCACACCAGGCCCCTCTGTCCATCACCAACTCCCAGAGTTTACTCAAACTCATGTCCATCGAGTCAGTGACGCCATCCAGCCATCTCATCCTCTGTCATCCTCTTCTCCTCCTGCCCCCAATCCCTCACAGCATCAGGGTCTTTTCCAATGAGTCAACTCTTCACATGAGGTTGCCTAAGTATTGGAGTTTTAGCTTTAGCATCAATCCTTCCAGTGAACACCCAGGACTGATCTCCTTTTGGATGGACTGGTTGGATCTCCTTGCAGTCCAAGGGACTCTCAAGAGTCTTCTCCAACACCACAGTTCAAAAGCATCAGTTTTTTGGCACTCAGCTTTCTTCACAGTCCAACTCTCACATCTATACATGACCACTGGAAAAACCATAGCCTTGACTAGACGGACCATTGTTGGCAAAGTAATGTCTCTGCTTTTTAATATGCTGTCTAGGTTGGTCATAACTTTCCTTCCAAGGAGTAAGCATCTTTTGATTTCATGGCTGCAATCACCATCTGCAGTGATTTTGGAGCCCCAAAAAATAAAGTCTGACACTGTTTCCACTGTTTCCCAATCTATTTCCCATGAACACTGTTAGAAAGCTAAAATAAAAGCTCCAAGGCAGGACCTTCTATTCCTTTTCCAGCTGGTTTTGCTCTCTGTATCCCAAGGGCCTAGAACAACGGATGCCAGGGAATAAGCCCTCGATGATGAGTCCAATAACTAAATAATGCCAAGTGTCAGGAGAAACGTGGAGCTGGAGGCACAAATCTTCAGACACAGCTATGGGAGAGTCGAGCCCACAGCCCACCTGGAGAGCAATCTAGCACACGGAAGGTCCAGCAGTCGCCTCCGGGCACTGTGCCCACAGAGCTCTCACATAGGCCTGTGACCGGGGGGACTTGGAAACAAACGCTCACAGCAATCTCAGGCACTCCAGACATAACTTATAATGTGTGAACACTATACACTAGTTGCACTAGTATGTTTTAAATACTAGTGTATTTAAAATAAAAACATAAAAACAAATGCATTAGACAGAAAAACACTTAAAAATATGGATTTGGAAACAGTGTGTCAGGAACTGACAAGTATAATTAACTCAGCGTTCTGCCCCTGAGGCCAAAGAAAAAGCCCTTGTCACAGTATACTACTTATGTCCCATTCTCTCAACATCATGCCATAGCTATGGTTAATGGTATCTCTATTGTTTACAGAAATATCAAGGGAATCCCTGGCAGTTCAGTGGTTGGGACTCTGCACTCTCACTGTCAAGGGTTTGGGTTCAGTTCCTAGTCAGGGAATGAGATCCTGCAAGCCACGCAACGTGGCCCAAAAGAAAAAGGAAAAAAACAAAAAAAATCCAACAAAACATAGATTATTTTTGTAATGTAACTAAAGAGCCTCTTGATGAGGTGAAAGAGGAGAGTGAAAAAGCTGACTTAAAATTCAACATTCAAAAAACTAAGATCATGGCATCCAGTCTCATCACTTCATGGCAAATAGATGGGGGAAAAATGGAAACAGTGACAGACTATTTTCTTGGGCTCCAAAATCACTGCTGACGGTGAATGCAGCCATGAAATTAAAGCTGCTTCTTCCTTGGAAGAAAAGCTATGACAAACCTAGACAGCAAATTAAAAAGCACAGACATTACTTTGCCAAAAAAGGTCCATACAGTCAAAGCTATTGTGTTTCCAGTAGTCATGTATGGATGTGAGAGTTGGACCATAAAGTAGGCTGAGAGCCTAAGAATTGATACTTTTGAATTGTTGTATTAAGAAGACTCTTGAGAGGCCCCTCGACGCAAGGAGATCGAATCAGTCAATACTAAAGGAAATCAACCCTGAATAGGCATTGAAAGGACTGATACTAATGCTGAAGCTCCAACACTTTGGCCACCTGATGCCAAGAGCTGACTCATTAGAAAAGACCCTGAAAGGGAGAAGGGGACGACAGAGGAAGAGATGGCTGGATGGCATCACCGACTCAGTGGACATGAGTTTGAGCAAAGCTCCGGGAGGTGGTGGAGGACAGGGAAGCCTGGCGTGCTGCAGTCCATGGGGTCGCAGTGTCAGACAGGACTGAGCAGCAGCAACAACTTAAAAACAACATTCCAATATCCAAAAAAGGCAGGTAAGAGAAACAGAAAACAAACAGTAAGATGACAAGTCTTAGAATCTAAACGTATCATGAATTATACTATAAATGACCTAAACACAAAAGATGGACTGTCACAATGGATTTTCTAAAAATGACCCAACTACATGCAATCTCTACAAAACTCACTTAGAATATACAAATATAAGGAGATTAAAAGTAAATGAATGGAAAGATATAGATACCAAACAATACTAATCAAAAGAAAGTTGAAATGACTATTTTAATATCACATAAAACGGATGCCAGAGAAAAGAAAATTACTGGAGATAAAGAGGAACATAATAATAAATCAGTAAATTCACCAAAGAAAACATAACAAGCTTACATGTGTATGAAGTCAAAATAAAGCCCCAAAACATACAAAACAAGAACTAAAAAGAAAAATGGACAAATCCACAATTATGTTAGAGATACCAATACTACCCTGTCAGTCACAAAACAAGCAGAGAGAAACCCAGCACTGATAAGGAACTGAAAATCATAAGCATAAACCAAACAGGTGTGATCAACACTTTATACAACAAGGCAGCCAACAAGAGTAGAACACGCCTTCTTTCTGAAGTATACGTTGAATATTCACCAAGACAGACCACATTTCAAAAAGGCAGGACTTAAGAAGGGGCACAAAAGCGAAACAGCACAAGGAAAGTGAAAATAAGCTGAAGTGTGCAATACAGAGTGCCTGGCCAAACAGCAGAGCGTTATTCTTTTTAATCCTTACAGAACGATTTTTCCAGCAGGCAGGCTTCTGTCTCCTGCTCACAGATGCAGAAGACACTGCGTCTCACAGTGCAGTTCAGGCAAAGAGCTTGGGCTAGAATGCAGTGGAGGCTGTAACTGCTAGGCCCTACGCACCCACAGGGTCTGCCTACAAGGCTGGGGGCAAACTCCAGCCTGAAGCGGGCTTATGTATGGTCTGAAAGCTTAGAAAAGATTTCACATTTTTAAATGGTTGAAAAGTAATCAAAAGAATGTTTTCTAATGAAAACATTATAAAAACTTCACATTTCAACGTTTGCTGAGTTTTGTGTATGGCTGCTTTGGCACCACTGCAGGGTCCCAAAAGTTGGTCCCCCGGCCCTTTAGAGAAAGTCTGCCAACCTCTGATGCAAACCTCATTATAAACATTACAAATAAAAAAGAACACAAAATGCTCATATAACATCAGCAATATAATCTTCCATCACCAGGAAGCAGACAAGCACCAGTTTTACTCTCAGGAGCATAAACAAGAACATTTACAATAGCAAAAGCAGGAGGAAGTCACTTGAGGATACAAAAACCACCAAGGAGAGCTCCACAACCAGCTCTGAGACAACAGGTTAAGCATGTCATCTCTTCTCTCCATTAACACAGGGCTCAAAGTTTACATCAAGCAAACAAACAGAACAGAACTGCTATGGAACACATACACCCCACAGATTACGGAAAGATGGGGACAGGGGAGTGGGGGAGCTGACCCTCCTAAGGCTCCAGGGTAACACCCTGCAGGGGAAGAGCAGGTTTCAGGAGATGAAACGAGGACTGGAAGACTCTAACACTCTCCTGTTCTAGCACAGTAAGATTTTTCACAACCACCCGAAGAGATTTCCTCTCAAAGCGCTGTCAGAAGGTGCTAGGTGTAGGACCTACAGAAAGAGGAGTTCTTGTTCAGTCACTATGCTTGAGGTCCAGGGTAAGCAGCAGGCTAGAGGCACAGGCAGCCCCTCTGTGCAGGTCTCCCCACACAGGCAGGGGCCACAGCTGGAGCAGCACTCCCAGAACAGCTCAGAGCCTCCTGCTGCTCAACAGAAGTTCAACTGTGTTTTATTTTCACTTTAATCACTACCTTGAAGAAAGCTTGTTCACGAATACAGGCTTCTCAATTAAAAAAAGAAGATCGGAATTAAAAAAGAAAGAACTGTAGGTATCTAAGAACACTCCCCTCATGGATCACAGCCTTGTCGCTGTGAAGGGGCTTGCATGACACAATGAATCTATGACCGAAACCACGCCAGGTCACCCCAGACAGACAGGTCACAGTGAGGGGTTCTGACGAAACACGGCCCACTGGGCGAGGAAAGGCAACCCCCTCCAGTAATCCTGCCTGGAGAGCTCCACGGAGAACGTGAAAAGGCTTCTAAAAAGATACGACGCCAAGAGATGAGCCCCCCCAGGTGGGAAGATGTCCAATATGCCACGATAGATGACCCACCAGGTGGGAAGATGTCCAATATGCTACTGGGGAAGAGCAGACGGCAATTAAAGAATGAAACAGCCGGGCCTAAGTGGAAACAATGCTCATCTGTGGAGGTGTCTGGAGGTGAAAATAAAGTCTGATGCTGTAAAGAACAATATTGCACAGGAACTTGGAGTGTTAGGCCCATGAATCAAGGCAAATTGAAAGTGGTCAAGCAGGAGATGGAAAGATTGAACATTAACACCTTAGGAATCAGTGAACTAAACTGGACAGGAATGGGAGAATTTAACTGAGATGACCATTATATTTAATACTGTGGGCAAGAATCCCTTAGAAAAAATGGAGTAGCCCTCACAGTCAACAAAAAGAGTCCAGAATGCAGTATTTGGGTCCAGTCTCAAAACTGACAGAATGATCTTGGTTCACTTCCAAGGCAAACCATCCAACATGACAGTAATGCAAGTTTACTCCCCAACCACTGATGCCAAAGAAGGCAAAGTTGAGCAGTCCTATGAAAACCCACAACACCTTCTAAAACTAACACCAAAGAAAGATGTCCATTTCATCATAGGGGATTGGAATGCAAAAGCAGGAAGTCAAGAGAAACCCAGAATAACAGGCAAGGTTGGCCTTGGAGGATAAAACGAAGCTGGGCAAAGGCTAACAGTTTTGTCAAGAGAACACGCTGATCATAGCAAACACCCTATTCCAACAACCTAAGAGACGACTCTACATATGGACATTGCCAGATGGTCAACATTGAAATCTGATTATGTTCTTTGCAGCCAAAAATGAAAACGCCAAGAGAAATATCAACAACCTTGATATGTAGATGATACCACTTAATGGCTGAAAGTGAAGAGAACTAAAGAGCCTCTTGAGGGTGAAAGAGCAGAATGAAAAAAGCTGGCTTAAAACTCAACATTCAAACAACTAAGATCATGACATCCGGGAACATCACTTCATGGCAAATAGATGGGGGGAAAATGGAAACAGTGAGACTTTTATTTTCTTGGGCTCCAAAATCACTGCAGATGATGACTGCAGTCATGACATTCAAAGATGCTTGCTCCCTGGAAGGAAAGTTATGACAAACCTAGACAGTGTATTAAAAAGCAGAGACATCACTTTGCCGACAATGGTCATACAGTCAAAGCTGTGGTTTTTCCATTAGTCATGTACTGATGTGAGAGTTGGACCATAAAGAAGGCTGAGCACGGAAGAATTGATTTTTGAATTGTGGAGCTGGAGAAGACTCTTGAGAGTCCCTTGGTCAGCAAGGAGATCAAACCAGTCAATCCTAAAAGAAATTAACCTGAATATTCACTGGAAGAACCTTTGCTGAAGCTCCAATATTTTGGCCATGTGATGGGAAGAGCCGATGCACTAGAAAAGAATCTGATGCTGGGAACGAGCGAGGGCAGGAGAAGGGGGTAACAGAGAATGAGATGGTTAAATGGCATCACCAACTCAATGGACATGAAACTAAGCAAAGTCCAGGAGAAAGCGGAGGACAGAGCCTCCGGACTGTGCTACAGTCCGTGGGGTCACAAAGTCAGACATGACTCAGTGACTGAACAACAACAATCTAAATGTATTACTGAAAATTCTCCATGAAAATGAAACAGGAGTGCGGGATGGGGGTGGGTACACATGTGTTGGTGGCAGGGGAAGACTGATTTATTTTAAGGAATTGGCTTCCACAATGGCGGAAGTTCAACTCCAAAAACTGAAGAGAAAGCAAGCAGGGTGGGGACCAAGGAACACTTGATGTACAGTTTTGAGTCCAAAAGCAATCTGGAGGGAAAGTTTCTTCTTGCTGTAAGAAAGTTAGTCTTTTCTCTAGTCAGGCTCTGCAAGTGACTGGATGAGGCCCACCCACATTAAGAAGTGTAATTTGCTTTACCCAAAGTCCATGGATTTACGTGTGAATTTCATTCAAAATTCACATTCATAGAAACATCCAGAATAATATTTAATCAAACAAATATCTGGAGAACATGGCTTGGCAAAGTTGATACATAAAATAAACCATTACACTAAAGATCTCAATTAACAAAATTAATTAAAACTAAAAGGAGATACTTTAAGATGGTGGAGGAATAGGACAGGGAGACCACTTTCTCCCCCACAAATTCATTAAAAGATCATTTGAATGCTGAGCAACTTCCACCAGACAACATCTGAACACTGGCTGAGGACACCAGGCACCCAGAAAGGCAGCCCATTCTCTTTGAAAGGAAGTAGGACAAAGCACAAAAGACAAAGAGAGACAACAGAGGTAGGGATGGAGACCTGTCCTGGGGAGGGAGTCCTAAAGCCGGAGAAGTTTCCACACAGTAGGAAACCCGCTCACATACAGGTGTGGGGAACTTCTGGAATCTCAGGGGCAACATAACCGGAAGAAAAAAACAACCCACAGAATACACGGCTAACTACAGCTGCGGAAACAAAAACTTTCCCGAGAAAGGCTCTAACCTAACAGCCTAAGGCGTAGCCTGGCCCGCTCACAGAACAAAGGACTGAGGGAACACCAAAGGAGAATACCTGAAGGCAGAGGCAGGCTTGCCAGAGCTGGAAGGCAAGGGGCTGCTACATCAGCCCCAGAGATGATATCTTCCACCAAATGGTGAGGAGGCTCCCAGCTGCTAACGACAACTTCCTGAGATCCCAGATAGCTGACATCTGCCAGGAGGGTTGAGGGTGAGCTCAGTTCTCCAGAAGAGATACCCTGCGCACCTGGGAAACCAAGCGGCTGGGATGGGGCGGGGGGGGGGGGGGGGGGGGGGCGGTGTGAGACACACAGCCCACTGGGGACAGCATGCTCAGCAAGCACCTGGGGGCCTGAGCTGCTCAGACCAGCAAAGGGCACAAAACGTACACCCAACCCACAGAGACCAAGCCAGAAGTGGGTCTGAGTGTCTCCTGTGGAGGGACGGGTCAGCAGTGGCCTGCCACAGGGTCTCTGGGTGCAGCAGACCTGGGTATGGCATAAACCTTCCTGGTGGAGGTCACCATTAACCCCACCATAGAGCCGCCACAACTTAAACAGGACTGAGGAAACAGACTCTTCAAGGGCACAAACAAAACGTTCTGCGCACCAGGAATCAGGAGAAAGGAGCAGTGACCTCCCAAGTTACTGACCCAGACATGCCTGTCACTATCCAGCAGTCTCTGGCAGGGGCTAGATTCAGCAGTGGCCTGATTCAGGGTCGGGGGCAATGAGTGCCACTGTGTGCATGGGAACTTTTGAAGAAGGTCACCGTTATCTTCATTACCTCCACCATAGTTTGGCCTCAGATCAAATAACAGGGAGGGAACACACCCCTGCCCATCAACATAAATTTGGACTGAAGATTTACTGAGCATGGCCCTGCCCATTAGAACAAGACCCAGTTTCCCCTCAGTCAGTCCTTCCCATCGGGAAGCTTCCATAAGCTTCTTATCCCTATCTATCAGAGGGCAGACAGAATGAAAACCACAATCACAGAAAACTAACCAAACTGATCACATGACCATAGCCTTGTCTAGCTCCATGAAACTATGAGCCATGCTGTGTAGAGCCACCCAAGATAAACGGGTCATTGCGGAGACTTCTGATGAAATGTGGTCCACTGGAGAAGGGAATGGCAACCCAGTATTCTTGCTTTGAGAACCCGATGAACAGTATGAAAAGGCAAAAAGGTATGACACTGAAAGATGAACTGCCCAGGTCGGTAGGTGCCCAATATGCTACTGGAGATCAGTGGAGAAATAACTCCAGAAAGAATGAAGAGACAGAGGCAAAGCAAAAACAACACCCAGCTGGGGATGTGATGGGGATAGAAGTAAAGTCTGATGCTGTAAAGAGCAATACTGAACAGGAACCTGGAATGTTAGGTCCATGAGTCAAGGCAAATTGGAAGTGATCAAACAGGAGATGGCATGAGTGAACATCAACATTTTAGCAATCAGTGAACTAAAATGGCCCAGAGTGGGCGAATTTAATTCAGATGACCATTATATCTACTATTGTGGGCAAGAATCCCTTAGAAGAAATGGAGTAGCCATCATAGTCAACATAAGAGTCTGAAATGCAATACATGGATGCAATCTCAAAAACGACAGAATGATCTCTGTTCGTTTCCAAGACAAACAATTCAATATCACAGTAATCCAAGTCTATGACCTGACCAGTAATGCTGAAGAAGCTGAACTTGAACAGTTCTATGAAGACCTACAAGACCTTCTAGAACTAACACTCAAAAAAGATGTCCTCTTCATTAAGGCGACTGGAATGTAAAAGTAGGAAGTCAAGAGACACCTGGAGTAACGGGCAAATGGCCTTGGAGTACAAAACGAAGCAGGTCAAAGGCTAACAGAGTTCTGTCAAGAACGCACTGGTCACAGTAAACACCCTCTCGCAACAACACAAGAGAAGACTCTATACATGGACATCACTAGATGGTCAATACCGAAATGAGACTGACTATATTTTTGCAGCCAAAGATGAAGAAGCTCTATACAGTTTAGTTCAGTTTAGTCGCTGAGGTGTGTCCGACTCCTTGCAACCCCATGAGCTGCAGCATGCCAGGTCTCCCTGTCCAAAACCAACTCCTGGAGCCCAGCCAAACTCATGTCCATTGAGTCGGTGATGCCATCCAACCATCTCGTCCTCTGTTGTCCCCATCTTCTCCTGCCCTCAATCTTTCCCAACATCAGGGTCTTTTCAAATGAGTCAGCTCTTCGCATCAGGTGACCAAAGTATTGGAGTTTTAGCTTCAACACCAGTCCTTTCAATGAATATTCAGGACTGATCTCCTTTAGAACTGACTGGCTGAATCTCCTTGCAGTCCAAGGGACTCTCAAGAGTCTTCTCCAATACCACAGTTCAAAAGCATCAGTTCTTTGGCACTCAGCTTTCTTTATAGTCCAACTCTCACATCCATACATGACTACTAGAAAAACCACAGCCCTGACTAGATGGACCTTTGTTGGCAAAGTAATATCTCTGCTTTTTAATATGCTATCTAGGTTGGTCATAACTTTCTTTCCAAGGAGTAAGTATCTCTTAATTTCATGTCTGCAAACATTATCTGCAGTGATTTTGGAACCCCCAAAAAAAAGTCTCTCACTGTTTCCATTGTTTCCCCATCTATTTCCCATGAAGTAATGGGACCTGATGCCATGATCTTAGTTTTCTGAATGTTGAGCTTTAAGCCAACTTTTTCACTCTTCTCTTTCACTTTCATCAAGAAGCTCTTTAGTTCTTCTTCACTTTCTGCCATAAGGATGGTGTCATCTGCATATCTGAGGTTACTGATATTTCTCCCAGCAATCTTGATTCCAGCTTGTGCTTCTTCCAGCCCAGCGTTTCTCATGATGTCCTCTGCATATAAGTTAAATAAGCAGGGTGACAATATACAGCCTTGACGTACCACTCATTTGGAGTTTCCTATTTGGAACCAGTCTGTTGTTCCATGTCCAGTTCTAACTGTTGCTTCCTGACCTGCATACAGGTTTCTCAAGAGGCAAGTCAGGTGGTCTGGTATTCCCATCTCTTTCAGAATTTTCCACACACCACAAGAGAAGACTCTACACATGGACATCACCAGATGGCCAACACTGAAATCAGACTGATTATATTCTTTGCAGCCAAAGATGGAAAAGCTCTATACAGTCAGCAAAAACAAGACCGGGAGCCAACTGTGGCTCATATCATGAACTCCTTATTGCCAAAATCAGAATTAAATTGAAGAAAGTGGGGAAAACCACTAAACTACTCAGGTATGACCTAAATCAAATCCCTTATGATTATATAATAGAAGTGATAAATAGATTTAAGGGACTAGCTCTGATAGACAGAGTGCCTGATGAACTATGGACAGAAGTTTAGGACACTGTACATGAGACAGGGATCAAGACCATCCCCAGGGGAAAAAAGACGGCTGCGGCCTAAGCGGAGGCCAGTTGGAGGCGTAGAGGGCGCTCAGGCCGCGCTCGCGGATCCTGGGTGAGGGGAGGGAGGCCGCTCCTGGCCACACTTGCAGCCTGTCCCGCAGTGCAGACCCCGGCGGCCATGGCCTCCAGGCAGGCTCCCCTCTGTGGCCTGGCTCCTTGTTGCCCCTGGCTCCTGGGCATTGTCCTTCTGGTGGATGCATCTGCCCGGCCTGCCAACCACTCGTCTGCTCGAGAGAGAGCAGGTAATAGGGAGGAAAATGAGATCCTGCCCCCGGACCATCTGAACGGGGTGAAGCTGGAGATGGACGGGCACCTCAACAAAGATTTCCACCAGGAGGTCTTCCTGGGCAAGGACACGGATGACTTTGAGGAGGACACAGAGCCTCGGAATAGACGGAGGAAGCTGATGGTCATCTTCTCCAAGGTGGATCTGAACACCGACAGGAGGATCAGTGCCAAGGAAATGCAGAACTGGATCATGCAGAAGACGGCTGAGAACTTTCAGGAGGCTGTTGCCAAGAGCAGGGTGCACTTCCAAGCCGTGGACCCCGATGGTGACAGCCACGTATCTTGGGATGAGTACAAGGTGAAGTTTTTGGTGACCAAAGGCCACAATGACAGAGAAGTTGCTGAAAAGATAAAGAATAAGTGGGACCTGAACATCAATGAGGAGACACAGGAAGTCCTGGAGAACCTCAAAGACCGCTGGTATCTGGCGGACAACCCGCCCCCAGACCTGCTTCTGACGGAGAGCGAGTTCCTGTCCTTCCTGAACTCTGAGCACAGCCGCGGCATGCAGCGGTTCATGGTCAAGGAGATCATCCGGGACCTGGACCAGGACGGTGACAAGCAGTTCTCGCTGTCTGAGTTCATCTCTCTGCCCGTGGGCACCGTGGAGAATCAGCAGGGCCAGGATGTTGATGACGGCTGCGTGCGGGATAGGAAGAGAGAGTTCGAGGAGCTGATCGACGCCAACCATGATGGGATCGTGACCATGGTGGAGTTGGAGGACTACATGGACCCCATGAACGAGTTCAGCGCCCTCAATGAGGCCAAGCAGATGATCGCTATCGCTGACGAGATCCAGAATCACTACCTGGAGCCCGAGGAGGTGCTTAAATACAGTGAGTTCTTCACGGGCAGCAAGCTGGTGGACTACGCCCACAGCATGCACGAGGAGTTCTGAGCCACCGCCGCATCCCCACCCCGCTCCCCACCCCCCGCAGCACCTCGCAGGCTGCCCGCACTCTGATTCCAGTGTAATCGCTGCATCTCGCTTCTGAGAACTCACAGCCCTGCTGCCGGAGGCACTGACCACAGCAGGGCGGCGGGCTCCCCCACCGTGGGAAACTACGAAGCTCCTGCTGTTCCCTGGAAAACTGAAAGGTGAAGCCCTGCTGGAAACCCAGTCGCCAGGGTGGGGCGGGGTGCTGGGTAGGGCTGTGAGAGCCGCCCGCCCACGGCCTTCAGTCTCTGAGGAGCGTGAATACTGGTGACAGGAATCACATTAATTTACTTCAAAATATTAAAAAAAAAAAGACCACCCCCAGGAAAAAGAAATGCAAAAAAGCAAAATGGCTGCCTGAGGAGGCCTTACAAATAGCTGAGAAAAGAAGAGAAGTGAAAAGCAAAGGAGAAAAGGACAGTTATACCCATTTGAATGCAGAGTTCCAAAGAATAGCAAGGAGAGATAAGGAAGCCTTTCTCAGCGATCAATGCAAAGAAATAGAGGAAAACAATAGAATGGGAAAGACTAGAGATCTCTTCAAGAAAATTAGAGATACCAAGGGAACATTTCATGCAAAGATGGCACAATAAAGGACAGAAATGGTCCTTAACAGAAGCAGAAGATATTAAGAAGAGGTAGCAATAACACACAGAACTGTATCGAAAAGATCTTCATGACCCAGATAACCACATGGTGTGATCACTCACCTAGAGTCAGACACCCTGTAGTACCTTCCTAAGTCAAGTGGGCCTTAGGAAGCATCACTACAAACAAAGCTAGTGGAGGTGATGGAATTCCAGTTGAGCTATTTCAAATCCTGAAAGATGATGCTATGAAAGTGCTCCATTCAACATGTCAACAAATCTGGAAAACTCAGCAGTGGCCACAGGACTGGAAATAGGTCAGTTTCATTCCAATCCCAAAAAAAGGCAGTGCCAAAGAATGCTCAAATTACTACACAACTGCACTCATCTCACACACTAGCAAAGTAATGCTCAAAATCCTCCAAGCCAGATTTCAACAGTACATGAACCGAGAACTTCCAGATGTTCAAGCTGGATTCAGAAAAGGCAGAGGAACCAGAAATGAAATTGCCAACATCTGCTGGATCATCAACAAAGCAAGAAAGTTCCAGGAAAAGATCTACTTTTGCTTTATTGACTATGCCAAAGCCTTTGACTATGTGGATCACAACAAATGGTAGAAAATTCTTAGAGATGGGAATATCAGACCACCTGACCTGCCTCCTGAGAAATCTGTATGCAGGTCAAGAAGCAACAGTTAAAACTGGACGTGAAACAGACTGGTTCCAAATTGGGAAAGGAGTACGTTAAGGTTGTATATCGTCACCCTACTTATTTAACTCATATGCAGAGTACATCATGAGAAATGCTGGGCTGAATGAAGCACAAGCTGAAATCAAGATTGCAGGAGAAATATCAATAACCTCAGATATGCAGATGACACCACCCTTATGGCAGAAAGTGAAGAAAAACTAAACAGCCTCTTGATAAAGTGATAGAGGAGAGAGAAAAAGTCGACTTAAAGCTCAACATTCAAAAAATTAAGATCATGGCATCTGGTCCCATCACTTCATGGCAAATAAACGGGGAAACAAGGAAACAGTGACAGACTTTATATTTTGGGCTCTGAAATCACTGCAGATGATGACGACAGACATGAAATTAAAAGAGGCTTGCTCCTCAAAGAAAAGCTATGAAAAACCTAGACAGCATATTAAAAAGCACAGACATTACCAATAAAGATACATCCAGTCAAAGCTATGGTTTTTCCAGTAGTCACGTATGGAGGTGAGAGCTGCACTATAAAGAAAGCTGAGCGCCAAAGAATTGATCTTTTGAACTGTGGTGTTGGAGAAGACTCTTGGAGAATTGCTTGGACTGCAAGGAGATCAAATCAGTCTATCCTAAAGGAATTCAGTCCTGAATATTCATTGGAAGGACTGATGCTGAAGCTGAAGCTCCAACAGTTTGGCCACCTGATGCAAAGAACTGACTCATTTGAAAAGACCCTGATCCTGGGAAAGACTGAAGGTAGGGGGAGGAGGAGGGTATGACAGAGGATGAGATGGTTGGATGGCATCACCAACACAATGGACATGAGTTTGAGTAGGCTCTGGGAGTTGGTGACAGACAGGGAAGCCTGGTGTGCTGCAGTCCATGGGGTTGCAAGAAGAGTCGGACACAACTGAGCGACTGAACTAAACTGAAAAACAGATACATGTTTTTGTATGACACTGAAATTTTTTTATATTACAAAAAAGTACAATCTTAAGTGATATTAGGTATCAAAACTTTCTGATGGAACACAAACACAGAAGTGGCCATTAAAATTTCCCTTGGCTCCATTGCATATCAAAGAAACAGTGCAACATTTATTATGTCTAGCTCATTTTATTTATGTAATACCCCTAATAGCATCCCTACACCTAGTAATAATACTCCTGACAAGAAAAAGAAAAAAGAATAGGACTGGGAAGAAACTCACTCTTTACTGAAAACTCCATGTTAGCTTTTGAATGCTATTACGTAGGTATGCAATATAGGTTGTTTTTCTTTTAATTTTATGACAAATTCTATTCCAAAGTGGCTATAGAGACATTGTACAGAGTCATTGTTTCAGGTAAAGTAAAAATGGATAAAAGCAGTATTTCTAGCGAACATATTTTCAGATAATGTGATTTTAAATGTTGATTTAAAATGTAATAAATATTGATGAACTTATTTACAAACCAGAAACAAATTCAGACACAGAAAACAAACGTATGGTTACAAAAGGGGAAAGGAGAAGGGGATAAATTAGATAAACAATAAGATCCTACTGTGTAGTACAGGGTACTATATTTGATATCTTGTAATAACTATAATGGAAAAGAAAAAATAATAAAAATTGAACACAGATCTTCTACTATTATCATTTTGAAAAGTTTATATATTCACAACTATAGGGGAGATTTTTTAACAAGAATCACTTTATTCGGAGGCAGTAAAAAAATCCATTTATAACATAATAAACAAACCTTCCCTCAATTTCTTCAGTTAGTTCAAAGAATAAAACCTCTGACTTAATCAGAACTTACATTTAACCTTAAATATTCTAAAGTCCATCCATGTCAACTCCTTCCCACCCCTAGCTGCATGCATGTAGGATCTCAGTTTCACAACCAGGGATCAAACCCAGGGCCCCTGCATTAGCGGTTCAAAGTTTCAACCACTGGAGAACCAGGGAAATCCCATCCACATCAACGCTGGATTGACATCCAGTCAATCCCAAAGGAAACCAATCTTGACTATTCATTGGAAGGACTGAAGCTGAAGCTCCAATACTTTGGGCACCTGATGCAAAGAGCCTACTTATTAGAAAGGCTCTGATGCTGGGAAAAATTGAGCACAGGAGGAGAAGGCGGTGGCAGAAGATGAGATGGTTAGATAGCATCACTGACTCAGAGGACATGAATCTGAGCAAACTCTGGGAGATAGTGAAGAACAGGGAAGCCTAGTATGCTGCAGTGAATGGGGTAGAAAAGAGTCGAGAGGACATAGTGACCAAACAACAACTACAACAACCTTAAAACCAGTGTTTAAGTCTTTCTTTAATGAAAAGATATTCACCCCAATATTAAACTGATTCAACTGACAGCTAATGTGTGAACGAACAGAGATCATTCTGTCATTTTTGAGACTGCTTCCAAGTACTGCGTTTCAGACTCTCTTGCTGATGATAAGGGCTACTCCATTTCTTCTAAAGTATTCTTGCCCACAGTAGTAGATACAATGGTCATCTGAATTAAATTCGCCCATTCTGGTCCATTTTAATTCACTGATTCCTAAATGGTCGATGTTCACTCCTGCCATCTCCTGTTTGAGCACTTCCAATTTACCTTGATTCATGGACCTAACATTCCAGGTTTCTATGCAGTAGTGTTCTTTGCAGCAACAGACTTTACTTCCATCACCAGTCACATCCACAACACAGCGTTGTTTTCACTTTGGCTCCATCTCTTCACTCTTTCTGGAGTGATTTCTCCACTCTTCTCCAGTAGCATATTGGGCACCTACCGACCTGGGGAGTTCATCTTTCAATGTCATATCTTGTTGCCTTTTCATACTGTTCATCGGGTTCTCAAAGCAAGAATACTGGGTTGCCATTCCCTTCTCCAGTGGACCGCATTTTGTCAGAACTCTCCACCATGACCCATCCATTTTGGGTGGCCCTATGCGGCATGGATCATAGTTTCATTGAGTTAAACAAGGCTGTGATCCATGTGATCAGTCTGGTGGGCTTTCTGATTGTGGTTTTCATTTTGTCTGCCCTCTGACAGGAGGCTTGTGGAAGCATCCTGATAGGAGAGACTGACTGTGGGGGAATCTGGTCTTGTTCTGACGAGCTAGGCCATGCTCAGTAAATCTTTAATCCAATTTTCTACTGATGGACAGGGCTGTGTTCCCTCCCTGTTGTCTGACAAAGGCCAAGCTATGGTGGGGTACAGTGGTAATGGTGACCTCCTTCAAGCGGACGTAGGCCCCCACTGTAGTACTCAGTGCTCCTGACCCTGCAGCAGGCCACTGTCAACCCACACCTCCACCGGAGACTCCTGAACGCTCACAGGCAAGTCTGACTCAGCCTCTTGCGGGGGGACACTGCTCCTTTCCCATGGATCCTGGTGAGCACAGAGTCCTGTTTGTGCCCTTCAAGAGTCTGTTCCCCAAATCCTGTGGAAGTTCTATAATCAAATCCCACTGGCCTCCAAACTCAAATTCCTTGGGGGTTCTCAGTCCCTTTGCTGAATCCCCAAGTTGAGAAATTTGTTGTGGGTCCTAGAACTTTCTTAACAATGCAAGAATTTCTTTGGTATAATTGTTCTGCAGTTTATGGGTCGTCTGCTTGGCAGCTCTATGGGGGGACTAATGGCAACCTCCTCCAAAAGGGCTCATGCCACACGCCACGTGTCCCAGGTCTGCTGCAGCCAGAGACCCTGTCACTGCAGCAGGCCACTGCTGACCCAGGCCTCTGCAGGAGACACTCTAAACACTCAAAGGCAGGTCTGGCTCAGTCTCTATGGGGTCTCCGGGTACTGGTGCATACAAGGTTTTATTTGAGCCCTCTGAGCGACTCTGGTGGGTATGGGGTTTGATTCTAAAAGCAAATTCTCCCCTCCTACCATATTATGGGGGCTTCTCCTTTGCCCTTGGACATGGGGTATCTTTTCTTGGTGGGATGCAACATTCTCCTGTTGATGGTTGTTCAGAATGATCTCTGTTCATTTCCAAGGCAAACTATTCAATATCACAGTAATCCAAGTCTATGACCCAACCACTAACACCAGAGAAGTTGAACGGTTCTATGATGACCAACAAGACTTTCTATAACTAACACCAAAAAAAGATGTCCTTTTCATCACAGAGGACTGGAATGCAAAGTAGCAAGTCAAGAGATATCTGAAGTAACAGGCAACTTTGGCCTTGGAGTATAAAATGAAGCAGGGCAAAGGCTAACACAGTTTTTCCAAGATAACACACTGCTCATAGGAAACATCCTCTTCCAACAACACAAGAGACGAATCTACATATGGAAATCACCAGATGGTCAACACCGAAATCAGATTGATTATATTCTTCGCAGACAAAGATGGAGAAGCTCTATAGTCAGCAAAAACAAGACCAGAGCTGACTGTGGCTCAGATCATGAACTCCTTATTGCCAAATTCAGATTTAAATCAAAGAAAGTAGGGAAAACCACTAGACCATTCAGGTATGACCTAAATCAAATCGCTGACAATTAAACAGAGGAAGTGAAAAATAGATTCAAGGGATTAGATCTGATAGACAAAGTACCTGAAGAACTATGGACAGAGGTTCATGATATTGTATAGGAAGTGGTGATCAAGACCATCCCCAAGAAAAAGAAATGCAAAAAGGCAAAATGGTTGTCTGAGAAGGCCTTACAAATAGCTGAGAAAAGAGAAGAGAAAGGCAAAGGAGAAAAGGAAAGATATACCCATCTGAATGCAGAGTTCCAAAGAATAACAAGGAGAAATAAGAAAGCCTTCCTCAGCGATCAGTGCAAAGAAATAAGAGGAAAACAACAGAATGGGAAAGACTAGAGATCTCTTCAAGAAAATTAGAGATATCAAGGGAACATTTCATGCAAAGATGGCACAATAAAGGACAGAAACAGTAAGGATCTAACAGAAGCAGAAAATATTAAAAAGAGGTGGCAAGAATACACAGTAGAACTATACAAAAGACCTTAATGACCCAGATAAGCACAATGGTGTAATCACTCACCTAGAGCCAGACATCCTAAAATGCGAAATCAAGTAGGCTTTAGAATCATCACTAAGAACAAAGCTAGTGGAGATGTTGGAATTCCAGTTGAGCTACTGCAAATCCTGAAAGATGATGCTGTGAAGGTGCTGCACTCAATATGCCAGCAGATTTGGAAAACTCAGCAGTGGCCACAGGACTGGAAAAGGTCAGTTTTCATTCCAATCCCAAAGAAAGGCAATGCCAAAGAATGTTCAAACTACTGCACAATTGCACTCATCTTACACGCCAGCAAAGTAATGCTCAAAATTCTTCAAGCTAGGCTTCAACAGTACATGAACCATGAATTTCCAGATGTTAAAGTTAGATTAAGAAAAAAAAAAAGTTGGATTAAGAAAAGGCAGAGGAACCAGAGATCAAATTGCCATCATCTGCTGGATCATAGAAAAAGCAAGAAAATGCCAGAAAAACATCTACTTCGGCTTCATTGACTACAGCAAAGCCTTTGACTGTGTGGATCACAACAAACTGGGGAAAATTCTTAAAGTGATGGGAATACCAGACCACCTTACCTGCCTCCTACAAAACATGTATGCAGGTAAAGAAGCAACAGTTAAAACTGGACATGGAACAAAAGACTGGTTCCAAATCAGGAAAGGAGTATGTCAAGGCTATATATTTTCACCCTGTTTGTTTAACTTCTATGCAGAGTACATCATGCAAAATGCTGGGCTGGATGAAGCACAAGCTGGAATCTTGACTGCCAGGAGAAATATCAATAACCTCAGATATGCAGATGACATCACCCTTGTGACAGAAAGCAAAGAGGAACTAAACAGCCTCTTGATGAAAGTGAAAGAGGAGAGTGAAAAAGTTGGCTTAAAACTCAACATTCAAAAAACTAATATCATGGCATCCGGTTCCATCACTTCACGGCAAATAGATGGGGAAACAATGGAAACAGTGACAGACTACTTTCTCAGGCTCCAAAATCTCTGCGTATGTTGACTGCAGCCATGAAATTAAAGGACACTTGCTCTTTGGAAGAAAATTTATCATCAACCTAGACAGCATATTAAAAAAGAGTTTGTGATTACATTGCTGACAAATGTCTGTATAGTGAAAGCTATCTTTTTTCGAGTAGTCATGTACGGATGTGAGAGTTGGACTATAAAGAAAGCTAAGCGCCGAAGAATTGATGCTTTTGAACTGTGGTGTTGGAGAAGACTCTTGAGAGTCCCTTGGACTGCAAGGAGACTAAAGCAATCCTAAAGGAAATCACTCCTGAATATTCATTGGAAGGACTGATGCTGAAGTTGAAACTCTAATACTTTGGCCACCTGATGTGAAAACTTATTGGAAAAGACCCTGATGCTGGGAAAGACTGAAGGCGGGAGGAGAAGGGGACAACAGAGATGGTTGGATGGCATCACCGACTCGATGGACAGGAGTTTTGAGTAAGTTCCAGGAGTTGGGGATGGAAGGAAAGCCTGGCACGCTGCAGTCCGTGGGGTCGCAAAGAGTTGGACACAACTGAGCAACTGAACTGACTTACTGAATTTGTGAAATCCTGTACAAATGCTAAGAGAGACTACTAGATCATCAGTCACCATGCACAAGTTAGCAAATAAATGTACACATGCCTTTGCCTCTTCATGCTACTGTATGACAGGATGCAAAACCAACTTTACACCTCTGAATTAGCACATTCTTTTTGCTTACTAAACATGTAAAATGGGACTCTTATAATGTGGACTCCAGAGCTCTGCTAAAATGTTTAACAGCAATATCATACTTTTTTATCTGTGGTATAACAGAAATCTTTGTTTGGTCTTTGGTCTAGGTAAAGTGTTCCTTGCAGTTTACTCAGGAGCGCCTGTGATGCTCACAACAAGCGCCTTCCCACCACACTGAGCGAACGCTAAGCGGCTGACTCAGGACGGCCCTAGACAGCCCCGTGCTGTGAGCTGGCCGCCACGGAGACCAGACAGTGATCAGAGGGGAGACTATCGGGCCAGTCCCGACCTCGAGAGAGAGGGACTGCAGATTAAAAGAAATCTCCTGAACAAAAAACTGGGGGATATTTCAGGCTGGTGAATGCACAAATGTGCTGGGAGGTTGGAGGGCCAAGAAAAGGCATGGAAGCTCTGAGTTCCTTCCCCACACCTTGCCTTTTGCATCTCTTCCACTTGGCTGTTTTGAGCTGTCTTCTTTATAATAAACCAACAAAGTGTTTTCCTGAATTTTCTGCGTTTTTCTAGGGAATTATTGAACTTGAGAGGGTCATGGGAACCTCTAAATTTGTAGTCAGCCAGGCAAATGTGAGAGTAGCCTGGGAATCCCATCTGAGTATGTCATCTGAAGTGGAGGCAGCCTTGGAGAACTGTGCCCTTCACTTGTGAGGACTGAACTTCAGTAGTTAAGTGTCAGAACTGGACTGAATTATCAGACATCCAGTTGGGGCTGGAGAACCACAGAACTGGTGTAGAACCACACTCTGAATTCGCTGTTGCTTAGTTGCTAAGTCATGTCCAACTGTTTTGTGATCCCATGTACTACAGCCCACCAAGCTTCTCTGTCCATGAGATTCTCCAGGCAAGAATACTGAAGTGGGTTGCCATTTCTTTCTCCAGAGGATCCTCCTGACCCAGGGATCAAACCTGTGTCTCCTGCACTGACAGGCAGATTCTTTACCACTGAGCCACCGGGGAAGCCCACTATCTGAATTAGAGGCTACTTAATTCAGATAAAAGTCATAATCTCAACCACATGAATGGGTGAGATCAAACCAGAAAGAATGGCGGCAGAGAAACATAAATATATAAGCAAGATGCTAAAGGTTACTATCAAGGAAGAAAGATAGTAATTTCTGTCTTAAAGAAAAATGTCCAGTTATGCAAAAACATGAAACAAGATGGTAAGAGATAAGTTGGCAGATACAGTAACTAACAGAAGATTTGAGGTAAACTTTATCTGCCTTAGTTAACAAAACCCGCAAAAAATGTGTCAGAATTGGCAAAGTTGATCAATAAAGAAAGGTGTGAACCCTTTACTACCACCCTGGGCTTTCTCTCTGTGACTACAGCACAGCCATCCTCTCTCAAACCCAGATCAACTTCCTCTGAACGCTATTTGATGCCATCTTCCCAGGATCAGCTCTCTTCCTGTCTCTGAAACTCTCAAGGTAATAGACTTTGGCTGTACAGACACAACACACTCCTTGAAAAGCAAACATCATCAGCAGAACTTGGAAACATGTTAGAAATGCAAATTCCCTAGTTCTACCCCAAATCCAAGAAATCATAAATTCTAAGGGTAGGGCCAGACACTGGTCAGGCCAGTGTCTGACCAAGACTCCAGGTGATCCTAATGAACCACAGAGTTTGAGAACCCTTGGGCTACAGAATCAGGATTCAACTGAGTTCTCACTGCTAGGAGGACCGAGTCCTAACTACTCTTCCTAACACTCACAGCCCTTTGTGCAATAGCTTCTAACCTTGAGTTTACAAATGTTTCCCCCCAGAGTGTGTCCACGGCACTAGCAGCTGCATTCTCCTAGATTTAGATGCAGCTGAGCACTCAAGCAGTCCATGTCCCTCCAGGCTGGCCCACCCTCATCTGCTGTTCCCTGTCCACCCTACATACCAGTGCTCTTCACAGGCCTCCACCTGGAGGACCCCACCTGCACCACCACCCGGGGCCCAGGCCATGTCTCCTTGACAAACCACAGGAATCACGCCACTCTTCAACTCCACCAGCCCTGGTTGTGGATAACATCATGGGGGTTTTTATGATCCTGTTAAACACTTCTGTATGCAAATGCATTTTCTGTCCAAATAATCATGAGTTATTTGGGAAGAAAAGCCACATCCAATATTTTATATCTTCCACAGAGAAACTATAAAACCAGGAGAAAAGTTGTCAGGTTCTTTAAAAAAAAAAAAATCAAAAACTCATCTCTGGACGCTTAAAATTGAAACACATATAACTAAAGAACACTGACTAGACCAAGAGAAAAGAAAACCCTAAAAACAACGCACAATACAAAGTCAGAAAAAGTCAAAAATAAACTCTGTAAGAACTATACAAGAACTATAAAAAGTGAGTACTGATGTCCATAAATGACATTAGTAATGTCAGAAATGGCAATAGAATTTTTTAAGAGGCCTGACTAAGCAAACAACTGACTTATATTTCTACTATCTGCACAGACTGAGAAGGTTTATAATAAATGAAACAGTTCTTGATACTGAGGTTCTTCACACAAAGGTCAGCCCCTGACAAAAATTAAAAAATTAAGTTTAGTGTATCTGTTATTAGCCTCTTAACTTTCCTTTCTTTACATCCTCTATTTTCCCTCAAAATAATAAATACAGTAACTCTAAACAGGATTGTAAGAAATATTCACTTGAAACAAAAGTGTAAGACTATAATCTAGCCTGTCTTTTGTAGGGCAGGCCCCGAAAAGGAAACACAAAGCTTACCACCTAGGTGGAAGCACTCTTCCTTATCAGTGGGATCAAAAAGTTCTAAAAGAAAGAAAAGAAGGTTTACTCCAAGGTAAGCTCAAATTATATAAAAGCCACTAAGTCCCAGAAATTAACCGTGAAGAAAACAAGCTAAACATCATTAAGAACTCATCCTAGAATTGGTGTGTGTGCGGTAGAAAACAGTCAATCCCTGGGGAAACAGAGCAAAGACAACGGTGCATCTAAGGAACTTCTGCTCTGATCTGTATTTTTCTCACAATCAGCCACACTACAATCACGTATAATGTACACTGTTTTCTGAGGAGACAGGTAAGGTGGTCTGGTATTTCTATCTCTTTGAGAATTTTCCAGTTTGTTGTGATCCAGACAGTCAAAGAGTCCGCACAGTCAATGAAGCAAATGTTTTTCTGGAATTCCCTTGCTTTCTCTATGATCCAATGAAGTTCGGCAATTTGATCTCTGACTCCTCTGCCTTTTCTAAATTCAGCTTGTACATCTATCTGGACGTTCTTGATTCACATACTGCTGAAGCAGAGCTTGAAGGATTTTGAGTACACCCTTACTAGATGTGAAATGAGCACAACTGTACGACAGTTTGAACATTCTTTGGCATTACCCTTCTTTAGGACTGGAATGAAAATAAACCTTCTCCAGTCCTGTGGCCACTGCTGAGTTTTCCAAATTTGCTAACATACTGACTGCAGCAATTTGACAGCATCATTTTTTAGAATTTTAAACAGCTCAACTGAAATTCCATCACCTCCACTAGGTTTGTTTGTAGTTATGCTTCCTAAGGCCCACTTTACTTCAGTCCAGGATGTATGGTTCTAGGTAAGTGATCACACCATCATGGTTATCCAGGTCATTAAGACCTTTCCTGTATAGTTCTTCTGTATATTCTTGTCACCTCTTCTTAATCTCTTCTGCTTCTGTTAAGTTCTTGCTGTTTGTCCTTTTTTGTTGCCCATTCCTGCATGAAATCTTCCCATATCTCCAATTTTCTTGAAGAGATCTCTAGTCTTTCCCATTCTATTGTTTTCCTTTACTTTTTTGCATTGTTCGTTGAAGAAGGCCTTCTAATCTCTCATTGCCATTCTCTGGAACTAAGCACTCAGTTCAGTATACCTCTTCCAAGTCCTCAGCCTCCTTAAACAACCATTTTGCCTTCGTGTATTTCTTTTTCTTTGGGATGGTTTTGATCACTGCCTCCTGTACAATATTACGAACCTCTGGCCATCGTTCTTCAGGCATTCTGTCTACCAGATCTAATTCCTTAAATCAATTTGTCACCTCCACTGTATAATCATAAGGGATTTGATTTAGGTCATTAACTGACTGGCCTAGTGGTTTTTCCTATGTTCTTCAATTTAAGCCTGAATTTGCAATAAGGAGCTCATGATCTGAGCCACAGTCAGCTCCAGGTCTTTTTTTTGTGGACTGCATAGAAATTCTCCATCTTTGCCTGCATAAGACATAATCAATATGATTTCGGTATTGACCTCTGGTGATGTCCATGTGTAGAGTCATCTCTTGGGTCATTGAAAAAGGTTGTTTACTATGACCAGTGTGTTAGTGTTTGCCCTGATTCATTTTATATTCCAAGCCAAACCTGCCTGTTATTCTGGGTATCCCTTGACTTCCTGCTTTTGAATTCCAATCCTCTATGTGAAAAGGACAAAAGAAGGAATCTTTTTTTGATTTTAGTTATAGATAAAGTCTTGTAGGTCTTCAAAGTACCTGTCAACTTCAGCTTCTTTGGCATCAATGGTTGGGACATAAGACTTCAGTTTACTGTGATGTTGAATGGTTTGCCTTGGAAAACAAACCAAGATCATTCTGTCATTTTTGAGACTGCATCCAAATACTGCATTTCAGACTCTTTTGTTGACTATGAGGGCTACTCCACTTCTTCTAAGGGATTCTTGCCCACAACAGTAGATATAATGGTCATCTAAATTAAATTCACCCATTCCCGCTCATTTTAGCTGACTGCTAAGATGTCAATGTCCATTCTTGACCCAGGGATCAAACCCAGGTCTCCCTCATTGCAGGCAAATGCTTTCACCTCTGAGCCACCAGGGAAGCCCTCATCTGCTTAAGCACCTCCAATTTACCCTGATTCACAGATCTAACATTCCAGGTTACAACGCAATATTGTTCTTTACAGCACTTGACTTTACTTTCACCACCAGATACATCCACAGTTGAAATGAGAGTCATTTCAGCTTCGGTCCAGCTGCTTCATTCTTTCTAGAGCTATTAGTAGTTGCCTTCCACCCTTGCCCAGTAGCATACTGGACACCTTCCCACCTGTGGGCTCATCTTCCAGTGTCGTATCTTTTTGCCTTTTCATACTGTTCATGGGGTTCTTACAGCAAAAATACTGGAGTGGTTAGCCATTCCCTGCTTCAGTGGACCATGTTTTGTCAGAATTCTTTATTATGATCTGCCTGTCTCAGGTGGCCCTGAACTGCGTGGCTTACAGCTTCACTGAGTTATCCAAGTCCCTTCACCATGAAAGGGTTATGATCCATGAAGGGGGAATATCAGACCACATTACCTGGATCCTGAAAAACCTGTATGTGGGTGAAAAACAGAATTGGACAAGGAACAATGGACTGGTTCCAAATTGGGAAAAGAGTAAAACAAGGCTGTATACTGTCACCCTGTTTATTTAACTTCTATGCAGAGTACATCATGAAAAATGTTGGGCTGGATGAATCACAGAATGGAGTTAAGATTGCTGGGAGAAATATCTACAATCTCATCTATGCAAATGATACCACTCTAACAGAAGAAAGTGAAGAGGAACTGAAGAGCCTTTTGATGAAGGTGAAAGAGCAAAGTGAAAAAGTTAGCTTGAAACTCAACATTCAAAAAACTAAGATCAGCATCCAGTTCTGTAACTTCATAGCCAACAGAAGGGGAAAGGGTGGAAGCAGTGACAGATTTTATTTTCCTGGGCTCCAAAATCACTATGAATGGTGACTGCAGCCATGAAATTCAAAGATGTTTGTTCCCGAGAAGGAAAGCAATATCAAAGCTAGACAGCATATTAAAAAGCAGAGATATCACTTGGCCAACTAAGCTCTGTAAAGTCAAAGAGATGGTTTTTCCAGTAGTCATGTATGGATGTGAGAGTTGGTCCATCAAGAAGGCTGAGTGCCAAAGAATGGATGCTTTCAAATTGTGGTTCTGGAGAAGACTCTGGAGAGTCCCTTGGACAACAAGGAGATCCAACCAGTCAATCCTATAGAATGTCAATCCTGAATATTCACTGGAAAGACTGATGCTTAAGCTTCAAAACTTTGGCCACCTGATGCAAAGAGCCGACTCATTGGAAAAGACCCTGATGCTAGGAAAGATTGAATTCAAAAGGAAGAGGGCAGCAGAAGATGAGATGGTTAAGACAGCATCACTAACTCAATAGACATGAATCAGAGCAAACTCTGGGAGATACACAAAGTGCAGGAAAACCTGACATGCTACAGTCCATGGGGTTGCAAAGAGTCAGACAGGTCTTACTGACTGAACAACAACAAAATAATGTACACAGTCTTGGGAATTCCCTGAAAGTCCAGTGATTAGGACTCTGCAGTTTGCCTGCCTTGCCTTGCCTGCCTTGGTTTGAAACCTGGTTGGAGAACTAAGGTCCCGCAAGCTGCTATATAATGCAGCCAAAAAAAAAAAAAGACCATGGTCTTAAAAATGAAATTAGGTGTATAAATCTAGCTATTAAAAAAAGTATTTTCTCATAACAAAAAGCATATATCACGTCTCATTAAAAACAATAACTTGTATTGAGTGTCAAGAAAAAACTATCCATTTGGGACCTACATAAAGAACAATTTTACACTTTGCTTTCTTTTATTTTTTTACATGTGTTTGCTTTTGGCCGTTCTGGGTCCTTGTTGCTGTCCACGGGCTTTCTCTGGATGCGGCAAGTGGGCACTACTCTCTAGTTACAGTGGGAGGGCTTCTCATCTCAGCAGCTTCTCTCGCTGTGGAGCCTAGGCTCTGGGGCATGCAAGCTTCAGTAGGTGCAGCTCCCAGAATCTAGTTTGGGGCACAGGTTTAGTTGCTCTGTGGCATATGGGGTCTTCTCAGACAAGGGGTCAAACCCATGTCTCCTGCACTGGCAGGAGGATTCTTTACCACTCATCCATCAGGGAGGCCCTACACTTTGCTTTCTAAACACCTATTTTTTAAAAAACAAAGAACAATAGTCATCAAATGTAATGAATAAGAAACAGACTTTGAATTTTTCCATGTAGTTAGTTTTTCTCAGAAATTTCTCACTTTAGAAATAATGTTTCACAAAAAACATTTTAAGAAGTATGTTTTAATGCATTAATACTGGAAGGATAGGATGAAAAGGCACAAAAACTTTAAAAGTATACAGAATGAACTATTAAAACTAATAAATCATTATAAACTGAAACAAGTATGTAACATCATTACATGATACTATTTACATGAAAGTCTAGAACAGGCAAACCCAATCCATGACAGAGAAAGATCAGATCAGTCGTTGCCTGTGAGTAGAGAGGGCAGGACGGAGCCAGTAAGGGGCATGTGCGAACCTTCAAAGTGGGAGCATCAATGGGTGTTTAGGTCACCCCAATTATGTCTGTTGAAACTTATGGGATGGGAAATTCAAAACATATATTTTATTATGGGTAAGTTTTACCCTAAAGACAAAAAGCTACACTGAAGTCAATCTTGTTAAAAATATGCACGAAGTGTCTAAGGGAGTCAGGTAAGATGCACCAGTGGACAGAGGACAGGTTAGTATGATCCGGGGGATGAGTGTGCAGCTGCTCACTGTACAGACTTGTCAGTTGTTGTGGGTGCATGCAAGTTTTCACAATAAAATATCAGGAAAAAAATGAGCTCGCTCTGCTAGACACTGTAACTGAAAAGTTATATTGTTTTTCCAATGTATTTTCAATATGGACACTATTCTAATTCATTCTATGAAAAGTAACTACTCTCTTTTTTCTCTTTTTAATGAGGACCATGTTTAAAGCCTTTCTTTAATTTGTTACAATATTGCTTCCGTTTTATGTTTTGGTTTGGGCTGCAGGCATGCAGCTCTCCAGCCAGGGACTGACCCCGCACCCCCTGCATCAGAAAGTGAAGCCCTATCCACTGGACAGCCAGGGAAGTCCCACTACTTTCTAAAAATATTTTATCCATCCTGATGATTTTCAAACAGCAGGACTAACAAACTTCAGCAGTGGGTCTCAAGTAGGGTAGTTCAGGTTCTATAGCTTTGGAGTGGGTACAAGCATCCATTTCTTTTTAACGCCTAAAGAGTGATTCTGATTCACAGCCAAAGTCAAGAACAACTGACCTCACTGCATTTTCATAACCCTATGCCCAACATGAGTGTTCACTGACATTTCCCTGCACAAATACAATAAAAGTCCATAGGCCAAAGGCTTCCAAAAAGTGTTTTATGCACTCCCACAGGAAAGTCACAGGGGTTTCCCAGGCAGTGCAGTGGAGACGACTGCCTGGCAATGCATGAAACCAAGAGTTTCAATCCCTGGGTCAGGAAGACCCACTGGAGAAAACAATGGTCTCCACTCCAGTCTTCTTGTCTGGAAAATCCCATGGACAGAGGAGACTCCCAGGCTACAGTCCATGGAGTCGCAAAGAGTCAGACACGACTGAGCACGCATGTGCGCGCGCGCGCACACACGCACAGGATAGTCATGCTAGAAAAATTTCAGAATACTATTTCCACTCAACCTCATAAAAACCACAATTTATAGTTAGCCAAAGCAAGGTATATTTCAAAACTTAGAGAAAAAAACAATAAGTGGAGTTCCCAGAAGCTGCAAATGAGACATCAGAGGAAGGACACCACAGCAGGTGGCTCTGCAATTAAAAGGCCTTCAATCTGGGTAGAACAACGAAATTCAGAAAGCACCTAATATTAATTATCATCTAGGCATTTCCAAAGTGAAAACAAAACTTCAGAGTTATACTCAGGCACACTCCTGTCCATATAGCACATTCCAAAATTTCTACAGAATGCAATTTATAAAGGTCTTCAAAAAATGAAAAATATTAGTTAAAGGCCCTTACCTTTTCTAGGAGGAAGTTCTCCATTCTGTGATAGTTCTGTCCCAGTATATACAATTTCTCCATCTTTAACCATTTCATTCCACAGACCACACAGTCCATCTCTTGTGAATGCAAGCTGGTAATGATAAATAAAATAAATTCACAGTGATCACACTCACAATGCAATTCTTAAAGAATAATGAAAAAAAAAAAAATCTCATTCCCACTTACTATTCAGTCATTCAGCATTTAATGAAAACTGTCCCAAGGTACACAGTTAAGTGAACAAGGTACCATGCATAATATCTTACATACTAAGTTTTGCTTAAGATACAAGATAAAAGACACATGTGGGCATATGCTCTGGAAAGATAAGCCAGTCACAAATAATATGATCACATATAGGAAGGGGGAACATGGGTAGAAGGCAGGAGAGGTAAATGAAAGCAAGATTTTGAGTTTACCGTAAATGCAAGTTAACCTGTTATTAAGAAAACTACACTTCACCCTTGAATAACCTGGAGGTTAATCCAAATATAACTTTGATAGTGAGCCTGTAATGTTTAGGTTTGCACCAAAAAAGCTGCTCAAAGCCTGATAGGAACTCCTCCACTGGCCAAATTAAGAATAATTTTGAACAACAAAATATATAACAACTATTTTAGACTTAAATAGTAAATAAAAACATGAGTCCATACTGATATTCAAAGACAAAATAACATTCTCACAAAAAGTGCTCTTGGCTGTCCACATTTGGGAGTCAGAAAAGGTCTCCCAGAGTAAGCAGTCATGGCCCAAGGGTCAGGGCACAGTGAACACCCAGAGAAAGCATCCATTCTGAAAACTGCAGGTACAGCAGAAACCCTCCTCTCAGACAGACAAGACACTTTACACTAAAACAAACACATCTGTTTGCCCATCTTTCAATGGAAGGCCAGGGCCTTTTCTTTGCTCACAAGTCCACTAACTCGATTCTTGTCATCAATCCCGCGTACACCACTCTCATGAAGCATTCACTATTTCCAGACTCACCAAGAACTGAAGGGCACTTTCTGAGCAATCTTAGTACACAATTCTTCTAGATTTTCAAGACATCTCCCCTAAGCCTTATCAGTTCTCTCCTTCCTAAACTGTACAAGTCATTTTTTTAAGCATCTCAGTTTTACCCAAGCAATGTGTAGCAGGCAAAGCTAAGATGGCCTCAAGATTCTTACCCCCTGGCGCACACACATCCTGTGTAATCCTCTCTCTGAGTTTGGGCAGGACCTCTGAATATAGGACAGGACACCACAGCTGGAGTAGGTTTCCTTCTGTGGCAAAGGTGGAGGAATTTCTCATATATAAGTAAGGTCTCACATCAGCTGATTTCTAGTCAATCAAAAGGAAGATTCTCCGAGGGTCATGTGAGGTAAAAGCCCTTTAAGAGGATGGGACCGTCCAAAAGAGACGCTCTCCACAGCCACTGCCATGAGCTGCCTGTGGAGACGGGTGTCTCCTAGGAGCCCACAGCTCAGTCCCACAGTACCGAAAACTGAATTCTGCCAACAAGGACGCCAGTAAAACCCTAGATGAGAATGCAAACTGGTCAGCACCCTGACTGCAGCCTGTGAGTCCTGAAGCAGAAGACCCAGCTAAGCCATGGCCGGGCTCCTGACTCATAGAGAAAAGGAGAGGGTACAGGGAGCTGTTTTAAGTTGATATGTTTTCTGGTCAGTGACGTGTTACAGAGCAACAGAAAACCAATTTGGAAAGGGACTCAGTTCTCAGAGAAGCAACAACTTTCTCTCAGCACTCATATTTGTTCATGAGACAACTGCCATAAACATACTCAAGACCAAAACATATGACTGTTGGCCAAAGTATTAACTGGCAGAGGGAGAAGTAAATACTTCCTAAAACGTGAGCCACAAACATTCAGGGCCCTGCTGTTCTAACAGGATGGAAAGGTCTGGCTCGTCTGCTGAGCTGGGCAAGAGGAGGCACCCAAGACCTGTCCCTGGGCTCAGGCCAGCCCACGTGGCCACACAGGCTGGGAATCAGACAAAGGCCAGTCTCAGCAGCCCAGGCATGCTGCGCTCGGGCAGTCACATGCCACCTTCGGGGCTCCAGTAAGTAAATCACCACACATCCAGTCAGAACGCAGTGCCAGAGCAGTGGGCAAGGACAGAGGAAGAAACCAAAGACAGAGAAAACAGCATGGGAGCCTAAGTCAAGACAAAACGAGCATTTAAGACACTTCAGATCAAACGGGACAGATCAGATGTGAAAAACAAGGTAGAGAACAGAATCAAAATGAGAGAATTAGCTCAGCTTTGACCACTGAGATTTGCAGCAACTACTGAACATGAACATGGAGAGCCTCTCCCCGTGCACACACATATGCGTACACATACACACACACACACACACACACACACACACACACACACACACACACATATACTGCAAACACAAATTCAATCTTAGCAGAGGGTTCAAGGCTAGAGAGTCAAACCTGGAAGTCACCAGCAAATGGGCTGCAGACCTGGAGAAGATGCCCACACCCAAGGAGGCAGGGTCGTCAGCCCTGACTGCCCAAGAGGACTATCCAAGGGTGGCTGGGGTGATACAGTTACTACAGAATAGGCCGAGGAGCCCAGTTTATAGGAAGACAAGAATCATCGAATCATCTTTTCTTTCTCTCATGACTTTAGTAGTGTTGGGAAGGGTGGGGGTAGGGCAGAAGCTATGTGGAAGGCAGAAACTGGGTATCTGGAGGGACACTGCTGTAAAAGCCTCCTCGGAGCCGGGGACATGAATGTGAGTAACCACCATGCAAACCACAGTGATTCAGGCATCTGGAAGGATTCAAGGAAGGGGGAACTCTGCTAAGGCAACAAAGCAAGCTTCCCCGGAGGAGGGCTTGAAAGAGCTGGACTGTGGAAGGCAGAGACGAAGCCCCTGGGAGAGCATTCGAAGGCATCGGGAGGAAAGCACAGGATCCCAAGGAGCAAAAACTGGGAAACAATCATGGCACTGGAGAAACAGCATCCACAAGCAATACAACTCACTTAAATTTGTCAGTTTAAGGGTATTTGTACAACAGTCTATAAATAGCTTGTTTCGGGGCTTCCTTGCTGGCTCAGTGGTAAAGAATCCTCATACGGGAGACATGGGTTTAATCCCTGACCCAGGAAGACCCGACGTCACGCGGAGCAACCAAGCCCATGCACCACAACTGCTGAGCCTGTGCTCTCGAGCCCAGAAGCAGCAGCTACTGAGTGTATCGACAGCCTGTGCTCCGAAACAAGAGAACCCACCACAACGAGATGCCCACACACCCCAACTAGAGAGCAGATCCCACTTGCCACAACTAGAGAAAAGTCCGAGCAGCGATGAAGATCCAGCACAACCAAAAATAAATTTAAAAAGAAATATCCTGACCTTATCAGCAGCTAATTCACAAAAACGTTCCCAATGGGTAACAATACAGTTCTTAAATTTTAACTTTTTTCATAAAGAATCCAGATACCTCTAATTCATTCTGAGGACCCTTTGCCAATTTGCTCTTACATATAACAGGTAAAGGCATTTTCATCCTGAAAAGAAGCCAACAAGGCAGGCAGTAGTAACAGGGCCAGTTTTGAGGGACAGTAACTAAAACTTAGCAGTTGAATTACCTGACCAAGATCACCAAGGTCATCAGAGTTTGGGGGAAGAGGCCAAACTCTCCAGCTTTTCTTCTTCTCATCAATATGAACCAACAGGTGCAGTAAGGAGGCCTGGGGGAGCCACTGGAGGGGCTACAATATTTGAACACCAAACAGAATTGGGCAGGAGGTTCTTGAAGGTATCTATTAACATGATCACTTCAGAACTGTGTGATTATGCAATATAATTCAAAATAGAATGTGCCCAATGAAATAACTGGCACTTTGATTAACTTATAGTTTAGATATTTATTTTTCCTATCTTTAAAATATTTCTGAAATGTGATCTGTTCAAATATTTGCAGTTGACTATAAAGATATCTAGCTTTTTTCTTAGCCTTGCAGAAAAATACCTTCTAAACACCTGTTGAACACAGTATAACCTATCAATTCCAAAAAAAAATTTAAGAACAACAAATTCTAGAAAGAAACAAATTCTGGAAAAGTCACAAGGAAACATAAAGTATATCTGTTTGAAGATATCCAGGCAGCAAGGAAAAGCAAACCTAAGACCCGGGGGAGAAGAACAGCCCAAGGGGCTGAAGACTGCCTCCCGAGGCACCTGCCAATTCTGCAAGCAGAGCTGAGACCAAGCAGAGCTCAGCGGAGCTGCTGAGAAGGATGGAGCCCTGGTCCTCACAGGGGAGAAGCCTGTAAGCATGCCACACCTTGACCAGAACCGCCAAGGGCCACAGACACAGAAGCACGGGTAAAGTGCAAGCAGAGTGGCAGGAGCCCCGCTCTGAATCATCACAGCTCCATACTGCTCGACAGTAACCTGGAGTCACTAGTGTCCCTAGCTTGACAGATTCTCTCTAGAGAAGAGGTCATTATCCAGGGCCTCAAATGACCACAACAACTTTTCACATACAATACATAGAACTCAAAAATAATAATGGGTAAGATAGGACTACATAACTAAAAAAATGAAAAAATAAATAAATAAAAATGGAAGTCAGCATAAACAAATCAAGAGTAGATCCAGAAAACAGAAACACAGACATAGACTTTGCCCTAAAAAGGAAAGCCTAAGTAATGGACTAAAGCAGTGACACGTTCCCTGGAAGGTACCAGCCCAGGGCAGTGAGGGGACATAGCAAGTTACTACAGAAGTCAGCAAATTAAGGCCCAGCTCAGAGGCCAAATCTGGCCCACAATCTGACTTTATGATTCTTACCCCTCAAGCTAAGAGTGGCTTTTACATGTCTCAATGGTTGAAACAATCAAGAGAAGAAAAATATACTTCATGACACATGAAAATCACGACATTCAAATTTCAGTATCCATAAAGTTTCTGGGGCCTACCACTACACACTTGTTTTATGTACTATCTGTAGCTACTTCCCCATGACAACAGCAGAGATGAGCAGTTGGTACAGACAACATATGGCCCACAGAAATACTTACAATCTGGGCCTTTACAGAACAAGTTTGCGGACTCCTGTTTTACTGCACTAGTGCCCACTGCAAAATGTGCTGCAGGCACATCCACTAGGCAGTGGGGCTCTCCACCAAAGTCTGCAAGAAGAAACCACAGAACCAGCCAAAGAGGGGAAGGAAGGGGGGAGGGGGAGATTAAAACAGCCAGTTGCCTTACCTCTCTTTACCAAGTGGAGAATGTTCACCTCATGGAGAATGAGCTTCTGCTCTCCCCCACTTTCCAGACTGTCACCCACAGCTCCATGGCAGGTAGCTGGGAAGCCAAAACCTACGCCCCGTTGTGTGACATTACATCTAAGTCCAGGAAGAGAAGGGTGGCCCACAGACATGCTGGGGAACCAATCCAGAGAGAAAGGAAGATGCAGTGGAGGAATCAAAAAAGATTGCACAAGGTTTGATGTGTCCAGGCAATTAAAAGATCATTAACAATTTCAACAGAGAACTAGAAACTACGGAAAAGTCCCTAATGTGGCAGTTAAGCAAACTTCCAAAACACTTCAAACTAAACATTACAACAAATGCATTTTAGGGTTTTCCCAGTGGTCCGGTGGTTAAGAATCCACCTGCCAATGCATGGGACATGGGTTCAATCCATTCGATCCCTGTTCAGGGAAGACCCCATGTGTCATGAAGCAACCAAGCCCATGTACCACAACCACTGAGCCCGCGGAACCAGAGCCTGTGCCTACAACAGGTAGTCACCACCACGAGAAGCCCATGCGCTATAACCAAGAGCAGCCCTGCTCGCTGCAACCAGAGAAGGCACGTGCATAGCAACAAGGGGCCAGGCCTGTCAAACAATGAATAAGGAAGTCTTTAAAACACATGCGTTTTACTAAACATAACTACACCTCAGTGAAATGCAGTCATACAAAAATGTGTAAATTCTAAAACAAAAAATGCAAACCTAAAATTAAAATGCCAATAAATGAGATCAGATTGGGAAGGCCTGTTCTCCCACCTGTGAAGAAGTAACTTCTTTAGTAATTACATCTCTGGTAGAAAGCCAGACCGAATATATCAAACAACTGTTTTCCAACACTGGGCAAAAGATCCAATGTGATCTGTGATTCCCGTGAAGGGCAACAATGAAGTAAGAGCCCAAGCTTAATGCCCAGAAGCAGCTTCCAGACTGTAGCACAGAAAAGAGGAACCCAAACAGAACCCAGAAGTCTTGCTGAAAGGAGGAGCAGATTGCCCGTAAGCAGGTCAAAATGACAAGAATACAGGAGAGGAAGTTGGCTGCAGAGAGAATGATTTCTGGAGCTGGACAGA
Organism: Cervus elaphus; assembly: GCF_910594005.1. Classification (NCBI taxonomy): domain Eukaryota; kingdom Metazoa; phylum Chordata; class Mammalia; order Artiodactyla; family Cervidae; genus Cervus; species Cervus elaphus. Next base: position 2,816,329 of record NC_057847.1, read on the forward strand.
GGAGCCTCCTTGAGACTCTAGCTGGGTACTGATCTGGGTATGGCTTGAGAACACCACCAAGAATGGGCAAAGCAGCACTAAAAAAGAGCAGGCAGAACCCCAATAAATAGTCACGGTCTAGGAAAAGCCTGTTTCCACCAACCAGAACAGAAAGACCTCTCAACACACCAAGCATTAGACAGAGTCCTAAGAAGGACATTGCCTTAATGAGGCAGATAAATTAGCCCAAGATTAAAGGCTGTGCTAGATCAGCCCAAACCAACCTTAGGCTCAATCTTTGAAAAAACCAAATTGATTCCAAGTAATTTACAAGCATATTAGACAAAACTACAGCTCTTCAAGAGAATAAAACAAAATCTAGCACAGAATAACATATTTATTTACAAAGTATTACATTCAATAAAAAAAATTAACAAGCATGCAAACATACCCCATAACCAGAGCAATAAATCAACAGAAATGATTAAATCAATCACTCGAAATAAACAAAGAAACAATAGGGGTGATGGAATTAGCAGACAAGAATGTTAAAAGCTCCACTATAGAGATGTTTCATATACTGACAGAGGAAAATATGAACATGATGACAAGTAAAATGGAAGACAGAAATCAGGACTGGAATGGAACCTCTAGAGATGAAAAATAGAGGATCTAAAGTAAAAACTTCAATGCACAGGATTAACTAGATTAGACACTGCAGAAGAGTTCTAGTCTAATCCACTATGTCTAAGCATACAACTGTTACATGCCATGTTCCCTCCTCTATAAAACTCATTTACTCTGGGTTCTATCCATAACTATAGGTCTGACACCAACCACCAGGCTTCATGTTAATCTATAGTCATTCACTCATCTAAACATCTCATCTTTAGTCTCTATTCACTTCCTCAGGAAGGACTCATGGAAACAATATCTTCTGAGCTCCTGCTCATTGATAAGTTTGTGTCCTTTTTTACCTGAAAAATAGTTTTGCTGGACCATAAAATCCTTGGCTCACATTTTCTTTTCTTAGGTGCCTTAAATATGTTACTCAGTTTTCTTCTACTTAAGGCCTTGTTGTCCCCAAGTCTGATAATAAACTCTTTTCCTTTATAATTATTATTAGTCTTTTCCAAGACCCAAAGCTACAAGTTAGTTCTTTAAAAAAAGACTAATATATAAATCTGACAAAATACATCCAAAATACAGAAAAGATACAAATAACCAAACTCAAGAATAAAAAAAATGAGCAATGCTACCAATTCTACAGAAATGAAAGTAAATACAAAAAGTCATTATGAAAATCTAGTAAGTTACCTTTCAATCAAGCAAATAGCTCGTATTTACAACATTCTTTTTTTAATTTGGCCAAGCCATCTGGCATGTGGGACCTTAGTTCCCCAACCAGGGATTGAACCCATGACCTCTGCATTGGAAGCACAGTCTTAACCACTAGAGCACCAGGGAAGCCCCTACAACATTCTTTTATTTCTACATGTTATTTGTCAACTGAAAAAGGTACCTAAGATTAGAATTTACCAAGATGTTCATGTTTACATTTTTTTAATCTACTGGTACTTCCAAGCATAAAGTGATGAGTTTCATTTTAAACGCTAACTATTATGCTGAATCACTTTAAATTGATGATTAGAAGAAAAGAAATTTTTAATCTGAGTTGAATTACTGATATACCTAACAACTTTGATGGGCCTCAAAAGCATTATACCGAATGAAAAAAGCTAATTTCACAAGGTCACATACCACATCACATTCTCAAAATGTCAAAATTATGGAGATGGAGAACACAGTGGTGCTTGCCAGGGGTCAGAGACGGCAGAGGAAGGGCGCATACAGAGGGACAGCAGGAGCGAGATGGAGCACTTCTGGATCTCAATTTGGATGGTTACATAAATAGACACATATGATAAAACGGCACAGAACTAGGCACACATTACACCAATGTCAGTGTCCTGGTTTTAGCACTGTACTAAAGTTACCTAAGACTGTAACACTGAGGGGGTCTGGGATGACAGCATACAGTCCCTCTACTTCATTTGCAACTTCCTGTGAGTCTATTAATCTTTCAAAATGAAAAGTTTTAAAAATTGCTTCACACATATCTAATTTCATGTTTCACTTCAAAGAACCAAAAACAGAAACTGGAGGAGAATCACGGAGTACAGCTTATGCAAAAAAGAGCAGGATAATGCCATTCCTGACCCCATGCTCCAAGACACACCTTTAACCTTACATCAAGACTAGAAAATAAGTATGCATATATCTTTCAAAAATAAAATGTTTTTAAGGGATTATGTACTATTTTTACAGTTCTTTCCCTTAATTGACTTTTTGGTTCACCAAAAAAACTACCAATCACTACAGACAGGATTTTACTGTAAATATACAAATGGTAATGGCAGTGATTATGTAACAAATGTAACAAACACTTCTGAGCTCTCTTTTTTGTTGCTTCCTCAAGAGAATTGTGGAGGAAACTATGACAATGGAACTCCACACAACAACCAGGAAAGAGAATTGAAGAAACAAGAAGCATCATATGTGTAAAAACCAGATACATGCCTGCCATGTAACGGGCACTCCACTGGTTGCAAGGGCCCAGGCTTGAGGCATCTAAATATCTCTGATGGAGAAAGTCTAGGATTAGTGTCTATATCCTCAATAATATGTACATATTAAAACTTTTCATCCTCAATAATATGTACATATTAAAACTTTTCAGTCTCCAAAAACTCTTCCTTTCAAAAATCACTAAAAACCTCAAGGGCATTTCAAATAGAAATAGCCACAGAAAATACATTTGCTAAAGCTTATGACTAAAAAACATGTTTCTACCCCACATACTATTCATTAACCTGGTATCAATCCTGTTCCCGATACAAAAGTCCTACCTAAAGAATGGGACACTTCTCACTCCAGGTGGAAGAGACACCCCCAACTAGACAAGGGTAAAACCTGTCAGCATAAGGCCTGCATCCACAGCATGTGTCTTCAGGAAGGATTCCAAAGAGTAAACTACGTCTAAGTTATTCCTTCAGTTCAGTTCAGTTCAGTCCGGTCGCTCAGTCGTGTCCGACTCTGCGACCCCACGAACCACAGCACGCCAGGCCTCCCTGTCCATCACCAACTGCCGGAGTTTACCCAAACCCATGTCCATTGAGTCAATGATGCCATCCAACCATCTCATCCTCTGTCGTCGCCTTCTCCTCCCGCCTTCAATCTTTCCCAGCATCAGGGTCTTTTCAAATTCCTTAGGGTAAAACAACATTCATTCCTCACACTTAATAAGCAACACTGGAAAAACTGTATAAAACCAAGATCAGCAATCACTTTTTCCACACTATTTTCACATTTTTCTCACAGCTTCAATAACCATACCACATTTCGCCTCTGATGCACAATCCAAAACCTAACTCTTATCACTTATTCCTAGGAGTTTGGAAGACTTTTGTATAGTACTCAAACGTCTAAGAAGCACCAAAGACTTTATATTACACTAAATAAATCAAAGGTAAAATGGTAAGCACTTGAAGGAATAAGTGGTATTTCCTTTAACATGTATATTTGCCTGACTCATCACTGGCACTCAACTCAACATTAAACTCATTTTTTTATACTAAGTATTTTATTGTATGCTGCCATCAGTGTATATAAAATAATTACCCTTGTGAAACAGAAAATTCAGAGGCAGACATTAAGGACTGACAAAAGTAGAAGTTTGTATAGTATAGCACGTTACAGAGAGGCTTTTGTACAGGCTTCAAATCTGGCTTTCCTTTGAATATTCACTGGTTTATGAAAAGTGGTTTGGAAAACCTTGCCAAGATTCGTCTTACTACAAAAAAGAACAGACTTTCTGGGGCCTGAAGGGATTTGTACTTGAAGATACTCCAGTCAGCAGAGGGTCATGCTGAGCATTCTGCAGACAGAACTGTTTCAAATCTGCAGCTGCCTGGGAAACCTTCACCTGATTGAGCCCGGCCTCCAGCTGGAGCTGCTGAACTACTTTTTTCATAGCCTCGACTCTGGATGAACCAGACACGGCGCACTCAAAAGGATGGCAGATCCGCAGGCCGTCGGCAGGTCTCTAAACTCATTTTAGATCAAGATGCTAAAATTCATATTAAGCAGTTATTCGATTATGATTGCTAACAAAAAAGAAACTTCATGAGGTAAAGTTCTTTACTTCAATTAAGTTTTATATAAAGACAATTCTTCAAGTCAGTTTGTCTGGATGTCATAAATAAAAAATTATTCATCTCTCACCTCCCCCAACCCTGCTGGGGAAAAAAAGTTACTACTACGCCAATTCTTAACCCAATTCTTCTTGATTTTCTTATCTAACAGTATGCCATTAATAACAGTTCCATCATCCACAACACAGTTCTTAACATTAGGTCTGCGACCAACTAATACTCAACACTTTAAAAAAATTTAGGGACTTCCTTGGGGTTCCGGTGTCTGAGACTCTGCACTCCCAATGCAGGGGGCCCTGGTCTGATCCCTGGTAAGAGAACTAGATCCCACATGTTGGAACTAAAGAGTTAACATGCCACAATTAAAAGTCCCAAATACCATAACTAAGACCCAGGGCAGTCAAATAAATAAATAAATATTAAAAAAAAAAACTTAAGAGGGGTAATAATGCTTCACTTCAAGTGTCTAAGATCAATTGCTTACAGAATACATGACTTGCATCATACAGTTCATAAGACTGCATTTAAACAAGGTTAAGATTACTTGAGAAATACTTAAAATAGTTAACATCAGGGAAGAGAGAAAGAACACAAATACACTGCAAAATTATTTCAGCAATTTCTGAGGGCAATAGCAAGTTACAAAAGCAGTTTTTCCATTTGCAAACAAAAGTAATGGGATAAAAAAACAGACTACAGAAACATTCCTGTTACTGTTTATTGATAATTTCTCAGTAAGTTTGCAATTATCTTAAAAAATAATATTAGAAAAAGTATGGTGAACATTTTGTTTTCACATGCATTTGATACAAAAATCTAAGCACTCCTCTTAAGAATAGTGACAAATAAAAACAAACAGCTCAACTGAACTCATCTCTCCAGAAACACAAACACAGAATCCCATAAAAATGAGTTGAGTTTCTGTGTGTCACTTCTCTACCACATAATTAACTGAACATCTCAAAAAGTATCACTAATCTGTCACCAAGGTATGGCTAAGAATGATACAGACCTCTTAAAAAAAAAAGAAAAAATTTTTGTATAACTTTATCTCAAGTTTCGTGCATTTATAAATAACTGTAATTAAAATGTAGCTACACACACTCTATGAAAAGAACAATAAAAAGTACATTTTGAGTTACAGAAAATAAACCTGCTTCTCTAATAAGGCAGCATGCCCTTATATAACCTTCAGAAAGGGTTAACCAGAAATGTAACTATGTAGGTAGGAACACAAGAGAAAAAAGGTTGTCAAAAGCCCACCTGTATGTCTGTTTTCAACCATTTGGAGTCAAGTCGAGCCTGAGCAGCCAAACAAAAAGACTCAGAAGGCATCTTTCCCGAGTTCCTCCCAGTCGCGAAACCTGCAAGCAAGGAATATTACTCAGCCATAAAAAAGAACAAAACAATGCCATTTGCAGCAACATAGATGGACCTAGAGATTCCGATGCTGAGTGAAGTCAGAGGAAGACAAATATCATATATTGCTTATATGTGTAATCTTAAATAAAGCTACAAATGAACTTATCTACAGAACCAAAATAGAGTTACAGGTGTAGAAAATAAACTTATGAGGGGGCAGGGGTGATAAATTAGGAGACTGGGATTGAGTAGTACATATAAAATAGACAATTAACAAGGACCTACTCTAGAGCACAGGGAACTCTACTCAACACTGTAATGGCCTGTATGGGAAAAGAATCTAAAAAAAGATTGCACATATGTATATGCCTGATTCACTTTGTGTACACCTGAAACTAACACAAACACCACCATAAATCAATGATACACCACTAAAAATTTTTTCAAAAACCTGCAAGTAAAACAGAAATATTGAAGACCTAAACCTCCTCAGAATTCTACAAAGTCCCTCCCACAAGGTTTAATGCAGCAAAAAGAACAGAAAGGGAGAGGAGGAGCGCTGGGGAGAGGGGAGTGAGAGGAGGAGGGAGAAAGAGGGAGGGAGGGAGGAAAAAGCCTACTTCGAGTCCAGGTAAGAGACTCACAGACGGGGTTCGCCCGCGTCTATACACGGGCAAGACCTTGAGAATGGACGGTCACTGAGACCAAATCACAATGTCATTTCCTTCCCTTAAATCTAAAAGGTTAACACACAAACTGCAGGAACCCCATGTCTCCAGGACAAATGACACGAGCATGCATTATCCGCTTTACCTCGGACCAGCAACTGATGCGTGAAATAAATTAATCAAAATTCACGTCTGCAGAAAAATCCAAAACAACAATCACTTGGAAATGAAAAGACAGCCTGAGACGCGCGCCGAAGGCGGTCAGCGCAGGCCCGGGCCCAGCGGCTGTGCCAACGCCCGCCGTGGCCCGGCTTGGCCCGACCCCGGCCCGCACCGCACCAGCGGCCGGCCGCCCTCGCCGCACCCTCGCCACCCGGAACACGAAGACCGTACGGCACAGCCCCGCAGCCGCCTAGCTCCCGCGCGTGCTAACACAGCCCAGCCGCCACTGGCTCCGCCGGTGCTTGCAATCCCGGCGTCTCTTGCGGCCGGAGGGGCGGGTCGACGGCTAAGGCCCACGACGCTCAGCCAATTGCATTGAGGCGTCTCCGCGGGCCCAGCCTTTGGGAAATAGGAACCTCCTCGCCCCTCCTCCCGATTCTCCAGTTTCCTTGTATCCTGCTGGTCTCTTCCTTAAGCGCACCCTCTGCGGTCAGGGCCAACCCTAGACGCCGAGAGGCGGGATTTCCGCCATATGCACGCACACACGCACGCGCTCTTAACCCGGACTTCGCACTGCGCTCAGAAAGTCATCCAATGTGGTGGACGTCTACGACGCCAGACTAGGACAGGAACGTGCGGCCTGGATTGGCGCTGAGGCTGAAAATGAGACTGATTGGGGTCTGCAAGAGCCTCTTCCTGCTTGTCGACTGAATGCTGCTGAAACCCTGGGCAGAATACGTGGAGTAGCTGGTGACAGCGGAATCGGAAAAGGAAGCCTGAGCTTTTAGTTCCACAACCAGTAGCCGAAAAACTAATTCTTAAGAAGTGCAAAACAAATTTGTGTAAAGTATGTTCTCAGATCGTAATGTCAGTCAGTCAGTTCAGTCGCTCAGTCGTGTCTGACTCTTTGCGACCCCATGAATCGCAGCATACCAGGCCTCCCTGTCCATCACCAGCTCCCGGAGTTTACTCAAACTCATGTCCATCGAGTCGGTGATGCCATCCAGCCATCTCATCCCCTGTCGCCCCCTTCTCCTCCTGCCCCCAATCCCTCCCAGCATCAGGGTCTTTTCCAATGAGTCAACTCTTCGCATGAGGTGGCCAAAGTATTGGAGTTTCAGCTTCAGCATCAGTCCTTCCAATGAACACCCAGGACTGATCTCCTTTAGGATGGACTGCTTGGATCTCTTTGCAGTCCAAGGGACTCTCAAGAGTCTTCTCCAACACCACAGTTCAAAAGCATCAATTCTTCGGTGCTCAGCTTTCTTCACAGTCCAACTCTCACATCCATACATGACCACTGGAAAAACCATAGCCTTACTAGACGGACCTTTGTTGGCAAAGTAATGTCTCTGCTTTTTAATATGCTGTCTAGGTTGGTCATAAGTTTCCTTCCAAGGAGTAAGCATCTCTTAATTTAATGGCTGCAGTCACCATCTGCAGTGATTTTGCAGCCCAAAAAAATAGTCTGACACTGTTTCCCCATTTATTTCCCATGAAGTGATGGGACCAGATGCCATGATCTTAGTTTTCTGAATGTTGAGCTTTGGGCCAATTTTTTCACTCTCCTCTTTCACTTTCATCAAGAGGTTTTTTAGCTCCTCTTCAGTTTCTGCCATAAGGGTGGTGTCATCTGCATATCTGAGGTTATTGATATTTCTCCTGGCAATCTTGATTCCAGCTTGTGCTTCATCCAGCCCAGCATTTCTCATGATGTACTCTGCTACATATAAGTGAAATAAGCCGGGTGACAATATACAGCCTTGACTACTCCTTTTCCTGTTTGGAACCAGTCTGTTGTTCCATGTCCAGTTCTAACTGTTGCTTCCTGACCTGCATATAGATTTCTCAAGAGGCAGGTCAGGTGATCTGGTATGTCCATCTCTTTCAGAATCTTCCACAGTTTATTGTGATCCACACAGTCAAATCATAATGTAATTAACTCCAAATCATTAAAAGATACAGGCCATGTGATAAACCATAATGGAAAAGAATGTGAAAAAGAGTGTGTATATATGTATATAACTCAGTCCCTTTACTGTACATCAGGAGACGCAGGAAACTCAGTTTCAATTTCTGGATTGGGAAGATACCCTGGAGGAGGAAAGGGCAACCCACTCCAGTATTCTTGCGGGGAAAATCCCATGGACAGAGAAGCCTGATGGGCTACAGCTACCGAGACTACACCGCAAAGCTCAGGTACTCACAGACGCAATCCAAAGTTACAGTGCTTTGATGCCAAGATGCTGAATTTAGTTCCCAGGGAAGGAACTCCATAGTGCCATTTGCTGCTTGGGGTGCCGTCTACCTCTGTAGCAGCTCACAAGCAAAACAAATGCTAAACGCTATTTTCACTCTGCCTCTTTTTCATAAAAGCAAAAATTCTCTTTGGGATTTCTTTTGGTTAGCAAAAATGGGTAGTAATATAAAGGTTTTTTCATAAAAGCAATGTGGAGTAAAATGAACTTTTTGAAAAGGGGTTCCCTGTACCTGAAACAATTGTATACATACAAATTTGACAATTTATTTGAAATGGGTTAATTCCATGAAAGTTGTACACTACTATACTCACTCAAAAAGAAATAGATAACCTGAATAGGACTATACCTATTAAATAAAATTCACATTTAAAAAAATCTTCCAAAAAAGAAACCTCCAGGACCAAATTATTTCATTGGTGGATTCTGGTTCTACTAAATATTTAATAAAGAAGTAACACAAGCTCTTCCAAAAAATTGAAGAGTAGTAAACATTTTCATTATATAAGCCTAACATTATCCTAATGACAAAACCAGAAAAAGGCATTACAAGAAAACTTAAAAGACCAACATGCAAGCATATTACTAGATGCAAAAAATTTTAGACAACTTTTTGCAAATGGATTCCACCAACATACAGAAATAATAGCACAGCTTAACTAAATGGAATTTATCCCAAGAATTAAAGATTGATTTACCATCCAAATCTAAGTGTAATTCACCATGAGATGATTTCAACAGCAAAAAAAAAAAACGGTTTTGACAAAATCCAACATCTCGTTATAAAAACTCAGTAAGCTAGAAAGAGAACTCAACCTGATAATGAACACTTATGAAAACCTGCCTGCGTACTCGCTTCAGCAGCACATACACTCAAAATGGAACGATACAGAGAAGATTAGCATGGCCCCTGCGCAAGGATGACAAGCAAATTCGTGAAGTGTTCCATATTTTTAAAAATAAATGACCCAATCAAAAAATGGGCCAAAGAACTAAATAGACAATTCTCCAAAGAAGACATACAGATGGCGAACAAACACATGAAAAGATGCTCAACATCACTCATTATCAGAGAAATGCAAATCAAAATCACAGTGAGGTACCATTACACGCCAGTCAGGATGGTTGCTATCCAAAAGTCTACAAGCAATAAATGCTGGAGAGGGTGTGGAGAAAAGGGAACCCTCTTACCCTGTTGGTGGGAATGCAAACTAGTACAGCCGCTATGGAAAACAGTGTGGAGATTCCTTAAAAAACTGGAAATAGAACTGCCATATGACCCAGCAATCCCACTTCTGGGCATATACACCGAGGAAACCAGATCTGAAAGAGACACGTGCACCCCAATGTTCATCGCAGCACTGTTTATAATAGCCAGGACATGGAAGCAACCTAGATGCCCATCAGCAGACAAATGGATAAGGAAGCTGTGGTACATATACACAATGGAATACTACTCAGCCATTAAAAAGAATTCATTTGAATCAGTTCTAATGAGATGGATAAAACTGGAGCCCATTATACGGAGTGAAGTAAGCCAGAAAGATAAAGATCAATACAGTATACTAACACATGTATATGGAATTTTAAAAGATGGTAACAATAACAATATGCAAAACAGAAAAAGAGACACAGATGTACAGAACAGACTTTTGGACTCTGTGGGAGAAGGCGAGGGTGGGATGTTTTGAGAGAACAGCATCAAAACATGTATATTATCAAGGGTGAAACAGATCACCAGCCCAGGTTGGATGCATGAGACAAGTGCTTGGGACTGGTGCACTGGGAAGACCCAGAGGGATGGGGTGGGGAGGGAGGTGGGAGGGGGGATCGGGATGGGGAATACATGTAAATCCATGGCTGAGTCATGTCAATGTATGGCAAAAAACACTACAATATTGTAAAGTAATTAGCCTACAACTAATAAAAATTAATGGAAAAAAAAAAAACCTGCCTGCAAGCCAAAACAGTCTTGTAAAAGAACAAAGGTGGAGGACTCACACCTTCTGATAGGAAAATCTACTACAAAATTATAGTAAACAAAACTTTGATACTTTCAAAAGGATGAAAATATACATCAATGGATTAGAATACAGAATCCAGAATAAACATTCATATATCTGGTCAATTGATTTCTGACAAGACTATTCAATAATGAAAGGACAGCCTTTTCAATAAACGATTCTGGGAAAACTGGATATCCACATGCAAAAGAATGACATTGGACCCTTGCCTTATATATACCATATATAAAAACTAACTGAAAATTAATCAAATCTAAAAGTAAGAACTAAAAGTATAAAACTCTTAGAAAAACACATGGGAGAAAACTTCACCTTCATGACATTGAGTTTAGCAATGATTTCTTAGCCAATGACACCAAGAGCACAAGCAACAATAGCAACAAATAGATAAGTTGAATAAACTTAAAGCTTTGCTTATCCCTAATGTTATTTAGGTTCCTACTTCTCATCTGTTTCCCGCACCTAAACCCTTTGAAACTTATAGACTATCATCCAAAACATCTTCAACTGATTTTTTAATATTCTCCTCATGTTACTATTTTAATGAAAAATTTGTTGTCCCCTGTGGAAAAAATCAGTCACTTTTTATTCTCGCACATATGTACATCTTAGGGCATGAAGTTGTTCCTGTCACTTTTAAACCGCTTTTCCTTCTGCTTCACTTAAGAAAACAAAACAAAAACCCAAACTTCTTTGAAAGTGAAATTTGCTCAGCTGTGTCTGACTCTCTGCAACCCCATGGACTGTACAGTCCGTGGAATTCTTCAGGCCAGAATACTGGAGTGGGTAGCCTATCCCTTCTCCAGGGGATCTTCCCCACTCAAGAATCAAACCAGGGTCTCCTGCATTGCAGGCAGATTCTTTACAAACTGAGCTATGAGGGAAGCCCTTACTATAAGACTATACTATCGTCTGCTTCTGATTGCCATACTCCACACTCCTTTTCATCACCTCTCATGTCCGCTGAAGAACAAGAATCACTCATCCAGTGCCCTAACCTCTCAGTTCCTCAGGACCACCCTTCCTTCCTGCTCCACCTGAGCCGTTAACCACCCTGATCATTTCCATTCACCAAATCATGAAGATCACAACTGTGGGCGTCTGACTCTTCGATCACCACATCTTGTCTTTCTAGTTCACTTCCTCTAGTAACTATACCAATGATCTTCAACCCCTTTAGGAGTCCTGAGTCACATTCTCACTTTTTTTTTTTTTTTTTTCCAATTTAGATTTTGCAGCCCAGAATATCACTTGCCCATAATTAACCACTTGCACCCCTCTCCCTCATTGTACTTCCCTGGGAAACCTCTGCACTGGATGACTCTGCTCCACTCACTTGGAATGTGGCTGAATTCCTGAAGTACACTACCAAGTATCCACTCAATAGTTCTTTCCATTCGCCTGGTGCTCCTGGTACCCAGAATACAATAGGCCTGAGGATGAAAAGCCAGATAGGACGTCCCTGGTGGCATGGGGAATAAGAACCTGCCTGCCAATGTAGGGCACATGGGTTCAATCCCTGATCTGGGATTGATTCCACATGCCTTGGAGCAACTAAGCCCATGTGCCCCAGCTCCTGAGCCCACATGCCACAAGTAATGAAGCCCATGCACCTGGAGCCTGTACTCTACAACAAGAGAAGCCACTGGATGAGACGCTCATGCACGACAATGAAGAACAGCCCTTGCTTGCCACAACTAGAGAAAGCCTACACACAGCAAGGAAGACCCAGCGCAGCCAAAAATAAAAGAATGAAAAGCCAGCTCGAGGGGGTAGCAGAGTGGAGGGATGGTAGGTGACCCTAGAAGACATACATGTACCAGTCACCAATCTTGAGCCCATTCACCCCTAGACTTACTAAGGGTGGAAAAAATTAACAACCAGGTATTACTTCTGTCAGAAGCACTCTAACTGGTGAAACTTCTCGCCATGAAAATTACCATCATAATTTCTGTCTGTAGCTTCTTTCTTTCTTCTGTTAATGTGGATAAAGCTTCCCATGTCTTATAGGTAGACAGTCTCCCTGCTAGAGCTCTGGATCCACATCCTCAGCTATCAGTGACTCCATTCAGGGATTAGTCCTTGCCTCCCCTCCCCTCCATCCTTCCCTCTCTGCTGTATCTGTTCTAGCAACTTATAAATATACCTGGATCCTAGCTTTAAAGACCCTCCTTTGAATTCTGCATGTCCCTCATTTCTCTCTCTCTCTCTCTTTGTATAGCAATTTTTTTTTCAAGTGGTCTCTAGTTTCTACCTTTATTTCTCCATCCCGTTCTCAACTTGACCACACTAGTCAGGCTTTGTTCCCACCACTTACCAGGACATTCTTGGAGAGGTTACAAATGAACTTCACTTGGCCAAATCTCATATCAGTCATCAATCCTCACCACTTGTGAGCTCCCAGTAAGTTCATCGGAGAAGGCAAAGGCAACCCACTCCAGTACTCTCGCCTGGAAAATCCCATGGACAGAGGAGCCTGGTAGACTGCAGTCCATGGGGTCACTAAGAGTTGGACATGACTAAGTGACTTCACTTTCACTTTTCACTTTCATGCATTGGAGAAGGAAATGGCAACCCACTCCAGTGTTCTTGCCTGGAGAATCCCAGGGATGGGGGAGCCTGGTGGGCTGCGGTCTATGCGGTCGCACAGAGTCAGACACGAGTGAAGCGACTTAGCAGCAGCAGCAAGTTCATAGTTGCTCACATCTTCATTATTGAAATTTGTTTTTCACATTTACCCATGTTTCTTCCTACATGACTGGAAATTCTTCATCAGGCTCTTTATTTTCCTGACCTTTCTATATTGGAATGACCCAAGCTTATTCCTCATCTCTTTTCTTTATGAACACTTATTCCCTACGTAATGTCATCTAACCCTGTGACTTTCAATATGCTCATAACTCCCAAGTATGACATCTTTCATCAAATCTAATATGCCTTGATGTCATTATTTTCTTGATTTTACTAAAAGGTGTCAGAAGATATTATAACTGAATCACAATTTCCACTTGTCTGACGCCCATTGATAACAGGATGCATCCTTATTTCAGAGATATTAATACATGGAAAATGTGTACCTCAGAATTGAGGAAATAAGATTTATACATCTCCAGTTCTAAATTACAGTCCTACATCCAATCACCCATTTGGAAGAATAATATGTATCTCAAATTTAGCATGTCCAAAAGTGAATATAGGCTCTCCCCTCCCCACCTCCTATTCTTCTCAGTAAGTAGGCTACATTTCACCCAGTTGCTCAGGCCAGAAACTTTGGAATCATCCATAACTCTTCTCTTTCTCTCATGTGCAACATCCAACCCAAGAATAAATCCCATTGGCTCAATCTTGAAATAGATCATTTCACATCACCTCCACAACAACATGGTCCAAAACGCCTGAATCTCTCACCTGGACCTATGCAAGATGCTCGTAACTCCTCCCCCTACTTCCATTTTTGTGTACCATCATCTGTTTTCCAACCAAGCCACCTCATGATACTTTTCAAATATGCTTCAGATTACCTCTCCCTAACCAAACCCTCTAATGGCTTCTCATCATACTTTGAACAAAATCCAAGATCACTATCATGTCTGCAAACGATACCTGGTTTACCCCTGACCCTCTGTCCTTTCTTCCTTCCACTTTCCTCTTTACCCACTTCACTCCAGGCACCCTGGTCTTCCTGCTACTTTACCATGCCAAATGTGTTTCTGTCCCAGGGCCTTTGTCCTTGTTGTTCTTCCTACTTGGAAAGATCTTTCCTCAGAAACTTGTCTGGTTTTCCTCTATTTATACATAGCTCAAAGACTCACCAACATCTGACTCCACACCCCAACTCACAGTGTCCAAGAGAGGAAACCTCCTTGATTATTTCCAGGCAATGGAGAGGGTCACTCTCGCTTGAGGAAGTTATCCATCCTTGGGTCAATCATCAGAGCCAAGAGAAGAGTCATGTGATATAAAACACTTACTTAGATCCAGTCCTTCCTTAAGCAGAAGCTATAGGTTCGATGTATTTTCAATTAAGATGCATGAGTTGGGTAGGCACTCATATAATAACAAGTCTATTTACAATTTCTCTACCTTTTTGATTGGTCAAGTTTCCAATAATTAAGAGGAAGAGTTTTGCAGACAGACTATCTCTGTTAAATTTTGTTTCTGCTTCTCACTAGCTATGTGAATTTTGGTGAGTCATTTAGTCTCATTTTACTTAATTGTCCATTTTAATATTTTCTTCATCATGCCACACAGCATATGGGATCTTAGTTCCCCGACCAGGGAGTGAACTGCACCCACTGCATTGGAAGCACAGAGTTTTAACCACTGGACTGCCAGAGAAGTCCCTAGTCTTATTTTTAAATAAGGATAATAAAAGTATCCACCTCATAGAGTTGCTTTGAGGACTGACATAATTGATACAATATGCCTAGAACAGGGCCTCAGTTCAGTTCAGTTCAGTCACTCAGTCGTGTCTGACTCTTTGCGACCCCATGAATGATAGCACGCCAGGCCTCCCTGTCCATCACCAACTCCCAGAGTTTACTCAAACTCACGTCCATTGAGTCGGTGATGCCATCCAGCCATCTCATCCTCTGTCGTCCCCTTCTCCTCCTGCCCCCAATCCCTCCCAGCATCAGGGTCTTTTCCAATGAGTCAACTCTTTGCATGAGGTGGCCAAAGTATTGGAGTTTCAGCTTCAGCATCAGTCCTTCCAATGAACACCCAGGACTGATCTCCTTTAGGATGGACTGCTTGGATCTCCTTGTGGTCCAAGGGACTCTCAAGAGTCTTCTCCAACACCACAGTTCAAAAGCATCAATTCTTCAGTGCTCAGCTTTCTTCACAGTCCAACTCTCATATCCATACATGACCACTGGAAAAACCATAGCCTTGACTAGATGGACCTTTGCTGGCAATGTAATGTCTCTGCTTTTTAATATGCTGTCTAGGTTGGTCATAAGTTTCCTTCCAAGGAGTAAGCATCTCTTAATTTCATGGCTGCAGTCACCACCTGCAGTGATTTTGGAGTCCAAAAAAATAAAGTCTGACACTGTTTCCACTGTTTCCCCATCTATTTACCATAAAGTGATGAGACCAGATGCCATGATCTTAGTTTTCTAAATGTTGAGCTTTAAGCCAATTTTTTCACTCTCCTCTTCCACTTTCATCAAGAGGCTTTTTAGTTCCTCTTCACTTTCTGCCATAAGTGTGGTGTCATCTGCATATCTGAGGTTACTGATATTTCTCCCAGCAATCTTGATTCCAGCTTGGGCTTCATCCAGCCCAGAGTTTCTCATGATGTACTCTGCATATAAGTGAAATAAGCAGGGTGACAATATACAGCCTTGGTGTACTCCTTTTCCTATTTGGAACCAGTCTGTTGTTCCATGCCCAGTTCTAACTGTTGCTTCCTGACCTACATACAGGTTTCTCAAGAGGCAGGTCAGGTGGTCTGGTATCCCCATCTCTTTCAGAATTTTCCATGGTTGATTGTGATCCACACAGTCAAAGGCTTTGGCATAGTCAATAAAGCAGAAATAGATGTTTTTCTGGAACTCTCTTGCTTTTTCGAATGATCCAGCAGATGTTGGCAATTTCGCCTATGGTTCCTTTGTCTTTTCTAAATCCAGGTTGAACATCTGGAAGTTCATGGTTCATTTAATGTTGAAGCCTGGCTTGGAAAATATTGAGCATTACTTAACTAGCATGTGAGATGAGTGCAGTTGTGCGGTAGTTTGAGCATTCTTTGGGATTGCCTTTCTTTGGCATTGGAATGAAAACTGACCTTTTCCAGTCCTGTGGCCACTGCTGAGTTTTCCAAAGTTGCTGACATATTGAGTGCAGCACCTTCACAGCATCATCTTTCAGGATTTGAAATAGCTCAACTGGAATTCCTTCACCTCCACTAGCTTTGTTCGTAGTGATGCTTTCTAAGGCCCACTTGACTTCACATTCCAAGATGTCTGGCTCTAGGTGAGTGATCACACCAATGTGATTATCTGGGTCGTGAAGATCTTTTTTGGTACAATTGTGTGTATTCTTGCCACCTCTTCTTAATATCTTCTGCTTCTGTTAGGTCCATACCATTTCTGTCCTTTATCGAACCCATCTTTGTAGGAAATGTTCCCTTGGTATCTCTAATTTTCTTGAAGAGATCTCTAGTCTTTCCCATTCTATTGTTTTCCTCTATTTCTTTGCATTGATTGCTGAGGAAGGCTTTCTTATCTCTCCTTGCTATTCTTTGGAACTCTGCATTCAGATGAGAATATCTTTCCTTTTTTCCTTTGCTTTTCACTTCTCTTCTTTTCACAGCTATTTGTAAGGCCTCCTCAGATACCCATTTTGCCTTTTTGCATTTCTTTTCCATGGGGATGGTCTTGATCCCTGTCTCCTGTACACTGTCACGAACCTCTGTCCATAGTTCATCAGGCACTCTGTCTCTCAGATCTAGTCCCTTAAATCTATTTCTCACTTCCACTGTATAGTCATAAGGGATGTGATTTAGGTCATACCTGAATGGTCTAGTGGTTTTCCCTACTTTCTTCAATTTAAGTCTGAATTTGGCAATAAGGAGTTCATGATCTGAGCCACAGTCAACTGTGGTGCTGGAGAAGACTCCTGAAAGTCCCTTGGACAGCAAGGAGATCAAACAAATTAATCTTAAGGGAGATAAACCCTAATATTCACTGGAAGGACTGATGCTGAAACTGAAGCTTGAAAAATGACTCATTGGGGAAGTCCCTGATGCTGGGAAATATTGAGGGCAGAAGAAGAGGGCGTCAGAGGATGAGATGGCTGGATGGCTTCACCAATGCAGTGAACATGAACTTGGGCAAACTCTTGGAAATGGTGAGAGACCGGAGGCCTGTCAGGCTGCAGTCCATGGGATTGCAAAGAACTGGACATGACTAGGCAACTGAACAACAGCCACAATTGGTGAATTTAAAACATAAGAGCAAGGATTAAAGTGCATGAAGGGGAAAGTGGAAAGCAGGGTTGGTCAGTTATCTGGTCTTCGTGGATTTTCTATAAAGCGGAAATTCATGGGTGGGTTATCTCTTCATCTAGTTGGGTAGCTAAGAATATGTTTATTCAAGATGGACTTCTTTGAAATGTGTATGTGTGCTTGATGGCTCACTCATGTCCGACTCTTTGCAACCCCATGGACTACAGCCTGCCCGACTCCTGTGCCCATGGGGATTATCCAGGCAAGAATACTGGAGTGGGTTGCCATGCCCTCCTCCAGGGGATCTTCCCAACCCAGGGATCATACTCAGGTCTCCCGCATTGCAGGAGGATTCTTTACTGTCTGAGCCACCAGGGAAGCTCTCTTTGAAATGAATGACTGCAATCAAAAGCTTGATGTCAGGCACTCACCTTCACATATGGGATCCAACAAGCAGTGGAAACAAGCTTTGGTTGTTGTTACTGTTCATTTGCTAAGTGGTGTGATGACATGGACTGTAGCACACAGGCTCCTCCAGGAGTTTGCTCAAATTCATGTTCTTTGAGTCAGTGGTGCTATCTAGGCATCTCATTCTCTACAGCCCCCTTCTCCTTTTGCCTTCAACCCTTCCCAGCATCAAGGTCTTTTCCAGTGAGTCGGCTCTTCTCATCAGATGGCCAAAGTACTGAAGCTTCAGTTTCAGTGGCAGCCAGTCCCTCCAAAGAATAATCAGGATTGATTTCCTTTAGGATTCACTTGTTTGATCTCTCTGAAGTCCAAGAGTTTCAGTAGTCTTTTCCATCACCACAATTCAAAAGTATCAATTCTTCAGCACTCAGCCTTCTTTATGGACCAACTCTCACATCTGTACATGACTGATGGAAAACCATAGCTTTGACTATATGGACCTTTGTTAGTAAAGTGATACCTCTGCTTTTTAATATGCTGTATAGGTTTGTGATAGCTTTCCTCCCAAGGAGCTAGTGTCTTTTAATTTCATGGCTGCAGTTACCATCCACAGTAATTTTTGGAACCCAAGAAAATAAAATTTGTTACTGCTTTTACTTTTTTCCCATTATATTTGCCATGAAGTGATGGGACCATGTGCCATGATCTTTGTTTTTAGAACATTGAGTTTTAAGCCAGTTCTCACTCTCTACTTTCACCCTCATCAAGAGGCTCTTTAGTTCCTCTTCACTTTCTGCCATTAGAGTGGTATCATCTGCATAGATATCTGTAGATATTTCTCCCAGCAATCTTGATTCCAGCTTGTGATTCATCCAGCCTGGCATTTCATATGATGTACTCTGCATATAAGTTAAATAAACAAGGTGACAATATACAGCCTTGTCTTACTCTTTGCCCAATTTTGAAGCAGTTCATCGTTCCATGTCTGGTTTTAACTCTTGTTTCTTGACCCGCATACAGGTTTCTCACAAGACAGTTAAGGTGGTTTGGTACTCTCATCTTTTCAAGAATTTTCCACTGATTTTTGTGATCCACACAGTCAAAGGCTTTAGCATAGTCAATGAAGCAGAAGTAGATGTTTTTCTGGAATTTTCTTGCTTTTCTAAGATCCAACAGACATTGGCAGTTTGATCTCTGGTTCCTCTGCCTCTTCAAAACCCAGGTTTTACATCTGGAATTTCTTGGTTCACATACTGCTGAAGCCTAGCTTGAAAGATTTTGAGCATTGACTTGCTAGCACGTGAAATGAGTGCAGTTGTATGGTAGTTTGAATATTCTTTGGCATTGCCTTTCTTTTGGATTGAAATTAAAACCAACCTTTCCCAGTCCCGTGGTCACTGATGAGTTCTCTAAATTTGCTGACATGTTGAGTGCAGTACTTTAACAGCATCATCTTTTAGGATTTTAAATAGCTCAGCTGGAATTTTATCAACCCCACTAGCTTTGTTCATAGTGATGCTTCCTAAGGCCCACTTGACATCACACTCCAGGATGTCTGGCTCTAGGCGAGTGACTGCAATCATGATTATCTGAGACATTAAGACCTTTCTTGTATAGTTCTTTGTATATTCTTGCCATTTCTTAATTTCTTCTGCTTCTGTTAGGTCTTTACTCTCTCTGTCCTTTATCGTGCCCATCCTTGCATGAAATGTTCCCTTAGTGTCTCCAATTTTCTTGAAGATATCACAAGTCTTTCCTATTCTATTGGTTTCCTCTATTCTTTGCATTGTTCATTAAATAAGGCTTTCCTATTTGTCCTTGCTTTTCTCTGGTACTCTGCTTTATAGTTCCCTTTCCCCCTTGCCTTTCACTTCTCTGCTTTTCACAGTTATTTGTAAAGCCTCCTCAGACAACCATTTTGCCTTCTTTTTTTTTTTTCCCTTTTGCCTTCTTGCATTTATTTTTCTTTGCAATGGTTTGGGCCACTGCCTCCTGTCCATAATTCTGTCCATAATTTTTCAGGCACTCTGTCTACCAGAACTAACCCCTTGAATCTATTTGTCACCCCCACTGTACAGTCACAAGGGATTTGATTTAGGTCATACCTGAGGCCTACTGGTTTTCCCTACTTTCTTCAATTTAACCCTGAATTTTGCAATAAGGATTTCATGATCTGAGCCACAGTCAGTTCCAGGTCTTGTTTTTGCTGACCGTATAGAGCCGCCCCATCTTTGACTACAAAGAACATAATCATTCTGATTTCAGTATTGACCATCTGGTGATGTCCATGTGCTTGCTAGGACCAGTGGTTCTTTTGACAAAACTCTGTTAGCCTTTGAACCACTTCATATACTCCAAGGCCAAACTTGCCTGGTATTCCAGGTAACTTTTGACTTCCAACTTTTGCATTCCAGCCCCCTATGATGAAAAGGACGTCTTTTTTTTTTTTTTTTGGTGTTAGTTCTAGAAGTTGTTGTGGGTCTTCATAGAACTGGTCAACTTCAACTTCTTCACCATCAGTGGTTGGGGCATAGACTTGGACTACTGTAATGTTGAATGGTTTGCCTTGAAAACGAACTGAGATCATTCTGTTGTTTTTGAAATTGCAGCCAAGTACTGCATTTTGGGCTCTTTTGTTGACTGTGAGGGTGACTCTATTTCTTTTAAGGCATTCTTGCCCACAGTAGTAGATATAGTGGTCATCTGAATTAGATTCTCCATTCTTGTCCATCTTAGTTCACTGATTGCTAGTCAGTGTCAGTGTTCACTCTCGTCATCTCCTGCTTGACCAAGTCCAACTTATCTTGATTCATGGACCTAACATTCCAAATTCCTACGCAATATTTTTCTTACAGCATCAGACTTTGCTTTCACCCTCAGACACCTCCATGGCTGAACATTGTTTCCACGTAGGCCCAGCCATTTCATTCTTCCTGGAAACTGCTCTTCATTCTTCCTCAGTGGCATATTGGACATCTTCTAATTGTGAGACTCATTTTCCATCATCTCATCATTGCCTATTCATACAGTCCATGGGGTTCTCCAGGCAAGAATGGAGTGGGCTGCCATTTTGTCCTCCCATGGACCACATTTTGTCAGAACACTTCATTATGACCCATCTGTCTTCAGTGGCTCTGTATGACATGAATCATAGCTTCACTGAGTTATGCAAGTCCTTTTGCACAACAAGGCTGTGATCCATGAAAGGTGGAAGCACGCTTTAAAGCTGAAATAGGTTTACATATTGGGGACTCAGAGATGTTTATCCAAAAAGCAGTGGCCTTGTTGGCCTGAGAGTAGTTTCTCATACTTGGAACCAAAACCTGGGATCTGACATAAGGAGAAGTGGTCATACTTGGAACAGGAGAAACTGTTATTCAACTATCAGTGCATTGGTGCCCTGAAGGGGGTGGCCTCCTTGTGAAGGAAGATCTCACAGTAACAGGAAATGAGATCTTAATGCCTGGAGGATTAGTACTATACTTGAATCCTAACAATTTGGAAGCTGAAAAATTGGTGGAGATATGGTTTTGGAACCTGTGATAGGTGCACATACTTAGAAACTAGAGATGTGTAAGCCAACAAAGAAGGAATAAGGCCTACTTGAAACCTGGAGATCTTGTTGGCTTGGAAGTTGCTTCAGTTATTCATGCTCTAGAGACCTTTGCCATGAAGTGATGGGACCAGATGCCATGACATTAGTTTCCTGAATGTTGAGTTTTAAGCCAAACTTTTCACTCTTGTCTTTCACCTTCATCAAGTGGCTCGTTAGTTCTTCTTCACTTTCTGACATAAGAGTGGTGTCATCTGCATATCTGAGGTTATTGATATTTCTCCTGGCAATCTTGATTCCAGCTTGTGCTTCATCCAGCCCAGCATTTTGCATGATGTGCTCTGCATATGAGTTAAACAAGCAGGGTGACAATATACAGCCTTGACATACTCCTTTTCCTATTTGGAACCAGTTTGTTGTTCCATGTCCAGTTCTAACTGTTGCTTCCTGACCTACATGCAGGTTTCTCAAGAGGCAGGTCAGGCAATCTGGTATTCCCATCTCTTTCAGAATTTTCCATGGTTGATTGTGATCCACACAGTCAAAGGCTTTGGCATAGTCAATAAAGCAGAAATAGATGTCTTTCTGGAACTCTTGCTTTTTCCATGATCCAGCGGATGTTGGCAATTTGATCTCTGGTTCCTCTGCCTTTTCTAAAACCAGTTTGAACATCTGGAAGTTCATGGTTCATTTAATGTTAAAGCCTGGCTTGGAGAATTTTGAGCATTACTTTGCTACCGTGTGAGATGAGTACAATTGTATGGTAGTTTGAACATTCATCGGCATTTCCTTTGTTTGGGATTGGAATGAAAACTGACTTTTTCCAGTCCTGTGGCCATTGCTGAGTTTTCCAAATTTGCTGGCATATTGAGTGCAGCACTTTAACAGCACCATCTTTTAGTATTTGAAATAGCTCAACTGGATCAACTTCTACCACCTCCACTAGCTTTATTCTTAGTGACACTTCCTAAGACCCATTTGACTTCGCATTCCAGGGTGTCTGGCTCTAAGTGAGTACCCACATCATCATGGTTATCTGTGTCATGAAGATCTTTTTTGTGTAGTTCTTCTGTGTATTCTTGCCACCTCTTAATATCTTCTGCTTCTGTTAGGTTCATACCATTTCTGTCCTTTATTGTGCCCATCTTTGCATGAAATGTTCCCTTGGTATCTCTAATTTTCTTGAAGATATCTCTAGTCTTTCCCATTCTATTGTTTTCTTCTATTTCTTTGCACTGATCACTGAGGAAGGCTTTCTTATTTCTCCTTGCTATTCTTTGGAACTCTGAATTCAGATGGGTATATCTTTCCTTTTCTCCTTTGCCTTTAGCTTCTCTTCTTTTCTCAGCTATTTGTAAGGCCTCCTCAGACAGCCATTTTGCCTTTTTGCAATTTTTTTTCTTGGGGATTGTCTTGATCACTGCCTCCTGTACAATGTCACAATACTCCAACCATAGTTCTTCAAGCACTCTGTCTATCAGCTCTAATCCCTTGAATCCATTTGTCACTTCCACTGTATAATCATAAGGGATTTGATTTAGGTGATACCTGAATGGTCTAGTGGTTTGGTTTTCCCTACTTCGATTTAAGTCTGAATTTTACAATAAGGTGTTTATGATCTGAGCCACAGTCAGCTCCCAGTCTTATTTTTGCTGACTGTATAGAGTTTCTCTATCTTCAGCTGCAAAGAATATAATCAATCTGATTTCGGTGTTTACCATTTGGTGATGTCCATGTGTAGAGTCTTCTCTTGTGTTGTTGGAAGGGGATGTTTGCTATGACCAGTGCCTTCTCTTGACAAAACTCTGTTAGCCTTTGACCTGCTTTGTTTTGTACTCCAAGGCCAAATTTGCTGTTACTCCAGGTATCTCCTGACTTCCTACTTTTGCATTCCAGTCCCCTATAATGAACAGAACATCTCTTTTGGGTGTTAGTTCTAGAAGGTCTCGTAGGTCTTCATAGAACTATTCAACTTCAGCTTCTTCAGCATTATTGGTTGGGGTATAGACTTGGATTACTGTGATATTAAATGGCTTGCCCTGGAAATGAACAGAGATCATTCTGTTGTTTTCGAGACTGAATCCAAGTACTGCATTTCGGACTCTTTTGTTGACTGTGATGGCTACTCCATTTCTTCTAAAGGGTTCTTGTCCACAGTAGTAGATATAATGGTCATCTGAGTTAAATTCACCCATTCCAGTCCATTTTAGTTCACTGATTCCTAAAATGTCAATGTATACTCTTGCCATCTCCTGTTTGACCACTTCCAATTTGCCTAGATTCATGGACCTAACATTTCAGTTTCCTATGGAATATTGCTCTTGACAGCATTGGACTTCATTTCGATCATCAGGCACATCCACAGCTTGGTGTTGTTTTTGCTTTGGCTCTGTCTCTTCATTCTTTCTGGAGTTATTTCTCCACTGATATCCAGTAGCATATTGGACCCTACCAACCTGGGGAGTTCATCTTTTAGTGTCCTATCTTTTTGCCTTTTCATACTATTCTTGGGGTTCTCAAAGCAATAACACTTAAGTGGTTAGCCATTCCCTTCTCCAGTGGACTGCGTTTTTTCAGAACTCTCCACCAAAACCCGTCCGTCCATCTTTGGTGGCCCTACATGGCATGGCTCATGGTTTCATTGAGCCGTGAAACTAAAAGATACTTTTTCCTTAGAAGAAAAGCTACGACCATCCTAGACAGTATATTAAAAAGCAGAGACATTACTTTGCCAACAAAGGTCCATCTAATCAAATCTATGTTTTTTTCCCAGTAATCTTGTATGGATGTGAGAGTTGGACTATAAAGTAAGCTGAGTGCTGAAGAACTGATGGCTTTGAGTGGTGTTGGAAAAGACTCTTGAGAATCCCTTGGACTGCAAGGATATCAAACCAGTCCATCCTAAAGGAAATCAGTACTGAATATTCATTGGAAGGACTGATGCTGAACCTGAAGCTCCAATACTTCGGCCACCTGATGCAAAGAACTGACTCATTGGAAGAGACCCTGATGTTGGCAAAAGACTGAATGCGGGAGAAGGGGACAACAGAGGATGAGATGGCTGGATGGCATCACTGACACGACGGACATGAGTTTGAGTAAGCTCCAGGAGTTGGAGACGGACAGGGAAAGCTGGCATGCTGCAGTCTCTGGGGTCGCAAAGAATTGGACACAACTTAGCGACTGAACTGAAGTGAAGTGAGAGAACTTTGAACAGTGAAACAGTAAGACGAGTAATTACTGGAAGTAATTACCCATTCTCATAGTATATAGTAATATATTTGCTTTCTAGCCAATACAGGATTTAATTGGTGTCCTGGGCGTAGCTGCCCATCCTTGGAACTTAGACGCTGTGGATATAACACAAAGAGGAAATAAGGCTTTCTTGCCTAAGGAACAGGGGTCCAGAAGTGGATCCTAGTCACCAGAGATTTTAAGAAGAGTAAAAGAGGTCTTGGAGTTCTAAATATTTGCTATAGATTGAATATTTTCATCCCTCTCACTCCAAATTCATATGTTGAAATGAACTAAATCCTCTAGGTTTTGAGAAAAGGCAATTACTCCCGGATCATAAAGGCCTTGTTTCCTCTGGGTATTTACTCTCAAGTTATAGGTTCTGAGTATGAGCAAATATTCCCATTGCCCAATGTGATGTAATTAGGATATAGGGCCTTTGGGATGCTCTTGGGTTATGAGGCTGAAACCCTCTTGAATGAGATTAATACTATAATAAAAGAGACCCCACAGAGCTCCCTTCCCCCATGTAAGGATACAGCAAAAAGATAGCCAACTGACTAAGAAGAAGTGGATCGTAACCTGACCCTGAATTTGCTGGTGTCTTGTCTTGGACTTCTGGCCTCCAGGCTGTGAGAAATAAAAATCTGATGTCTATAAGCCATCCAGTTTATACAAGCAGAGGAGGATGTCTGCGACAGTAGGCTGAACAGATTAAGACACATTTAGTCTGTATTTAGCCTGTATTTAGAATCTAGGGAACTTGGATCCAAGAAGCAAAGGCAAAAAAGCCATGGTGCTCCGGTAGTAATTGCTTTTCCTCAGAAGCTAGAAACATTGGACCCAGCAAAAAAGGAGAGAAGGCCATGTTGTCTAGAGAAGAGCTGCCAATGGTTGGATCCTGTATGTTAGAGAAATAACAAGCAAAGAAGATAAGATTTGGTGTCCTTAGAACTCTTGCTCATGCTCAGAACCTATAACTTGGGATTCAATGAACCGAAGAAAAAAGGCCATTATGTCTTGGGAGTAATTGTCCCCACTCAAAACCCAGAGGAGCAAAATAGCACAAGAAGAGAAAAAATGGTTTTCTTGTTCATGTAAAGAAAGATTTTCTTATCCGTACTTTGAACCTAGAGATTTTGATTCCAAGAAGCAGAGGAGTAAAGGAAATACATTTATATGGAAATATATTTAATACATTTAGAGAAATAAAAGTGAAATTAAAAATCTGAGGAGAGTTTCCTGGTGGACTAGTGGTTAGGATGCTGGGCTTCCACTGCCTTGGCCCGGATTCAAGCCCTGGTCAGGGAACTGAGATCCTACAAACCACACAGCGTGGCCAAAAATATGTATAAAAATAAAATCTTGAGAAGACAAGGCAACCTAAAAATAAGAACCCTAGAAAGTTTGAAAAGGAATAAATCTTCTCATAATAAAAGTAAAATCATTGAAATTTGAAGTTCAAGTCATGGTTTAATTGAGCAAACTCTGACCTGTGGGTTGGCTACCTATTTCTCTGAAAAACTGCATTAGCACACAGCCACACATTTCCTTTTTTAATATTGTCTCTTCTCCTTTTGCAGTACAACTGCCGAGTTGAGCAGTTGCAACCACACCTGTATATCTAAAAACCTAAAATAACCACTATCTGGCCCTGTAAGTAGGGGCTTCCCAGATGGCATAATAGTAAGGAACCTGCCTGCCAATGCAGGGCACATAAGAAACAGGGGTTTGATCCCTGGGTCAGTTAAATCCCCTGGAGGCAGGCATGGCAAAACCACTCCCGTATTCTTGCCTGGAGAATCCCATGGACAGTGGAGCCTGGAGGGCTAGAGTCCACAGGGTCACAAAGAGATGGATACAATAGAAGCAGTTTAGCACACACAACCCTGCAAGTAGAAGTTTGTCAATCTCTGATTTAAACAGATTATACATAGCTGAAATAAACTAAAAGTTCAAACTGAAGTTACATCTGATAAAAGCACCTAGGATATGGAATGGAAGCAAGGAGATCTAGGATTCAAAAGATTAGAAGACCTTGAAGAAAAATTGTGATTGTCTAACCTAGGTACCAGCAAACCTTTCTGTCAAAGGCTAGGTAATAAATATTGTAGGGCCCTATGGCCTCTGTCACAAGTACTCTCCCTTGTTGTTATAGTGGATAAATCTAAAATATACATAAATGAATAAACAATACTGTGCGCAAACAAAACTTTATTTACAAAAAGAGAAAGGAGACTGTATATGGTCAGTGAGCCATAGTTTGCTGACTCTAGATCAAATACACATCCAACTGGAGTTTTTAAAAAAGAGAAAAATTTAAATGAGTGAGGGGCATTATTTGAAGAGATATTTGAAATTTTGCTGGAATTGATTAAAATAACATGAATCATAAGATTCAAAAAGTAAAACAAATCTTAAGAAGAATGAACATAAAGAAATATACGTTGCCGTTAACTGTAAAATATCTAGGACAAAAAGATCTAAAGTGCAGCAAAAAAGAAATTACATATTGACACAAATGAATGTTCATTAGACTGACAGCTTGCCAACAGCAACAATGGAAAACATAAGGCAATGGGACAATATTTCAGAGCTGAGAAAAAAAGAATTGTCAACATAGAATTTTATACCAATGAAATGAGTTATAAAGTTCAAAATGAGGGCAGGGATGTGATGTGAGTGAAAATGGGAAAAAAGCACTCTGAATATTCTTCATAAAATCAGAGAAAGAGCAGACTGGCAAAAGTTGTTAGAAACAACTCTTTCAGAACTCTGGAAATTAACCAAAGCTTGCAGCAACCTGCAGGAAACAATTGTTCAAGAAAAAAAACTGCTAAACTGTGGTAAGAATACAGATTTATGTGACATTTTAACTTTCCCCAGTCCCATCCTAAGTTCTCCAGCTCAGTGGCAGCCTTGAAAAATTACAACTCACATTAATGTGAAATCAAAAAGTCTAGCAGGCACTGGGGGAACAGAATGGGGCTGGGGTTCTTTCGGGATTTCATTCCCGAAGAATTGTCATTATTTTACCTGTCTGGTGGTTCACTCAAAGACCCTACTTGGAAGGATGTCTGTATTTGGTGGACTAGTACCTCTTCCAGTACAGAAAGCCTATTCCATGCAGGTGTTCAAAAAAATTACAGGCAAGTGTTCATCTTTATAGCTGCCCGAGGCAATAAATTAATATTTGGAGCAAATAATAGACCAATCAAAAAAGTTTAACACATGTAAAATGAGCTGAAAAGTTATCATATGTCTCCAGAAATCTAGAAGGCCACATACATGTGTCAGGCTATGTGCATGACCAGGAAGTACCTGAGAAGGACCTCAGAGTCACCTCTGGTTAATTATGAGACTGTGTGTAAGCAGGAAGTGAAGGCTAAGGCAGAGCTGGCAACTGCTGTCTGAATGTTGAAGGCATGCCCTTGTTTGCATAAAATCTATTGGTGAAGACTGGAAGAGTTTTTGGCCCCAGGTATTTAGGGAAGTCTCTGTTCAGTCATTAATGAATGCCAAGTGAACAGAATGGAGACTTGAAGGACAATGGCCACATGTGACAAAGAATACAAACTGTACACAATTAGTTTAGAAAGATCATTAAATCAACAACAAAAACAACAGTAGTAGCAACCCTGGGGAAGAGAGAGAATTTGATTTATAGAATTACCATACGTTATTTCAGATGTCCAGTTTTCAGCAAAAATTATGACACATTTAAAGAAACAAGAAAGTACGGCCTATAAATAGCAGGGAGGTAGAGGCAGTCAGAACAAACTGTCCCAGAGGAAGCCCAGACGTTGAGCTTACTAAGCAAAGATATTTCTTTTTAAATATTTATTTATTTGGCTGCATCAAGTCTTAGTTGTGGTACACAGGCTTCTCTCTAGCTCAGGTGCATGAGCTTAGTTGCCTGAGGCATGTGGGATCTTAGTTCCCTTACCAGGGATCAAACCCACATCCCCTGCACTGGAAGGCAGATTCTTAAGCACTGGACCACCAGGGAAATCCCTAGATAAAGATTTTTTTTTCTAGATAAATATTTTTAAATAAGCTATTTTAATATATTCAAAGAATTAAAGGAAACTCCTTCTAAAGGAATCTTTACAAATAATGTCTCATTAAATAGAGAATGTCAGTTAAGAGATACATTGTTGTTCTTCAGTTGCTTGGTCCTGTCTGACTCTTTGCCACCCCAAGGACTGCAGCAGGCTAGGTTTCCCTGTCTTTCACTATCTCCTGGAGTTTGTTAAAACTCATATCTGTTGAGTCAATAATGCAATCCAACCATCTCATCCTCTGTCACCTCCTTCTCCTGCCCTCAATCCTTCCCAGCATCACGGTTTTTTCCAATGAGCTGGCTCTTTGCATCATGTGGCCAAAGTATTGGAGCTTCAGCTTCAGCACCGTAAGATAGCTTACGGTGAACTGTGTCATGATCTCTGAAGAAGACAATTTAGCCTTGGGATCAGAGACGAGGCTTCAGGCACTCAGAGATTTGCGTGGCAAAGGTTATATTAAAGTGGAAAAAGGATAGAAGAAGCTTCTGACACAGACATCAGAGGGGGCAGAGAGTGCTCCACTTACTAGTTTGGATGGGGCTTTATATACTTTTTCAATTGGTTCCTAACAATAGATTGAAAGAATGTCTCAAGGTTTTAAAAGTATTACCAGTCCCATTCCCACAACATACATCTTTAAAAAACAGGCTTAGTCAGAAGTTTCTTGCTACTATGGAGAAACATTCCTCAAGCAAGATACAATGTTATTGTATAATCATTAGTATAGAGCTTAAGGAAGCAAGATGAGTTGTTTCCTTGTGTAATCATTAGTTCTGGGCTTAAAGAAAGTCTTAGAATAAATAGATTGTTGCCGTAACAACTCAGCAGTTAAGAAAAAAATGTCTTATGTGACAATAGGAAGGAATAGATATTAAAAAAAAAAAACAAAAAACTTGTTCTTTCTCCTCCTGGAGGTCCCTGGACCCCTTATCAACCTAAGAATCAACTCTCTCACTTACAATTAATATTCAGAGCTGATTTCCTTTAGGACTGACTGGTTTGATCTCGTTGGAGTCCAAGAGTTCTCAAGAGTCCTCTCCAGCACCACAATTCAAAAGCATCAATTATTTGGTGCTCAGCCTTCCTTGTTATCCCACTCTCACATCTGTACATGATTACTGGAAAAACCATAGCTTTGACTGTATAGATCTTTGTTGGCAAAGTGATGTCTCTGCTTTTTAGTAGACTGTCTATGTTTGTCAAAGCTTTCGTTCCAAGGAGCAAGCATCTTTTAATTTCACAGCTGCAGTCGCTGTCCACAGTGATTTTGGAGCCTGAGAAAATAAAGTCTGTCACTGTTTCCATTTTTCCCCATCTATCTGCCATGAAGTTATGGGGCTAATTAAGAGATATAAATTACAAAAGTGAGCCAAGTAGAAATTCTGATGTACAGAACAATAACTGAAATGAAAAATCTCCTGGAGGGACAAAATAGTAGATTGAAGCAGGAAAAATAAAAATAAAAATCAATGACTTGAAATTATGTTGATTGAGATTATCTTGCCTGAGAAACAGAATGAAAAACAAAAAAAGAACAAAGAAAAATAAACAGAATCTCAGAAGTGTCTAGAACACCTATCTAGTGTACAACTATACAAATAATGAGAGTTGCAGAAGAGGAGAGATCAAATGGGCCATGTGCACCTAGGAAGAATATGTGTTCTGCTGCTGTTGGGTGGAATATTCTAGAGAAAAGCAGGAGAGTCGTTCTCCCTAGCCTAGGAGTCAGTGCTGTGAGTCAGAAGCAGAAGGTAAGTTCTTCTGTTACTGAGTCCAGGCTTACTCTGCTTGCCATACAATAGGCCAATAAATCCAGGAGATGAGGTGTTGAGGCAAGGAATAAGACTTTATTTGGAGAGCTAACTGATGGAGAAGATGGCAGACTATCATTTCAGAACAAGCAAAAGCTGAGAGAATTCAGCACCACCAAACCAGTTCTCCAACAAATGCTAAAGGATCTTCTCTAGTCCGGAAACACAGGAAGGATGTATAAACTCAAACCCAAAACAACAAAGTAAATGGCAACAAGATGATACTTATCAATAATTACCTTAAATGTAAATAGGTTGAATGCCCCAACCAAAAGACAAAGATTCGCTGAATGGATACAAAAACAAGACCCCTATATATGCTGTCTACAAGAGACCAACCTCAAAACAAGGGACACATACAGACTGAAAGTGAAGGGCTGGCAAAAGATATTCCATGCAAATAGAGACCAAAAGAAAGCCGGAGTAGCAATACTCACATCAGATAAAATAGACTTTAAAATAAAGGCTGTGAAAAGAGACAAAGAAGGACACTACATAATGATCAAAGGATCAATCCAAGAAGAAGATATAACAATCATAAATACATATGCACCCAACATAGGAACACCACAATATGTAAGGCAAATGCTAACAAGTATGAAAGGGGAAGTTAACAATAACACAATAATAATGGGTGACTTCAATACCCCACTCACACCTATGGATAGATCAAATAAACAGAAAATTAACAAGGAAAGACAAACTCTAAATGATACAATGGACGAGTTAGACCTAATTGATATCTATAGGACATTTCACCCCAAAACAATGAATTTCACCTTTTTCTCAAGTGCACATGGAACCTTTTCCAGGATAGATCATATCCTGGGCCATAAATCTAGCTGTGGTAAATTTTAAAAAATTGAAATCATTCCAAGCATCTTTTCTGACCACAATGCAGTAAGATTAGATGTCAATTACAGCAGAAAAACTACTAAAAATTCCAACATATGGAGGCTGAACAACATGCTTCTAAATAACCAACAAATCACAGAAGAAATAAAAAAATCAAAATATTCATAGAAATGAATGAAAATGAAAACACAACAACCCAAGACCTATGCTGCTGCTGCTAAGTCGCTTCAGTCGTGTCCGACTCTGTGTGACCCTGTGGACAGCAGCCCACCAGGCTCCTCTGTCCATGGGATTCTCTAGGCAAGAATACTGGAGTGGGTTGCCATTTCCTTCTCCAACCCAAAACCTATGGGACACTGTTAAAGCAGTGCTAAGGGGAAGGTTCATAGCATTACAGGCTTACCTCAAGAAACAAGAAAAACGTCAAATAAATAATCTAATTCTACACCTAAAGCAACTAGAAAAGGAAGAAATGAAGAACCGTAGGGTTAGAAGAAGGAAAGAAATCTTAAAAATTAGGGCAGAAATAAAAGCAAAAGAAACAAAAGAGACCATAGCAAAAATCAACAAAACTAAAAGCTGGTTCTTTGAGAAGATAAATAAAATTGACAAACCACTAGCCAGACTCATCAAGAAACAAAGGGAGAAGAATCAAATCAACAAAATTAGAAACGAAAATGGAGAAATCACAACAGACAACACAGAAATACAAAGGATCATAAGAGACCACTATCAGCAACTATATGCCAATAAAATGGACAACTTGGAAGAAATGGACAAATTCTTCGAAAAGAATAACTTTCCAAAATTGAACCAGGAAGAAATAGAAAATCTTAACAGACCCATCACAAGCACAAAATTGAAACTGTAATCAGAAATCTTCCAGCAAACAAAAGCCCAGGACCAGATGGCTTCACAGCTGAATTCTACCAAAATTTTAGAGAAGAGCTAACACCTATCCTACTCAAACTCTTCCAGAAAATTGCAGAGGAAGGTAAACTTCCAAACTCGTTCTGTCATTTCAAAATAACCATCTTGTCAGAGCCTGGATGCCAGATTCTTTTATAGACCAGAGATGCAGTGAGGTGAGGAAACAAAGTAAAAATACCATTTAATTCTTTCAAATATCTCCTAGATTGACAAGCCTCAGGCAAGGGGATGTGTTGATTTTTTCTTCCGGCAATCTACAGGTGAACAGGGTTATGAACAAAGGCACTTTAGTTTAAGTCAGTCAGAGCAGGGCAGGGTTCCCTGAGGCAGGCCATTGTGTATGCTTATTAAAAAAAAAGTGGCAAAACAAGCAGTAAACTTTGAGGAACAGATTCAACATGGAGTCAAATTAACCCTTCCTGGTTACACTTCTTGGCTGCTGCCAACAATCTAGATTTTGGCCTGGGAGGTGGTTAGCCAAAAATTAGCTGGAAATTGACTGTATATTGATTTTGACTTTATTTCACTGTGTCTTTGATTACTTTTCCATGTGTTTTATAGTTCACAATTTGCTGTACTAAGTTGCTTCAGCAGTTTCCGACTCTATGTGACTGTATCCCACCAGGCTCCTCTGTCCATGGGATTCTCCAGGCAAGAATACTGGAGTGGGTTTCCTCCTCCTGAGGATCTTGCTGACCCAAGGAGTCTCTAATGTCTCCTGCACTGGCAGGCAGGTTCTTTACCACTAGCACCAACAGGGAAGCCCATAGTTCACAATAAACAAAGTATAAAAATAGAAAGAGCTGATAGCTATGCACAATCAAAGGCATTTAAATTTCACTTCCCACAAATAATTTTTTCTTCTCCTTACCTCAATAGTTACAAAGCTGGAAGAGTTTTGGAGGTGGGAAGTTGTTTCTTTCTTTCTTAAAGTTTTTAGTGGATCTAGCTCAAAACTTCATTTTGAATTACCCATATCACCTTAAGGTGTAATCGTCCTTCTTTATCCTATGTGAAAGATAAAACATTGCCTGCCATATCAGTAAACAAACAATGTTGCAGCCATCAAGCCACCACAGCTAACTCTGATAGTGAACCTTAAGGGAACTCAGCGTGGAGATGAATGGACTACCCACTGCCAAGGCCTCAGCCACTACAACCACCCCTAGTGGTGCACCCTGAGAGAACTCAGGGTGGAAAAGAAGAGATTACTGGCCCTAAATAGCTAAGTTCGGTTCAGTTCAGTTGCTCAGTCATGTCCGACTTTTTGCAACCCCATGAATCGCAGCATGCCAGGCCTCCCTGTCCATCACCAACTCCCAGAGTTTACTCAAACTCATGTCCATCGAGTCGGTGATGCCATCCAGGCATCTCATCCTCTGTCGTCCCATTCTCCTCCTGCCTTCAATCCCTCTCAGCATCAGGGTCTTTTCAGATGAGTCAACTCTTCGCATCAGGTGGCCAAAGTATTGGAGTTTCAGCTTCAGCATCAGCCCTTCCAATGAACACCCAGGACTGATCTCCTTTAGGATGGACTGCTTGGATCTCCTTGCGGTCCAAGGGACTCTCAAGAGTCTTCTCCAACACCACAGTTCAAAAGCATCAATTTTTCAGCACTCAGCTTTATTCACAGTCCAACTCTCACATCCATACATGACCACTGGAAAAACCATAGCCTTGACCAGACAGACCTTTATTGGCATAGTAATGTCTCTGCTTTTTAATATGCTATCTAGGTTGGTCATAACTTTCCTTCCAAGGAGTAAGCATCTTTTAATTTCATGGCTGCAATCACCACCTGCAGTGATTTTGGAGCCCCCCAAAATAAAAGTCTGACACTATTTCCACTGTTTTCCCATCTATTTCCCATGAAGTGATGGGACCAGATGCCATGATCTTAGTTTTCTGAATTTTGAGCTTTAACGCAACTTTTTCACTCTCCTCTTTCACTTTCATCAAGAGGCTTTTTAGTTCCTCTTCACTTTCTGCCATAAGGGTGGTGTCATCTGCATATCTGAGGTTATTGATATTTCTCCCGGCAATCTTGATTTCAGCTTGTGCTTCATCCAGTCCAGCATTTCTCATGATGTACTCTGCATATAAGTTAAACAAGCAGGTTGACAATATACAGCCTTGACATACTCCTTTTCCTATTTGGAACCATGTTCAGTTCTAACTGTTGCTTCCTGACCTGCATATAGGTTTCTTAAGAGGCAGGTCAGGTGGTCTGATATTCCCATCTCTTTCAGAATTTTCCACAGTTCATTGTGATCCACACAGTCAAGGCTTTGGCATAGTCAATAAAGCAGAAATAGATGTTTTTCTGGAACTCTCTTGCTTTTTCAATGATCCAGCGGATGTTGGCAATTTGATCTCTGGTTCCTCTGCCTTTTCTAAAACCTCTGCCTTTTCTAAAGCCAAAGATAGAGAAGCTCTATACAGTCAGCAAAAACAAGACCAGGATCTGACTCTGGCTCAGATCATGAACTCCTTATTGCCAAATTCAGACTTAAACTGAAGAAAGTCGGGATAACCACTAGACCATTCAGGTATGACCTAAATGACATCCCTTATGACTATACAGTGAGAGTAGGAAATAGATTTAAGGGACTAGATCTGAGAGACAGAGTGCCTGATGAACTATGGTCGGAGGTTCATGACATTGTACAGGAGACAGGGATCAAGACCATCCCCATGGAAAAGAAATGCAAAAAGGCAAAATGGGTGTCTGAGGAGGCCTTACAAATAGCTGTGAAAAGAAGAGAAGTGAAAAGCAAAGGAGAAAAGGAAAGATATTCCCATCTGAATGCAGAGTTCCAAAGACTAGCAAGGAGAGATAAGAAAGCCTTCCTCAGCAATCAATGCAAAGAAATAGAGGAAAACAATAGAATGGGAAAGACTAGAGATCTCTTCAAGAAAATTAGAGATACCAAGGGAACATTTCATGCAAAGATGGGTTCGATAAAGGACAGAAATGGTATGGACCTAACAGAAGCAGAAGATATTAAGAAGAGGTGGCAAGAATACACACAATTGTACCAAAAAAGATCTTCACGACCCAGATAATCACATTGGTGTGATCACTCACCTAGAGCCAGACATCTTGGAATGTGAAGTCAAGTGGGCCTTAGAAAGCATCACTACGAACAAAGCTAGTGGAGGTGAAGGAATTCCAGTTGAGCTATTTCAAATCCTGAAAGATGATGCTGTGAAGGTGCTGCACTCAATATGTCAGCAACTTTGGAAAACTCAGCAGTGGCCACAGGACTGGAAAAGGTCAGTTTTCATTCCAATGCCAAAGAAAGGCAATCCCAAAAAATGCTTAAATTACCGCACAATTGCACTCATCTCACACACCAGTAAAGTAATGCTCAAAATTCTCCAAGCCAGGCTTCAGCAATAAGGGAAGCATTAACTTCCAGATGTTCAAGTTAGATAGCTAAAGTGCATATCAAAGAAATGATTTCAGTGAGTCCAGATTCTTACATCTTCTCATACAGAGAAAAATACTAAATTCCTTAACTTATCTGGTTCTTTTTAATCACCTGTAATCTTTTGATGGTCTGACTACTTGGTTATTGTTGCAAAAATCCCTATATATTCTGGCTTCTTTCTCACCTCATCAGAGCAATCTCTCAGAGTGTCTGAGAGGCTGCCTCCTAGGTTTAAAGTCTTCAGAATGTCTGCCAAATAAAACATAATTCTCAAATTTTAAGTTGTGCATAGTTTTCAGTCAACACCTATGTTGACTTGAGAGTTGCAAATTTTTACTGGGGGCAAAATGAGGACTGCAGCCTGGGAGACATCACCTCAGTTAGTCCTGAGAGACTCCTCCAAAGAGGCAGTGGGGGAAGGTCAATATATAAGATTTTGGTGAAGGGGGAGTTCGGTACAATTAAGCACTCATTTAAAAAAGATTTTCTGCTAGTCATGAGGAGCTGATGTCACCATAAAGGGATTTAGTGCTTTCCTAGATACGAAGAGATGCAAGGATTGCAATCATGAAATCAGTTCCTGGAAATATTTAACTACCTAAAGGCCTGTTCCACCAGACTTCCTGAAGCACCCTGAGCTCTCGCAGAGGGTGTTGAAGGTCAATAGCTATTGCAGCACAGGGTTCAATCTCCACAGAGGCAGATAGCAAATGCCCTTGTTGCTCGGTCACTGACAGTGCTCTTGGCTGCCAATTGGTAGTTGACACCTAGAACTTTAAAGCTTTCTCCAAAAAATAGCACTGCACTTAATGAAATCTAATCCACTCACCAGCAACCTCCAAACAGGTTGCTGCTGGCCACTATGGTGCCTCCAGCTTGGTCCAAAAGCCCTTCTCAGCTTTAAAAATCTATTATTTACTAGTTGGTGTATGGGTCAGCATTTCTGGGTGTGGTTAGAAATTATACAGTAGGTGCCCAAGACCCACGTAGGCCTGTGCTAGGAGGGTTTTGCCTCCTTCAAGGTCAGAGCTGCCAGGCTTCCCTGTGTTTGTTCTGAGCTGGCTGATTCAGCCCAGAGTTATATACCCCCAAAACTTGCATGAGTGTAAGCAGTTCTTTACAGAAAACTGCCCTCACAGGAAGCCACTTTTCTTGTCAAAGTTATATCGTAACTAACTTTTAAACTAGGCACCACCATTGGTAAGGATAATGTATGACAACTAAATAGCTCAGAAACCCCACTGGGGATTTTAGATAAAGAGGGAACTTCAAGGGAGACCACAGTTAGTTAATGATCACTCAAGAAAGTAGGTTTGCTTAACCACAGAACGAACAGGCTTGCTTAGCAACAAAACCACACAACAGAAGCATAAGATTTGCCTGAAAACAATAAAACAATGGTGGCACATTCTACCCAGTGACTCAGTAAGTTAATGATTCCTAGGACATGCTTTCTGCAAACTTAAAAAACAATAACTCATTGAAAGTTGAAATTTCAAAGTGAAAGACCTTCTTTGTACTGAAACCTGAAATAATTTTTCCATAGTGCCTTGACAATTCTGGCTTGATCATGTAGGAACAAAAAAAACTCCCCTGCCTAATCCAGAGGGCTTCCAAGATGGTGCTAGTGGTAAAGAACCCACCTGCCAATGCAGGAAATGGAGGAGATGCAGGTTTGATCCCTGGGTTGGGAAGATCCCCTGGAGAAGAGCATGGCAACCCACTCCAGTATCTTGCCTGGAGAATCCCATGGACAGAGGAGCCTGTCAGGCTACAGTCCATAGGGTCACAAAGAATCAGACAGGACTGATGCGACTTAGCCTGCAAAGCACACCCAACCTGGAGGAGGAGCTGACAATGGAAGAGTGGTCTCCTCTCAAAAATGAGGAAGAGGGTGGTCTTTCCCCCTTCTCAGTTCTCCTTTGATTAGAAAACTGTAGCCTGCTAAGTTTTCAGCATACTGTACCCTCTAACTTGCTTGCTTGTAAGCCTCATAAGTGTCCTATTCTAACAAATCACTTCTTATCTATCATTGTGCCTCTAGCTAAAACCTTTCTGCACTGAGACATAAAGAACTGGAGCTCTTTGGAGGCCCCTAATACTCCACCTGGAAGTTTCACCGTCGTCTACTCTTCTCCCACCCAAGCACACCTCTCAAATCTTTTAATCACACACACTTTGCCTAAATTGTCAGCTCTGTAGATCAAAGGAATAAAAATGAAGAATAAATAATTAACAGGCAACCAGATTTCTTCCCTAGCCTCCTCTTCAGCAATCTCCTGAACAAACTATTGAGGTAGAAATTGTTAGGCAGTTAGTGTAGGAACTGAGACCTCAGCCTGTTTCAGTAAAAATCCCGTTTCATTAACCTAAAACTATACCCTTTGTCCCAAATTCCTGGCTCTCAGAGTCCTTGGTCTGATTAAATTATCAGCACTCCGATACAGGAAAGGGTAGTAATTAACTTCTGTTCCATATTCCTGAGGGGAAAATAACTGGTGATCATTAATCTTTAGACTATACATCTGATCCATTGTAAAATGGACAGGGGTCATGAAAAAACGTCATGGGATGGCGACTTAATGTCTATGAAAACTAAGAGTATGAGGATCAAAAGAAGACATAAAGATGTCAAGTTAAACATTGTGACCTTTAAACTGATTGGTTAGAAATGACACATATTAAAAGTAAGAACCAATCAAAAGTGTACAAATCAATGCTAGTAAGGATATAAACTGCTGTAAGTCCCACCTTTTTAGGGCACTTCACCCCCTCTCGGTGTCTATGCTGAGAGTTTTGTGCTTTCTTTCTCTCTGAAATAAATTCTGTTTGCTTGCTACCGTGAGTGTTTGGGTGTTTGTGAAGTTCATTCTTTTGTCTCTGTGAGTAAGAGCTCAGATTCCCTTTTTACTGTGTACCAAAACTGTTTGAACAAGATACCTCCAGATGAAGATCACAAGAGGTCAACAAGCCTGTAGACAAGCTTGTACACAGTAGAGGATGGTGATGACTCCCTCTGTCAATGACTGAGCTTACTTTCCTGTTCCCCTTTAAAAGTTGCAGGGACAAGCGGAATCTTCAGAGGTGGTTTTTTGGGACACTGAGCCTACCAACTCCTTGAATTTCTGGCATTCTGATTAAGGTCATTTTTCTTTTCTACTATTTGTGAGCACGTAATTTATTTTGTAAATTTCAAGCAGCAGGACTCAGTGCATTCAGTAACATGAGCACTCTTTCAGATGGGGCTAAACACTGATTTCTCAAGGCCTTTTGACTCTACCACAGACCCTGGGACCTGCTGGCATCACTACTGTGGACTCCCTGTCCCAGCCAAGCAGGCTTTCCCTAGACAGTCTCAGCTCAGTCACAAGAACTAGAGGCCCAAAGACCTGACCAGAGGGCTTCTTCCTTCAAGAACCCCTTGTCAGCCTCAGCTCTTTTCATGGGACTCATTCAACAGAGCTGGGAAGACATTGCTTTAAACCATGCTCAGTGGATAAATACACCAAGGACCTATGGATTTCATAATTCCTGAAAGAGGAGCCAAGGGGCTGGCCTCTCTATGGAGGATGGGGCAGAAGGCACCACTTTCTGCTCACCTTACTCTTTCTCTGGCCAAGCAAGCAAGGTCAGGAGAGATCAGCATGCCCAGAAGAAACCTCCTCCACCCCTTCTCTTTCTTCTGTGACTGGAGTGTATGAGACTCATGCCTAACTGGGATGGTTCTGCAAACTTCCTTCTCCAAGTTGGCTGTATCATGGTTTTTAGTACCAGAATTAGATGAACAAAATTGGTACTTTACTGAATATTACTTGGGAATGTGCATACTACTTTGATTTCCATTGTTTTATCTCTGTTACAAGTTAAATGCTGTGTGATATTGAGTATTGGTAAATGTGTGGTGGTATCAGAACTGTCAAACAATGTTTGCGGGAGTGGAGAGTAGTAAAATCACATTACAAAGTTGTTTTGTGAACATATTTCTACCCTCAGAAATTCCACCCCTAGATATTTACAGAAGAGAAACAAGTGCATATGTCCACAAGGAGATTTGTATAACAATGTTCATAACCATTTAAAAAAAATATTTATTTTGTTTTCAGCTGCGCTGGGTCTTTGTTGCTGCACATGGGCTTTCTCTAGCAAGGGCTAGTCACTATGGTGGCTTCTCTTGTTGAGGAGCACAGGTTCTAGAGCATGCAGGCTTCAGTAGTTGTGGCACTCAGGCTTGGTTGCCCCACGCCATGTGGAATCTTCCTGGACCAGGGATTGAATCTAAGTCCCCTGCACTGGCAGGCAGATTCTTAACAACTGAACCACCAGGAAATCCCATAACCATTTTTATTCGTAATAGTCCCCAAGTTCATACAATCTAAATGCCCATCAACCAGAGAATGGATAAATCCTGTGATACTCACTTAATGGAGTACACACACACATACACACAGAATGAGGCAGTAGAACATTCAATAATATGGACTAATCTCACAGATATTAGGTTGAATGAAGAAATGAGTTACAAGGGAAAATTCACTATATGGTTTCACTTAAATGAAGTTCAAGGGCTTCCCTGGTAGCTCAGTTGGTAAAGAATATGCTTGAATTTCAGGAGACCAGAGTTTGATCCCTAGGTCAGGAAGATCTCCTGGAGAAGGAAATAGCACCCCACTTCAGTATTCTTGCCTGGAAAATCTCAGGGACAGTCCTGGAGGGCTACAGTCCATGAGGTCGCAAGGGTTGGAGATGACATAGTGACCACACCACCACCATATGAAGTTCAAGAAAGCAAACTAAATGATAAAATGAAAAGGAGTCTTCTGGGGTCTTAGGAATTTTGTCTATCTTGATATGGGCAGCAGTTAGATAGATAGATAGACCAAGCTGCACACTTAAGATTCCAATTAGTAAATGTAGAAAAGCTGACCGATTTATAAAAATCACTATTTCACCATATTAATTTATTCAGGCAATGAATGAAACCATTAGTTGAAAGGATGATGGGAGAGTTTAAAGTGCAGGGATCAGGTTCTTATCACCTGAACCCACTGACCTTACCAGGCATTGGGTGCCTCCAGATTTGATGCAATAGAAGTAAAATCATTAGCACTATCTATGTCATATTTTTAACATTAAAAAGTAGAACTGGAATCTAATTAAACATGTAGAAGTAACATCCAGTGTATAGAAAATATGAATAGAGGAACAAATAAAATTTTGTCACACACAAAAAAACTAGCAGACTTCATTACTTATCTATTGTTGTACAACAAACTTAGAGGCTTAAAAAATATTTATTATCTTACAGTTTCTGTGTGGAAGGACTCAGCGTGGCTTCGCTGGTTCTCTCCTGAGGGTCTCACAAGGCTGAAATCAAGATATTGGCTGAGACTCTTTTTAACATTAAAAGACTCATCCACTTGGAATTTATTTGGCTTTAAGTTGTAATAAATGGATCCAATGTAATGTTCTTTCTTTGATCACCAAGTTGTGCTCAGCTTATCCATTAACATTTCCACCACA
This sequence comes from Cervus elaphus, assembly GCF_910594005.1. Classification (NCBI taxonomy): domain Eukaryota; kingdom Metazoa; phylum Chordata; class Mammalia; order Artiodactyla; family Cervidae; genus Cervus; species Cervus elaphus. The sequence continues at coordinate 2,857,751 of NC_057847.1, forward strand.
CAATAGTTAGGCAGTTCCAATTAAGTTTACAACTTTTCTAGTTCTGTTTGTAGTTGTGTGTGTGCAAGCTCAGTCATGTCTGACACTGTGACCCCATGGATTTGTAGCCCGCCAGGCTCCTCTCCCCATGGAATTCTCCAGGCAAGAATACTGGAATGGACTGCCAGTCCCTCCTCCAGGGGATCTTCCCAACCCAGGGGTTGAATCTGCATCTCTTAACACTCTTGCATTGGCAGGCTGATTCTTTACCAGCCACCTAGGAAGCTCTGTGTGCAAAAATGAGTAAGGATTTTTTTTCTGACTAAGACTTGAGTTCCTCCTGCTTTTAAAATGAATAGAATCAATCTGTTGGCTTTGTGACACGTAGTTTATCTATTCAGATACCTTTTATGAGTGTACTTTCCGGACTATAACTGATGTATGGAGGAAACTCTTACTGCAAGTACCCAAGAGAAAAAAGAAAGAAAAGGAAGAGAAAGACTGACACGCAGACATTTAGATAGATAGGTAGATAAACTGTCCTGAGAGAGGCCTGCTTGCAAAGTTTTCCATTGGGTGACCTCTGGGAACTTGGATTTAGTTAGGCCTCTCAGAGCTTCATGATTATCTTTTCCACTAACTGATAAGGATGGTTCACTGTGCCTGTTTATTGTGCAAACAATAGGGGTTATGTTGCTTTCCTGTAGGAAGTCTTAAATTTTGGTGTAAGACTGACCACAGAGAAAATCTTTAGACTCTTGGGGTCAGGCAAGTTTTCATGGCAGATTGCACTTCATACATGTTGTCATAGCTATTGTTGAAGGAATTAAGCATATACTGTGTGACCTTTGAAAGAGAACTCTTGGAAGCTGACTCTTGGTTTCCTCCAGACTTCAACCCATGGACCCTTCCCTTTGCTGATTTTGCTTTGCAGGCTTGCATTGTAAAAAACCAATGTCATGAGTATGACTATATGCTGAGTCCTTATGAGTCTTGCTAGTGAATCATCAAACCACTGAGTGGTCTTGGGAACCCCTGACACAGATGCTTAATAAGAACATAGAACAATGAAAGAAGAACTCAGACACTGGATAACAAGACAATGAATAAAATGAAAAAGAAAATTTCAGAGCTAAGGAAATAGAACACCACCATTATCCTATTAGAGGTTTTAGTTGTTGTTGTTCAGCCACCAAGTTGTGTCCAACTCTTCAAGACCCCAAAGACAGCAGCACACCAGGCTTCCCTGTCCCTCACCATCTCCTGCAGTTTGCCCAAGTTCATGTCCATTGAATCAGAGATACCATCCAACTTCTGTCGCCCTCTTCTGCCTTCAATCTTTCCCAGCATCAGGGTCTTTCCCAATAATATATGTTGAGATAATTAAGAAAATACAGATAAAATACTATTCAACACAAAGAGAACTGGTGTCTTTAAAAGAGAGAATTTACCTGATAGAACCTAAGAAGAAGAGGGATAGTTTGAGGATATTTAAAAAACACAGTGGTAGGGACTTTACTGGTGATCCAGTAGTTAGGAATCCACCTGTCAATGCAGGGGACATGGGTTTGATCCCTGGTCAGGGAAATGGATCCTGCATGCTGCAACTAAATGATACTGTATGCCCAAATAAATTAAAAAATATATATTTTAAAAAACCACAGTGGTAAAGAATTGTCTGAAAGAAGGAAAAACAATCTACAAAAGAAAGGATATACTGTGTGCTAGGAAGAATGATATAGATTGAGCAATGTTGTAATATACCCTGATTGAGCTGTTGTGCTTCAGGAATAAATAATTCTGGAGGCACTAGGCAGAAGAGGGGTGAAATAAAGAGAGTCTCTCCTATGACCTATTTCCTTAAAACATTTGATGTAAACAGCAAAATAACAGGATCAGACAGATTTGGAAGAATGAATTTATAGATTTTTAAAAAGTGTTATTCTCAGCACTTTTATATACACTTGAAATACTTTATGATGAAGGAAAACAACATCTTTTTAAATCTTTCCTGATTTCTCATTTGCATTTTTTATTTGCATCCCTGAACACGAGGGACCAATGCCCACTATTGAACCTGATCTTGCCCTGCTTCTTTTGCATGTGAGTAAAGTGTTCCATCCAGTTTCTACATGAGTCATGTCTCTCTTGGCAACCCTGACATCTACAAACCATGGAAAGAGTAGATACCTTGGGACTGCTAGTCTTGCTGGCAGGCATTCCTATGCTATTTGCTATCCTCCATGCAGTAGGACTTTTCCCTGGGGGTGGTTACAGGTGTCATTTGCTTGACAAATCCATTTCCATACATGCTCACACACTCTTTTTTGTTTTCCTTGTGAAATTAAAAAAAAATGAAAGCTCCAGTGTAATTATTTCATCTATAAATACTTCCACAGTTGTCTGTAATAGTCAAGATATTAATATAATCACAATTTTATTACCGTACTCAAGAAAATTAACAAACATTCCTCAACATTATTTATACCATATTTGGGTTCAATTTCCCCTGACTTCGGACTCAGACTTAAAATAACATTGAATGTCAGAAGGCAATGGGACAATACCTGCAAAGTTTTAGGAAAATAAACTATGGCCTGGAAATATAAGACATGTCCATTTTTGTAGTTCAAGCAAACTCTCTGTAAATAAAAAAGCTCAAAGACTGTAGAACCCATAGTTGTTTATTTTTAATATATAGTCATTGAAAATTTTCCAGTGAATCAAAGATGATTGGGAAACCTTGGTAAAAGGATGATATGAACAATGACTCACTTTCATATATATTTAAGAGACCTCTGGGACCATATCAAATGCACCAACATTTGAATTATAGGAGCCCAAAAGAAGAAGAGAAAAAGAAATGGTATGAGAACATTTTTGAAGAAATTATAGTTGAAAATTTCCCCAACATGGAAAAGGAAATAGCCACTCAAGTCCAAGAGGCAAAAAGAGTCCCATACAGGATAAACCCAAGGAGAAACACACCAAGACACATACTAGTCAAACTAACAAAGACTAGACCCAAAGAAAGAATATTAAAAGCAGCAAGGGAGAAGCAACAAGTACCCTACAAGGGAAACCCCATATGCTTAACAGCTGATCTTTCAGCAGAATCTCTGCAGGCCAGAAGGGAATGGCAGCATATATTTAAAATACTGAAAGGGAAAAATCTACACCCAAGATTACTGTATCCAGCAAGAATCTCATTCAAAATTGATGAAGAAATAAAGTGCTCTTCAGACAAGCAAAAATTAAGAGAATTCAGTACCACCCAACCAGCTTTACAACAAATGTTAAACGGACGTATACAGTCAGGAAATACAACAGAAGGAAAAAGATCTACAAAATCAACCCCAAACAATTAGAGGATGGCAATAGGAACATATATATCAATAATTACTTTAAATGTAAATGGATTAAATGCTCCAACCAAAAGACACAGACTGGCTGAATGGATAAAAAAACAAGACCGATATATATGCTGTCTACAAGAAAGCCATGTCAGACCTCAAGACACATATAGACTGAAAGTGAGAGGATGGAAAAATACATTCCATGCAAATGGGAAGCAAAAGAAAGCTGGAGTAGCAATCCTCCTAACAGACAAAACAGACCTTAAAATAAAGAAGATTACAAGAGATAAGGAAGGACACTACATAATGATCAAGGGATCAATCCAAGAGGAAGACATAACAATTGTAAATATCTATGCACCCAGCATAGGAGCACCTCAATTCATATATATTTAAGATACATATGAATAAAGAATAGTCTCTAAGTGTTATATGTCTCAACATATAAAACATTTCAAAGAGTCAGAAAGTAAGCCGATTTCCTCACTTCTCATTGATACTGTCTAAGTTTGAAATGTGGAGTTAAGAAAAACATAATAACTACCACCTCTATTGCTTTTCATTTAAATTTTAGTGGTATCTTTAAGGAACTAATATCTCTTATGGTATATTAGTGTTTATCTAATCTTGGGTAGTTACTTCAGTTTCTTTTCAGTTTTTTAAATGTTAAATCCAAGTTATGTACATGTGCCTTCCCATTGGATAAAATGTCTACCCATATATCCATATACTGGAAATATGTCTGGAGTGGAGTTCTCAATGGTAATAAGTTACTTTAGCGAGATGAAATTTGAGATGACGTTATATTCTCTAAATGTATTGAGTTTTTTTAAAACTTAGCATGCCTCTTTTTCCAAAAGTGCTTTAGTCTTTTTCTTTTAAACAGCATTATTAGAAAAGTAAAACATTATGATCATGGTAATGCTGTTGCTGCTGTGTCCACTTGCTTCTGCTGAGATTTAAGATACAAGATGTTGTTTAGGTTTCCAAAAAACATCATTGATGTTAAATAGTATAATTAAAAAGAATAAGCAACCACTTCATACCTACTAGAATGGCCATGGGAAAAAGACTATGGGAAATAATAAGTATTGGTGATAATTTGGAGAAATTGGAACCCTCATGTATTACTGGTTGGGACATAAAATGGTATAGTGGCTGTGGAAAAGTTTGGTGGTTCTTCAAAAAGCTAAACATAGCATTTACCACATGACTCAGCAATTCCACTCTTAGGTATATACCCCAAAGAATTTAAGTCAGAGACTCCAATCGATACTTTCATGACAGTGATCATCACAACAACATTCACAACAGCCAAAGGTAGAAACAACCGAACTGTCCATCAAAAAATGACTAGATAAGCAAAATGCTGTGTAGTAGTCCTCCTTCGTGCTGTGCTCTGTCACTCAATGGGATCTGCCTCTTTGCGACCCCACGGGCTATACCCTGCCAGGTTCCTCTGTCCATGGGGATTCTCCAGGCAGGAAAGCTGGAGTGGGTTGCCATACCCTCCCTCAGGTGATCTTCCCAACCCAGGGACTGAACCCAGGTCTCCTGCCTTGCAGGCGGATTCTTTACCAGCTGAGCCACCAGGGAAGCCCAAGAACACTGGAGTGGGTAGCCATCCCTTCTCCAGGGGATCTTCCCGACCCAGGAATTGAACTGCGGTCTCCTGCATTGCAAGTGGACTCCTTACCATCTGAGCTACCAGGGAAGTCCCCTTTAACCTGCAGGCAATACGTTCCAAGAACCCCAGTGAATGCCTGAAACCTCAGGTAGTACTGAACTCTATATATACTGTGTTCCCCGCCCCCCCCCATAAACACATACTTATGACAATGTTTAATTAGTAAATTATGCACAGTAAGAGATTAACAACAATAATGATAAAATAGAACAATTGTGACAATACATTGTAATAAAGGGGCTTCCCAGGTGGTGCTAGTGGTAAAGAATCAGTCTGCCAATGCAGGAGACATAAGAGATGCTGGCTCAAACCCTGAGTCAGGGGAATCCCCTGGAGGAGGGCATGGCAACCCACTCCAGTATTCTTCATGGAGAATTTCATGGACAGAGGAGCCTGGTAGGCTGCAGTCCACAGTGTTGCTCAAAGCAACTTAGCATGCACGCATGGTAATAAATGTTATCTGAATATAGTCTTTCTTTCAAAATATCTTGTACAAATGTGATGCCTTTTTCTTCTTGACTAAGCACTTATCCCTGTGGCCATAACTTTTGCAGTTTGAGGTATAACAGCAAAACCAGCACAGATTTCTTTTTCCTTCTTCACAATTTCATGGATAGAATATTCATTCTAGGTGTAGATCTTATGACCTCAGAATACAGTTTTTTTTTCTTTCCTTTCCTTATTAAATTGAGAACTTTCACCTTTTCACATGACAGAAGTACTTTAAAGCTTCTCTGTGAGCCCGTCGCACCGCCAGCCGCCCCCTCCAGAAAAAAAAAATAAATAAAGATTCTCTGTGGCACATTCAAATTGTCAGCATCACTACTCTTGTACTTTGGAGCCGTTATTAAGTAAAATAAGTGTCGCATGAACATTAGCACTGTGCTACCAGTAGTTGATGTGATAACTAAGATGCTCCTAAATGACCAAATGGATGATATACAATGGGCAAAGGGATAATTCATGTCCTGGGCAGGATGGCATGAGATTTCATCACACTATAGTACTCAGAACAGCATGCAATGTAAAATTTATGAATTATTTATTTCTGGAATTTTCTATTTAACATTTTAGACCACGTTGAGTTTGGGTAACTGAAACCAAGTAAAGTGAAACCTTGCATAGAGGGGACTACTGTATACACCTACAATGGAATATTACTCAGTCATAAAAAGGAATGCTACAACACATGCATGGACAAATGCTACAACATGCATGAACCTCAAAAATGTTATACTGAGTGACACAAGCCAGTCACAGAAAGACAAATATAGTTCAATTCCACTTATATGAAATATCTAAAGTAGGCAAATTCACAGAGGCAGAAAGTAGCTTACTGCTTAGCAGGGACTAGGGGGAGGGAAATGGGATATGCTTTATAGTTATAGAGTTTCTGTTTGTAATAATGGAAAACTTTTGGAAATAGCAGTAAGGGTTGCTCAACATTGTCAATGTAATTAATGCCACTGAATTGCATATTTTAAAATGGTTAAAATGGTAAGTTTTATGTTATGTATACATTACCACAATAAAAAAGAATAAGCAAAAGACTAGATTCATTCAGCATAAAAGTTTTCATACTGAAATAGTATTTGATTTTATATTGCTTCACAAAGAGTGATGTATATAGGTATAGACTGATACTCTTCAGTATTTTTAAAACTTAGGAAAATGGTCACTTATAATAGAAAAACAAACAAACTGGTAGCAACCTTACTGTTGAAGCAGTCTGAGCTTAGGCTGGAAAAGAATTTCCAGAGTATTTCAGAAGGGAATGAGTTTATTAGGAGCAAGGAGCAAAGAGAATGAACGTGCTATATGTGCAGCAGGCCTACCTCCTGACAGACCAGGGAGAGTCAGTATTTTTGTGGCTTAGTAGCCAATCTTTATAGCCTCAAGCCAAAAAAAATTCCAGCTGGAAGGCTGGCATTAGGTGAGTGGTTGAGGCGCTATAGGGTGTTTACTGGAGTGGGCATCTTTGCCTAACTTGGAGTTAGGAGTCTAGAGTTAGTGATGATCAGGGGCTTCTGGCAAACGTTACAAAGGGGTTCAATCAGCTTCGTGGGTGAGGTTGATTCTGGGCTCTGCTTCTGTGGCCTTGGTACAAGTCCTTGTACCTATGGCCTGGGGCAGGACTCAACACTAACAACCAACAACAGCCGAAGAACAGTTACACAGATTATGGTAATTACCTTTACGGGAGATGATACTATCATTTCTGTATTTCTGTATGAGAACTTTAATGCTGAGAAGGAAATGGGAACCCACTCCAGCATTCGTGCCTGGAGAATCCCATGGACAGAGGAGCCTGGTAGGTTCCCAGTCCATGGGAATGCAAGAGTCGGACATGACTTAGAGACTAAACCACCAACACCATACGTTAAAACAATTATTGTGCAGCAACATTAAAACTGATTATGGTATATTAAATAAAAAGACTATTTTGTATACTGTAATTAAATTGTTCTTTAGGTGGGAAAACATTTTAAATAGTAACTATTAGGCTAGGGTAGTGCACTTGAGTAATTTTAAAATACTGTTCCGTGTTTTCTGAAATTTGGTATGTTTTATCAAAAATAAATTGGGACAGACAGTATGATCACAAGCTCACAGCTCCAGAGCGGAGGCAGATGACTTCATTTAGTGGTCCCATTTGAGATTCCATAGCTGGCTTGGCTTCAGGCCCCAGGGTCGGCTCCCTGCTGATCCCGGACCAGCTTTGTGGGGGTCCCAGTTAGGACTGCGTCTTTTTGGCGCTTTTTCAGTCCCGAATATTGCATGGGACAACCACTGAAAATTATGTGTTTATCCGAGATGCAAACTTAACTGGCGGTCCTGTATTTGCAGTTGCCAAATCTGGAAACTCTGCCTCTACACCCACCCACCTACCGTCTCACTCCATCCCTCACCACCGCCGCCTCTCGTAATGCGCTCCGAACCCTCATTCGCTTCCTCTCGGCGCTCACCCTCCTCCCAGAACTCGGGATCCACCCTCCACCTGACCTCCGCGAGGAGCCCAGACTCCACCCTGCCTCGGTGCCGCCCAGGGTCCCCCCGCCCCACACCCAGTCGCTTCGGGCCGTGGAGCCGGCCCCCGCCTTCTGGCCGGGCGGGCGAGCGCGCAGGCGCAGAGGGCGGGCACGGGCGGAATGGGGACTGCGGCTGCTGCAGCGGCGGCGGCCGGGGAGGGGGCGCGCAGCCCGAGCCCCGCCGCCGTGTCGCTCGGCCTGGGCGTGGCCGTAGTGTCGAGCCTGGTGAACGGGTCCACGTTCGTGCTTCAGAAGAAGGGCATCGTGCGCGCCAAGCGGCGAGGTAGGGCGGGCAGCGGCCCTGCTCGGGGTGGGGGCGGGGGGTGTGGAGGGAGCCGCGGCCGGGTGTTGGGAGAGGAGCTGCCTCAAGTAGGGGAGTGTTCGGGTCGTCAGACCGGGCGGGGCACCTCCGAAGGGCGAGCTGCGCGGGTGGGAGACCCCTTAGCCCACCCGAAGCGCAGGCACAGACGCTGCCCTGCGGGCCAGGAGCGTCTCTGCTAGGAAAGCTGCCGGGGAAATCAGCCGCCCGCCCTGAGCGATGGTAGTGGTGTCGCCGCCACTGTTCTTCTGCCTTCCCAGCGGCTGCCAAGGCCGTCTTCAGTTTTCTGCGGTTTTTCCAGCAGACCTCTTTCCTACCTCGCAGACCCAATCCCTTTGCAGCCGTGCAGCCCGCCGACCTGCTCTCTGGTTGCCGCCCCGGTGTCCCTGTCACCTGCATTCGCCGGCTGCTTAGGGACAGCTTCTTGTCTGCAGTATTCCTGGAATGGTCGGAGCCCACTGCCGGACCGGGAGGAGCGACCTTTGCTGTGGCTCGGGCCAGGGGTGCTCTTGGAGGGCAGGGTCCGCTGACCTCTCTGCCTGCAGTGGCCGCAGCAGTGCAGAAGAGAAAATGTGCGCTAGGCAGGCCAGGGTGGCACTTGCGGGCCAGGGAGGCGCTTGCCCTCCGGGTCTGTGCTTTCCTGCGGCTTCTGTTCCTGAGGTCCTTGACTGAACCATCTTTGGTTTAGATTTGACCTATTTGACAACAAATGATTTTCAGTGTGAAGAACACGCAAGACAGATTAAAATAACCAAGAATGGGCCGACTGAATATTGCTTGGGGTGGACACTTCTTATCAGTGTGGAAAGTGAGAGATGTGGCAGAGTTCTTTGCCAGTGTTCCTGTGTGCTAAGAGAGGTTAAGACTGTTTACTGAAGGCAAGATGTAGCATGCTTTAAAACTGCTAATGAACCAGTTAATGTCATTAGCAGTTCATTAACTGCTAATGTCCAGAAGGACTGAGGTCTTGTGGTTGTTCATTGTGTTCCACAAGAGTAGTGTTAGGAGCTCTCTGGGAAGGAGGAAGCCACCAGGTCATGGGTTTAAGAATAAGTTAACTCATTTAATAGTTCAGATTCTAGAATACAAGTGGAACTCTCTTGAGTGCCCTGGATGTTCAGCCATGAGTGAATTGAGGAAAGAGATAAAGGGACCTACAACCTCGAGAGAAAATATGAAATCATAGATGTTTGTTAAAGAATTCAGCTTCAAAGGGAAAACGTTGCAGTCTATACATAAGATCTAAATGAAATCTAATGTAGTTTCCGTCGGCTGCGGCTGTAAACTCTCAGGTAGGAAACAGCCGTCTGGCAGCTGCACACTTTTCAGGGAGCACCTGTCAGTTTGAGGGGCTTTAGGGTGAAGTATTTGCTGTAATTAAAAAATAAGCAACATATGTGCCCTTGATAGGATGGGTACATGATCTCCCAAACCCACAACCCAGTCGAACCATGAGAAAAACACCACACAAAGCTGAATTCAGAAATAGCCTGCGAAATATCTTCAGCCCTCCTGTCAAGGCTGTAAAGTCTGAGAGACTGTCAGAGCCAGGAGGAGCCTGAGGACACGTGACCATGTGACATTAGGTAAAATCTAGGGAAACCTGGATATAGACTTACCAGAAAACAATGATTATTGAGTAAAACTAAATGTGTTGTTTCAGCTGAGCTTATGTGTTCAAGGGAGTTAGTGAACAAGAAAAAAACCCACAGAAACCTGAAAAAAAATTATTGATGCTTTTATTTATGCTTGCACACTATGCCTTTAAATTAATGAGTGAAACTGTGATATTTGCTAATTTCATTCTTCCCCAGTTACTCTCCACCATTACTAATTCAAGCTAGCTGGGTTCCTCATGATGATAGAGTATGGACATATAGTCTTGTTTTGATAAATTAGTTTTGATTTGTTCAGCAGATATTCATGAAAGTCGTCTTATATGTCAGACACTCTTGTAGGTATTGAGGACACATAGTTCCAAAATCGACTCCTCCTGGATCCTTTTTCTGCCTCTGCTGACAAGCAGCATAGTTGGCCATTATGAAATGACTGAAATGGAGAAGATGGGAGGACAGAGGAGGTGGCTAAAAACTGGAGAGTCACGTTCTTATGTTAAGGAATGGTTTCTACCTCTGTAAAAAGCTGGCTCACTGAAAGTTTCAACTTTAATGCATTGCCACGCACCAGTATTTCTTTACTCAAAAGCTGAAAGCTCTCAGCTTCAGGAGAGCCACCAATCTGGTCACAGCCCTTCTATGGGGCGGAGGGGTTGGGGTACAGCTTCCTCTGTTACTAGCTTTCACTCACTCTTGAAAGGACCTTGAATAGAATACCACGCGTGGAATGAAAATGAATAGGCTAGGAGCACCATCCACAGCACAGGCTTAAGGTGAACGGCCTCACTTCTGGGCTGGCTTTGAAGGACTCTGAAGATGGGAAGTGGTCCGGGAGCACCTGGGGCTACAGGACATTGATAATATGTTTAGTGTTAGAACCCACTTGAAGCAGAGCTTATAAACGAGAAGCAAGGTAATCATCGAGTAGATGTTTGCTGAAAGCCAGTTGCGATATTAGAATTCCTGTGCTGGTAGATAGGCTAGGATGGAGCCTCTTAGCTAGGGGGATGATGTCCTACCCTCAGACTGACATTGTAGAGACAGCCTCAGGAAAGTCGTATGTATGGATTTGCTGGAGGCTTTGGAGAACTGCATAGATGAGTAATTCTATTAGAATGTCCTAGGCCTGGAAGAATCACGAACTTTTAAAAAATTCTCTTTCATCAAAACCAGGAGATACCTCCTAATGACTATTATGATGGCCGTTGTTTTAAAAAGAAGTAGGAGGTAATAAGCATTGCTGAGGATGTTGAGAAATTGGAACCCTTGTGCACTGTTGGTGGGAATGTAAAATGGTATACCTGCTGTGCAAATCAATATGGAAGTTCTTCAAAAAATTAAATGTAGAATTACCATAGAAGCCAGCAGTTCCATTTCTGAGTATATATATCCAGAAGAAATAAAAGCAGGGGCTTGGATAGATATCTGCACACCCTTGTTCATAGGAGCATTATTCACAATAGAGAAAGCGTGGAAACAACCAAAATATCCATTGATGGATAAATGGATAAACGAATTGTGGTATATACGTTTAAAAGGAATATTATTTTGTCGTAAAAAGGAAGGACATCCTGACACATGCTGCATTATAGATGAGCCTTGAGACATTATGCTAAGTGAAATAAATCAGTTACAGAAGGACAAACCTTGTGTGATTCTACCTATATGAGGTACCTAGAGTAGTCAAATTATAGAGACAGAAAGTAGAATGGTGTCACAGGGGCTGTAAGAAGGAGAGGTGGAAAATTAATGTTTAATGGGCACAGGGTTTCTGCTTTGTAAGATGGGATAGTTCTGGAGATGGATGGTGGTGATTGTACAACAGAGTGAATGTACTTAATGCCATGGAACTGTACACTTACAAATGGTTAAAATGGTGACTTTTATGTGTATTTTTCCACAATAAAAAAATGCTTTTCAGATTTCATAGTCTCTTTTCCTGAGAAGAGTACAGCCTAGATGTGTAGTTACACTGTTAGGTGCTCAGAAGGTGAGTGAGTTGTCTCATGAGAGTGAAAACTGGAATCCTAGTATCCCGCCTGCTAGTCTCAAGCCTCCTGTACTGATTTGAAGGGCACGTGCTCTCTGGCTGTCGAAAGTACACTTTTTCCTTGCCTCTCTTGTCATTCCCAGGCACACACCCAGGTGCATGTACCCCCACACCCGAAGATGAGGTGGACACATGTTGTCTTCACCCTTGCCATCCTTTGGGCCTGCGGTTAGTTTCTCAGCTTCTGTGACTCCTCCATGCCCTGACAGATGGAATTGGCTCCTTCTCCTGCTGTATGTCTTCTTTGTGCCTATCCTCAACCCTTTTCTGCCCCTGAAACCTGTGGTACAATGGCTTGTTCACTTGTCTGTGTGCCCCCTGGATCATGGCTGTTCAAGGCAGGGGACACGTCCTGTCAACGGGGAAGCGTATGGTGGGCACTCAATATGCCATCTAACTGGCCGTGAGTATCCATGTAGTCAAGAGGGTAAAACTGAACCTTGTATTTTATTTGTGAGCTTTCTTCAAATTACTCAGAGCTGACCTCATTTACCTGTGGCCTCTACTAAGCAACAGAAACCAGAGTTACTGCCAGATCTGAAAACCTGTAACCCTGTCCAGCTCCAAGGGGAGATCACTGATAAGGAACAGGGTGCAGTTGTTAAGAGCATCAAGTGGCTCCATAGCCTGTGCATATCTGGTTTACTTGATAGTATTTCCAGGAGAAGAGAAGGTAAAGAAGGCTGCTACTTACACAAGACTCATGATGTCCCAGCCTCATGCATCTGTCTGGACTTAGATGGGCCCTGCTTCCTTGGGGTCTTCCAGTGGGTTGCAGTCAGACGGTGACTGGGGCTGGAGCCATCTGAGATGATTTCTTCACTCACTTGTTCGGGACAGCTGAAGCAGCTAGGGAGAGTCCTGAGCCCCCTCTCTTTTTCTCTCTCCCCCTTCCTCCCTACCTCTGTCACTATTGTAGTCTCTTCACACATGACCACCTTGGGCTTTCTCACACCATAGTGGTCGGTTCAGGGAAGTCATACCCCTTATGTGCTGGATAGCTTCGTCTAGACCAAATCTTCCAAAGACTAAAGAGATGGCTGAACGATCTTTGTGACGTGTTTTGGAAGTCTTACAATACTACTTCTGCCACATTCTAGTGGTATACTCAGAGCCAGCCCAGGTTCAGAGTGTGAGGGGACAGTATAGGGACCTGGATCCCAGGAGGTGTGATGTAGGAGAGAAGTTGAGGCATGCAGTCGATACAGGACTGCTGGTTCCATGGTTTGAACCCAGCACAGGCTGACTTTGAAGGTGGTCTTTCTCTTATGCTGCCTGTAGGAAAAGTGAACGGGAAGATATTAATATATAAATTCACTTATAAGTAAGACTTTTCTAATGAGTTTCATAATTTATTTGGGAAAAGCTCATACTATGATACTGGTTTATTATAAATAAGTACTGTATCTCCAGTACTTTAAGTCCTCAATGAGTAAATAGTCCTTTTAAAAAAAATTTTAAAGATGAGCAACTAGAAAAGACCACTTTTCAAGAAGAATATGCCTAACCCCACATTCCCTATGTATCTGTGCCATTCCCTAATGTTTCCAAATCTGTGACTGTAAACTGAGTCTTTTAGATATTGCCTGCATCAGCCAGGGAGGGTGGGCAGGCAGAGGGTTTACTTTGCTTGTTCATGCGCAACCAGAGCTCTGCTAAACAATAATATCATTCCAGAGAACTCTGGGCATTGTCATATTTTTAAAAGAGCATCTTCTTCCTGGTTATAGAAATGTGGTCATTTTTTAAAATCTGGGAAGTACATAATGAATAGGAAAATAAAAAGTATTCATCTCTTCACTTTGAGGTAACTACTGTTACAATTAGGTGTATTTCTTCTTAGTCACATTCAATACTTGTATTTCAACACTGAATTTTAATGAATAAATCCTGTGTACCTATATATATATAATACACAGGGTATAGAGAAAGATGGAATAAACACCACCTGTCAGACGCCCCCTTGAGAACTCTGTGCCAGTTTATGTCCCGTGGTTGTGCTCATCCCCCTGCTGTTAAAGATCCTGTGAAAAATATTCAGTGGTTGCATGAATGTTGCTGTGCAGTCTCTCAGCAGTGTCCAGCTCTTTGTGACCCCAGGGACTGCAACATGCCAAACTTCCCTGTCCTTCACCATCTCCCAGAGTTTGTTCAAACTCAGGTCCCGTGAGTCGGTGATGGCGTCCAAGCATCTTGTCCTCTGTTGTCCCCTTCTCCTCCTGCCTTAGACCTTTCCCAGCATCAGGGTCTTTTACAGTGAGCTCGCTCTTCACATCAGGTGGCCAAAGTATTGGAGCTTCAGCTTCAATGTCAGTCCTTCCAATGTATATGCAGGAGTGATTTCCTTTAGGATTAACTGGTTTGATCTCCTTGTAGTCCAAGGGACTTTCAAGAGTCTTCTCCTACACCACAGTTCAAAGCACCAGTTCTTTGGAGCTCAGCCCTCTTGATGGTCCAACTCTCATATCCATACATAACTACTGGAAAAACCATAGCTTTGACTAGACAGAACTTTGTTGGCAAAGTCCCTGCTTTTTAATATGCTCTCTAGGTTTGTCATAGATTTTTTTCCAAGGAGCAAGATTTTGGAGCCCAAGAAAATAAAGTCTGTCACTGTTTCCATTGTTTTCCCATCTATTTGCCATGAAGTGATGGGACCGGATGCCATGATCTTAGCTTTTTGAATGTTGAGTTTTAAACTTGATTTTTCACTCTTTCACCTTCCTCAAGAGGCTCTTCAGTTTCTCTTCACTTCCTTCCATAAGGGTAGTGACATCTGCATATCTGAGGTTATTGATATTTCTCCTGGCAATCTTGATTCCAGCTTGTGCTTCATCCAGCCCAGCATTTCACATGCTGTACTCTGCATATAAGTTAAATAAGCAGGGTGACAATATACAGCTTTGATGTACTCCTTTCCCAATTTTGAACCAGTCTGTTGTTCCATCATCTTTTAGGGTTTAAAACAGCTCAGCTGGAATTCTATCACCTCCACTAGCTTTGTTTGTAGTGATGCTTCCTAAGACCCACTTGACTTCACACTCCAGGATGTCTGGCTCTAGGTGAGTGAGCACACCATCATGGTTATCTGGGTCATTAGGATCTTTTTTGCAAGCCATCTTGAATTAATTTTTATATATGACTAACGTATGTGTCAAGGTATGCCACACTTATGGCAGAAAGTGAAGAAGAACTAAAGAGCCTCTTGATGAAAGTGAAAGAGGAAAGTGAAAAAGTTGGTTTAAAACTCAACATTCAGAAAACTAAGATCATGGCATCCAGTCCCATCACTTCATGGCAAATAGATGGGGAAACAATGAAAACAGTGAGAGACTATTTTGGGGGGGGGGCTCCAAAATCACTGCAGATGTGACTGCAGCCATGAAATTAAAAGACACTTGCTCCTTGAAAGAAAAGTTATGACCAACCTAGACTGCATATTAAAGAGCAGAGACATTACTTTGCCAACAAAGGTCTGTCTAGTCAAAACTATGGTTTTTCCAGTAGTCACATATGGATGTAAGAGAGTTGGATTATAAAGAAAGCTGAGCACCTAAGAATTGATGCTTTTGAACTGTGGTGTTGGAGAAGATTCTTGACAGCCCCTTGGACTGCAAGGAGATCCAACCAGTCCATCCTAAAGGAAATCAGTACTGAATATTCATTGGAAGGACTGATGCTGAAGCTGAAACTTCAATACTTTGGCCACCTGATGCGAAGAACTGACTCATTTGAAAAGACCCTGATGCTGGGAAAGATTGAAGGCAGAGGAGAAGGGGACAACAGAGGATGAGATCATTGGATGGCATCATCAACTCAATGGATATGAGTTTGAGTAAGCTCTGGGAGTTGGTGATGGACAGGGAAGCCTGGCGTGCTGCAGTCCATGGGGTTGCAAAGAGTCAGACATGATTGAGCAACTGAACTGAACTGAGCTGAAGGTATGAATCAAGGTTCAGTATTTTCTCTACTGGTAGACATTTGGTTCTGCATCATTTGTTTTTTTTTTTTTTTGCATCATTTGTTGATTGAATTATACTGCTGCTTTAGTCCATGATCTGAGTGTACATGTGTGAGTGTATTTCTGAATTGTATTCTGGTTTTATTGCGTGCTCAGTCCCTCAGTTATGTCCAACTCTTTTAGCCCCCATGGACTGCAGCCTGCCAGGCTCCTCTGTCCATGGGATTTTCCAGGCAAGAATACTGGAGTGGATTGCCATTTCTCTCTCCAGTTTTAATTGTATGTTGCTCAGTTGTATCCAACTCTTTGCAACCCCATGGACTGCAGCACGCCAGCTTTCCCTGTCCTTCATCATTCCCGGACTTTTCTCAAATTCATGTCCATTGAGTCGGTGATGCCATCCAACCACCTTGTCCTCTGTTGCCTTCTCCCCCTGCCTTCGATCTTTCCTGGCATCAGGGTCTCATTTCCCCTGAGCTGGCTCTTTGCATCAGATGGCCACAGTATTAGAGCTTCAGCTTTTTATTGTTTATGCCTATACTTATGCCAGTCTGTCTTGATTATGTTGTTTTATAATCTTAAAATCAGATAGTATAAGTCATACAATTTTTTTCTTCTTTTTCAAGATTGCCTAGCTATTTCTTTAGGAAAGTAAATTCTAGGTATCTAATAACAAACATTCAAAAGAACTTCAGGTACTAACTCCATTCATACATTGGTGAATGCCAAGTACCCAAATTGAGTGTAGTTAATGCTCTCATTTAGCTGGTTGGTGTCAGGAAAGAAGTTTTCTTGATAGTTCTTTTTTTAAAAGAACTCTGTAAAAACGTCGTAGCATCTTTTAAGTTAAGGCATTAATTAACTAGGAGAGGACTTAGTGATCCATCCACTCCTGCTTTGCTGTTAGCAGCAACTTCTGTTCTTCTTGTCAGGAGCACACGTGAATGGAAGCAATTTTCCTGTGGAATGATCAGGAGGTACGTAAACTAGATGACTGTCTGTCTGTATTTTTGTGCTAGAAAGTAATATTTTAAGGACATTTCTGATACACGTTTATAACTAAATGGAAGGTTTTAAAAATCAGTAGTCCATCATCCCTGCCAATTGATATTATCATGTCAATATCAATAGACAATAGACTATCAATAGACAACATCACTGCCAATTGGTATTATCATCCTGACAAGTTGCTTTTGTGTTTGCACAATAGTTCTTTGTCTTATGGTTCAGCTGTTATAAACAACCATTGAACTCTCAGCATCCAGGGTTTCCAGTATGAGGGGGGAAAAAATTCTAGACTTTAGGTATTTCTACTTTTGGAACCCATACCTAGGAGTGGAGGGGAGGAGGCATGAGTGCAGTCAAATAAACAAACAGAAAATCATCACCATTCTACAATTCTGAGCTACTTGTTCTTGCTGAGGCCAGAGAACTTGAAGAGTCCCAAACATCAGCCTGGAAGAGGATGAGCATGAACATAAGCTTGAACAAGGGCCCCCTGAGGGTGTCAGCGGAGTAACTAGGATGTTTAGGGACAGTGAGAAGGTGAAACTATGAAGAAATTGTCATTTTAGGGCATAAGAAAGTAATGTCTATGGCAGGGCCAAGGCCTCACATGGAAGGCAGGCTCCTAAGAGTTTCTGACTGCCAGGGATGGAACCTGAGGCAGCTACTGCACAGGTGGATGAGCAGGAAGAGCAGTGGGTTTTCTTCCATGAGCACTGGGGGTACTGCTGAACTGGGGTCCTTGGGGACCATGTGGAGAAGTACCACTTTGATGTGTAGTTAGGAGTGTAACTTAATGCCTATTAAAGCAGAAAAATTTTACCTAATATTAACTTAAAAGGTGCAGGTGATTGCAGTACCTTTGGATTTCAGCAAATTCAAGCTCCTCTTGGGGAGTATGAGTGGGAGGACCCTAAACACTTGCAGCTGACTTGTACCCTTTGATTAAAGGGAGACCAAAGTCTTGTTATTTCTCAATTCCTAGTATCCCAGGTTCTTCTCCATTTTAGTGAGAATCCATTGTAAACCATCAAAAGCATACGCTGTGTGTTATGCTGTTATGCTTGTGTCGTATGGTAGCGAAAGCAGTGAAAGAGGAGAGCCTCAGTGGGTCCCCTTGTACTGGCCTCCTTGAACTGCAGGAGGGTTGCCCACATTCTAGCAGCTGCTACAGCAGTGATCCCACGCCCTCAGCATAGACCCCCAACAGAGAAGACTGTGACTGATTCCTTGATTTCTAAGTTCCTGAAATCTTTTGAATATCATACATAGAATGTTGGAAAGCTGTTGAGTAAATTAGTGTGTTCACTTGCTGTAAGACAATCTTCAAGATCTAGAATGAAAGTATGTTCAGACCTATTTTAAATAATAAGTAAGAATATTTATTTACACACAAAAGAGCAGGAGTGGCCATGCTTATATTAAACAGAATAAACTTTAAGACGAAAATTGTTACTAGAGACAAAGAAGGACCTTTTATAATGATGAAATGGTTCAATCTTCAGGAAGATATAACAATTCTAAATATATGTGGACCTAGCAACAACACCCCAAATACATGAAGCAAAACTGACAGAATAAAGAGAGAGATAAACAGTTAAAAGCAGTGGTTGGATTGGACTTCCAAGGTGGTCCAGCGGTGAAGAATCTGCCTTCCAGTGGAGGGGATGCTGGTTTGATCCCTGGCTGGAGAACTAGGATCCCACGTGCCATGGGGCAGCTAAGCCTGTGCACCACAACTAAGACCTGGTGCAACCAAACCAATAAAAATTTTAAAAAAATAGTGGTTGAAGATGTTAGTATCCTACATTCAAAATGGATAGAAAACCAAGGCTGAAGATCAGCAAAGAAGTAGAAGACTTGAACAATACTATAAATCAGTTGGCATTTACTGTTTTAATTATTACAGTTGGATTTATGCCATTTACTCTTTTTCTATACATCTCATAGATTTTATGTTTCTCTACTCCTTTATGGCTTTATTTGCATTATGTGAATGTCTCTAGTGTAACATTTTAATTCCTTTAATGGTTTTTCACCATATTTTTTAGTTATTTGCTCTAGGACTTGCCATTATATCTTAGCTAATGGAGTCTATTTCAGACTTATACTAATTTAAATCCAGGTAGACATAGAAACATTACTCCTACACAGCTGCCATTGCTTCTTTCTTTCTTTCTTTTTTTTGTAATTTCTTATAACACCAGAAACATTTTGTATTGAGGTATAGCCAATTAACAATATCCTGGTAGTTTCAGGTGAGCAGCAAAGGGACTCAGCCATACATATACATGTAATTTCTTTCTTTATTATTGTTATACATGTTACATTTTGTATGTTACAAACCCAACGATATATTGTTGTAGCTTATAATAAAGATAATATATACTTTATATTATTTTATATCCCAAAGAAGCTTAGAAAACAAAGGAAGTCAAATACAGATTTATAGTGTTTTTTATGTTTCTTTTTAAAGAAATTATTTGGCTGTGCTGGGTCTTAGTTGCAGCACCTGGGATCTTCAGTCTTCTTTGTGGCAGGCTGGATTTTAGCTGTGGCATGCAGACTCTTAATTGTAGCATGTGGGATAGTTCCCTGAAACAAAGTGAAGTCGCTCAGTTGTGTCCGACTCTTTTCAGCCCCATGGACTGTAGCCTGCCAGGCTCCTCCATTCATGGGATTTTCCAGGCAAGAATACCAGAGTGGGTTGCCCTTCCCTTCTCCAGGGGATCTTCCCAACCCAGGGATCAAACCCAGGTCTCCTGCACCGCAGGCAGACTCTTTACCGTCTGAGCTACCAGGGAAGCCCCCAGACCAGGGGCCAACCCCAGGCCTCCTGCATGGGCAATGTGGAGTCTTAGCCACTGGTCTGCAGAGAAGTCCTTGTTATGTTACTTTCTTATTTACCATTTCTCATTTTCTTCATTTGTTCCTGTGGATCAAGTTACCATCAAGTTATCATGTTCTTACTCGGTAAAACTTTGCTCACTCACATATCCTTTGTGCTGTCCTTATCAAATTTATTACTATATGTTATATATATGTATGTATATATATATATAATGTATACTATATAATGCTGTATGTTATTGATCCAACAATACAATAATGTACATTCAGTACCTTTTCAAATCAGCTAAGATGAGAAAGGACAATATATTTTCATTTCCACTGACTTTTATAATGACACAGTTACCTCTGTCATTACTGGAGTGTGTGTGTGTGTATGTGTATGTATTCAAAATACCATCTGAATTTACTTGCTTTCATCTGAAGAACTTCATTTAATGTTTATTGTAAGCTATGTCTGTTCTCAGTTCTCTTCAGTTTTACTTATCTGGGAATGTCTTTGTTTTGCCTTCATATTTGAAAGATAGTTTTGCTGGATGTAAGATTGTTGCTTGACAGTTTCTCCTTTAAGAACTTTGACTGTATTACTCCACTGCTTTCTGGCCTCCACTATTTTGCTGAGAAGTCAGTTGTTAATCTTACTGGACTTTGTTGTCAGTTGTTTTTCTCTTGCTTCTTTCACAATTTTGTCTTTGAGCATTTTACCATCATGTGACTGGGTGTGGATATCTTTGTGTTTGTCTTATTGGAGTTTTTTGAGCTTCCTGGATGTGTAGATTTTTTTAAAAATCACATTTGGTAAGTTTCAGCTATTTTTCCTTGAATATTTTTTCTGACACTTTCTTTTCCTCTGATAATCACATTATATCTATTGATATTGTTAATGATGTCCCACATTTCTCTGAGGTGCTGTTGATTTTTCTTTGTACCTCTCTCTCTCTTTAGTTCTTGTTCTCTGCTAGTGTTTTCCAGAATGTATAATCTTTATCAATATATCTTCAAGTTCACTGATTCCTTCTTCTGCCAGGAAGTTCAGATCTGCTATTGATTTTTTCATTCTAGTCATTTTACTTTTCAACCCCAGAATTTACAGTTGGCTTTTCAGTTTTTTAAAAATAATTTCTGTCTATTTGATACTCTATTTGATGATGAGTTGTCATCATGTCTTTCTTTACTTCTCTGAGCATGATTTCCTTTAGTTATTTGAACATATTTTTAATAACTGGTTTGAAGTTTTTGTTATGTCTAAAATCTGAAAACTCTCATGGGCAGTTTTGATGCTTGCATTCCCCCCTTTAAATGATATTTGTAATATAGTGCATGTTTTCTTGTTTGTTTGGTGCATCTTGTAATTTTTTTCAGTTAGAGATTATTTTTTTATTATTACCTGGTTATATCATCTCTTCAGTAGTTCTTTTCCAGAAGTTTTATACTTAGTGCAAGAAAGACAAATACTACTAAAGCACTGATACAGTGCATTTTGTACTGCTTGCTGTTTTAGGCATAACAAAAGGGAATATATACATTATATTTTGCTTATCAATTTATTCATCCATTGATAGACATGTGGATTCTAATGGCTTTTTGGCTATTGTGAATAATGCTACTAAGAACATAAATGTACACATACTTGTTCAAATCTGTGCTTTCAGTTTTTATGGATATAAACCCAGAAGGGGAATTGCTGGATCCATATGCTAAGTGTATATTTAACTTTTTGAGGAAGTTCCATTCTGTTTTCCACAGCAAGTGTACCATTTTCCATTCTCACCAGCAATCAGCAAGGGTTTCAGTTTCTCTGCATCTTTACCGACACTTGCTGTTTTCTGGATTTTTGTTTGTTTTGATAGTAGCCGAAAAATAATGGGTGTAGGTAGTATCTCATCATCGTTACAATTTGCGTTTCCCTAATGATGAGTGATTTTGAGCAGCTCTACATGTGCTTACTGGCTATTTGTATTCTTCTCTGGAGAAACATCTATTCCAATCTCTTCCCTATTTTTGAAATGGATTTTGTTGTTGTTGTTACCTCATGATAGTTTTGTGGATACCGAGACATTTTAAGTAATATGTGGTAGCAACTCTAGATGCATATTCTCCTAACCCCGCAAACTGTTGTTTATTTGTTTAGTGACTTAGAGTACTTTGATAAAGTATATTTATCCATTTATCATTCCCCCGCAATGTGAAGTCTCTGATGTCACTCCTCAGAGGGGATAGCCTTGAATATGTGCACCTTTACCCTGGGATGACAGTGGTCATCCACCTGGCAACGGGCAATCTTTGACCATCTCTTACCCTGATTTCTTTGTTGTCTGCCTCATTGGGTACTACACCCAGATCTACTAATTGCTGGCTAGTTGCTGTACTGTTTTTGACAATGCTGCAATGCATAAATTGCTTTACAACCTTATCCTGTTAAATTCAGGCAGATTTACTTGTTGAGAACAGTTAGTGGGTGGGGGTGGTAGCCTCTGATCTTCTCTTCTTGCCTCTCCAGATGTAGGATCTTCACCCTACATTTATCCTCATGTTTGGGACAGGATGATCAGGGCCTGCCATGCCTAAGGTAGAGTCTCCACCCTAAAAGTAGGGACTGAGTGAAGGAAGTGAGCCTCCAACCCGCTGGATGGATTAACCAGATATTTAATCTCTTCAACTTGAAGTTGGAAGGGATTGGAAGTGCTGGAGGCCTGCTCTTCTGGTGACTGAGAGCTGAGAGGGGAAGGAGCCCTGTCTTTTGGTCACACCAGCCTGGAGTGGAGCTTCTGCCCAGCTGAGCTGCAGCAGGGAGAGAAGTGGGTCTTGGCTCATGTGCTAAAGACTCACTGTTCTTACTGAGATTTTATTGATTTTCTTGAAAAAATATTTCTTCATTTGCTGTACCCTCTTGGGACAATTTCCAGAGACTTTATTTTATTTTATTTTTACTGCTGTATTTACCAGTCATGGTTGTTTTGCTAAGGAACTATCCATGAGGTTCCTCATACACTGTATTTGAAAGTGGGCTTTATGGCCTTTCATTTTTAGATAAACAGCATGCATTTTTTAGGTACAGGGACACCTCCTTTCTTATGAAGATGTCTGTTTATTTACTCAGGCTGTGCCGAGCCCCAGTTGTAGCCCACGGGCCCTGCAGCCTTTGCTGGGCCAGCAGGATCTTTAGTTGTGTATCATGTGACGGGATCTTAGTTCTCTGACCAGGGATTGAACCTGGGCCTCCTGCATTGGGAATGTGGGGTCTTAGCCACTGGACCACCAGGAGAGACCCTGCATCTTTTGTTGTTGCTGTTACTTTTAATTTTACATAGGTATGTGTGTGAGCTTCCCTGATGGCTCAGCAGGTAGACAATCTGCCTGCAGTGCCAGAGTTATAGGAGAGGCGGGCTCAGTCCCTGGGTTGGGAAGGTCCCCTGGAGGAGGGCATGGCAGCTCCCTCCAGCATTCTTGCCTGGAGACTCCCAAGGAGCCTGGCAGCTACAGTGCATGGGGTCATGAAACTGCAGACTCGACTGAAGCACCTGAGCACGCATGCATGTATGTGTGTGTATCACCTAATGAGCTGGTAGTCTTCCTTTAATGAGGTAAACGCAGATGAATGACTGATTTTTAAATTGTATTTTTAGTGAAGTATAGTTGATCTATAATATTAGTTACACTCGTACAACAGTGATTCACAAAATTTTTTTATTTTAAATGGGTGCATAGTATTCTTTTTAAAAAAAAATCAAAATAAAATTGACATGTAACATTATATTAGTTTCAGTTTACTGCATGATTATTTGATATATGTATACATTGTGAAATGATCACTACAATAAGTTAGTTAGCATTTATCACCACACATGGTAACAATTTTCCCCTGTGATAAGACTCTTTAAAATCTACTCTTAGCAGCATTCATATACAATATAGTATTATCAACTATAGTCACCATTGTGTCTCTAGGACTTATTTATTTTATGGCTGGAATTTTGTACCATTTGACCCCCTCCACCCATTTCCCCCATCCCTTGCCTATGGCCACCACCAATCTTTTCTTTGTATATGTGAGTTTGGTTTTTTAAAAATTTTTTAAAGTCCTAATGGAGTTGACTTATTATATTAATTTCAAGTGTTCAACAAAGTGGTTCAGTTTTATATATATATGTGTTTTTCAGATTATTTTACATTATATTACATAAGATTATTACCTATACTTATTATTGTATAAGGTTATTACAAGATATTGAATATTATTCTGTTATACAGTAAATTCTTGTTGCTGACCTGTTTTATATATAGTAATGTGTATCTGTTAATCCCATCCTCCTTGTTTATCTGCCTCTCCCTTTCCTCTTTGGTAACCATCAGTTTGTTTTCTAGTCTATGAATCTGTTTCTGTTTTGTTTATAGATTCATTTGGATTATTTTTAGATTCCACATATAAGTGATATTGTATAATTGTTTGTCTTTATCTGACTTCCTTCACTTAGTATGATAATCTCTAGGCCCATGAGTTGCTGCAAATGGCAATATTTCATTCTTTTTAATGGCTGAGTAATATTCCATATGCAAACACATGTATTCCCATACACCACACATCTTTATCCATTCATCTGTTGATGGATACTTAAGTTGCTTTCATGTCTTGGCTATTGTAAATAGTGCTACTATGAACATTGGGGTGAATGCATCTTTTCAGATTAAAGTTTACATCTTTCCCAGTATATAACAAAGAATAGGATTGCTGGATCATATGATAGCTCTAGTTTTAGTTCTTTAAGGAATTGCCATACTGTTTTCCACAGTGGCTGTACCAATTTACATTCCCACCAACAGTGTAGGAGAGTTCTCTTTTCTCCGCATCCTTTCTAGCATTTATTGTTTATAGACTTTTTGATGATAACCATTCTGACTGGTTTGAGGCAATACTTCATTGTGGTTTTGACTTGAATTTCTCTAATAATTAGTGATATTGAGCATCTTTTCATGTGCATGTTAGCCATCTGTATGTCTTCTTTGGAGAAATGTCTATTTAGATTTTCTGCCCATTTTCTGATTAGGTTGTTTTTTGATATTGAATTGTATAAGCTGTATATTTTGGATATCAGTCTTTTTTTTTTTGGTTGTATCATTTGCAGATATTTTCTTCCATTCCATAGGTTGTCTTTTTGTTTTGTTGATGGTTTCCTTTGCTGTGCAAAAGTTTTTAAGTTTGATTCAGTACAGTTTGTTTATTTTTGCTTTTATTTCTTTTGCCTTGAGAGCCTGAGCCAATAAACTATTTTTACGATTTATATCAGAGAATGTTTTGTCTGTGTGTTCTCTTTCATGAGTTTTATGGTGTCATGTCTTATATGTAGGTCTTTAAGGCTTTTTTTTTTTTTTTTTAAATTTTGGTCATGCCACAGAGCATGTGGTATCCTATTTCTCTGACCAGGGATTGAACCCACACTGCCTGTGTTGAAAGCACAGAGTCTTAACCACTGGACCACCAGGGAAATCTCTTTAATCCATTTTGAGTTTATTGTTTGTATATGATGTGAGGGAGTGTTTTGCTTTCATTGATTTATGTGAGGCTGTCC
Organism: Cervus elaphus; assembly: GCF_910594005.1. NCBI lineage: Eukaryota > Metazoa > Chordata > Mammalia > Artiodactyla > Cervidae > Cervus > Cervus elaphus. The sequence goes on from NC_057847.1 coordinate 2,883,170, forward strand.
AGCTTTCCAAGCACGATTTGCTGAAGAGAATGTCTTTTCTTCATTGTATATTCTTGCCTCCTTAGTTGAAGGTTGATTGCCCCTGAGTCTGTAGGTTTATTTCTGGACTTTGTGTCCTGTCTCATTGATCTGTGTTTGTGCCAGTACCACACTGTCTTAGTTACTGTAGGTTTGTAGTATTGTCTGAAGTCTAGGAGGATTATGCCTACAGCTTAGTTTTTCTTCTTCAGGATTGCTTTGACACTTCTATCTTTTTCTCTTTCTTTCTTTAAGATTTCACATGTAAGTAAGGACATGCTCTAAAATGGCCACAACACTTTTGGGAAATTCAACCAGGATTCTGTATTAATAGTTGATAGTTGTTCTGCAGTATTCACTGCAGGGCATTCTTAGGCTCGGCTATATTTTCAGACATGTAGGACACCATGGGCCACATTCATATCAGGCACATTCAGAAGGACATGGGACAGGAGCCAGTGTCAGGCCCTCTGTCTTGGAGCCCGATAGCAGAGGCAGAGCTATAGGGTGCTGTTTAAGGGTGCTCTTTAAGGGTGAGGTTTCAGGCTTAGAGGCAGAACTGCAGCAGGCGGTGCTCAACTGCCCATCCTTACAAGCCTCATGCTCCCCAGTGTAAAATCGTAGATGAAGAACTCCCAGACCCTCAAAGAGCTGTGCCTGTTCCCAGAGGGGTTGCACTAAGGGGGAGCTCAGGTGATAATCTCTAGCAGGTGTTCACACTCCTCCAGTTAGGTGCCATTTGCCCATCAGGGGTCATTTTTACCCTGTTACCCCTCAGAAAGTGGACCATAAGTCACATTCTCATGTAGTAAGTGAAGAGGTTTTGTTACTTTGTTATCTACAGCAGTCCAGCTGGTTTTGCCAGTTACCCCATGCTGTCCTTTATAGCAGCCTTTTTTCCATCTAACATCATGTGTTGTGTTTAGTCACATCTCTTTTAATTTCCTGTCATCTGCAAAAGTTGTCTTTCATGACATTGCCGATTTCAAAGAGTACAAGCCAGCTGATGTATGGACCATCTCACAATTTCCTTGTGATTAGATCAGGTGATGCACTCTGGTAGGAGCTCTGAAGACATAATGTTGTACCCTTCTCGGTACACCCACAGGAGGACACAGTGTGGCTTGTCCCACTGCTGATTGTGTTAAACTTGACTTTGACCATTTGGTTACGGTGATGTTCATCAGAGACTTGCATGCTGTGCGTGCAAGCTGCTTCAGTCATGTTTGACTCCTTACGACCCTATGGACTGTAGCCTGTCAGGCTCCTCTGTCCATGGGATTCTCCAGGCAAGAATACTGCAGTGGGTTGCCATTCCCTTCTCCAGGGGATCTTCCTGACCCAGGGATCAAACCCACATCTCTTACGTCTCCTGCATTGGCAAGCAAGCTCTTTACCACTGGTGCCACCTGGGAAGACCAAAGATAACTTTATCTCTTGTGATTATAAAACTGGTGGAGGTGATCCATGGAGACTGCGTGAGAATCCATCCCTTAGCAAGCTTTCATTCACCCATTTTAGTATCCACTGATGGTTCTTGCCTGCATAAGTTTTTACTGTGATGTTGCCAAGCGGTGCTGTTTGAACTAGACCATTCCTTCTACTTCATCATTACATACTGATCTCTTTTTTAAGGTACTTTTTAAATACCTGGAGCTCTGCTTCTCAGTGAAACAGGTTGGCTTCCTGTGTTCATTATACCAAATTACTGAAAATTAAAACATCCAAACAGAATTAGGTATTTTAATCTGAAGTGAAAAAAGCCTCTTGGACTAGGAGCATTTTGACATACCTGAAGAAGAACAAGAGGAGGGATGGATGTGACGAGGGCCTGGACAGCTGCTCCCATCTCTGCCTGCGCTGGCATGCGTGAATATAGGAGGGTAATCTAAGGGAGTGAAACAGAAAGCTCTGTGTACAGTGTCAATCATTCAGTGAGTGTGAGGGTCTGCTTTCAGCCATTTTCACGTGGTTTCAAAAAGAGCCATGTGACAAAGCTTCCACATTATGAACATTGAGTAACCTGTTTAAGTAGCAAGTCATTAAACCTTATGCTAGTAAAATTATCATACACATGGGTTTCTGTAAATGCTTGAGAGAATTGTACTTTGAAGAGCAAATCTCATTTGAAATCAACATATAAAATGTTACTCCAAAGAATATTTGTCTCTAGGTGACATGTTGAGCCAGAAAACCCTACAGTTTATAAAGATTTTATTTGTTTGGATTGGCTTCCTCTTTTCAGTATGTAGCTTGTAAGCCTCTCACTTCATACTTTCCTGACATGTTTATCTCACTCTTTTACAGGTACCTCCTACTTAACAGATATTGTATGGTGGGCAGGAACAATTGCAAGTAAGTACTCTTTGGTGAAAAGCTTGGTCTTTGTAAGATCAGTCATTTGTCTGGCAGGGTTGGGTGGAGGTGGTGGGTTGAGCTTAGCTTGTTCTCTGGAATGAGGACCAAGAGGGTGGGGGGTGATGGAGGGCGAGGGTAGAGGCTCCTGCTGCCTGAAACTAGCCCTGAATTTTGTCCAGGTCAGAGTGCCCTGGGTCTGAAGAAATTAAGGCAGCTCTTGCTTCCTCATCTGTGGTTAGTCTGTGGGCATCTGGTGAACTTTAGCTCAATGTCATTGGTTTTACAAAGGAGAGTTTCTTCACTCAGCCTTAACAGAGGTCATGTGTTATAAAATTAGACTTCAGAACTTTAAATATGTAAAGAAAAATTTTGTTAGATATTTCAGATATATCTTGAGGTCTATTTGTCACATGTTGTCTTTAGGCAAGAAATTTTCTGGCAGATGTTGCTTTATTGAAGAACTCATGTTTGAGCTTTATCTTGCAGCCCCAGACACAGTCCTGTGCAGGCAATAGTGTTTCCACTGGATGTGCCAGCAGTATGTCACTGGAATGTATCCCAGGTCACTTGAAGGGACAGGGAAAGCTCTATATGATCTGTCTTAAAACAGGGATATGTTAAGAAGAAAGTGGATATACACTTTTACTGCATCCACTTCAGTCACCATTGGTTAAGTTGGGAATTTTCGTAGCAAGTTGAAGCTACTCCACTGACTAATTGGGCCAGTGATAGGTAGTACTGGGCCTGCTGTCCTTTGCCCTCAGGACTCTTAAACATGCAAACAGTGTCCCATATATCCTTCCTCACCTGGAATGGGAAAGAAGCCCTTTCAGAGCACAGTCTTGCAAAATTCAACTCTGTGATAATGCTCAAAGAGAGTTTTGTAATTGCAGTGACATCCTTGTGATTCTCTTGACAGTGGCTGTTGGCCAGATTGGAAACTTCCTGGCTTACACAGCGGTCCCCACGGTCCTGGTGACTCCTCTGGGTGCCCTTGGAGTGCCATTTGGGTGAGAACTGGGATTCTGTGTTTTGGTTTTTTTTGTGTGTGTGTGTTTTGGTTTTTAATGTGTAGTTTAGGTATAAGAAAACTTTTCATTTTAAATGTTTTTGTTAAAATAATAAAAGAAAAAGTAACTGAAGTTAGATCTTTAGTATTGCACTTCTAGGGGTAATTTTATCCCTTCAGATTTAGTTGTGTGAATTATTAACCTTCTCTTAGACATTTGCTTTAGTATATTTCAAATTCTAACTTATTCATGTTTACAAACATGATACTATTACTCTCCTGATCTTTCTCTAGAGGACTTCCTAGAGATTGGAATCATCCTAGCTCCTTGGCAAGTGATTCTAAGAAATCAGTAAGCAAAACTGCCAGTTGGTGTTTTATTTATTTTATTTGGTGTTTTATTTACCATCTCCTACTGGATGGTAGGCAGTCCCCTACTTCAGGAAGTTATTGAGGTTGGGATAAATAACACCTGGCCTCCAGTGAGTATGAAAAGGATTCGTTACTCACAACAGTCAATAGTAAATGTATCATTCAAGGAGAATGGCTCTGGTTTGATCTGGAGTAGAACAGGAACAATGCAGGGCGTTGAGTTTTTATTACAGTTAGGAGGTAAGCCAGGTAGAGTCCCATGCTCAGGCTAGGGTTTGCATGCTTTGAAATTTTAGTGCCAAGGGACTGAGTATGCTGGGGCCTAACATTATAAGCTCTCCTTTTTATGAGGTTGTTCAGATTTGAGACAAAAGGGAAAAGAGAGGATTGGGAACATGAAAGCTACCAGCCACCACAAATGGGGTCTTTCTCTTTTGAAAATGATTTTGTGAGACAGTTGTTAAATATATTAACAGAGGATCCCCAACCCCCATGCCACGGACTGGTAGCAGTCCTTGGCCTGTTAGGAACCTGGCCGCAAAGCACGAGGTATGCAGTGAGCGAGCAAGCGAAGCTTCATGTGCTGCACCCCATTGCTCCCCATAACTTGCATCGCCTGCATCATCCTGCCTGTCACTCCCATTATTGCCTGAACCATCATTTGCCACCTCACCGCCCATCCCCATCCATCGAAAAATTGTCTTCCATGAAACCAGTCCTTGGTGCTAAAAAGGTTGAGGACTGCTATATTAACACATATCCTTTTGTGAACCTATTTATATTATTTTACCTTTGAAGAAATTGTTAATAAACAGAGATAAAATAGAAGTGAAATAGAATCCAAGTTTCTAACTCATTGATATATTGGTATGCTGCTGTGTTCCAGACAGAACTACAGATACTTGCAGAGAAATGTATCTGTGATAGATGTAGTTAATTTAAAGTCACTTAGGCTTTAAGGTTCTATGGCCTAAAAAATACAAAAGCATTTTCCAACATGTCAACCTTTGAAAATGCATTTGTAATGTATTTTTCTAATCCAAACATATCCTTAGTATTACATGTGGCTTAGTGTCACTTTTCATTTTGGATGACCCTGAAAAGCTTGGATTACATGAGTGGTGCTGTCATTGGGAAATCACTGCTTCAGCTTTTCAGAGCCCAGCCTCACTGTCTGTTCCCTGAAAAATAATCAGGCAAATAGATAACCCAGCTATGTGATCTTTGCATATTTAAGGTGCATATATTAAAATGCCTTGTTTCATTAATTTCCAAAGAACTATTCTTATGGACTTTGATAATTAGGTCTCCTAATCAGAAATCAGAGAAGGCGATGGCTCCCCACTCCAGTACTCTTGCCTGGAAAATCCTATGGATGGAGGAGCCTGGGAGGCTGCAGTCCATGGGGTTGTGAAGAGTCCGACACGACTGAGCAACTTCACTTTCACTTTTCACTTTCATGCACTAGAGAAGGCAGTGGCAACCCACTCCAGTGTTCTTGCCTGGAGAATCCCAGGGATGTGGGAGCCTGGTGGGCTGCTGTCTATGGGGTCGCACAGAGTCAGACACGACTGAAGCGACTTAGCAGCAGCAGCAGCAGCAGCAGCAACCAGAAATGTTCACTACTCTAAGTCTTCAGGAGATGTTTCCCAAAGAAGTGTGTGAAATGGCATTCTGGATTAAAAGAGTGCTTTCAAATCAGGATCCCAATAAAATATTTTTTAAAAATAAGAAAACTAAAATTAATTTGGAAAAACCAAATATATCAGTATGTAGATACGTATGTATATATATTTTAAAAACAGTTCTGTTTTTGTTAATGGAATGAGGTTGCCAGAATTATATAGAAATAGAAATGAATATAGAAATAGAAATGAAAAGAACGTGGCACTGGGAAAAAAGATGTCTGTCATCAGTGAAATAGAATAGAGGGCCCCCAGAGAGGTCCACTTTTCCCTGCAGTGGTTTAATGTATGATAAAGTAGTAATCATCACAGCATAGTACTTTTTTTTTCTTTTTTTAGCATAGTACTTTTTAAAAGGCTTTTAAAAATGCTTTATTTGGAATTAATTTCCAAATTATAAGAAAATGCAAGGTTAAGAACAATAATCAAAATGATATTCATATTCCCCCACCCAGACACACTGATTACTAAATTCTATCCCACTTTCTCCATCATTTGCTTTCTCTATATTAGCATTTTTCAACCTTATTATCAACCTAGGGGCCAGGTAATTCTTTGCTTTGAGGGTCCAGTCTGTGCTTTGTAGGGTGTTTAGCAGCATTCCTGGCTTCCACCCACCAGATACCAATAGCTCCTCTTCCCCAAAATGTCTTTGGACATAAGAAAATGTCACCTTGTGGGGCAAATCAGCCCTGTTTGAGAAGCACTGTTCTATTATGAATGTGATGTTTGTTTTGTTTTTTGGATTTTGTTTTTGATCCTTATGAGATTAGTTACATTTGTCATGATCCTTTACCCTTAAACACTTTGATTTGTGTTTCCTGAGACTAGAAACATCTTCTTCATAACAATGGTATAATCATCAATTTTGATAGATTTCACTTTATTTTAATGTTAAATGTATCTCTGTGATCTGCCCTCCCCATTCCAATTTTGTTCATTGAGCCATTATAGTTATTATAGTTATTATAGCCAATATAGTTATTCTATGCTATTATCCTTTATACCATTATTTTTCCCTCTAGTGAATGATCTAGTATAGCAAGAGCAGCATGTAGTTGTATATCTCAAGTTTAAAAAAGAGAGTTTCTTATTCTTTAAAAAAAAATAGTGTTGGGAAACTGGTAAACAATTTGTAGGGACATCAACTTAAATCCTAATCATAGCACCATCAAAATATGATCTAACTGAACTAAGCATTATGTACAAGATGGCCATCAAGTGTGAGATACACCAATGAATGGTTTGTTGACACTACGTTCAGTGACTGATTTGTGTGATCACATGCTGTGTGATCAGTCTGTTGAGGTGTGTCGCCTCACTCAGCAGTGCAGGGTGTGCTGAGTAAAGCCGCAGTGAGCTCTGTGTGTTAGCTAGCATCCCATTAATACCTGCCTGTCTGTGACATGTAGCTACAGATAACTTGTGTCTGGTTTTCACTGAATAAATCTGCATCTCTTGCACAACCCAGAGTAAGTTATGTAGAGATTTAATCTATGAAGGAGGAGAAAAAAAGTTTAGCTATGTACCAAGAGTTTATGGCCTATGTAGAAGAAAACTTTTAATGTGTTTCATACCTTAGAAGGTTAAGAAGTTTCAAACATTTGAAGCAATAAAAATGAAAAGGTTGATTTTCTACATTGAGAGGTAAAATAAGAAGGTTGGGGAAAAGATTTCAACAAATATGACAGTAGTTAAAGTGTGATATAAAGAATTTCTTAAATTGACCAAAATAATATGAAATCCCAATAGATAAAATGACAAAGGTTGAAAAGTGCCACTTTTATACATATGAAAATAAATTTATTCCACTAATGTTAAGCCACATTTTCAATAAAATGCACATAAGCAAAAGTATATCATAAACATCAAAAACATGTAGGTACTGAATGGAAGAAGAGTAACATAATATCTCACTGTAGTAAAGCTAGTCTCAATTTGACATGTATTCTGATAAGCCTCAGAGAAAGCCTTAGGAAAATAACTTTTAAAAAAGTATAGTGAAAAAAATCATTAAAGGAATTAAAATGTCACACTGTAAATATTCACTTAATGCAGAAGAAAGTAATGGAGAATAGGAAATAAAAAAGACATTAAACATAGAAAACAAAAAGTAAGATAATCTAACTCTCTCAGTAAAAACATTGACTGTCAGTGAGCTAAACAATCCAATTAAAAGGCAAAGATTGTCAGGCAGGTTTAAAAAAACAAGATCCAATTATATGCTTTCTACTTCAGACATAGTTTAGATTCAGAGATACAAATAGATTGAATATAAGAGAAAGGAAAAAGATATATTTTGCCAATAGTAACTATAAGAAAGTTGGAGAGGCTGTGGATCAGATAAAATAGATTATAAAACAAAACAAATGTAAATATCAAAGCTAAAATTGTAGAACTCTTAGAAGAAGTGAAGTGAAGTCGCTCAGTCGTGTCTGACTCTTTGTGACCCCATGGACTGTAGCCTACTAGGCTCCTCAGTCCATGGGATTTTCCACGCAAGAGTACTGGAGTGGGTTGCCATAATCTTAGAAGAAAACAGATATAAATCTTTATGATCTTGGATTAGGCAATGGTTTCTTAGATAAGAGATAACCTACACATGGACATCACCAGAGGGTCAATACCAAAATCAGATTGATTATATTCTTTGCAGCTGAAGATGGAGAAGCTCTATACAGTCAACAAAAACAAGACCAGGAGCTGACTGTGGCTCAGATCATGAACTCCTTACTGCCAAATTAAGACTTAAATTGAATAAAGTAGGGAAAATCACAAGACCATTCAGGTATAACCTAAATCAAATCCCTTATGATTATATAGTAGAAGTGACAAATAGATTCAAGGGATTAGATCTGATAGACAGAGTGCCTGAAGAACTATGATGGAGGTTCCTGACATTGTACAGGAGGTGGTGATCAAGACCATCCCCAAGAAAAAGAAATGCAAAAAGGCAAAATGGTTCTCTGAGGATGCCTTACAAATAGCTGAGATAAGAGAAGTGAAAGGGGAAGGAGAAAAGGAAAGATATACCCATCTGAATGCAGAGTTCCAAAGAATAGCAAGGAGAGATAAGAAAGCCTTCCTAAGTGATCAATGCAAAGAAATAGAGGAAAACAATAGAATGGAAAAGGCTAGAGATCACTTCAAGAGAATTAGAGATACCAAGGGAACATTTCATGAATGGATGGACACATTTAAGGACAGAAACGATATGGACCTAACAGAAGAAGAAGATATTAAGAAGAGGTGGCACGAATACACGGAAGGACTCTCCAAAAAAGATCTTTTTTTTTTTTTAATTTCCACTACCCATATTTTATTTTAGTTTTTTTCCATTTATTTTTATTAGTTGGAGGCTAATTACTTTACAATATTGTAGTGGTTTTTGCCATACATTGACATGAATCAGCCATGGATTTACATGTGTTCCCCATCCCGATCCCCCCTCCCACCTCCCTCTCCATCCCATCCCTCTGTGTCTTCCCAGTGCACCAGCCCCGAGCACTTGTCTCATGCATCCAACCTGGGCTGGTGATCTGTTTCACCCTTGATAGTATACTTGTTTCAATGCTATTCTCTCAGAACATCCCACCCTTGCCTTTTCGCACAGAGTCCCAAAGTCTCTTCTGTACATCTGTGTCTCTTTTTCTGTTTTGCATATAGGGTTATTGTTACCATCTTTTAAAATTCCATATATATGTGTTAGTATACTGTATTGGTCTTTATCTTTCTGGCTTACTTCACTCTGCATAATGGGCTCCAGTTTCATCCATCTCGTTAGAACTGATTCAAATGAATTCTTTTTAATGGCTGAGTAATATTCCATTGTGTATATGTACCACAGCTTCCTTATCCATTCGTCTGCTGATGGGCATCTAGGTTGCTTCCATGTCCTGGCTATTATAAACAGTGCTGCGATGAACATTGGGGTGCACGTGTCTCTTTCAGATCTGGTTTCCTCAGTGTGTATGCCCAGAAGTGGGATTGTTGGGTCATATGGCAGTTCTATTTCCAGTTTTTTAAGGAATCTCCACACTGTTCTCCACAGTGGCTGTACTAGTCTGCATTTCCACCAACAGTGTAAGAGGGTTCCCTTTTCTCCACACCCTCTCCAGCATTTATTGCTTGAAGACTTTTGGATACCAGCCATCCTGACTGGCATGTAATGATACCTCAATGAGGTTTTGATTTGCATTTCTCTGATAATGAGTGATGTTGAGCATCTTTTCATGTGTTGGTTCGCCATCTGTATGGCTTCTTTGGAGAAATGTCTGTTTAGTTCTTTGGCCCATTTTTTGATTGGGTCATTTATTTTTCTGGAATTGAGCTTCAGGAGTTGCTTCTATATTTTTGAGATTAATCCTTTGTCTGTTGCTTCGTTTGCTATTATTTTCTCCCATTCTGAAGGCTGTCTTTTCACCTTCCTTATAGTTTCCTTTGTTGTGCAAAAGCTTTTAAGTTTCACTAGGTCCCATTTGTTTATTTTTGCTTTTATTTCCAATATTCTGGGAGGTGGGTCATAGAGGATCTTGCTGTGATTTATGTCGGAGAGTGTTTTGCCTATGTTCTCCTCTAGGAGTTTTATAGTTTCTGGCCTTGCATTTAGATCTTTAATCCATTTTGAGTTTATTTTTGTGTATGGTATTAGAAAGTGTTCTAGTTTCGTTCTCTTACAAGTGGTTGACCAGTTTTCCCAGCACCACTTGTTAAAGAGGTTGTCTTTTTTCCATTGTATATTCTTGCCTCCTTTGTCGAAGATAAGGTGTCCATAGGTATGTGGGTTTTTCCCTGGGCTTTCTATTTTGTTCCATTGATCTATATTTCTGTCTTTGTGCCAGTACCATACTCTCTTGATGACTGTGGCTTTGTAGTAGAGCCTGAAGTCAGGCAGGTTGATTCCTCCAGTTCCATTCTTCTTTCTCAAGATTGCTTTGGCTATTCAGGGTTTTTTGTATTTCCATACAAATTGTGAAATTATTTGTTCTAGTTCTGTGAACAATACCATTGGTAGCTTGATAGGGATTGCATTGAATCTATACATTGCTTTGGGTAGTATACTCATTTTCACAATATTGATTCTTCCAATCCACGAACACGGTATATTTCTCCATCTATTTGTGTCCTCTTTGATTTCTTTCATCAGTGTTTTATAGTCCAAAAAAGATCTTAATGACCCAGATAACCACGATGGTGTGATCACTCACCTAGAGCCAGACATCCTGGAATATGAAGTCAAGTAGGCCTTAGAAATCATCACTCTAAACAAAGTTAATGGAGGTGATGGAATTCCAGTTGAGCTGTTTCAAATCTGAAAAGATGATGCTGTTAAAGTGCTTCACCCAATATGCCAGCAAATTTGGAAAACTCAGCAGTGGCCACAGGACTGGAAATGGTCAGTTTTCATTCCAGTTGCAGAGAAGGGCAGTGCCAAAGAATGTTCAACCTACTGCACAATTACACTCATTTCACACACTAGTGAAATGCTCAAAATTCTTCAAGCTAGGCTTCAATAGTACGTGAACCCAGAACTTCCAGATGTTCAGTCTGGATTTAGAAAAGGCAGAGAAACTGGAGATCAAACTGCCAACATCCGTTGGATCATAGAAAAAGCAAGAGAATTCCAGAAAAACATCTACTTCTGCTTCATTGAGTATGCCAAAGCCTTTGACTGTGTGGATCACAACAAAGTGTGGAAAATTCTTCAAGGGATGAGAATACCAGACCACCTTACCTGCCTCCTGCAAAACATGTATGCAGGTCAAGAAGCAACAGTTAGAACCAGACATGGAACAATGGACTGATTCAAAATTAGGAAAGGAGTACATCAAGGCTGTATATTATTACCCTGCTTGTTTAACTTCTATGCAGAGTACATCATGCGAAATGCTGGACTGGATGAATCACCAGCTGAAATAAAGATTGCCAGGAGAAATATCAATAACCTCAGATATGGCAGAATGAAGGGGAACTAAAGAGCCTCTTGATGAAGGTGAAAATGGAGAGTGAAAAAGCGGGCTTAAAATTCAACGTTCAAAAAACAATGATCATGGCATCTGGTCTCATTACTTCAAGGCGAATAGATGGGGAAACAATGGAAACAGTGACAGACTTTATTTTTGTGGGCTCCATAATCACTGAGAAAGGTGACTGCAGCGTGAAATTAATTAATTAAATTTAATTAATAATAATTAAAGGTGACACTTGCTCCTTGGAAGAAAAGCTATGCCAAACTTAGACAGTGTATCAAAAAGCAAACACATTGTGTTGCCGACAAAGGTCTGTATAGTAAAAAGTATTGTTTTTCTTTTAGTCATGTATGGCTGTGAGCGTTGGACCATCAAAAAGGCTGGGCGCCAAAGAATTGATGCTTTTGAACTGTGGTTTTGGAGAAGATTCTTGAGAGTCCCTTGGACTGCAAGGAGATCACACTATTCAATCATAAAGGAAATCAGTCCTGAATATTCATTGGAAGGACTGATGCTGAAGATCCAATACTTTGGCCACCTGATGCAAAGAACTGACTCATTGGAAAAGACCCTGATGCTGGGAACGACTGAAGGAGGAAGAGAAGGGGATGACATAGGATAAGATGGGTGGATGGCATCACCGTCTTGATGGACATGAGTTTGAGCAGTCTCTTTGAGTTGGTGATGGACAAAGAAGCCTGGCAGAGAAGCTGCAGTCCACTGGGTTGCAGAGTCAGACACAACTGAGCAACTAAACTGAACTGAACTGAAAGTACAAGCAACAAAAGCAATATAGATAAACTGGACATCATAATAATTAGAAGCTTTTGTGATTTAAAGGAGAACATCAAGAAAATGAAAATTCAGGGAGAAAAGGTGACACCAAAGGGTGATGTCAGAAAACATCTCCTTACAAAAATCAAGAATCAGGTATCCATAAAGAAAAAGAGCTCTGGGTGAGCTCTGGAGTCTACTTAAGAAAATTTAGTGATACATTGGAACCAAAACCCTGAGAATAATTGCACCAAAAAAGGAAGGAGGGTATTTTCACTTTGACGGCATTATCCTTTCCCCAAAGTTGGCATTGCTCAGTGCCATGAGGGAACTTCTCAGATAGGAAGTGTTGTTCCCCTAGCCAGGAAATGAAGAATGGAGTAAGTAACCAGTTTCCCTAAGACTTTCAGAGCACCACAAGAAAGTCTCACCTAGACTGGCAAAGCAGAAGTGTATTAAGATGGTTAGGAACAAGGAAGAAAAGCAACCATACAGTGGGAGTGATTATCGTTTGGCTCTGTGAGGGCAAGACACTAGCCTGTATCCCCACAGCTGACCCTCACCACCGTGTGCTTCCTTGAAGCTAGCCCCTTCTGCTGTGCCTTGCCATGTTGCAGGCCTCCTCTGCAATATGCCTGTTGGGAGTGGGTGGACTGGCAGCCCAGCAGAGCACTCTGAGAGCCAGCTCTCCACAGCTGCTCGTTGTCTGGTTTGGGCCCTGTAGGCATTTATGTATGTAAACTTCTCTCTATGTACCTATTTAACTGAATCCTAAATAATTTGGCATGTTGTTGCTTCATTTTTATTCATTTCAAAGTGATTTCTAATTTCCCTTGTGATTTCTTTACTGATCCATTGATCATTTAGTAGTAAGTTTTCTCTTACCCATAAAGTCTGGAAAAGGTGACTGCTTCTTCATATGTCCAGACACCTATGCAAAGCTATAGGAATCACAAAGAATCAGAAGACATGACTCCATCAAAAGAACCTCCAGCAATGCCCAAAGAAATGAAGATCATGAATTTCCTAACAAATAATTCACAGTAATTGTGCTGAAAAGTCTAAGCTTCAAAATAACAGATAAACATTTAATAATTATTTTCCTACCAGGAAAATAGTACAAGAACAAAGTGAAAAGTTTAATGAAGAGACAGAAAATATAAAGAAGAACTGAACAGAAATTTTAGAGCTGATGAATGAAATGACAGAACTGAAGAATTCAATAGAGAGCTTTAACAACAGACAGCCAAACAGAAAAATCAGTAAGCTTGAAGACAGATCAATTGAAATTATCCAGTGTGAGGAACAAAAAGAAAAAAGAATGAAAAAGAATGAAGAAAGCTTGTAGGATTAAATGGCATCATTAAGAGAAACAATGTAGGCTTCATTGGAATCCCAGGAAAAGAAGCAAAGAGAAAGGAGTCAGTTCAATTCAGTTCAGTTCAGTCACTCAGTCATGTCCAACTCTTTGCGACCCCATGAACTGCAGCACGCCAGGCCTCCCTGTCCATTACCAACTCCCAGAGTCCACCCAAACCCATGTCCATCGAGTCGGTGATGCCATCCAACCATCTCATCCTCTGTCATCCCCTTCTCCTCCTGCCCTCAATCTTTCCCAGCATCAGGGTCTTTTCAAATGAGTCAGCTCTTTGCATCAGGTGGCCAAAGTATTGGAATTTCATCTTCAACATCAGTCCTTCCAATGAGAAAGGAGTAGAAAGCTTATGTAAAGAAATAGTGGCTGAGACCCTCCCAAACATGGGGAGAGATTTGGACATCCAGGTTTTTGAAGGCCGTAGGTTTCGTTAAAATTTCAGTCCAAAATGATCTTGTTATACACATAATAAAGCAATCTAAAATTAAACTCAAAGAGAGACTTTTAAAAGAAACAAGGGAAAAAATTCATAGAAGGAAACCCTCGTAAGACTATCAATGGATTTCTGAGCAGAGATCTTTCAGGCCAGGAGAAAAGAGGATGATACATTTGACGTGCTGAAAGGAAGAAACTGTCAGTCAAGATTACTATACCCAGAAAAGTTGTCTTTCAGAAATAAGGGTGAGAAAAAGACTTTTTCTAACAAATAGTAGTTGAGAGAGTTTATCACCACTAAACCTGTCTATAAAAAATATCTACAGGAGTTTTTCAGGCTGAAATGAAAGAACACTGGTTAGTAACATAGAAATATATGAAAATATACAGCACACTGGCAAAGGTAAGCATGTAGCCAGATTCAGAATACTCTAATACTGTTGTTATAGGGTGATGTGTTAACTACCTCTAGTGTAAAGGTTGAAGGATAGAAGTCCTAAAAACAGCCATAGCTACAACACTGTATTAATGGGTACTCAGTAGAAAAAGATGTAAATTGTGGCATAAAAAATACAAAAGGGAAGGAGTAAAAGGTTAGACCCTCTATGTGCAACAGAAGTTAAATTGTTGTCAGTGTTAAATAGACTGTTATATCTTTAAGATGTTTTAATGTAAGCCTCATGGTAACCACAGAACAACCTTCAGTAGATTCACAAACAAGAGAAGGGAATCAACACATAGCATTATGGAAAACCATCATTTCACAGAGGAAGGCAGCAAGGGAGAAGGAAGGGTACAAGTGAACTTCAGTAAGCCAGAAAACACTTAATAAATGGTATTGATAAGTTGTTACCTAGCAACAATCACCGAGTGTTAGTGGATTGATTTCCCTAATCAGAACACATAGAGTGGGCTTCCCAGGTGGCTCAGTGGTAAAGAATCTGCCGATGTAGGAGACATGAGTTCGATCCCTGGTCTAGTAAGATCCCATCTTCCATGGATCAGCTAAGCCCATGAGACACAACTATAGAGCCTGTGCTCTAAAGCCTGGGAACTGCAACTGCTGAGTCCATGAGCTACAGCTGCTGAAGCCTGAGCACCTAGAACCTGTGCTCCACAACTAGAGAAGCTACCGCACTGTGAGGCCCACGCACTGCAGCTGGAGAGTAGCCCCTGCTCACTGCAGCTTGAGAAAAGCCTGCACAGCAAGGAAGACTCAGCACAGTCTAAATAAATAAAATTATTTAGAAAACCACATAGAGTGGTTAGGATTAAAATATAAGACCCTACTATATGCTTCCTACAAGAGACTCACTTCAGTTTTAAGGAAACACATACTGTCAGAGTAAAGTGATGGAAAAAGATCTGTGCCAGTGGAAACCAAAAAAGAGCAGGAGTAGCTATGCTTATATCAGACAAAGCAGAATTTAATCTGAAAACTGTAACAAAAGACTGTTAGATAATGAAAAGTTCATTAGATAATGATAAAGTGGTCAGTTCCTCAGAAACGTCACTATCATAAATATAGTCACACCCAGCATCAGAGTACATAAATGTATTAAGCAGATACTAAAGAGCTGAGGCTTCCCTGGTGGCTCAGATGGTAAAGTGTCTGCCGTGGGAGACCTGGGTTCGATCCCTGGGTCAGGAAGATTCCCTGGAGAGGAAACGGCAACCCTGTCCAGTACTCTTGCCTAGAAAATCCCTTGGATGGAGGAGCCTGGCAGGCTACAGTCCACAGGGTCGCAGAGAGTCGGACACGACTGAGCGACTTCACAAAGAGCTGAGGGGAGAAATAGACAACAATACAATAATGGTAAAGGATTTCAGTACCATACTTTCATAATGCATAGAGCATCCAGATGGGAAATCAAGAAAACAATGGACTTGAACCCTATATTAGAGCAACCTAACATATACAAAAGAACTATCCAAAAATGATCTTAATGACCCATATAACCACGATGGTGTGATCACTCACCTAGAGCCAGACATCTTGGAATGTGAAGTCAAGTGGGCCTTAGGGAAGCATCACTGCTAACAAACCTAGTGGAGGTGAAGGAATTCCAGCTGAACTATTTCAAATCCTAAAGGAAAGTGAAAGTGAAAGTCACTCAGTTGTGTCCTACTCTTTATGACCCCATGGACTTTACAGTCCATGGAATTCTGTAGGCCAGAATACTGGAGTGGGTAGCCTTTCCCTTCTCCAGGGATCTTCCCAACTCAGGGATCAAACCCAGGTCTCCCACATTGCAGGCAGATTCTTTACCAGCTGAGCCACAAAAGAAACCCTCAAATCCTAGAAGATGATGCTGTTAAAGTGCTGCACTCAGTATGCCAGCAAATCTGGAAAACTCAGCAGTGGCCACAGGACTGGAAATGGTCAGTTTTCATTCCAATGCCAAAGAATGTTCAAACTACCGCACAATTGCACTCATTTCACACACTAGCAAAGTAATGCTCAAAATTCTTCAAGCTAGGCTTCAACAGTACGTGAACCAAGAACTTCCAGATGTTCAAGCTGGATTTAGAAAAGGCAGAAGAACTGGAGATCAAATTGCCAACATCCACTGGATTATCAAAAAAACAAGAGAATTCCAGAAAAACATTTATTTCTGCTTTATTGATTATTCCAAAGCCTTTGGCTGTGTAGATCACAACAAAGTGTGGAAAATTCTTCAAGAGAGGGGAATACCAGACCACCTTACCTGCCTCGTGCAAAACATGTATGTAGGTCAAGAAGCAACAGTTAGAACTGAACATGGAACAACTGACTGGTTCAAAATTGGGAAAGGAGTACATGAAGGCTGAATATTGTTAGCTCACTTATTTAACTTCTATGCAGAGTACATCATGCGAAATGCTGAACTGGATGAATCACCAGCTGAAATCAAGATTGCTGGGAGAAATATCAATAACCTCAGATATGCAGGTGACACCACCCTTATGGCAGAAAGTGTAGAGTAACTAAAGAGCCTCTTGATGAAGGAGAAAATGGAGAGTGAAAAAGCGGGCATAAAACTCAACATTCAAAAAACAAAAATCATGGAATCCAGTCCCATTACTTCAAGGCGAATAGATGGGGAAACAATGGAAATAATGACAGACTTTTATTTTTGTGGGCTTCAAAATCATTGCAGATGGTGACTGCAGCATGAAATTAAAATATGCTTGCTCCTCAGAAGAAAATTTATGCCAAAACTAGACAGCGTTTTAAAAAGCAGAGACATTGCCAACAAAGGTCTGTAAAGTCAAAGCTATTGTTTTTCCAGTAATGTATGGATGTGAGAGTTGGACCATCAAAAAGGCTGAATGCCAAAGAGTTGATGCTGTTGAATTGTGGTATTGAGGAAGATTCCTGAGAGTCCCTTGGACTGCAAGGAGATCAGTCAATCCTAAAGGAAGTCAGTCCTGAATATTCATTGGAAGTATTGATGCCGAAGTTCCAGTACTTTGGCCAACTGATGCAAAGAGCCAAGTCATTAGAAAAGACCCTGATTATGGGAAAGATTGAAGGCAGGAGAAGAAGGAACGACAGAAGTTGGGTGGCATCACTAACTCAATGGACATGAGTTTGAGCAAGCTCTGGGAGATAGTGAAGGACAGGGAAACCTGGCATGCTGCAGTCCATAGGGTCTCAAAGGGTTAGACATGATTGAGTGACTGAACAACAACATATACAGAACATCCAGTCCAACAACAGCATAGTGCATATTCTTCTCAAGTGTGCAGAAAACATTTTCCGGGATACAACCTATTATAGCTTACAGACAAGTCTTAGCAAATTTAAGAAGATTGAAATCATACCTTGTATCTTTTCCGACCAGAGTGGAATGAAACTACAAATCAATAACAGGAGAAAAGCTGGAAAATTCACAAATATGTGAATATTCGATATACACCCTGGAACAATGTGTCAAAGAAGAAATCAAATGGGATATCAAAAAATATCTTGAAACAAATGAAAATGGAAACCAAATACATCAAAACCTGTGGGATGCTACAAAAGCAGATCCAAGAGGGAAGTTTACATCAATAAACACGTTCATTAAGACAGAAGAAATATATCAAATAAACAAGTTAATTTTTCCCCTCAAGAGACTAGGAAAAGAGCAAACTATCCCCAGTGTAGGCAGAAGGAAGGAAATAAAAAGCCAAACAGAAATGAATGATACACCATCCATAAAAACAGTAGAGATGCTTAACAAAACTAAGAGCTCCCTTTTTTGACAAACAAAATTGGGAAACTTTTAGCTAGATTACCTAACGAAAAGGAGAGAAGATTTAAATAAATAAAGTCAGAAATGAAAGACGAGGTGTTACAACTGAACTACAGACATAGAAAGATCATAAGATACTACTATGAACAATTACATACCAATAAGTTGGATAATCTTGAAAATAACAGATAAATTTCTAAAACATGTATCTTAACATGACTAGATCTGTTTCTTCATAGAAACAGAAAATCTAAACAGGCTAAGAAGATTGAATCAATAATTTAAAACATCCCAACAAAGAAAAGTTTGTGGAAGAGATGGCTACACAAGTAAGTTCTAGCCAGTCTTTAAAGGAGAATTAATACCTTCTCAAATCTTCCCAGAAACTGAAGAGGAGGGAGCACTTCCAAACTCATTTTACAAAACTAGCATTACTATAATTCCAACCAGATAAGGACACTCCAGAAAGGAAATAACTTACCAATATCACTGAAGAATATTGATGCAAAAATTCTTAATAAAATAGTAGCAAACTTAATTCAACAATACACTAGAAAATCTTAAACCATGACCAACTGGGATTTGTATCAGGGATGCAGGGTTGGTTCAACATCCATAAATCAATCAACCGGCTATGCCACATTAACAGAATGAAGGATGAGAATCATACGATCATCTCAGTAGATGCAGAAAAAGCATTTGACAAAATTCAGTATCTAGTCATGATAAAAGCTCTGAACAAACTGGGTACAAAGGGAACATACTGCAGTGTAATAAAGGTTATATATGACAATTTCACAGCTAACTTCATACTTAACAGTGAAAAGCCAAATGCTTTCTCTCTAAAATCATTAAGAAGACAAGAATGCCTACTCTTCTACTTTTATTCAACATAATACTGAAAATTATAGCCAGAGGAAGGCAAGAAATGTAAGAAAATGCATCTACATGGGAAAGAAAGAAGTAAAATAGTTCCTATTTGCAGATAACTTAATATAGAAAATCCTAAAGACTCTAACAAAAAACTATTCAACTAGTAAATAAATCTACTGAAGTTCAAGATACTGATGTTTATCAGTGTACAGAAGCAGTTCTGTTTCTACAGTCTAAGAATGAGCTATCAGAGAAAGAAATTAAGAAAACAATTTATAGTTGCATCAAAAACAATAAAATACCTAGGAATAAATTAAACTAAGAAAGCAAAACATGTACACTAAAAACCATTGACATTGATGAAAAAAATTGAAGAAGACACAAATAAAGGCAAAGGTCTTCCATGCTTATACATTGAAAGAATTAATGTTAAAATGTTCATGCTGTTCAATGCAATCTTCAGATTCAGTGCAATCCCTATAAAGATTCCAGTGGCATTGTTTTCATAGAAAGAGGACTATCAATCTTAAAATTTGTATGAACCCGCAAAAGACAAAGATAGACAAAGCAATCTTGAGAAAGAACGAAGCTGGAGCCATCATGTTTCCTGACTTCAAACTCTACTGTCAGCTATAGTAATCCAGACAATATGGTATTGGCATAAAAATGGACATATAGATCAGTGGAACAGAATGGAGAACCCAGATAAAACCCACACATGTATGGGCAATTAAGACAAAAGTATCAAGTATAATGGAGAAAGGATAGTCTCTTCCTTAAAACTGGTAAAGTCCACATATAAAAGAATGAGACTGGATCACTATTTTACTTTGTACACAAAAATCAACTCAAAACCTAAGACCTGAAATCATACCAAAAAAAAAAAAGACTCCTGGAAGAAAAGTATAAGGAGTAAGCTCCTTGATATTGGACTTAGACATTTTTTGGGTCTGATATCAAAAGCAAAGGCAGCAAATGCAAAAAAGTAAGTAAGATGGACTACTCCAAACTAAAATGCTTCAGCACAGAAATGAAAGCCATAAACAAAATAAAAAGGCAATTTATAGAATGGGAAAAATATTTACAAATCATAGATAGGATAAGGGATTAATATCCAAATTATATAAAGAACTCTTACAACTCAATAGCAAAATGCCCTTAAACAATCTGATTTAAAAATTAAGCAGGGGAGCTGAACAAATATTTTTCCAAAGAAGACATACAAATAGCCAATAGGTACATGAAAATGATAGCTTTCGGTGAATGGTGTCAGATTCATGATCTCCGAAGAAGATGATTTACCTTCAGGACCAGGGACCAGGCTTGATTGCTCAAGAGCTTTTGTATAGCAGAGTTTTATTAAAGCATAAAAAGGGATAGAGCAAGCTTCTGACATAGACATCAGAAGCGGGCCGGAGAGTGCCCCCCTTGCTAGTTTTAGCAAGCTGTTTTATGTCTGTTAGAAAACTATTAATCAGATAAAGGAGACACCTCAAGGCTGACGGAGTTTCACCAGGCCCCTCTCCCACAGTATGCATTTTTGAGATTGAATAGAACGAGGTATGTCATCCACTAGCCATAAAATAATTGATATGAATACTGGTTTGTTGAGCTATTATCAGCCAAAAGTTAGTCTTAGGTGAAACCATTTTGAAGAAAGGCAAATTCCAAAGCAAATACATAGTTTCATTAACATAGCTTAAGAAAAACATTTCCCTAAGAAAAATGCATTGGTTATCTCAAGGTTTGAGACAAGTTAGGTTCAGGTGGAACCAGGTGTCCTGGCAACACAGAATTTTACAAGGAAAATATCTGACACTTCTAGTTTGTTTCCTCTTGCAGGTTAAGGGAGAGAGAAAAAATGTCTTGACACTTGCAGCCTATTTCCTCCATTTGGAGACCCCTGGCCTTCCTGCCTGTTACCCTTGCAAAAAGATGCACAATATCATTAGTCATCAGGGAAATCCATATCAAACCCACAGTGAGATACACCTCACACCTGTTAGAATGGCCCTCATAAAAAATAAGCAAGAAGTAAGTATTGGCGAGGATGTGGAGAAAAGGGAACGCTTGTGCGCTCCGTGCTATTTACTTGTTCATGCATCCATCAGTAGACACTTGATTTGCCTCCACATTTTAGCTGTTGCTAATAATGCTGCTATGAACAGGAGTGTACAGATTTCTTTTCAAGACCTTGCTGTCAATTCTACAGCATGTTTTTGTTTGCTTTCTATTACTATAAGTTCATTAAGATAGTTTATTGACTCTTCCTTGGCATTAAGCTTCTTCCCCCTTCTTTCCCTTTATCACACTGCTTCTTACTCCACCCTCCCATCCTCGCTGCACTACCCACACCCTCCGGCAGGATCACGCTCCTCTGTGTTGTAGCCCTGATGCCTCCATCTCAGGCCGACTGTCCGCGGAGACGTGTGTTTAGCTATGTAGATCACTTCAGCCTGGGAGTGGCCACCTTTTTCTGTCCAGGGCCAGATGGTAAACTAGGCTTTGTGGGCCTTGTGGCCTCTGCTGCAGCTGCTTGCCTCTGCCATCAGGGTAGAAAGTAGCCACAGAGCTGACTAACTGTGGATGTGGTTGTGATCAGCAAGATGTTATTTACAAAAACAGGTGAAGGGCTGCCTTGCGCCTTCAGCCATAGTCTGTTGACTCCTGACTTAAGTCAAAGAGCTTCTGTATGCTTTTTATTTAATCTTGGCTCAAAAGGTAGCAAGCTGAAGTTACTGCAGCCCAGGAAGAGAGGAGAAAGGGTATCCCTCCAGTTTTTTGTTAGACACTCTATTTTGTAAAAGTACTGTTTAATTTGTACTCTGGGGTAATACTAAGAGTGGAATAAAAGATGAGTTGGCCTCATGGTCCAGGATTGCCCCTGCCCCTTTCTTTCATGCATGTCAGCCCCTTCCCCTCTTGCCGTAGGCCCACCCATTGTCTCAGGCTGACTCCAGGCTATCTCTTTCTTCTTGGAGCTTCCCACTTCTCTGGTTTCCACATCTCTGTGCAGCTATTTGGAACCCCTCAATTTAACATCCAGTTCCATATTATAGTATCTTGTGTGGTTTCTTCAAATATGTTGCTTATTTTTTCTCAGTGACACTGCTGGGTCTCCTTGGGAACTGAGGACACAAAGTGCTGTGAGGGGAAGGTGGAAGTTTTGACTTCTCCATGGCTTCACCTCTTGTTAGCTCTGTGGCTTTGGCTTAAATGCTGATCATTTCTGAGGCTTTGTTTCCTTATCTGTGAAATGATTATTAGAGATAGTCCTGTATATATCTGGGTCTTGTGTGTCCTCCCTGTAAGATGTTCGTATTCTCTGAGTGCCTTTGGCATGGACAGTAGCAAATTGCCAATGACCAATCCCATGATTTAGAAAAAGCCCAGGTTTCCCAATTCAAATTATATACAGGGAAATAAGAAACACTATTACCAGCTTTAGAAAGTGAAGCCGAACTAAAGAGTCTCTTGATGAAGGTCAAAGAGGAGAGTGAAAAACCTGGCTTAAAACTGAACATTCAAAAATTAAGATCAGGGAGGGGACATGGGTAAACCTGTCGCTGTCTCATGTTGATGTTTGGTAGAAACCAATGCAACACCATAAAGCAATTATCCTTCAAATTAATTAAAGCAAACAAAAAATAAGATCATAGCATCCGGTCCCATCACTTCTTGGCAAATAGAAGGAGAAATAGTGGAAGCAGTGACAGATGTTATTTTCTTGGGCTCCAAAATCACTGAGGAAGGTGACTGCAGCCGTGAAATTAAAAGATGTTTGCTCCGTGAAAGGAAAACTATGACAAACCTAGACAGCATATTAAAAAGCAGAGACATTACTTGGCCAACAAAGGTCTGTATAGTCAAAGGTACAGTTTTTCCAGTGATCATATGCGGATGTGAGAGTTGGACCATAAAGCAGGCTGAGGGCTGAAGAATGAATGCCTTCAATTGTGGTGCTGGAGGAGGCTCTTGAGAGTCCCTTGGACTGCAAGGAGATCAAACCAGTCAATCCTAAAGGAAGTCAACCCTGAATATTTATTGGAAGGACTGATGCTGAAGCTGAAGCTCCAATGGTTTGGGCACCTGCTGCGACGAGCCAGGTCATTGGAAAAGACCCTGATGCTGGGAAGGATTGAAGGCAAAAGGAAAGGTGGGCGGCAGAGGATGAGATGCTCAGATGACATCACTGCCTCAATGGACATGCATTTGAGCCAACTCCAGGAAATAGTGAAGGACAGGGAAGCCTGGCATGTTGCAGTCCATGAGGTTGCAAAGAGTTAGACACAACTTAGCAACTGAACAACTACAAATTACCAGCCTTAAAATTATAGATATTTTATAAGGAATATTTTTTTCTTGCATTAAAGAAGTAATGTGATCACATTTTTAAAGTAATCACCCAGATTCTTTCTATCATAATTCAATTTCTGTTAGCATTTTGATTTTTCCTAATTTTCTCAATTTAATTCATTTTAACGTAAGTGTTTTGATCATAAATTACTTGTAATTATTTTAACAACTTTTATATCCTACTTAACATAGTTTTTTTGGGCTTTTTTTTGGACTCTTAAAAATATAGAAGCAATATTTTAATTTTTGGTCAATCATAAAACTTATTTTTCTATCCTGGTATATTTCATATCTACTGAAATAATATCATGGTATGACTTAAAAGTATCGTTGTATATTGGCTGTGCATGGAATTGGTATGAAAATCCTGTTTGCACTGAAATAGCAACTTCAATAAATTCCTAATCCTTCTACACTTAAAAACTAATTTAAAAATAAAATGTGACTATAAAGAAAAGGTAGCTTTAATAACATCTGCAATGAGAAGAAACAGGCCAGATAGTTTGATTTAATCATTTCTTATTTTAAAATTGAAGGTCCATTTTAGCTTCTTATCTTCTGAAAGAAAAGCTCAACATCTTGGGCAAGTTGGGGTGTCTGCTAAGCTGTGCGGGTTCTGTCGTGCTGATTATCCATTCCCCGAAATCTGAGAGTGTGACTACTCAGGCTGAGTTGGAGGAGAAGCTGACCAATCCAGGTAACTGAGGCCTCACTGCCGGAGAGCTTGCTGCCTCCATCATGGTTCTCCCCAGGGGAGCAGTGCCCTCTGCCCTGCCCTGCTGTGTGGTCTGTCCTCCAGGCCCTTGGCTCCTCCTTGCTCACCGCTGTCCACAGCTGTCCCCTGGGGCTGTCCTGCTGACCTGGCCCCCTTGCTGCCTCTTGGGACTGGACCTTGTACATTGACATTGCGTCCCTGTCCGTAGCACAGTGGGTGCCAGTTCTGCGGGTCTCTTTAGATTGTTCCCCTTCGGACCACCAGGTGTCCAGGCCTTGGTTCCTCCCCCTGTTGTGAAGCTCTCTGAGAGCCAAGGCCTGATTTAATTCATCTTTAGAGACCCTATAGAGCTCTGTATGTGTTTTTTGTTTGTTCTTTGGTATATATTTTTTACCTAGTTTTGCTTCTTTCTTTTTTTGATAACTGCAATCACCACCCTCTCACCCCCCCCACCCCCATACCCATGAGACTCGAAAGCTGAAACTCCTGCACATTCAATGTTAGTTGCTGGGTCATGTTCTACTCCTTGTGACCCCATGGACTGTAGCCCATGAAGCTTCTCTGTTCATGGGATTCTCCAGGCAAGATTACTGGAGGAGGTAGCCATTCCTTCTACAGGGGATCTTCCCAACCCAAGGATTGAACCAGGTCTCCTGCATTGCAGGCAGATTCTTTACCATCTGAACCACCAGGGAAATCCACTACACATTCAGGCTCAGCTGCTTTTTCTGATTTTTCCACAAACACAGCCCATGCTTTTGCAGTATTTTATAATACCTTTGTGCACACTGCTCTCTCTGCCCTTCACTACCTCTTCCCCTGTTTATAGGTCAGGCTCCCAGACAGCTTGCAGCTGTAGTGTCTTCCTGAATCCTCTCTTGCAGCAGAGCTCCAAGGTCCTTTTCCTTACCCTTGGGGAAGAGGGGACTCCCACCACCTGTTTGCTGGTACACATGTGCAGGCTGTACCCAGCCCTCTCAGGCCCAATGCCTAGCACCCACTTTACAATCTGGGAATGAAGTTCATGACAAATACAACTTCCTTGTACATAGAAATAGAAGTCAACATAATGCCCTAAGAATAATACTTGGGAATAAAATAGAATGCTCAAGTATAGCCACAGGAATAGATATATTAAGGACAGCAGACCCCACAGCATGCATGGAGTTGCTGACAATCTGGCAGGTGCAAAACAGACAATGTGGAGGTGTTGTCTTATTGACTCACTTGGGATTTTGCCATCATCGATGGGATCTTCTTCTTCTTCTTCTTTTTCTTTGACTGGACCGAACAGCTTGCAGGATCTCAGTTCCCTGACCAGGGGTTAAACCCTGACTCTGTCGGTGAAAGCCTGGAATCCTAACTTACCTGGCCACAGGGAAATCCCAGCAGTGGGATCTTCTGAAATGGAAAATAACTCTTGAAGTACTGAAAAATTTAATATATATTAAATGCTTGCCAAATTACTTTGTTTTATACATAAAAGAGGTTCTAGGCTCTGATTATTATAAACGTTTTCCAGTTACCTGTCCGAGGTGACATTCAGAAGTTGTGAGGAGAACCCAGTGATTTTTTGTTGTGTGAGACTGTCTACACATATGAGGACCCACGGCCTCTGTGTGCGGCCCTCAGTCCCTGCCACAGCCAGAGATACCCCACAGTTTTCCTTCATGTTCTTTAAGGCCCCACATGACTCTTTCCCTGCCCCCCCCCCCGCCCCCAACAGGAGTACTCTGCCTAGGGTTTGTTGAGTTGACCATCTTGTGACATGGCTTAAAATAAAATTCCTGAGGCTTCCCAGGCAGTCCAGGGTTGGGACTCTGTGTTTCCGCTGCAGGCGGCACGGGCCTGATCCCTGGTGGGGTAATTCTGCGTGCCCTGCCACGTGTGCAAAAAGAGAAAGAACAATCTCATAGTGTGCATGTTGACTTCTAATGTTATAGAATATTACTAATAGAAGACTTATTTATTGACTTGTAATATGTAGGAGCTATGAATTTTTTAACGATGAAAACAGTGATGGGAAAAAGTTTTTGTGGATTGAGCTCAGTGGGTCTGGTAAAGCACACCTGGAGCAGTGGAGTGTCCTGGTGGCAAGGGCAGGGGCAGGTGGTGGAGCGTGTGATGGGGGCTGCTCTGCTGGGCCCCCCGCATCACTGTGTACCTTCTCTTTTCCAGTGTTTGTGGGCTATCTGTGCATCGTGCTGCTCATGCTGCTGCTGCTCATCTTCTGGATTGCGCCGGCCCATGGGCCCACCAACATCATGGTCTACATCAGCATCTGCTCCTTGCTGGGGAGTTTCACCGTGCCTTCCACCAAGGGCATTGGGCTGGCTGCCCAGGACATCTTCCACAACAACCCGTCTAGTCAGCGGGCCCTCTGCCTGTGTCTGGTGCTCCTGGCCGTGCTTGGCTGCAGTATCATCGTCCAGTTCAGGTACATCAACAAGGCCCTCGAGTGCTTCGACTCCTCTGTGTTTGGGGCCATCTACTACGTTGTGTTCACCACACTGGTCTTGCTGGCCTCAGCCATCCTCTTCCGGGAGTGGAGCAACGTGGGTCTGGTGGACTTCTTGGGCATGGCCTGTGGGTTCACCACTGTCTCCGTTGGAATTGTCCTTATACAGGTGTTCAAAGAGTTCAACTTCAACCTGGGGGAGATGAACAAATCTAATGTGAAAACAGACTAGGATGTAACAGGAGATTGTTTGGCTTGAGGAACAGAAAGAAGATACGGTCTCTGGTCCTAATTTGATGTGAAGAAGAAAAGTAAATTTACACAAGTGCATCGCTTGTGTTGGAGTTGCTTGTATATGATGAACAGGCTGGTGGAAAATGAGATGCGTTGCTTAGCACTGGAGTGTGGACTCAGCCTTCTGTTCTCTGAAGTTGCTCAATGGTTGCCTGAGTGT
The DNA here is from genome assembly GCF_910594005.1 of Cervus elaphus. Taxonomy (NCBI): domain Eukaryota; kingdom Metazoa; phylum Chordata; class Mammalia; order Artiodactyla; family Cervidae; genus Cervus; species Cervus elaphus. The sequence goes on from NC_057847.1 coordinate 2,910,241, forward strand.
CATCTCTCTCTGATGAGAGGAATCTTATGTTCATTGCCATTAACCTGGAAGCTTTGATGAATACTCTTTGCTTTTAAAACACTATCATTATTTAAATAGAGTGGGCCTATTCTGGTTAGTGTTTGCAGGGGAACAGATGTTCTTATTTAGAAGCTTACTTTGGAAATAGGAGAAAGTGTTGTCTTGAAGTCTGACTCTACAGTAAATGTGTCTTTAGTCTTGTTATTTTGCATTAAGCACGTATAACATTCAGGTGTTCCATCCAAATCAAAGGTATATACATTTAATTGTTTTTAATCCTCTGATGTGTTGACTCTCCTACCCCTGACTCCTAGACATTTTAATTGGAAACAGAGAGAGAAGAGTGAATGGATACCATATACTGTTCCATTTGCAGGATGATTTTCAGTAGCTCAAATCAATTTCAGTGCCTTTATCACTTGAACTATTCACTTAATTTGACTATTACTGTGTGTCTGTTCTCTTAGATTAGAATAATGCAACTTCCATGATTATACTTTAGTATTTCACTATTCAAACTATAAATGTTCAAAGCAGTTATAAATTATAGTATATTATTTATTGGAAGAGAATCAAGATGAAAGACACATTAGAGTAAGTTGACCCTTTCAGCATGTGTTATAGTCCAATTAAAGACAATTGAATAAGTAGCATGAGGTATTTTATTTGTATTCAGTCTAATATAACTGGGATCCAGTATTAAATTTACCCATGTTCTCATTCAGTAAACATTGTGGCCACTAAGAAGAAATTATTTAACTTGATAATAAGGCTGTTAAATGAGGGAGTTAACTGTTCAGTGGCACATGAGTTCAGGAACAAGTTAAAGGACGCAATTAAGCTTAAGTTTTTTTTTTTTGCTACAAATTGGAACACACATAGTTTTAGAAAGAATTTCTAGCAAAAATGAAAAGTTTAACCATCTCCCTGTTGTTTGAGATGACAAAGCACTCTGCAGTCCCTCACCCAATCTCTCATTAAACTTCTGAAATGCAAAATAGCCATTAATGATCCCAGTATTTGGATCAAAAGAGGTCATTTGCCTGTCTATAGTAACCTTCCCTGTGTATGAAATAGTAACAAAGCACAGAGTGATGCAAATATTCATCAAGATATCATATACTTCATCTGCAATATTGTTCCCCCAACCCCACCCTGCGAGGCATGTGGGATTTCCCTACCAGGGACTGAAATGGTGCCCCATGCAGTGGAAGTGCAGTCTTAACCACTGGAGCACCAGGCAACTCCTAAGGGCAGTGTTTTGTCTAAATAGGGAACTAAGCCAAGCTGAAAGATGGGATTGAGTAAGGTGATAGGATTGACTTGGTGAAGTAGAACATGGAATTTAATAATACCCAGTTAAAATTACTAAGGAATGTCAATAGGAAAAAATGTATTTTTTTTTAGATGAAAAGAACATTTCTAAAGACCTAAGGGATAGTTCCCTAAAGTGTTGAATAAAGAGGCTAAATAAAACAAGGATAGAGCAAAAAACACCCCTATGAATTAAAAGTACATTGGATGATCATGAGTTGTCAGTGAGCTGTGAACTAACAGCAGCAAGAGTATTTAAAAAATTTTCTAAATCTTATAGTAACTGATAGTTAATAAATGCTCCCAGCATTTACTGATAGTAAAATGCTCCCAGAAATCCATTACTCTTTTTATCAGCTCTTGGAGGTTTGTTTTTTATCATCAGTATTTTTAGGAATACAGGCCTTAATTTATTGAACTGAATTTTCTAAAAATGTAGGTGTATAAATATACTTTTCAGCATAAAAATAGTTTCCTAGGTAAGGAGTTGAGATATTAAAAAAATACATGTGACTATACAAGTATCATAAGAAAGTTTATGGAAATTACTTTTTTTTTTTTTTGGTTGCAGTTTCCATGTGAAGCTTAGTTTATTTAAATCCATCTATTGATGTTCCTGGTTGCAGTTAATCTGTGTATTCCATAGACACTTAGAGGTGATATTTTCTGGATTATCTCCCTATGATTTTTTTTTTTAGTAAAATAAAATCTCAAAGTATAAACAACTTGTCATCTCTTGAAGGTGATAAGCCCCAGAATAGTTAGACTCTTCCAAATTTATATCTGTTTAGCAGATTACTTTGGTAGGATGCACAGCTTTTCTTCCACTGGAATGCAATTCATACCATCCATTGTATTCCAAGTGTGACTGTAGCCTGGAAGTAATTGACAGACTAGCAGTCTAACAGCCTACTTTTCAGGTTTGACATAGAGCATATAACTTCTGACTTACAGTATTTATTTTACAAATCTGTGTTTTTATAATTTATTTGGAATTTAAAAAAATAAAAGCTTTAAAGAGAAAGACCCAGAATGGGGATAGGTCTTACAGTGATCTTTCCAAAAGTAAACATTTTCATTATTATGCTATTCTCTGGGTTTTATCTTTGATAAAACTAAGGGAAAAAATTGTCCACTTGTTTTCAAGCCTCCTGTAAAATCATATGTTTGTGATCAAAACTTGCACATTTACCTGGATAGATACCTAAATAGGCCATTTCTCTCCTCTCTTACTTGGACAATGCCTTGTTTTCTCCTCTGAATCTTTGCATTTAAAAAGATTGCTTCTTGTTCTGCTCAGTGGTTAAGTGTATATGGCCTATTAAGGATTCTAACCCAAACCCAGCACCAAGATCACCCTGAGTGTTTTGCTGTTCTATAGGACTGCTCCACCTCTGCAGAGAAGAATCCGGAAAGAAAGGGCAGTCTCCCTGCTGCCACATGGGGAGCAAGAACTCCCCACAGGTGGGTCTTCAGGGGGTATCATCGCTCAGATGTTATTATGGTCTTTTCACATTAGAAAGTTAGTGAAATACACTTTGCTGCTTTTGGTTCAGCAATAAGAAATATTCTTTCAAGTCCTACTTTTCAAGCCAATTTGTTATATGCAGTTTTATTTCCAGAAGTTGATTCTAGCTGTGGTCAATAGATTGGGTTTTTCTTTGGGTTTCTCGTCTGATTGAAGAAAGTACTATTGAAGTAGGCAGTCACCTCTCATCTTCCTTCTTCATTGACCTCTCAGCTCTTTGTAAATACTGTGCTCACTTCTAGAGGCCAGTTCCTAGACTGTAGTTCCTAGATCTGTAAAGTGCTTGAGATGCACTGTCTGTAGGCCTGGATGAGTCCACGGAGACTGAGGTATTTGTTGGTCACAGGCTACTGTCATGCTGCCTAATTCTTGTTAGGAGATGACACCTCTCTTTTCTGAGCTTCTCAACTAACCCAGAAGAGCAATCTGCAGAGCTCTGCCCATCACTCTTCTTTGATGCCTACTTGATCCTGACTTAGAAATCCTGGGACTGAGTAGGAACCTGCAAAAAGAAGCGTTGGTTTAGATCTGTTCACGACTGACCAGTTGGCTCCAGTGGTCTGATGAAGTTGTCCTTACTGTGTCTGACACCATGGAAATAGTTCACTCATCAAGCAGGATTTGATGGAATCTTGGTGTTCTACCTTCTCAGGGACCAAAAACGTAACATTAACTCCTTAGCATTGACCTTCCTCTCAAAGATGTCTGTGTTATTGATAGTTTTTCATGTTTTACTCATAGTTGTAGCTAGAGGTCTGTTAGAGTTAGGAAGAGAAAGACCAGTTTGTACACCAGTCACACCATAAAACAGTTTATCATATAAAATACCTCAACTTTCTGTATTCCTCACCTCCGCCTCAAAGTTGTACTGGTGATGAATTTTGAGGGTCTATCCTTTAGCTTATAGGTGAGTTTTCACATCTGGCCAGATTCTTATACCTCCATCATATACTTGAATAGATTAAGAAATATAGGAATGGGAACAAGAATTTGGCCCAACTTCACAACTCATTTATTTTCATAGTATTTCTCACCATGTGGTTAAATGCAACAAAAGAATTATATTTTAAAAAAGTGTAACTTTCTGTTACATCAAAAAATACTGTCTAGTGAAAAGTTGATATTCAGTAGAACAATGATCATGTAAATAAGCATCTATTTCAAATGTACCCAATATGAAAAAAAGCATAGTTTAGGCCCCAGAGCATGAGCCGGGAGGATTTATTTGTTCTTTTTTCTATTTTCCTCTGAATTGTGCAACTGTAGGTGAGTCACTTAACCTTTCTGTGCCTCAGTTTCTCTACCTCTAAAGGGTGGGATGGGTCTCCGTGTCTGTGTTAGAGCATTTGCATGTTTAGCTTATGCTGGTCACCTCAGACCAGAGCGCATGGACAGGACCCCTTGGGAGTGATGGACTGGGCATCCTGTCTGCTCAGGACCATGCTGTAGACACGCAACTTCAAGCACTGAGTAAACAGAGGAAGCGCTGGGTGTAAAGCTTGCATGATTTTATGAAGCTTTAATTTTCCTTTATTTTTTTGTTTTAAAAAGAAGGGTTTTATATATTCTGTTGTAAAATATGGAAGTTAAACAAGGACTTTAAAAAGCTGCACTGAGAGATCACATTCTGATGGTGTAATGAGCTTCTCTGACATTCCACAAAGGTGTATGTTCTGCAGAAGAATCAATGACCTGTAAACCAGATTAATTCTGTTGTGTTGAATTTGTAATGGGTGATGCTGAACTTCCTGCTTCCAAGTGGCTCAACCCTGACCATGAACTACCTGACACCAGGTGAATGTCAGGAACTCCCAAACCATTAGTGCCAAAGGGTCACACTGAAAAGCGCAGAATCTCTTTCATTTGTCAGACCGTAATAATTTGCCCCCAACCCCAACCTCATGTCAGTGTTTTCACACTTTGGAAAAATTTAAGAGTACTGTTTTTCAGTAGAATTCCTGAGTGTTTTTGCCTCTTTAAATAACTTTCTTGTAAAATGGAATATAATTGTGAAAGAGGAATAAAACTAGATAAAAAATGTAAAATGTTGGTTGGTTGCGTAAAATCTTTTTCATGTAAACGTATCAGAAGAGCTTCCAATTAGCACACACACATACTTGTCAATGACTAATACTTGCTTATATTCTGCTTTATAGAAGTAGTCATAGCATGTTGTAATTGCCTTATGTAAATAAAAGGCTATTTATTAAGTTTTCCAATAATATTTATTAATATGTATGTGTTTTAAAATAAAATAACTTATTTCTAGCTGAACACTCGTTGCTTTTTTGCCCTTTACATGAGAAGTTTGTGTGGTCTCAGGTTCCATATCATCTTAATTTCTCAATCAGATGCTTCCCATTTTCTTCATAGAAACAGATAGCCCAGGTCTCCATCAGGATGTAGAAAATGTCCACTCATGCATATCTTAGGAAGCAAAACTATGATGAGTGAAGAAATTCACCACCGAGAGACTACCTCCTGATACAATGAAATGATGTATTAAAGAAAACCATTTGTATTTTAATATGTTAATGTCTTTTACATGTTTCTGAGGTATATAACATATAACACATTTTAAATACATGGAAAATTTGAGAATCATAACACATTTTAATACTCTGTCATCAGAAATCTTGTCACTAATCTTTATAAGTGTCCTAAAGTAATTTTATTAAATTATTTATTAAATTAAAAAAAATTTGAGCAAAATACTTTTCCTTAGGCTCTATCCAAAAAGATTTAATTACTTACATTTTGATCATAGTATATCTGTACAGAAATAAGGAAAAAACATTTTAAGAAACCACCAAATGGATAACCCTTTCTTCATAGGGTTTTTGGGATGGAATGTGTAAGTGCCAAATTCTTCAAAAACTTGCCTGGGTTGGTTACTATTACAAAACTTGTTAGTCGTAGCTGGTAGCCAAGTATACTACTATTGAACCTGAGCTCTATATCTGATTCTGAGGAGTATAGAAAATCAGATGTGCTCCCTACTTTCCACTTCCTCTGTTGATGAGTTATGTCCCTGTCAGTTGACCTTTAGACATCACATGCCAGCATCCTTGATGTAATATTAATCACACCATATTTTTAACCTCATATCATAGGTAGTTTCAAAAAGATTTTTTTGTTTTGGAAAGCTGAGGCACAGTCAAGAAATAGAGAAATAAAAAGATACCTGTATCCATATTAGCAGTTCAAAGAAAAGAGGTATTAATTCCAGCTGAAGAAATTTATAAGTGTGGGGTTTGGAACTGTGCCATGGCAAGCAGGATAGGAGAGATGCCAATCAAGTAACAAACACAACAGATCCATGTAAAATAATTGAGATAACGGGCTGGAAGGTGGAGGAAGTTCAAATTAGGTTGTCTGTTTATAAAATGGAATCATTTTATTTTGGGCAAAGATGTCTGGAGGATCTCAGTGTTCCTCCCCTATTTTGGCATGTTTATTCACTATTGGTTTTCTATTGCTGCTCTAACAAATTACCACAAACTCTGTGGTTTACAATTACACAAACTTACTATCTTATAGTTGTGAGGGTCAGAAGTCCAACACAAGTTTAACTGGGCTCAAGTCAAGATGTTGGCAGGATTACATTCCTTCTAGAGGCATTTGAGGAGACCTATTCTCTGCCTTTTGCAGTTTCCAGAGACCATGCACATTCTTTGGCTTGTTCCCCTTTCTCCATCTTCAAAGCCAACAACGTTACGTTTCTCTTCTTCCACTGTCATATCTCATTCTTTGACTCTGATACCCCCACCTCCCTCTTATAAGGACCCTTGTGATTATTTTGGGCCCACCTGGACAATCCAGGATTATCTTAAGATGCTTAACTTAATCATACTCACAAGGTCCTGAGGATGAGGACTGTGGCTATCTTTGGAGGGCCATAATACTCCCCACCTGATCCACTCAACATTTCATCAAGTGAAGCAACTGTTAAAAGCCAACATCTGATGACAACCCACTCCAGTATTCTTGCCTGGGAAATCCCATGGACAGAGGAGCATGGTGGGCTACAGTCCATGGGGCTGCAAAGAGTCAGACATGACTTAGCAACTGAGCACACACACGGATGTGTACAAGTTTTGAAGGATTCTGTGCTTATTTCTTAACAGTGTCACATGCTCATTAAAATAATTAAATATGAAAAAAGTCAACATCTGGCTTTTAATAAATATCCTAGTGTTCTACCCAAAAATTCATTTCAAGTTACTACTTTTTCAGAGAGCTCTCCCCTCTCCCTCCAACAAATGTATTAGAAAATGCCTACTACATGTGTCAGTCATCTATGGCCTTGAGTAAACTAATATTAATTGAAATATATATAATAATTATTAAAATGCTAGAGAATGTCATTATTTACTTCTCAATGAAAAAGGGTCAAATTACTAATAGGGGGTTGAGCTAAATTAAAAAGATTATCTGAAATGCTATTCTCATGTTTCTGTCTGACATCTATGGTAACAAAACCAAAACACAGGAGAGTAATTGAAGGACAATGTATATATGAGAAGTAATTTAGATTTACTAATTCATGATTTTTAAAAAATATTACTTAATAAATCTTGCCTATACTTCTCTAACAATGACAAAAGTAGATTTTAATAGTTTTATTGAGATATGATTGACATGCAATAAACTTCACGTATATAAAATACACAATTTGGTATGCTTTAATATATATCATACGATGTCATATGATGAAAACATCACCAGGAGCAAAACAGTGAACATACCTATCACTCTCAAGGTTTCCTTTTACCCCATTGCAATCTATCTGCCTTCCTTGCCCCCCCTACTCCCAACCTTCATCTGCTTTCTGTTGCTATATATTACCATCCATTTCCTGAAATTTTATATGAATGTATACCTCTCTTTGGTCTGGCTTCTTTCACTTATCAGAATTACTTTGACATGCCACCATATTATAGCATGTATCAACAGTTCATTCCCTTTTATTGCTCAGTAGTATTCCATTATATGGACATACCATAGTTGTTTATCCATTCATCTATTGACAGACATCTAGATTGTTTCTGTTTTTTTATTATAAATAAAGCTGTTATTAAATGTTCATTTACGTTCAGATTACATTCATTTACATTGTATCTTTTAATGGTATATACTTTCATTTCTCTTGGGTAAAATTACCTAGAAGTTGAACAGCTGGATCATTGGATCATATGGTTGGAGTATGTTTAACTTTTTAAGAAATTGCCAAACTGTTTTATAAGGAGATTGAAATATTTTACAATCCTACTAGCAGTATATGAAAAGGCATTCAACTTTTAAAAGTTTAAAAAGATCTCATGGTCAGTGCTTGAACACTTCGGTGTATAAGGTGTGCATCATCTTGTGCTGAAAAAGTTATCTGGGCATTAAGGAGCTTGTATCACATTAGCAGGGAGTATTACATATACTTATAAAAATACGCCGTGCAGACGTGTCAGGTGTGTGCTGAGTTCAGATAATGAATTTGAGATGAGTCTGTGAGCTAGTGATGACAGAAAGATGACTAGATGAGGCAGGATTTAATTGGTATGATTACAATACTGGCAGAAAAGAGGTGCAAGCAAATTTGTTAAGTCAACATAGTTTCTAAGCATTTTCACTCATATGAACGAGCCACTGCTTTCATTACAGCCATCTGCCTCCTCGAGGCACCTGTTGGAATTTATTAGTTATTGCTACATACCTCAGAGAAGGCAATGGCACCCCACTCCAGTACTCTTGCCTGGAAAATCCCATGGACGGAGGAGCCTGGTGGGCTGCAGTCCATGGGTTTGCGAAGAGTTGGGATAGGACTGAGCAACTTCACTTTCACTTTTCACTTTCATGCATTGGAGAAGGAAATGGCAACCCACTCCAGTGTTCTTGCCTGGAGAATCCCAGGGACAGGGGAGCCTGCTGGGCTGAAGTCTATGGGGTCACACAGAGTCGGACACGACTGAAGTGACTTAGCAGCAGCAGCAGCTACATACCTATTCATGTCAAAGAGTGGCTTAATAGAAGATTCCTTCATTCTTTCTCATGTATCTGTGGATCAACAGGACAGTTTTGTGTACCTCAACCAGCTTGGCTCTATGTCTGTTCTCTGGGTCAGTTAGGTGGCTTTGCAAGGTGCTCTCTCCACCTGGTCTCCTCCTCCAGCCAACGAGTCCAGGCTTCTTCTCATCATGATTTAGGCGGGCAACCACCACATTTTCTTGGCTAAGGCAGAGTCGGGATGGAGTAGAACTGCAAAGCCACTCTGCAAAATGTGTGGGCACACGGATGGGTACAGAATTAGAGCCATTTTTAACAGTCTACTGCATCATTAGAGACCAGCTTGTCAACTATCTTTCAATAGTCAATGTAATTGCTTATTTGACCATGTCCTCTAGATAGAACAGGTGAGACCAAAATAGTAAACAAAAAAGTTCCTCTGAGCCAATTCTAAAAAGGACAGTTGTCTGGTTGCCAAGTTTAGGGCAGATTAAAAGCTTTTAAATTAGAAGCTGCATGGTTACCAAAACCAGAGTAGTCAGGGACTGTGCAGTCTAGATAATAATAGTCCAATGAGGCTGCAGTCCTAAACAAGCAAATTACACTTGGCGTTTTCTGACTAAATAAGCACAGACTTCATATTAGAAAGATTCCCACCCAAAATTATTTAAATTTGGTATAACAGTGTTCCCACATCTAGTCAAAAACTGGAAAAATATCCTCAGAGGAATTGCACCTGTAACCAAGGTATTATTGTTTTATTAGCAGGTCTCACTCCATATCCAGCTAACGTTGCTCTTCCTGGTTTCTAATAAATAAATGAGCCCTCTTCGTCCTTTTTTGACGAAACCATGGTCATGGGTCCCATGAACTTTCTACGTTCCGGAAGAAGCCAAGGCAGGGCAGCTTAACAGTGGGTTTCCCGTGCATCTCACGAAAAATAAATTTCCCAAGTGTCGGGAGGTCGGCATTGTAGCAAACCGTGAACTCTCCCAAAGAACGTACCGAAGAGATTCGGATTCGGTTAGTTACCATCTGGGAAGAGAAGGCCTTACCCGGAGCCAAACTCCGCCCCGCCCTCAGCACTCGGTTTCGCCCCTTGGCCTCCTCCTACTCGCCCGGGCCTCCGGGTCTCACTCTAGTCCCGCCCCTGCCCTCTCGGAGCACCTTTCCCTAGGATAGCTTAGAGACATAGCTTCATGTGCTAACCGCGCGTGAGAATTCACCGCACATGGTACTTCTTGATGCTGATTTGTTTTGATTTTGATCACTTGGTCAGCCAACGATCCAGACCACCTTCCTCTGTCCCGCCCCTTGCTCCGGAAGGCGCGCCGGGGGCGGGGCGTTTGCCGCGCCGCACTGCGCGTGCGCGCGCTGCCTCTTGCGTCACTCGGCCGCGCCCAGGTTCTCTTTCGCTGTCTCTTTAGGTCCTGGTGGCGGCGGTGCTGGCGGCGGTGGCGGCGGCGGCGGTGGTGGGGGCGGGAGGTCGTCCGGGACAAGTTCCCTTGGGCGCTCCCCCATGGAGGAAGCGGTGCGCACGGCTGCAGCCCTGGATGCTCGCACCTCCCACTGGACGGAGACGAAGGCGGTGGCCGCGCGAACTCAGGAGAGGGTAGCCGGAGCGGCCTGTGTGGGGGTGTGAGCGGAGGTGACCCGGGCCGGATAGCGGAGGGGAAGCCGCGCGGCGGGCCTGCCAACTTCGGTGAGGTCTCCACTTTTCTTCGTTTCCGGCAAGCGCGAAGGGGCTAACTGTGGGCAGGCCTGCCCCTCTTGGGTCTGGAAGGACTCCTCAGGGGCGTCTTTTTTCTCGGGAGACACTGAGCCACGCGTGTTCTGAGGTGGAAGTAATTTCCCCCGTAACCTGAATCGAGTAATTCCACCATTAATTGGATTCCCAATAAATCCCATGGAAACCTGGCCTGGCATTTTCGGGGCGCCTGTTCATTAAGTTCATTAAAATAGTTCCATTTTGTTATGAGTTCTAAAAGATTGTTTCAGCTACCACAGAGATATTAACTGATAGTTGAACAAGCCTTAGATGTCATTGTAACGTTTTGAGCATGGCCTGTTTAATTTCCTAACTTTTATAAAGTCAGTGAACCCTCTCTCCCTCTCCGTACAACTGAACAAAATTCATTATACCTTTGATTTTGTGTTTGTCTCTTGAATCTCTTTTCTAGATTTTTCAACTCGTTTACTACACGCTATGTTTTAGTTTTGTTTCTAGAAATTCCCTATATACCATGAACCCAGTTAGTACATTTTTTGTTAAAGTACTAACAATAAATATGAGAGAATAGAGATCTTTGTTTCGTACCAGTAAGCTGTCTGTTGAAGCAGTATGTTATGCTGAGTTGAATAGGTTTTATGTTAGTTGGTAAGTAAAATGAGTATGGAGGCTAGTAGCTAAATTTTAAAAAGTGTTCAGTAACTATTCATTCCTTTTGCTACTTCTGTATTTTCTTCTTTCCAGGCTGGAGCTACTCTGCCAGGGCTTAAAACTTTAAATGAGAATAAAGGGTTTTATTTACGAGGAAATGAGAATGAATAAGTCATCTCTAACCTCTTCCAGCCTTTTATTCATAAGAGAGACCATATTAAACTTACATGTAAGTTAAAATTTTAATTTATAATTACTGTTGCTAAATAGGATTGGAACGTTAGGTTCCATAGTATTTGAAGTTACTATGTTTAAAAGTAATTAGCCCGAGGAGAGGCTGGAAAAAATTAAAGTTGTGGAAACCAAGCAGAAGTAAATAATGAGAACTCTTAGATGTGGGCAGTCTTTATAGAAGTTGAGTCCAGTGAACACTTAGGTTCCATTTCAGGCAGTGCAACTTTTATGTGATCCTATACTTGAGATTTAACCTCTGGGAGGTTTGGTTTCTTTACCTAAAAAGTGGGGGGTAATGATAGCTTTTTCTCATTATTGTGTGGATTAGAATTAATGTGTATCAATCACCAGGATTGATAATGTGTATCAGTCACACCAGTGCCTCCAGAGGTGTTCAATGAGTGGTAGTTATTACTATTAGGGAAACATAATAATAAGAAACAACTACACTCTTTTGAGGATATTTCTACTGTATGAACACACCTTGCTGTGGCATCCCACCTACCCTGGTTCAGTTTCCATTGTTTAGTCTCTAAATGGCGTTAGACTCTTTTGCTACTGCATGAACTGTAGCCTGCCAGGCTCCCCTGTCCGCAATATTTCCCAGGCAAGGATACTACAGTGGGTTGCCATCTCCTTCTCTAGGGGATCTTTCTGAGCCAGGCGTCGAGCCCGCATCTCTTGCTAGACAGGCCAGTTCTTTCCCACTGAGCCGCCTGGGAAGCCCTCTGACTCAGTTGGTGTCAGTTACATCAGCCTTTCTTTTCCTAAGAAACAGTGTGCTTGCTCCTGCTTTGGTGCCTTTGCTCTCGCTTCTTTCTGTGCTGTGTTCTTTTACTGTTTCTTTCAAGCCTCTGTGCAGTGTTACATTCTCCAGTAGGCCCCCTAACCAACTTAGTTAAAATAGGAGCCCCTGAACCCAGTTACTTTGTATTACCCAGTATCTTTAAGATTACTCAGTATCTTTAACGTGCTTTACTTTTCACTGTATCATTCACCACCTTGCAAATTAATGTTCTTATTTACCAACAGAAGGTAAACTCCATAAGGGCAGGGTTTTGGTCCACTGTATTCACTGTGTATCCCTGTTTTTGAACATGGTATGTATTCCTTTACTGTAAATCAGTTATTTGTTGACTGAGTAAATGAGATAAGCATACCATTGTCCATAGGGAGCCACAGTGAGGGGGGTATGAGTCATGTACATTAGTAATCATTCATAATAGAGACTGGAAAAGTGTCCAAAGAGAAATTCAGAATAAAGGTTAGCACATTCAGAAAAAAATTGGTTTATGGAATTCAAGCAGGGCTTCATTGTGGAGGTGCTTTTTTGAAGTAGGTCTTTAAAGATGAAAGGAATAATGTAAAAAAGATAAAGAGGAATGAAAGGAATAAGTAAAAATGGAAGCAGTGTGTTGACCTAGGGTGGAACCATAGTATTTAGGAAATACAGTAAGTAGAGATTTAAAATACAGATTTGGAGCAAATGGTGAAAGGTCTTAAATATTGGATTACAGAATTTGGAATTCTTTCTGTAAATAGTGGGTAGCCAGCCAGTGGCTGGCTTCTCTCAGAGAGAATCCATCTGGCACCCTTGGCCATTGTAGGCAATTTGGGTGATGAAAGATGAGGAAGCCACAGTTAGAACATGAGAAGCAGGTTGGACATGAAGACTGACCTACACTGAGAACCTGGTTTGAGTTGCCCCTTGATTGTGTTCCAACTTGGGGACTAAAAGGAAACTAATGGAAAACGCGAAAGGCTGAGGATGAGGAGACTCATTTTCTAATCCCAGGTCTGCTACTCACCAGCTGCATGAGCAGTTACTTAACATTATCACATGTAAGCTCTTGTGAAAGTGAAATGTCAAAAGTGCTGTGACAAGTTTAAAACTGTTAAATAAATACGTATAATTTTTAAAGTTAGCTAACTTTGAAATTGATGATGTCATTTTGCAAAGCAAATCTTTTTCTGTTTTTTTTGTTTTTTTGGGGGGTTGTGCTGCAGCTTGTAAGATCTCTCCCTGTGCAGGGATTGAACCTGGGCCCAGGGCAGTGAAAGCACTGTGTCCTGATCTCTAGATTGCCAGGGACTCCCAGAACAGATCTTATTTCAGGCTTTTCATATAGGTGTTAGAATACGGGTTCATGTTTTCCTCTTCCTTCAATTGTATGTTCTCTGTGCTTTAGAAGGAAGTGGACCAGTTTCATAATTTTTTTCCTTTGAGCTGTATTTCATTTTTTACATAATTGCATTTGATGAAAGTTAACAGTTAAGTGTTCAGAGATATTAGTGAACTCAATTATGAAAAGAAAGTGCCTGTTAGAACAAGCTGCAAATTCTAGAAGTTTTTAAAAGTTGGAAGTGTGTTTAAAATTTGAATAGTGTATTTTCCGAATTCTTACTTAGCTGTGGAATCCTTGAGGACAGGAACTTTTGGTCATCTTTATAATGCCAGTGCCTGGGGCGTGTGCTGCTTAGTGTATGGCTATTGAACAGACTCCACAAAAATTAAACTAACAGTCAGGGGTAGTGGAGTAGGACCTTTCACCTGAGTCCCTCTGAGAGGTAAGATGGGCAGGTTACCACCTGGGACTTGTCATTTCTAGTTTCAGAACCTAGTTGAAGTGAAACTTAGCAAGTTTTCTGTAACTGTTTTTAAACCTGGCTCTGCCTGAAGCAAATCCTTGAGAAATAAAAAGTAATCTCTCTTTCAGGCTCTCCTGGCTGTGATTGACCTTCAGTTATACAGAGTGGGAACATAACATTATCAGGTCTGAGAATAGTGAAGCAAATATTCCTTTCAGGACATTCATGCTGATGTCCATTTTCTTTCCTTTCTGTTTTTTTTTAATTGAACAAAAAATAATATTTTTATAAAATGTATTAGATACCTAAATGCAACATGGTTTTTAAAATGAAATCATTTATATGTAGTCGTGTTCATAAATGCAATAGTCAAAAGCTATACAACATTAACAACAAATCCAAATGAAGATAGTCTTCTGAATTTCATGTTTCATTGAGCATCAAGACCCACCAATCTTTTAGTCGATTCTTCTACATTATTCTGTATTCACATTCTTTGCATCGGATTAGACCCCTTAATTTTGTTTCATTTTCTCTGTAACATTCCCCGCAGATCTATATCATTGGCTGCTGCTTTGGGAGTTCAACATCCTTCTGGGTGTTCATTGTTGTCCCCACGTAGCACGGAGGAACTTCTCTGCACTTCGAAACAGATTCTGACTCATTGCTGTGTAAGTCAAATGAGGTGATTCATTTACTTAGTTTAGTGGCTGAAGGCTGCTTTATAACTTGATGGTATGCAACTTTTATGTTACTTGGCATCCTTCCCCACCCATCTACACACTGGTGTATTCAGTAAGTGAACAAACACATACAACAAATAACCTTAATTTTAGAAAAGCTTATGAATCAGATTTGCCAGTATGAGTGCCTTTTTCTAGGGAAACCACCATGAAGAACTAGTCATTGTCTTTAAGAAACTTAGAATTTATCTTCAAAGATAGAGTAGTAATTGGGAAATAAATTTTATGAACCTGCCTGTAAATAAAATAATTGCACAGGAGAGAAAATGCCTATGGACTGTAGCTACTGGACAAGTCTTTATAGTACAACTTGAAGTGTGACCTGGCCTGAAGTGAAGAGCATCCTCTTACATAGTGGAAAGAAGGATGTGAGGGGCTGTGGTATGTCTGGGCAGTGATGACTTGTCTGAAGGGAGCCATGATTCTGTGTTTGGAAATGAATTCGGAATGAGGGGTACAGCTCTCCAAAGCTATGTGCATAATAAGATTGACCCAACTGATCAAAAAAATCCATCTTTGCTTTTGTATGCTTGAAGCTTTCCACAATAAGTCAGTAACAATGAAAAGAGGGGAAAAGATTTTAAATAGCATCATGCAACTTTATGTAAAATATAGAGAAAATTTATATGTAGACATAGTAAAGTTAAGAACAGTGAACTTCCAGTGATCACAGGATAAAGTAAGATTCTGATATAATGTGTTGGTTTAGTCGTCTCTTCTTCACCTTCTTGGTGGAGAAGGTTTCCCCCCCATGACATTAGACACTGGGCATATGAGAGCAGTTTCTTAGACAGCAGTTCATTAGTCACTTTTACATTTCTAGGAGGATACACCACAGACTACACAGGGCCACACACATGCTGCAGAGAGAGAACCAGGGCCTCTGGGGGGCAAGCAGGAGATTCCTGCAGAAGGATGTGGTTGGCTTGCTTTAATAATTCTGCAGCCTGTCAAGGCAGTGAAGCTCACTGCTCAGGGATAAGCAGGAAGTGTGCCTGGTCTCCATGGTGAGGAGGGCTGAGTAGGAAGGAAAAGCAGAGTAGGGGGCAATCGAAACTGGTGGTTAGGTCACCCCAGTTTTACCAGGTGTCAAGGCAGCACAATATATTGGATCTTAATTTTAGACCTTACATTACTTGTAACTTGCCATTTAGTGGAAAGTTAACTTTAAGCACTAGTAAATATTAGTAAGTTGGTAGCTACATGTTTGGTATTTGAAGGTCAGTTTTATATAGTTAAAGTCTAAATTTGGATTTGTGAGGCTATCCTTATAATGGGATTGGAATTATAGATACAATATAATATAGCTTGGCTTGTTTCTGAGTATGGTCCTTGGAGATAACAAGGTTCTGTTTTATTGATTCTAGGATATTCAGACTATAAGTTGGCTTGTTTTAGTCAAACCTTCAAAAGGGGGATTTTCAAAGATATAACTATTTGCTTCCTCAGTGGAACTTGAATGATAATTAAGAACATTGTTCCATGAACATAGTGGTTAAAGGAGGAGGGTTCATTTAAGTTAGGTAACTCTTGCTCATTAGATGACTGTATCTGCCAAGTAGGCTGAAGTGTTTAGTGGTGGCTAGGTTTCTTTACTCTCATTTTCCAGCCATTGTTACTATTATCTTTGCATGTTCATTTGTATGTGGTACTATTACTTCCCAGCATACTTTGACAACTTTTTACAGTTCTTCAGTTTATAGTCTATGTTTTACAGTGGTTATGTTTTAGAATGCTAAGCTGAATGATGCAGTGGTTTTCTATCAGTGACTACTCATAAATAGCCAGCTTTATTTTTTAGGGCCAGTCATATGATTCCATTCATCAGTATTCACCCAGAAAACATCTGACATATTTTGAGATTGCCAGATAGCTTGGCACACAGGATAAATAAAGGTGACTCTTGTGCAGGAGCCCGGAAGCTGGCCTTCTGCTGAGGGTAACTGAGTCATAAAGTCATAAACATGGATAAATAAGTTGTAGGGTATAGTGGGAACCTCTAAACACACTTTTTATTTTGTTTAATCTTTTTTTTATTTTGGTGATAGAGCAGTTTAATTATAGATTTAGAACTTCTATTTCATTTTTGTATATTTATTAATAAGGAGAAATAAAGGAATTGATTCAAACTAAGCCACTAGATGTGAAAAACTATAGCAAAGGGTTTCATTCCTTTGTGTTTAAGAAAATTGTCAAACTTTATTATGCAATTACAGTAAGTACTGTTTTTAAGGTATTTTTTCATACCTGGAAGTTTAGTATTGAAATTTTTTTTTTTTTTTGTGGTATAATTGACTCACAATGTTATGTTCCAAGTGCAAAATATTAAAAAAAAAAAATTTGAGCCACTTTTATGTTGTCTCATTTGCTTAAGGATGCAATTAGTTCACTATTTCAGCAGCCTGGGACCTTAGAAATGCATTTCAGGATTAATTATGGTATTTTTTATGTTGTTATAAAACGATCACCATGATGAACCTAGTTACCATCTATCACCATAAAAAGATACTACATTGGTATTGACTATGTTCCCCATGTTGTATATTTCATCTCAGTGATTTTTATTTGTACCTGAAAGTTTGTGCCTCTTAATCTCCCTCACCTATTTCACTTATCTCCCAACCCCCTGTTATAATCTGTCCCTTATCTGTCTCCCCACTAAAGTCTAAAAGCTAGTACCATTTTATCCAAACAGCTTATCATACTGCTTCATGCACATAACGTATGTTCAGTAAAAACTATTTGAGTGGATGGATAAGGTAATTGAGGGGCTAGGTAGATAGGAAATTAAGTTGCTTTTGTTAAAGGCCAGAGTCCTATAATCTGAAGAATGGAAAAATATGGGCTGGTCAGTGAGGGTTAATGACTAAGGATCCTGACTGAATTGTAGATTAATTCTGGGATTCAGTTGTTAAATTGTGGGACTAAAAAAATCTCAGGACATACCAGCAAGTTGGACTGGTAGTTAGTTATAACCAGTTGTAAACCTTGTAGCTGAGTAAGTGCTTTTTCCTCAGCTTTTCTACCCAGTTTAGTTCATTTGCCAGCAGAGTTCTGAGTTTTGGCTATTTGAAAAAAACTGTAGTCTTTGGTAAGCCACTGCATCCTTTCTGGTCTTATAGCTTGAGTCTTGTAGGTTCCATGGCCCTCCTTTTTCTAAAAGAGCCAACAGTACCGCACACACACCCTGACAAACATCTATCTGTTAGACTTCATTCGCTACTATAATAAAATAATGTGACATCTGCCTTCTCCTTACACATTCCTGAATGGGTTACATAAGAAATAAATTACCATATACTTATATCTACATAGATTTCTAAGAAGAAAATGTATGCTTGAGAAAATTTTTTGTTTCTTTGTATAGAGTATTCAAAAAGACACATTTGTAAAATTGGTAAATGTTTTTGTAAACTAGATTTGTGTGTTTTTATGCCTCATTTTCATTCTGAGTTTTTTTTCTTAGGAAAGTTTGTTAACTATGGACTATGCAGCTAAGACAGGAAACAATTTTAAAATAGGAAACCAGAGTTTATAAAATCAATTTAAATATGGTTTTACTTGTTATTTTTTCCCGTTTTATTGAATTATAGTTGGTATGTAACATTGTATTAGTTAAGATCTACTGTCTAGCCACATCCACTAGCCTGTGCAATACCGTGTTGTTAACTATGTCACTTACTAATCTTATAACTGGAAGGTTGTACCTTTTGACCACCTTCACTCCCTTTCCCTACCTCTTAACCCCCACCTTTCAGAATTGTCTATCAGTTCAATGTTTTTTCTTTTTTGGCTGCACCCCACAGCATGCAGCATCTTAGTTCCCTGATCAGGGATTGAACCATTGCCCCCTGCAGTGAAAGCACGGAGTTTTAACCACTGGACTGCCAGGGAAGTCCTAGTTTTTAAGTTTGGTTTTATATCACAATCCCATCTTTTTCCATAATTGGAAGATATATAATTAGATTAGTGCTAAATAAAAATGGTAATTATATGCTATTTATATGTTAAATGTTATTAATAGTAGTAATAAAAAGTATTATTTTATGAGAAAAGAAACAGTAAAATTTTGCAATGATCATGCATCCTGTCATTCTGTGAAAATTTCATTTTTGTTTTCCCTCTTTAGATTTGAAGACTGCATCATCCTGCCTCCAGCACCAACAGTTTCTCTGTTCTTGATCAATGTGATTCACAGTAGCTTTTTAAGTAACAAGCGAAATGAGCCAGGGGCATGGAAAGTATGACTTTTACATTGGTCTGGGATTGGCTATGAGTTCCAGTATTTTCATTGGAGGGAGTTTCATTTTGAAAAAAAAAGGCCTTCTGCGACTTGCCAGAAAAGGCTCCATGAGAGCAGGTAGGTTATTTATGCCCTGTGTGACTCTGAAATGGCATCAGTGTGTTCCTTTGTATTGATATGTGGGTTCTTTGACCGTAGAAGACTATATCTTCATTCCTAGTGACTATATTCAAAACTTTGGACTTTATAAGAATTGTAAATGTTTATAGAGAATCATTTTTGTAATAAAAATAAAAAGTTGTCAAAATAAGTTAACTATTCACTCTTGCAGTTATTATCAAAGTGGGAATAGGGACCAATACCCAATTAGCATCCATCCCTTTCTTTAAATTTTGATATGTCTACAGAGAAGGAAATGAGGTTATATGGATAGAATCAAAATCTTATCGAAGACTAGGCTTTTTTGTCCATGATAGTAAAAGTTTGTTTTTTCCTTAGACATTTTCCTTCCTGATCTCAAATTGGCAGGAAGGAGAGCTGGCTTCTTTGGGTTGAAGTGTACTCAGTTGAGTGAAATTCTGGTTGGTGGTATAGGTTGATCCCCAGAAACTACTGACAAGCCATGAGACCCTGGGAAATGCCTGATGTGAGTGAACTCCCTCTGACTTTGGTGTATCAGATAGCTTCCAGCTTTATGTTGCATTCTGGCTATGTTCTGTCATTCAGCCTCTGCTTCAGTTTTAGACCCAGTTTTATTCTCATAGGAAAATCTGCTTTGGCAGTAAAAAAAAAATTACCTCCTTCTTCTTTTCTGTGCCATTTCTATAGCCATACATAATCAAGCCCTTAAAATAATGACCTGTATTGGATTTAGTGCAGAAAGGAGAAAGTATTGGCATGTACTATTTGAACAAGTATATCCTCATTCCTAAGTCAGGTACTCACATTTTCCATGTGGATATGCTTATCAAAGTGTTCATTCACACTGACTTTTTCTTTTGAATAATGGCTTAAGTACTGATTGCTTCCGAATTTTGTTAGTTTGGTCTAGAGTGAAGGGTTGTCTAGAGGAAAAGGCAGGATGAACATCCTGGAAGCTTCAGACTGTGAGCAGTGCTCAATCTTTTTATGTTCTGGTCAATAAAGGACCCTTTTCTCTAGGGTTACTGCCTCATAAGTGGGGCTAACCCACACCTAAATGGCTTCTCCACTATCTAATTCACTAGAAGTTGGGCTGTTTCTGATTGGTTCACTTTGTTTATTGAAGGTAAGTTCACAAAACAAAAGCATGAAGTATGAACTGAAATAGAAGGATTGATTTAACTCCTTCATTCACATTCTTATGATCCTCACACCCCCTTTTTTAAGATAACCATAAAAATACTATCTAAGAAATCCCCTGTGTAATCATGATGAAACCTTTATTCAATATAATAATAATGAGCAAATGATATTTTAAAATCTGTAATTACTAGTTGTTGTCATAAATATACTAAAGTCCAATAATCTTCCAAAGAAGTGAAATATGTTTTCATTGACAGGTCAAGGTGGCCATGCATATCTCAAAGAATGGTTGTGGTGGGCTGGACTGCTGTCAAGTATGTATAGAGGATATTTCAAGAAAATACTATAGGTGTATATTGAAATATCTATGTATACCATTTTACAGCCTTATATTATCAGCAAATTTTAAAACTGAATTCTGGGTTTTTTTGATGAACAAAACCCAAAATATGTAAAATTTAAGCCTGTATAAATCACTTAACAGTTTTAATAGTTTATTTAATTTGGATGAGAAAACTTATGTCTATCTGATTAAAACATGTCTGACATATATATGTATTCTTAAAAATTATGCTCAGTTTAAGGTGATTTTGATAGTGAAAGATCATAGAAAGCATCCGGTTTTTAATTCCTGTCCTTCCATTGATTTTCATTCCAAATTAGAAAGGAGGTATGCATTTGGTAAGACTTCCATGCATACTTTGATGATTACATTTTGTGTATTTATGTATTATTTTTTTGATAGGCAAGAAGTAGGTTTATTAATGTAGTGTGCTTGTGAGGAGTGCAAGGGGGCAGGCGAGGGGATTCTGATGATTGTCTTTTAAAAGGTACATAGAAAGAGTGATCCTTAAGATTCTGAGCTTTCAAAATATTCAGGATTAAATTACATAAAATTTTTTTCTAAGGGCAGTTGAAATATCAAAGAGACAATTTATTCATTCAGCAAATACTTCTTGACCATTTTTTGTATGTCAGGTGTTCTAGGTGCTGGAGATATAATAAACAGAATAAAGAAAAAAATTCTTACCCACAGGAGACTTAACTTTCTAGGTGGACAACAGTAAAGAAGATAAACTAAAATGTGTGTTAGTG
Organism: Cervus elaphus; assembly: GCF_910594005.1. Classification (NCBI taxonomy): domain Eukaryota; kingdom Metazoa; phylum Chordata; class Mammalia; order Artiodactyla; family Cervidae; genus Cervus; species Cervus elaphus. Next base: position 2,931,669 of record NC_057847.1, read on the forward strand.
ATAAATGCTGACATTTGCTAATAGTACGAAGAGAAGGGATGTATGTAGTAAAATGAAGGATGATAGGTTTATATTTTAGCTGAGGGGCCAGGGCAGGCCTCACTGGAAAGATAATATTTGAGTGAAAGTTGAAGGAAGTGAGGGACTGACCATATGGGTATGGTATGTCACAGGAAAGACTTTTCACAGGAAAGAACATTTTAAGCAGGAGGAAATAATAAACATGAAGGCGGCGAGGCAGGACCATGCCTGGCGGGTTAAAATGTGGTAGGCAGAACCCAAGATAGCCCGCAAAGCTTCTTGCTCCCTGGTAGTCACAACTTTGTATTATCTCCTCTCACACTGAATTAATGCAGTGTGATCAAAGTATACAACAGAGTTGATGACTTGTGACTTAAGTCATCAGAGGCGTTAGGTTTTGCCTTGATTGATTGGATTGGTCATTCTGAAGCCAAGTTCTGTGTTGGAGGACAGTCAGCCTGAGGACCGGTCCCCAGGCTGCACTCCGTCACTGACTTACTAGTCATGTGAGTTACTTTGGATGTGAGTCCTCCAGATTGTGTCTAGATGTCTAGATGTGTCTAGGTACAGGCTCCAGATTGTGTCTCGACTGCAGCCTTTTGAAAGACCCTGAGTGAAGAAGTACCTGCTGATCGGCAGAAACTATGAGAAATCATTGTCTTGGCCAACAGAAAACATGGCTGACATTTGCTGTTTTAAGCTGCCAGTTTTGGGGGTGCTTTGTTGTACAGCACTGGATTACTAAAACCTCAGGAGACATGAAAGAGGTAAGGATAGTGTGGGAGTACAGGGCAGTGGGTGAGGGTAAGTTTAGAGAAGTAATGAGGGCCTAGATCACATGGGGCTTCGTATGTCACAGGAAAGACTTTGACTTTTATGTTTGATGGGGAATTATTGGAGGTTTGAACCAAGGGGTAACATGTACAGACCCAGGTTTTAATAGGAACTCTTGGGCTGCTGTGTTGAGGCATAGATTGCATAGGGGCCAAAGAGAAACCAGTAAGAAGCTATTGAAATAATTCGGTAAGAGGTGATAATAGCATGGACCCAGAGTAATGGCAGTTAGTATGGTGAGAAGTGGTAGAATTCTGGATGTGTTTTGAAGATGAAACTAATAAGATTTGCTGAAAACAAGTTGAAAGACTGGACAGGATGTGAAAAAGCATCCTCTTAAAAGCGTTAAAGAGTCAACATGATAGTTAAGAATTACCTAGCCAGCATGGGGAAACACACAAAACTCAGGATGAGATGGAGATACTTCTGCCCTAGAGGTAACTACAGACTCCATGGCAGGCCGCTTTGGAAAAGAGAGAACTTGTGAACTGCTCTAGGAAAGGTGATACCACTCGGGTGGTGGATATATAGCTGTCATTTATATTTTATTCTGTTTTTCTGAATATTTGAAGTATTGCATTATTAATCTTTGAACTCTTGAAAAGAAAATCTTTTAAAATGTGGTACATTTATTTTTTAAATTATTTTTAAAATTTATTTTTAATTGAAAGATAATTGCTTTGCAGTATTGTGTTGTTGTCTACCAAACATCAACATGAATCAGACACAGGTATATTTAAATCCAGATCTGTCAACTACTGTGCATGAAATGCCCCAGTTAAAGGCAAAGATTATTCTATTGGAATTAGAAAAACAAATAATAAAAAGACTACATGCCTGTTGTAAGGTACACTATAAAACATGAGGATATAAAATGGCTGAAAGAGAAGGATGGAAAAATATGCCTAAAGAAAGTTGACATTTCTGTTATTATTTTAGAAAAAATATACTTCATAGCAAAACAACACTGGAGATAGAGGATTATTTCTTAAAAACAAAGGGTTCAACTCAGGAGGTTTTATCAGTCCTGACTTTATTTAATAATATGGCCTTGAGGATTTCCCTGGTGGCACAGTGGATAAGAATCTGCCTGCCGTTGCAGGGGACATGGGTTTGATTCCCTGGTTTGGGAAGGTCCCACATGGCGCGGAGCAGTTTAGCCCGTATATCAACTCCTAAGCCCTTAACCCTGTGCTCTGCAACGAGAGGCCACTGCAAGGAGAAACCTGTGCACCACAACGAAGAGTAGCCCCCGCTCACCAAAAACTGAAGAATGTTTGCACAGGCAAACAACGAAGACCCAGTATAGCCATAAATAAAAATAATAATGTGGCCTTGAAATACAAAGCAGCAGTTGACAGAACAGCAGGGAGAAATACACAAATCCAAACCCATATAGTGAGATTTTAATATGACACTGAGCAGTTGATGGGACAGGCAGAGTAAAATTCTTAAGGTGATAGAAAATCTGAACAGCAGATTTAACTTCACTCACTGAACTCAGCAACTTCAGGTCTACATTATTTTCAAGTGATACGGAATATTGATGCAGATGAACTATTTGCTGGACCATAAAGCCTAGTCTTGAAATTTTTCAAAGGATTTAATGAAGTTTTTTTCACAGATCATTATCATTATATTAGAAATCAGTAACAAAAATATAACATGAAAATTACATGTAGAAATTTAGAAATACACTTTTATGTAACCCATGGTTCAAAGAAGTCAGAATGGAAATTAGAAAATATTTTAAAAGTATGTTTAATTTAAACAATACTTCAATATGTTAATACAGAATACAAAATATCATAACTTATGGAATATAACTGAAGTAGAGTAAAATTTATGGTTTCAAATAAATATAATTGAAAAGAAGGATGAGGCATCTAGTTGAAGAAAATGAAAAAAAAATTGTAGAATAAACCCCAAAATATAGAAGGAGTAAAAAGAAGAGCTGAAAGTATTTAAATAGAAAAACAAAGTATTAAAGCGACATTTGGGTCAATGCTGAGAATAATGAACTTGACAAACCTTTTGTTGAAACTGATCAAGAAAAGGAAAAGCTAGAATAGCTAGGTGATGTAATTAAGGTTTCATAGATATTAACAGGATATTATGAAAAATATCCATGTATCCAGTTGATAAAAAACATAGATAAAATTTATGGAAAAGTAACGTTTATCAATACTCATGAGGAAATAGAAAACTGGAATACTCCTCTAACTTAACCCAGTTGAAGCTGTAGTTTTAAAACCTTTGCATATACTAAATCCTGAGCCCAGATGGTTTCATAGGTAAATTACACAGTCATTTAAAGAAGAAATAATTGTAGAATAATTAAGAAGTTTCCTAATAATAGAAAAAGAGGTTCCCTCACTCTTCTTAAAAAGCTAGTATAATCCTAATACCAAAACCTGATCAGGACAGAATAAGAAGGGAAAAATAAAGTCTAGTCTCATTCACGAACCTATATGTAAAAATCACAAACAATATGAGCAAGTTAGATTTATTCTGCAGATGCAAAATTGGCATAATCTTGGAAAATAAGTCACTGTAATTTACTGTGTTAAATTGAAGGAGAAAAATTATATGAGATTATTTCAGTGAAATTCAGCTATTCATGACTAAAACCACTTCAAATCAGTAATTTAGGTGAATTAAAGATGATAAGATGATAAAGGATTTCTAAGCCAAAAAAATGCCAAAACCAACAATTGCTTGGTGCTAAGTCACTTCAGTCATGTCTGACTCTGCAGCCCCTGTGGACTGTAGCCTGCCAGGCTCCTCTGTCCTTGGGGTTCTCCAGGCAAGAACACTGGAGTGGGTTGCCATGTCCTCCTTCATGCCCTCCTCCAGGGTGTCTTCCCAGCCCAGGGCTCTCTCCATCTCCTGCACTAGCAGGTGGGTTCTTTACCACTGGAGCCACCCGGGAAGCCCACAGGAAACATCAAAATGGGGAAATATCAAAGACTTTTTTTGGAGCTGAGAAAATATTCATGTTGAAGAATTACTTAAAAGCAATAAGAGAAAACAAATACCCTAATAGATAAGCTGGTAAAAAACCCAGACTACTTCACTGAAAGATTTAACTTGGCTAATAAGCATATGGAAAGGGGGCATGCAAATTCAAAGCATAATAGAATAATCCTGTTTCCCATGAACAGATTAGCAAATGAGAGTGAGAAACAAAGGAAACGCTCAGACACTGCTAGGGGAAATTCAGCGTAACCATTTTGGGAAACAGTAGCCAAGAGTGATTTTATGTGATCATATGTCCCTCCCCTGCTAAACTTTCTCAGTGGCTTTTCAGCTCAGATGAAATCCATTGAGAGACTCACAAAGGTCCTGTTCTCCCTGGCGACTCCCCGCATGCTTGCTCTGTAGGAACCACTCTGGCTTCCTTGCTGCTCAGACATGCGAGACATGGTCTTGAGTCAAAATTTTGTACTTGCTCTTCCTGCTTGGGATGTCTCCCAGTTTCCCCCACACACATAGGTGCTGGTAAATCCCTCAGTCCATATCTGACTGATCAAAATTTCCTGTCCAAGCACCCTTGCCTGGCACCATTATCTGCCTGTCACCAGCTCTTCATTCCTTTCCCTTGCTTTGTTTTCTGAATAGCACACTTTACTTCATTTGTATGTTTTGTCTGTTTTCCCTCACTAAAATGTCTTAGGTGAGCAATATCTTTATTTTTCCTCATGCCTAGAACATCTGACACATATATATTCAAAAGATATTCTTGGGTTGCTACTAAGAGTTGGGTTTTAAAAAAGAAAAGAGCTAGTAAAAAAGGCTTTTATATTTGTTTAAGCTGATTTTTTGTTTTTCATAGGATATAAATACTAAGTTTTTAATTAAAAAACCCATACACAGGGGAACTGCCTGGCAGCCCAGTGATTCGGACTCAGTGCTGTCTGTCGAGGACCCTGGTTCGATCCCTGGTTGGGGAACTAGGATCCCACAAGCCACGCAGCCCAACAACAACAAAAAACCCCACATAGAAATTAGATATTTTCCGTTAAAATTATAGGTTTGTATGGTTTCTAATTGGTTTGAATTCTCTTCTAATGTTGATAATTTACAGGCGAACCCTTATGGATAACAATTTAAATAGTATGTTAAAAAATGTATGTAAAATGCAGCCTTTTCCATTTTGACTAAATGTGTTCCTGTCTGAGCGTTTTCTTTTGTTGTCTTTTTCCAAGTGGGAGCTGGCGAGGTGGCCAACTTTGCTGCATATGCCTTTGCACCAGCCACCCTAGTGACTCCGTTAGGAGCACTCAGTGTCCTGGTAAGGTAAGGACCCTCCTCTTCACGTGTAGAAACAGCAGTTAATGTTTCAGGAAGGTATTCAGTACCTACTAATTACACATGCTCAGTTTAATTTATATTTAAACAACCTTGAGACTCTTTTTATGCTGTGTAGTAGTTTGCTTTTGAATTGTTACTCTGCGCATAGGTCAGCTATCAAGTTGTGGGAGAAAATGCTTTTATGCTTTGCCTTGTGTTTAGAGTCAACCCTAGTTCTACTTTAATGTCAGTATTTTAAAATTCCAAATTGAATTCATTACAATATTTATCATTTGACACATGTATACTTTGGTAGGTGGTGATTGGTGATGAATAGATTTCTATACCTTCTCTAGAAAATAATTGATTGGAGCAAGGTTGAAGACTGGCCTGGGATACTTTTTTGGAAGGAATAGTCCCAGACTTGTCCTGTTTCTGTTATTTTAATCATTAGCTGAAACAGCTAAGCCCATATTGAAATCTGGATTTTGGCTAGTATTCTGGAAGTTGGTTGACTGATAGGTATTTTTATCTTTTTTTTTTTTTTAACATTAATAGTTATATAAATCTATATTGTATGCAAAATTATATAATTTTCAAGAAACTATATTATACATAATATATAAAGATACAAGATGCTATATAATAAATATATATTATGGTAATGTCTTTTATTCTTTCCTATTATGCCATTATATTTATAGGTTTATACTTTTTTAAGATTTCAATAAAACTAGCTATAAAATATTAAAACTTGGTCATTAATAGGCAAGTTATGTGGAATTAAAATATATGAAGGATTCATCACTCAGTAAGGATAAAGTTGAGCAGATAGGTCCAAATGGACCTAGATTCTTAAATTTTTATCATAGCTCTGTTTATTGTAAAATCTCATATTGATGTCCTACAATAGAAAGATGGTAACTATACTGACTTAGTGTGATGAAGCAGGTGGTTCCCAGAAACTTCCATTTTATGATTGAATGTGCATTTTCTTTAGCTTGGCTGAAAACTAGACTCTTTATAAGCTCACAGTGTTTTAGTTTGAGTTCAGTAACTTAAATTCTTAAGTTGTGTTGATATTTAAAAATGAGAAAAGTAGCTGATTATTTAATAATCCTCCATCTTTCCCTCATTTTAGTGCCATTCTTTCTTCATACTTTCTAAATGAAAGACTTAATCTTCATGGAAAAATTGGATGTTTGCTAAGTATTCTGGGATCTACAGTTATGGTCATTCATGCTCCAAAAGAAGAGGAGATTGAGACTTTAAATGAAATGTCTCACAAGCTAGGAGATCCAGGTATGAAAAAATAAAAACTTTATTAGTCTTACTGTATTCTACTCTCTTTCAAAAATAATTTTTTTTAAATCTCTGGCTGCACTGGGTCTTCATTGCTTTGTGTGGTCTTTCTCTAGCTACCTCAGGGTACTTCTTTTTACTTCAGATTTTGACTGCTTTGATTCCTCTCATTTCATTATTGTCTTTGAAGTTTCCCTCTGTCTACGTTGAACTAACGAAGACTTTTTCTGTTTGTTTTGGCCCCTCTCTAGTGATCTTTGACTGCCTTGGGAGTTGGGCTGGTTAGATTCCCAGCCAAGTTTCCTATCTGGCTTGCCGGCATCCTAGGATTTGAGTGGGGAAGAGGAGATGGCTACCATCATAGACATATGCCTTACTCCAGCCCCCTATTTTAGTGAGGCCCCCACACACTCAGCTGGTCTGGGGTCCTCCCATACACTGTGGCAAGGGGACCAGTCACTCAGATATTCAGAACTGGGCAAGGATCTGAAGTGGTCTCAGTGCTCTTCGAAAAGGCTTTAGCCAGGCCTCCTGTTTTTAGTCTCCTCTTCAATCCACTTCTAGAGGTAGTTTGTATCTTCAGAGCATTCTTCGTAGCACACTGAGTCACTTTCTAATCTTTGATCACTGCTGATGTGGGATTCAGCTTTCTTGAATCTGCTGTTACCAGTTATCTTCTGATTTTTGGCTTTCATGTTTCTATCATCTTACAAATTCTTATTTTTGTGTTTCTTTCTCTAAAAATCATACTACTAGAATTAGGGGAGTTAAAAAAGATTAGACAGCTGCTGTTTCCTCATCTTAAAATTGCAAATGACAGTGTCTGTGTTACAGGGTAATTGTGAGAATTTAATGACTTAATTGATGCAAATTGCCAAGAAAAGTGTCTGACCTATAGTGCTACACAGTCATTAGCTATTATCATGTTGGGTTCAAGTCTCCTATCTAACGTGGATTCCGACAGTTATTGTCAAGTTCTCTTATTGATTTTTTACCCCAGTGGTTGATCCTTAAATATTTTAAAAATTTGCTCCTGTTGGACAATGTTCTTTAGCATCTACAAATCATTGAGCATTCCAGGTCATCTCATAATTTCTCTCCACTGGTTTCTGATTGTTCTGATTGTATTGCACCTGTTCTTGGAATTAGAGCACCCCAGTGGGTAGAAGTAGTGTTCTTGGATGGATGGCTGTGAGTCAGCCTGATACTGTTTCCCTTGATATACATTTGACCCTTTAACAACACAGAGGTTAGGGATATCTGAGAAAACCCACTTATAGTCCATCCTGTATATCTGAGGTTTCACATCCACAGGTTCAGCCCTCAGATTGTATTGTACTGTATTTATTGGAAAAAAAAGTCCACGTATAATTGGATCCATGCAACTCAATCCCATGTTAATCAAGGGATATCTGTATAATTATGAGGCCCAAGATACTACTATAAAAATGTTAGTAGTATAATAATTTGTGAACATGAAGCGTAATCTTCCAGTGTGTACATCTAACTAAATTATTATGAGTGTGTTTTTGCTGGGGCAGCAAAAGAAAGCTAATTTTTATTTTAGGACCATACCTTTTCTCCTCCTCATCAAGTACTTAAACATTTTAACTAAATATAATTTTTCTTTGCCTCCTCCAGGTTTTGTGGTCTTTGCAACACTTGTGGTCATTGTGTCCTTGATATTAATCTTTGTGGTGGGACCTCGCCATGGACAGACAAACATTCTTGTGTATATCACAATCTGCTCTGTAATTGGGGCAGTTTCAGTCTCCTGTGCTAAAGGCCTGGGCATTGCTATCAAAGAGCTGTTTGCTGGAAAACCTGTGCTACGACATCCCCTGACCTGGATTCTGCTGCTGAGCCTTATAGTCTGTGTGAGCACACAGATTAATTACCTGAACAGGGCCCTGGACATATTCAACACTTCTATCGTGACTCCAATATATTACGTGTTCTTTACAACATCAGTTTTAACTTGTTCAGCTATCCTTTTTAAGGAGTGGCAAGATATGCCTGTTGATGATGTCATTGGTACTCTGAGTGGCTTCTTTACAATCATTGTGGGAATATTCTTGTTGCATGCCTTTAAAGATGTCAGCTTTAGTCTGTCAAGTCTGCCTGTGTCTTTTCGGAAAGACGAAAAAGCAGTGAATGGCAGTCTTTCTAGTATGTATGAAGTTCTTAATAATAATGAAGAGAGCTTAACCTGTGGAATCGAACAACACACTGCTGAAAATATCTCCCGAAGAAATGGAAATCTGACAGCTTTTTAGTAGGAGAGATGTCATTAATATGTAACTGTTATAAAGTGAATCTGAGTATCAGAATGTGTCTGAAAAAGCATTGTTCTCAAATGATGTTCTCTAGAGACAATCCTTTTTTTTTTTTAAGGTTTCACTAATTTGGACCAAGAAATTACTTATGTTTAAATGATGACTCAATACATGGCCAATTTCTATTAACATTGTATTATTGTAGAGTTATTTTAAATTTTCCTTCACCAAAATCTAAATGCACTAATGACAATTTTAGGTCTATAAAAATGCTTTTTTTCCCCACTGGTGATGAAAATCTGAAATGTACATTTTTCATGCCCACTCTATCAATTCCTGATCATTTTAAGGCTTTTTGATTAAAAAAAAATTAATACATTATCCTTTAATTTATCTTACCTATAAAAATGACTCCCATTTAGTGAATTATGTAAGTTTTGAACTATTAATTTAAGAGACCCCTAAATTATTAAATGAAGGAAACTTACAAACAAAAAAAGGTAGGAAATCACTGCATGAAGTACTCAGGCTGGGAGTTGCCATCGTGAACATCTGATGGCCTTCCTAGGTTACACCTTGTTCAATCAGCACATCCTTTGTCAGACGACAGCCTGGCTGGTCGTCTTCTTCAGTTACTCTAATCCCTTGATGGCTGGACCCTTGATTACCATTTTACATCAGCTCTTGTACTTTTCCATATATTTTCATAATGAGTTATACTGTCATTTAGCTCTTCTAACAACGCTGGAAAATAAAAGTCAGAAGACTAGGGTAGATTCTTAAATTTAGCTCATGTTGAAATAAAAAAACTGAAAGATCTTTTCTAAGTCTGAATGTTTAGAACAAACAGGGTGTTTGTAAAATATAATTTCTTTGTAGCACTTAACTTTTGCTTGAGTTTGGACCACTATTTTGGTTTTGTTAAAATGTCCATGGAAAAAATGTTTACAGAAAACATCAAACCTGTGCAAAAAATAAGTGTAATGAACCTCTGTCCAGCTTCAAAACCTGTCATCAATTGGCCTCAAAAATACAACTCATTTCCACCTAGGTAGGAAGAACTCAGGCCTGTTTCCATTCTGTTGCTCCTGCCCACAGTCACAAAGCTTGGTCTACTGTGTAAGTAGCCACCCATGGGAGCTTCACTGTTCACTGGCCTTATCAGGGCAGAGTTGACACTTTCCAGGTCTCTGAAACACGTTCCATTTTCCTAGTATTTTATTATTGATCTTCTAAGGAGCCTCTGTAGACATTTTTTTCCTAACTGCCTCTCTCCATGTAATTTTAATACCACAGATATATTCTATATTTGCTTATGTACTAAACCATAACCATATCCATGCTTTGTATACAATAGATGAAAACCAATTTTCACCCCTTTGGGTGTGATATTGCCCTTGTTGAGAATGCAAAGCTTTATAGTAATAAATTTGTAATTATTTAACATCTTATAGCATTTAAAATTTTTATTTAGTTTAAAATTAAGTCTTATAAAACTCATGAATTATTTACATTTACTCATTAACTTAATTTTTCATCATATTCTATACTTCCATTATAGGGTGAGCACAAATAACTACCTCTTAAACTGCAAAAGAATAGTGGCCCCAGGGTTATTATTTCACCTTATACACAAGCAACATTTTTAGGTTACTTTTTCTAAAACAGTTGTTTTATGTTGTCAAGGTTAAACAGTAAAACCAAGTAGTTGCGACTTTACTTTTGGTGCCATAGATAGTGCACCTGGACTTTGGTATTAATGTTTTTAAAACCATACAGAAGTAACCGCCATGATCGTGTCCATTCCTTCATGGCTGCAGGGGACCTGGACTCAGCCTGGTTGTGCAGGCGAGCAAGTAGGGGAAGCACCTTACCAGAGCCAGGGCAGGGCGCACGGGGCCACAGTAATGAACGTACGCAAACAGGTTCCATTAGTTTTATTTCTGCAACCTTTAAATCCTGTCACAAGCTAGATTTTGTTACAGCTGGATTTAGTAGGAACAGAAATCAAGTTCACTGTTTTCTGAAACACACAAAAAGGGAAAGGGGAATGACTTAGAAAAGGTTTTCATAAAAAAACCAGAAAAATCCCTCAACAAAAGCTAATCATTAAGTTTAATTCTAATTGGTAACGGGTTTTATTACAATTAGCTGGTATTAAGTTTCTTGCTTAAATTCACAAATCTTTCCTTAAATGTTACAGATCCTTTGTTACAGGACAAACGGATGAACTCAGCAGCACTTCATGACATAGTTAGCTGTTGGAACATTCCATAGAAAAATGGAAAATGATTCTGTAAAAACATGATGGCAACAATCTGCAGTCAACATTCTCAGATTTTCCAATTACCAAAAGTATATACAATTTTAGTGTAGAAAAATAAGTCAATTTTATAAAATCAAGCTTTTAGATTGAAAAGCACCCCCTTATTTTAACAGGCACAGAGATACTGAAAAATAGTTCCTAAAAATCCCACTAAGTAGTTTATGGAAAGAAAAACATGCCCTTCTAGATCTTAAATGCAGTCAGTACTGGAACTCTTCAAAAACAGGTGATACACACTCCCTCAGCTGCTGGCCAGGGACTGGTGGATAGGTGGTTGAAAGCAGCGGACGTGTTCCACAGGAGTGCTCTCTCCATCGCCTGACTTCAAGTACTTGTCCAAGATAGTGATTATCTCATCATTTAGAATCTGGAACTTGCGAATTCTTTCCACCATCTTCTTCAAAGGCTACAACAATTAAAATTAGGATAGCTGCCATTTATTCTTCATGCTTCAAAGTATGTCAGGATTTTCACATTAGAAAAAGTGCAGCCAACTATTGATACAGACCATCTCTCTAACTACTGGAATATATTTTGCAACATTTCTCTGTTGGTTTCATGCTACTATAGATTCATTTGTTTTTTAAAACTTACAGACCTATTTATTCAACAGACAGGTATTGAGAACCTATGGTGTCCTAAAAGCTAGAAATGTAAAGATGAAGACCAGTAAACTAATACAACACAAGTAATTTCCAGTTATTGTGGACATGATGCTTTGACAGACCCTTCTGCTATAATGGGCTTCCCTCATATCTCGGTTGGTAAAGAATCGGCCTGCAATGTGGGAGACCTAGGTTCAATCGCTGGGTTGGGAAGATCCCCTGGAGAAGGGAAAGGCTACCCACTCCAGTATTCTGGCCTGGACAATTCCATGGACTAGGGGTCACAAACAGTTGGACATGACTGGGCGACTTTCACTTCACTTCACTTCCTGCTATAATATAACTAGATTAGAAAAACCACACAAAAACGAAAGCAGAACAAACTTTAAAGTCTATTCCAGTTTAAAGCACGGCTGGTTTTGCCTATGCGAGAAGTGAGAGAGAAGCCAGGCTCCTCAGATACAAATGCTACCAGCAGGGGTGGGATGAAGAGAGAGCCTGGGCTTTGAGCAAGGTGGACTAGACTCCCAGGCTCTCCAGCAAGCCCAGACCTCTTATGAAGTTAAAAGTGGTTCTGAATTGGCAATAACTCTGGGAGATGAGCAGTAAATGGAAATCCTGGGAGAAAGGCATCCCAAATTAAATTCAACCAAACAAGAGCTGCCAAATAAAATCCAATAAACAATGAAACATTTCAGAGTTTCAGATACACCTTAAGGTCTTGGAACTGAAAAGTAAAGACTGATAGGATGACTTATTTCTTTATATATTTAGACTAGATGTATAAAGAAACAAAAACGGAAAAAAATTCTGTGAAGATAAAATTTCAATTACTACCAAGATTTGAAGAAGGAAATCAACATTTTAAATATAAACTAGTGACTTTCAAAAGTTAAAAACACAGCAGATCACACAGGTGAAGTCAGTTAAATCAAGTGAGTACCTGGGTACAGCCCAGAGAGCCGAGGAAATGGAGGTATGGGAGGTACAGTGGTCTCTCAAAGATGCTGCTGCTGCTGCTAAGTCACTTCAGTCGTGTCCGACTCTGTGTGATCCCATAGACAGCAGCCCACCAGGCTACCCCGTCCCTGGGATTCTCCAGGCAAGAACACTAGAGTGGATTGCCATTTCCTTCTCCAATGCGTGAAAGTGAAAAGTGAAAGTGAGGTCGCTCAGTCGTGTCTGACTCTTAGCGATTCCATGGACCGCAGCCTACCAGGCTCCTCCATCCATGGGATTTTCCAGGCAAGAGTACTGGAGTGGGGTGCCATTGCCTTCTCCGCCCTCAAAGATGTCCATGCTCAAATTCCTGGAACCTGTAAATGTATTACTTTCCAATAGCAAAGGGGACCTTGCAAATAAATATAGTCAGGTGGTTACAGACTTCAAAATAGGAAAACTAGGATGGATTACCCAGGTGGATCCAATCTAATTATACGAGCAGAGAACTTTCTCCCGCTGGAGACAGCAGAGATGTGGCACAAAATTAAATTAGAAGATTAGTAGTGTGAGAGGGACTTGATCATGTTGGCTGGAAGGGGTCACGTGGAAAGCATGAGAAGGGATGTGAGCTAAATAACCAGCAAGGAAATGGAGTACTTAGCTCTCCAATGGAAACGAGCTGAATGGAGCCAACCACCTGAATGAGTCTGGAAGTAGATCCATAACTAGAGGCTCCGGAACAGAACACAGCCCTATAGACACATTGATAGTGGCCTTGTGAAACTGTAAATGGAAGACCCAGCTGAGCCATGCTGTACCCAACCTCTGGTGTAGAAAACAGAGATGATAAGTCCCACACAACTGCACTCATCTCACAGGCTAGTAAAGTAATGCTGGAAATTCTCCAAGCCAGGCTTCAGCAATACGTGAACTGTGAACTACCAGATGTTCAAGCTGGTTTTAGAAAAGGTAGAGGAACCAGAGATCAAATTGCCAACATTTGCTGGATCATCAAAAAAGCAAGAGAGTTCCAGAAAAACATCTATTTCTGCTTTATTGTCTATGCCTAAGCCTTTGACTGTGTGAATCACAATAAACTGTGGAAAATTCTGAAAGAGATGGGAATACCAGACCACCTGACCCACCTCTTGAGAAACCTATATTCAGGTCAGGAAGCAGCAGTTAGAACTGGACATGGAACAACAGACTGGTTCCAAATAGGAAAAGGACTAAGTCAAGGCTGTATATTGTCAGCCTGCTTATTTAACTTATATGCAGAGTACATCATGAGAAACGCTGGGCTGAAGAAGCACAAGCTGGAATCAAGACTGCCGGGAGAAATATCAATAACCTCAGATATGCAGATGACACCACCCTTATGGCAGAAAGTGAAGAGGAACTAAAAAGCCTCTTGATGAAAGTGAAAGAGGAAAAAAAAAAAAAGAAAGTGAAAGAGGAGAGTGAAAAAGTTGACTTAAACCTCAACATTCAGAAAACTAAGATCATGGCATCCAGTCCCATCACTTCATGGCAAATAGATGGGGAAACAGTGGAAACAGTGGCTGCCTTTATTTTTTTGGGCTCCAAAATCACTGCAGATGGTGATTGCAGCCATGAAATTAAAAGACGCTTACTCCTTGGAAGGAAAGTTATGAACAACCTAGACAGCGTATTAAAAAGCAGAGACATTACTTTGTCAACAAAGGTCCGTCTAGTCAAGGCTATGGTTTTTCCAGTAGTCATGTATGGATGTGACAGTTGGACTATAAAGAAGGCTGAGTGCAGAAGAATTGATGCTTTTGAACTGTGGTGTTGGAGAAGACTCTTGAGAGTCCCTTGGACTGCAAGGAGATCCAACCAGTCCATCCTAAAGGAAATCAGTCCTTGGGTGTTCACTGGAAGGAGATGTTGAAGGTGAAACTCCAATATTTTGGCCACCTGATGCAAAAAGCTGACACATTTGAAAAATCCCTGATGTTTGGAAAGATTGAAGGCAGGAAGAGAAGGGGATGACAGAGGATGAGATGGCTGGATGGCATCACCGACTCGATGGGCATGAGTTTGGGTAAACTCTAGGAGTTGGTGATGGACAGGGAGGCCTGGAGTGCTGCAGTTCATGGGGTCGCAAAGAGTCAGACATGACTAAGCGACTGAACTGAAGTATAGACATGTCTAATGAAGTCCCCAAATGGAAGAAAAACTAAAATATTTGAAAAGATAATAAGTATTTTCTGGAATTCAATTACAAAGAATCCATAAAATGACAAACCTAAAAAGATCTTTAATGAAGGAAGCCAGAAGACTTGAAGAGTATGCCAATATACTGAAAACGCAGATCTTACAGGCTCTATAACATGAAGTAGATCTAGATACCTTGAAAATAGAAGGAAAACAGAACCAGACTCCTTTGCTTACTAATTCTATTTAGATTCATTTGGGGAGTAAGAAGAAAGTTTCATTTGGGGGCACCTTTTGTCCTCAGATGAGAAACATTCCCAGAAGAAAAAAAAAACTTTTAATAGGAAGTGTCTATCTTGGTGAAGCTTCCACATACCACGTTTTTGATAATCTCATCTTTGCCATCATGTTTCTGGACTTTGAGCAGATGGTAGCAGAAATCCAGCACAGCAAAGCGCCGCTGCTGCCCAAGGAGCACGATGATCATACAGCCAGCCCAGTGGAGCCCGTCGCCAAAGCACTGCCTGGGGACAAGAAGCAGGAGGTAGAACGGGTGATCAGATGCCAGTGGCCAGACCACCTGTGTGTCCTGCAGGGAGTGATGAGCAGAGGTGTGTCCCTGCTTTGGTAAACACCTCTTCGGGGTTCCTCTGGCAAACTCTTTCTGAACCTCTTTTTAGATCAAGGCCCCACCATGAAGAACGAGTTCATGAAGTGTTGGTCCTCCTGTCTAGCAAAATACACACCTGACTTGCTTAAGTTTCCATGAGTTCAGAAAACTCCAGAAGCCCAGCCCTGAGGCATTTCCTAGGCATCAGCTAACAGCCCGTACTTAAGCCGCTTTATTGCAGCTCAGCAACATGGGGATCCATTTCCAGAGGAAAGTGGTCCTCTGCGTGAGCCTAACGCCAGCTTCCCTCCCATCTCCCCTCCCTGAGCACTCACTTACTCGACTGTAAACTCGTGTGTTCCCACAGGAATGCAGTAGACAAACTGCATGGCACTCCACAGTCTGTGAAACTCAACACAGTCATCCACGTGCATGACCCCATTGCTGGGCAGAGGCCCGCGCCAGATGGAGTCGTCCAGAAAGGTCCGGATCCGAGTCAGGATGACTTCAAACATGGACAGGCCACAGCAGAGACGCTCCTTTGTCAGCAGGTCCCCCTCTCTTGCTATCGCAATTTGCTGCAGAAAGGACAAAACGTCACAGGCATGGCAGGCAGCCAGAATGCTGAAGCTGAAGCACTCCAGTATTGTTTTCGACTCACTGGAAACTATCACAGCTTGCAGAAGAAGGTTTTTAAAAATAAACATCAACAAAATATGTCAGCTATTACTTATATGTCTTATCAGACTAAATAGAACTGTCAAGCACAGTTATTCTTAAGGGAGAGATTTATCTCCTGAGGACATATGGCATCGTGTAGAGATACTTCTGGTTATCACAGCTTGTGGGTCTAGCGGCATCTAGTGGGTAGAGGCCAGGGATGCTGCTAAATGTCCTACAATTCATAGGACAGTCCCCCCGAAACAAAGAATTATCTCATCCAAAATGGCAACAGGTTGAGACTGTGATGTAGCTAGCTTAAGTTCCTCCCTGCCTTCTGTTCTTAGAAAGCTTTCTTCATGAAGGGACAGACAACAAAAACAGCAGTGTGTACTGTGAACGTCTCACCTGCCAGGTGATGTTCTGCATCCTTTCACGTGTTAGCTCATTCAAACTTCCCCGCCACCCTGTGACAAGGTCCTATTATAAAACTCACTCGGAAACTCAGGCCTGAGTGGCTGAGCAGGCCCATGCAATCTCTTGATGCCTTAGGACTAGGTCTCACCCACAGTCCATCAACCCTGCCAATGACTGACCCAACTGGGAGCCCAGCTCACAGCAGCATGTTGCATTACCTGTGGAGTTCCGAGTCTTTCAATCAGAGGGACAAGGTGCAATGGAGCGTACTTTGATTCTAGTCTTTTCATTTTCGCATCAAGTCTCTCTCCCTCTACGGTGGAAAAAAATATTTTATAGCCTATTCCTTTGTATGAATAACAATTGCACAAGTTTAATTTTGTCAAAAAAAAGAAAAAAAAACAAATGAAAAATGTTTAACATTATGCATAGAGGTTCTCTTTGAAAATTCTTTTATGGAACTGGCTCATCTGCTATTTTAACTCAAATAGAGAACTGAGTCTTTGCTCAATATTCAAACTTTTTAAAACTTACTGAAAAATCCAAATGTAGTCAAAAATAGCATGGTACAATGAAGCCTCTGTGACTATCTGTTGCTACAATCATGAGCTCATGGCATTCTTCTTTCATATATACCCAATACCCCTGCTCCCATGCTATTCTGAAACACAATCAAGATACAACACTTCCATCCTAAATACTTCCATTATTCAGTATTCATTCAACTTTACTTCCAGGATGTGACTGAACAGGAAGCAAACTCAAAGCTGGCTCTTTAACTAAAGAGAACTCTCTGGCAACACAGACATGCGTCCCTACCCCGGTCAGAGGACTGGCTCACCTTTCACATGGACCCTTGGCAAGATATTCTGGAAAGGGGCTGCGTGCAGCAGGTCACATACTTCTTCTAGAGACTAGAACCATGAAAAAGAAGGCTGCATGAAGAAGCTTATCTCACAGTACAGATGGACAAAGAAATCAGATGCTGAAAACAAGGCCCATCTTTGTCATTTTGTGTAAAATAAACACTGCAAGCAGCACTGCCCAACTGGAGTGTCTGCGCTGGTGGAAATGTCCCTTGCTGTTCTGTCCAGGTAGCTACCAGCAACATGTGGTGATTAAATACTTGGAATGTGGCTAAGGAGCTGAATTTTCATTTTTACTTACTCAATTTTCATTTTGATTAAACACAGACCAGAGATCAAATTGCCAATATCTGTTGGATCACAGAAAAAGCAAGAAAATGCCAGAGAAACAACTACTTCTGCTTCATCGACTATGCCAAAAGCCTTTGAGTGTGTGGATCACAAGAAACTGTGGAAAATTCTTAAAGAGAGGGGAATACTATACGATCTTAACTGCCTCCTGAGAAATCTGTATGCAGATCAAGAAGCAACAGTTAGAACTGGACATGGAACAATGGACTGGTTCAAAATTGGGAAAGGAGTATGCCAAGGCTGAATATTGTCACCCTGCTTATTTAACTTATATGCAGAGTACAACACGCAAAAGGCCGGGCTGGATGAAGCACAAGCTAGAATCGAGATTGCCTGGAGAAATATCAATAACCTCAGATATGCAGATGACACCACCCTTACGGAAAAAAGCAAAATATCAAAGGGGTTGCAGAACATCTAAAACTCTACCATGAACCCAAAGATGGTCAAGAAGGGTGCCCTTCCCTAGTTAGAGGGCCCATAAACAAGGGAAACTCCTTAAGACAGAGATGTGCTCAGCACAGGACAAAAAGACAGGAAATGAGTGGGCTCTCCTGCCTCCTACTCTACACCCATCCTGAAATCCTGATAAACAAACTGCTAAACAAAGAAATGGTCATCAGAGAATCGAAACAGACTAACTGATAAAGAGTTTCCCTTCTGAGGATCTCCACAAAGATGACAGCAAAACTAAGACCAAGAGGAGGAAGAGAAGGCTTTCTGTACCCATCATGTAAAGGTCCTGTCGTCACCTAACATAAGCTTGGAAGAGCAGTCAGCCAGCCAGCCCTGCTCCTCCAGAACCTTCCAAAAGGATGCTGACCACCGCCCCCCCCACCACCTCCTATGCCCAAGTCCAGAAAGAACACAAGTTCTCCACACAGAAGGAAGGCATCAGACGATGAAGGCATACCACGCAAACACAGATTAGAGCGTAATGTCTGTGGAGTATCACGCAGCTGAAAAAGGCTGATGACTGTCACCACTTACTAATGTGGAATGATCTCCAGATTTACTGTCAAATGAAAAAGGGAACGCGGAGATGGGTGTGGATACACACAGATGAGATACTGCATTTTATGTATGTGTTCAGGAAAAGTTACACATGAAGGGACTCTTCCTGTATTAAATATTTAAAATTCATGGTGAGTGATTACTATTTAAAAGAATTTCCCCTAACTTATCTTGCTGCTAAAAATTCACGTGTATTTAGGTGAAAGATTCAGTTCTCCCTCAGCTGTTCCTGGAGCACGGCTGCCCTGGACACTGCTCCTTGGGGAGGGGCCTGTTGGCCCAGCACCACCAGTCCGGCTGCAGGCAGCAGCTGGGCTGAGTCGCAGGCAGTGGGACAGCAAGGGCCTGGGAGCTGCCCGCCTCTGGCACCACATGGAAAAGGTCTTCTGTGAGCTGAGTGGCAGAGTCGAGTCTGAGAGATGCAGGTCCTGACCGGAGACTGCACCCTGCACCTGAACTTGGGCTCCTTGACAGGACAGCCAACATATCTTTTTTGAGTAACCAGGTGTAAGGTGCCTGGTCCAGGCCTGCAGTCTGACTGCCACACCCTGCACAGTATATGGAACACCCTGGCCCAGGTCATTGTAAAACACACCTTGCCTCCTCTGCCAAGGTGCCAAGGCTCCAGAGAGAGAAGAGACTGCTTTAAGAAGTACCAGAGCAAAGATCTCCCCAGATAGAGCTAGAAATGTAACAAAATTCCCACTGAAATGTCAGTGTGCTTTTTCAGGGTATTTGGTCCAAGCTAATTCCCATACTTTCAGAGCAGAGCAAAGATCCACAAAGAGGGAGCATGTGCTTGAAGAAGAATAAGGTAAGGGGCATGTCCCACCAGGGGTTAACACTTTAGTTAGAGCTACCACGAGTGACACAGCACGTTAGAAGCCATGGACAGAAACAGACTCGTAGGAGGAGGAAGAAAACCAAGAGACAGACTGGCACAGCCACAGAAAGCTGAAGGATGACGGAGGGTCACTGCTGACCGACAAGGAAAGGAGTCTTCCTTCAGTCGCTGGAGAAGCGACAACTGGTGGCCCCACGAGGAAAAAAGAATCTTCACCCACATCTCACATTACACACGAAAACCAACTCCAGAAGGGTTATAAACTTAAATGTAGAAACAAAACCTGAAATCTTTAGAAGAAAATATGAAAGAACGTCTTTATGATTCCTAGAGAGGAAAGGACTTCTTTGAAGAGATAAAAGAAGTGCTTGTATACAAGAACCACAGAAAAGAGACTGTAGTCAAATCAGGAGTTTCAGTTTCTCAAACATCGCCACTATTAGAGTGAAAAGACAAGCTAAAATCAGGGAGCGGTACTGGGCTTCCTTGGTGGCTCAGTGGTAAAGAATCTGCCTGCCGATGCAGGAGACACAAGTTTGATACCTGGGTCGAAAAGATCCCCTGGAGAAGGAAATGGCAACCCACTCTAGCATTCTTGCCTGGAAAATCTCATGGACAGAGGAGCCTGGTGGGATATAGTCCATGGGGTCACAAAAAAAGATTGGACATGACTGAGCAATACACAACGATATTAGCATTTGCATGAAACGCACAGAAGATACACAAGTTGTAGTAGAGTGGACAAAGGATACAAATGGAACATTTAACAGAAGGAGAAGAGCCCAGCAGCAGGGAAGACGCCCCGCTCCCCAGGGCCAACTGAAAGAAGAGTGAGGCCACCTCCAGAGGGCTCTAGTGCAGAGCAGGCAGCTGACGTGACCACAGGGACAGAGGGAGAGGCTGAAGGACGCCCCCGCAGGCAGGCAGTGGGACTGCGGGTGCCCCACGCGTGATTTCCTGGTGTTGCTGGGCTCCAGTGTTTGCTTTATTATGCTGTCCACCTCAGCAGGCATGGGCCATGTGTACCTATTTCGATGTAAAAAATTAAAATTCAATGAAATTTAAAACTCAGTTCTTCAGTCACATGGAGCCCCACTCTGAGGTCTCAACAGCCTCAGCTATGGAATTTTCCATCACAGACAGTTCTCCCGGGCAGCAGCTTTATATATTATGTGTATGTCGTATATGTTAATTTAGATGTGGTAAATACTATATAAAACATTCTTACAATGTTCACACAGTAAAACATTCTTAAATGAACTATTGCATTTCTGTTTTTCAATTGTAGGGAACAAATTCAAATTAAAGTCTAAATAACCATGGAAAAAAAGATAAGTGCTTTACAACACTTGTTCTCCTTCCCCCATTAAATAACGCCACTAAGTGCAGCATCTAAAGAATGGCCTCTTCTGTCGTCCGCGAGGAGGAAGGGGCGTGGTGGGACGCGGGCCCGGCGGCGCTCAGCACTCACCAGGCTCTGCTCTATGAGCAGGCAGAAGAGCACAGCGTTGCCCACCTCCCGCAGGTTCTGGAAGCACACCGTCTTCAGCTCTGCATACTCAACTATGTCCTTCAGCTGGTGGTGGAAGAACTCCAGGATGCCTGCAGTGGGGGAGAACGAATGTGGGGCTGGGAGAGGCTGGACGGGCGGAGCGTGACAGTGCGCGGCCGGAAGCGCCCGTGCCGACAGCAGACTCTGACACTGCCATCCTGTCCACCAAGCAGGTGGCCCTGTCTCCTGTTCCACCGCCTGGATCCTGTCCTCAGTTCCAAAGCCTGTCAACCCAATCCAGGCACGGCTTGTTCTTCTGTGCTTTGCAGATATTATTTTTACAAATTGAAAGTCTCTGGCACTCCTGTGTCAAGCAAATCTATAGGTGCCATTTTCCCCATAGCATCTGTTCACTTCATGTCTCTATCAGATTTTGATAATTCCTACAATATTTTAAAGTTTTTCATTATTATTATACTTGTCATGGTGATCTGGGATCTTTGATATTATTGCAAAAAGATCACAACTTGCTAAAGGTTCAGATGATGGTTAGCATTCTTTAGCAATGACCTGTTTTAAGGTCCTTAGTTTATTTATTTACAGCTGTGCTGGGTCTTCATTGCTACATGCAGGCTTTCTCTAGTCGTGGCAAGCAGGGAGTACTCTTCATTGCAGCGCGCAGGCTTCTCCTTCGGGTGGCCTTTCTTCTTCTGGAGCACAGGCCCCGGGGGGAGGGCTCAGCACTTGTGGCACACTGTCTTAGTTGTTTCAGGGCATCTGGGATCTTCCTGGACCAGGGATCAAATCCGTGTCCCCTGCATCGGCAGGTGGATTCTTTACCACTGGGCCACCAGGGAAGTCCAAGATGTGTATGTTTTAAAAGGCGTATCTTGTGTTTCTGCACACTTAACAGACCACAGCATAGTACAAACATAACTTTATATGCATCAGGAAATAAAATTCATATGGCTTGCTTTATTGTGGTAATTTGCAGCTGGCTGGAACCAGATCTGCAACATCTCTGAGGTCTGTGTATACCTTCAGAGGAGGCATCATGTTGCAATAAAGGAGTAAGACCACACTCATCTCCAGCAGAGGTAGAAAAGGTACTTGATAAAATTAAAAATTCCTTCGCAGGCATAGAAGGGAATGTATTTAATCTGATAAAGGACATCTACAAAAACCCTGTAGCTAACATCATACTCAGTGGTGAATCCGCATGCCTTCTCTCAGAGCTCCAGAGAAAGACAGCACATCTTCCCCACTCTCCTGGAGGTTCTGGATGTTGTCATAAGGTTGCAAAAAATGCGAAGCATAAAGTCTAGGAAGCACTCTGTGCATTCACTGCTGACACAGTCAAAATCCCCAAGGTGACTCCAGAATTTATAGTCATACAGAAGACCCAGAACAGGCAAAACAACACTGAGAAAAATGCTGGATACTTAAGAAATTTCAAACCTCTCATCCCATCAGGTCAGGCCCTGAGTGCACTCCACAATGGCCCCACAGCCGTGCCTGCCTGAGGGACCATCCTTTCCTCTTGGTGGTCCACCCCAAGTGAGCCTGAGAGCGGGGGTCCTTTCAGCAATACGGCACCACCTCCACAGTGACGCCACGCCTGCTGGGTGAGGACGCGTGGAACCAGCCTGGAAGTCCGCAGCTCTCCCCCAGGCCAGCTCTGGATTTGGCCTAAATGGCTTTGTCTTTGACATTTACAATATCCACCTCTAATAAGGATCTGAGCACTAGTTTTATTATCCCAACATTACTCGTCTGCTTTCTGAGATTTCCCTAAGCCAGGACATACCAATGGTTATTCCCTTCCCAGTGGCCAAATGGGTCACCTCCTCAAACACCACCAGCAGCCCTGGGTGGTGCCAGGAACACCCAGGGGCTCATCCACACCAGTCAGCTGCCTATCAGGACAGTGTCTCCTTGGTGACCAACAAGATAGTTTTCCAGCTTTCAATAAAGTATTAACAGATATGAGATAAAAGGCAGCTTTGTTAAGAGACAAGGGTTCTTGTAGTTCAATTTTATCACAAACAAAGCTCTCTGAGGTCATGAAGTTTATCCATGTAGAAAGCCCCAAATCCACTCTGGTCAGGCCACATAGGTTCTTCTGGCACCCCAAAGACCACAGCTGCCTGAGGGCCCTGCAGCTGGCCAGTCAGGGAGACAGGCCCTCAGTAGAGGCAGGCTGCCGGACCGAGACGGACAAGGGGCATGGTAGGGGAAGCGGCCCCCTGCACGGGGCCCCCGAGGCCGGGCCGCTGAAGACGGGCAGGCAGTTGGACCAGGCAGTGGGGCTCCCTGCCCCTCCCTCATCGGTGATTTGCAAGATCCCGACTGTAGGAGAGCCAAGGGGCACAGGGCTCACAGCACTGTCACCCCCCACCCAGCTCTCCCACCCCCGCACACCTGCTCCTGGTTGAAAGGCTGGTTTGTTCTGTTGGAAACAATCAGCTTCTGGTTGGGCTTCCCACCTTCTCCCACTTGGGGAAGGCAGATCTGATCCTTACCAGTAATTTCCAACTTGATTTCCCTTAAGTGGCCTGGGGCTGACACTGCCCACCCCCGTGCGCCCCAGAGCGACGCTGTGCTCACCAGGGGAGCCGTACTCATGTCGCGGCAGCCGGCAGACCTTGGGCATCACCTCCATCAGCGTCTTCACATACTGTAGGATTGTGCCTTGTAGCTGCGAGAGATGGTCTGTGTCAACCACCAGCCACATTACCCTGCAGGCTGTCGGTGCGATGGGGACTTTTGAAAACAAATTTGTTAGTAAAATGCATGGTAATGACCCAGGACTGAGAATCACTTTGGCTGGAAAGGAAATCTCACACACAGAAGAAAAGCAACCTTGATGGGGTGGGCAGCCCCTCGCCACACAGGAACTGGGTACAGAATCCTTCCCCCAACCCTGGGAAGGAAACCCACCAGAGGGAAACATACCAGGCTCTTGACCACCTTCAGCAGCTCTTCCATGACCACTGCAATGCCCTGGTAGCCAAGCAGCCGGCAAATGACCTGGAAGTGTGGGGGCCCCACAAAGTTCCGGTAGCTGCCGTAGATGCTCGAATAGGCCAGGTTTAAAGCCTGGGGGCAGAGAACATTAGTGCTTGATGAAGCTGCCAGGTCTTCAGTCTAGCCCCATGCACACATGAAAATGAAGAATCCACATCTACATGCATTAGCACACAGTGCCCTCGGGTGCAGGGATCCAGAGAACCTGTTAGACTGCCCTTCATTGGTATCTATGTTTTCAACCTGAAGACATGAAAACAAGCTCGCTAAAACAGAAGGAAGAAAACAAAACCATTTGGTCTTCCAACATTTATTAAACTACAGAAAATATTTTGAGGTCTTGGAATGAGAAATGAATATATCTTAGAACCTCACTGCTGCCCCCATATTACTGCTCTCCGTCTCCTAAGGGAGACGCCCAACAATAGGTTCTGATGGGACAGTGGGTACCAGGGAGCTGGAGACAGCAGCCCCCGCATGGCGGGCAGGCAAGAAAGGTAGGCAGGGTAGTTTCTGGTAAGATAAGGCCTCCAAGTTTGTCTAAGGACGCAGGTGCACACCCGTCAGCGAAACTCCTAATGTTAAGCATTTAGTGCTATGTATTTCATGCTCAGCACTTCTTCAGCTGCACTCTGCAAATTCTGATTTACTTCCCTTGAGACTTCCTCTTGCCCTAAGGATCATTTAGAAATATATTAATTTCAGTGTCTGGAGATCTTCTTGTCATCTCTGTTACTGATTTCAAGTTTGAGTTCACTGTAGTCAGATAACACTCTGTAATACTTCAATACTTTGAATTCTGTTGAGGGTGTTTTAATGCCCAGGACATGGTCTATTTTGAGAATGCTCCATGGGTACTTGAAAAGAACGTGTGTTCTGATGTTGTTGGCTGAAATGTTCTACACATGTCCGTGAGATCCTGCTGGTTGGTGGTGCTCGTTCTTCTTTGCTGCTGATTTTCTGAACACTTACTCTTTCGATTACTAAGTGAGAGGAAAGTTGACTTCCCCAACTACAACAATGGAGTTGTTCATTTCTCCTTTCACTTAGTCAGTTTTTGCTTCAAGTATTTTGAAACTGTTGTTTGGGGCAAAAACATTACGGATTGCTATATCTTCTTGGTGACTTCACCTTATCATTATGTTATGTCCCTCCCTCTTTGCCCCTGATGCGTGATTTACTTATATCATTGACTTGAAGTGAGTTTCTTATGCAGTCATACTTTTTAATCCACAGTCAATCTCTGCCTTTGAACTATCTTTAGACTACTTATATATAATACATTCACAAATAATGCAATTACTGATTTTTAAGTAGGCTTTTTCTTCTTGTCTTCCTATGGGTCACGTAAGACATTTTCTGAACTCGGTTGTGACGTAACGGTGGTATTTTTGAGAGCATCTCTGCACGGTCTCTCAGTGACGCTCCAAGTGTCACGTTATATGTCATGTGAGTTAACCTATGAGCTTCCCTGGTGGTCCAGATAGTAAAGAATCTGCCTGCGATGCAGGAGAGCCAGGTTCCATCCCTGGCTCGGGAAATCCTCTGGAGAAGGGAATGGCTACCTGATCCAGTATTCCTGCTTGAAGAATTCCACGGACAGAGGATGTAATGTATGTGTTGTATTATACATTATGTAAGTTATAGGTTATATAAGTTACCACTTTTGAATGAAGGGTTTTAGGATTCCTCCTTTTACATCTCTGTATTCTTTCCCCTTCCCCTCTTATAACTGTCTTAAATATTTCCTCTACAAACACAGAGAACTACATCAGGACAAGAAGATTCTGAAGACCTGGACTAGCAAGGCTGGTTGTTCAGCTCTGAATGAATATCCTCAGGAGCTGTTGTTGTTCAGTTGCTAAATAGTGTCCAAGTCTTTGTGACCCCATCGACAGCACGCCAGGCTTCCCTGCCCTTCACTATCTCCGAGAGTTTGCTCAAATTCATGTCTACTGGTGCTATCTAACTGTCTCATCCTCTGCCTCTGTCTCATCCTCTCCTTTTTCCTTCAACCTTTCCAAGCATCAAGGTCTTTTCCAATGAGTCAGCCTCTTCACATCAGGTGGCCAAATTATTGGACCTTCATCGTCAGCATTAGTCCTTCCAATGAATATTCAGGGTTGATTTCCTTTAGGATCTCTTTGCGGTCCAAGGGAATCTCAAGAGTCTTCTCCAACACCACAGTTCAAAAGAATCAATACTTCAGCACTCAGCCTTCTTTATGGTCCAACTCACATTTGTACGTAGCTACTGGAAAAACCATAGCTTTAACTATATGGGCCTTTTTCGGCAAAGTGATGTCTCTGCTTTTTAATAGATTTGTCATAGCCTTCTTTCCAAGGAGGAAGTATGAAACCTCTCATCAGTCGTCAACTCCCGGGGGATCATTCCATCCTCAAGGCTTATGGAGGCTATTCTAGGTGTTTCCCTTTTCTCCTGAGCAATAACTCTGCATTGTGAGCCAAGAACATCTAGAATCTCACTGCCTCTCAAAAGAACCTATTCTAGAGTGACTACATCTGAACAAAAAGGGAAACTGGGATATCACACCTTGTTTCTTATATGAGTAGAAAGCTGGAAACCCATGGACATGTACAATCAGGCCTTTCCTGGCTCCGTTCCTGGAGCGCCAGAGATTGGTGGCACAACCTTCATTTTTCTTTTCTTTCTTGGCTGCAACACCTGGCATGTAGGACCTTCGTTCCCTGATCAGGGACTGAACCAGTGCTCTCTGCAGCGGAAGCGCAGTCTTAACCAGTGGGCCACCAGGGAAGTCTCAGAACTTTCCCTCTGCTCTGTTCCGATGTGGATTCCAGAAGCAGTCATCCTCACGGAGTAAATGACAATAATAAATATCCCATCAAAAAAAACAAGGGTTTTGTGACAATGACATGCATTCTATCTGCTTTGCATCACATAGAATGTGTTTCTGATAGCTGTGCACTGTCCCAGAAGAGGGATACTCAAATACTTTCTGGCTACAGTAAAAGCAAATTAAAAAATAAATACATTCCCTATTCTTCACAATCTTTAAAGTAAAAGCCCTGTTAATTTTACCAGTGATGATGTACAGTAAACTTACTCTCCTGAAGTTTTGTTTTCATTATACTAGCAAGTGGAAAATTATAGTTAGGAAGTTGTGTTCTACTTGAAATGTATGAGACAGCTGCCAAACTAATTTCTGTGTGTTACTTCTTAATATTATGGTGCAGGTCTGTTTTTTTTCTCATCCTGCACATTGCATATTCTCCCCACCCCATCTCCTTCACTATACCCAAACTGTACAGTTAGTGTTTATGTACAGGGAACACTCCTTGGGAGGTAAGTGTTAAAGATGACAGAGGACCAATTTGGCAAAGAAGCTGGATCTGTCACTCGCCACTTTGAAAAAAATCTACTCAAGCAAGAACACCTTTGTGATTCCTCTTCTAGGAAGCCTGATTCTTGTCTTCTGCTCACCATTGTTGTTGTTCTTCAGTCATGAAATCACGTCTGACTCTCCGCAACCCCATGGACTGACTGTAGCCCACCAGCCCTCTAGTATCTCCTGAAATTTGCACAAATTCATGTCCATTAAATCGGTGATGCTAGAATTCTGTCAGAATCACATTGTTGTTGCTATGCTGCATCCAACTCTTTGCGACCTCATGGACTGCAGCACACCAGGCTCCTCTGTCCTCCACTATCTCCTGGAGTTTGCTCAAATTTATACCCATTGAGTTGGTGATGCTCTCTAACCGTCTCATCCTCTGTTGCCCTCTTCTCCCCCTGCCTACAATCTTTCCTAGCATCAGGGGCTTTTCCAATGAGTTGGCTCTTCACATCAGGTGGCCAAAGTACTGGAGCTTCAGCTTCAGCATCAGTCCTTCCAGTGAACACTAAGGGCTGACTTCCTTTCGGACTGACTGGTCTGATGTCCTGCAGTCCCGGGGACTCACACGGAGAGCACGTGAAAGTCTGAGAGCACCAGTGCAGAGCTGTCTCACACAGATATTCTAGTTTCTTCTTCATCCTGAGCTGGTCCCAAACAAAGCAAGGCGGTGTCACTTCATTACCCAAGGACGATGACACCATCCTGAATCTATTTGAAACGTGTGAGTTCAGCTCGCTGGCACTAAAGATAATCAAGCTGTTGTTCCTGATTCCATTTCTGGCAGCTAAATACACTCTCGTCAGCAAGGGCTGGCCGTGGACTGGTTTCCAAGCTTGGGAGGGAGTGCAAACACGAGCATGGTTTTGTTGTTTAGTCACTAAGTCGTGTCTGACTCTTTGGTGACCGCCATGGACTATAGCCCACCAGGTTCCTCTGTCCGTGGGATTTCTCAGGCAAGAATACTGGAATGGGCTGCCACTTCCTTCTCCAGAAATTTCTGTCTTAATCACCAAAGTTTCTAGTTCTGTCTTCTAAAATTACATAAAACTTCTTTTAGTTCCAAGGGGGTTAAACGCTGTATTTTAATTCCAAAAGGAGGTGCATTAGAGCACTTATTCTAGTCCTTTTAAAGTTATCCACTTCATGCCCTTACCAAGCGGTAGAGGAGGAAGGCTGAACCCACTTATGAGCCCAAACTGTATTATCTACCCATTTCCAAGGTGCAAACACCGCTGCACATCTGAATTCCAGCTACATCTGCAGTGAGAGGGCGGAAATGAAAGGCTCACATTCTAAGGAGGCTCCCAACCGATATCCCGGCCTCTGCAGACCAAATCTAAAGGGTGGGCTGGGCACCCAGCGTCACCGCACGGGCAGCTCGGACACCATGACAACACGTTCCTGTGTGGTCCCAGAGCGTGGGTGCCACCTGGGTGTGGGGAAGGGCCAGTCTTGGGCCTCATGCTCCACCCCACCCGTCACCTGTCCCACCTGCCCAGCTGCTCAGCAGCAGTACTGAGCAGGGGCTTTCGTCTCTAACCCCCAGCCCCGAACCGGTGAGGCAGGTGGTGTGGTCAGTTAATCTGCGGCCATGCTTTTTGTGACGGTGATGCATTACTGGCCCTGTAACACACTTCACTTTGTACTTGTCTGACTTATTTCCTTAGGAGTCTGACTTCCTACAAGTGAGAACATTTAAATGCTGGTGAATACAGATGGCCCCCTAGGATTCTGTGTACTCCTCCAGCCACACATAAGGCAGCACTACATTACAATTTAGACAGGTGCTAACAGGAGGACACAAGCACGTTTCGTACGTGGCATGATGTGTGTGTGTACTTAGTCACTCAGTCATGTCTTTGCTACCCTATGGACTGTAGCCTGCCAGGCTTCTCTGTCCATGGGATTCTCCACGTGAGAATACTGGAGTGGGTTGCCATTTTTTCCTCCAGAGGATCTCCCCAACCAAGAGATCGAACCCGAATCTCCTGCATTGGCAGGTGGATGGATTCTTTACCACTGAGCCACCTGGAAAGCCCTATGTGGCATGATACATTTGAATTATTGCAATTAAACTGATTCAAACTAAACTTCAAAATACACTTCACTGTGAACTTAAAAATCATAATATAATATAAACACGAAAGAACTTACCTTTGATCCATGCAAATACTGAGGTTGCGCATTTGGCTGTTTATCTCTCTGAAATTCTTGAGAAAATGGTAATACTGTACGAACAAATCTAAACAAGATTTAAAAAAAATAAATCAAAAATTGAATGGTACTTCTTTAAAATTGAGAACTTTTCTATTACTCACCAATTAAATCTTCCTCCCAATTAATCACTGCATAGGAAATCAAAACCCATATTAGGAATGAGCTATAAATACTCTGAAGTTCTTCTAGAACATAAAGAGAGCCTCCAGAGTTGGCACCAGAACCATTTCAAGCCTAATGCAGTCTTCTGAAAAGGGGCCTGTGGACACAGCAATGATGCCAGGCACAGGAGTAGGAAGGCAGATGTGGGTAGTGAGGTGGTCACTTAGGTCACTAATACAAACTGACAGAAGATAAGTCCAAAAACACACTTGCAGAGCCAGGAGACTGTGGCTTCATAATGGATTAGGAGCCACTGAAAATGAAACAGTTGGATCTTAAAGCAGAAATATAAAAATTGACTAAGTTTCATCAGAAGGGTTCATTTAAACATACTAAACTCTCACAAAGACGCATGATAAAAAACAAGTCATAGACACTAAAAAACTATAGTCATCAAGACAGTATGGTACTGGCACAAACACAGAAATATAGACCAATGGAACAAGATGGAAAGCCCAGAAATAAACCCATGCACCTATGGATACCTTATTTTTGACAAAGGAGCCAAGAATATACAATGGGGCAAAGACAGCCTCTTCAATAAATGGTGCTGGGAAAACTGGACAGCTACATGTAAAAGAATGAAATGAGAATACTTCCTAACACCATACACAAAGATTAACTCAAAATGGATTAAAGACCAGAAACTATAAAACTCTAAGAGGAAAACATAGGCAGAACACTCGATGACATAAATCAAAGCAAGATCCTCTATGACCCACCTCCTAGAGTAATGGAAATAAAAACAAAAGTAAACAAGTGGGACCTGATTAAACTTAAAAGCTTTAGCACAGCAAAGGAAACTATAAGCAAGGTGAAAAGACAACCCTCAGAATGGGAGAAAATAAAAGAAAATAAAACAACTGACAAAGGATTAATTTCCAAAATATACAAGCAGCTCATACAACTCAATACCAGAAAAACAAGCAACCCAATCAAAAAGTGAGAAAAAGACCTAAACAGACATTTCTCCAAAGAAGACATACAGATGGCTAGCAAACACATGAAAAGATGCTCAACATTGCTCATTACTAGAGAAATGCAAATCAAAACTACAATGACTTCACACTGGTCAGAATGGCCATTATCAAAAAGTCTACAAACAATAAGTGCTGGAGAGGGTGTGGAGAAAAGGAAACACTCTTGCACTGTTGGTGGGAATGTAAATTGATACAGCCACTATGGAAGATGGTATGGAGATTCCTTGAAAAACTAGGAATAAAACGACCATATGACCTGGCAATCCCACTCCTAGGCATATACCCTGAGGAAACCAAAATTGAAAAAGACACATGTATCCCATTGTTCATTGCAGCACTATTTACAATAGCTAGAACATGGAAGCAAACTAGATGTCCACTGACAGATGAATGGATAAAGAAGTGTGGTACATATACACAATGTAGTATTAGTCATAAAAAGGAATGCATTTGAGTCAGTTTTGATGAGGTGGATGAACCTAGAGCCTATTAATACAGAGTGAAGTAAGTCAGAAAGAGAAAGATAAATATTGTATACTAACATATATATATGGAATCTAGAAAAATGATACTGAAGAATTTATTTCAGGGCAGCAATGGAGAAACAGACATAGAGAACAGACTTATGGACATGGGGAGAGGGGAGGGGAGGGTGAGATGTATGGAAAGACTAACATGGAAACTTTGTTACTTTGTTTCATGGAAACATGTAAAATTTGCTGTATGTCTCAGGAAACTCAAAGAGGGTTCTGTATCAACCTAAAGGGGTGGGATGGGGAGGGAGATGGGAGGGAGGTTCAAAAGGGAGGGGATATATGTATACCTATGGCTGATTCATGTTGAGGTTTGACAGAAAACAACAAATTCTGTAATTATCCTTCAACTAAAATATAAATTTTTTAAAAAGTCATGGATTTGTTAATTATTAAATTCTAAGAACTTGATGAACATATATCACACTTTAATAAATAAAAGAGTGTAACTGTCAAAACACTAACAGCTCATGAAACAAACATTTGCAACCAAGGGGAGGAGCAGCCTGTGGCTCTTGAGCACATTGATGTGGAAACGTCACGATGTTGAGTGGCTGGATTTTGTCCTTAACTTTTAAAGAATGCTGAATTTTGGGGGGCAGATGGTTAAACTGCTTGCAAGTCAACTGGTCTGTTAGGGTGTAAAGTAGCCACTGGGCTTGCTGGGTAGCTCAGCTGGTAAAGAATCTGCCTGCCAACTCAGGAGTGGAGAAGGCAATGGCACCCCACTCCAGTGTTCTTGCCTGGAAAACCCCATGGATGGAGGAGCCTGGTAGGCTGCAGTCCATGGGGTCGCTAAGAGTCGGGCACGACTGAGCGACTTCACTTTCACGCACTGGAGAAGGAAATGGCAACCCACTCCAGTGTTCTTGCCTGGAGAATCCCAGGGACAGAGGAGCCTAGTGGGCTGCCGTCTATGGGGTCACAGAGTCGGACACGACTGAAGCGACTTAGCAGCAGCAAGAGCAGCAACAACTCAGGAGACCCCAGTTCGATTCCTGGGTCAGGAAGTTCCCCTGGAGAAGGGATAACTACCCACTCCAGTATTCTTGGGCTTCCTTGGTGGCTCAGATGGTAAAAAATCCACCTGAGGGATTTCCCTGGTGGTCCAGTGGCTAAGACTCCAGGCTCCCAATTCAGGGGCCCCAAGTTCAATCCCTGGTCAGGGAATTAGATCCCACATGCTTCAACTAAGACCTGGTGTAGTCAAATAAATAAATAAATATTAAAAAAAAAATCCACCTGAAATGTGGGAGACCTGGGTTGAGAAGATCCTCTGGAGGAGGGCATGGCAGCCTCCTCCAGTATTCTTGCCTGGAGAATCCCCATGGACAGAGGAGCCTGGTGGGCTAGAGTCCACAGGGTCACAAAGAGTGGGACACGACTGACTAAGCCCAGCACACAAAGTGGCCACTACCCTCGTGCTGGCACTAAGACAGGCCCTGCCGGCAACTCTACCGAATGCCTGGGTATTCAGGCAGCTCTCCCCACTCTCACAGGCAGCCTAAAGTGACTCCTAGTCCTGGTGAGCTCTGGGAATAAGTCCATCTACAGCTCCCTGGCAGCTGTTCTTCTACCAGGCTTGTGGCGTTCCACTGAGCTCACACAGTTTCATATTCAAGAATGGGGACTTCCCCGGTGGTCCAGTGGTTAACACTCTGTGCTACCGTTGCAGCAGATACAGGTCACATAGGTGGTCAGGGAACTAAGATCCTGAATGCTGTGGGTACAGCCAAAAATAAAACCACCAAAAAACCAAGAAACCAACGCGCACACACACACAAAAAAAACACAAAATACATATGTAAGCAAAGACTGGGCTTCCTGGTGGCTCAGATGATAAAGAATCTGCCTGTAATGCAGGACATCCGGGTTCGATCCCTGGGTCGGGAAGATCCCCTAGAGAAGGAAATGGCAACCCATTCCAGTATTCTTGCCTGGCGAATCCCCATGGACAGAGGATTCTGGGAGGCTATAGTTCGTGGGATTGCAAAGAGTCAAGACATGACTGAGTGACTAAGACACAAAGGGCTCCTAAGTTGGTGCCAGGAGTTCTTCTGATATCTCTTTCCTCTCCCATGCTCTGCCGTGCACATCCAGCCATCTCAGCTTCTTTGTCTCCTCCACCAAGCAAGACACCTGATTTCAGGTAGGAAGCCAAGGAGCCACACAGCTCCATCCTTCATTTCTTTTCCCTCCAGGAAACATCTGATGAAAACAGTTGTTTCATAAATGCTGTCCAGTATTCCACTTGTTTAAGTGAAAAAGTAAATTCAAACGCTGTTACTCCATTATTTCAAATAACTTTTAAACACCACATTTTGACTATACAAATTTCTCAATCTAAAGACAAAAAAATGGGAACAGCACTGAATTCTAGTTAATAGGTTTGTGCTTCACAGTCAGAAGGTTAAGTAATTCTGAAACTACTTTCTTCTTGTCCTGGAATTCAGCAAATGAATAAATACATTAAGAATGACAAAATAAGAATTCTCAGTATAGAAGGAAGTTAAAAAATGGAAATGAAGCCTGTGTTGCTGACCTGGAATCGAAGACAAAGTTGTGTAAATTCATGGTTTCAATAGAGAGAGAGCTGGGTACAAGTAGCATGTGACTTAACTGAAAGTCACTCAGTTGTGTCCGACTCTTTGTGACCCCATGGACTATACAGTGCATGGAATTCTCCAGGCCAGAATACAGGAGTGGGTAGCCTTTCCCTTCTCCAGGGGATCTTCCCAACCCAGGGATCGAACCCAGGTCTCACGCATTGCAGGTAAATTCTTTGCCAGCTGAGCCACAAAGGAAGCCAAGTAGTATGGGTGTGTGCTGAGTCTCTTCAGTCATGTCTGACTCTTTGTGACCCTATGGACTGTAGCCTGCCAGGCTCCTCTCTCCACGGGATTCTCCAGGCATAGAATACTGGAGTGGGTTGCCATGCTCACCTCCAGGGGATCTTCCCAACCAAAGGACTGAACCTGTGTCTCCTATATCCCTTGCATTAGCAGGCAGGTTCCTAAACCACTAGCACCACCTGGGAAGCGTGCATACAGGTAGACACACATGTACACATTATGGGTTTGTGTCCCTCCAAAAGATAACTTGAAGTCTGATTATGAGTACCGCAGAATGTGTTCTTATTCAGAAACACAGTTGTTGCAGATGTAATTCATTAAGATGAAGTCATGCTGGAGCAGAGAGAGCCCTTAATTCAATGTAACATGACTCATTTCCTCACAGAAGAGGGGAGAGGCACATGAGGAAAATGCCACAGGCCAACAAAGATGGAGACGGGAGCCATGCAGCTGCAGCCAAGGCCGGCTGGCCACACCAGAGACAGCAGAGACCAAGAGAAGACCCCGCCCGGCCTCAGAGGGAGCACAGCCCTGCTGACACCTTGATTTTGGACTTTTTGCATCCAGAACTGTGAGAGAATAACGTTCTGTTGTTTTAAGCCCCCCAGTTTGTGACAACTTGTTCTGGCAGCCCCAGAAATCTGGTATAGCACAGGTGCAAGTCCTTCCCAGCTCTGACCACTGAAAAGAGGAGAGAACAAGGAGGGCCAGCCGCAGTGAGTACACCTAACACTCAGACTTTGCTTAATTTTAAAATATTCTCCATTAAAAGGCATCACTGACTCACAGATTACAAGAGTAAAGAAGGATAATTCTAAGATGAACCTGGGACTTCTTGTGTTACACACAGTAGGAGGCTTAAGAATCATGGGACAGCCAAGAAGACAGAGAAAAGGGGCAGAAAGGGCTCCCGGGAGCCAAAACAAGACAGATTTGAGCCACAAAAACTGAAACCAAGTCATGGCAGTAACAGATTATAACCCTGTGTTAAAATCCCCACATCCCTACTAATGATAAATAAAAAATGCTAACACGTACAGCAGAATGCCAATGAATAACTGTAGATGGAATGACAAGGTTAGAAAATCACCACTGTTCAAACACCACAGGGATAATTGACTTGGGTGTGAATCATCAACAGATGTTCAGATTAGCGGGTCAAGTTTTAACAAGGAACCATTTTGAAAGTTTTAGATTATCTCCTTAAACATTACTTACAAATTTCAAACAGAAAAATGGAAACATGTCAGCAGAGAAATTTGGCAGCCAGCAACCTAACCAGGGAAGATCCCCTGGAGGAGGGTATGGCAACCCACTCCAGATTCTTGCCTGGAGAATCCCATGGACAAAGGAGCCTGGTAGGCTACAGTCCATGGGGTCACAGAGTCGGACAAAAGTGAAGCAACTTAGCATAAGCAGCACGCTAACCAGGGGACAGATGTTACAACGGCCAGTGAAGGGATAGCCTGCGGTAACTGCACCCTGGACGCACCCTCCTCAGCAGTCTTGCTGCCAAACAGGCAGACTCTTCCCAAAGGCTGGCTTACTTTGAGGGCTATCACACTGTCAAAATCAGTAGCTGTACAGGTTAAATTTAAGTCACATGTCACCCCATGTGATCTCCCAGAGTCACCAGGCATAAATTATTAAGCAGAAATAAGCAGCAAAATAAGGAGCTATGACAAGAAACAAATGGAGTGCGGATTTCCTGCAAGCAGCTCTCAGAAAACCCTCAGTGTGGAATTAAGATACTGGATGGCATAGTTTTATCTGTCTTCTCAGGTTTCCACATGCAAGGTGGAGCTATAAAATCCTGTTTTTTACTGTCTTTTCCAGATAATGAAGCCCTAGGGGATCTACTAGAAGTCTGTTAAAAATACAGAAGTAATTGACTTTGCCAACACTAAGAAAGGTGAAGGCCAGCAGAGCTGCCCTGGTGAAGATGGTTTCTCTGAACTGCACACGGTTTTCTGGGCCCAAGAAGGCTGATGTCACTTTATGCCGGCCCCTGCCAGACTGCAGCTCCTATGCATGTGAAGCTGTATTTCCTTGCGATCACCAAGCCTGCTGAAGGCGGCACAGGCTTCAAGGGCCCGGGGCAGAGCGACTTATCAGCGCCTCCTGGGAGGCGGGAACACACACCAGCAGGTGAAGGCAGCCTCCACTGCAGGCTGATCACACGCGCTCTCACATGCGACGGGCTCCAGGGCTGCGGGCAGAGGGGCCTCACGGCAGTTCACACACCTGCGCTGCAGTGTCCTCCACGGACCCACAGCTTGACCAGGCGGCGAGAGTAACCGCCTGGGGGTTGGCCCCGCTCCTGCTAAGGCCAGGGGCACCGCTTCCCGACCTGAGTCCCTTGTCTCTCGTAACAAGACTCCTGCTGCGACTAGGACAGGCAGCCTGGGTGGCGGTTTGTTCCCCAGAATCAGCCTCCATCAGGCGAGGGTACCCGTGTGAACCCAGCTTGGCAAGCAAGGCCTCAGCGTAGATCTCTTTTCCTAACTTCACACCCACCACTCATCATTCCTGGAGGGTTTTCAGACAACGCAGTGACTCCACAGCAGGGTTTACATGAATTTCCATCATCGTGTCAGTTCCACCTGCCTGCCCCGCCCCCACGCCCGCGGCCCTTCCGCACAGCTGCTGTGGTCTCTGAGCCCTCACCCGCTGGGCCGTCGCTAAGACGACCAGAACAGGCCCCTGCTGCCACACGTGCAGTGCAGGGGGCACAGAGGGGGTCCAGGAAACATCTTCAACTGCTCCTTTTACAAGATCTCTGGGAATTCTTTAAAGGGCGACAAAATGCTAGATGATCAAAAATGCAATCTCAAATAAAGAAAAACATTAGAACTCCTTATGTTGCCTGAGTCTAACCCTCCCACCCCTGCCCCCACTGTAACAAATTTTCTCAGTTTGTCTATAACAGGGTTCTGTTGCATTTCACCTTTGAAGATGCCAATTCTAAGCACTAGGCAAAATAATTTAAGGGACATAGTGAAACTGAAAGTTGCTCAGTCGTGTCCAACTCTTTGCGACTCTATGGACTATCCGTGGAATTCTCCAGGCCAGAATACTGGAGCAGGGAGCTGTTCCCTTCTCCAGGGGATCTTCCCAACCCAGGGATCAAACCCAGGTCTCCCGCATTGCAGGCAGATTCTTTACCAGCTGAGCCACCAGGGAAGCCCAAGAATACTGGAGTGGGTAGCCTGTCCCTTCTCCAGGGGCAGGCAGATTCTTTACCAGCTGAGGTACCAGGGAAGCCTGTTAACAGACATAACAGAAACTAATTCCCAAAGTTCCAAATGGACCAACCAAAGCAAAGAAAATCTTGCAAATGGCCATGAATTAGATTTTCAAATGCACAATAAGCATATATGCACCCTCACTAACACAGAATACCCCTCACTGTGACATATGACGTGAATAAAACAATGTGAACTTAGCAGTATGCCTCCATTTCTGCAAAATAAAAAGTACACATGTATATTTGCCTGTATGGCAAAAATTCTAAAAGACAGACATTTTACAAGGGAAATTTCTAGGCATTTAATTATTGCCCCCATAATATTCCATATACACACACACAAACACAAACATGACTTCTAGCTTTTCTATAATTATGATGCATGACTTGTGTAATAAAAATATTTTTCTAGTTAATTCTAACCCTAAAAAAACCTTAAGTTTGGTTTCAGTGCATTATACCCAGTTGGGCATAGGGCCCCTGAACCCAAGGAGGCCAACCAGGGCTCCTTCACCAGTGGCTCTCATGGCCATGGCCACATGCCCCCTGGTGCTACATGGGGTTGAGACGATGGCCCTAATGGGACACCTCCATGTACCAGCAAGAGGCCTGTATTCCCACAAGGAAACCAAGCCTGGTGTCCCAAACAAGACAATGGCAACAGCAGGTACGGTCACGCCGAAGGAGGGCCTCCCTTCTGCCCTTGGGGTTGAACCTCTGCATCCCGGATTAAAACACAAAAATCTAGGACTAAAAGTCAGTAGTGATTCAGCTGACACTTAAAGGGATGGGATGTTCAGATGCAGTAGGGAAGCAAAGTAAAAGCAAAAGACATTTGCTTTAAAAAAGTGGTCATCACGCTCAAACACACACAGTCTCTCACACACACCCTCATTCGCCCTCACTCCCATTTCTCACACCCACCCATGTTTTCTGTTTCACACACACACACACACACACACACACACGATCCCACGAGCCCCTGGCATGTGCTGACACAGCAGGAATGAGGCTCTGCACAGAGCCGGAAGTGACACAGGGCCTTCCCAGGATGCGGACCACGTGACCCTGCAGCCAGCAGCCACGCCGCCGCCCAGCAGGCCGCTCCGTGCATTCAGCACAGTAATGAAACGGTAGATGGGCGGAGGGAGGCTCCAGCATCCCAGCATGGAAGCATGACAAGTGCAGAGTCGCCCAGCACATCCCAACATCGGGAGACGTAAAAGCATGGAGGCGGGCCCCACGGGAGTGCCCACGATAGGAACGCTGGCCCCACGTGTGTTCTGCACATGAGAGCCACGACCACAGAACCCAGGGCTGGCCCTGGGCTGCACCTGCAAACAGAGGCAATCACAAGGGCCTGCGTATCCTGGACACGGGGAAAGATGGGCCCGGAGACCATCCTCTCTCGCTGCCCAGTGACGGGGCACCCGGAGCTGCCTGTCAGGCGCCACGCTTACCGGTTGGTGGAGCCGTTGTAGCAGTAGTTGGGCAGGAAGTCATAGTTGAGCTCCCAGAAGACATGGAGGGTGATTCTCCCGTAGGGTGCAGACACGTTGTGGTTGGCCTCCCGGAACATGGCATCAAAGCTGTCCAGAGTCAGGTACTTGCTCAGCAGTTTGTGGGTCATGCGGTTGATTTCTAAGAGGCCATCCAGCTCCTACAGGACCACAAAGTCAGGCACGGGAGAGCAGAGTTGGGTGTGGCACGGTGGCCTCCACCCTCCCATGGGCAGGGCCGTGGTGGGGGCCGGAGGCGGGCGGAGCAGGACAGCACGTGGCTGGGTCAGTGTGCTAGGCCAAGAGCCCACATGCTGGGGGTCTGACAGGTGATGCAAGCCTACTTCTCACACCTAAGTTCATCACGCCTTATCCAGGGCTCTTAAAATGGCAGAGATGCCCCACCGTCCGATGCTATCCTCCAGACCCTCCACGGGGCAGAGAACACGGAGATGTGTCCCCCGCACTGATGACAGACTGTGTCCTCGGGGGTCAGCCTCAGTCCGCCTCCCTGAAACACCTGAGGTAATGCAAAGCTGCGCGGCAGTGTGGGCAGCGCGCAGACGGCCTTCTGGGCTCTCACACGGCCCCTCGTGAACCCGCCCGGGGCTCTGCCATCCACGCTGGCAGCCACTGACCACATATGGCCACAAGGACGTGGTGGCCTGAACCGCGCTGTGCCATATGTGTGAGATACAGACAGATTTCAGAAGCCAAATATGAACACAAGGAACAGAAAATATCCATGCCAATAAAATTCTTATAACAATTATATGTTAAAATGTCAATTTTTGGATATATTGGATTAAATAAAATAGATTATTAAAATTAATTCCCCCTATTTCTTTCTCATTTTCTAACGTGACTACAAGTAAATTTAAAATGGTCTCTGTGACTTGCATTCTGTTTATACTGGTCAAAGACTCCACTAAGTCATGAAAGACCAAGGACATGAAAACACTGTGGCCAGGTCCAAGCCAGGCTGAAGGGAAGGCCACTTCAGCCTGGATCCTGAGGAAGGATAGGGAAGCATGCTCATTACTGTGGCAATGCTCGGCTCTGAGGTGGGTCCAGGAGACAATCCCAACCCACCGCTGATTTCTAAGGACAAAGAGTTTTCCTGGAGTTATCATAAGTTCATTAGCATGTGCCTGCAGCCATCATTCCTAACCATTATGCCTAATCTGTCATTAATCCTGACAGATTTGGCAAAAAGATTCTTAAATTGCACCTCCTTTTCTGCCAGCTCAGGTCTGAGGACAACTGGATTTTTCTTTCCCTGATCACTCTGCTCAGATATCCACAGGACTTTTCCTTTTCTTCAAAAGTTCAATACTACAGTGTTCACTACAATGTTCCTTGGTGTTGGCCACTTTAGGTCTGTTTTCCCTGGTATGTGATATTTGCTTCTAGTAAGTATTTATACTGTGTTTTTCATCAAAGTTTTCTTGAAATAGCATTTTTAATGTTTGTCCCATCTCATTGTTTGGTTTTTGTCTTCAGGGGCCTCTATGACACATTATGTTGAATCTTCACTATCTCATCTTCTACACGATTTTCTCTCAAATCCTTTTTGTCTGTCTTAATTTCTTTTTAATTTAAAACTTCTCACCTTTTACTCTTTTACCATATCTTATGCAATAGTGAGATGTAACTATGTGTCCTCTGAAGTCAATTTGGAACTGTGGACGCTAAGAGCAAATGCCTAGGCAGGCCCAGCTCAGTGAGTGCACACTTTTTGAGTTCTATGCAAAAACTTCACCTACAATCAGGTCAATTTATCAATAACGACAAAAGCAGTAGCAGCTCCAACCCTTGCAACCAGTCCTCTCCCAAGTGTGCTGCACCTGAAAGAAGGGGGCGCACTTACAACTATTGATGTCAGGTCTTCACTCTCAAATCGCCCAATTGCCAGTTCCAGGGACTTGTACATGGCAGCGGAGACGCGCTGGGTAATCAGACGATTGAGGTCGATGGACCTGCCCAGAAGCTGGGCACAGAGGGTGAAAGTGTGAGCAACAAAAACCAAACATGCAAGAGAATACGTACCTACCCCCAGAAAGCTATTCCAAAGGATAAGACAAATAACATACAAAATGTAGATGGCAGTATGATCAAATACCCTATGTTCCTAGAGCTGAAATTCTGCAAGTCAAAGCTGTAAAGTACTTTTTGTAGTGTTCATGGCAGTGAATTTGCACTTACATCACAGGCAGAGATGCCAGGTCTCCTGGAGAACCTGGGTTTGTCACTTAGCGCACCCCTTGTAATGGGTCAGGGCCACCTCCCAGCACAGACAGGCTTGTGTGTGCCTTACCTCCACTGTGTCACAGGGATGATAAGAGAAAACCACTGCAGCTCTACTGCAGAGTAGTAACAACAAGGGTCTACCTCAGTATCATTTCAATAGCATAAAGATACAGACAAAACTCTGGTGAAGATGCCCCAAAATATGAATGGCGGTTATCTGTAGATTGGAGAAGGGAATGGCAACTGACTCCAGTATTCTTGCCAGGAGAATTCCAAGGACAGAGGAGTCTGGCGGGCTATATAGTTCCTGGGGTCGCTAAGAGTCAGACATGACTGAGTGACTAACACTATCTGTAGACAGAATGACATGAAACTTTCCCTACAACTTTCTGTATTTTCCTTTTGATTATATATACATATATTATTTTTAAAGCAACAAAACAAGCACTGCATTTTTACTCTTCATGCTGGCCAAGGAAAAGCTCCTCCCCACCACTCTGAAAGTCTTAGTTAATCAGTTGTGTCTGACTCTTTGAGACTCCATGTACTAGGTTCCACTGTCCATGGAATTTTCCAGGCAAGAATACTGCAGTGGTTGCTGCTGCTAAGTCGCTCCAGTCGTGTCCGACTCTGTGCGACCCCATAGACGGCAGCCCACCAGGCTCCCCCGTCCCTGGGATTCTCAAGGCAAGAACACTGGAGTGGGTTGCCATTTCCTTCTCCAATGCATGAAAGTGAAAGTGAAGTCACTCAGTCGTGTCCGACTCGTAGCGACCCCATGGACTGCAGCCTACCAGGCTCCTCTGTCCATGGGATTCTCCAGGCAAGAGTACTGGAGTGGGGTGCCACTGCCTTCTCCAGAGTATCTTCCCAATCCAGGGATTGGGAATCTGAATTGCAAGCAGATTCTTTACCACAGAATTTGAGCCACAGTGGTAAAGAATTAGCCTGCGATGCAGGAGACACAGGTTTGATCCCAGGGTCAGGAAGATCCCCTGGAGGAGGCATGGCAACCCACTCCAGTATTTTTGCCTGAAAACCCTATGACAGAAGAGCCTGGCGAGCTGCAGTCCATGGGGTAGCAAAGAGTCGGACGCGACGGAAGCTACCGAGCACACCACTATAACAAGTGCCCGAATCTTCTTCATTCGAGTTCTGACTTTTGGGCTCCTGGAGAGGCCCTGCGCTGGGGCCGAGCCTCCAGGGAGCTGCGCTGGGCAGCCGTCCCTGGTGTGTCAGCTTGTCCAAGAGAAACTGTTCATCTTTAAAATCTCAGCTATTTACAGGGATGTTCCCACAGCCACATCCATTAAAATCTGAGACGCCCTCGGAAAAACCCCACTTTCCCACTGCCGGCTCTGTGTCTCGCTGCACCCAGGCGAGGCCTCGCTCACCTGCACGTGCCTCTGCTTGAGCAGTGTCTCGTAGCGGTTGGATGGCGGGAGATGGATGGTTGCGCCCTGATTCTTGCATTCTGATCGTAACCGTTTATCAAGAAGCAAACTAGCATGGAGAGGAGAGAGGACAATTTCTCACGCACAATGAATATTAATGGAAATGTCAGATCAAATTGCCCAAGATTTTGTACCCAAATTGCTAACCACATACTTACCTTCCTGCCATAACCTTATAATATGCAAATATCTGGTCTGCCAGCTTATAAACGAATTGGTCAAAACAGAGATTCACCTGAAGAAAAAGAAAGCATGCATTGAATTCTGCTTCCCCAGGGATTCCCCTGGCAGTCCAGTGGTTAGGACTCTGCACCTTCACTGCTAAAGGCACAGGTTCCATCCC
Organism: Cervus elaphus; assembly: GCF_910594005.1. NCBI lineage: Eukaryota > Metazoa > Chordata > Mammalia > Artiodactyla > Cervidae > Cervus > Cervus elaphus. The sequence goes on from NC_057847.1 coordinate 2,974,640, forward strand.
TGGTAGGGGAATTAAGATCCCACAAGTTGCACTCTCGCCCCAAATTTTGCTTTTCTGAATTAAGATCACATTTTAAAAAAACTTAAAAATTTTTTTTTGATTGAGCAATTCAAATTCTAAGTATTAATCTAAAGGAAATGGAAACACTAACTCAAGAAGATATCTGTACCCCAAAGTTCACTGCAGCACTATTCATAATAGCCAAGACATAGAAGCAAAGTAAGTGTTCACTGATGGATAAATGGATAAGATGTGGTATGTGTGTACACACAGACACACACACACACACAGACAGTGGAATACTGCTCGGCCGTAAAAGATAAGAAAACCCTGCCAATTTTCAACAACATAGATGGACCTTGAGGGTGCTAGGCTAAGTGAAGTAAGTCAGACAAAGACAAATACTGCATGATCTCACTTATATGTAGAATCTTAAAAACAAACTCATAAATTCAATGAACAGATTGGTGGTTGTCAGAGGTGGAGCATAGGATAAATGGGTGAAGGTTGTCAAAGGTACAAACTTCCAGTTATAAAATAAGTAAGTCCTAGGGATAAAAAAAAATCTAAAACCACAAAACCTCGACCCTTCCACAAAATCTCAACCCTTTGTTAAGGCAACTACAAGAGGTTCTCATGAGAAAGGATACAACTTTACCGTCCAATGATAGTAAATTAAATCCATTTCAGTGGGACCAGGAGTAACCACCACACTATCACTGAAAATTATGTCAGAACCTTTCTTAATGATGGAGAAAAATACTTCAATTCTCCTAAATAAAAAGAAATATTAAAAAGTCTCTCTTTATCATGTACTCCAAGGGGGCTAATGTGCACTGCATTTGGGCTCCTCCAGGGGGTATAGTCAAGGCTACAGCTTTTCCAGTGGTCATGTGTGGACGTGAGAGTTGGACTATAAAGAAAGCTGAGTGCCAAAGAACTGATGTTTTTGAACTGTGGTGTTGGAGAAGAATCTTTGAGAGTCCCTTGAACTGCAAGGAGATCCAACCAGTCCATCCTAAAGGAAATCAGTCCTGAGTGTTCATTGGAAGGACTGATGCTGAAGCTGAAACTCCAATACTTTGGCCACCTGATGCAAAAAGCTGACTCATTTGAAAAGACCCTGATGCTGGGAAAGACTGAGGGCAGGAGGAGAAGGAGACAACAGAGGATGAGATGGTTGGATGGCATCACTGGCTCAATGGACATGAGTTTGAGCAAACTGCAGGAAATAGTGAAGGACAGGGAAGCCTGGCACGCTGCAGTCCATGGGGTCACAAAGAGTCGGACACAACTAAGCAACTGGACAGCAACAATGGGGGATGAGACCCATACGTATAATGAAATCGGTTAAGGTTAAATCCTCTTATATTCTGAGCTAGAAAATAAGATTTATCTCCTTAATTGCATGTACACAGACTTAATAATTCCACTTAGAGGAATTTTTCCTCAAGAATAACCCAACACAACTAAAAAGTCACATGCAAGGAAGTTCATTAAAACATTATTTATAATGAGTAAAAAATAAAAAGCTAGAACTAGAGCAATAAAATCTATTTCATAGAAGGCCCCTGTTCTAGACTGTGTTCATGCAAGAAAACAGGCAAGATATGTGGTGCTTATGACATGGGGTCATGTGAGACATGGGATCATGTGAAAAAAATGTCACCCAACAGCTGATGGGTGGCTTGAAGCTGGTTTGAAGAACACAATCGCCCTGTGTGGATGCATAAAAAAAGTGCTGATAGAAGGGTTCATCCCAAAGTGTTTATTTCAAAGTTCATTCCATTGTTTAAATCTCTTTGTATTAAAAAGAAAGTCTGCTTCCTCTAATATTCAGAGGAAAAAGGAAATTAAAGAAAGTCTGTTAAAAGTGCCTGGGCCCTTACCTCTGCCTCGATTTCATCATAGAGAAACTGCTTGTTGAACCTGGTGAGGGCGTAGTGGGCGCTATCATTGTATAGGTCCAGTGAGTAGAGGACGTACCTGCAGAAGGGGAGACAGGTCACCTGGCTGCCCACACAGGCTTTCTTGGCTTTCACACCCTGCCCCCCACCAGAAATGTAACACTCATTGTTCTCCTTCCTCATGAGGAAAAATAATTTCTTACTTCAAATGCCAAATTTGGTTCCTGTGAGTGCCCTGACAAAACAGCCCCATCAGGCAGGCTGGGCTTTTGGCAGGACACGCGTGGTTCAGCCATGCCCAGGGCAACGGGCAGGTCCATGACGGCCTCCTGCAACTTCATCTTCTCACTTATCGTGTTTCAAAGATTTTCAGGCCAATTTGCAATTTTTTAATAACCACAAGAATGAGTCACTTTCTTATTTTTAAGAATAAACTGCCTGACCTAAAAAGAAAAACATACAAAGGTCCCGGGCGCTATAACTGACCAAGAGCAAATCTGGTGTGGCCAAAGCCCCTCTTACCCTGGACAAAAGGTGGTAACTAGCAGTCTGCAGAGGTAAGGTCTCGTTGAGGGCTTGAGACACGTGAGCAGCAGGCCCAGCGCAGCCCTCAGAGAGCACACACGCTCACCAAGACCTCTAACGTTCCGGAATAGATGCCACTGCTGCTACAGAGGGAAGGAAGGCTGCTCTCCTGGTGTGCACAGGCCAGGAAGACGGGGAGGACAGCTGGGCGGGGACCCCATCTGCTCACCACACGAGACCCTGTTTGCTATTACTTTCCCTCCATGGATTTCATATTTTCTGACCCCTTCATAGTCTCTGACCCCCAGCCCTGACCCTGAGCCTCACACTAAACAGTTCCTCTCCCAAATCCATCTGGGTCTGAGGCCACACCACACTAGAGGTCAGGCTACCTCTCCCCTTGCCAAGTTCCCAGGACCTTGCTGGCACCTGGACACAGAACTTATTAATCAGTTTTATTGCTTGGGCACCAGATTTCAATCCAAAGCCAAGACACCTGTTTCTTGTATTGATCTCTGAAGGCTCACCCCAAGAATTATGACTTCAAATGAAGCACAGAACAATCGGCCCCACCTCCACCTCCCAAACACCACCCAGGACTTCAAACATCATGGACAGGAGGCTGGGACAGGCCTCCAGAACACTTACTCCATCATTGATGCCTCTTTGGTTTCCAAGATGTGGTCTGTCAGGATCCAGGGCATGGACATCTCAATGGGGAATTGGATCCTTCTGCCCATTGTCAACTCCAGAAAGAACTCTCGGAACCACAATTGCGAAAGGTCACAGCACTGCTGCAGCGTTTCTTAAGGGATTCAAAAGACACCACATTAATCTTCTATAAGCAGAAAAGACTCCACAGGGCAATGCAAGGGAGCACGTGCCAGGCTCTCAGCCCTGGGCCTCGGCGAGTGGACATGAGTATGTGCCTTGCACACAGTGTGGCCACAGACAAAGCCACTTGGATGTGCTGATTCTCGTTCACAAACAGGAGAGTCAGCGTCCAGCACTGCAAGCCCAGCAACACCCATCAACGGGACACGGTTAACACTGTGCGCCTTCTGGCAGGATTTGCTTTACTTGGGATACAGACACAGTATTGTATTCATACTTAGTGCATGTCTATCTAATGCAAAACAGATTGGAAAAAAAATGTTTCCGTCCTTTTATGAAGAGAAAAACAAAAGCCTAACTGTTACTATAAACCTATAGCACTTGCAGCCAAGATAGTGGCTTCGCACCCTGAATAATGGCTCCAGCACAGAAACAAACATGTACAGCTCCATGAAGACCAAGGGCGTCCACAGACACCATGGTCACCCCAGGACAGGATGTGCAGTGTGCACCTCAGGTCACCTGCTACTTTCTACACTTAGCCTGGGAGTGGTTTCTGAAGCCAGGTGACAGCGACACTGGCCTGAGTTGCTGACCCAGTGTAGGCTACAAAGACTTTGCATCTAGGTCACTGGGCCAGCCCGGCCCAGTGGGCCTCACTCTTCTCAGGGCCATGCCACATGGAGGAAGTCCCTGGCCAGCCATGCATTTAAAGCAACAGGCGAGGAATGCCACGAGGGTTACAACATGTGTCACTGCCTGGGAGGACAAAGGGACCACAGCAGGAGCAGCCAGCCAGGCAGGAGCTTTCTAGACAGTGTTAGTGGTGTTAGAATATGCTGGGGCAGACACTGGTCAGCAGTAGGTCTTACCACTGAAATTTATCAAGTGGGTGTAGAAGAATGACTCTCGATGAAATTTTTCTATGTCCAATATGGTGGGCCCCTCAAGGCTACTTCTCAAGGTTTTCTTGGAACCACTTTTGTCTGCAATGAGGGACTCTAGCATGGTTCTCACCATGTAAAGCTGCATTATCCAAGGAAACATTTGTAGGGGAGAAAATATACATGGCACATTAGTTACAACAAACACAGACAAACCACGAGAAGGTCTGCCCCGCTGACACTGCGTTGGCTCCTTGCAGGGGGAGCACCAGTCCACATGGCCAAGTCGTTGCTGCTTGGGACAAAGAACTCAGAGCCTCATGTCATAAACGTCAACAAGAAAAACAAATGATGTCTTACCACCAAAGGTTAAAAGGGGCGGATAGACGTAGGACTGCCTCAGAAACGCGTTAACCACATGCAAGAGTCTTTCCGCGCCCACAGACCTGAGCTGCCTGAGCAGCTCGGCAGAGCTCAAGGACTCCGCCATGGTACGCACCAGGTAGAGCTAAACACGGACAGACAGGAGAGCGTTAGTCACGGGGGCACGGGGCAAGGACACACGCGGACGGGCAGGGGCGTGCACGCCGGCAGATGGGAGGGACCGGCCCAGGGGGCACCCTCACCCTCCGCCCAGGCACCCCAAGATTTCCTAACTGGCGATTCTCCGAAAGGCTGACAGAAGAGACTCTAGAAGCCCACAACACAGAGCTGATGAGAACACAGTTCCCAGACAGGAGGGGAAAAAGCAGAGGGCGATGAAATCAGATGTGAGGATCAGAGGAAAGCTGCTTGAAGAGGCAGGAGGGAGCTGTGTGTGCAGGAGAAAGACTAGCAGTGGTAGCTGAAGACCAGGGACATAGCAAAGCTATGTTTCCAAATTTCCAAAAATTTTATCTTTAGGAATAATCATTTTTTAGACTCTACATAAAAATGATAACCACACATTTAAACACCCACCAGGAAATACAGTGTAAATATGGACACACAGACTTTCATCCACATTTTGGGGATAGGAGTTGATGCAGTCAAATTAAGTTCTGCATGCAAATGACCAAACCTGGGACTCATGGGGTGTCCATACCCTAGATTCACTTGGACAAGGAATAAAGGAGCAAAAAAGACCCAGACTGTACTTGGCCACGGTGAGGTCATTTCACTCCGAGCCTCCCACCAATCCCCAGCTCACGGTCACCCCACTCAGTAGAGCAAGGAACGAGAACCTGGGTGCTGGAGGGTCCTACAGCGCGCCGCGGCACTTTAATGTCGAAGCCACTCTTTGGGTCCTTCTCGCCCCGCAGGGCTGGGTCGTTGAAGGGCTCATGCCCTGTCTCCCAGTCACACACAGTCTTCCTGATGGCCTGCAGGACACTAAACCACCAGTCAAGTTGTTAGGGTGTGACAAAGTATTGACATCCTCAGCACTTTTACAATCACAGTATCCTAACTTAACTCACAGCCAACTCTGACACATGAGTTCCCTTGTGGGCAGTGGGAGGACGTGGCAATGAGAGTTCAACATCAAACTTTCAAAGTAGACCATTTTCTTGGGGATGTTACCACCCTCAGAAAATCTAATGTGCTGGCATTTTGCATCAATTAGCCCAGAAGTGGTGTTTGATTTCTTAAATACTGAGTCATGCTAAGGGCAGCAAGAAGACAGGCCCTAAACATCCACTCAGAGTTCAAACAACCTTCTCGAGACTTACCCCTTTTCTCATTTGAATATGGTCACCAACACAATCCTGGGGACTCTGTCCCCACCTCATTTGGACATCCGGATTCCACCACTCCCAACAGGGCTCCACCATGTGGAGTCCCCCACAGGCACCACGTTCAGGGCAGACACACCCACAAGCCCACTCTGATCACTTTGAGCTAGACTACACTGCACATTTCCCAGACAGTAGCAGTGAGGCTCCTTGTAGCAATACTGAGGCTCACTGAAAACATGAAAATTTTCACTAAGCCTTCCAGGTGAGAGAACAAAAACTAGGAAGCCTGACAGTGTAGTAAGATCTTATTAGTGACATTTCTATCAACTATAAAGCAACGAAAAGAAATCACTATCCATGTGAGCCCTTCTGAGCTTCATTTTATACAAATGTCTCTGAAAGACGACTTTATCTTTTTTTTTTTTTTACAATGAAAGATGACTTTATCTAAAATGCTGAACATTAATAGAAACCTAGCTTAAGATTGCTGTAGGATCTCTGAAATATGTATGAGGTTTATGACTAATTTGTAGGACAGGCCATAGGAATAGAAGAAAAAATACTGAAGATAATAAACTTTGAAGTGGGAGATGAGATGCTGAGTTGTGTGTCCCTACACTCCTGATAAGCAGAATTGTCGCACAGATTTTGAGACACACCCACGTCTAAGATACCAAACCCTTGTTCCTGGGTCTCCAGACTGCTTAGACCTTTGTATCTGACTTATTATGGGTTGTTCAGGTTAATAACTGGACCCATTACATTACATTTAGAGGAAATTCACCAAACAGGTGTCTGGAGGTTGAATATAAGTGTACTGAGCATATTTATAAAAAAGTAACCTAAGCTGACCCTTCCGTTACGGACGGTTGTGCAAGGAGGTGTGTGCAGCAGGGCTGACCTCTGGATGACATTCTTCTTCTTCTTGATGGCCTGCCGGAGGGGCTCCCTTAGGGTGACCTGGGAGAAGTCCTGTAGCGCAGCATAGACGGTGTGGCGGATGGCATGGTTGAACACACTCTCCATCCTGCCCATCAGGACCTGCAGGCCTTTGATCATGGCAATCACCTGCAGGAGGACATGTGACCTTCAGTGGGCGGAGGGTGGCAGGCGAGCCTGACACACGCCGGGTGCCTGCCTCCCCTGAGCCCAGGCCCTCGCCCCCGGCCTCCTGTTTTCTCCCGTACATCTGCAGCTGTTCCTGTTTCTGGGCCTGACCCCATCGCACTACAAGTGCCCGAGGGCAGGGACAGATCTGCTTGGCCTGGAGCTAACAGGAGCATTTGGTAACTGACTCAAAATACTTCTCAATCTACTAGGGTACATCTCTCTGTGAAAGACTTCAAACAAAAAAGAAGAAAAAGATTGAGGAGAGCAAATCTGTTATTATCTGGAAAAGAAAAAAGAAATTACAAGTTTGTAACCCAAATCCCATCTGTTAACAATGGCATAGTGAATTAAAATGCATAGGAAGTCCGAAGAAAATGCAGTGAACTGCTTAAAGTTCATTTTTGTGATGGCACCAGAGACAGGATTCTATCCTCATTTCACATGCATGTTTTCTCTGTTTGCTTGGAGGATTTATACAATGAACACGGGTTCTTTTCTAATGAGGAAACAAAGGGAAATTTTCTATTTAAAAAAGCAAATTCTCCAATTGAAGTTGAACTGAATTCAAGCTCACAGCAATCTAAAGGAAATCTAATCCTAAGGAAATCAACCCTGAATATTCACTGGAAGGACTGATGCTGAAGCTCCAATATTCTGGCCACCTGATGTGAAGAGCTGACTCATTGGAAAAGACACTCGTGCTGGAAAAAGTTGAAGGCAAGAGAAGAAGGGGATGACAGAGGATGGGATGGTTGGATGGCATCACTGACTCAATGGATATGAGTTTGAGGAAACTCAGGGAGATAGTGATGGACAGAGAAGCCTGGTGTGCTACAAGTCATGGGGTTGCAAAGAGTCAGACGTGACTCAGTGACTGAACAACACTAACAACATATTCAAACTATGGAATGTAGGAAAGGTGTGCTGAAAGGTAAATCTGGAGCTTTGGACTAAATATAATAACAACAATACTCATCACTAATTTATAAAAAGATAAAAATAACCCCCCCAAAGTAGAAGGAAATGAATATCTAAAAGCAAAAATTAATGGAACAGAAAACAAGCATGTACTAGAAAGTGACAAACTAAGAAAAAGCTGTTTTATAAACAAACAAATGCTCAGGAAGACTGATCAAGGGAAAAAAAACAGACAAGCATTATGAATAAAGAGGGGACATTAGCACACAATCCACAGATACTAAGTGATTATGAGACTGTATTGGAACAGGATAAACATACAGATTGACAGACTAGAATTAAGAGTCCAGAAATAAATCCTCACATTTATAATCAATTTGTTTTCAACAAGGGTGTGAAACAATTCAATAGGGAAATACTATCTTTTCAACAAATGTGCATGCGCTCAGTCACGTCTGGCTCTTTGCGACCCAAACAGATAATATTGAGGCACAACTAGATATCCTCATGCAAGAGAATCAAGCTGGACTCTTGTGAAGGAAAGGGTCATATCAGTAGCCTGGGATGAACAAACCCTGCACGTTCCCAGGGAAATCTGGCCTGTGGCTGGCTCCTAGGAAACGACTCCAAGCCACTGGAATACTCAGCCCGAAGAATATGTATCTGAGGCTTTGGGCCATTTCAATAGCAGTTTCACCAGACATTTTATGCTAACAATGTGATTTATCAGAAACAGCTGTTTTTCTTTTAGGCCTACAGTCTGAGTAGCTGAGTGCTATAGCAATTGTGCTACACGCCAACATTACTGACCCTCAATAAAAACCCTGGACACCAAGGCTCAGGTGAGCCTCCCTGGTTGGCAACACTCTGCATCTGTGGTCACCCATCACTGCCAGGAGAAATAAATACATTCCCTGCAGCTCCAATAAGGAGGGGGACATCTGGAATTTGCCCCTGGCTTCTCCTGGACTTAACCCAGGTGTCTTTTCCCTTTGTTGATTTTAATCTATGTCATTTCTCTATAATAAATCATAACCCTGAACAGAACAGCTACTTAGTTCTATGTAGCTTAGTCTAGCAAAATCTAGGCTAAGGGTGGTCTTGGGGACCTTTGATGTAACACCCTATCTCATAGCATTAAAAAATTAACTCAAAATGGACCATATACATTTAAAAATATCTAAGACAAAACAAACAAAACAAGACAAATCTTTGTGACTTGGCTTAGGTGGTGATTTCTTAAGATATGACACCAAAAGCACAAGCAACCAAAGAAAAAATTGAAAAACTGAACTTTATTAAAATGAAAGACTTTTATGCTTCAAAAGATCCCATTAAGAAAGTAAAAAGTAAATGGGAAAAAAAAAAAAAAGTAAATGGGAGAAAATGCTGCAAATCATATGCCTGGTAAGAACTGCTTCATAGAAATATACAAAGAACTCAATAATAAAAAGACAAATAATTCAATTAAAAAACGGGCAAAGGATCTGACAATTCTCCAAAAATATACAAACTGTCAACTGTGTCACTCAATTGTGTCTGACTCTTTGTGACCCCATGGACTGTAGCACACCAGGCTCCTTTGTCCATGGAATTCTCCAGGCAAGAATACTGGAATGGGTTGTCATTTGCTTCTCTAGGGGATTTTCCTGACCCAGGGATCGATCCTAGGTCCCCTGCATTGGCAGGCAGATTCTTCTACCACTGCACCATCTGGGGAGCCCACAAACTGTCAGTAAGCACATGAAAATATGCTCAACGGCGTTAGTTATTATAAAAATTCATATCAAAACCACAATGAGACACTACTTCACATCTAGTAGGATGGCCAGAATCAAGACAGGCATCAGGCTTGGCAAGGAGTTGGATAAAGTGGACTCTCACGCACTGTTGGCAGAAATGTAAAGAAGTGTTGCCATTTTGCAAACTATCTGGCAGTTTCTCAAAATGTTAAAGGCAGAGATACCATATGACCCAGCAACTCTACTCCTAGATGTATTATAAGAAGGAAGGAAAACTAGTCCACACAAAAACCTACACACACAAGTTCACAGTGGCATTATTCATAAGTGAAAATGTAGAACAACCCAAGTGTCTGTCAGCTAATATGGATAAATAAAATATGATATATACATAAAATGGAATATTACTTGGCAAAGAAAAGAATGAAATATTGATATACATGGGAACCTTGAAAATATTATTAAGTGAAAGAAACCAAGCACAATCACATATTGTATGAAATGCCCAGAATAAGCAAATCTACAGAGTCAGATCGCAGACTGTTAGCGATGGGATGAAGGAAGGGGAAAATGCGGGGGTGACTCCCAATGGGTGTGAGTTTCTTTTCGAGACAACAAAAATGTTCCAAATTTGTTTGTGATTATGCAATTCTGTGAATATATCCCCTCAAAGCACTGAATTTTACACTTTAAATGGGTGAACTGTAGGTATGTGGGAAAAAGCTGTTACCAAAAAAGATGAAAACTTATTAAAAAAAGTGTCAAAAATAATAAAATTTAGAAAGATTCTTAGAAAAATCTTTGAAAATACAACTTACCAAACCTGATACAAGTAATAGAAAATCTGAATACTTCTACAAATAGCAAAGAAACTGAAAGTTTCAAAAGCCATCCCATATAGGAAAAGCTTCAAAAGTAAATGCTGGAAATCATTTAAGGAAAAAATAACATTTTACACAAACCACTACAGACAACAGAAAAGATGGGAGTGTCATCAACCATTTCATGAAGCCAGAATCCAAACATTAGAATGGAAGGTTATCAAGGTGTGGGCTAAGCACAATAGCCTCCTCCCTAAAAGCACCCTGTGAAAGTGGGTGTTGGTAGCTGGTGCAGGTAACCTCACAAAAGTGACACCTGGACATGCTCTCAGACAAATGCCCAAGGTCAACACCAGCACGATGAATCAATAACACTGACAGCATGGGCCTCTGACGTGATGTTATTAAAATCGCATTTCAGCTCTGCGCTCCTCCTTTGCAAAAGCTACAACCCCAGTCTAATCATGAAAAAAACATCAGATAAATTCCAGTTGAGGGATATTCTAAAGACTAGCACTCCTCAAAACTGTCACAGTCATCACAAACAAGAAAAGTCTGAGACAGTGTCATGACCCAGAAGAGTCAAAGGGTACATGATGACTACATGTGATGTGAGATCCTGGATCAGAGGAAGAATGTTATAGAAAAAGTGAGGATATGTGAATAAAGCATGGGCTTTAGCTAATAATAATGTATTTACATTAGCTTATTAAAAATATAACAATACTAAAATAAGATGTTAGTAATAAATGAAAAAGGACACAGGGTATATGGGAATCCACTGTACTATCTTTGCAATTTTTCTGCAAATCTAAAAGTGTTCTAAAACCAAACATTAAAAGAAAAAAGTATTATTAAAAGCCACTCTTACTCATGAACTTCAATGCAAAAATCCATATAAATATCTTAGCAACCTGTATCTTGCAATATATAAAAAGGATAAAATACCATGATCAAGTTGAGTTTATACCAGGAATGCAAGGCTAGCTTAATATTAAACCTGATCCAAAAAACCCTATCAATGTAAATCTAGCACACTGATAGAATAAAAGAATCATAAAACTATCTTAATGGATAAAAAATGTTTTATAAAACTAGTATCTATCCATGATAAAATCTCTTAGCAAATATGGAATAGAAGGCAATTTCCCTGATCTGAGGAAGGGTAGTTACAAGGAACCTATAACAAATACATTGTATGGCAAAATGTTGAAAGCTTTCCCTTTGGGATGGGAAACAAGACAAAAAATGCCTAGAGTCTCCTTCTATTTAATGAGTAGGATCCTACCCAGTGTGATTAAAAAAAAAATAGAAGGGAGAGAAATAAGACTGTCATCATTTCCAGATGATATGATTATATAACTAGAGAATACAGAAGAATCTATGGATAATTTATTACAATTAATAAGTGAGTTTAGACAAGGTGGTAGATACAAGGAAAACTTTAAAAAAAAAATTTGATTTTAAACACCAGTGATAAATATTTAGAAAAAAATAAAGCCAACGAAAGATGTGCAATAGTTTTACAGATGAAAAGAGGTATTAGAGAATCTTAACGAATGGATGGACATATCAGATTCATGAAAGACTTAAGATGATAAATTTGTCAATTCTTCCAAAAATGGTCTATAGGTTTATTCATACCCTTATAATATATTTTAACAGGATTCACTGGGACATAAATAGATGGTTCTAAAATGTATGAAAATGCAAAGGGTGAGAAGAGCTAAGAACTCTTGAAGAGAGAAAGATGTACTTTACAAGACACCCTTAACTATTGTAATTAAGACGGAGGGATTAGGAAAGGACAGCCAGATTGACCAATGGATTGGAACATGGGCAGAAACACGCCTGCCCGGGTATGGTCACCTGACGCGCAACAGAGATGGCAGGCAGAGCAACTGGGAGGGTTGGAGGAGGTATTTCGGATCTAAATGCGAAAGGCAGAATAAGACATCCAGAAGACAATGTAGAAGACTATCTTCATGATCTTGGGGGTATGCAAAGATTTCTCAAACAAGGTAGGAAATGTACAGCTACAAAACATACATCCAGAAACTAGAAGGCACAGAAATTAAGACCTGTTCATCACAAGAGTCCTAAACATCATGCAGAGCTGGGAACCACACAGCTGTGAGTGGGGTTCCTCTCCCGCCAACACCCAGGTCTCAACTCACTCCTCTTGTGTTTGCCAACAAAAAGCTGCTGAGGCTCCCAAGCTCTCCCCAGAACACGCCCTGATCTGGCTCAGGGGAGTGTCTATGCAGTGACCAGGAACCCACAACCTGTTTTAATCTCTATTCTGACATCTGTGACAGATTCAAAGAGCTGCCCTACACAGATGAAACTGCATAAAACAAGTAGTTCATTCATGTTTTTGCCTTTCTTTGTAAAGCAAAGACAGTCTGAGGTCAGAATCAAAGGAGGAGAAGGCAGGCAAGCCATACCTCCACCAGGGCGAACTTCTCCTCGCTGGTGTAGTTGTAGCGGGTGGCACGCTCATACTCCTCAGCATTGTCAGGGCAGTCCTTGTTAGAGTACTTGTCCGTTGGGTGCACAAGTTTCCATGAATACTGGTGTGATCAAAAAGAGGGGCAACAGTCACATTGAATGCAAAATGTTTAACTGCTGGTCTGACTTACAGGACTACTGCCAAAAGCTACAAAGGTCAAAGGTCAGCCTCCTCTTGTTCACTGAGTCTGAGAATCACACACAGGCATGAGTGCTTGCATGCACACACACACACAATGCATGTACACATGTGCACATGCACACTACATATGCATGCACACACAGTCCATCTCCATAAAACTGCAAAACATTCTGGAAATGTGACTTCAGTTTCAAGTAATGCATCAAAAACTTAAGAAATACATCAGGTAAAATGGTCTGGATATTTTATGTGGAATATCTAAGACTATAAGCACTTTATCACCATTTCTAAAAGAATTAGCCTTTCAAACAATCAAGTATCCATCCAAATATAAAAATTCTTGTCTGAGCAAAATAAACAACGAAACAGAAAAATCTTCTGACTTATGAGTATCCAAACCTTTTTATGCATCATAAACCACTTTACTAATCCTAAACAAAAGAAACTGATGGCTAGAAATACAAAGTGTTCTCTTTTTAAAAATGAGAATTAAAAATCATCATAACAATACAAATGTAATTCTACCAATGTGTTTTAAAAGATAAGGACCCTGAATTCTAATATATGTAAATGAAATGTACATTGAACCATCTTAGAAACATAAATTAATATATACTCTTATTTCTAGTGCCAAAGATAAAAAGCCAATTTGTTTTTGATCCAATGGCCAAGTTAAAGCAGAATATAGTTTAGTCAGTTTATTGACAAGTTTAGGAAGAAAAGCACTTCTAATTAACTAGGGGGTGCATTTCCAAATAAAAGTGAGAGGGCCCACCACTTCCATCACATGAGCACTCCACTGGGACAGCAGCTGAAGACCTTGAAGAGCCAAGTCAAAGAGCTTCCGGTATTCAGCGTCCGTCTTCTGAGCCTCCTGGCGGCCTGAGCCCGTGACCACCTAGAGATGATACAGCATTAAGAAGTCACCAGTGTCCAGGAAACCACTTATCAAACCCATTCGAGGAGCCTACTCCAAATGTACACTGGCAAAAGTAGTTCTAAAAAACCAGCTATTACTTTAGATGATGCTAGGGAAACAAATTATTTTAATAACTGATACACAGAGCAAAGGAATCCAGCTCTGGAAGGAGCAAGGAGCTGAGGGGACCACCAGGCTGAGCCTCAGTCATGCCTCAAGGCAGTGGATGCAGCTGTCCACATCCCAGACAGTCAGCTGGATCCCCCAGCAGACCTCAGCATGGCTGCCCAGGGGCCAGGTGGGCCTGGAGAACGGGAGCTGTGTTTGATGGGGCCTCTAATCTGGCAGTGTACAGGACACACAGGGGAGAGGTCATGGCAAATGATGGCACAGAAAATGAGGGTGGACGTAGGCGCGAGAAGGGGGATGGCCACGTCAACCACTGCAGCTTATACACGGAGGCACAAAACCCTGGGAAAATAAGCCACTACCGCTAATGAGCAAAGAGGGTAAAAGTGAGCAGTGACCAGCTGTTTACTACTAAGGAATACATACTTGGTTCTTTAGGTGTGATGCAATTATGGTTATGTTTTAAAAGGGCTCTTCATTTGTTAGAGACACATGGGAAATATACTCAGAGGGAGTGCTATGTTATCTTGCAATTGCTTCAAGCTAACCTGGAGGAGTAACTGAAAAGGGATAGATGATGAAGCCTAGTGTGGCATCTGAGGGGCCAGGACTTGTCTCTTCATTTGTGTGCTTGAAAATTTATGTAATGGAGAACTAAAACACAAATAATAAAAATGGAACCCTCCTACACTGTTGGTGGGAATGTAAGTTGGTGCAGTGACTATGGAAAACAGTATGGAGATTCCTTAAAAAAACTAAAAATAAAATTTCCATATGATCTAGCAATCCCACTCCTGGGCATATACTTGGACAAAATTATAATCCAAAAAGATACATGCAGGGTACTTCCCTGGAAGTCCAGTGGTTAAGAGTCCACACTTCCCATGCAGGCGGCACAGGCATGATCCCTGATCAGGGAAGATCCCACGTGCCTCGCTGCACGGCAAAAAAAGATACAGGTACTCCTATGTTCACAATAGCAGTATTCACAACAGCTGAAACACATGATCATATGACTCAGCCATAAGAAAGAACAAACAATACCACTCGCATCAACAAGATGCAACTAGAGATTATTATACCAGTAAACTAAGTCAAACAGAGACAGACAAACACCATATGATACCACTTACATGTGGAATCTAAAATACGGCACAAATGGACCTATCTACAAAACAGAAACAGACTCTCAGACACAGAGAACAGATCTGTGATTGCCAATCGGGAGGTGGGTGGGCCTGGGAGTTTGGGATTAGCATGTGTAAACTATTATTTATAGAATGGATAAACAACAAGGTCCTACTGTATGGCAAAGGGAACTATATTCAACATCAAGCGATAAATCATCATGGAAGAGAATATTAAAAAAGGAATGTCAGTATGTGTATAACTGAGCCACGCTGCGGCACAGCAGAGATTGGCACAACACCGTAAATCAACTATATTTCAATTTAAAAACGCGAGTGTGGTGCTGGCGTAAGGACAGACATGAAGGTCAATGGTACAGAACTGAGAGTCCAGAAATGAAGCCTCAGGATTATAATCGACTGGTTCTCCCTACCCAGTTTTACTGAGATATAACTGATACATACACAAGGTGTACAATATGCTTTGATTTGATATGGGTTTCCCTAGTGGCTCTGACGGTAAAGTATCCGCCTGCAATGCGGGAGGACCTGGGTTCAATGGCATGGAAACCCACTCCAGTATTCTTACCTGGAGAATTCCATGGACAGAGGAACCTGGTGGGCTACAGTCCATGGGGTCACAAAAAGTCAGACACGATTAAGCGACTGAGACAAGTGCAAATCCTGTGAAATGACTACACAATAAGCTAACATCTACCAACTCACAGTTACAGTTCTTTTTTTTCCTGTGATGAGAACTGTCAGGATTTACTCTCCCAGGAACTTTCAAACATATAATACTGTACTATTTAACTACAGTCACCATGCTGCATATTACAGCCCCAGAAATTATTTATCTCATAACTGAAAGTCTGTACCTTTTGGCCATCTTTTCTCATTTCTTTTACCTCTTGCCTCTGGCAACCACCAGTCTGTTCTCTGTATTCATGAGTTTGGTTTTCAGATGCCACACAGAAGTGATATCACACAGTATTTGTCTTTTTCTGTCTGACTCACTTCACTCAGTGTGATCCCCTTAAGGTCCATCCACACTGTCACAAATGGCAGGACCTCCTTCTTTTGTATGACTGAGTAATGGTCCATTGTGTACTATACATCACATTTTCTTTATTCATTCACCTATCTGTAGGCTGTTTCTTTGGTTTGAGTATCATAAATAATGTTGCAATGAACACAGAAGTGTACAGTCAATTGATTTTTGATGAGGGTGCCTTCAGTGGAGAAAGAATAGTCTTTAAAAAACAATACTGGCAAAACTGGATATCCACATACAAAAGAATGAACTTGAACCCCTAAATTATATCATACTTAAAAAGTAACTTAAAATGGATCATAGATCTAAATATAAGAGCTAAAACTTCTACAAAACTCTTAGAAGAAAACAAGAGGTAAATCTTTCTGACTTGGGTTAGGCAACGGTTTGTCCATTATGACCAAAAGCACAACCAACCAAAGAAAAAACAGATAAAAGTGGACGACACCAGGGATTCCCTGGGGGCTCAGCAGTGAGGAGCCTGCCTGCCAGTGCAGGGACGTGAGTGTGAGCCTCAGGCCAGGAGGATCCCACCTGCCCCAGAGCAACCACGCCCGTGCGCCATAATCACTGAGCTTGTGCTCTGGGGCCTGCGAGCCACGACCAGCGAGCCACATGCCAAAGCTACCGAAGCCTGCGTGCCCTAGATTCTACGCTCCGCAACAAGAGAAGGCACCACAGCGAGAGCAGCAGCCTTGAGAGAAGCCCCTGCGAGCCGCAGCTAGAGAAAAAGCCTGCACAGCAATGAAGACCCAGCACAGCCAAAAGTAAACAAAACAAACTGGACCACATCAAAAATAAAAAATGTGCTTCAAAGAGCATCACTGAGACAGCAAAAAGCCAGAAGGACAGGAAAAAGACAGAAGATAGAACTCCAAAAGAACAAGAGAAAATATATGAAAATCACATGACAGATAACAGAATATTAAGAACCTAATAGTTAAAAAAAAAAAAAAAAGATAATACAATTTAAAAATGGGCATATATTTCAAGAGACATTTCTTAAAATTGGCCAACGAGTACATGAAAAGATATTCAGTTTCATTAGCCATTAAGGATATAAATCCAAACCACAACCAGGTACCACTTCACATTCACTAGGACGGTCAGAATTTAAAAAAAAACAAAAAGAGAAACAAGGGCTGGCGAAGATGTAGAGAAATCAGACGCCTCACAGACTGCTGGTGAGAATGTAAAATAGCGCAGCTGCTTTGAAAACAGCTTTGCAGTTCCTCAAATGTTCAACAATGAGTGCCATATGACTCAGCAGTTTCATTCCTAGATATCTACCTAAGAGAAATGAAAACTTACGTCCACACGAACACTTGTACACGGATGTTCACAGCAGCATTATTCATAATGAACCAACAAAATGTGGTATGTCCAAGCAATGCAGTATTATTCAGACATAAAATTATTTTAAATATTATAAGCCAAAAAATTATTGATGCAGGCTATAACATGGATGAACCTTGAAAATACAATGTTAAATGAAAAAAGCCAGTCACCAGAGAGCATGTATTATATGATTCCATTTATACGAAATGTCCAGTAGGTAAATCCATAGACAGAAAGTAGACTGCCAGGTGCCAGAAGGAGGGGAATGGGGAGTGACTACTAACGGGTGCAGAGTTGCTCTGGGGAGGCTGACAGTGTTCAACAAGACTGTGGTGACAGTTACAGAACTCACTAAATATATCTTTGAACTGCATAATTTAAATGGGTGCATTGTCTGATACGTGCATTATGTCCTCATAAATCTGTTTAAAAATAAACTGAGCAAAGCTTTCAAAGGTAGATCTCCTTTCTCTCGTTAAAACCATCATCTGATTATAAGGGCATTATGGCAGAGCTCAGAAGGCAGACAGGAACCACGCCTGCTGTCAAATGCTCCATTTGGAAAGGCAGACATGAGCTCTCTGTGCTGTTTGAGAGCGCCTCATGAACTCAGCTGACAACTACATGAAGTGCAGAGGGCTGGCCCCCGGCTCTTCTCGGTCGGCCGCCACCTGGGGTCTGCAAGGGGGTAACAGGCCCTGAGCGTTTCGGCTATCTTTCAGTCATTTTGGTTACATATTGACTAGTGCTTGTGGTTGAGGGATGGAGTTCTCATTGTCCTGCAATGGGCAGAACCAGCATACAGAGTTCTTCCTCCAAATGTAATGGTCCTCCTGAGAACCCCAACATACTACAATCTCAAAAACCAGACCTCTCTATGTGGCCCCAAGTCCCTAGGTCCCTCTACACCATTTGCAGCACCCATCCACGCCACTGACCACTGCTCTGACACTGATCTGGTGTCTCGTCTACTAGGACGTGAGAAATGACCCTCCCATTGCTGCTTCTGCTCCCTTAGACCCCTGACCCACCCTCCCCATGTGAGTAATGCTGGCTTGGAGCCAGGCATGCAGCAGGTATGGGCAGTGTGACTGGCCCAAACAAGGACACAGAAAACCCAGCTGCAAAGTGGGGGGAATTAACAAGACCCGTGGCCCAAGAGAGAGCACTACCTCCCACACCCATCTTCAGGCCTTTTTCTGGGCACTTGATGTTTCTTCCCATCAACTTGGAAGCTCTTGTACTTCCTCCCTCTAGACAGGAAAGGGCACAAGTCAAAACCACCCCTTCTGCTCCTGATGTCTTCCACTCCACTCTCCTTTCTCCTAGCAGTTTGGAACCACGGAACTAGACTAGAAAATGCACTTAATTCATGGTCCCAACTCAGTCATTTTTTGGGGATCACTGCTAATATTTTTCCAAAACAAAAGAAGATGCTTTTTTGGACAGCTGAACAGATCCAAACAAACTCCATTATATTCTATCTGCACTGCCTCATCCATTACAATGACAGCTTGTTAAGTACATAGTACTTAAACTATGCTTCTCAAAGTAAATGAAAGGTGTAAAATTCAAACTAAATTTGGGTGCATAGAATACAAGGACATCTGACATGGTGTTGCCTGGTGTGCACTGCAGGCAGAGGCCACTCACCTCGCTATTGCTGTAGCGTGCCAGCTCCGAGATGAAGCGCATATGGTCCTCCCGAATCTGGACCATCTGCTCGCAGATGTTGTACTGTGGGCTGCTGCTGGAGGATGTGCAGGTCCATCTGGGGGTAAAGGGGAAATGTGCGTGACCTGAGGGACACCTGCAAGGCAGGCCCACCCCCAGCCCAGCAGGCCTGCTGAAGCTGAGGTTGAGGTGTAGAGCAAACGCGGCATCCTCTGCATGGTAACAGCTGGGTCTGCCTCAGTTCGCCGTGTCGGGTCAGAATACATGGCTGTATTCTGGAAAAGGAACCGTAATTTCTCCTTAATCAGTAAACTACTTTCCACAAAGCTGAGAGTTGCTGGATGCAAGATACTGCGTAACCCTTCCAGAGCCCCTTGACACATTGCTGCACAGTTGGCAGGAACTAATATTTCTTTATTATTCACATGTGAAAATATAAACTAGTACAAAACAAGTCAGCCAAAGACTCAGGAACAAAAGTTATCCTTGATGGGAGAGTTCAAACTGACATGACTTGGAAATTAGACAGTGTTGCCATAACTAACTACATGTACAACACACCATTTCAGCAGCAAACAGATGTAGTCAAAAGAGTGGAAAAAAAGGGTGTCAAAGCTTAAATCGGGAAAAAAAAAAAAAAGATGAAATCTGTTGGCATTCTTGGGCAGAAAGCATGGGTCTTCGGGCTCAGAGCAGTTCTCCTGGTTTCCTCACACTCAGCACCAACTTGTACAATGTTTCTAACAAGTTTGCCCCCTTCGCCAGATGGAAAGGATGCAGATTACCAATTTTCAAGATGATCAGTACACTATCTCCAGCAGCATCACTTTAAACTTTGATTCCACTGTAAGATGACGTGACGATTACAGAGGCACTATCAAGGCGGCTCCTTGAGTCTGCAGCAAGCACACAGGCCAGGCCCGTGCCAGGGTCCACTCTCAACACACTGGCCTTCCCTGCAGGCCCCAGACAGCATGTCCACCTCAGGAGAGGCACACGTGTTATCAGATTTATCGGCAAAAGTGTTAGGAAATAAGCTGGCACAGGAGCCAGATGCCAACATCTTCCACTTGCACCAACCCCCAGGGGCCAGACACAGGTGCTAGACTGTTGGGCTGAGCTCTCAGAGCTGACTGCTACAGGCTTAGGCATCTGCCTCAGTGGCTGTGAAACACAGAAATTAACTGGTAATGATGGCCAATGACGTACACCAGATCATACTAAAAACAAAGTATGCAAAACTCCTTGCTTCCTGATTCTTTCATTGATTTCACCATTACTTATGCTATAGAGATGATTGTGTTTGTTCCAGTAGGAGGTGTACACTGCTAACTTACATTTAGGCATTTCTATTTATACCATGGAAATCAGTACACCCTCCAAATCAGAGCTCAAGTCGATGTTGAAAGGAAGAGAGGGTTCGGTCTAGTGAATGTGATTTTGAGGAAGCTCAAAATATCAGATTTAATGGCAGATGTGTTAGGAAATAAGTTGGCACAGAGGCTGGCAAGCTGCATACAGCACAGACCCAACGTGACCAGTTTTTATGTGCCCCAGAGCCACACAAATGGTTTTTACAGATTTTAAAGAGTAATGAAAAAAAAAAAGTAACAAGGGATAAGAGTATGTGACACATGTGGCTAGAAAGACATAATATGTTTATAATTTGGCCTTCACAGAAAAAGACTGCTAACCTCTGAGTAGCCAGATTGAGGTGCAACTGTATTTTTCAAAACCACGGCTGAATGGAGACCACGGATCTGGTGAAAGTCAACAGAAGCATCCTATGAGACTCAAGTGACTACGTGGAGGGCACAATAAAAAGAATTATATATTTACTATCACTTGTAACTAAAAGCTGCAGATTCTATATAAACAGGGATTGGTCAACTGTCTTAGCACAGGCCCAGAAAGTAAGCACTTTACAATTTGGAGGCTACACTGTCTCTGTCATATCAGCCGTAGAGCCATCATCTTAAAAACAAACAAACAAAAAAAACCTCTTTAAAAATGGAAAGACCATTCTCAACAACTGAGACCTTGCGAAAATAAGCCTGGTCGGGTTCTGGCCCTCGGGTGATAGTTCTATAACCTCTGTAAGTTGCATACAAACATCCAGCCCCTTCCCAGCAGACTGGTTGTTAAGCTTTTATCAGCACCCAGAGGATTTGTTTGTACTTCCATATATGTGACCAACACTGTCTAACAGAACTCTTTGGGATGATGAAAAGTTCTCTATCTGTGCTGGCCAAAACAGTAGACCCTAACGATTAGATATCTGAAATGTGGCCATTCTACTAAGAAAATAAATTGCACTTGTAAATGCATTTAAATGTAAACATCTAGACACGGAAAAGACTACCATATCAGGCATGTGACTGACAATGTCAAAGGTGGCATCTCTGGATAGATAAGCAGCATGTCAGGAACCACAGTGAGAACACTGAAGAATGCTCTGACTGGGCAACTCACTCTCTGCCTACCGAGATTTGTTTTCCTCATAGTGGGCGCTGGTCTTGATGTACCGGGCCAGTTCTATTTGCATGTCTCCAAACAGCGGAACCACCTGGAGTTGCTGTATTCAAAGAATAAAAATAAAAAACCCAGGGTCATTATATATTGTATTTAGTCACCAAATACAATCTAAGGAGAATGAGAAATGCTAATAATCACTGCGGGTTGAATGCTATTTGTGCAAATCACTTACTGCAAAAAAGCTGTAAACAACTTCTACATTCACTTAAAGAACCAATTCAAACATCAAAATTAACCTATCTTGTTGCTAGAACCATGGTCATTAAAAAAAAACAAACTGCATTTCTATATACAAGAATCAATTAGAAAAAACTAAAGAGAAAAAAATTGCAATAGCATCAAAAAATAAAAGTATGTATTATTAAATCTAACAAAATATGTTAAGACTTCAAAACAAAATATTACCAAAAATTCTAGAAAAAATTTTAAAGTTCTAAGTGAATAGAGAATTATGTTAGGTTCATGTATTGGAAAACATGGTATTTTAAAAATATCCATTTCCCCTAAATTGATCTACAGATTCAACAGAATGCCAAACAATATTCCAAGAGGAAAAATGGCTTATGGGTAGTATGTGCATGTGTGTGTATGTGTGTGTGTAAATCAGCAAGTCAATTCTAAAATATATTTCACAAGATAGACGGACAATGCTCAAGACAACTGTGGAGAACATAACTTGACGACCTGCTGGAGACTTATAGCAGCTAATAGCAGCACAGGTGCAGACCAGTGGGGCAGAGAAACTTAAGGCAGAGTCATTCACATAGAGTCACCTGCTTTATGACCCAGGTGACTCCTTAGAGCAAGGAAGGGAAAACAGAGTCAATTAGATATCCAAGACTGTCAACCCCCTATCTCACAGCATACATTACATCTAGATTATAGATCTAGATGGAAAAGGAAATGATGATGCTACTAGATGGTAATGCAAAAAAAATTCTCAAGATTAAGAACCTCAGTTCACCAATGACTCTTCAAGAAAGTGAAAAATAAGAGCTACATCGGGGAAATCCATGTATTTTAGAACACATGTATCCGACAAAGGACACATACCCAGAAGACGTAAAGAACTACAAATCAACATGGAAAAAAAAGAATGAGAGACTTGAAAGGACAGTTCACAAAGAGAACATACAAAAGACTAATAATACTGTGAAAAGCAATCAGGGAAACATCAACTAAACCACAAGGAAACACTAACCAATAAAATCTCAAAGACACACAGGTACACCCTTCAGGATGCCCCCTTCTTCCCAAAGAATGACAGAGCCAAGTGTTGGTGACGATATAAAGCCCCAAGAAGGCTCACTCATTGCTGGTGCGATGCAAGTCAGCACAGCCATGTGAGGGAATTGTGAGGCTGTATCTACTGCACCGAAAACGTCCATTCTATTAGAGGAATACGCAATCCACCACTGGGCACTCATCAGTAAAAATGTGCACAGACGTGCACAAACCAGCACTATTCAGACAAGCCAAAACGCAGAAACAATCTCATGTTCATCACAGAATGGATAAGTAAATTGCAGTTTAGTCATAAAATGTAGAGTCATACCACAATGAAAAAGTAAAAACTATGGTTGCAGGTTCCCATAGGGATGATCTGACAAAGTGTGCTTAGTCAGACACAAAAGAATACATATGGCATGATTCCTTTTGACAAGGTTCAAATTCAGGCAAAACTGCTACAAGGGCAGGAGACAGTCTACTCACACCCACCCACCTGCCAACATTGCATTTCCTACTATGGACCAAAGTCACAGAGGTTGACCTCCCGAAGCTCAAACTGCATTCACTTCAATAAGAAGGTTTACTTAGAAACAGCAACTCACCTTGAAGTATTTGTCTATTTTGGATAAGTTTATTCTTTTCTTGGCATCTAGTTTATAAATGTTGCTGACACTTCCATCCATCAAATATAGACCAAATCCCATGACCTGAAAATCACAAAATGGCACATAAAAAGCTTAGACCTGCAGGTTTAATTATCCATAAACACACTGCTATAGTTCATAACTTTGAAATGACAATTCATTCTTATTTCAAAAAGCACTTTTTAAAAAAACTGTAGTTGACCTACAACCCTATATTAGTTCCAGGTGCACAACAAGTGAGTTGGTATTTCTATACATTCAAAAATGATTATCATAATAAGCCTAGTTACCACTGGTCCACCACACAAAGACAGACAGTATTAACAACGGTATTTCCAAAGCAGTACATTTCATCCTACGGACTCACTTATTTTGTAGCCAGAAGTCTACACCTCTTAATCTCACCTATTTCATTCACTCCTCTACACCACAGTTGGGAAATTCCTGTCTGTTCTGTTTCTATGAGTCTGTTTCTGTCTTATGTTTCTTCATTTTTTTTAGATTCTACATATAAGTGAAATCATATGGTATTTGTCTTTCTCTGCCTGATTTATTTCAGCTAGCACAATACTCTTTAAGTACATTCACAAATGGCAAGATTTCATTTTTTATGGCTGAATAACATTCCATTATATCTAAATATATATCTATGTAGATATATATAATCTTCTTATGCAATGTACACTTAGGCTTTCATGTCTTGGATATTGTTAACAATGCTGCAAGTATCTTTTTTAATTAGTATTTTTCTTCATATAAATATCCAGAAGTGGAATTGCTGGATCTTATGGTAATTTTTTTCATTCTCTGAAGAACCACCATATTGTTTTCGGTTGTGGCTGCAGCAATTTGCATTCCCACCAGATTTCAAACTGTACCAGCATTCCCTTTTCTCCACCTGCTTGCTAGCAATTGTTATCTCTAGTCTTTTCGACAACATCCATTCTGACAAGTGTGAGAATGATACTTCACTGTGGTTTTGATTTAAATTTCCCTGACGATGAGTAATATTGAGCATCTTTCCATGTAGCTCTTGGTCATCTCTATGTCTTCTTTGTAATTAATGCAGATTCATATTCTCTGTCCACTAAAAAATTTTTTTTCATATTGAGTTGTTCAAGTTCTTTCTACATCTCAGATATTAACCCTTCGTTGAATATACTGTTTGCAAATACCTTCTTCATTCAATATGTGGTCTTTTCATTTTGTTGACAGTCTCCTTCAAAGTTTTTGAGCTTGATGTAGTCCCATTTGTTTTTCCTTTGCTTCCCTTTTCTGAGGCGACAGATCAAAAAATATATATATTGCTAACACTAATGATGTCAGAGCTTTCTTTCAGGAATTTTGTGGTTTCAGTTCAGTTCAGTTCAGTAACTCAGTCATGTCCGACTCTTTGCAACCCCATGAACCACGCACGCCAGGCCTCCCTGTCCATCACCAACTCCCGGAGTCCACCCAAACCCATGTCCATTGTGTCGGTGATGCCATCCAACCATCTCATCCTCTGTCATCCCCTTCTCCTCCTGCTCTCAATCTTTCCCAGCATCAGGGTCTTTTCAAATGAGTCAGCTCTTCGCATCAGGTGGCCAAAGTATTGGAGTTTCAGCTTCAACATCAGTCCCTCCAATGAACACCCAGGACTGATTTCCTTTAGGATGGACTGGTTGGATCTCCTTGCAGTCCAAGGGATTCTCAAGAGTCTTCTCCAACAACACAGTTCAAAAGCATCAATTCTTCGGCGCTCACCTTTCTTCACAGTCCAACTCTCACATCCATACATGACCACTGGAAAAACCACAGCCTTGACTAGATGGACCTTTGTTGGCAAAGTAATGTCTGTGCTTTTTAATATGCTGTCTAGGTTGGTCATAACTTTCCTTCCAAGCAGTAAGCGTCTTTTAATTTCATGACTGCAATCACCACCTGCAGTGATTTGGGAGACCAGAAAAATAAAGTCTGACACTGTTTCCACTGTCTCCCCATCTATTTGCCATGAAGTGATGGGACCGGATGCCATGATCTTAGTTTTCTGAATGTTAAACTTTAAGCCAACGTTTTCACTCTCCTCTTTCACTTTCATCAAGAGGCTGTTTAGTTCCTCTTCACTTTCTGCCATAAAGGTGGTGTCATATGCATATCTGAGGTTATTGCTATTTCTCCCGGCAATCTTGATTCCAGCTCATACTTCATCCAGCAGGCATTTTGCATGATGTATTCTGCATATAAGTTAAATAAGCAGGGTAACAGCATACAGCCTTGATGTACTCCTTTCCCTATTTGGAACCAGTCTGTTGTTCCATGTCGAGTTCTAACTGTTGCTTCCTGACCTGCATACATGTTTCTCAAGAGGCAGGTCAGGTGGTCTGGTATTCCCATCTCTTTCAGAATTTTTTCCACAGTTTATTGTGATCCACACAGTCAAAGGCTTTGGCATAGTCAATAAAGCAGAAATAGATGTTTTTCTGGAACTCTCTTGCTTTTTCGATGATCCAGCGAAAGTTGGCAATTTGATCTCTGGTTCCTCTGCCTCTTCTAAAATCAGCTTGGTTTAAGGTCTTAACAATTAAATCTTTAATCCATTTTGAGCTTGTTCTTCTATATGGCATGAGAGAGTAGTCCAGTTTTCCCAGCACCACTTGTTAAGAGGCTGTCTTTTCCCTGTCACATATTCTTGTTTCTTTTGTCACAGATTAACTGCCCATTAAGTGAGTTTATTTCTGAGCTCTCTGTCCCACTGATCTATGTGTCTGTTTTTGTGCCATATCACCCTGTTCCGACTTTGTGGTATAGTTTGAAATCAATTACATCAAACTGGAGTGTGATACGTCCAGTTTTGTTCTTAAAGCTTTCTCTTATAAGATTGTTTGATTATTTGGGGTCTTTTTTGTTTCCTTACAAATGTTATAATTATTTGTTCTAGTTCTGTGAAAAATGCCACTGGTACTTTGATAGGTGTTGCATCAAAACTGTAGATGGCCTTGGGTGGTATGGGAACTTTAATGATGTTAATTTTTCCAATCCCTGAAACAAAACAGATCTTTCCATTTGCTCACGTTGTCTTCAGTTTCTTACAACAACGTCTTATAATTTTTCAGAGTCCAGGTCTTTTACCTCCTTGGTTAGATTCATTCCAAGGTTATTTTATTCTTTTTGATACAACTATAAATGGGATTTTTTTTAAAAAAAATTATCTTTCAGATAGCTTGTTGTTGGTATATAGAACCACAATGAATTCCTGTATATTATTTTACCTCCAGCAACTTTACTAAATTCGTGTATTAGTTCCAAAAGCTCTTTGTGGGTATCTTTGGGATTATCCATGTATAGTATCATGTCATCTGCAAACAGTAACAATTTTACTTCTTCCTTTCCAATTTGGATTCCTGTAATTTCTTTTCTTTCTCTGACTGATGTGGCCAGGAGCGCCAATACTAGGCTGACTAAAAGTGGTGAGTGAGTGGGCATTCTTGCTTTGTGCCTGATCTTAGAGAGGACGCACCTTCACTGCCGAGTACGATGCTAATGTGGGCTTGTCATACACAGCCTTCATCATGCCGAGGTATGCTCCCTCTATATCCACTTTGTTAAGATGCTTTATCATAAATGGATCCTGAATTCTGTCGAGTTTTCCCCACATCTTTTGAGGTAGTCATATGATTTTTATTTTTCAATTTGTTAATGTGTTATCACATTAATTGATTTGCAGTTATTGAATTATTCCTGCATCCCTGGAATAAATCCCAGTTGATCATGGTGTATGATCTCTTTAATGTACTGAATTTGGCTTGCTAATATTTTGTTGAGGATTTTTGCATCTATGTTCACCCATAATATGGGACTGTAATTTTTGTGTGTGTGATATCTTTGTCTGGTTTGATATCAGAGTGACGATGCCTTACAGAATGTCGAAAGCCTTCCTTTCTCTTCATTTTCTGTGGTGGGGGTGGGGATATTTTGAAGATAGTTGTCAACTCTTCCTTAAATGTCTGGTAGAATTCACCAGTAAAGCCATCTGGTTCTGGGCTTTCATTTGTTGGAAGTTTTTTGATTACTGATTCAATTTCATTAGTGGTAATCAGTCTGTTCATATTTATTTTCTGTTTCTTCCTGATACAACTTGGTAGAATGCACGTTTCCAGCAATTCATCCATTTCTTCTAGGTTGTCCATTTTATTGGCATATAATTGTTCATAGTAATCTCTTATGACCCTTTGTATTTCTGTGGTGTTGGCTGTAACTTCTTTTTCATCTCTGATTTTATTGATTTGGGCCCTCTTGCTACTTTTCTTGAGGAGTCTAACTAAAGGTTTATTGATGTGTCTATTTTTTGAAAAGCGAGCTCTTAGTTTTACTCTTTTCTATTATTTTTAGTCACTATTTCATCTATTTTTCAGTCCAATCTTTATTTTTTCCTTCTACTAACTTGGGGTTTTGCTTATTCTTTTGCTAGTTCCTCTAGGGGTAAGTTTAGATTGGTTATATGAAATTTTTCTTGTCTCCTGAGGTTTATATTGCTATAAACTTTCCTCTTAGAACTGCTTTTGTTATGTCCCACAGATTATGGAACACTGTGTTTCCGTTTTCATTTGTCTCCAGGTATTTTTAAATTTCTTCTTTGATTTCATTAGAGACTCCTTAGTTCTTTAGTAGCATATTGCTTAGCCTCCACGTGGTTGTGTTTTTTTGGGGTTTTTTTTTTTCTTATAGTTGATTTCTAGTCTCATAGAAGCTGAAGCTCCAATACTTTCACCACCTGACTCGAAGAAATGACTCATTGGCAAACACCCTGACGCCGGGAAAGATTGAAAGCAGGAAGAGAAGGGGACAACAGGGGAGGAGATGGTTGGATGGCATCACTGACTCGATGGACACGAGTTTGAGCAGGCTCCAGGAGCTGGTGGTGGACAGGGAAGCCTGGCGTGCTGCAGTCCATGGTGTTGCAGAGTTGGACACAACTGAGCGACTGAACTGAACTTGCTTCTTTATAGCCTGGCATCAACTTTTCCTCCTTACTGATGTAACTTTGGTCTGGCATCCACTTCCAGGACAGTCCTGTCTCATCCACATTACAAACCTGCTCTGGTAAATATAAGCCTTCATCAATAATTTTTCAAAGCATTTCAGTAAATTCCCAGGCAGCTACCCTATCTGCACTAGCTATCTCGCCACTTGCTTTTATGTTGTAAAGGATGACTCTAGCCTTGAACGGATGAAACTAGCCATGGCTGGCATTAAAAGATGTACCCTCTGAGTCTTTACTGTGGTTCGTCCTCCAGTCTTCACAAAGGCTTTTAGCTTTCCTTTGAATCAGCATTGAGTGGCTGACCCTGCATCTACACACTGAGAAGTTCCTCCATCTCCTCTATCATTTTTCTATACTTCTTTGACATTATTGTTGACATCACAGGCACAGTAAGCTTCCACGTTTCATGATTTTGTCCTTGTTCTTTAGAATTGTGCTGTTAAGTCTTTGTTTTAGACTATTTTGTCTGATATAAATATTGCCACCCTAGCTTTCTTTCCACTTCCATGAAATATCATTTTCCATCCCCTCACTTTCAGTCTATGTGTCTTTAGATCTAA
Organism: Cervus elaphus; assembly: GCF_910594005.1. Taxonomy (NCBI): domain Eukaryota; kingdom Metazoa; phylum Chordata; class Mammalia; order Artiodactyla; family Cervidae; genus Cervus; species Cervus elaphus. The sequence continues at coordinate 3,003,982 of NC_057847.1, forward strand.
AGTGAGTCTCTTGAAGGCAGCATACATATGGGTCTTATTTTTTAACCCATTCAGCTACTGTGTATTTTTGACTGGAGCATTTAATCCACTCACATTTAAATTAATTATTGATAGGTACTTCCCTGGTGGCTCAGCAGTAAAGAATCTGCCTGCCAATACAGGAGACACGGGTTCAATTTCTGTGTCAGAAAGATCCCCTGGTGAAGGAAATGGCAACCCACTCCAGTATTTTCGTCTGGGAATTCCCATGGACTGAAGCAGCCCACAGTCCATGGAGTCACTGAATCAGACACAATTAGCAACTAAACAACAACATGCTTATTGCCATTTTATTCATTGTTAAGTTCTTGAGTTTTTCATAGTTCCTATTCATTCCTTTCTCCTTCTTTTGCTCTCTTCCCTTGTGATTTGATGACTATCTTTAGTGTTAGGTTTAGATTTCTTTCTTTTTTTGTGTATCTATTATAAATTTTTGGTTGTGGTTATCATGAGGTTGATATATAGCAACCCATATATATGTATATATATGATTATTTTAAGTTACAATCTCTTAAGTTTGGACTCATTCTAATAACTCTGCATTTTTACTCCCCTACTGCTTAATGTTTCTTTAATCATGTTTTATATCTTTTCTATATCCCTTAACTATTTATTATGAATTTAGGTGACTTTACTACTTTTGTCTTTTAACCTTGCTACAAGTTGATCTACTACTTTTACTGTTTACTTGTCTTTTCCAATGAGATTTTTCTTTTTGTAACTTCAATATTTCTAGGCTTGGTAAAAAGTATTTTTAAAAGCCCCTCAGAAATTAATAGCTAGCCCTTCACATGCAGCTATTTTATGTCACCGCTTGTTTCCTCTTACATGTAGACACATCAGCTCCCCCTCTCCTGAAGCACAACGCAATAATAACGTGAATTTCCAAAAGCACCTATTGCCAGGGGGCTCGTGTACCAACAGGTGCAAACAGAATGTTCCCAGTATCATAAAGCACTCCACTGGACAGTGCCCTTTTTCTCTGACCGTCCCCCTCCCGCCCCATGCTGTTCTCCTACATGGAAGAAATCCTGGAGCTGGGCCCACTTGCTTGGGGCCAGCAGGACATCCAGCACAGGGTCCCACAGAGCTGCCCTCTATGAAGGTAGAGAGCAGAGTGAAGAGAATGGCAGAACCATCTCCTCAGAGCTACTCAGTTTTCCTGGGTTCTCTCCAGTGTACACATTATTAAACTTTCATTTGATTTAAAAAAAAAAACCAGATTCTCATTTTCCCAATGAGAAGCATCATTGAAAACCTCCCCAATTTGAAACAGAGCAATAATGAGGAATATGTTAAATGGCATGATTCTTGAACAACAAAAGTCTACTACAATCATGGTGACGTGCCTGTATGCTAAGTCGTCTCAGTCATGTCCAACTGCAATGCTATGGATTACTATAGCACGCCAGGTTCCTCTATTCATGAGATTCTCCAGACAAGAATACTGGAGTGGGTTGCCATGCCCTCCTCCAGGGGCTCTTCCCAACCCAGGGATCAAACCCACGTCTCTTATGTCTCCTGCACAGACAGGCGGGTTCTTTACCAGTAGAATAACCTGGGAAGCCCAATCATGGTGACACAGTATACTAAATTTCTAGGAACTACCTAAAATCTGGCACAATCTCTGTTACAAGAAGCTTTATGCTGAGAAAAGTCCTTGACCAAAACCTCCTTATCTACAAGCACCTTCTCCAGGGATGGGCATGAGATCTACCAGGCATTGGGCTCAAGCTTGGGACACACTCACGGGAATACGTCAAGGATTTGTAGTGCAAACTGCATGCAGGGTGGAAGATGCTATATGTACACACACACACGCGAGCATGAGAGAAAAGGTTGGCAAAACAATCACAAAGTTCAGCCCATTCATGGAAAGAAGGCTGCCCCTTTCTCATGGTGCTGTTGGTAGTCTTCCCTCAACACATGTACCTTGAGAAGCATGTGTTTCTCACTGGGCGTCAGGTACATTCTATTCTCATAGTAATCCACACAGAGATTCACGATGTCTGCTAGGAGCTCTTCATAACCAGAAATCACTTCAAGCTGCTGCTGCAGAGACTGAAACACAGGGTGAGATCTATGTCACTGACCACTCTCTGCCCCTCTGCCCCCTAGCAATGTGCCCCATCAGCCAGAGTGGCAAGTGTGAGTTACTTGTGTGATCTTGTTGTGGTTGGCCAGGAACATGGATAGATTCTGTGATTCCTGGATGGACTGTGGATCTGCCATTTTACGTAAAAACTGAGCAGCCCTATAAAAGAGGGGGAAAAAAGGGTTAATCAACCAACATGCTTAATGATGTTAAAAAAAAAAAAAAAAAAAACAGCCTGGGAAGATCAAAATTACTTTACTACTGCTACAGTTATCTGCAGAAATGTGCCTCACAGACGCTGGTTTCAATTTCAGCCTCCTCCAGCTTCTCCCCTGAACTCCAGGTAAGTCTCTCTGCAATGTGGACAGCTCATGACCCCACTGTCCGTAGCTGAAGGACCTCCTCAGAGATGTGGAGCACCACTCACAGGTTCTCCTAAGGGGCACCGACACAATGGCCTCTCACGTTGGCTCCATCCCCAAGTCTGAAAAAGGCTGACACTCCCTCCGTGATTCCATTGCTGAGAGACACAGATGGCTAGCACCGTTTAGGTTCTCTGTCGAGAAACTTATGGGCAGCCAGACCTCCCACCAGTCAGGGACCACCCCACACACAGTTCTGTGCCAAAGGTCTGAGACAAAATCCTTACTCCACCACCAATTTGCAGCTCCATCTTGGACAAACCTAAAGAGCTGGTACCAAGTCTAACATGAGGAGTGGGTTTTCCCACACCATCAAGCAACAGTCTAACACCAGCTGGGTGGCCTGCAATGAACTCAGTTCTGACACTGCGGGAAGACAGCATCAGACCCCATGAGTAGGGCAATGTATGGGAAAGAATGGGGGCTTCCATGACCTCGGCAATCACCACTCCACCAAACTTCCACATGTTCACCAACCTGGAAGCTCTCTGAACCCTGTCCTTCGGGTCTTTAATGGAAGATTCCTCACATAAACGTGTTTGATTAGATTACTGGACGCTGGCAGTGGGTTCAACCTCTAACCGCTCTCTCCCCTGAGGTCAGGAGGGTAGGACTAAAAGTTTCAACCCTCCAGTCCCAGGGCTGATTCCTCTGGTGACCAGCCCCATCCTGAGGGTACCTAGGGGCTTTCCAAAATCACACTAACATAACAAAAGAAACTTTATTGTTTTCATCACAGGAAATTCCAAGGGTTTTAGGAGTTGCGTCAGAAATGAGGATGAACACACACTTCTTATTATAAATCAATACATACCCCCTGAATTCTCCTGACTCTCACCGTATCTGAAAAACAAGACCTATATGACCGCCTCACAGGCTGACAAGGGAACGGTGGACACAGAAGGACCTGGACACTGAGGTCCAACGATCCTGCACAACACGTGCTGAGTCTCTAGCTTTTACCAAGCAATATGAAAGCACATAAGAGGACTCTGCACATCTAGGGCCCCCCCAAAAAGTTCAGGACCTGTCTGTGCAACCTAAAGTTGCACGGTTTTACTAAAGAAAAGCTTTCATGACAAAGACTAGTAACCTACCCCAACTGTCATTTCCTTTCCTTCCTGCTTCAAAATAAACCCTGAGTTTCTACAGTGCAGCAGTGTGCCTCATCTCCACCAGGGATCAACTGCTCAGCCATGAGATATAATGCAAAACTTTGTAAGGCGCTTGAAAGTTTACTGATAAGAGATATTGTGGGGCCCTCAACTCTCCTTCCTTCCTGCTGACCTGAAGGCAGAGACGACACCTGGAGCTCAAGCAGCCATTCTGGGCTACAAGGCAACACACAAAGACAGCAGGAGCCCTGGTTCCTGGACGGTGCAGGACCCACTTAGCGGCAGGCCACCTACATCAGGGCATTTCAGGTGAGAAATAAACCGCAATCTTGCTTATTTCTGTCAGTTTTTTTAAAAAAATATATGCAGTAAAATAATATTAACTAGCAAGTTTACATTCTTTTTTAAAGAATGTATAGTGTTCACTTTATTGACTTGAGTGATTGTTGAAGATGCAAGAATGGAAATTAAGCAAAGGACCAAAAATACCTGTTTTTATTTTCCTTAAGCCTCACCATGACAATATGGGTTATCTGGAACTTATACTTAGAAGAAGCTGTAACTACCAGCTAGGTGCAAATAAAGTGTTTTTTGATTTTTTTTTTTTTTTTTTTAATAAAAAGGGTTTTGAATGTTGACTCTGGGTGTTGAGGGCTGGGGATGAGTAAGGGTTATTGTCTGGGAAAGTGAACCAACAGAGGGTCCATAACAGAGATCATAGCAAGAGGATGCTGGAAGGATGAGGGGTGCCTCAGCCCTCTTCTGCGCTCAGGGGAGCCTGGGTGGCAAAGATGGTGGGCAACTTCTGAAGGGGGTGCCCAGGGGCCCTCCAATGGCCTTCCACAGAGCAGTCCCATCGTTAAACTGTTTTCCAGATTGGGCTTTGAAATAAAGGTGCTACTGCTGAGAAAGAGAAAAGAAACCTTTTTAAAATGAAAAACCACTGGTGCTGTCTACCTCCCCATGTCTCTGATAGAGTCAGAAAGGCTAAGAAAGCTGATCAGAATCATGCAACAAGGGATTTGTGCCATCAGGAGCAGAAGCTGTCCTCCTGGACTGGGAAGCTCAGATGCCCCATGCTCCACCAAGAGTCCCACACACTTGAGATCCCCGAATACTGGCATCAAATGGAGACAACTCCAGACTCTCCTATTAGAGAGGAGTTAACAGGACAATTCAAAAGATGTTGTCATTCTGAAGATCTACACTTGCATGCAGAGCCGACTCTTGTAATGAACGGAACACCTGAACTTATTTCACACGAACAAGGCTTGAAGTCTGGGAGATCTAGCTCCACCCCCACTGCTGACCCAAGCTCAGATCTGTTTCGTGCTGCATCTCAAGTTAACTTCATTTTAAAGACACAGCAATGGTTGCATGATTTTAGATGTGTATTACGGTTCAGGGTAGGCTGCCCCCAAATATGCCACTGTGGCATACTGATTTATTCTGAATTAGTTACTTCAACAGTTGCAAGTACATTCTGACCTTCTCTGTGGCCCTGAAAGCGGGAAACAAACCTTCCACATGAAAGGTAACCTCCTTGTACCAGGAGGTCAGGAGGCATCCTCATCACCAGAGGCTGTGTGAACAACCTTCCTACCTCCTCACTCACTGACCACGCCAACTCAAACTTCTCTGTCTTATCAATTCTTCACAGGTTACTTTTTCTTTGTTTAAAAGGTTACTTCTTTGGGTCTCATATCTTGGGACCCCCCCCCACATATTTATTAAATTAAATTTGTTTTGCTCTTAATTTCTGCTTTCTTAAGGGTGGTTCTCAGGCAAGAACCTAGAAGGGCACAGGAAAAATTACTTTTCTTTCTCTACAAATGAAACCACAGCCTATTCAGATGCAAAGCAAATCTCTTCTAATTCAACTGTATGGCTAAGATTCATTGTCTAACAAAGGAAACAGAAGTCAGCATCTCACTCCAGCCAACTTGTTTTAACAGTCTCGGGCACAGACTTTCTCTACAGAGTTGGTTACAGGGCAGCTGCTCCGCTCGACCTGCCACCAACACGCTCGGTCTTACAGACACACTGCTGTGACGTGCCCTCCGAGACCAGACACGCAGGCTCACGGCAGCACACTATCCTCTAGGGTGATGGGAGCCCAGAGCCCACTCCACACACAGACTACAAGAATGCTTCGCAGGGCTCGTGATCTGTCTCAGGCCCAAGAATGGCCCTGGTAGGTGCCGCAGCCACCAGGCAGGGGTGCCCGAGAGCCCAGGAGTGAGGCCCAGGCGCGCTCACCTCTTGTAGGCCGAGTGGTCGTTCTTCACGCTGCACTTCATGTTCTTCAGCTCGTCCAGCACAGCAAACATGTTGATGAACTTGCCCAGGGTGATCAGGTAGGCTTCGGACACGAAGTCCTTCCTTCTCTCCGCATGGCAGAGGCGCCTCACCTCCCCACAAAAACGCTCAATGGCGTTTCTCTGTGCAGACAAAGCAGGACAAATACACTGCCTTCAGGGACGGGCCCACCCCAGACCCAGCTCCAAGCACAGGGTCCAGAGTCACATGACTCTCTGATGAAATGCCCAACCAACAGCTCAGGTAAAGAGACATTTTCTAGAAAGTGATTTCCACGTGTCTTTGCTCTGTAATAATCATCATCGATTTTGCACTTTACCAACTATGTCTCCAAAGTAAAAGAATTTTGTTGACTATTCCAGCAAAGTTACTGAGCAAAATTCTGCAAAAGAACATCTGTAAAGCAGATTGCTTTAGCTTTCAGAGTTGAAAAAAGGAGTGGGAGGATTTCCACTTGACAATTTTTTAAGATAAAACAAAAACTCATCACCTAAGGAGTTGTATCTTCTCTGTTTGCTAAAGGAATCTATAATAAAACAACTCACACACATTTCTAAAACATGTCTTTAAAAATCCCGAAAGTCCCTCCTGTGGCCACCCTGCCTAACCCAAGGGCCAGAAGGAGTCAAAACCAGGGTTAAGCCCACCAGAGCAGACAATGGGATGAAAACGTGTGAAAACCAGATGAATCAAAAGTGCAAGCACACTGATAGAAAGCAGTCTTCATACAGGAAACACAAGTCCTCTCCCAAGGGAAGAAGAGAAGTGAAACACAAAAGCAGCATTTAACTTTGAAACAGCCAGTCAAGCTTTAGCCTGTCAAAGGTTTAGTTCCCTTTGGTCTCAAAGCTGTTGTGAGCATCTGAATTTACATGCAGTTTGTTTAGTTAGTACATGGTGCCAGCGTCCCACTCCCCTGCACTAAACCCCTGGGATCACCGTTTTACCTGGAAGTACATAAAATTCATCAGTTTTGTGACCTCAGGCTCAAGGACCTCCACGGTTTTCTCATAAATTTCAACTCTGTTAGGCTGTTCGTTACATTTCACCTGGAAGTAAACGAGCATGACAGAGACAGGCTTCAGCCCAGAGAATGTGAGGAGCTGCTGGAGGAGGACAGATCGGACCCCGGGTGTGGTGTGACGGGCAGGGATGAGGCCCGGTCTGTCTGGAGTGGGGCGTGGCCAGTGGGGATGGGGCGGGGTCTGGCTGGGACGGCACCTGTGGGATGGCCCGAGAGCAGCTTCTCCAGGTGTAGAGCATGACAGCGTATTCTTGGCCTTCCTCCAGCATCTCATTCTGCAAGGGCACACCGGGCAAATCAAAGGCAAGCAGAACAGTCACAAACTGCTAACAAATACAGCCATAAACCAGAGGGAGAGGCCAGGAGGCTGACTACAGTCTGAAAATACGTTTAAGATGTGTTAAAATGCTCACAAGGTTTGATCTAATAACTTCACTTGTACAAATCTAGACAGGGAGAATAATTATGTATTTAGGAAGATATTCATCATTGAACTTCTTACTATCGGAAAGCAAGGCAAACTAAGTAAACACACAAAAATAGTTAAATTTTGAACATTTATAAAATGGACTAGACAGCTATCAAAAATTACTTCATCTGGTGTAATTTAATGACATACCAAAATGTTCATTAAATCATTAATATACATAATTATAACAATGCAATTCATTTCTGCAATCTAAATCCCATACGGGTGTGTGCCTGGTTCGCTTGAGCACAAGTATAAGCCAAGGAGAGTGCGCTGGCTGATGTGACAGAGGTTTTCTCTGGGCCACAGAAGCCAGCTGTTCAGAAAGAGCATGTACTGTTCTTAGTAACAGAATAACACACACACACACACAAGGCATTTGCCATTCAGATGTGTCAACCCCTGGCCTCCCACTGAGGAAACCATGCAGTTACCATGCTAGAGTGGACGGTTGCTTGTTCAATGTATCTTGCGATGCCGGTAACAAATGCATTTCTGTCTTCAAAATTAGTGTTGAAATTTGGCTGGAAGGAAAAAGAAAACCATCACATGGAGGTCGGCATCACAGGCCTCGTGTCCTGCAGCTGCCCAGCACCCACCTGATAGAGCAGTGAGGACGGTGGGGGCTCAATGCAGGGCTGCTGGTCAGGCAGAGGCAGCTCTTCCAAGAGGTCCACGTTGGACAGTGCGTCCTCCAGCGTCACCTGGGCTGCCATCCTGGCCTAGGACCAAACACAAAGCCCCTGCACTGTGAGGAAGGGCATGACAGTCCCTCCAGGGTGGGGTACTTAGGGTCCTGCTTCCCTGTGCCTTCTCCTTAGGGAGCTGGGGGTGGCAGAGGCATCTTAAGACTGTCCCTGGGGCCTGGCATCTCTCTCGGGCCTCATCAGCAGGGGAGTCACAACACAGCTGCTGCATGTTGTGGTATAGGCCACAAGGGCCAGCACACGTGCCAGGGCTTCCTGCCACCCTCCCACCTCAGGGCCATCATCCTGGAGGGCTCTCTGAGAGGGTCTAACAACCCTTTCACTGAGCTGGGGGCAGGAAGGAGTTCCTCCAGGACTACGTCTGTCCTCAGGAGGCCAGCACAGCCTCGGATGGGCAACAGTGCTTCCAACCAATGACTCTTCCCAGGCGGGTCCTCCGAGCGGGGCCACACGCTCGGGATGAAGATGCACAAAGCCAGTGCCCTGACTCCAAGAATACAGGACAGCCTGCAGGGCCCAATAAGGTGAGGGCCTATGGCTATGGAAAGAAAAGAGGGAGAGGGCTACTGGCAGAGGACTCGGTGACTGCCACACAGAAGCACAGAAAAGCAGATGGACTTAATCTGATGCATCTATGCTGGCTCCAGGAGGGAGGAGTCAACAAACTCTGGCTTGCCTCCCGCTGACTGTTGCTGTGATCCTGGATGGGACTCAGGGAGCAACTTTAACTCCAGATGGACATGTGAAGCAGCCCTGACCCCAGCAGGATATGTGGGGCAGCTATGTGGACAGCTATGTTCATTCTGAGACTGGAAATAACAGCAGGTGGGCTGGGAAAGAACACTGCAAGAAAAGGAAGGGGTACCCAGCTGTTCCACTTGGCACCGGGCACCAGACAGGCATGGGTGCGGAAGTATGTGGCGAGGCAGGTTTCCAAGCCTCAGCACGCTGCTCAGAGAACCAAAAAGGGAAGCCCAGGGCACTGGAAAGCCCCAGGGACAATGTGGAGAGGAAGAAGCTTGGAAGAGCAAGCCCACAAAGCTGGTCAGAAACGTCATCAGGCTCCCCCTCAGGCTGCACATGCGTGGATCTGATCCTCATATCCCAAGCCCTGAGACCACAGCCAGGTCCCAGACGGCTACAGGAGGCACACACAGGACAGATCCGAAAAGCACTGCTGAGCTCCAAAGACAGGAGTGACACTGTACCACAGTCCAGAGAGGACAGGTCAGAACGGCCGCCTAAATCAAAGCAGGTTGTTTGCCAGCTAAAATAAAAACAGCAACATTTCCTAGGATTTCAACAAGACCCACAGTCTCATACTATAATATCCAAAATGTCCAGCTGCAATCCCAACTACTCAGTAAAGAACCAGTAATGTCTTAGCTCCGACGGGAAAAGATGAGCAACAGATAGCAATGCCAAAATAATACAGATGCTACAATTATCTACCAGACTTAAAGTACCTACTGTAAAAATGCTCTAAACAAACATGGCACTCCTCAACTGAACAAAAAAACTGAAAGTCACAAATAAATAAATACATAACTGAATGGAAATTTAGAACTAAAAAATACATCATCAAAAAAATCTACAAAAAATAAATGCTGGAGAGAATGTGGAGAAAAGGGAACTCTATTACACTGTTGGTGGGAATGTAAATTGATAGAGCTACTGTGAAAAAGCGTAAGCAGAGTCCTTAAAAAACTAGGAATAAAACTACTATATGACGAAGCAATCCCACTACTGGGCATATACCCTGAAAAAATCATAATTTAAAAAGACATCTGCACCCCAATGTTCACAGCAGCAGCATTTACAATAGCCAGGACATGCAAGTGTCGCAGACATCCATCGATAGATGAATGGATAAAGAAGCCATGCTACATATACACAATGGAATATTACTCAGCCATAAAAAGGAACAAATGTCAATCAGTTGAACTGAGGTAGATGAGCCTAGAACCTATTATACAGAGTGAAGTAAGTCAGAAAACAAATTATCGCATATTAACACATATATATGGAATCTAGAAAAATGCTACTGATGAACCTATTTGGAGGGCAAGAATAGAGACACAGACGTAGAGGATAGATGTACGGACATAGAGGGGAAGGATGGGGTGGAACAAACTCAGACGAGCACTGCCATGTGAACACTACCACGTGTAGAAAGAGCTAGCGGCAAGCTCAGCGGGGTGCTCTGTGATGACTTAAGAGAGGTGGGATGGGGTGAAGGGTGGCAGCTCAAATAGGAAGGCACGTACTATACCCATGGCTGACTCATGATCTTGTATTCCAGAAACCAATGCAACACTGCAAAGCAATTACCCTCCAATTAAAAATACATTTAAAAAACACAATACTGAAATTTAATGAACTCCCCACACGAGCTTAAAAGCAGAGGAAAGATTCAGTGAATTTGAAGACAGAGCAACAGAAATAAGCTAATTTGAATGACAGAGGGGAAAAAAAGACTGAAAAAAATGAAGAACCTTGAGGACCTCTGGAACAAGAAAAAATATCGCACACTGTCTCATAAAAATACGAGAACAAGAACAAAGTGTCTCAGCTGGATAAACAGTTGAAAACAGGACTGAAAACTTTGTAAATGTGTCTACAGATTCAAGAAGCTCAGCAGACCCCAAACAAGACAAACCTAATGAAATCCCTACCCAGACATATCACAGTCACACTGCTGAAAAATAAAGACAACGAAAAAATAGCTTAAAAATAGCCTGAGCAAAGTGGTTCATGACCTAGAGAACAATAATTTGTGAGAAATAAATTTCCATTGTTGATAAGCCAAAATGAGAGAGAAGGAGAGGGAGGGATCTAAGAGGAGTTAAAAAATAAAATGTGGACCTAAACCCGAACATGTCAATAATTAGATTTATCAAAGTAAGTTGAAACACACCAATTAAAGACAGAGGTTGTCAGAATGGATTTAAAAACTCCTGACCCAAGCATATGCCAGCTATAAGAAACTCATTTCAAACATAGTGACATAGGTAGCTGATAGGAAATGGGGAAAAGAGAAACCACGCAAAACTAGTCAGAAGGAAGCTGGACTGCTCAAGCAGCAGAGAAAGCTGGCTTCAGAGCAGGAAATGCTCTGAAGGAATAAAGGGGGTGCACGACCGAAGACCACTCAGAAAGGGAGCAGCCACGCTCAGTGTGAGTGCACCACAAGAGAGGGTCACACCAGGCAGAGGCCCACAGCCCTGAAAGGAGAAGCAGCTCCACCCTGGAGACAGCGGCCGCACTCAGCCAGCATCGCGGGGAGGACAGACGCTCCCGCCTGTCCTGCCGGCGCTGCACAGAACTCCCCCACCCCGACAACAGCACAAGACCTACTCTGCACGGTGCTCACCAGACACGTTAATGCTAAATGTGGCAGATATTTTTTCACAGCAATGAAAGAATCTCCCTTTCATTACCAACTTCCTTCTGTCATCAGAACTTCCTATTCCACACACTCAAGAAAGGAGTACATCCAGGACAAGGGTGCACAGAGCTGAGTCCTCCTCCCGGTCACTGCCCGGCAGAGTCAGGGCAGGGGCCCCAGCGGTGCCCACACAGGGCACCTCAAAACTGATGGCCTCCGAGGAGCCAGGCTGCCCAGCAAGGTGCCTTGTGGGCCCACGGGGCTGCCTGGCCTTACCCCTGCGCCTCTCACCTCCACGGGTCAAGCCAACCACCCAGGAGCAGCCATGAAGCCCACAGGACCAGCTGCCCGAGCTTTCCACTTAGTGCCTAGGGGGCCCCCTTCCTCCCCACCCTCTGCCCAGGACAGGCCCGATCACCCGCTGATGGAAGAGGTGGTGCAAGAGAGTTGCAGAAAGGCTCTGTGACACACTTGGGTCACATCCTAGGAAAAATGTCAAACTTAGGAAAAATGTTCAACTTATTTCAAATCAGTGTTTAAGGACATTTTTGTTTGCTGTGGTTTATATATACAATGGGATATTATTTGGTCTTAATAAGGAAGGAAATTCTGACACATGCAACAACAAAAATGAAGCCGAAGTCATGCTAACCGAAATAAGCCAGTCACAAATGGAAGAACACTGCACGATTCCACTCATAGGAGAGAAGTCAAACTCAGAGAGAAAAAGTAAAACGGTGGTTACCAAGGGGTTGGAGAAGAGGAGACTGGGGAATTACTGTCTAATGGGCAGAATCCAGTTTGGGAAGATGGAAAAGTTCTAGAGATGGATGGTGGTGACGGTTACACAACAGTGTGAATGTTCAAAATGGTAAATTTTATGTTCTGCAAATTTTACTGCAATTAAAAATTAGGATAAAAAATTATCAATATTTATTGCAGATAAATCAGAAAATAAAGAAAAAGTAAAGGAAATTATCCATAATCCTCTGATCCCTCACAGAAACAAGATGATATAAGTTATTCTGTAAGCTGCTTTTCCCTTCCAACTTCCAAAAAAACACTGAAGTTGTTGCACATTCTTTCACAGCATGCTTTAACCTTTGTGTGAACTACCAGTCAAGGCTGTGTTATCACACACAGAGGCTCCTTCCTAATTGTTGCATTTTCCTCTCTGTGCTTTTCGATCATGAACACACCCTACAAACATCCAGTTTCAGGGCCATGGGCACCTCCATGACTCTCCAGCCTGTGCTTCTTCCACAAAGAAGAAGCAGGTGTCTGCCTCATCTGTTAAGGAAACCTGGAACCGTCAGTTCTGAATTCAAGTCCCCAGTCTCCATCTCACCACTTTCTTTGACACCTGACAAGTTCACCTCAAGATTCCATTTACTTTTCTCCATTTCTAGTGGCCACTCCCTTGTCAGGGGTGGCCCACTGCCCCAGGAATAAAATCCACGCTCCCTGCCCCTGCTCCAGCCACTCTAAATCCAGAATCTTGCCAGCCTCACCCCCTTCGGCCCGCTGGGGTTTCCTCTCAGCACAACACAGGGGCCTTGTGTGCCTGGCCACCCACCCCACGGCCGTGGGACAGAGCCTCAGCTATACCTCAAGGACTGACACGCCTTTGCATTGTCAAAAGCCACAGTGCCGAAGCCCAAGAGTGTAACAAACTAACACATCTGGAACACACTCAAAACCTGCCCTGCTGCCACGCAGGACTTCACAGTTGAACAGCTCGATTCCATTTCTGTCTCCCTTGGCTCAGCTCAAATGAGCTCAATACCCTCCAGGGCTTGGGGCCTGGTCACAGAGGGACCAGGATGGCACATGATCATAGGCACAGAGGGAAGGCCAAGTGAGAACACGGCGAGAAGGTGGCCGTCTGCAAGTCTAGGAGAGGCACCTCGGAGGGAACCAGACCTGCTGACACCTTGATCTCAGACTTCTATCCTCCAGAGCTAGGAGAGAATACTTCTCTATTGCCTAAGCTGCTTGCCAACAGAGGTCCATCTAATCAAGGCTATGGTTTTTCCAGTGGTCATGTATGGATGTGAGAGTTGGACTATAAAGAAAGCTGAACGCTGAAGAATTGATGCCTTTGAACTGTGGTGCTGGAGAAGACTCTCGAGAGTCCCTTTGACTACAAGGAGATCCAACCAGTCCATCCTAAAGGAAATCAGTCCTGGGTGTTCATTGGAAGGACCGATGCTGAAGCTGAAACTCCAATACTTTGGCCACCTGATGTGAAGAACTGACTCATTTGAAAAGACCTTGATGCTGGGAAACATTGAAGGCAGGAAGAGAAGGGGACGACAGAGGATGAGATGGTTGGATGGCATCACCGACTCAATGGACGTGAGTTTGCGTAAACTCCAGGAGTTGGTGATGGACAGGGAGGCCTTGGCGTGCTGCAGTCCATGGGGTCACAAAGAGTTAGACATGACTGAGCGACTGAACTGAACTGAAAGCTGCCTGGGGTATGGGTTTTGTTCCAGTTGGGCTTCTCAGGTGGCGCTAGTGGTAAAAAAAAACAAAAAACAAAACTCACTTGCCAACACAGAAGTTGGGGGTTTGACCTCGAGGTCAGGAAGATCCCACTCTAGTACTCTTGCCTGGAGAATCCCACGGGCAGAAGAGCCTGGCGGGCTATAGTCCATAGGGTCGCAAAGAGTTGGACAGGACTGAAGCAACTTAGCACACACACAGTCTGAGCAGACCAACACAGCTAAGACTGAGTAGAGTAGAACTTCCCCGACAGGGTACCCATCCCCTCGTGCGGACTGGCCACCACAACCACCCTCATGCTGGCATTTTCCTGATATACACATACTTGATGCACAAAAAGCAGACTGCTGGGAGCAAAACAAAGACTGACTGACCCACCAGGGCCTGGGTCTCAAAGTCCAGCATCAGCAGTCTTGTCTGTGACCCACCCCTCCCACCACCAGCCTGCCCCCCACCCGTCGCATCCTTCCTTCCCGTGGGGATGAAACAATGAAGCAAACAAATACTGTCCAGGGTTTCTGTCCTCCCACAACACAAAAGCCAGGTATTTTTCTTCCTTGATTGATTTCTTTCAACAGCAGTTTTCAACCCTGTTTCTGATTCCTATAGTTTGCCAAGTTATACAAATGAATTTAAATATGTCAGGGGAACTGTCTTTTAACAAGCTATTAACTAATTTATTTTGGAAGTTTAAGTTTTTAAAACAAAGAGGACTTCCCTAACAGTCCAGGGGTTAAGACTCTGTGCCTTCCACTGCAGGGGGTGCAAGTTCACTCCCTGGTCAGAAAAATAAGATCCTGCATGTGGCCAAAAAAGAAAAGACATACTGATTTCACTTTGTTTGAGTGTCCCTGACTCAGGGAGCTCTGGGGCTCAGGGGACACCCAGCTCTGGACAGCTCCTCAGTATCTTCCCCATGGGTAGGGTGAGTGAGCGCAGAGCCAGAACTCCAAGCTGGTAAAACCCTCATGCACACTGCACCACCACCCACCCTGCTTGTTCAGTTATCGGCATGCCCTGGGGTCCCACAGCTGGGCCCTAGCACTCGGACAGTGTGCCTACACCCATGAGCTCGAGAGGAGGAGAGTGGGCGAGATTACCGGCAAGGCCGAGGTACGGGATGCTATGCTGTGACACCTTACAACACTTGGAGCCAGTGAGACCCACTGCTTCCTCCTGCTACACTCCCTGACTCCTGCCCATGAGTGAGCGGCCCCTAGGGCCCAAGGGCCTCTTCTGACTTGGCAGACACACGTTCTTGCACCTAGACTCAGGCTCAGCTCTGTGCAAGGCAGGGTTTAAAATCTTGCCTCCCTTCCTGCCATGACATGGACCACTGCGCGGAGCTGCACCAACCCCACTCTCCCAGGACCAGCACTGAGACAATCCTGGCGTGGCTCACAAGCAGAGCCAGCTAGTGACCCTCCCTCTAGTCCCTCACCTGGAGTTGGAATCTATGAACGACCAGAACTAGGGCCAATGAAAGTGCCCTAGAACCTCAGGTGGCCACCACACGTAGGCATCAGATGACCCCAAGTGGGACCAGGAGACCCCAAATAGGGGCAAGCAACCTCAAGTAGGTAGGAGGGCAAGGTTCCTGGTGCCAGGCTAGAAATCCCCTGGCTGCTGACCCTCACACGATACTGTCCGCCCCCCAGCCTAGATAACCCTACATCTTCTCAACAAGTCATCCTCAGTCACCCTTCAGGTGCGGTCATCACACTCTGACAGCTGAGCAGAGAAAGGCACAGAGCCACAGCCACGGGTCAGGGGCAGAGTCAGTGTGACCTCAGCAGCAGACGCTGTGTGCACTTGGGCAGGGGACAGGGGCAGACAGAGGGCAACACAGTGACTTTCACAAGCACGATGTCAGTGGTAGAGGAGCCAGCCAGGTCCGAGGGCAGGAGAGGGGCAGCAAGAGCCCCAACCCCCAACCAGCAGTTGGGTGGAGGGGGCCGTGTTGGGGGTGGGGACAGGGAGACGCTAAAAGGACTTCTGTGACTCACAGCAGTCACCACACACTTCAAAACCAGGAACAGTGGATAACAGAACTTGTGTTGTTCAGTAAGTATGATTTGACTCTTTCCCCTGTCTCTGGACATCATGAGAGTTGGTGGGCAGGAAGAAAGGGAAGCCTCCTCTGTTTGCTGGCAGTAACAGACAACGTAGTAACAGACAGCGAATCTTTCCTTATATAACTCAACACTTTTTAAAAAGAACACTTAGACTAGGCTGCAAAGCACTGATTGAAATTAAAGGGGAGAAACTAGTTTTCAACCTGGTGGCAAGGGTGGCACCAAAATACGAAAAGGAACAGGGAAAAGTGTGCATGTGTTGTCAATGAGCCACTGTGACGGAGAACACAGACTTCCCCACCAGAACACGGGCTGCAGAGACAAGACGAAACTCAGGCACAAGACTGAGACAGAGGCCTCAGGAGATGCACACCACAGCTGAGGCACAGAAAGCGCTGGGGGGGCAGGGATGCCCACCCATGGGCAAGCAGCTGGGGCCGCGGTCCATGTTGGTCCAGACGGGCAGCGCAGGGCAGGCAGGAGGCTGTGCCAGCC
This sequence comes from Cervus elaphus, assembly GCF_910594005.1. Lineage (NCBI taxonomy): Eukaryota > Metazoa > Chordata > Mammalia > Artiodactyla > Cervidae > Cervus > Cervus elaphus. Next base: position 3,020,638 of record NC_057847.1, read on the forward strand.
CCAGAAACAGGGAGCGATGGCATCCAGCACAGACAGGGCCCAGGGTCAGACACCAAGATAAGCGAGGCTGCATCCCAGCCGAAAGCCAGTGAGCGGATGCTTTGCATAGGCTTTAAAATAGAACTGCCAAGGCAGCTTGACGCCAAGGTTGCATAACATGGTAAAACAACAGGAGAGAAAATGCAGAACTGATGGTTCATGCCCATCTAAACATCCTGCCTTGGGGCACCACTGCCTGTGTGCCCATGTGACCCTCCAAGCCCATGTAACCTGAGGCAAGAGGGTGGTCTGGCTGGAAAGAGGGTCTCCCCAGCAGCTCCAAACCTGTACTTCTGAAACTTTACAACTGGACAGTGTGTTACTTGTCCAAGAGCGCAGCATAACCAACCCACAGCAAACTACAAAATGTTTCTCATTGATTTTCTTCCTCTTCTATATACAAATAATGGTACTTCCCAGAAAACTACATCCAAACTTTTGTGCAGTCTGTTCACATGTAAAATAAATCATCTGAGGAAGACAAGTATACTTTATTCAACTGTGTCTTTCTATCCTGCATTTTAAAACAATGTGTTTTTCCAATTTCAGCTTCTTTTTCCAGATTAAGCAGGACGGGGAAAAAGAATGGGGCTGCTATAATTCCTAGGAAAAAACTTCGTAATTAAAACACAAACATCATCTTCTGCCCAAGAAGAGTATAGTAAACTTCTTTACTATTGAAGAAATTCAGTTGCACGAAATATTAACTTCCATTCTCAAAAGCAGCACTGGTCTCTTCTACAATTACCTCAAAAGAATCACTGCATCAACAGAGAAACAAAAACCAAGTTTGCTTGAAAATGACAATAAGGTGAAGCTAAGACAGAGCCCCCAGAGGAGTCTTGAGTCGGTCCGTCCTTCGGTCCTGACACTGGTCTCCTGCCCTTCATACTCTGTCTGCAGACCTGGGAGAGAGTTTTCTCAAGACAGTGGTCTCTCTGCCTCCTGAATGCCTTCTCTCCAGGTTTCCTGCTGCTGCTCTACTCAGCCCGACTGGCCCCTTCCCAACCTAGAGCACTCATATGCCACTCTCAAGCCTGCCACACCCCTTTTTAATTCCTTTTAACTATGCAAGTAGTACTCTGACCCTGTGGCTCTCCTGCTTACATGCCTACAGCTGTGGGTTTCAAACCATGTGGCCTGGAATTCCGGGGTACCCCATGATGGCAAGGGAGAGTAGCACTGCACTTATCCATTTATGAACTGGGATGCCACCTGAGATTTTATGAAAAACTAATCTGAGGCAAATACAAATCAATCAACAAAAGGTGGGGCTGGGTGTACGACTCCACAGAATCAGCCTCAATTACTGAGATAAAGAGGGTCGTCGCGGCGTGCAACGCCCACACCGGGCCCAGACTGAAACCCCGTGCTGAGCTCTACGGCTCCTGCCGCCTCCAGTGGGTCCTTGGAGGGAAAATGGAAACGTTCTGCAGCTGCTGCGCCGGTACACCAAGCACAGAGGTGAGCCCGGTGGGGCCAGCTGGCTGCAGCGGGAAGAGGTTGCGACAGTGGGAGGTTGGTTTCCTCCATGGTCTGGGACCCTCTAGTCCACCAATGCCTGACCATTTCTTTGTGACTGTGGTGGCCTTCATCTTTTACATAGACTCCAGTGCATGTTTAAGACACTAGAGAAGAGGCCAGTAGCAACTCAGCATGTTCTTTCTAGGATGGAGTCATGCTTGGCAGTCTCTGGCACTGGGGGGTGGGCACACCACCCACAGGTGCCACCAAACTTCCAACCAGGCTGGGGGCTCCCCATCCACCGTGACGGCTTCCTGCCCCAGAAAGGAGAGCGAGCCTGCACACAAGCCTGAGGGCCCGCCTGCCAGGTGCAGAGACATCCCCACTCAGCACAGGGAAGGCCCGGCCCCACAAACGCGCACCTGGATGCTTCCTGTCCAGGCTCCAGCCGTCCTTCCATACTGGACGGTGGCTCGACCTTGCTTACACAACCTCGTAAATGCTCCCAGGAACTCTGACCCAGCAGTCCTCCAGAGCCTTCCCTTCATGTGAGCCATTTTATTAATAACAGATTTTTACCTTCTAGATAAAAGTCTAAGATGACAACATCTGGGCAGAAAGGTCCAGTATAATCAGTCCTCCTTACGCACAGACGCAAAACCTGGGATACAGAGGACTGACTGTATTCACGGTACAACTTCTATTTTATATAAATGACTTAAGCATCTGTGGATTCCAGTATCCACAGAAGTTTCTGCAATCAGTCTTTGGTGGATACCAAGGGGTGTCTGTGTTTTCAGATGACTTTCTTGGCAGCACACCCCGAGAGTGGATTCTTTTTTTTTTTTTTTAATTGAATGATAATTGCTTTACAATATTTTGTCAGTTTCTGCCATACATCAAATGAATTAGCCATAGGTATATATATATCCTGGAGAAGGCAATGGCACCCCACTCCAGTAAGCTTGCCTGGAGAATCCCACGGACGGAGGAGCCTGGTAGGCTGCAGTCCATGGGGTCGTGAAGAGTCGGACACGACTGAAGCGACTTAAAAGCAGCAGCATACATATATCCCCTTCTTCCAAGAGGGGATTCTTAAATCACATGAATGTCTGTCTTCAAAGCTGCAGGAGATGATCCATCAATCCTACTTTCGGCCATTTATCCAAAGGAAACAAAAGCACTAATATCGGGACTTCCCTGGTGGTCCAGTGACTAAGACTCTGCGCTCCCAATGCAGCGGGCCGGAGTTTGATCGCTGGTCAGAGAACTAGATCCCATATGCCACAACTGAGACCCAGCACAGACAACAAAAAAAGATATCTGTACCCCATGTTCACTGTAGTATTATATACAGTAGCCAAGATATATGTGATGGTAAGTGAAACAAGTTAGAGAAAGACAAATACCCTATGATCTTACTTGCATGTGGAATCTTAAAAAGAAAACAAAGCTCATAGATAGATAATAGATTGGTGGTGGCCAGAGGTGTGGAGCGGGACAACTGGGTAAGGGGGTCAAAAGCTACAAACCTCTAGCTATAAAAATAAACAAGTCATGCAGATGTAATGTATAGCATGGTGACTGGAGTTAATAATACTGCATTGCGTATTTGAAGGTTGCTAAGAAAATAGATTCTTAAAAGTTCTCATCACAAGAAAAAAAATTTTTTGTGACTGTGAAGGTAACAGATGTTAACTAGAGGTACTGTGGTGATCATTTCACTATAGTTACATATATCAAATCATTATATTGTTTACCTGAAATTAATATAATGTTGCATGTCAATTATTTCTCAACTTTTAAAAAGCTACAGGTGGATTTGGGTGAGGACCCCCACAGCGTCCCAAAGATACCAGCATGGACAGCATCCAGGCATCACTTTCATTTTTACAATTTAATAAGCGGAACCACATCTAAATGTGCTTATATATAAAATAGATAATAAATAAGAACCTGCTGCTGTAGAGCACACTCTAACAGCCTACAGGGGAAAAGAATGTAGGAAAAAAAGAGTAGATATATGTACCTGTATAACTGATCCACTTTGCTGTATCCCTGAAACTGACACATTGTAAATCAACTACACTCCAATAAAAATTTAAAAATAAAAATAAATACTAAAAACTGGAATATCAAAAAAATAAAATAAATGTTTATTTAATTTGTATTACTTTTATTCCTATTAAGGAATTTGAACAAATTTTTATAGAGTAACCCATTTTTTTTCTTCTATGACTTGCCAGTTTGGTTTATTTTCTTGTTATTTTTGTCCTTTGAAACCTCAGTGTTTTCCTCATCAACGTGGCAGGTACTCACTATACGTCTACTTCTGATAGTAGAGACATTAAAACTGTGAAAGTTGCTACAAAAATGTTTCCCAGTCAGACTACTTGCCTTCTTAAGTCACTTACTTTTTTCTTTGAAAACTCAGTTTAAAATATTTTTACCATTCTCAACTTCTCAGCCTTTTCCCTTTGGAATCTTTCAGTTATAAATTTATCAAGTAGGAAGAACTCGACCAGCCCCATGATGCCATTAGGGAATGAAGCAGTTTCTAACTCACAGTCCCTACTTGAGTAAACTGCTGACCTCTGTCAGAAGTCAAACAATTGCCCATCTGAGAAACATTTCTGAGACAGCCAGTAATCTCAGAGATTTAACTTGAAAGTAATCCTGAGATTCAGAGAAACAGTTCCTAGACTCTGGCCCACTCTCACCTCGTTACGTTAAAATGATGGCATAAAGACAGGTGAACCACCACCCACAACAAAAGCTAGGGTCCTGGCTGTTACAGACAGCAAATCCCACCTGGACACAAACCCCCTGCCCTTTGTGTATATAAGCTGCGCTTCACCTATATACATTCTCAGAAAAGGACTCTTTTTTTTTTGTTTTGTTTTTGTTTTGTGTGTGTGTAATAAAGTTTTATTAAAGTATAAAGGAGACAGAGAAAGCTTCTGACACAGGCATCAGAAGGGGGCAAAAGAGTACCCCCTTTGCTAGTGTTAGCAATGGAGTTACATACTCTCCAATGAATCCAAAGAATGTCTGGAGGTTGCAAAGACCTCACCAGACCCACTCCCATAATTTACATTTTAAGATAACAGAGTTGGCTAGAAGGTTTAATCCAAAGATCGTCCTCAGGCAGGATACATCCTTGTAAAGACCAGACCTACTCCCATAATTTACATTTTAAGATAACAGAATTAGCCAGAGGGTTTAATCCAAAGACTGTCGTCAGGCAGGATAGTATATAATCCTAAGGAATGTAGAGGAAAAAAAGTAAAAAAGTTTGTCCTTTCTTCCTCCTTGAATATCCCAGACCTCTCTCTCCTTGGGGACCCCTAGACTTCTTATCAACCTGCCTAGGAAATGACTCTCTCATTCCCCCCTTTTCTTTTAGGAGAATTATGTTGCCTAGGGAAAAGGGCGTCGTTCTCATTCCATAACTGCTTCTGAGCTGACAAGGGGCGTTGTCCCTAAATTGGTGAGGCAACATATTCTCCTAATCCTCATAGTGAGGATGTCTGATCCAGGGGCTCCAAGTAATAGTTGGAGGAGGCTGTGGCACTCAGGAGCTCGGACAACTATTTGTAAATTAAAAGCTTTTAGATGGTTAGAAAACCCCATTATACAGTTACAGATGTAAGGCAAAATAGTCATTAAACCAAGTTAAAATCAAAATGAAAAGTCGCATTATGTCCATAGTTACATCAGTCCATCTTAAGGTTGTTAGATGTCATCAGTTTAAGAAGAGGCATCACATGCGATTGTTGAAGGTATTTGCAGACTTGGAGAAAGTCCTTTCCTTGAAGTGGAGATGTCCACCATGGGACGCCTTCCACTGATGAAGAGGGGAGTGCTCCGCAGACCCAGCAGTTAGACCGATTGTGGAATGCAGCATAGGAGTGAGCCCAGGACAGGAAGGCATTGTCTTGAGGATCAAACGGCAGACTCAGGATTTCTGGAGTCAGCAGAAGTAGGCTCACATAGATTATCAGGCCCATCTTGTCCCGAAGGATCCCGGACGAGCCCCTAAGATGAAAGGTTGTTGCTGAACGATTAAGACGTGGGATTCTTGGCCTCTGGAGGAGACGAATTCAATCCGGGGCCAGAGACGAGGCTCAGAGAATCGCTCAGAGCTTTTGTGTAATAAAGTTTTATTAAAGTATAAAGGAGATAGAGAAAGCTTCTGACATAGGCATCAGAAGGGGGCAAAAGAGTATCCCCAGAAAAGGACTCTTAAAATTCAGTCTTTACAAAAGAGTATCATGCTGTTCTTACCTGTCTGATTCATTTTCTTCACTACTGCTAAAATGATCCACACACTGTCACATACTGCTCTGAGGCACTGTTTTGACAGATTTATACTATTCCATTGAATGAATGAATCCATCTGTGCGCTGTCTCCTGAGGTTCCCTTAACAGGGTCTTTGTTACGGTAAACTGTGAGGAAAATTCCTGCACACTAATAGATGCAACGGGTTCTCTAGGACACGATCAGTAAACTTTTTCTATAAAGGGCCAGAGTTGGTAATTGTTCTGTGGGTTTGCAAAAGAATATCCTTACCCTCAGGAAACACACACAGGTATTGAGGTATTTTTATTTTTGCAATTTTTTTAAGGGTGAATTTATTTTAAAACAGCAAAACAAGGAATATCCCTCCGAAAACTTCTTGTGAACATAAAGGAAAGAATGAAAAATGTTGAAAACACCTGTAGACTCCTCACTGCTGTGACCCAAGTCGGGCTATACATTTGCACATAGTTCAGTTCAGTCGCTCAGTCATGTCCGACTCTTTGGAACCCACTGGACTGCAGCATGCCAGGCTTCCCTGTCTATCACCAACTCCCAGAGCTTCCTCAAACTCATGTCCATCGAGTTGGTGATGCCATCCAACCATCTCATCCTCTCATTCTGCCTTCAATCTTTCCCAGCATCAGGTGGCCAAAGTATTGGATCTCCAGCATCAGTCCTTCCAATGAATATTCAGGACTGATTTCCTTTGGGGTTGACTGGTTTGATCTCCTTGCAGTCCAAGAGACTCACAAGAGTCTTCTCCAACACCACAGTTTAAAAGCAACAATTCTTCGGTGCTCAGCTTTCTTTATAGTCCAACTCACACATCTATACATGACTACTGGAAAAACCATAGCTTTGACTAGACGGACATTTGTTGGCAAAGTAATGTCTCTGCTTCTTAATATGCTGTCTAGGTTGGTCATACCTTTTCTTCCAAGGAGTAAGCATCTTTTAATTTCATGGCTGCAGTCACCATCTTCAGTGATTTTAGAGCCCAAGAAAATAAAGTCTGTCAGTGTTTCCATTGTTTCCCCATCTATTTGCCAGGAAGTGATGGGACCAGATGCCATGATCTTAGTTTCCTGAATGTTGTTTTAAGCCAGCTTTTTCACTTTCCTCTTTCACTTTCATCAAGAGGCTCTTTAGTTCCTCTTCACTCTCTGCCATAAGGGTGGTGTCATCTGCATATCTGAGGTTATTGATATTTCTCCCGGCAGTCTTGATTCCAGCTTGTTTTTCATCTAGCCTGGCATTTTGCATAATATACTCTGCATATAAGTTAGATAAGCAGGGTGACAATATACAGCCTTGTCGTACTCCTTTCCCAATTTGGAACCAGTCCGTTGTTCCATGTCTGGTTTCAAACTGTTGCTTCTTGACCTGCATACAGATTTCTCAAGAGGCAGGTAAGGTGATCTGGTATTCCCATCTCTTGAAGAATTTCCCACAGTTTGTTGTGATCCACACAGTCAAAGGCTTTGACATAATCAACAAAGCAGAAGTAGATGTTTTTCTAAGAGATCTCTAGTCTTTCCCATTCTATTATTTTCCTCTATTTCTTTGCACTGATCACTTAGGAAAGCTTTCTTTTCTCTACTTGATATTCTTTGGAACTCTGCATTCAGATGGATATATCTTTCCTTTTCTCCTTTGCCTTTAGCTTCTCTTCTTTTCTCAGCCATTTGTAAGGCCTCCTCAGAAACCACTTTGCCTTTTTGCATTTCTTTTTCTTGGGGATGGTTTTAATCACCGCCTCCTGTACAATGTCACGAACCTCCGTCCGTAGTTCTTCAGGCACTCTGTCTATCAGATCTAATCCCTTGAAACTACTTGCCACTTCCACTGTGTAATCATAAGAGACTTGATTTAGGTCATACCTGAATGGTCTAGTGGTTTTTGCTACTTTCTTCAATTTAAGTCTGAATTTTGCAATAAGGAGTTCAAGATCTGAGCCACAATCAGCTCCAAGCCTTGTTTTTGCTGACCGTATGGACCTTCTCCATTTCGGGCTGCAAAGAATATAATCAATCTGATTTTGGTATTGACCATCTGGTGATGTCCACATGTAAAGTCATCTCTTCAGAATAAAACACATCTTTCCAGTCTGAGCATCTGCCTTGGAAATCCCTGTTGTCTGCCCAGAGTCCTGCACTCTTGAAGACAGCTTCTGACCCAAAGGAAATCTGGGCTGAGGACCACACATCCTCAGGCAATTCAGCCCTCAGCAGTGATCCTTTTCATTCTATAATCAAGTGTTTCAGAGCAGTACAACTGCAGAGTAGTGGGCTTTGTTTAAAATATACACACACTCCAAATGTTTAGCTTCAATTACTTAAAATTTTACACTTCCCAAATTTTTAGGATCTGAAGAAACCAGCTTATACAAAATAGCAAGAGATCTTAAAAATATAAAACCATTTCCACTTCTGGCCCAGAAAAATAGCAGCAAAACTCTCTCTCAGAGACATGTACTGAAATGCTTGTGACTGAGATAAGATGCTGCTTCTGGGACTTCTTCACAACAGCACAGTGTGGGGCAGGGGTCACAGGAGAGCTCAGACCACTATTGAGGGTTCATAATACTATTTCCCATGCCTCTGCACATTAAGGAATTGCCCTCCATGAACAGTTTAATATACATACATGTGAGATTTCAGGGTTCAGACTGAGCTAGAATGACGTAGCACCTAGTAGCTCTGCTTATAGCCACTGGGCCCTGAGGCCACCTTATTTAAAGTTCCTTCCTGGATAGTTCTAGTTGCCTACATCTTCTTTTCCCCTGTGGTACTTAGAAAGCCTTCAAGAGGTAAGAGTTTTGCAAACAAACATTTTCAGGCTACTACAAAGCTGAAAAGAGTAAGTACCTGTATATCTAGGGAGATATTGCGAGTTTAGTTCCAGACCATCACAGTAAAGCAGATACTGCAGTAATGGGAGTCACACAACGTTTTCGGTTTCCCAGAGCATGTAAAGTTATGTTTTACACTATACTGTAGCCTATTAAGTGTGTCATAGCATTATTTCTTAAAAAATAATGTATGTGTGTGCTCAGTTATGTCCAACTATTTTTGAGACTCTATGGACTATAGACCACCAGGCACCTCTGTCCATGGGATTATCCTGGCAAGAATACTAGAGTGGGTTGCCATTTCTCTTCCAGGGGATCTTCCCCATCCAAGGATCGAACCCATGTCTCCTGCGGTTCCTGCATTGGTAAGCGGATTCTTTTACCACTGAGCCACCTGGGAAGCCCAAACATAATGTACAGACTTGGTCTAAATAATAGTGGCTGATACACAAAAGTGCTGAATGTGATTCATGCTGCACTGCCCCAAATGTCCCATATCCCTTTTGCCACCACTCAAACGACCGTACTTTTAAGTAAAACAGTAGAATATTTTTATTTAACATTGTGCACAAGAAATTCAAGACTGTATTTTTGACAACAGTACTTACCAAGACCAGAAATTCACTGTACTTTAGTATTACTTGTGAGTTAGAAATAATGTGCAGGGTTCCCCTGTGATAGCAGAGGAGACAGGCCAAGAGTCCCATAGGAATGTCAACCAGGAGTGTTAGAAGACAATACTGGAGGGAAAATAATAAGGGTGCTAGAAATGTATTTTAAAAAGCATGCCATTGTGGTACTATAAAAGCAGCTCAGAATCTTGGTATTGAGAGACTACATAATGGTTGTGTCTCTTCAAAAAGTAAAAACAAAGTATATACCTTAATTTAAAAATATGTTATTGCTAAAAATAAGCTAACCACTACTGAGCCTGCAGCAATAACAGCATAACATAGCATAATCATAACATCAAAGATCACTGATCATAGCAACTTTCCCGGTGGTCCAGTGGTTTAGACCCTGCACTTCCAGTGCAAGGGGCGCTGCGCGGGTTGGATCCCTGATCAGGGAACTAAGATCTCACATGCTGCGTGGCCAAAATAAATAAATAAATTAAAATTTTTAAAAAGATCACTGATCACAGATCAACCTAACAAATATAAAAATAATTTAAAAGTTTAAAATATTGCAAGAACTGCCAAAATGTGACACAAACACACAAAGTGAGCAAATGCTGAAGGGAAAGTGGCACCAACAGATTTGCTTTATGTAGGATCACCGCAAACTTTCCATTTGTAAAAAATACACGATCTGAGAAGTGCAATAAAGCCAAGAGCAATTAATTATATGATGTCTGCCTGTACCTTATTCAGAACACCATAAAATCCTGGAAGTGGGCTCCTCCTGCCCAGCACCCCAGGATGCCTAGGGAGCTAGGGTATGAGCTGGCTGCAACTGAAACAGACGATAATTGCCAGGGAGACCCTCACACCTGCCCTGACTAGGTGAGCTGGGTGGCCAGGCACGCGCCCACATACACCTCTTGATTCTGAGGTTGGAGTCTCTCGCCCATACTTAGAGAAAGTGTGGCCAGGGCAACAGCATGACGGGTGGCTGCTCGCTACCCACCCCTTCCTGGGAGCTGCCAGCTGCAGGGACCACAGGCTGGGGAACAGCGAGGGGCTGCAATCAACGGGGAACCAGCCAGTTCTGAGGCCGTCTTAGGGTAGTAAGTCTCCAACCTAATGGTATACCATATAATCCTTCGAAGTGACAGAATAAAATGCGAGAGTGTCTGTAATTTTGCCTCACAAAGAGGAACAAAGTCTCCCTGAGAGCAACACATCTGCCCCCGCCTCCTTGCCAGATCCTCAAGGAGCAGCAGGAGCCAATGGCTCCCGAGGCTCATAGGCACCGCATCACTGAAACTAAATGAACTGCTTGGGGCTGAACTGTGTTCCCCTTTCAAGTCCTAACTCTTCGTACCTCAGACTGACTGTATTTGGAGATGGGTCTTTACAGATGCAGTTAAAGCAAAATGAGGTTAATAGGGTGGGTCCTAATGCAACGTGACTGGTGTCTTTTATAAGAAGGGGAGATGAGGACAGACAGGCACAGAGGGAAGGCCACGTGAAAACATGGTGACAATGTGGCCACCTACGTGCCAAGGACAGAGCCTCAGGATGGGGCAGGGCCCTCTGGGAGAGCCAGTGGGACTGCTGTCCAGCAGGACAGCCCCCAGTCACTCTAAACCACAACACAAGCTCCTGAGGTACGGAGCTCCTTAAAAGCACATTCAAAAACGGTTCAGGTACACTCAGAAGTGCAGGGCAGGACGTCACGCCTTCCAAGGGAGCCACCCCAGACCTTGGCCATCCTGGCAGAGGCTTCCCAGAGTAGGCTAACCCTGCTCTGTCCATCCCTGGTGTCTGTCAGGGCATCTGTGGCCACAGAGAGGGTCCAAGCCTCTCAGAGCTTGTGTGCAACGCTGCTCAGTGACACAATCCTGGTGGAGGGAGGGTGGGCAGTGTTGGTTTTTCCCTCCCTCAGCTGACAGTTCCAGAGGGCAAGGACCGTCCCCCTCCCCTCCCACCCTTTGCATGGTTCTTACCTTGAAGCCAAACTTTGCAGGAGGAGGCAACTGTCTGAAACGAAAATTACTGGGACTTCCCTGGTAGCCCAGTGGCTAAGACTCTGCAAAGATCCCATGTGCCGCAACTAAGACCCAGTGGCAACTAAGATGCGACGCAGCCAAATAAAGTGAAAACTTAAAATACAAAGTAAAAACTACTCCCTGTGACAAGTTATTTTATGTGCCACCTTGACTATGCTATGGTATAATACGGTTTTTGGTCAAACATCAGTTTAGATGTTGCTGTGCAGCTATTTCTTAGGTGTGATTTACATTTAAATAGGCAGCCTTTGAGTAAAGCAGGTGACCCTCCATAATAACATGGGTGGGCATCATCTAAACAGTTGATGACCTTAAAAGAAGAAAATGAGGTTCTCCAAATAGGAAGGAATTCTTCTTCAGAGGACCTTTGGACTTGAGCTGTAACATCAGCTCTCCCAGAGTCTCAGCCTGCCTACTCTAAATTCAGAATTGCCAACCTCCACAATCATGAGTCAAATCCTTAAAATAAATCTTTCCATATACCCTATGGCTCTGTTTCTATGGAGAATCCTGACTAATACACACACCCCCACCCCAATTAAAGCAAAGGAAGAAATACAGCTGCCATGTACAAAACTCTTATGAATGTGGTCTCCAGGGCAGAAGCAAAGCTGACTTCAGAATCTGAAAATATCACGCACATGCACAAGTCTGCTTGATTTAACACACTTAGTTATTCCATGACCCCTGGGACAGACAACCCCAATGAGTCAAGAGTCCCAGGTGGTTGTAACGCTAGTTGGTTTTGTGGAGACTGGTCCTTCCAGGCAGGATTTGTGGGAAAAGAAGAAAATTCTTTAAAATGGAACAGCTTGAGTAACTTGAGCTTTAGGGAGGGATTTAAATATAATGTAAATCCTCATCACCACTTCTGACCTGGGCCTGTGTGGTTCTTCACAGCAAAGTGTACCTTCTTCTGTGAATATCTTCAAAGATGTAGCGTCGCCTACATCCACTCTCCTAGTCAGGACAAACGGGCACAAGGAACAACCATGCTAGCTCAAGACATAAAATTCTGGTTATCAAATCAAGTTCCAAGATGGAACTCACTGCTCTCTAAGCACTGGTTTTTCTCTCCCATGGAGCAAAATTCTCCCCAAAGAGAGTAAAGAACAGGACCTGACAACTTTGGCTAGTCCAGTTCTGAGATATAAATACAAATCACAAATATGCTTGTTTCAAGTCACAGTAGCTATTACTGTCCATGTGTCTTATTCACAATTAAAAAATCTGAATGCCACAGTTTAAGGCCTGGCTTGTGGCTTCTCTCTCCACAGTCTTGCACGAAGTAAGGCAGTCATGACAAAGTTTGGCGGGGTGGTGGGGGGGGTGCGCGTAAATGAATGCTCAACAGCACAAGTGTATACCAGGCTCAAACCAACACAAAGGTAAAAAAGGTAAAGAAACACATTCTTGTATTATTTTTGAGACCAAGTTCTGAGCGGCTTTAACACAAAAAAATCATATAAATGCAAAGCTTACCCCTAGAGTGCTCTAGAATCTTACTTTTTTTTTAAAAGTCACTCAGTTGTGTCCGACTCTTTGTGACCCCATGGACTATACAGTCCATGGACTTCTCCAAGCCAGAATACTGGCGTCTTATTAGGTAGCCTGAACTCAGGCCATTCACGGTGCTAGGTTCTCTACTGGCTCCTACACAGCTGCTGTGTCTAAGCTCCTCGCTGGGGCCAAAGGGTCTCCCGATATAAGATATACAGAGAACAAGCAACAAAAAGGCATATGTGAATCCTAAGATATAAGTACCTGCATTGAGTGAAAATGGACAATCCAAAGGCAGACAATGACAGAATGGGAAAAACCATGAACCAAGTACCTGCGGCTGTTCAGTCGGGTCTGACTCTTTGTGACCCCATGGGTTACGGCGCCCCAGGCTCCTCTGTCCATGGAATCTCCCAGGCAAGAATACTGGAGTGGGTTGCCATTTTCTTCTCCAGGGGATCTTCCCAACCCAGGGATCAAACCCATGTTTCTTGCATCTCTTGCACTGGCAGGCAGATTCTTTACCACCCCACCACTTGGGAAGCCCTATATGCTACCCATGAGAGAGAAATTTTAAATTCAAAGACACAAGGGGGTGAAATCAAAAGGATGGAGAAAGATATAGCATGCAAAGAGAAAACAAAAGTGGCCAGAGCAGCTATATTAATATTAGAAGTACAGACTTGAAACAAAAAATTATTACTAGAAACATTATAATAAAATAGTCACTCCATCAGAGAGATGTGACAACTATAAACCTAATCAACTGACAACACAACTTTGGAATACATGATACCACAGAGAACATGATCTTCTATGTAGAGATTTCACAAAAGATTTCACAAAAAACCTGTTAGAGCTAATAGATGAATTCAGTAAAGCTACAGGATGCAAAAGCAACACATAAAAATCAGCTGCATTTCTATACATTAGTAATAAATGTTCCAAAAAGATTAAGAAAACAATTCCATTCACAATAGCATCAAAAAGAAAACAAAATTAAGAATAAATTTAACTAAGGAGGTGAGTGATTCATACACTAAAAATTACAAAACACTGATTAAAGAAATTAAAGACACAAATAAATGGAAAGATATTCCATGTTCATGAACTGGAAGACTTAATATTGTTAAGATAACAATATGCAAAATTCCCTGGTGGTCCAGTGGTTGGGAGTTCTTGACAGGGGCTTGGGTTTGATCCCTGGTTGGGGAACCAAGATCCCCCAAGCAGTGTGGAGCAACCAAAAAAAAAAAAAAAAAAGATGTCAGTATAACACAAGCTATCCTCAAATTCAATGTAATCCCCATCAAAATTCTAACAGCATTTTTTTTTTGCAATAGAAAAACTCATCTTAAAATAATATGGAATCTCAAAAAACCCCAGAATAGCCAAAACAATCTTGATAGAGAACAGCAAACCTGAAAGTCTTTTACTGATTTCAAAACTTACTATAAAGTTATAATAATCAAAACTGCGATACTGGCATAAAGACTGGCACATCGACCAATGAAACTGAATAAACAGCCTAAAAATAAACCCTAAAACTCTAAGAAGAAAAGCTTCATGACACTCAATTTGGCAATGATTTCTCGGATATGACACCAAAAGCACTAGCAACAAAAGAAAAAGTAGATAAAAATTTTATCTAGTCTAAAACTTTTTAGACCAGACATGAAAATTAAAAATTTTTGTGCACCAAGGACACTATCAAGAGAGTTAAAAGACCTAAAGAATGGGAGAAAATATTTGCCAGTTTTGTATCTGACAAGGGATTGCTATCCAAAATGTATAAAGAACTCCTACAACTCAACATGAAAAAAAAGAAACAACACGATTAAAAAATGGACAAAGGATTTGAACAGATATTTCTCTAAAGAAGATATGCAAATGGCAGATAAATACATGAAGAGATGCTCAACACCATTAATCATTTAGTTCAGTTCAGTTCAGTTCAGTCGCTCAGTCGTGTCCGACTCTTTGCGACCCCATGAATCGCAGCACACCAGGCCTCCCTGTTCATCACCAACTCCCGGAGTTTACTCAAACTCATGCCCATCGAGTCAGTGATGCCATCCAGTCATCTCATCCTCTGTCGTCCCCTTCTCCTCCTGCCCCCAATCCCTCCCAGCATCAGGGTATTTTCCAATGAGTCAACTCTTTGCATCAGGTGGCCAAAGTATTGGAGTTTCAGCTTCAGCATGGGTCCTTCCAATGAACACTCAGGACTGATCTCCTTTAGGATGGACTGGTTGGATCTCCTTGCAGTCCAGGGGACTCTCAAGAGTCTTCTCCAACACCACCGTTCAAAAGCAACAATTTTTTGGCGCTCAGCTTTCTTCACAGTCCAACTCTCACATCTATACATGACCACTGGAAAAACCATAGCCTTGACCAGACGGACCTTTGTTGGTCAAAACTGTAATGAGACACTATTTCATGCCCATTAAGGTGGTTATTATTTTTTAAAAAAAGGAAAATAATAATTGTTGGAGAGGATGTGAAGAAATTGGAATCCTTGTGCATTGCTGGTACACAGAAATGCTGGTGAAGCTGCTAAGGAAAATAACATGACAACTGTTCAAAGAAATTAAACATTTAATTACCATATAACCAGCAATAACAGTTCTGGGTATATAACCAAAAGAACTGAAAACAGCATCTCAATAAGATAAGTGTACACCAATGTTCATAGTTATATTAAGCCATAGCAGAGCTTCATTGGTGTCTGGAATAGTCAAGTTCATAGACAGGAAGTAGAATGCTTGCTACTAGGAGCTAGAAGAACGAGAAAATGGGGAGTTAGTATTTAAATGGGTAAAGATACAGACATAGAAAACAACTTATGGTTACTAAAGGGTACGGGGGGAAGAGATAAATTAGGAATTTGAGATGAACAGATACACACTACTATACATAAAATAAACAAGGACCCACTGTATAGCACAGGGAACTATATTAAATATCTTATAATAATCTATAATGGAAAAAATCTGAAAAAAATAGACCTGTATATGTATGTATATACATATGTGTACATATTTATATATATACACACACACACAAAAGATGGAATCACTTTGTATATCAGAAACACTGTAAATCAACTATACTTCAATAAAATAAATAAGTGCAGAGGTTCAGTTTGGGATGAAGACAGAATTCATGGGATGGATGGTGGTGATGGCTGTACAACAATGTAAATGTACCTAATGCTACTAAACTGTACACTTAAAATGATTAAAATAGTAAACTTTAGGCTATTTATATTTTATTATAGTAAAAAAAGAATCAGGCAATATCTCCCCAATTTATTTTTTTCCCATTTTTTTAAACATTTTTTCAGCTACTGCAGTTTATTTCCCCCTTCATAGAAATGTTAGTCAGTTTGTCTTTTATCTATAAAAACAATCTGCTGTGACTTCTATTAATTAAACAAAAATACATTATGACCCAGCAAGAACACTTCTACATTTCTATCAAAAAGATATTATAATATAGGCTTGCATAAAGACTTGAACGTGAGTCTTCATCGCAGCAGTTATTCATAACAGACAAAAAAAAAAAAAAGAATCTAATGAATGGTTAAACAAAATGTGATATATCCATTCAATGGAATACAATGCAACAAAAAAGGAATGAAATGCTGGTACATACTAGACCAGAAATAAACTCCAAAAACATTATGCTAAGTGAAGAAAGTTACACATAAAGAACACAGATTGTACACTTTCATTCATGTTAAATGTCCAGACATGGTAGATCTATAAAAGAAAGCAAATTAGTGATTAGCAGGAATAGGGGCTAGGAACGGAGATTAACTGTGAAAGGTCATGAGTGATCTTTTTGGGGTGATATGTATGTTATGATGGTGCTGTCCAACTCCATAAATCTACTAAAAATTACTGCACACTTAAAGGAGGTAATTTTATGGTATGTACATTGTACCTCAATATAAAGGTAAGATTTTTTTTTGCTTCAATAATTTATTGGAATTGTGTTAAACCTATAGATCAACTTGGAGGGAAGTAACATCTTTACTATGTTGAGTATTTCAACTCATGCCCATACATGCCTCTTCATTTATTTACATGAGCTTTGTTTCATTCATTAGCATTTTGCAGTTTTCAGCTTATTGATCCTGTATGTGTTTTATTAAATTTATATCTAAGTATCTGATTTTTTTAAGCTGCTGAAAATAGTTATTTTTAAACATTTTACTTTCTAATTGCACATTGTTGGTATATAGAAATAAGACTGATTTACATGCACTGACTGTATTTTGTGACCTTATTAACTTCACATACTAATTCTGATAGTTTTTTCATAGATTCCTTGGATTTTCTATGTTGATAATACCATCTGCAAAAAGGGACAATTTTCTCTTTGCAATCTGCCTTTTATTTATTTTTCTGACCTTATTGCCCTGGCTAAAATAGTTTTTTAATTATTATATATATGTTATTAATCCATGCTCTACTTCTTCAGTTGCAAAAATGATGAATAGCTAGGACAAGATATATAAAAGCTTTAGAAGCCAAAGCATGAATATTAACAATACATTCCTATGTATACTATCTCCTTTGATCTTCTTAAAAATCTAATAGGTGCTTTTTCCATGTTACCAAAGAAGAAAAATGGTCAAAGGTAGTCCAACTAACATACCTATCAGGGCTCAGGTGATCATATTATAGCAGACATATATAGTAGCTTTGCCAGGACCCAACTTGATCTCACTTGCCAAAGTCCCAGGCGCTGACTGAGCTGACCCCTCTATAAACTAGTATTATTCAAACTCAGATCAAAAGCCAAGACACAAGACTGTCACACTCTGAGGCACTGAGGGGACGCTGGCCCACTGAGGAGCAGAGGCAGTGACCCTGGAGTGGCACCCGAGCAAGCACAGTGTCTTCAAAAATCACAGGTGAGTGATTCAGTAAGTGTATGAGGCTCAGGTCCCAAGGTCTAATATTTTGGAGAAAGCATCTTTGGCAGCTTCTTTCTAGTTTTTAACTTACTAGTCAGAAGGCTGGATTCAAAGTCTGGCTCTTATCAGGCATGCTAACTTTTAAAAAAAATTATTTATTTATTTGGCTGCGTTGGGTCTTATTAATAGTTGTGGCATGTGAACTCTTAGTTGAAGTATATAGGATCTAGTTTCCTGACCAGGGATCGAACCCTGGACCCCCTGCATTGGGAGCGAGGAATCAGCCACTGGACCACCAGCAGAGTCCCCAGACATTTAACAGGCACACACTTCACCTCTTTGTCATTTCCCTCATCCATAAAGTGAGAATAATAATTGCACCTATCTTTGTGGGTTGTGAGACTAGTTAGTATGTAAAGTACTCAAGAGTTAGCAAACTACAGCCTACGGTTTGTTCCACAAGTAAAGTTTTACTGGAATACAGCCACACTCATCCATTACGAATTGTCTATGCTGACTTCATGCTACAGTAGTGAAACTGGGGAGGTTGTGACAGAAACCATATGGCCTGCAAAGCTGTACATAATCACTATTTGGACCTTTACAGGAAAAGTAATCCTGGCCTACAACAATGCTGGGGCTTCCCAGATGGCGCTAGAGGTAAAGAACGTGCTTGCCAATGCAAGAGACATAAGAGACTCGGGTTCCATCCCTGGGTTGGTAAGATCCCTTGAAGCAGGGTATGGCAACCCACTCCAGTATTCTTACCTGGACAATTCAATGGACAGAGGAGCCTGGCAGGCTACAGTCCATGGGTTGCAGAGTCAGACATGACTGAAGTACCTTAACATGCACACACACAAAACAACACTGAAGCAAAGCAAGCACTCAAGAAATGTTGCTCTTGTTCAGTCGCTAAATCGTGTTCAACTCTTTGCGATCCCATGGACTGAAGCACGCCAGGCTGCCCTGTCCTTCACTATCTCCCAGAGTTTGCTCAAACTCATGTCCACTGAGTCAGTGATACCATCCAACCATCTCATCCTCTGTTGCCCTCTTCTCCTCCTGCCCTCAATCTTTCCCAGGATTAGTCTTTTCCAATCAGTAGGCTCTTCGCATCAGGCGGCCAAAGTACTTGGGCTTCAATTTCAGCATCAGTCCTTCCAATGAGTATTCAGGACTGAATACTTTAGGACTGACTGGTCTGATCTCCTTGCTGTTCAAGGGACACTCAAGAGTCTTCTCCAGCACATTTCAAAAGCATCAATTCTTCAGTGCTCAGCCTTCTTTATGGTCCAGTTCTCACATCTGTACATGACTACTGGAAAAACCACAGCTTTGCCTTTGACAGCAAAGTGATGTCTCTGCTTACTCTGTCTAGGTTTGTCATAGCTTTTCTTCCAAGGTGCAAGCGTCTTTTAATTTCATGGCTGCAGTCACCATCTTAAGTGATTTTGGAGCCCAAGAAAAGAAAATCTGCCAGTTTCCAATTTTTCCCTCCATCTATTAGCCATGAAGTGATGGGACCAGATGCCATGATCTTAGTTTTTTGAATGCTGAGTTTTAAACCAACTTAAAAGATACATTAGCTTTTATTTAAACCCTCATTCACTTCCAGAATGATAAATCTAAGTATATACATAAAGATATAGACACAAGCACTGAATATGGTAGTTCAGTTCAGTTGTTCAGTTGCGTCTGACTCTTTGCGACCCCATGGACTGCAGCACTCCAGGCTTCCCTGTCCATCACCAATTCCCAGAGCTTGCTCAAACTCATTATGTCCATCGAGTCAGTGATGCCATCCAACCATCTCATCCTCTGTCATCCCCTTCTCCTGCCTTCAATCTTTCCCCGAATATGGTGGTGACAAATGCAAACTAATGTCAGTTAACTAGGGGCTGATTAAATAAATTATCATACATCTAACCATAAAGCACTATACTATAGTCATTAAAAGGAATGAAGAATATCTGTGTGTATATATAATATATATGGCAACATGTTAATATTTCCAAGATCTTTAAAGAATCCAAGAACATTAAGTGAAAAGGTACAATACATGCAATGTAATCTCGCTGTCATTAAAAGAACATACACAAAAATAAAACCTATGCACAGAAAAGGCTACATACCAAGAGAGACTTACTGAATTTCACATTTAGTATATGTAGTGGAGTACTGTTTGAATTTTTAATAAGCTTAAGTGTTGTAATTCTTCTCATGAATTAAAAGTGTTATTTGACTAGCTCAGGTTGTATCCTAGAGGCACACGTTTCAAACTTTAATGTCTTTACCCCTCAGGGACAAACCAGAGTATGGATGAATCGCAAATGCGTTATGCTGAGTGAAATAACCACACTCAAAAGCTACATATGACATTCTGTAAAAAGCAAAACTGTAGGAATGGAGAGCAGATCAAGGGTCAGGAGTGGAAAACGGAGTTGCCTACAAAAGGACAGAAAGGGGTTGAGGGGGTGATAAAACTGCTCTGTATCTTGACTGTGGTTGTAAGTCACCAGACACTAAGCATTTGTTAAAATTCAGACTGTTTTATCACAAAGTCAATATTACTATAAGTCAACTTAAAAATTAATTTAAATAAACACACAAAAACACTTGGCGAGTAACTTTTCTTTGAGGGCCGTATGCGCATACAAACGTATGTTTTCATACCGGAAATGTTTTCCACATTTCCCTGTTCAACCTCTGGCATAGAGATGCCGCTGCGTGAAGACTGTGTTTGGCACCATCTTCCTAAGTGAGTTCCCACAAATGCAAACTTGCCGTGGCCCACATTCATTTAAAACTTGATTACTTTCTTCAGGCTCAGTACGGGTAGATCTGCGCTTTACCCGAAAAACCACTGAAGGCCTTCAGGAAAAAGGGACGGCGGGCACCGGCGCGCAGCTTCACAGGCCCTGGCCGCGGCCGAGCAGGATTTTCCAGCGCGAGCCCGGAGCCGCTGGAGCTGCTGGGTGCAACTCCGAGAACGCTGCTGCTTCAATCACGGGTCATCGACGGAATCACGTTGCCAACGGCCAAGAACCACCACCCAACTCACCAAGCTCTGACAAAACCCTGAGCGGCGCGGCGCGGCGCACAGCACAGCACCCTCTCTCTACTCCCGGAGAAGGAAACTCCCCAGTCTCAGACTCCACAGAAGCGGAGACCGTCCAACACCCGGCTTCATAAGCAAATCGCTATCCCGCGGTTCAGACATGACGCTAGGGTGGACGTGCTCCGGACGCCTCTCTCGGCTTAGAAAGCGCTTCTTAAACCCCATTTCCAAATTATTCTTCCACCCTTTTCTCCCACCCACCAAGCGCTGCGAATTAGGAGCACGCATTTGAGGCTTAAAATATACAACTCAATCTGGCTGTGTTGAACCGCGCTGCCCACGTAACAATCCCGGCTCCTTAACAAAGCCCCAAACTCCTCTCTCCAAGAATCTGCAAAATGGTCTCGCTCGGTCAGTCTCTCCTTCCCTCAGACAGGGGCACAGAGCACGACCTCAGCACAAATTGCCTGCTCCGTACTTTCAAACAATAACTGCAAAATCCCAACGGACCCTCCCCACTGCAACTCCGCCGCGCGCCAGGGAAGCTGGGGAATGGCTTCGCGCCTCCCGGGCCGGAGTGATCCCGGAGGCCGCGCCGCCCAGGAGGCCGCGCCGCGGAGGTCCAAGTCCCGGCTGCCTGAGGGGCCCCGGCCCGACGCCGCCACCTCCCAGCTCCGGGCCGGCTAGGCTCCGAGGGCGGGCCCCGACCCCGGCGGGGGCGCGGGGCGGGAAGGGGGCCGCAGCGCTCCTCACCTGGGTCCGCGGCGGCTGCTCGGGGGTCCCGGGCGGGCCCTGGGAGTTTCCTGACCGAGTGAGTCACTCGGGCGGGCCGGGAATGCGCCAGGAAACACCCGGCCTCCTCCCCTTCCTCCCGGGGCGGGGGCTCTCCCGGCTCGGCCCCTTCCTCCTGGCGCTCCTCCCTCCACGCCCCGGCCTTCGGCCAGTCGGCTAGCTCTTCGGCGCTGCGCTCACTCCCGCGACCCCGGGGGCTCCAGGCCCCTCCGGCTGTCGGAAATGCTCGCCAGGGAAGAGAACCTCGAGGGCCACCTGCCGGCCGAGGTGACCTCAGCTAGTCCTCGGGACCGCGGGCGGGAGGGAGGTGGGGGCTTCCCGGTGGGAATTGCCCAGCTTGGGCCGTAAAAAGAGCGCGGAGGGCGCACCCTGTCCCGGGCCTCCGTGAGGTACGGGCGGCAAGTGAGATGAGCCGCAGAACGAACTTAGGGGGACACCCAGGCGCCGTGGCCTGGCGCCGCACAACCAAGTAGGAGGTACTCACACCTGAGCTCCGCGGGCGGGAGCCTGCAAGCGGCCAGGTGCGGGGTGCGACTGGGACTCGCTGCCAGGACCCAGCCAACCGGGAGAAAATGATCCGGTTTGGCCTCTGAAGTGATCGCGTGTCCCCTCTAAGCCAGGGGCAAAGGCGTGCGCAGATTTGTGGGAATGGCTGAGAGCAGAAATCTGACGAACTAGCCCACAAACACAATCTTGAGAGGCCAAGTGGGGTAAGCTTGTCACAAGCATGTTTGGGAGAAATTTTTCCCTAAACTACCCCCGCTCCCCATCACCACCACCACCTCCCCAACCTGTCCTAAGGGAGATTAATAAAGATGAGCAGCAGGTATCAGGCCATTAGCCTTTGAAAACCACAAGAAGTTTCATTACCTCCTGGCTGTCTTCTAGATGATGCAAAGTTACAGCAAATGAATCCTGACTAAACCAAAATCTACCAGTTGTCTAAATATTCAGAGACCACTTTTTCTAGAAGCTCCTGGAGGTCCCTCACTCCAATATGGGTTTTGAGTGACTTTCTGGTTCCCAGCTAGTCCACACATTTTCAGCCCAGGGCTGAGTCTCAAAGTTAAATTCCCAAGGGCTGTTTTGTTTTTGTTTTATACTGTAAGTGAAGTGGTGAAATACATATTCAAGGTATAGTGTGATAATTTAAAAATACTGTTATCCCCTAGAGCAATTAAAGAAAAATAAGCAATTAAAAAATCCGAGAGGAAATTAAATGGAATGCTAAAATATAAATCCAAAGAAAGCAAAGAAGGAGCAAAAAGCACATATGTAACAAAGAGCAAGCTGTTAGACTTCAATCCAACTGTATCAGTAATTACATTAAACGTAAATGAACTAAACACTCCAAAGAAATTGTCACATTGGATAAAAACAGAGCCTAAATACATGGCTGTTTAAAAGAAACATACGTTAAATATGAGGACACAAAGAGGTTGAAATTTTAAAAGATGAAAAACCATCTACCATGCCCATGCTAAGCATAAAAAAGTCAGTGATTGTATTAATATCAAAGTAGACCTCAAGACAAGTAGTATGACCAGAAATTAAAAGAGACATTGGGTAAAGATAAATGGGTCAATTAACTCAGCAAAAAAAAATGACAATTTTTAGAGAATAAGCTGTGAAAAATTGATAGAGTCAGAAGAAGAAATAGGCATACAGATACTCACAATTAGAGATTTAACACCCCTCTCTTAGGAATTGATGTGACAGGCAGACACCAAAATAAGTACAGAAAAATTTTAAAGCAGTTGACTGATTTACCCTTAAGCCTCACAAAACAAAACACAAAATATGTTGTATTTGATGAGAGATGTTCAAAATATTTATGCTGAACCCTCAAGATATTACTGAGAAGAATTAAAATTTTCAAATATCATGCACAAAGTATATGTTAGGAAGTAAAACAAGTCTCAGTAGATGTCAGAGTGTTGATATCATACAGAAATTTCTCTGACCATTATGAAATTGAACGAAAATGCAATAAAGATGAAACTTTTAAAATATTTTTTATTTATTTATTTTATTTTTCAGCTGTGCTGGGCCTTCCTTGCAGTTCATGGGCTTCTCGTTTCAGTGGCTTCTGTTGTGGAGCATGGGCTCTAGGCACTTGGGCTTTAGTTGTGGCGCACAAGCTCAGTATTTGCAGCTTGGCCCTAGAGTAGGCTCAGTAGTTGTGAGGCATGGGCTTTATTACTCTGGGGCATGTGGAATCTTCATGGGCCAGGGATCAAACCCGTGTCCCCTGCATTGCCAGGTGGATTCTTATCCACTGTACCACCAGAGAAGTCCAAGATAACTTTTTAAATGCCCAAATATTACATAGTTAGATAATATACTTCTAAATATTCTTTTGATCAAAAAAGAAATCACAATGGAAATTGGAACATATATTGAACGAAATAATGATGAAAAGAATAAAAATTTGTGAGATGCAGCTATATGAATGTTCAGAAGGAAAGTTAATATATCAAATGCACATAGTAAGAAACAAAAAGAAAAAAAGAAAAAAGAAACAAGAAAAGTTTAAAATCAATTACCTAAACTTCTACCTCAAAAAAGTTAGAAAAACAGAAGCAAATTAAATCCAAAGAAAGTATAAGTAAAAAAATAATAAAGATAAGAACAGAAGTCAATGAACTAGAAAACAGATGAACAAATAAGAATATCCACCCCCGCCCCCCACAGGGATAAATTAGGAGTTTGGGATTAACAGGGGCCTCCCTAATAGCCCAGTTGGTAAAGAATCTGCTAGCAATGCAGGACTCCAGTTCCATTCCTGGGTTGGGAAGATCTCCTGGAGAAAGGATAGGCTACCTACTCCAGTATTCTTGGGCTTCCCTTGTGGCTCACCTGGTAAAGAATCCATCTGCAATGTGGGAGAA
This sequence comes from Cervus elaphus, assembly GCF_910594005.1. NCBI lineage: Eukaryota > Metazoa > Chordata > Mammalia > Artiodactyla > Cervidae > Cervus > Cervus elaphus. The sequence continues at coordinate 3,045,140 of NC_057847.1, forward strand.
TTCAATCCCTTCTACACTGGTAGAAGAAAACAGTTGAATCTGTAATTTAAAACCATTCCATAAAGAAAATCTCCAAGGGTGTATAGCTCCACTGGTGAATTCTATAAAACATTTAAGAAAGAAGCAACACCAATTTTACAAATCCACAGTAATAGTATAGTATTGACTTGATGCACAAATAAACCAATGGAACAGAACTGTAAGAAAAAAATCCCTGCCATAGACTGAATGTTTGTGAAACTTCTAGATGTCATTTCAGGGGACTCCCAGGGATTCCATTTCTTTATATCTCAGCACAGAAAGAATTCAGTGAGAGGCAAAGTGGTAGATAAGAAGTGATATTTTAGAATTGGAGACTTGTGAGGCTTATAAGCAGATGAGTGAGAGGGAATGCACCCAGAGAACTTAGTGGGCTACAGTTTTATTATCAGAGGAAAGTGGGGGAGGGAGACCACAATCTTCCTTATTCTTGAGTAGATGTTAAACTTCCATCATTAGCTCCTTCTCCACATTTGGCAAGAAAGTTTTCTTGTCCCTACATGGTCAAGCCAGGACTGTCATGCCACTAGGGAATATCATTTCAGGTCTCAGTACAATAATGGTGTTTCACTGAAATCTCACTTTCCCATAACTTTTTTTTACTTTTTTTTTTTTTAATGTGTGCAAAGAGCATGTCTTAAGGATCATTAACTTACTGAGCTCACAGGACAAAATGTGGGTCTCATGCCATCATTGTTTTATTGTTTTTGTCTCATGCTTCTGTTGCATGGTTTTGCTGCTTAAGAAGCCTGCTTGGTTTTGTGGTTAAGGAAACCTGCTTTCTTGAGTGATCATTAACTTACAGAGGGTCTTCCCTGGTGGCTCAGATGGTAAAGAATCTGCCTGCAGTGTGGGAGACCTGGGTTAGGTCCCGGGGTTGGGAGGATCCCCTAGAGAAGGGAATGGCTACCCACTCCAGTATTCTGTCTGGAGAATTCCATGGACAGAGGAGCCTGACAGGCTACAGTCCATGGGGTGGCAAAGAGTCGGACACAACCAAGTGACTTTCACTTTCAACTTAGCTTGCAGGGGTCTCCCATGCTTTTTTCTTTTCTTACAGTCCTCCAGTGGGATTGACTATTTCATTACTTACTCTGTCCCTGTCATTTGTGTCTGCTCAGAATTCATATGTGGAAACTTAATACACCAATGTGTTGGTATTTGGAAAGTGGATATGTAAAGAGAATAGAGCCCTCACAAATAGCATTAGTTCCTATAGAAAAGAAATCCCAGAAAGACTCTTCATCTCTCTCACTATGTGAGGTTACAGGTCTGTGAGCAGAAAGTAGGCTCTCACCAGTCACCAGATCTTCTAGCACCTTGCTTTTGGACTTCCCAGACTCCAGACTCTGTGAGAAATAAATTTCTGTAGTTTGTAAGCTACCCAGTCTATGACATTCTGCCCAAACAGATTGACAAGCCCACACCTCTATAGTCAGTTGATATTTAATAAACATACCAAAGGAATTCAGTGGACAAAGGGAAGTATTTTTAATGGTACTAACTGTATAACTATGCGGAAAAAGTTGATCTCCTTGCCCACATCACACACAAAAATTAATTTGATATGGATCATAGACCTAAACATGAAAGCTAAAGATACAAAGTTTCTAGAAGGAAGCTAGAGAGTAATTTTACAATCTTAGAATATAGGTTGGAAAAGATGTCTTAGAAGAGAAAATGTACTAACCTCTTTGGTCAGTACCTTTAAAAAAAAGTTATAAATGATTTGGTCAGAAATATTAAAACTTCTTACCAAAAGACAATGTTAAGACAGTGAAATGCTAGACTTGAAGATAGTCTTGGCACACAGACAACTGATCCCAGAATATGCAAAGAACCCCTACAAATCAACAATAAAATGCCAACCAAACAAAAATAGGACACTTCAAAGAAGAAACTACTTTGGAAGTCTCTTATCAAGTTATATGTGTATATATGTATGTGTGTGTGTGTGTGTATATATATATATATATAGCTTTCCCTTGTAGTTCAGTTGGTAAAGAATCTGCCTGCAGTACAGGAGACCCAGGTTCAGTCCCTGGGTTGGGAAGATCCCCTGGAGAAGGAAATGGCAACCCACTCCAGTATTCAAAGAAGAAACTACTTTGGAAGTCTCTTATCAAGTTATGTGCGTATATATGTGTGTGTGTGTATATATATATATGTGTGTGTGTGTGTGTATATATATGCTACATAGCATATACATATGGTACATAGCATAATCCAACTTGTATGTATTTACCCAAAAAGAAAATTTATATCTACACAATGGCTTGTACATAAGTAATCAATCATAAAAGCAAAAAACTAGAAACAACTCAGAATATAATTAGAAAAGTGGATAAACAAATTGTTCTGTATTTGTACAATGGAATATTAATATTAATGTTAATGTTAATATTAAAAGGGAAATAATTACTGTCCAAGTCTTATCACAAAGAAATTTTACCAGGTACAAAAGATAATATTGGTTGATGTGATCAAGAATGAAGAGTAGGAAGCTCCAGGTGCTCACTTCCTCACAGAAACATCAAGTAAACATCACACTGACCTCAGTAGCTTTATGAGAACTCTGTGTGTATGTGTGTTAGTCATTCAGTCGTGGCCGACACTTTGCGACCCCAGGGACTGTAGCCCACCAGGCTCCTTTGTCCGTGGGATTTGCCAGGCAAGAATGAGAACTCTAAAAACCAGTTAAAGGATCTGCAACAGCCAAATGCCCAATCAAGAAATAGCAGCACTCAAAACATTCCAGACAAAAATGTCATGGCATTTGCAATCACCCTTGCCCACCCCCAACAAAGGCATGCTACAGATAGAGGAAGTCACTTAATTCCTGATCCCTCCCTTAGAGTGAAAGGAAGTTGTGTACAGTGTTTCAACTCGTCTGGGGGTTATCCGACGGACTGGTTTCTGCATCAGAGTGCTGACTCAGAGTGCTGACAGGAACAGTGGATTAACTTGGGTAAGGGGCTGGAGGCTCATGACAGCAGTTCGGTGCCCGGGCATGGCGAATGCTGCAGGGGGATTTCTGATCTATGTGCACCGGGGGGCAAGAAACTGTGGGTAGAGAAGTACAACTGAACATCCAAGGCCCTAAGAAGAAGAAGCCCGAGGCTCTTAGGGACGTAAGATACTTGGAGAAGCAGCTGTATGTGTGCAGGAATTAAGGGTAGGGGAAGCACCCAAAAGCTCCGAGAAGACCCTAGCTCTCATACTGCGTTGATTAGGGGCTGACTCCTGCACAGTCAGGCTGCAAAGACTGGGAGAGGTTTCTGATTGTCCAGTGCTTGATTTTCAACAGACATATGACCCATTCAAAGAAGCAAAATAAAACTTCGGAAAATGAATCGAAAGAAAGCCTTAGAATTTACTTGACAAACACTTTGAAACAATTTTCTTAATGATTCAGCTTAATGACTTAAGTTGTAACACATACAGAAAACTAAGGAAATCAGGAAGTCAATATAGGAACAAAATGAAAATATCTGTGCGAGAGAAATTATGGAGATCCAGTTTCTGGTCCAGCATATCTGGAGCATGAAAATTGTCACTGTGTTCTAACAAGCTAAATGGACCGAAAATCAACAAATCTTCTTAGATCCATTAGAGAAGTGAGGTCACAGGGCATATTGCTGACCCATAAATCAGAGAGACAAACCAGTAGACTCAGAGACTCAAAACAGAGCAAAACAGAAACCCACGAACAGAAACTTCTGTGGGAGCTAGTATCAGGATAGGAAAACTAAACTGAAACTGATGAGTTGCTGGAGGCTCAGTGTGGAAAAGTTTGAGTTAAAAACTCCAGAGGGGACCATTCTTACATGGGTGTGCTCGTACTTTTTCAAGTTTTATCTCCAGGAGCCTTAACAGTTACTTATAGTAAGAATTAGAGAAAAAAAAATCCTCTTGTGGTTTCAGCAGAGGGAGGGGGAAAGGAACCATTTTGAAATAAACCAGAGCATTCTGTTCTTAACAAAGCCTGCTCTAAAGAGAACTATCTCAACAACACCTCAACAGCTATCTCAACAATTCTAACTTACTGGAGTTTTTTCAGAGCATAAGCCACCTGGATGAAGGGAAATGATGCCAGCCCCTCTAGACATCCTCTCCCATCTAAAGGAGGGGTAAAGCTGAGAAACACTTGTAAAGTTCACAGCTCAGGGGAACGGTCTCCCCGAAAGATTGAAGACTAGTATTTCATGGTCTGTGGATTGTTACCCCTCCATCTACACCTTACCACCACATCAGTAAATGCCTAATTACCACAGATTGTTTTATCTAGTACATTGTTTTTGTCTTTCAACAAAAATCACAAGGTATACTATGAGAAATAAAATATTGCCTGCCGTATCAGTAAACAAAGGATGTCACAGTCATCAACAATTGCTATCCTCCAACAGTGAGCTGGGGAGCCCTGAGGGAACTCAGGAATCGAAGCATACCTGCCATCCAACAGCCATTGGACTGCACTCACTCCAGACGATGAGCCCTGAGGAAACCGGATACTGGCCCCAGACAGCTGAGGTGCATATCAAAGGAATGACTTCAGTGAGCTCAGACCTTGTATCTTCTCATGCATAGAAAAGCCCTAAAGTCCTTAACTTGAGATATCTAGTTTTCTTTTATTAACAATAATCTTTTGTTCTTACTACCTACCCTTTGTTGCAAAACTCCTGTATATCCTAGCTCACCTCTGTTCTCCTTGGAGCAGTTTTCTCAGGGTTACTTGAAATGCTGCCTGTCACAGTTGAAGTCCTCAGTATGACTGCTGAATAAAGCATAATTCTCATCTTTTAGGTGCATATATATATATATATATATGCACACACACACGCACAACTAAAAGGTAAAAAAAAACCAAAAAGACAAAACAGTTTGAAGAGATCAAGCAAGCATCAGAACAAGACTCAGATATGGAAAGAATGTTGGAATTATCTGGTCAGGAGCTTTTGAAAAGCTATGATTAATATGTTAAGGACTTATTGTTAAAGTACTCTATTTCCTTATTTGATCAATTATCATTTAACCATGTATCTGAGGGCTTATTAATGGGATTTGTATTATATTCCAGTGGTCTGTTAGTCTTTCTTTATGCCAGTACCACAGTGTTATGATTTACTATATGTCATAATTATTGCACCTTTGTAACAAGTTTTTAAAAAATTTTTTAACTTTTATTTATTTAATTATTTTTGCACTGGGTCTGCATTGCTTTGCACGGGCTTTCTCTAGTTACAGTGAGTAGGAGCTACTCTTCATTGCAGTGCTTCTCTTGTTGAGGAGCACAAGCTCTAGGGTCAAGAGCTTCAGTAGTTGTGGCACATGGGCTTAGTTGCTCTGAGGCATGTGGAATTTTCCCAGACCAGGCATTTAACCCGTGTCCCATGCACTGGTAGGCAGATTCTTATCCACTGTACCACCAGGGAAGTTCTGCAACAAGTTTTTGAAATCAACTGTATCTGAAAGAAATATACAGAACGCTCCAGTCAACAACAGCATAACACACATTTTTCTCAAGTGTACAGGAAACTTTCTCGAGGATAAACTACTTTCATCACTTCTGTTTAACATACTGCTATTCGGAGCAGTTAGGCAGGAAAAAAAGTATCCAAAATGAAAAAGAGGTAAAATCATCTGTTTGTAGATGACATGATCTTACTTGTAGAAAATCTAAGATCTCATTAAAAAAGAAAAAAAAAACTGTTACAAGTAATAAACCAAGTCAGGAAAGTGGTAGGATATAAAATCAACACATTGAAAAGTCAGTTGCATTTACATACACTAATAATGAACAATCCAGTAAGGAAATTAAGAAAACAAGACCATGTACAATAGCATCAAAAAGAATAAAATACTTAGGAATAAACTAAACAAACAAGAAGACAAAAAGTTTGTATATTTAGAACCACAAAATTTGCCAAAAGAAATTAAAGACAAATATATGAAAAGATCTCTCACTTTCATGGATTGAAAGGCAATTTTTTTTCAGTTTTACTGAGATATAATTGACATGTGTGTGTGCTCAGTCGTGTCTGACTCTCTGCGACCCCATGGCTCCTCTGTCCAAGGGATTTTTCAGGCAAGAGCACTGGAATGGGTTGCCATTTCCTCCTCCAGGGCTTCTTCCTGACCCAGGAAGTAAGCCTGTGTCTCCTGTGTCTCCTGCATTGGCAGGCAGATTCTTTACCACTGCCCCACCTGGAAAGCCCATAACTGACATTCAGCTTCGTATATGTTTAAAGTGTAACTCATAATGGCTTAACATAAATGTACTGCAAAACGATACCACAATAGATTTAGTTAATATCCATCTCCTCAAACAGTTGCAAGAAAGAAAAAAGAACAAAAAGGTCCTTCTGATGGAATTTTTAGGATTTACTCTTGCAGCAACTTTCAATTATACCATATAGCTGTGTTAACTGTTGTACGTTACATCCCCAGTACTTATGCATCTTAAGTACCTTTTGATCACTTTCATCCAACTACTCTACCTCCAAGTTCCTGCCTCTAGTATCCACAAATCTGATCTTTTTCTGTTTGTTGCTGGTATTTTTTGTTTCTTTTTGATTTCACATACAATAGAGATCATAAAATATTTGTCTTTTTCATTCTGATTTATTTCACTTAGCATAATGACCTCAAGTTTTACAAACCCATGTTGTTGCGAAGAGCAGGACTTCTTTCTTTTTTTGTTGTTGAACAGTATTCCATTATATATATATTACATATAATGTAATATATATATATAATTTCCTTTATCCATTCATTTTTTGATGTACACTTAGGCAGTTTCCATGTCTTGGCTATTATAGATGCCTCTTTGACATAGTAATTTGATTTCTTTGAATATATAGCCATAAGTGGAATTACTGAGTAGCGTAGTAGTTGTATTTTTAATTTTTTGACAAACCTCCATACCCTTTTCCATATTGACTGTACGAATTTACATTTCCATCAACAGTGCACCAGGGTTTCCTTTTCTCTGAGTCCTTCCCAACAATTGTTATCTCTTTTCTTTTTGTTGCTAGTCATTTTGACAGGCATGAGGTGAGATCTAATTGTGGTTTTGATTTACATTTCCCTAATGGTTAGTGATGCTGAGTACCGTTGCAAGTACCCATTGGCCATTTGAATATCACCTTTGGAAAAAGGCCCAGAAGCCTTAATATTCTTTTTTTGGCCAAGCCAAGTGGCCTGCAGGATCTTAGTTTCCCAACCAGGGATTAAGCCTGTGCCCCCTCAGGTGGAAGCCCAGGGTCTTAACCATGGGACTGTCAGGGAAGTCCCAAGACAGTATTTTTAGGATGTCAATACTACCCCCAAATGATCTGCATATTCAGTGTAATTCCTATCAAAATCTCAACAGTGTTTTTTTCAGAAATACAAAACTCCATCCTAAAGTTAATATGAAATTTCAAGAGACCCCCAAATAGCCAAAACAATCCTGGAAAAGCAGAACAAAGCTGGATGATCCAAACCTCCTGGTTCAAAACTTATTACAAAGGTTATAGTAATCACATCAGTGTGTTACTTGCATCCAGACAGACATACAGACCAAAGGAATAGAGTAGAGAACCTATAAATAAACCCTCACATATATGGTCAAGTGATTCTTAACAAGATTTCAAGACCACTATGGGAAAAGAAGAGCCTTTTCAACAAATGATGTTGGAAAAACTGGATATCCACATTCAAAAGGGTGAAGTTGTACTCTCACCTTAATCTATACACAAAAATTTACTCAAAATAGATCAAAGACCTAAATGTAAGAGGGAGGTAATACTATAAAACTTCTGGAAGAAAACATGAGAGGACTTCATGACACTGGATTTGACAGTGATTTCTTGAACATGACACCAAAAACAAGGACAACAAAAAAGAAAGAATAGATAAATTGAACTAACATCAAATTTTTAAACTTTTTTGCCTCATATGACATAATCAGCATAGTGAAAAGGCAACCCTCAGACTGGGAGAAAATATTTCTAAATCATATATCTAATAAGGTTTTAATATCCAAAATATATAAAGAACTTGCACAGCTCAACAACAAACAGCCCAGTTAAAGAATGGTCAAAGGATTTGATTAGATATTTCTCCAAAGAAAATAACAAATGGTTAATAAACATATGAAAATATTTTCTCAACGTCACTAATCATTAGGGAAATGCAAATCAAAACTACAGTGAGGTACTACCTCACATCCACTAGGATGGCTATTAATTAAAATTAATTTTGAAAAACAGAAAATAACAAGTTTTGCTGAGGATGTACAGTGCACCTTGTGCACTATAGGTGGAAATGTAAATGATGCACATAATGTGGAAAACAGTACAGTGACTCCTCAAAAAATGAAAAATAGAAACATAATGTCTAGCAATTCCACTTCTGGGTACATACCAAAAAGAATTGAAAACGGGGTCTCAGAGAAATATTTGTACACCTATGTTCATAATAGCATTGTTCACCATAGCCAAATGATGAAAGTAACCCAAGTGTCCATTGACAAGTGGATGGATAAACAAAATATGACATATCTACACAATGGAATACTATTCAACCTTAAAAAAGAATGAAATTCTGACATGGGCTACAACATGGCTGAACCTTGAGAATACCATGCTAAGTGAAACAAGCCAGTCACAAAGACAAATAGTATATAATTCCACTTCTTTGTAGCATCTAGAGTAGTCAGATCCATAGAGAGAATGTTGAGGGTTGTTGCCAGGGGCTGTGAGGAGGGGGAACTGGGGAGTTATTATTTAATGGATACAGAGTTTTAGTTTTGCAAATGAAAAGAGTTCTGTAGATGGACTATGATGATGACTGCACAACGATAGCAATGTGTCACTGAATTGTAGACTTAAAAATAATTTTAAAATTTTATGTTGTCTTTCACTACAATTTTGAAAAATCATACAAAATTCTCAACAAAATACTAACCAGTATAATCCAACAAAATATAGAAAGAATTATACACCATGACCAAATGGGGTTTATTCCAGGAGTGCACAGTTTATTTAGACATCCAAAAATCAATTACAGTGCAAATCATCATATCAATGGAATAAATAACAAAAATCACAATCACTTCAATAAGCACAGAAAAGCATTTGACCAAACACAACAACCCTCTTTCATGATAAAAACATTTAACAAACTGTGAATAGAAGTGAACTTCTTTGACTTAATAAAAGACATCTGTAAGAAACCCACACACTTAATGGAGAAAGACTGATGCTTTCCCTCTAATGTCACTTCTACTCAGTGTTGTATTGAAGTTCTCACCAGGGCAATTAGGGGGAAAAGGTATCCATACTGGAAAGGAAGAAGTGAAAACCACATTTATTTGCAAATGACATAACCTTGTGTATAGAAAAGTCTAAGGAATCCATTGAAAAACTATTAAAACTAGTAAATAGATTTATCAAGGTTACAGGACACAAGACTGACATAAAAAATTAATTGCATTTGTATACACTTACAATAAACATTCTGGAAAGGAAATGAGAGAAACAATTCCATTCACAATAGCATCAAAAACAACAAAATACTTAGGAATACATACTACCAAGAATGTTAAATATGTGTTCATTGAAAACCATAAAACATTGATGAAATAAATTAAAAATGTTCTTCAATAAATTCTATCAAGGAACCTGCTCCAGGATAATGGGCAACATGATAAGACAAGTTCAGCCCATGAACATGGACCTGTTTCTACACTGTATTTGTTCAGACGTGAGTTCCTTGATCAGAAGCAATGCTATATCAGTTTAGTTCAGTTCAGTTCAGTCGCTCAGTCGTGTCCGACTCTTTGCGACCCCATGAACCGCAGCACGCCAGGCCTCCCTGTCCATCACCAACTCCCAGAGTTTACCCAAACTCATGTCCATTGAGTCGATGATGTCATCCACCATCTCATCCTCTGTTGTCCCCTTCTCCTCCCGCCTTCAATCTTTCCCAGCATCAGGGTCTTTTCCAATGAATCAGTTCTTCACATCGGGTGATCAAAGTATTGGAGTTTCAGCTTCAACATCAGTCCTTCCAATGAACACTCAGGACTGATTTCCTTTAGGATGGACTGGTTGGATCTCCTTGCAGTCCAAGGGACTCTCAAGAGTCTTCTCCAACACCACAGTTCAAAAGCATCAATTCTTCAGCGCTCAGCTTTCTTTATAGTCCAACTCTCACATCCATACATGACTATTGGAAAAACCGTAGTGTTGACTAGATGGACCTTTGTTGGCAAAGTTATGTCTCTGCTTTTTAATATGCTGTCTAGGTTCAATACTATATGGAATACCATAATTGTGGATACGTCCACAGATGGTAGTTTTGGCATTGTGTGTAGGGGAGGCAAATCCATACCCAGGGTAAGTGTCTATGTCAGTAAGAACAAAACACTGCCTCTTCCATGATGGAAGGGATCTAATGTAAACGTGGGCAGTGGTGCTACATTGGGTGTTCAGTGTTGGTTTTTTTCTGCAAGCAAATGGGCACTAGCCAGGTTGGCCTTGTTGAGTGTAAGTCCATATTACTGAGGCTATGCACAACCTCAGTCCCTCCACCATGGCCACTTTATTCAAGAGCCCATTGGGTAATGACAAGGTGACTGAGGAAAGAGGTTGATTGGTATTCACAGAACAGATCATACTACCCATACAAGTACTAACCCATCCTCTTCTGCTGAGGACACCATTAGTCAGCATTCTCATTCTTAGCCCATAAAGAAATGGCTACCACATTCTTCTTTCTCCAACCTCCTTGTCACCAAGTTTCCAGTTATGTTCCTTCCTTGTCCCTGACCATCTAGCCAAACCATTGGCTGCAGTCATGAGTTGATATATAATTGCACCTATGACTATTTCTCCTTCCAGGAAAAATTATGACCACCTGGGCTAGGAGGATTTCCCTTCACCACTATCCTGCTGGAATGTCCCAGAAAGGGCTGCACCTGCAACTGTCCAGTTTTCAGTGGGCCTGCATACTGTGTAAGACCATTTGTGAGCCAGGCCCTGCGTTCTCTTCCTCTGAGGAGCCCACTCAAAAGTGGAATGGTCCTAGAGAGAGAAGTAGTTCAGCAAATGTGGGGGCCATAGTCATTCAGACCACTTCCATATGCAGTTTAATTGGGCCTTCAAGGCCTGCTTGAACTTATCTCATGTATTCCACCTTGATGTCTTTGTGGTTCATGATGTGCTTCAGACTGCAGTTCACGATGTGCAGCTCAGGTCACATGGTATAACTTGGTGGCCCATGGTTAAGTGTTCAGTCCCTATTTAGGCCCAGTAGCAAACCAAAAGTTGGTTCTCAAAAGGGTAGTAGTTATGATGTAGGAGATAGATGGGCTCCAGGTTAGACAGTTACAACTAGCCTCCTGTTTGCATTTCCTGAGACAAGAGATAGGTGGGCTCCAGTGGAGACATCCACAATCAGCCTCCTGTTTTCCCTCTGAAATGGAAGTAAAAACAGAAACAGGGTAAATAGCCAGTGTTTGTCTCTTGTAAACACCTTAAGGTCACAGAGAAGCAAAACCCCGTTTGAGTGAAGGATTAAGGAATCTCCCTCCCCTCCTCTTCTGGGACAAGGGAAACACCACACATGCATAGAAAGGCTGCATGTGGGTCAAAAGTCAAGGGATGATGCCAGGCCATAATGAATCTTACTCTTCCCAGAAGCCTTCACTTTGAGATCCATCTTGGCTGAGGGGTGCATGCGCACCCCAGTGGAGGGTCCCAGGGTAGGTCAGGTGTGGAAAAAGAAACCAGATAATTGGCCTGAAGGAAGATAAAGACCAGGAAGAACTGACCTATATAAATGACAACTGCCTCTTTACTGTGCTCCTCCTCACTGGGGGGACGCCCACATCCTTTCTTTTCCAGTGTGCATCTCTGCCTTGCTTCTATCTTAACAAACCGTTTCTCTGTATTCTCTCTCCCACTTGTTGTTATGCTATGTATCTAATAATAAACTTAGTACCTGCATTTACATTTTCTGCCTCTATGATAAATGTATTTTTCACTGGGGGCAGAGATCCAGGGAAACTTAGCTTCTAGCCTCTAGCCCTTGCTGGTCTGGTGGCTAGGATTCCTGCTTTCCATCCAGGTTACCCAGGTTCAATTCCTGGGCAGGGAATTAGATCTCACTTCACGCCGCCACTCACTGCTGCCTCACCAAGACCAGTTATTCACAGAGGATAGCAGGACTTTGCTCCAAAATCCTCAGGACTTGTGCTGTGATTCATCTGTTGGTGCCTGCCAAAGTTCCAAACAGCATCCCTCACCAACACTGGCACTTCAAGCATCACTGGCCCAAGTGGCAGAGCAGGTTTCATGTGGAATTTATTTTATACCTTCTGATGCATCCTAGCCATATGTCTGGAGTAGTTGCTACTTCCTGCTCATAATGTTCAATCAGCATAACATCATGAAGGTATTAGACTACATGTGTGAAATTTCATGGAAAGGAGAGGCCACCAACGTCCCTGAACCTGCTTCTCTTGCATGCCCTGCATTGGCAGGCAGATTCTTTTCCACTAGCACCACCTGGGAAGCCGTGACCATGCCATCTTGACTAGATTGCCTTTTCCCTACATGAACCAAATATTTATTTCTTCCCTCTCATTTTCATCATCTAACATAAAATGTGTTATTAATAGTAAAGTTTATCTCAATATAAAGTATATCTCAGTATTTTGGTAAAGAATCTGCCCACAATGTGGGAGAGCCGAGTTCAATCCTTGGGTTGGGAAGATCCCCTGGAGAAGAGCTTGGCAACCCACTCCAGTATTCTTGCCTGGAGACTCCCGTGAACAGAGGAGCCTGGAAGGCTACAGTCCATAGGGTCGCACAGAGTTGGACACGACTGAAGCGACTTACCAGGTACATACAGCATGGTCAGGCTCCCTCACCTCACGGCCACTCCCTCTCACCCCACACTTAGTAAGCACATGGTTACCTAAAGCTGTGATCACTTGCAGTACTGTGCATGTGCACCGTGAGGTGCTGGCTTGGTCCTGGGCTACTCTGTGTGGTATACCTATATCAACTCCACCTGAAAAAGGCCTCTGGGGCTACATTATGGCATGCTGGCTGTGTTATGGCTATGTCTGCTGGGTCAACCATGAGAGGAAGGAATACACTGTGTCTGCTGCTATGGCTACTGGGCCATCCAGGAGAGAATAAATGCGTCTGCACTTCTGATCGCACCTTGAGTTTTCCAGCTTCTTAGCTCGCACCTTGGCTATCAGGGGTTCAGTGAACATTCATACAGTGATCTATAGCAAGATAATTGGTGTATTCAGCAGGATACCCACAGGATAAGAGCCTGAGGCTCCACAGAAGAAGAGGAGGTAGGATACCCGCAGGATAAGAGCCTGAGGCTCCTGGATGGAGGAAGCCAGTGGCCACCATATAGAATACAGCGCCATGTGGCTGCAGTCCTATTGGCGTGGGCTCTGGTGGAAGACTGGGAGGTGGGGGCGGTGGATGGGCCACCAGAGAACACTGAGAGGGCCTTACAGGCGGTGGGCTCCCATCTGCTGAACAAGGAGGCACGTACTGCCGCTGGCGCCATGGGCTGGATTTTCCCGACTGCCCTGAAGGCAAATGTGGATAGTGCCCTACGTGATGCCAAGCCAGTGTGCCATGTGCAGAGACACTTGGAAGAAGCAGAGCAATATATACTGGCATTAGAGCAAGAACCTCATGGCTTTGAATTTGAATTTGATAACAGGGTGGTAAGTGACAGTGATGACGAACGTTATGAAACTAAGGATAAAGATGATGAATGTTATGAGACTGTGGGTCCCCACTTGTCAGCGACACCTGTTGTGCAGCAGAAGTGAGGCATGAGCAGCCTATGGCCCGGGGCGGGACATCCTCAAGGGGCCCCCAGTGTGACTGAGTTCACGACATATCGACCATATACTCAGGCAGAGTTGGTTGACTTGGGTAAGAAGTTTTGGCAAAAGCAAGGGGAAACCTTAGCAGCTTGGCTTTTGTGACTCTGAGACTCAGGGGTGGGCCCGGCACCTGGAGGGGGGGTTGCAGGTTCTTTCTGAGAGAAGTGGAAGGACGACACGTGAGACATCATTTTGAAAATGTGAAGACCCCAAAGGGGGCCTGAACTGGCAGGGGTCCCATCCAGGTTACACAGATGCAATCGTGGGCTGATGCATGCAGAGGTATACCGTAAAGGCTGTGTCTGATGATGTAGAACAGTGTATAAAGTCTGTGTCCTTACTGTGCTACTACCCTCTGATTCTCTTGTGGATTTAGAACAGTGTTTGGAACCATGTGGGTGGACCGCATTTGGAACCATGTGGGTGGACTGTGAGTCATGTGGGTGGACTGTATTTGGAATCATGTGGGCAGACTGTGAATCATGTGGACTCTGAATGCCACAAAAATCCGCTCCTTGAAGGGGTGGGCCTGGAGCCCATGAGGGGTTTTTCAGTTCTTTAATAAAAACCCTGCAGGGGTGGACTTGCCCCTGTGGAGGTTGTCTTACAATTTCACAAAGACAGATGGTGGACTGGACTTGGTCATGGAAGATAAAGGCACTCCGCATGCGGTGGCTCTTCTAGCCCCGTGAGGGCAAGGACTGCAACATGAGTTTCAGGTGATACCTGGCATTGGGTTTTGCCATGTATTGGGGATGTAACTGTTTGCTATAACATCTGCTGTTGTCGCAAGATGTAAGTTCAAGGGTCAGTGTTACTCACCAAGGGAATATCACAGAAGATGAACATGAACTGTGCATAGATTGTGAGGTGAGACCCTGAAGGGGTGGAGTGTGGGGAGAGAGCAAATTAGTCACGATGGCGTGGTCAAGCTCTCTCACCCCATGCTCTCTTGCTCTTGCCCCATGCTTCGTGAATATGTGGTTATGTAACAGCTGAGATCACTTACAGTACTGCGCATACTTGCCTCGAGGTACTGGCTACTTTGTGCAGTCGCCTGAATCAGCTCCACTTGAAAGAAGTCCTTGTGGCTACGTATGGCTGTGTTCTGGTGTGTTGGCTGTGTTCTGGCTGTGTCCGCTGGGTGAACCAAGAGAGGAGAGAATACGGTGCGTCTGCTGTGCCCGCCAGGAAGGAGTAACGCGTCTGCAGTTCCTATGGCTCTTTGAGTTTTCTTCCAACTTAGCTTGCACCTTTCCTACTGTGGGTTCAGTGAACAGTTCACAGTGAGCTACAGTAAGACAGCTACAAAAATATTCCCCTCAAAATAAGAAGAGGTAGAGCACTGGGCCAAGAAGGCAAGAGGGAAAGGAGCTAGAAGGACAAGAGCTAGTTCTAAGGGTCTTCTGAAACCCCTGCCCTTTTCCTCAAAACTGAATTTTACATATCCTCCCTGACCTAGTCAGCTGTTAGATGGCCATTCAAGTTGGTCCAGGACCTCAGGTGACTATTAAAAGAAATTCTATTGTTTTAAAAATCAGAATTTAAAATGACGTGAATAAAGAATATCTTCTTGCTGGTCACACTTTGCTTTGGGACCTCGGCTTTGGGACCTTTTGGGATTTAAGTCTAATTACACCACCCTTATGGTAGAAAGTGAAGAGGAACTAAAAAGCCTCTTGATGAAAGAGGAGAGTGAAAAAGTTGGCTTAAAGCTCAACACTCGGAAAACTAAAATCATAGCATCTGGTCCCATCACTTCATGGGAAATAGATGGGGAAACAGTGGAAACAGTGACCGACTTTATTTTTTTGGGCTCCAAAATTACTGCAGATGGTGATTGCAGCCATGAAATTAAAAGATGCTTACTCCTTGGAAGGAAAGTTATGACCCACCTAAGCAGCATATTAAAAAGCAGAGACATTACTTTGCCAACAAAGGTCCATCTAGTCAACGCTATGGTTTTTCCAGTAGTCATGTGTGGATGTGAGAGTTGGACTATTAAGAAAGCCGAAGAATTGATGCTTTTGAACTGTGGTGTTGGAGAAGACTCTTGAGAGTCCCTTGGACTGCAAGGAGATCCAACCAGTCTATCCTAAAGGAAATCAGTCCTGGGTGTTCATTGGAAGGACTGATGTTGAAGCTGAAACTCCAATACTTTGGCCACCTCATGCGAAGAGTTGACTCATTAGAAAAGACCCTGATGCTGGGAGGGATTGGGGGCAGGAGGAGAAGGGGGCGACAGAGGATGAGATGGCTGGATGGCATCACCGACTCAATGGGCATGAGTTTGAGTAAACTCTGGGAGTTGGTGATGGACAGGGAGGCCTGGTGTGCTGTGGTTCTTGGGGTTGCAAAGAGTCGGACACGACTGAGCGACTGAACTGAACTGAACTGAACTGATAGGTCTAAAAGGAAAGAGGGCTGGTAGGGTAAAAACTGAGGAAGGTAGTTAGTGTCTCTCAAGGCAACTGCTCAGGGGAGGCTATTTCAGGTTTTTCAAGTGAGAAAGGACTAATCTCAGGCAGGGATGGAATGACTGCTTTTGCTGGCAGAGAAGACAGTGAAATTTAGGGATTTGATGTCCCCAGCATCCTTAGAATCTTCGTGTATTTCCCATTCCAACTTTCAGGATCTCATTTCTTCCTAATTAATGCTCTGACTTCAAGAAAATTAACAGTGTAAAGGCGGGAATTCAATTTGTATTGTAATTTAGCTACTCACAGGGTAAGACCAGGGGTTTGGATTTCAGAAAACTTGACCCTGCATATACAGGAGAGAAGCTTTCTTTAGAGGCAGCTACAGAAGCTTTCAGGACATTTATGCAGAGCTCAAACTGGGGGTTTAAGGCCTTTGGCTCAGTCTTGGCTTCACACTCTCCAGACAGTTAGGACCACTCAGCTTCATGACACAATTGTTTTTTTGCCATGCAGGGCAGCTTGCAGAATCTCAGTTCCCCAACTGGGGGCTAAATCTGGGCCAGGGCAGTAAAAGCCTGGAATCCTAACCAATAGGTCACCGGGGAACTTCCTACACTCCTTTTAAAAATGTCTTTCTTTATTGTGGCCTTCCATGCTGCGTGGAGGCTTTCCCCAGCTGTGGTGAGCGAGACCTCCAGCCCTGCGGTGCACCGCGCCCTCGCTGTGGAGGCTTCTCGTGGTGCCCAGCACAGGCTGCATGCTGCAGGGTCAGGAGCTGTGGTGCATGAGCTTTGTTGCCCCACAGCACGTGGAATCTTCCTGGGTTAGGGACCAAACCTGTGTCCCCTGCATTGGCAGAAGGATTCTTAACCACTGGGCCACCAGAGAAGTCCTTTATACTCTTTATTTTGACTAAAATGTCATAAGGTGCCAAATGCTTGGCCACCTAGAATCTCACTTTCTATCACTATTTGATTATAGATATCCAACAGTGAAATTTGGGTAACTCTTCTGCCACATCATCCTAAGGACTTCCAGTGTTCTCATTACCATTGGAAATAGGGTCACTAGTGCCTTAATATCCAACCAGAGAACTGCCCAGACTCAATGCAGAAAATTTACTTTTACGTTTGTTTCCCTGGAACAATTTCTAGTACCAAAATGAATTCTATCAGAAAGATAGCAACACTAGTGGATACACATGTGTGTGTAACACTTATACATTATTAAGAGATTGGTTACAAGAAATTTGCCACATATTGTGACGGCTGAAGCTAAGCAAGCCCCAAATGCATAGAACAGGCCATCAGGAAGGCAAGTTAGTGGACTGGGCTGGGATTCACAGGCACAGAGACATCAATGATGTCTACATGCTATCAGAAAAGGATGATCACAGCAGGATGGAACCCCATGGACACAAGCTGAATTTGTTGTCCACAGGTAATCAGGAAGGAAAAATCCAGTTAACGGAGAATTAGTGTAGACTGTTAAGAATCTGGCTCAGGGAATGCCTACACCTTCTTTTATACGGCTTCCACTGATTGTCAGACCCACCAGAATGATTTCCTTTATCAATAAAATCAACCATTAAGGAATTTATTATGTCTGCAAAATTACTTTGATAGCTGTACGCATTAGTATTTGACTGAATAGTGGGAGGTGTGTGTATATTAGAAAATGTCTGCTATTCTTACTTCCATTCTCATAATTTAGCCAAACAAGTTAACACATCAAAAACTTATCACATTACCTTTGTCAAAGTGTTTATTTATTCCACTCCACATGCATCATTTCAGTCAAGTCTGACTCTTTTCAACTATGGACTGTTGCCTGCCAGGCTCTTCTGTCTGTGGGATTCTCCACGCAAAAATACTAAAGTGGGTTGCCATTTTCCCCCCAGGGGACCCTCCCGACCCAGAGATCAAACTTGCATTGCCTGCGTCCAGTGCTGTCCAGCAGGTTCTTTACCACTAGCGCCACCTGGGAGTCCCTTATCCCAATTTACGTAACTGGAATAATCTCCCGTTTCTCATCTGCCTCTTCCTTTCATCAATTCTGCATTAATCTTCCTACAAAACTGCATTTCTATGACTGTGGTTATAGGTCAAACATTAAGATATACAGGCTACAAACAATCTAGCTGAAATACAAATATGCATATAAAACATTAATATGACAAAATTAAGAATTATCCATTAATATGTCAGTTTTCTAAAATTTGGGTATTTTTGTTTTTTTTAAACTTTAAACTTTTAATTTTGTATTGGAGTATAGCCAATTAGCAATGTTGTGAGAGTTTCAGGTGAGCAGCCAAAGGACTCAGCCATACATATACATGTATCCATTCTCCCCCAAAAGCCCCTCCCATCCAGGCTGGCACGTAACACTGAGTTCCGTGAGCTGTTCTATAGGTCTTTGTTGGTTATCCATTTTGAATACAGCAGTGTGTATATGGCCCTCCCAAACTCCCTAACTATCCCTTTGTTTTCTAAATCTGTGAATATCTTTCTGTTTTGTAAGTAAGATCATTTGTATCATTTCTTTTAGATTCCACATATAAGGGATGTCATATGATATTTCTTCTTTACTATCTGACTTACTTCACTCAGTATGACAATCTCCAGGTCCATCCATGTTACTGTAAATGCCATTATTTTATTCTTTTTAGTGGCTGAGTAATATTCCATTGTATATATGTACCAAATCTTCTTTATCCATTCCTCTGTCAATAGACATTTACGTTGCTTCCATGTCCTGGCTATTGTAAACAGTGCTGCAATGAACACTGGGATGCATATATCCTTTCAGATCATGTTTCTCTCTGGATATATGCCTATTAGTGGGATTTCAGGGTCATATAAGGAACTTCCATACTGTTCTCCATGTGTGAGGGGCTTCCCTTCTCTCTACACCCTCTTTAGCATTTGTTGTTCATGGATTTTTTGATGATAGCCATTTTTATCAGCATATTAAAAAGCAGAGACATTACTTTGCCAACAAAGGTCCATCTTATCAAAGCTATGGTTTTCCCAGTAGTCATATATGGATGTGAGAGTTGGACCATAAAGAAAGCTGAACGCTGAAGAATTGATGCTTTTGAACTGTGGTATTGGAGAAGACTTTTGAGACTCCCTTGGATGGCAGGGAGATCCAACCAGTCAATCCTAAAGGAAATTAGTCCTAAATATTCATTGGAAGGACTGCTGCTGAAGCTGAAGCTCCAATACTTTGGCCACCTGATGCAAAGAACTGACTCATTGGAAAAGACCCTGATGCTGGGAAAGATTGAAGGCGGTAGGAGAAGGGGATGACAGAGGATGAGATGGTTGGATGGCATCACCAACTGGATGGACATGAGTTTGAGCCAGCTCTGGGAGTTGGGGATGCACAGGGAAGCCTGGCATGTTGCAGTCCATGGGGTCACAAAGAGTCGGACATGACTGAGCAACTGAACTGAACTGATTTTGTTCAGTGTAAGGTGATATCTCATTGTAGTTTTGATTTGCATTTCTCTACTAACTAGTGAGAGACTGAACTATGGAAGTCCTATAATCAAATCCCACTGATCTTCAAAGTCAGATTCCCTGGGGATTCACAGTCCCTTATTTTGAATTCTAGGGGTATATAGTTCAGTTAAGTTCAGTCAATCCTGTACGACTCTTTGCAACTCCATGGACTGCAGCACACCAGGCCTCCCTCCCCATCACCAACCCCTGGAGTCCACTCAAGCTCATTTCCATTGAATTAGTGATGCCATCCAACCATCTCATCCTCTGTCACCCCCTTCTCCTCCCGCCTTCAATCTTTCCCAGCATCAGGGTCTTTTCCAATGAGTCAGTCCTTTGCATCAGGTGATCAAAGTATTGGAGTTTCAGCTTCAACATCAGTCCTTCCAATGAACACTCAGGACTGATTTCCTTTAGGATGGACTGGTTGGATTTCCTTGCAGTCCAAGGGACTCTAAAGAGTTTTCTCCAACACCACAGTTCAAAAGCATTAATTCTTCGGCTTTCTTAATAGTCCAACTCTCACATCCACACATGACTACTGGAAAAACCATAGCCTTGACTAGATGGATCTTTGTTGGCAAAGTAATGTCTCTGCTTTTTAATATACTGCTTAGGTGGGTCATAACTTTCCTTCCAAGGAGTAAGCGTCTTTTAATTTCATGGCTGCAATCACCATCTGCAGTGATTTGGGGGCCCCCCAAAATAAAGTCTGTCACTGTTTCCACTGTTTCCCCATTGTTTGCCATGAAGTGATGAGAACAGATGCCATGATCTTAGTTTTCTGAACGTTGAGCTTTAAGCCAACTTTTTCACTCTCCTCTTTCACTTTCATCAAGAGGCTCTTTAGTTCTTCTTCGCTTTCTGCCATAAGGGTGGTGTCATCTACATATCTGAGATTATTGATACATCTCCCAGCAATCTTGATTCCAGCTTGTGCTTCATCCAGTCCAGCGTTTCTCATGATGTACTCTGTATATAAGTTAAAAAAGCAGGGTGACAATATATAGCCTTGACATACTCCTTTTCCTGTTTGGAACCAGTCTGTTGTTCCATGTTCTGTTCTAACTGTTGCTTCCTGACCTGCATACAGGTTTTTCAAGAGGGAGGTCAGGTGGTCTGGTATTCCCATCTCTTGAAGAATGTTCCACAGTTTCTTGTGAGCCACACAGTCAAAGGCTTTGGCATAGTCAATAAAGCAGAAGTAGATGTTTTTCTGGAACCCTCTTGCTTTTTTGATGACCCAGCAAATGTTGGCAATTTGATCTCTGGTTCCTCTGCTTTTTCTAAAACCAGCTTGAACATCTGGAAGTTCACAGTTCATGTATTGTTGAAGCCTGGCTTGGAGAATTTTGAGCATTACTTTACTAGCGTGTGAGATGAGTGCCGTTGTGCAGTAGTTTGAGCATTCTCTGGCATTGCCTTTCTTTGGGATTGGAATGAAAACTGACCTTTTCCAGTCCTGTGGCCACTGCTGAGTTTTCCAAAATTTGCCGACATATTGAGTGCAGCACTTTCATAGCATCATCTTTTAGGATTTGAAATAGCTCAACTGGAATTCCATCACCTCCACTGGCTTTGTTTGTAGTGATGCTTCCTAAGGCCCACTTGACTTCACATTCCAGGATGTCTGGCTCTAGGTGAGTGATAATACCATTGTGATTATCTGGGTTGTGACATTCGTTTTTGTATAGTTCTTCTGTGTATTCTTGCCACCTTTTCTTAACATCTTCTGCTTCTATTAGGTCCATACCGTTTCTGTCCTTTACTGTGCCCATCTTTGCAGGAAATGTTCCCTTGGTATCTCTAATTTTCTTGAAGAGATCTCGAGTCTTTCCCATTCTGTTGTTTTCCTCTATTTCTTTGCACTGAGCACTGAGGAAGGCTTTCCTGTCTCTCCTTGTTATTCTTCGGAACTCTGCATTCAAATGGTATATCTTTTCTTTTCTCCTTTGCCTTCTACTTCTTTTCTTTTCATAGCTGTTTGTAAGGCCTCCTCAGACAACCATTTTGCCTTTTTGGATTTCTTTTTCTTGGGGATATTCTTGATCCCTGTCTCCTGCACAATGTCTCAAACCACCATCCACATTTCATCAGGCACTCTGTCTACCAGATCTAGTCCTTTAAATCTATTTCTGACTTCCACTGTATAGTCATAAGGGATTGGATTTAGGTCATACCCGAATGGTCTAGTGGTTTTCCCTACTTTCTTCAATTTAAGTCTGAATTTGGCAATAAGGAGTTCATGGTCTGAGCCACAGTCAGCTCCCAGTCTTGTTTTTGCTGACTCTCTAGAGCTTCTCCTTCTTTGGCTGCGAAGAATATAATCAATCTGATTTTGGTGTTGACCATCTGGTGATGTCCATGTGTAGAGTCTTCTCTTGTGTTGTTGGAAGAGGGTATTTGCTATGATCATTGCATTCTGGTGGTAAAACTCTGTCAGCCTTTGCCCTGCTTCATTCTGTACTCCAAGGTCAAATTTGCCTGTTACTCCAGGTGTTTCTTCGGGGAAGGCAATGGCACCCCACTTCAGCACTCTTGCCTGGAAAATATCATGGACAGAGGAGTCTGGTAGGCTGCAGCCCATGGGGTCACTAAGAGTCGGACATGACTAAGTGACTTCACTTTCACTTTTCATTTTCATGCATTGGAGAAGGAAATGGCAACCCACTCCAGTGTTCTTGCCTGGAGAATCCCAGGGACGGGGGAGCCTGGCAGGCTGCCGTCTATGGTGTCTCACAGAGTCGGACACGACTGAAGTGACTTAGCAGCAGCAGCCAGGTGTTTCTTGACTTCCTACTTTTGCATTCCAGTCCCCTATAATGAAAAAGACATATTTTTTTGGATATTAGTTCTAGAAGGTCTTGTAGGTCTTCACAGAACCGTTCAACTTCGACTTCTTCAGCATTACTGGTCAGGGCATAGACTTGGATTACCTTGATACTGAATGGTTTGCCTTGGAAACGAACAGAGATCATTTTGTCGTTCTTGAGATTGCATCCAACTACTGCATTTCGGACTCTTTTGTTGACTGTGAGGGCTAGTCCATTTCTTCTAAGAGATTCTTGCCCACAGGAGTAGATATAATGGTCATCTGAGTTCAATTAACCCATTCCAGTCCATTTTATTTCACTGATTCCTAAAATGTAGACATTTACTCTTGCCATCTTCTATTTGACCACTTCCAATTTGCCTTGATTCATGGACCTAACATTCCAGGTTCCTACGCAATATTGCTCTTTACAGCATCAAACCTTGCTTCCATCACCAGTCACTTCCACAATTGAGTGTTGTTTTTGCTTTGGCTCCATACCTTCATTCTTTCTGGGGTTATTTCTCCACTGATCTCCAGTAGCTTATTGGGCACCTACCTACCTGGGGGGTTAATCTTTCAGTATCCTATCATTTTCCCTTTTCATACTGTTCATGGGGTTCTCCAGGCAAGAATACTGAAGTGTTTTGCCATTCCATTCTCCAGTGGACCACATTCTGTCAGACCTCTCCACCATGACCCGTCCATCTTGGACAGACCTTGGATGGAGCCATGCCATGTAGGGGTATATACTTAGCAGTGGAATTACTGGGTAACGTGGTATTCTATGAAATTTTTGAGGAACTACTGTTTTTAACAGTGGCCAAGCCACTTTGCTTCTTTTTTCTGGCCACACTGTGAAGCATGTGGGATCTCAGTTTCCCAACCAGGAATCAAAGCCAGGCCCTGTGCAGTGGAAGTTTGGAGTCCTAATTACTGAGCTGCCAGGGAAGTCCCTCTCTCTGATTTTGATTTGCGTTTCCATAATGGCTGTTGATGTTATCATTTCAGATACCATTTCTATATCTTTTTTTGAGAAATGTCTATTTCTCATTCCCAGTCCTGTGCCCATTTTTAAATTGAGTTGCCAGATCCCATATTGAACTCGAGTTGGAAGAGGTGAGTCCGGTCTCGAAATAGAGGTGAAACCACCGCCCAGTCACCCCCAGCCCGACTCCGGCCGTCGCAGCCGCTGCCGGGGGGAGGAGGGTCATGATCCCAAGGAACCAGAGCAGTTGAGAAAGCTGTTTATTGGTGGTCTGAGCTTTGAAACTACAGATGATAGCTTAAGAGAACATTTTGAGAAATGGGGCACACTTACAGATTGTGTGGTGATGAGAGACCCCCAAACAAAACGTTCCAGGGGCTTTGGTTTTGTGACTTACTCTTGTGTTGAAGAAGCGGATGCAGCAATGTGTGCTAGACCACACAAGGTTGATGGGCGTGTAGTGGAACCAAAGAGAGCTGTTTCTAGAGAGGATTCTGTAAAGCCTGGCACCCATCTAACAGTGAAGAAAATTTTTGTTGGTGGTATTAAAGAAGATACAGAAGAATATAACTTGAGAGACTACTTTGAAAAGTACGGCAAGATTGAAACCATAGAAATTATGGAAGACAGGCAGAGTGGAAAAAAGAGAGGATTTGCTTTTGTAACTTTTGATGATCATGATACAGTTGATAAAATTGTTGTTCAGAAATACCGCACTATTAATGGTCATAATTGTGAAGTGAAAAAGGCCCTTTCTGAACAAGAGATGCAATCTGCTGGATCACAAAGAGGTCGTGGAGGTGGACCTGGCAACTTTACGGGTTGTGGAGGAAACTTTGGAGATGGTGGAGGTAACTTTGGCCGTGGTGGAAACTTTGGTGGAAGAGGGGGCTATGGTGGTGGAGGTGGTGGCAGCCGAGGGAGTTATGGAGGAGGTGACGGTGAATACAATGGATTTGGAGGTGATGGTGGCAACTACGGAGGTGGTCCTGGTTATAGTAGTAGAGGAGGTTACAGTGGTGGTGGACCAGGATATGGAAACCAAGGTGGTGGATATGGTGGCGGTGGTGGAGGATATGATGGTTACGATGGTTACAATGAAGGAGGAAATTTTGGAGGTGGTAACTATGGTGGTGGTGGAAACTATAATGATTTTGGAAATTATAGTGGACAACAGCAATCAAATTATGGACCCATGAAAGGGGGTAGTTTTGGTGGAAGAAGCTCGGTCAGTCCCTATAGTGGTGGTTATGGATCTGGTGGTGAAAGTGGTGGATATGGTAGCAGAAGATTCTAAAAACTCAGAAGAAAAGGGCTACAGTTCTTAGCAGGAGAGAAAGAGAGGAGTTGTCAGGAAAGCTGCAGGTTACTTTGAGACAGCCGTCCCAAATGCGTTAGAGGAACTGTAAAAATCTGCCACAGAAAGAACGATGATCCATAGTCAGAAAAGTTACTGCAGCTTAAACAGGAAACCCTTCTTGTTCAGGACTGTATAGCCACAGTTTGCAAAAAGTGCAGCTATTGATTAATGCAATGTAGTGTCAATTAGATGTACATTCCTGAGGTCTTTTATCTGTTGTAGCTTTGTCTTTTTCTTTTTCTTTCATTACATCAGGTATATTGCCCTGTAAATTGTGGTAGTGGTACCAGGAATAAAAAATTAAGGAATTTTTACCTTAAAATTGAGTTGCCTTTTTGTTGTTGAATTCTTTATATATTCTGGATACTAGAAACTTAGGATATGTATGACTTGTAAATTCTTTCCAATTCTGTAGGTTGTATTTCATTTTCTTGATGATTTTCTTAACTAGTTACTTTTCTAAAAATTTATTTTTGACTGTGCTGTGTCTTTGTTGCTGCAGGTAGACTTTTTCTCTCCAGAGCGGGCTACTCTTCATTGCAGTGCAGGGGCTTCTCTTACTGAGAAGCATGGAGGCATGAGGACTTCAGTAGTTGCAGCCCTTGGCCTCAGTATTTATGGGGCATGTGCCTCACTGCCCCTTGACATGTGGAGTCTTCCCAGACAAGAGATTGAACCTGTGTACCCTGCATTGGCAGGTGGATTCTCAACCACTGGACCTCCAGGGAAATCCATTATCTTGATAATGTTTTATCACACATAAAACTTTAAATTTCTGATTAAGTTCAGTTTGTCTATTTTTGCTTTTTTGCTTGTTCTTTTGGTATCATATTACTTGTACAATGGTGTCTATTGCCAAATCTAAATGTATGAAAATTTACTCCTATGTTTTCTTATGAGTTTATGGTTTTAGTTCTCTAATAGTCATTGATTTATTTGGAGTTAATTTTTGTATATGATGTGAGGCAAGGGTCCAACTGAATTCTTTTGCATGTAGAAATCCAGTTGCTGCAGCACCACTTGTTGACCATTTCTTTTCCCACTGAATATTTGTAGCATCTCTCTTGAAAATCAGTTGGCCATAGATTCATAGGTTTATTTATGTATTCTCAATTCCATTACATTGATCTATGTGTCTATCCTTATTCTAGTAACATGTTGTTTTGATTGCTGTAGCTGTGTAATAAGTTTTGAAATCAGAAAGTGAGTCCTGTAGCTTTATTCTTCTTTCCCCAAGATTGTTTTGGCTATTTAGGCCCTCTTGAAATTCCATAGAAATTTCAGGATTAACTTTTCTGTTTCTTCAAAAAGGCTATTGGAATTTTGATAGGGATAACACTGAATGTGTAGATTGCTTTGAGGAACATTGCCATATTAATATTGTCTTCCAATTCATGAATACAAGTTTTTTTAAATCTTTATTTTGATCTTCTTTAATTTTCTTCAGCAGTGTTTTATGGTTTTCAGTGTATGAGTTTTTAACTCTTTGGTAAAATTTATTCCTATGTATTAATATATTATCCTTTTACTTATATTTCAAATGAAATCATTTTCTTAATTTATTTCTTTGCGCATTGCTGATGTGTAGAAATACAACTCATTTTTGTATGTTGAGCTGGTAACTTTACTCAATTTATTAGCTCTACTCATTTTTTGGTGGATTCTTTGGGATTTTCTATATACAAGCTCAGCTGTTAATGGAGTTTTCTTTCTTTCCAATTTGGATGTTTTATTTTTTTACTAGATGTTCTGGATAGAACTTTCAGTACAATGTGAATATAAATGGTGAAAGTGGATGTTCTTGTCTTCTTCCTGATGATAGAAGGAAAAGCTTTCAGCCTTTAATGACCTAGTATGAGGTTGGGTACAAATTTTATAAATGACCTGATTACATTGAGGAAGTTTCTTTCTATTCTTAATTTATTGAGTGATTTATTAATCATGAAAGAGTGTTGGATTTTGTCACATACTTTTGCTATATCAACAATATGATAGTATTGTTTTTATTCTTCATTCTATTAAAGTGATATATTCCACTGATTTTCTTATTTTTCCTTTTTCCATTTTTTGGCTGTGCCACCTGGCTTGCAGGACCTGACCAAGGATCAAACCTGGGTCCCAGCAGTGAGAGTGCTGAGTCCTAAGCACTGGACTGCAAGGGGGTTCTGTCCATTGATTTTCTTCTGTCAAACCACTCTTGCATTCCTGGAATAAATCCCACTTTGTTTTGGTATATAATACTTTTAATATACTGTCAGATTTTGTTTGTTGGTATTTTGTTGAGGGTTTCTGCATCTATATTCATAAGGGATATTGGACTTTTAATGTTATGGTAACACATAGAATGGAAGAA
Organism: Cervus elaphus; assembly: GCF_910594005.1. Lineage (NCBI taxonomy): Eukaryota > Metazoa > Chordata > Mammalia > Artiodactyla > Cervidae > Cervus > Cervus elaphus. The sequence goes on from NC_057847.1 coordinate 3,072,530, forward strand.
AATATTTCCCAATTATAGATCTGATAAGGGGTTAATATCCAGAATATACATAAAACTCCAAAAATTCAGCAGTAGCAACAAAACAATCCAATTCAAAATGGGTCTGCCCAATTCACAAATGGGCAAAGGACTTGAATAAACACTCCTCCGAAGAAGATACAGGAATGTCCATTAAAGACATGAAAAGATGCTCAACATCACTAATCATTAGGGAAGTGCAAATAAAAAGCAGCATATCCATTAAGATGGCTACTATAAAAAATAGAAAATAAATGCTGATGAGGATGTGGAGAACTTGGAACACTCGTAGACTGTTGTTGGAAATATAAAATATGGAATGATAAAGCTACTATGGAAAACAGTATGGTAGTTACTCAAAAATTTAGAAATAGAATTACTGTATGATCCAGCAGTTCCACTTCTAGATATCTATATCTATATCTATATACCTGCTTTATATATATAGCATGGTCTTGAAGAGATATTTGTTCAGCTGCAGTTCATAGCAGCTGATCATAACAGCTAAATGAGCCCAAGAGTCTATGAAGGGATGACTAGATAACAAAATGAGGAATATTAATATAATGGAATATTATTCAGCATTAACAGGAAGGAAATTCTTCAGTATGTGTACAACATGGATGAATTTTAGTCAGAATCAAAAAGACAGAAATTATAATGGAGGTTACCATGGACTGAGGGGAGTGAGCTGAATGGAGAGCTGTTGTTTAATGAGTATAGTTTCAGTTTTATTAAAACAAAAAGTGTTATGGAGGTGGATGGTGGTGATGGTTGCATGACACTGTGAAAGCACTTAAACAAGAAACCATCCTGATCTTGTAGGGAAAACTTTCAGTCTTTCACCATTGAGCATGATATTTGCTGTGGGGTTTTTTTTTTTTTTTTCATATATAGCTTTTGTTAAGTTTAGTTTCCTTCTTTTCCTAGTTTGTTGAGTATTTTTAATCAGGAAAGTGTGTTGGATTTTGTCAAATCTGTTTTCTGCATAGAGAAGATTGTATGTTTTCCCGTTTATTCTGTTCATGTCATATATTTTACTGATAGATTTTTGTATATTGAATCAAACTTGCATTCCAAGACTAAATCTTATTTAGTCATAGTATGTAATCCTTTTAATATGCTACTGAATTTGGTTTCTAGTATTTCATTATGGGTTTTTGAATCCATGTTTCTAAGGGATATTTATTTGTAGTTTTCTTGTATTATCTTTATTTGATTTTGGTATCAGGGTAAAGCTAGCCTCATGGAATGAGTTAGGAAGTGTTCCCTCAATTTTGGGGAAAGGTTTGAGAAGGATTGGTATTACTTCTTTAGATATTGGTAGAATTCACAATTGAAACCATCCAGTTCATGGCTGTTTTGTTGGGAGTGTTTTGATAGCTATTTGAGTTTCCTTAATAGTTACAAATCTATTCAGATTTTCTAATCTCCCCATAATTTAATCTTTGAAAGGTTATATGTTTCTAGGAATTAGTGTATTTCATCTAGCTTATCCAATTTGTTGGCATACAATTGTTTACATTAAGTTGGTGCAAAAGTAATTCTGGTATTGCATTATGGAAATTGTCATTTGATATTGGAATACTGGAATCCAATTGGAATATTGGAATTTAAGAAAATAAATGTGGTTATGTTAAACATCATTTTAATGTGCATTTCTTGCTTTATGGTTTTTACTAATGAATTATTGTGTGCTTTATCACTCAGTCATGTCTGACTCTTTGTGACCCCATGGACTGTAGCCTGCCAGGGTCCTCTGTCCATGGGATTCTCCAGGCAAGAGTACTGGAGTGGGTAGCCATTTCCTTCTCCAGGAGATCTTCCTGACCCAGGGATTGAACTAGGGTTTCCTGCATTGCAGGTGGATTATTTACTATCTGAGCCATGAGGGAATATAAAATTAATTATTACTTGCTGTTTATTTTATATGTATTTTAGATTATGGATATGATGTTAGACAAAAAGCAAATTCTATTGACTTTCTTATTCGAGTTCAAAATGGGTCATAAAGCAGTGGAGACAAATTGCAGCATCAACAATACATTTGGCCCAGGAACTGCTAATGAATGTGCAGTGCAGTGGTGGTTCAAGATTTCTGCAAAGGAGACTAGAGCTTTGAAGATGAGGAGCACTGTGATTGGCTATTAGAAGTTGACAACGACCAACTGAAAGGATCACTGAAGCTGATACTTGTTTACAACTACATGAGAAGTTGCCCAAGAACTCAACGTCTCCCATTCTATGGTAGTTTGGCATTTGAAGCAAATTGGGAAGGTGAAAAAACTTTAGTGGGTGCCTCATGAGCTGACCACAAATCAAAATAATCATCATTTTGAAGTGTCATCTTCTTTTATTCTGTGCAACAATAATGAACCATTTCTTGATTGGATTATGACGTGCAACTAAAAGTGGATGTTATATGACAACCAGCAATGACCAGCTCAGTGGTTGGACTGAGAAGAAGGTCCAAAGCACTTCCCAAAGCCAAACTAGCACCAGAAAAAGCATCTCATTGTTTGTTGGTCTGCTGATAGTCTGATCCACTACAGCTTTCTGAATACTGGCGAATCCATTACATCTGAGAAGTATGCTCAGCAAATTGATGAGATGCATCGAAAACTGCAATGGTCAACCAGCATCAGTCAACAGAATGGGCCCAATTCTTCTCTGAGACAATGCCCGACTGCATGTCATAAAACTAGTGCTTCAAAAGTTGAACGAACTGAGTTACAAAGTTTTGCCTCATCTCTCATTTTCACCTGATCTCTTGTCAAAGGACTACCACTTTTTCAAGCATCTTGACAACTTTTTACAGAGAAAATGCTTTTACAACAGCTGGAGGCAGAAAATGCTTTCATTGAATCCCAAAGCATGAATTTTTATGCTACAGGAATATACAAACTTATATCTCATTTGCAAAAATATGTTGATTATAATGGTTCCTATTTTGATTCATAAAGATATGTTTGATGCTAGTTATAATGATTTAAAATTCAGGGTCTGAAACTGTAATTACATTTGCACCAGCCTAATAGTACTTTTTTTGGCTGTGCCGGGTCTTTATTGCTGCAGGGGCCACTCTCTAGCGGTGGTGTTTGGCTTCTCATTGTGATATCTGCTCTTGTTGTGGAGCATGGGCTGCAGGGCAAGAGGGCTTCAGTAACTGCTGCTCCTGGGCTCTAGAGCACAGGCTCAATAGTCACGGCACACAGTCTTAGTTGCTCCATGGCATGTGGGATCTTCCTCGATCAGGGATGGAACTCTTGTCTCCTGCACTGGCAGGCAGACTCTTCAACACTGAGCCAGGGAAGCCCTTTTTATAGTACTCTTAAAATCTTTTATGTTTCTGTAGATTTGGTAGTAATGTATCCATTTTCATTTCTTTTTTTAAATAAAAAAATTTATACAATAATTTTTAATTGTGCCCTATGGCATGTGGGATCTTAGTTCCCTGCCCAGGGATTGAACCCACACCTCCTGCAGTGCAAGCATGGAATCTTAACCACTGGACCACCACTTGCATTTCTAAATTGAATAATTTGGTTCTCCTATCTTTTCCCCTTAGTTCACCTAGCAAAGTTATCCATTTTGTTGACGTTTTCAAAGAACCAATTTTTCATTGATTTTCTCTACTGTTTTTCTATTTGTTTTCTTTGCTCTACTCTTTATTATTTATTTTCTTCTTCTGTCTTTGAGTTTGGTTTGTTCTTCTTTTCCCAGTTTTTTGAGTTTAAAGTTAGAATGTTGAACTTTCCTGGTGGTCCAGGGGTGATGAATCCATTTGCCAATTCAGGGACATAGGTTAGGTCCCTCGTCCAGGACGATCCCACATAATGAGGGGTAACTTAAGTCCATGCACCACAACTACTGAAGTCCGTGCTCTCAAACCTGTGAGCTGCAACTGCTGAGTCCACATTCTGCAACTACCAAAGCCTGCATGCCTAGAACTCGTGCTCTGCAACAAGAGAAGCCACCACAATGAGAAGCCCATGCAGCACAACTAGAGAGTAGCCCCTGCCCGCTGCAACTAGAAAAAGCCTAAGTGCAGCAACAAAGACCCAGTGCAGCTAAAAAATAAATAAATAAATAAATTTAAGATGTTGATTCGAGATTTTTCTTATCTTTTAAAATATATTAAAAAATTTTTATTTAATTGAAAGCTAATTACTTTGCAATATTGTGGTGGTTTTTGCCATACATCGACATGAATCAGCCATGTGTTCCCCCGTCCCAACCCCCTTCCCACCTCCCTCCCCATCCCTTCCCTCTGGGTTGTCCCAGTGCACCAGCTTTGAGTGCTCTATTTCATGCATCGAACTTGGACTGGTCATCTATTTCACATATGGTAATATACATGTTTCAATGCTATTCTCTCAGATCATCCCACCCTCGCCTTCTCCCACAGAGTCCAAAGTCTGTTCCGTACATCTGTGTCTTTTTTGCTGTCTTGCATATAGGATCATCATTACCATCTTTCTAAATTCCTTATATATGCGTTAGTATACTGTTTTGGTGTTTTTCTTTCTGACTTACTTCACTCTGTATAATAGGCTCCAGTTTCATCCACCTCATTAGAACTGATTCAAATGAATTCTTTTTAATGGCTGAGTAATATTCCATGGTGTATATGTACCACAGGTTCCTTATCCATTCGTCTGCTGATGGGCATCTAGGTTGCTTCCATGTCCTGGCTATTATAAACAGTGCTGCGATGAACATTGGGGTGCACGTGTCTCTTTCAGATTTGGTTTCCTCAGTGTGTATGCCCAGAAGTGGTATTGCTGGGTCATATGGCAGTTCTATTTCCAGTTTTTTAAGGAATCTCCACACTGTTCTCCATAGTGGCTGTACTAGTTTCCATTCCCACCAACATAAGAGGATTCCCTTTTCTCCACACCCTCTCCAGCATTTATTGCTTGTAGACTTTTGAAGAGCAGCCATTCTGACTGGGATGAGATGGTATCTCATGTGGTTTTGATTTGCATTTCTCTAATACTGAGTGATGTTGAGCATCTTTTCATGTGTTTATTAGCCCTCCATATGTCTTCTTTGGAGAAATGTCTGTTTAGTTCTTTGGCCCGTTTTTTCATTGGATCCTTTATTTTTCTGGTATTGAGCACCATGAGCTGCTTGTATATTTGGGAGATTAATTCTTTGTCAGTTGTTTTGTTTGCTATTGTTTTCTCCCATTCTGAAGGCTTTCTCTTCACCTTGCTTATAGTTTCCTTTGTTATGCAAAAGCTTTTAAGTTTAATTAGGTCTCATTTCTTTATTTTTGCTTTTATTTCCATTACTCTGGGAGGTGGCAAACACCATAGCAAAACCTTTCCTCTTAGCATCATTTTCTCTGCGTCTACAAGTTTTGCTATGGTGTTTTTTTTCTTTCTTTCTTTTTTAATTAATTAATTTATTTATTTTTTCAGTGGGTTTTGTCATACATTGACATGAATCAGCAATAGATTTACACGTATTCCCCATCCCGATCCCCCCTCCCACCTCCCTCTCCACCCGATTCCTCTGGGTCTTCCCAGTGCACCAGGCCGGAGCACTTGTCTCATGCATCCCACCTGGGCTGGTGACCTGTTTCACCATAGATAGTATACATGCTGTTCTTTCGAAACATCCCACCCTCACCTTCTCCCACAGAGTTCAAAAGTCCGTTCTGTACTTCTGTGTCTCTTTTTCTGTTTTGCATATAGGGTTGTCGTTACCATCTTTCTAAATTCCATATATATGTGTTAGTATGCTGTAATGTTCTTTATCTTTCTGGCTTACTTCACTCTGTATAATGGGCTCCAGTTTCATCCATCTCATTAGAACTGGTTCAAATGAATTCTTTTTAATGGCTGAGTAATATTCCATGGTGTATATGTACCACAGCTTCCTTATCCATTCATCTGCTGATGGGCATCTAGGTTGCTTCCATGTCCTGGCTATTATAAACAGTGCTGCGATGAACATTGGGGTGCACGTGTCTCTTTCAGATCCGGTTTTCTCAGTGTGTATGCCCAGAAGTGGGATTGCTGGGTCATATGGCATTTCTATTCCCAGTTTTTTAAGGAATCTCCACACTGTTCTCCATAGCGGCTGTACTAGTTTGCATTCCCACCAACAGTGTAAGAGGGTTCCCTTTTCTCCACACCCTCTCCAGCATTTATTGCTTGTAGACTTTTGGATAGCAGCCATCCTGACTGGCGTGTAATGGTACCTCATTGTGGTTTTGATTTGCATTTCTCTGATAATGAGTGATGTTGAGCATCTTTTCACGTGTTTGTTAGCCATCTGTATGTCTTCTTTGGAGAAATGTCTGTTTAGTTCTTTGGCCCATTTTTTGATTGGGTCATTTATTTTTCTGGAATTGAGCTTCAGGAGTTGCTTCTATATTTTTGAGATTAATCCTTTGTCTGTTTCTTCATTTGCTATTATTTTCTCCCAATCTGAGGGCTGTCTTTTCACCTTCCTTATAGTTTCCTTTGTTGTGCAAAAGCTTTTAAGTTTCATTAGGTCCCATTTGTTTAGTTTTGCTTTTATTTCCAATATTTTGGGAGGTGGGTCATTTTTATTTTCATTTATCTCTAAGTATTTTAGAAGTTCCCATTTGATTTCTTCTTTGATCCATTGGTTATTTAAAAGTCTTTCTGTTTTTTATTTTGTTATTGATATCTAGCTTCATTCTGAGTGGAGAACATACTTTGTGGGACATCTATCTTTTTAAAATGTATTCAGACTAATTTGGGGCTTAACAGATGGTCTGTTCTGGAAAATGTTCCATGTATACTTGAGAAGAATGTGTACACTATTGTGGGCTAGAGTGAACACTCTATTATATATCTGTTAGATCTAGTTAGATTAATGTGTTATGTTCTCTACTTCCTTACATATGTTCTGTCTGGCTGTTTCACCCATTATTGAAAGTGGGGTATTGAAGTCTCTAGTTCTTATTGTACAACTATTTCACCCTATCTAGTGTCTTTTCATTTCTCCTTGAAACATTACTTTGAGCATTTCTTGTTCTCACTGCTTTCAAGAGTCCCTGTTTGTCTTTCTCTTTCAAATTAATTATGATGTGTCTTGGTGTGGGTCTCTTGAGTTCATCTTACCCAGTGTTCAATGAGCTTCCTGGATGCTTATATTAATGTCTGTTATCAAATTTAGGAAGCTTTCAGGCATTATTTCTTCAAATATTCTCTCTGCCTTTTCTCTTGCTTCTCACCTGGGAGTGCATAATATGTATGTTGGTCCTCTGGATGTTTCTAGGCTTTGTTCACTTTTCTTTAATTTTTAAAAAATTTCCTCAGACTGGATAGTTTTCATTGTTTGACCTTTAAGTTCACTGATTAGCTTTTCTTCCTGCTCAATTCTGCCTTTGAAACTCCCTAGTGAATTTCTCATTTCGGTTAGAATACTTTTTAGTTCCAGAATTTCTTCTTAGGTTTTGATCTCTTTATTGCTTTTTCCATTTTGTTCACATATATGTATTTATTTATTTATTTTTCACACATCACTTTCTTGAATTTCTCCATAGCCTTTAAGTCTTTAATTATCTTCAAAACAGTTGTTTTAAATAATTTGTCTAAAAGGAGGCAAGAATATACAATGGAGAAAAGACAATCTCTTTAATAAGTGGTGTTGGGAAAACTGGTCAACTACTTGTAAAAGAATGAAACCAGAACACTTTCTAATGCCATACACAAAAATAAACTCAAAATGGATTAAAGATCTAAATGTAAGATCAGAAACTATAAAACTCAGAGGAAAACATAGGCAAAATACTCTCTGACATAAATCCTCTATGACCCACCTCCCAGAGGAATGGAAATAAAAGCAAAAATAAACAAATGGGACCTAATTAAACTTAAAAGCTTTTGCACAACGAAGGAAACTGTAAGTAAAGTGAAAAGACAGCCTTCAGAATGGGAGAAAATAATAGCAAATGAAGCAACTGACAAAGAATTAACTTCAAAAATATACAAGCAACTCCTGCAGCTCAATTCCAGAAAAATAAACGACCCAATCAAAAAATGGGCCAAAGAACTAAACAGACATTTCTCCAAAGAAGACATACAGATGGCGAACAAACACATGAAAAGATGCCCAACATCACTCACTGTCAAAGAAATACAAATCAAAACCACAATGAGGTACCATCTCATGCCGATCAGAATGACTGCCATCAAAAAGTCTACAAACAATTAATGCTGGAGAGGGTGTGGAGAAAAGGGAACCCTCTTAAGCTGTTGGTGGGAATGCAAACTAGTACAGCCACTGTGGAGAACAGTGTGGAGATCCCTTAAAAAAACTGGGAATAGAAATGCCATATGACCCAGCAATCCCACTGCTGGGCATACACACCGAGGAAACCAGAACTGAAAGAGATACGTATACCCCAATGTTCATCACAGCACTGTTTACAATAGCCAGAACATGGAAGCAACCTAGGTGTTCATCGGGATACGAATGGATAAGAAAGCTGTGGTACATATACATTATGGAATATTCAGGTCAGTTCAGTTCAGTCACTCAGTCGTGTTTGACACTTTGTGACCCCATGAATCGCAGCACACCAGGCCTCCCTGTCCATCACAAACTCCCGGGGTTTACTCAAATTTATGCCCATCAAGTCGGTGATGCCATCCAGCCATCTCATCCTCTGTCATCCCCTTCTCCTGCCCCCAATCCCTCCCAGCATCAGGGTCTTTTCCAATGAGTCAACTCTTCGCATGAGGTGGCCAAAGTATTGGAGTTTCAGCTTCAGCATCAGTCCTTCCAATGGAATATTACTCAGCCATTAAAAAGAATACATTTGAATCAGTTCTAACGAGGTGGATGAAACTGGAGCCTATTATAGAGTGAAGTAAGTCAGAAAGAAAAACACCAAAACAGTATACTAATGCATATATATGGAATTTAGAAAGATGGTAATTAATATGCAAGACAGCAAAAGAGACACAGATGTATAGAACAGTCTTTTGAACTCTGTGGGAGAAGGTGAGGGTGGGATGATTTGAGAGAATAGCATTGAAACATGTATATTATCTTATGTGAAACAGATCGCCAGACCAGGTTCAATGCATGAGACAGGGTGCTCAAGGCTGGTGCACTGGGATGACCCTGAGGGATGGGATGGGGAGGGAGGTGGGAGGGGGTTCAGGATGGGGAACACATAGCTGATTCATGTCAATGTATGGCAAAAACCACTACAATATTGTAATTAGCCTCCAATTAAAATAAAATTAAAAAAATAAAGTATTTGTCTACTATATCTGCCATTACATCTCTTTCAAGGACAGTCTCTGTTGATTTATTCTCTGTTTGCTGCTGCTAAGTCGCTTCAGTCGCGTCCAACTCTGTGCAACCCCATAGACGGCAGCCCACCAGGCTCCACCACCCCTGGGCTTCTCCAGGCAAGAACACTGGAGTGGGTTGCCATTTCCTTCTCCAATGCATGAAAGTAAAAAGTGAAAGTGAAGTCGCTCAGTCCTGTCCGACTCTTCACGACCCCATGGACTGCAGCCTACCAGGCTCCTCCATCCATGGGATTTTCCAGGCAGGAGTACTGGAGTGGGTTGCCATTGCCTTCTGCATTCTTTGTTTGAGTGGGCCATATTTTCCAGTTTCTTTATATGCTTATGATTTTTACTGAAACCTGGACATTTGAATCTAGAATCAGATTCTCCTGTTTCCTTGGGTTTGCTGCTTTTTGTTATTATGTTTCTTACCTCCTTGGTTTCTCTAACCTGTTTCTGTGCCAGATGTCAGCTTGACATGTAAACTTAGTCTTTTCAGGTCTTTTCTGAACCTACACCTTGGGCATGCAAGGTCATTTTCCTCCATTTATGCAGTTGATTTTCAGTGTCTGGCTCCTAAAGAGGAAAAAGTGAAAAATGAAGGGGGAAGGGCACTAGTTTTTTAAATACTATGAAAGTCATTTCAGCCAGAATGGGAAGGGCTTGCAACAATGAAATCTTTGAGCTTTTGCTTATTTGGGAATGTCTTTTTCCTTACTTTTCAAGGATAATTTTGCCAGATATTAAAATTTTGGTGGATTTTTTTTTCTTTCAACATTGAAAAAATGCCATCACATTACCTTCTGCTCTCCACTGTTTATAGTGAGAAATCAACTGTATATATATATAAATATAAAACACTTCATTATAGGCTATTACTCACATCTTCTCCTGCAAGAACACCAAAATCTTAACTAGCTGCTGAACAACCATCAACAGGAGAAGGTTTGATCCCACAAAAAAAAAACATACCCTGTGTCCAAGGGCAAAGGAGAAGCCCCAACAAGAAAGTAGGAAGGGGGCAACTGTGTTTAGAATCAAACCTCATACCTGCCGGAGACGGTCAGAAGGTGTAAACAAAACCTTGTGCACCCCAGGACCCAGGGAAAGGCGCCGTGACTTGCATAAGACAGTGAGCCAGAATTGCCTTTGAGTGTTTGAGTGTCTCCTGCAGAGGAACGGATCACCAGCGGCCTGCCACAGGGACAGGGGCTCTGGCTGCAGCAGACCTGGGAGGCACAGCATGTGGCGTAAGTCCACGAGGAGGAGGTCGCCATTAGTCCCACCGCAGAGATGCCGAGCAGATGACCCACATACTGGAAAACAATCATACCAAAGGAGTTCTTGCACTGCTGTGACAGTTCTAGGGCCGACAACAGACTCTCCAACCTGGGGACCTGGCAAAGGGACTGAGAACATCCAGAGAATTTGACTTTGAAGGCCAATGGGATTTGATTACAGAGCTTCCTTAGGACTGGTAAAACAGACTCTTGCAGGGCACAACCAAATCTTGTGCACACCAGGACCCAGGAGAAAGGGGCAGTGACCCCACAAGAGACAAAGCCAGACTTCCTGTGAGTGTCATGGAGTCTCCAATGGAAGCGTGGGTTGACAGTGGTCTGCTGCCAGGCCAGGGGAACTGACTACAACAGTCCTGAGAGCCACAGTGTCATGACATAACTCTTTTTCAAGGAGGTCACCATTACCACCATTACCCCTGCCTGATGCCAAACTACAGGGAGGGAACAGTCCCAGCCAACAGTAGGAAATTGGATTAAAGATTTACTGAGCATGGCCTCACCCACTAGGGAGATGCAGTTTTCTCCACAGCCAGTCCCTTCCATCAGGAAGCTTCCACAAGCCTCTTCTCCTCACTTGTACAGGGCAGACAGAATAAAAACCACCATTACAGAAAACTAACCAAGCTGATCACATGGATCACAGCCTTGTCTAAGTCAATGAAACTACGAGCCATGCCATACAGGGCCACCCAAAACAGATGGGTCATGGTGGAGAGTTCTGACAAAAATGTAGCCACTGGAGAAGGGAAAGGCAAACCACTTCAGTATTCTTGTCTTGAGAACCACATGAACAGTATGAAAAAGCAAAAAGAGATAACACTGAAAGGTGAACTCCCCAGGTAGGTAAGTGCCCAATATGCTACTGGAGAAGAGAAGAGAAATAGCTTCAGAAGGAATGAAGAAGCAGAGCCAAAAGTGAAAACACCCAGCTGTGGATGTGTCTGGTGGTAGAGTAAAGTCTGATGCTATAAAGAATAATATTGCACAGGAACCTGGAATGTTAGGTCCATAAATCAAGGTAAATTGGAAGTGGTCGAATAGGAAATGGCAAGAGTGAACATAGACATTTTAGGAATCAGTGAAATAAAATGGACCAGAATGGGTGAATTTAATTCAGATTGGTGGATTTTATTCAGATGACCATTATATCTACTACTGTGGGCAAGAATTTAATTCAGATGACCATTATACATACTACTGTGGGCAAGAATCCCTTAGAAGAAATGGAGCAGCCATCATAGTCAACAAGAGTCTGAAATGCAGTACTTGGGTGCAATCTCAAAAACGACGGAATGATCTTTGTTTGTTTCTAAGGCAAACCATTCAATATCACAGTAATCCAAGACTATGTCCCAGCCACTAATGCCAAAGAAGGTGAAGTTGAATGGTTCTAAGATGAGCTACAAGACCTTCTAGGACTAACACACACACACACACACACACACACACACACACACACACACACACACACACAATGTCCTTTTCATCATAGGGGACTGGAAAGCAAAAGTAGGAACTCAAGATATACCTTCAGTAATGGGCAGGTTTGGCCTTGGAGTACAAATAAAGCAGGGAAAAGGCTAACAAAGCTTTGCCAAGAAAATGCACTGGTCATAACAAACACCCTCTTCCAGCAATACAAGAGATGACCCTACAAATGAACATCACCAGATGGTCAATACTGAAATCAGATTGATTACATTCTTTGCAGTTGCCAATGGAGACGTTCTATACAGTCAGCAAAAACAAGAGCAGGAGCTGGCTGTGGCTCAGATCATGAACTCCTTATTGCAAAATTCAGTTTTAATCTGAAGAAAGTAGGGGATATATCAAATCCCTTATGATTATACAGTGGAAGTGACCAATAGATTCAAGGTATTAGATCTGACAGAGTGCCTGAAGAACTATGGACGGAGGTTCATAAAATTGTACAGGATGTGGTGATCAAAAGCATCCCCAAGAAAAAGAAAAACAAAAAGGCATAATGGTTGTCTGAGGAGGCCTTACACATAGCTGAGAAAAGAAGAAAGGCAAAAGGCAAAGGAGAAAAGGAAAGAAATACCCATTTGAATGCAGAGTTCCTAAGAATAGCACGGAGAGATATGAAAGCCTTTTTACGTGAACAATGCAAAGAAATAGAGGAAAACAATAGAATGGAAAGACTAGAGATCTCTTCAAGAAAATTAGAGCTATCAAAGGAACATTTCATGCAAAGATGGACACACAATAAAGGACATAAATTGTATGGACCTAACAGAAGCAGAAGATATTAAGAACAGGTCGCAAGAATACACAGAACTATCCAAAAAAGACTAATAACCCAGATAATCATGATGGTGTGATCAGTCACCTAGAGCCAGACATCTTGGAATAGAAGTCAAGTGGGCCTTAGGAATCATCACTATGAACAAAACTAGTGGAGGTGATGGAATTCCAGCTGAGCTATTTCAAATATTAAAATATAGTGTTGTTAGAGTGCTACACTCAATATGCCAGCATATTTGGGAAACTCAGCAATGGCCACAGGACTGGAAAAGTCAGTTTTCATTCCAACCCCAAAAAAGGGCAGTGCCAAAGAATGCTCAAATTACTGTACAAGTTTACTCATCTCACATGCTAGCAAAGTAATGCTCAAAATTCTCCAAGTGAGGCTTCACCAGTATGTGAACTGAGAACGTCCAGATGTTCAACCTGGATTTAGAAAAGGCAGGGAACAAGAGATCAAATTGCCAACATCCGTTGGATCATGGAAAAAGCAAGAGAATTCCAGAAAAACATCTACTTCTGCTTCATTGACTGCACTAAAGCCTTTGACTGTGTGGATCACAACAAACTGGAAAACCCTTGAAGTGATGGGAATACCAGACCACCTTACATGCCTCCTGCAAAATCTGTATGCAGGTCAAAAGCAACAGTTAGAACTGGACATGGAACAACAGACTGGTTCCAAATAGGAAAAGGAGTATGTCAAGGCTGTATATTGTCACCTTGCTTATTTAACTTTTGTGCAGAGTTCAATTCAGTTCAGTTCAGTTGCTGAGTTGTGTCCGATTCGTTGCGACCTCATGGACTGCAGCATGCCAGGCTTCCCTGTCCATCACCAACTTCCAGAGCTTACTCAAACTCATGTCCATTGAGTCAATGATGCCACCCAACCATCATCCTTTGTTGTCCCCTTCTCCTTCCACCTTCAGTCTTTTCCAGCAACAGGGTCTTTTCAAATGAGTCAGTTATTCCTTCCAATGAATATTCAGGACTGATTTCCTTTAAGATTGACTGGTTGGATCTCCTTGCCATCCAAGGGACTCTCAAGAGTCTTCTCCAACACCACAGTTAAAAAGCATCAATTCTTTGGTCCTCACCTTTCTTTATAGTCTAACTCTCACATCCATACACGACTACTGGAAAAACCATAGCTTTGACTAGATGGACCTTTGTTGGCAAAGAAATGCCTCTGCTTTTTAATAAGCTGTCTACATTGGTCATAACTTTTCTTCCAAGGAGCAAGCGTCTTTTAATTTCAAGGCTGCAGTCACCATCTGCAGTGATTTTGGAGCCACCAAAAATAAAGTCTTTCACTGTTTCCATTGTTTCCCCATCTATTTGCCATGAAGTGATCAGAGTGGATGCCATGATCTTAGTTTTCTGAATGTTGAGTTTAAAGCCAAGTTTTTCACTCTCCTCTTTCACTTTCAATAAGAGGCTCTTTAGTTCTTCGCTTTCTGCCATAAGGGTGGTGTCACCTGCATATCTGAAGTTATTGGGAGTACATTATTATATGCAGAGTACATCATGTGAAATACTAAGTTGGACGAAGCACAAGCTGGAATCAAGATTGTTGGGAGAAATATCAATAACCTCTGATATGCAGATGACACCACCATTATGGCAGAAAGCAAAGAGGAACTAAAGAGCCTCTTGATGAAAGTGAAAGAGGAGAGTGAAAAAACCAGCTTAAAACTCAACATTTAAAAAACTAAGGTCATGGCATCCTGTCCTATCACTTCATGGCATATAGATGGGGAGACAATGGAAACAGTGACAAACCTTATTTTCTTGGGCTCCAAAATCACTGGAGCCATGAAATTAAAAGATGCTTGCTCCTTGGAAGAAAAGCTATGACCAACCTAGACAGCTTATTAAAAAGCAGAAACATTACTTTGCTGACAGAAGTCCGTCTAGTCAAAGTTACGGTTTTTCCAGTAGTCATGTATCAATGTGAGAGTTGGACCATAAAGAAAACTGAGTGCCGGAGAATTGATGCTTTTGAACTGTGGTTTTGGAGAATAGTCTTGAGAGTCCCTTGGTCAGCATGGAGATCAAACCAGTCAATCCTAAAGGAAATCAATCCCGAATATTTGTTGGAAGGACTGACACTGAAGCTGAAGCTCCAGTAATTTGGCCACCTGATGTGAAGAGCTAACCCATTAGAGAAGACGCTGATGCTGTGAAAGCATGAAGGCAGGAGGAGGAGACGACAGAGGATGAGATAGTTGGGTGGCATCACCGACTCAATGCACATGAGTTTGAGCAAGCTTCAGGAGTTGGTGAAGGACAAGGAAGCCAGTCCATGGGGTCCCAAAGAGTCAGAGTTTGTGGGAACACAAACTGAGTGGCTGAACAACAGGCTATGACAAAATAATGTGTATAATTCCCTGCAAAATATCTTTGTTTCTGATCTATTTTATATATAGTATTTTTATCTGTTAATCCCATACCCCTCCCTAATTTGTTCCTCTCCTCTTCTCTATCCCCTTTTGTTTTCTACAGCTATGAGTCTGTTTCCACTTTAAATATGCATTCATTTGTATTTTTAGTTTCTGAATGTAACTGATATTATACAGCATTAGTCTTTCTCTGTCTGACTTATTTCACTAAGCACAGTCTTCTCTAAGTCCCTCTCCATTGCTGCAAATGGCATCATTTCATTGTTATGGCTGAGTAACATACAAAAAAGATCTTCATGACTCAGATAATCACGATGGTGTGATCACTCACCTAGAGCCAGACATCCTGGAATGTGAAGTCAAGTGGGCCTTAGAAAGCATCACTATGAACAAAGCTAGTGGATGTGACGGAATTCCAATTGAGCTATTTCAAATCCTGAAAGATGATGCTGTGAAAGTGCTGCACTCAATATGCCAGCAAATTTGGAAAACTCAGCAGTGGCCACAGGACTGGAAAAGGTCAGTTTTCATTCCAATCTTTAAGAAACGCAATCCCAAAGAATGCTCAAACTACCACACAATTGCACTCACCTCACACGCTAGTAAAGTAATACTCAAAATTCTCCAAGCCAGGCTTCAGCAATACGTGAACTGTGAACTTCCAGATGTTCAAGCTGGTTTTTAGAAAAGGCAGAGGAACCAGAGATCAAATTGCCAATATCCACTGGATAATCGAAAAAGCAAGAGAGTTCCAAAAAAAAATCTACTTCTGCTTTATTGACTATACCAAAGCCTTTGATTGTGTGGCTCACAAGAAACTGTGGAACATTCTTCAAGAGATGGGAATACCAGACCACCTGACCTGCCTCCTGAGAAATCTGTATGCAGGTCAAGAAGCAACGGTTGGAACTGGACATGGAACAACAGACTGGTTCCAAATAAGGAAAGGAATATGTCAACGCTGTATGTTGTCACCCTGCTTATTTAACTTATAAGCAGAGTATATCATGAGAAATGCTGGACTGGATGAAGCACAATCTGGAATATAGATTGCTAGGAGAAATATTAATAACCTCAGATATGCAGATGACACCACCCTTATGGCAGAAAGTGAAGAACTAAAGAGTCTTTTGATGAAAGTGAAAGCGGAGAATGAAAAAGTTGGCTTAAGACAAGATACAAAAAACTAGATCATCCCATCTGGTCCCATTACTTCATGGCAAATGGATGGGGAAACAGTGGAAACAGTGAAAGACTATTTTTGGGGGCTCCAAAATCACTGCAGATGGTGACTGCAGCCATGAAATTAAAAAGATGCTCCTTGGAAGAAAACATATGACCAAGCTTATTAAAAAGCAGAGACATTTCTTTGCCAACAAAGGTCCATCCAGTCAAGGCCATGGTTTTTCCAGTAGTCATGTATGGATGTGACAGTTGGACTATAAAGAAAGCTGAGCACTGAAGAATTGATGCTTTTGAACTGTGGTGTTGGAGAAGACTTGAGAGTCCCTTGGACTGCAAGGAGATCCAACCAGTCCATCCTCAAGGAGATCAGTCCTGGGTGTTCATTGGAAGGACTGATGTTGAAGCTGATACTCCAATGCTTTGGCCACCTGTTGTAAAGAGCTGACTCATCTGAAAAGACCCTGATGCTGGGAAAGATTGAAGGCGGGAGGAGAAGGAGATTACAGAGTATGAGATGGTTGGATGGCATCACCAATTCAGTGGACATGAGTTTGAGTAAACTCCGGAAGTTGGTGATGTACAGGGAGGCCTGGCGTGCTGCAGTCCATGGGGTCACAAACAGTAGGACACAACTGAGTGACTGAACTAAACTGACCTGATCTGCATACAGGTTTCTCAGTGAGCCAGTGAGGCAGTTTGCTATTCCCATCTTTTTAAGAATTTTCCAGTTTGTTGTGATCCACACGAAGGCTTTAGTATAGTCAATGAAGCAGAAGTTGGTATTTTCCTGGAATTCCCATGCTTTTTCTATGATACAGCAAATGTTGGAAACTGGATCTCTGCCTTTTCTAAATGTAGCTTGTACATCTGGATGTTCTTGATTGAAGTGCAGATGAAGTCTAGCTTGAAGGATTTTGAGCATAACTTTGCCAGCATGTTAAATGAGCACAATTGTATGGCAGTTTGAACATTTTTTGGCATTGCCATTCTTTGGGATTGGAAACTTTGCTTTGTTTGTAGTGATGCTTCCTAAGGCCCACTTGACTTCATACTCCAGAATATCTGGCTCTAGGTGAGTGACCACACCACCATGGTTATCTAGGTCATTAAGACCTTTTTGAATAGTTCTGTTGTGTATTCTTGTCACCTCTTCTTAATCTCTTCTGCTTCTGTCAGCTCCTTACCATCCCTGCCTTTACCATGCCCATCCTTGCATGACATGTTCCCTTGATAGCTCCAATTTTCTTGAAGTGATCTCCAGTCTTTCCCATTCTATTGTTGTTTTCCTCTATTTCTTTGCATTTTTCATTTAAGATGGCCTCCTTATCTCTCCTTGCTATTCTCTGAAACTGCATTCAATTGGATGTATCTTTCCATTTCTCTCTTGATTTTTACTTCTTTTCTCAGCTATTTGTAAAGCCTCCTCAGACAGCCACTTTTACTTTTTGTATTTGATTTTTTGGGGGATGGTTTTGGTCACTGCCTCCTATACAACGTTACGAACTTCTGCCTATAGTACTTCAGGCACTCTGTATACCAGATCTCGTTCCTTGAATCTATTCATCAACTCCACTGTATAATCCTAAGGGATTTGATTTAGGTCGTATCTGAACGACCTAGTGGTTTTTCCTACTTTCTTCAATTTAAACCTGAATTTTGCAATAAGGAGCTGATGGTTTGAGCCACAGTCAGCTCCAAGTCTTGTTTTTGCTGACTGTATAGAGCTGCTCCATCTTCAGCTGCAAAGAATATAATCAATCTGATTTCAGTATTGATCATCTGGTGATGTCCATGTGTAGAGTTGTCTCTTGTGTTGTTGGAAGAGGATGTTTGCTATGACCAGTGTGTCTTCTTGGCAAAACTTTGTTAACCTTTGCCCTGCTTCACTCTGTACTCCAAGGCCAAACTTGCCTGTTCCTGCAGGTATATCTTGAGTTCCTACTTTTGCATTCCAGTCACCAAGAAAGGACATCCTTATTTAGGTGTTAGTTCTAGAAGGTCTTGTAGGTCTTCATAGAACTGGGCAACTTCAGCTTCTTCAGCATTAGTAGTTGGGGCATAGTCTTGGATTACTGTAATATTGAATGGTTTGCCTTGGAAATGAACTGAGATCAATCTGTTTTTTATGAGAAGTGCTTGCACTATTTTGAACTCTTCTATTGACTATGAGGGCTACTCCACTTCTGCGAAGAGATTCTTGCCCACAGAAGAAGATATAATGGTCATCTGAGTTGTTTGCCCATTCCTGTCCATTTTAGTTCACTAATTCCTAAGATTTGGATTTCACTCTTGCCATCTCCTGTTTGACCACATCCAACTTACCTTCAGTCATGGACCTCACATTCCAGGTTCCTATGTAATACTGTTTTTTACAGCATCGAACTTTTCTGTTACTGCCAGACACATTGACAACTGAGCAGTTTCCAGTTTGGCCTAGCCCCTTCATTCTTTCTGGAGCTATTAGTAATTACCCTCCACTCTTCCCTAGTAGCATATTTGACACCTTCTGACCTGGGGAAGCTCATCTTCTGGAGTCATAACTTTTTGCATTTTCATACTGTTCATGGGGTTCTTGAGGCAAGAATACTGGAGCAGTTTGTCACTCCCTCTCCAGAAGACCACATTTTGTCAGACTCTCCACTATGTCCCGTCCATGATGGGTGGCCCTGCATGGTATAGCCTCAGTGAGTTTTACAAGTTCTGTCAGCAGGCCAAGGCTGTTATCCTTGAAGGAGTCTCTCTATTTATAAACTGCCTATCTGTAGTATCCACCTTTTCCATTAGAGCCCTTAGCATATTTTGAAAATTTTGTTTTGGTTGCCTTGGGTCTTTGTTGCTGTACACGGGCTTTCTCTAGTTGTGGCAAGCTGGGGTCTACTCTCTAGTTGCAGCGCTCAGGCTTCAGAGGTTGTGGCACACAGACTTTGTTGCCCTGTGGCATGTGGGATCTTCCTAGACTAGGGATGAATCATGTGTTCCCTGCATTGGCAGGTGGATTCTTAACTACTGAAACACCAGGTAAGTCTGAGCCCTTAGCTTATTAATCATAGTTGATTAATAGCCCTTAGCATATTAATCTCTGCCAATTCTGAATCCAGTTCAGATGCTTGCTCTCTTCAAACCGTTGGTTTTTTTTAGCATGCTGTGTAAGTTTTTTTTGATAGAAGCTAGACATGATGTGCTGGCTAAAAGGAAATGAGTCAAACAGGCCTCTGGGGTAACAATTTAAGTTTATTTGGGTGGCAGTTAGATTTTTACTGTTTACTATAGCTGTAGGTGTCAGAGGCTAAAACTTCCTCTGGTGTTCTGATTTTCGTGTCCTGTTATAGTCAGGTTTCCTTAGATTTATTGCTAAATAAGGTTTTAGCACACAGTTGTGGTAATTTATTGTGTTCCTCAGTTACACAGGAGCCCTACTGGTGTGGCAGAGGCACTGGTTGTAGGGGAGGGAGAGCACTTTGTAGTATGACTGTGACTCTTGCAGTGAGTCTGCGCCCCTGTGTTATGACCTTTACAAATACTTCTTGGTTATCTCCTCCCTCTGCTCCTACACACACATACACATACACACACACACACAGATTGACACATGAAGGCTAGAAGGGGCTGGAGTTGACTATTAGTATTTTGCTTCCTCCAAGCTGAACAGGCTCTCATACAGTTTCCCTCACTGAGGCCTGCTAAAAACAGAGTTCTCTGGGCATATTATGAAATGGACACTCTTCCCTTCCTCATGGCAGAAGCACAAGAGGACTTCTCTCTGATCTTCACCGTGGGAAACTGGCAGTGGTCTTAATACTCACAAAAGTGTGCCTCATCCCTTATGTCCAGGTCCCCTGGAGTCTTTAACTAAGCGTTTCATCCACATTGAATCTCTAGCGATTTGTCAATTATAATTTAAGTTCCCTTAGCCTGGTTCTGGTTCCTGCAAAAGATGAATAATGACTTCCGAGCTCCTAAAATGCTCAATTGGAAAACTGTAAGATTAAAGGTCCAAACAGAACCAGCAGAAAAATTAAGAGATCCCATCAAATTCCACGTATAGGAGAAGGCAGTTTAATGTACATCAAAGCATGTACTTTCCCATGCAACTCAAGAATCACTAGGTGAGTGTAGCTGACACGCTGATGCACTTCCAGCAGACAGCTTCAGTGTTGCTCCTTGGGTGGCCTCAGCTGCAGAGGTCATGCTTGCCCAAGGGTCACACAACAAAATGACTGATGGAGGTGGGGAAGAGAAGCCAATTAACTCAGCCCAACGAGGGACAACCAGCTGGGACAGCTTTTCTCTCTGGCAAGTCCATCTCCCTTTCCCTTCTTTTCACTGGGCACTCTGTACTTTGTGGAGGCTACTTCCCAAAGAAACCAATTGGTGACAGTTGTAAAGTCTATCCTTCCCTCAATTTAAACTTTGCTAATCTTCCCTTCGAAACTCTTAAGTCATAAGAAAAGAACAAATATAGTATAAAACCAGTCTGTGGCAACAACAAATTCTAAATTCATTTCATTTTTTTAAAAAGTGAAAATATTTCCTAAGTATCCTGTAAACAAATGTATTTTCTATTCCAGGTTTAGTGACACAGACAATAAATGTAAGTCAGTTTATGAAAGAAGTCATGTGTGGGAGGGGGGATCGGGATGGGGAATACATGTAAATCCATGGCTGATTCAGGTCAATGTATGACAAAAACCACTACAATATTGTAAAGTAATTAGCCTCCAACTAATAAAAATAAATGGAAAAAAAAAAAAAAAAGAAGTTATGTGTTGGTATGTTTGATATGGTGATTCTTGCTATGCATAAAGAACTGTACCAACACTGAAAAAATAAATAAATAAATTAAAAAAAAAAAAAAAAAACTGTACCAAAACAGCCAGGCCATCATTGTTTGGACCTTGACTCCATCATAACTGCTTTATACGAGCATGTACTTCCATCAGTCTCCACAGCTTTGACTTGTAGGGCCAGATTAAGAAATACTTCTCACATTTTATAGTTGTTAGGTTATACTGTAGTCTTTTCTTGAGACCTGGAAGTAATAGCTATTCATTGCTGGCATTTGAAGGCCTCCTCAGCGAATTGTTTCCAAGACTTCAGAGTAAAGTCTGAGACCTGGGCTGGTTCCCAGGAGGTCTTGTTAGCTGACTTTGCCACCAGCATGCTGTAAAATGACTGAAATTGTGCATAGGGTAGGGGCCCCTGATGCTCAGCTCTGAGGCTATTTGGACTTCAGTAGCTGTTTTCAAAAAATAAGTAGTAAATATAGTGCCGAGTCATAACTGCTAGAGAAATACAACTGTGCAAAGAAAATGTGGGAACATTGAACAGTAAATATAGTTTTAATCAATTATAGTTAGCTCACAAAGTCCATATAATAGGATTCTTGTACCACAGCTGGCTTTTACATTTACTGACATTGGTTGAAACTGTTTTCTATCTTGGAACTTTCCAAGCATATAAAAATACATTTTTCAGACTGCCAAATCTACGACAACCTTTAGGGAAGACAGCATGCAAAACTGTATAAAAAACTTTTGTGACTAAGCAAAAGGGGAATAAAGTGCTTTTATTTTTAATATTAATTACATTTTCAAAAATGATATATTTTACATTTAAAGGTATCAGTACCATAAAGCTATTGCTTACAGTAGGAAACAGAAGTGTATACAGACTGTATACACTTTGCAATGATAAAGTTTTATACACATAACTCTATATACCAATCAACAATCCTAAGAGAATACACATAAAACCCGCTTGTTTAGACAACAGTTTAAAAATAAACCAAAATAAGAGTCCCATTTCTTAGCTCCATATGGTGGAAATGTATATGTATAAAGATTAAATCTGAGGTATTTACTATGCTGAAGATATTTAACTTTGTTCCATGCCAGCCATGAGTGATAGTGCTAGAGATTCCACTGTGGGAAGAATAAAAATAGGTTAAAAAGATAGGTTTAAATGACAATGGCTGAATAAGCTTTAATCAATGTCTCAAAAAGTATTAGACATTTTCTATTTTTAACAAAAATACTAATTATTTTTAACATATACTGGACAATAATCTTCATTTATTAAATGCAAATTTACAAACTATGATTTACTTCTATTTCATAACATTTTAGTTTTGAAAACAAAAAAAACATCTGGGCTTTACACTGAACAAATCATATTTTTTGAAATGTCATAAAACCTGGACTCACTTCATAACAGAACACCACGTTCTAAGCTATGAATGGAATCTGTTTCCTTTAACACATTTTTAACACAGTACTTTTTTTTGGCCACAGGTATAAATGGGGGAGGCTAAGAGGAGGCAGTAGGGGTTTACAACATTAGTTTTTATATACCTGCATAATAGATGAAAGCCTCTTTTCACTGCAGAAGAGTCAACTCAACACAGGAAATTAGGGATCTGTGAGAGGAGAACTGTCTTCCAGCCCTGCTGGCCCCCAGCTTCCACATCACTGCTTACATAGAGTCCTCAGGGCAGGCTGGGAGTGGGGAAGACTGGCTCTCTGTGGGGGCATCTAGGACTCCAGTCTGCTACACCAACAATGGGTTTCTCTATTCTGGCAGAGTCTATGTGCCTCCAGTCAGTCACCGCCCCACCTACCTGCTCTGTGGGTATAGCAGGTTAGCACTGAAAGGCTCAGCTCATACTAGAACTTAATTTACTTAGATGTCCTTGTATTAATAACTTTTTGATGATACGTTTTTGTTTATTCCCAGTGTTCTCTCTTGTTAACTCTAATAGTGTTTTTAAAAATGTTCACCTACTCTTAATGAGCATACCACAATCTGAATATACAGAAATAGGGAAAAAATAAGCCCAGCATACTTTTTCCAAAAAAGCTGTGCAAGAAATACTACTTTGTCCTTTGTGTGTATAAACACACAGCTCTCTTGTTCCTGTGACTTGCCACACAGACCTCTGTTTGCTTCACGCTATTTTGAACTGTCAGGCTTGCATTTCTTTGTGTAAGAGGCAGACTTGGGAGTTTTAAAATTGCTTAAAAAACAAACAAATAAAACAAAGCAAACCGACCTCCAAACCCTATCTTTTGAAAGGAATGGTTACAAAAGCTATGCATGATAGTGAAATGTGACTGAAACCTATTCTGCCATCGGCTTTACTTACGGTTTTAGAAATCCATTGGTGTTACACATGATATACTAGAAAGCAGTATCTTCAGTCTCAATATTTTATATCTGATTCACTCACCCCACTTACTTGGGCATCCACTGCTGAGGGACTTTCCAGGTTTGAAGTAGTGAAAAATTCTAAATCTCCATGAGACCAGTAACACAACAGTAACAGACCGAGTTACCAGAAAATATAAAAGCAGTAATGTTTTCACGTAATACTCACAATGCGGAAAGGATCCTCTACAGACAGCTTTGTTTAAAATGGTTACAAGGAACATATGGCAGTTTTTAAAATCAGACTCCATTTTCTCTATAGATTCCATCCTAGGAAAGAGCAAATTTCAATTTAAGTAAGTGTATAAGGAGTTACTAAGCAGGTTATAACATACCTTTGGAGTAATTACAAATGTGCTTCAGTTTAATTTATTTAGATTTCTAAGTCTAAAGATTCTAAAATAAAATATATTCCATATTTTTACTTTTCATAAGCATACCTTGTTTTGAAATAAATAACACATTAAAGATATAAAAAGTTTGTTTAAAAATTACTAAAAAACTTGTTAATAAGGGCGATAGCAAACACCCACATCCAGTTTCAGCAGTCACCCCTCAATACTGATAACCCAGCCTCACATCTTCAAAAGCAAAGTTGACATCACAGCATTTCAGTCATAAATATTTCAGTATCACACTAAACACAAAGACTCCTTTAAATCCATAGTCACAATACCACTGGTTTAAAAATTCTTAATGATTTAAAAAATATCATGAAATAATACTGTTCAAATTATACCTATCTTTAAAATTTTTTCACTTTTTTGCTTTAAATGTGACTCAGGATCAATTAATTTCCACAAACTGTGACAGTTAATATGCTTAAGTCCTCTTCACGTCCTGTTTTTTTTCTTACAATTTACTTGTTGAAGAAACAGTTCTACTTTAGCCATGTGTGCACAACAGTATTATTACCTTCTCCTCCATCTGATAGTGACATGGACGGAGAAGTCTGCTTCACACACTGGAAACAGCAGCAATAAAGCAAGTAAGACTCCTGTTTTCACCCCTGCAATTAGGGATTTAATCTACCAGCAGAGTTTCTTCATTGAGAGCACTCTGATAAAGCCCTACAGGTTAGGATTTTCAGTTCAGTTCAGTCACTCAGTCGTATCCGACTCTTTGCGACCACATGGACTGCAGCATGCCAGGCTTCCCTGTCCATCACCAACTTCCAGAGTTTACTCAAACTCATGTCCATTGAGTCGGTGATGCCATCCAACCATCTCATACTCTGTCGTCCCCTTCTCCTCCCGCCTTCAATCTTTCCCAGCATCAGGGTCTTTTCAAATGAGTCAGCTCTTTGCATCAGGTGGCCAAAATATTGGAATTTCAGCTTCAACGGCAGCATAACATTAATTAATTTTATAAACAAGACAAGGACAAGCTGTTGAGCTACCCTTTCAAGGTAACAGTAGAAGATGGTATTCTGGATAGGAAGAAAGAGCTCCTGGGTTTTCAAGTGTCCTTTGACTTTCTACGTGATAGGCGTGAATAATAAACACCCTAACAGTAAAACATACAATCATTCTTTTAGGGCTCTCTAAGATACGATTTTGGACTACAATCTAGCATAATGTCCAGAATTTGGTTTAAAATAACTGAGTGAGTGCGAGTGAGCAGCAAACACGAAACAAAACTGGGTGTCACTGTCCCCTGCTGAGGTGAGTAAGGGACCCCAGGGTCTGTTACGCCTCCCTCCACCACCCCCCACCCACTTCTGTGTTTGTCTGGAGGCAACCGTAACAAAAAATTAGCAACCCTATACAACAGGATGGAGCAGGAAACGGCCACCCACTCCAGAATCCTTGCCTGGAGAAAGCCATGGACAGAGAGCCTGGCGGGCTCCAGCCCGTGGGGTCGCAAAGAGTCAGACACCGCTGAGCAACTAACACTACTCTACAACAGGAATGTAATTTAAAGATATCTGCTTCTGCCAATAGAGACTTCAGATTTTTCTTACTGTTTCACCAGTCAGAAATTAACTGCGTGATTTTTGATGCTGTCTATTCTTTAGAATAGACAATTTTCAATTCTTTCCATAACTGTAAGTGTATGTGATATGTTGTCACAATGAGAAAACAAGACTGCCAGAACGAAGCCAGCCTAAAGCAAAACGGAAATGGTCACAGCACAGAGTCCCACAAGCTGCATACTCACTGCCATGCCCCCAGGCCAGCCTGCCAGCCCTCTGCAAACATGAGCGCCAGGTTCAACACCTTCATGATGGCTTCCTTCACAAAGCTGACCTGGAGAGAGAGCCATGGAAGAACACAAACTGTGACCGTGTCTGAAAACAGACTCTAACACTGCTACCGAATGCAAATGTCACAGAGAAAGTGCATTAGTGCAAGAGCTGCCTTCCAAGTCTAAGGAGGCGGGGATAGCAGGGGACGAGAGGGTTAGACAGCATCACTGACTGAACAGACACAAATTTGAGCATACTCTGGGAGACAGTGGAGACAGAGGAGCCTGGCGGGCTACCGTCTGTGGGGCTGCAAAGAGTCGGACACAGCTTAATGACTGAACAATGACAATGAAGTATAAGGAAGGGTGCTAGGCTCTGAATACAACGTGCTTGGAACTGGGCCCACGTCCACTGCACCCACGTAAAGGTACATCAGCAGTGGAATCTGACCAGCAGAGCCAGTAAGCTACCATTTCCTGAGACAGGCATTTAAACTCACCAGTGAAACGGGGCAAGTCATTCCAACGGCCGTATGATGACTTAATCCCATATATTCACATCAAACTGGACACACTTCCTGAACAAAGTACTACTATTCCATAACAGCAGATAAAATATGGCACACATTTATAACCTCACTGGATCTGGTGCTTCCTTAAAAGAATATTCTGCATATCAGAAGCTTACTAAGCATAAAACTCCAAAGGACACAGACAATTTCCCTTGGCTGGCTTCACTCCTGCCTCAATGGCCAAGTTCATGTACCTTTTCTCTCAGCAGACATCGATCATGGATGGTTGATAGGTATCTATAGTGAATTTTAATCAACTGATCTAAATCCTTAGCTTCTTCGACTTGATGCTGAAACTCCAGCCCTGTACTGTGAAGAATCTTCAAAGAGAAAGATGACAAATTTAATCAGCATATCTTTTCTGTGAGAATCTGTATGCAACACACAAAAACTTTTTTACCAACTTCTTCTATATTCACTGGCACAGGGAGGGAGTGCCTCACTCTGGACTAACAGACTGCTCCTGCACAGAGGGACAAGTATAGAAAACTGTATAGAAAACGCACTGATTTTTTAAAAGTCATCAGGTAAACTGAATTTACATGTTTCAATAAACTCCACTACTTACATAATGGTCCTTCTTTAAAAGGAGCATAACTGTACTTTAAGTAGAAAACAAAACAAAACAAAACCAATCTCTCACCATTTACCCTCAACAATTAACAGCTTAAAAAAAAGAATGAATATCTATGTAGAACTGAGTCACTTTGCTATACAGCAAGGATTGGCACAACACTGAATCAACTATACCTCAAAAAAAAAAACTGAGAAAAAAGACTGAACAATTACGAGACTAAGGCTGCCCTCTGAGGCCACTAGTGCACAGGAAACAGCGAGCACCTCTGCATGGGTTGCACGTCTAAATCAGAGGCTTCAAAGGCACACTTCACCCACACAGAAGTGGGCTCTAGAACCTGTCTGCCAGAGTGACTACACATTTTTTTAGCAACCGTTTTAAACCCCAAGTGAATATTATCCTCTAATAACAATGTCACTGTTCCAAGTTTCTGATTTTTCTCTTCAAAACTTCCTCTAGAACTGGTTTTAATATGTGTAAGAAAAGCAATTTTATTTACTCTATGAGTTATTTCTTATACTTAAGAAAAAATTACATAATCTGGCTGCATTTCCCTCTTACACTTCATACTAGCCTGACAGACTTTATTTTAGGCTTCCATTACTAAAAATTGAAGCCATTTTCCAGGGAAAGCCCTGTGACCACTGGTGAAATTTAAAGGAATACGTGGCAAGTTCTGATGGCAATTCCAAAAGAGGAGCTCTGGTGTGTTGTCCCAAGGGGTCACTAGACAAGAGAAAGAGCAGTCTCTGGATACATATGCTCTTTGTATTTATAAATATATTACAAGTAATACATGTTCTCCATGAACATATGCACAGGTGGTGATAACACTGAACGGATGAACAGACACAAACCCTGGTCATGATGTAGTTGTGTAAGCTGTTCACAAAGTGCATGAGCTTCACTCTTAAGAGGAACATACGATGAATCTGCAGTCTTACTGGCTCCTTCTGTGGGCCAAAATGAGCAGCTGTGTCTGGGTCACCTAAAAGTCCTTCTTTAAGTTGTGATTTGTCAGCAGGATTGGCTAGTTCTGTAAAGGAACAAAGAGGACAGGGGGTGGGAGGAGCACCTGCTCAGACCTCACCTGCACCACTGCCCTAGGACTTGTGATGGTGTGATCACTGGCCCTGTAAAGAGCACTTGTGTGGATACACAGCAGGCACACTACCTTCCCTATCCGGAAGGTGAAGCAATAAAAGCTGCCATATCGCTCTGATTATCAATGTCATCAAAAATGTAAAAACAAAGTCCCATTAACTTGTCATTAAATTTTTTCATGTAACCCCAAAATTTTAATTCTGGTTAAATTCCTAATTTAGTTATTGTATTTCAGATTAATTGTACTGATTCAAGGAAGTTAATTCTGATGTCTGTAAAACTATTATATAATGCTATAAATTTATGACATTCTGGTACCTGTGTATACATAAAAAATGACCTAAGACCACCAACCTCTCTGAAAGAGAGCTAAAATTAAATTATAATTTATCTGCTGAAAACATCTTACCACCAAATAATAAAACATCCAGGCTATATTTTGCCCATTTTATTTGCAGTAAGAGAAGGAACACCTGATTATAAATTTTTTGACATTCCAAACTTATAACAATGTCCACAGGCCATGGGACCTACGAAAGCAAAAACAGAATTTTCACTGTTTAGACTCAGAAAGTAACCTGTTACTTGTATGTTTTAATTTTAACAGAAAATGTTCTTACAAAGAATATGAGCACATACCTTATAGCTCAGGGTCAGACCATCTAAGATATGGACAGGGAGTTTCTTCTTAGCTGTGTCAACATTCTCAAAAGATATAGACAGACTAGATGAAGAAATATCAGTTTTAACTATTTAGCATTTTAATTTATATATTACAAAAAGATATTTCATAAAAGGAACACAAATATTCCAATAAAAGTATATTTTCTAAGCATATGCTGCAGAATAGAAATCAGGTTTTAGAAATAGGGAAAGGGGGCAAAATTTTAAAATAATGGGTTTAACTATAAAGAACGACATAGAGTAAACCTACTTAGGAAAAAAGACGAAGTCAGGGAAGGTTAACCTGCCACGTGCTTAAACCCTGCAGAGCTCAGCAACAGGGTCAGGAGACAGACCCTCTGCTGAGGGGGGTGCGGGAGTGTGTGTCTGGGGAGGGGCACTTCTCCTCACCCTGGAGGGCACACAGGCGATGCGTGAGCAAGCATGGAGTCTGCTTCTAAAGCAAAGGTGTCATAGACTGCTTTATCCACTCCTTCCTAATAAGTCTAACTCTCAATAAAATGCAGCTACCGTAGGGCATGGAAACGTCCCTGAGCCAGG
The DNA here is from genome assembly GCF_910594005.1 of Cervus elaphus. NCBI lineage: Eukaryota > Metazoa > Chordata > Mammalia > Artiodactyla > Cervidae > Cervus > Cervus elaphus. The sequence goes on from NC_057847.1 coordinate 3,101,858, forward strand.
CACTTGTCCTCAGGACAGTTCTGTCAGTGGACTGAGCAATGACAAGACTCTCCCACGATTACAAAGCACCTCTGACAATGCCTGTCACGCAGCCCACAAAAGGTTACCTGTAAGGCCTTACAACCAGAGATACAAAGGGCAGTGTGTGATTTATGAGTTTAGCCAATTCATTCCGTATCACAGGATAGTTAGAATTTTTTAGGACACATGTGCATCCACTAAGTACTTAGTAGGCACCTACTGAATACCTTATTTGTCAAGTGCTGTGCAAGCAGGTGATAAAAAACCAATCCCTCCCCCTCTTCCAGAGGCTCACAGCCCAGAGCAAATGCTCAGTCACCCTCCTGCCACCAAGCAGACAAGGGTGCTGCATCAAGCCAGAGGGGCAGATCACTGCTGGCCATGCCCACGGGAGAGCAGGTAACGTAAGTAACTGGGGAGTACAGAAGAACGGGAAGGCTCCTGGGGGAGACGGTACAGTTCTCAAGAAACCAGAAATATTCCTGAAACAGAAATCTCTTAATTTCCAAATCTCTGCAATGGAGAGTATGGTGGAGAAAGTACACAGTATGTCTGTACCTTTGTGTATACAAGAAACAAGGTGGGGAGCCAAAGAGTGAAAAGTCTTCTCCCTCATGAAAAGCTCGGCCCATCTGCTCTGAGGCACCAAGGAGCCTGAGCATGAATGGTAGTGGGGTGACTCAGGTCCTGAGTGGGAGGGAGAGACTCTGAGACAGCTGGTTAGGAGGTGCCCTGAGATGGGGGATATTATCTAGGAGGCAGAACTGAGGGACTAGGGGTGTGTGGAGGCTGGCAGAGAAATGTATCTAAGGAGAACTTCACTGAGCACTGGGATGAACAGCAGTGTCCATCCAGGAGAAAAGAAGGGCTCAGAAAATGAGCTCAGTGATGTAAACATGACATTCGAGTGTGGTCATGAAGTGCTGGTTGTGCAGATGCCTGGGCCAAAAATACAGATTTGCAGGTCGTCAGGGCTGCTGATGCCACAGACATGGAGTGAAGGTGCCCAAGGCAGGAGAGCAAGAAGCTGCACCAAGGGTGCGTGCAGGCCAAAGGACCCACAGGGAAGTTGCAGATGGAGCACCAATGACATGGCAGGGGTGTGAGCAGGGCAGGGGAGCCTGGAGCCCAGGAAACTCATGGGTTCAGACTCAGGAAGCGTGAGGGCACAGACAGGCACCTAGAACACACGGAAGCCACAGGAGAAGGGTCCCAAAGTGATGGCTCGTCTGTCTTGAGTTAAATCTATGAAAGAGAAACTCAATAAAAATACCACCAAGGTTTTTGCTTTCATTTTGCTGGGTAGAATTAGACAAAATGATAAAGTACATTTGGAAAAATAAATAAGCAAGAATTGCCAAGAAAACCCTATTGCTAAAACAGAATGCTACTAGCAATGTGAATAAAAGAACAGTAAAACAGGATGAAAAATCTAGAGACACAATGCATATGAGTGCATATGAAAATTTAATGACAAAGGGGTAATCAAATAAATAGGGAAAAGAATTTTTTTAAAAAAGAAATAAGCAATGGCAACCCATCAGTCATCTGGAAAAAGATAAAACTGGATCTATTTCTCATGTTTTTTAGCTGAGTAAACTCTAAATGGATCAACACCTAAATGTTAAAAAAAATCCATTAAAGCATTAAAAGAAAACCTGGGTGGAATTTCTTTATAACTAGGAAAGAGTAAAACTTTCTTAACTATGACTCAAAATCCAAAAGTAGTAAAGGAAAAGACTGATACATGGTAAACACACTATGATACCTGATACATACACTAAAAAATGACTGCATGACAAAATAAGAAACTATTATACCATAAGCAGAACAAAAAGACAAATGTCAAACTGGGAAACCTACAGAAAGGGCTTCTAAGCAATTTCCTAGTGGTCTAGTCGTTAGGACTTTGTGCTTTCCATTGCAAGAGGCATGAGTTCAATCCCTGGTCAGGGAACTAAGATCCCACAAGCCTCACAGCACAGCCAAAAAAAAAAAAAAGAGCTTCTAAAAACAAAGAGGACAGAGATCAACAAATAACTTGATACTGACAGAAACAGTGGCAAAAGATATGGATAGTTCACTTGAAAACAAATGCAAAAATAAACATATGAAAAAATGACTAAGAAAAATGTAAATTAAAACTATATTGAGACACCATTTTTCATCATCAGACTAGCAAAAATCCAAAAGTCTGACAACATATTCTGTTAGTGAGGTTGTGGCAAAAGCTATATTGGTGGGAGTTAGAAAATATACAGCCTTTCTAGGGACTTCCCTGGTGGTTTGTTGGCTAAGACTCTGAGTGGACTAGCAGCCAGTCCACTCCATCAATGATCTTAACTTAAAAAATATAACTGTTTTATACAATTAAATCAAGAAAAACAAAAAGAAGGCAATTGCTAAAAGTAAAAAATAAAATAAATGAACCCAACCCTGTATCAGTGCTATAATCACATGGAGAATTAGTCCAAGTGGCCTTGAAAGACAGGATTCTGATGACTTGAAAGTACAAAGAAGAGAATAAAGTCACAAGCATGTTTTAAATTCTCCGAGGGTTTGTCGCTGCTATTGTTACTGTGGAACTATTATGATTTATTATAGAATAAATTCAGTAAATATTTATATTAATGTGTTGGTAATTACTCAAGGGGAAAGATACAAAAGAAAAATTGGAAATATCAGTATGAGCTTCTGATTCATTTTCCTTTTTCTGCGTATTTCCTAGCTCTAACCGATGAGTGAGTCCAGAAGTACTGATAATCCAGCATAGACACACACTCTGGGACACTGAGCCTATAACGTCACAGAAGAGATGGGACCGGTGCTCCGGGGGAGGTGTATCTGCCTGGGGCAGTAAGTGCACAGGACAAGCCCAGGTATCCAGTCCTAAAAGCAAGGATGCTCTCCAAGATTACACGGGTCAAGTGAAGGAGTTCCCTTTGGGTAAAAATGGGATAGTCAAAGCAAGAAAAAGGAGTAATTGTAATAGATTGAAGCATTTTAAAAATAACAAAATTCACGAGTTTCTATTGGTATTGGAAAATATAACCTTAACCTACCCTGGCCCCCTCTGGGGACTACTGGGCATTAACTTTTTACTATGAAAAGAATCTAGCAGTTATCCTGCTTTTTTTTACTAACCAAAGTTTTTGATGAAAATTCTGCTTTTGTGGAAAAATCAAAGGTAATACATTACATAAAAATAAAAGGAATTATTTTATGTACTGCTAAGAAGTAGAATCTGGCATGACTGTGGGGAAAACAATGTTCTAAGTGGCATGAAACAAATGTTAATTATTATCACTATAACTTTTCAAAGGCCAATGAGGGTGCCAAGAAAGCCAGCCAAGTCAGGACAAAGAATGGGAAAGAGGACTACCAAACAGGATGGAAGATGCGTCTCTGCCATCTGAGTATTCACCGGCGCCAACCTGGCCAAGTCGCTCAGCAGGCAGGAGCAGGGACAGGGAGGAGGGAAGGGGAGCTCCCTGATTAAGGGAAAGCCAGTGCAACACTGTGAAAACAGGCAACCCTGCCTATGAAGAGTGTGAAATCTCTCTCCCCCTCCTAACTGGGCTGGACTCTGACGTGGTCTGTGGTGGATGTGAGGGTCTGTGAGGCCTGCAGTTCAGGCCCGGGCAGTGCCCAGGGCTCTGCTCTCACCCTCTCAGAAAACTGCCGTGACACCACCATGAAGGCTGGTACAGCTGGTTGGAGAGAAAGAACCACGGGGCAGGGAGCCGGCCAGCGTGGACTCCAGCCACGTGAGCAAGGTCATCAGATCCTGAGAGACCACACGCTCCCATCTCACATCTCCTCTCACTCAGCTGGCAAGCGGCTGCTGCCTCGGTTTTCTAAGTGTAAAATAACATTAATAAAACTCACAGGGATCGGTGTGAGGATAAAATAAGATAGCATAAAGAAGTCATAGAAGAGTTTGGGCACATGGGCTATTTTATAACGTTTAAAAGAAAAGGTGCCTCCCATATCTTACCGTGAACTGTCTTCAGGATAACGCTGTCCTACTGCTTCTTGGAGCTGGACATTAAGAAAAGACACATTCTGCCAGGTTTCCTTTTCCCTTATTTTATCAAAAATTGATGTGTAGAAGTCATACATGGTATCTCCCCCTTCCATTAAGAAGAAATTCCTCATGGCCTGCAAGTATTCCACCAACCTGAATGAAGAGCACAGAAAGATCTTAGGCTCATAAAATAGGATTCTAGACCAGTCCAGGTTTCGTACATCATTTTTAGTGAAACAGGTTTATATACTACATTTACTAAAATCAGAAATACTAAAATATTTTAAAGACTTTCAAAAAATAAAACAGTATATAGCTTACTTTTAATAATCAGAGAGGTAAGTTATTTTCCTGTATCTGAAAAAATCTGGCAAACTTACTAAAGTGTTACAAAAAATTAACTAAAGTGTTAATCCAAATCATGATGAATTTCCACTGTTAATATTCAGGGCATTTTTTTCCCAGTCTTTTTATCTATGTATTAAAAAAAAAAAAAAAGAGTTCTTACCATTTTATACATCCTTGATTTTTTTTACAATTTAAGAAACTTTACATTATTTAAAACTCTATATAAACATAATTTACATGAACTTTACAAAGTTCATACATGGAGATGAATATGCCATATTTTAACATGGATATGCCATAATTTAAAATACAAGTTATCCATTACTAAGCAATTTCATGTTTTTCCCTCTGATAGCAAACTTTGTGACAAGCCTTTTTGTGTAACAAGCTTTTTCTGTGTTCATTTGGGATAAATTCTCAGAAACAAATTTCACATAAAGTTAAGAAAACACTGATGATTAATTGATCCTCTCAAAAGAAAAGTGTTCATTGCATATCCATTCCCTACTCTAATAAAAATTAGCTCGAAATCTAGGTTTAAAAATAATTTCAACTATTTTTCAAGTATAAAAAACTACCAACTACTTCCCAAACTTAACCAGTCCTCATACCTATAATCTTTTTTCAGAGTCCGCATGAGGTTTCCACAGCAATCTAGATATTGCTTCTCAATATGGGGATAGAGGCAAGATCTCAGCGTTAATTCAAAGGTCTGGCAAGTCACAGATTCTGATGATCTATCCACACATACGTCTCCACCAGCAAACTTCTCATGAAAGTCACTCTGTTCCAAATACAACCTTTAATATAAAAACATGAGTCTTCTTTTTAAGAGCTGCTGTCAACAGAATTCTCTCTTTAAAAAAAAACAAAACACTCAGTTCTTTTTTTCCTTTCAATGGAGGTATAGTTGATTTAATGTAAGTTTCAGGTGTATAACACAGCGATTCAGTTTTTAAAGGTTATATTCCATGTACAGCTATTATAAAATGCTGACATATTCCCTGTGCTGTACAGTGTATCTTTGCAGCTTGTCTATGTTACATATAGTAGTTTGTGCCTCTTAACTCCCTGCTCCTATGTAGCGCCTCCCCAACCAGCATTTTGTTCTTTATGGGTCTGTTTCTTGTTATCTCACCAGTTTGTTGTATTTTTTAGATTTCCCATATAAGTGATGTCATATATTATTTGTCTTTCCCTGACTTATTTCACTAAAGTATAATACCCTCTAACTACATCCATGCTGCTGCAAATTGCAAAATTTCATTCTTTTTAATATACCACATCTTGTCTATACCTTCATTTCAATAGAATTCTCTTTAATCAAAACTCCAGAGTCCCATTTTTATATTTAGTCTTAAAAATGCCAATTATTAAAGAAATAGAAATCTTTATCCTCAAAATATTCTTTGTGTGAAATAGTCCACACACAGTTGCTTTCGCCCTAAAAAACCAAGTACAGAGGAGGTCTTTCTAGTCATTAGGCTGAAGACAGTGAATGATGGCCACTAGACAATAAACAGGCTATTTATTGTGTGGGTATTAAAACCTATTTCCACAGGCTAAGTGCCTAAAAACACTTTTTGAAGTGCCAAGATACACAGGGAGGGTCTGACTCAGCATGTCCCAGGACTGCAACTTCTATGAGCAGCTTCCATGTGACTGGCGATGCTGCCATGGGCTCAGGGCACAGGACAGCCTGTGGACTTGCACAGATAACAAGGATGCCAAATCATACGTTTGAAACAAGTGAACACAATGTATTCTTGTATTTCATTCGTTAGAAAGGAGAGAATAAAGGTTTCTATTTTAAAGGCTGGAAAGCCCTACCTGGCAGAAATAAACAGATTCTGCCATTTCAAACATCAGAAACCCGGCAGGTATGTATCACACCTTGCAAAATTAATTGCCAGCAGCGGATCGTGAACGTCATCCAGCTCGAGATGCCGCTCGGCGATGGACTGCATCTTTATCAGGGTCTCTCTGGTGGCCTGATGCTCAGTGAGGGCCTGTGCAGTGAAGGCTTCTCCGTGTCGAAGACGAGACTGTACAGACTCCAAAAAGAGGGTATACAGACTTTTTCTTTCTGCATCTGAAACAAAAATGTGTAAGGTGAACTATGGTTTAGTAAATAAGGAATTATAAGAATTATTAAGTAAACTTATATAAATATAGCCTGGCATTTTTCCTTCAGCCTGTGAAGGTCTAGCCCTGTTTTGTTAAGTTACCCTTACAGTATAGGACCTCTAGTACAACTAAACATTTTTATACCCTCTGTGAGACAACCGGAAAGTTCATGGTCAAACATTCAAAATACAAGCTTGTTTTTTTCTGAACAGAGTAACAGACCAAACAGGACGCCTGAAAGTTAAGTTGCCACCATACTAGACTGCACTATGCTAACACTAACAGGAGTCACAGTTCACTGGGAAAAACACTTCCAACAGTGGCCCTGCAAAGTTCTTTATGTTTTACTATTCAGTAAGAAAGGATATATTCCACAAAGTGAAAAAATACTATAGGAGACGTAAAATAATTCAAAATAATTAACACAGCATTAAGGTGATTTACAAACAAAACAAGTAAGGTCACACTTATACCTCTCAGAGCCTAATTTTTAGTCAACTGATAAAACCTTCAGTAGATTGCTTAAATTACATTGCTCAAAAAAGACCACATATAATATAAATTTTGTATAATATAAAAAATTATGTCAAGATTTCCTCAAAATCTATGGTCAAGTCTGAACTGCTCACCAACAAATTCCTATCTGCCAGCTTAAAATTCTACTGCTCAAAAAAGACCATATATAATATAAATTTTATATAACATAAAAAAGAATATCAAGATTTCCTCAAAATCTATGGTCAAGTCCGAACTGCTCACCAACAAATTCCTATCTGCCAGAGTTCATGTCCTCAGACGCCAAATGCTACACTGCATTAAGAAATGCCAGAGAATTACTATAAAGGACCAGTCCTAAAGCAACAAGAATAAGGAAGATGCATGTGGAACACATCATCACTGCCTTTCAAACACCATGCTCAAAGTCTCCAATGAGGATGATCCATTTTCAGCCAAGAGCAGCATGCTCTATTAATTTGAACATGGTGGTAATGTCCATGAAAATAAAAGGCTTGGATCATTTCCAAAGTGCAAAACAATGACGTATCTCAGGATGGCAAGCATGAAGAGGGAACTGCTGCCCCACCGCTAAGGGATACCTCTGGCTGTGGCCTGGCGTGTGGTGCTCTCTGCACACTGCAGGTTCTTCAGCAGCTGCATGGACTTGCCAGCCATTATGATCTGCTTGAGGACGGGTTTCAGGAAGGACACCATGGTGTGCTGCCTGCTGGAGAGCCCTTGATCACTGCCAGAACTGGCACTAGCATTATCACTCATCTTTTCTTCATTTTCTGTCTTTTCAGATACACTGTACAGTGTGTAGGTTGCATACCAGAAGTCTCTGTGATTGACTGGAACATTTTTGTTTCTACAAGGATTCAAAAGAATTTTAAACTTTAACCTTTCTTTCTTAAAAACAATATACCTGCTCTAACTTATGCATGTTTTCCAGACATTCCAAAATACAGTAATATCAATTATTAGTAAAATGATGCAATCTTTAGATAAAATGGGACTTACCTGACTCGGTTTAACATAGAAAAGTGGATTAATATTCTGAATGGCATTGGTAAAATCTAACAAGCAGAAAGTTTCCTGAATTGGAATTAAACAAAATTTGATTAATTTGGTTTTCTTTAAAGATAGAATAAATTACTTATTTTGCCATCTCCTATGAAAGTAAACTCCAGACTTCGATATCTTTTTTTCCACATAGATTCCTAGCTGGACTGTTTTAACAATGAAATGAGGGTTACTCATCCCCTTCTAAGGAGAGCAAGAATCCTGATTTTATAGTAATCCTCGTGTGTAATAGAAGAACCAGGACATTATGAGAGACTGAAGATTCAGATAAAAGAACGGCCAGTTCATTTTATATAAGGACTGTGTAAACAGGGCTACTTTTCTGTAGCTCTAAGAAAGCTATTTTCCCTGATGAGTTAAATGGATAGCCATTAATTAAAACACATACCTCTACACAGTGCAGAACTTAAGACTGAGATAAGAGAGTGCAAACAGTTCTACATTGCAGCTTCTATGATTCTGTTCAGAAAAATTGATTAAGTGAAGGGGAATCATCACAAGTGGATTTCATGATGATTAAGATTTTCCTTAATTGTTTTATTAAATAATATACTAAAAAGGTTAAAAAAAAGAATAGCAACTAGGAGAAATAAATATATTAGAGGTATATTTGGTAATACTTTCACATCTTTTATCTCAGCATTAATTTATTCTCCTTGATTCCCACTAATGAAGCCATTTGACATCACCTAATTTACCACTTCATGGCAAATAGAAGGGGAAAAATTGAAAGCAGTGACAGGTTTTCTTTTCGTGGGCTCCAAAATCACTGTGGATGGTGACTGCAGTCATGAAATTAAAAGACGCTTGCTCCTTGGAAGAAAAGCTAGGGCAAAACTAGACAGTGTACTTAAAAGCAAAGACATCACTTTGCTGACAAAGGTCTTTCTAGTCAAAGCTACGGTTGTTCCAGTAGTCATGCACGGATGTGAGTGAGTGTTGGACCATAAAGAAGGCTGAGTGCCGAAGAATCGATGCTTTCGAATTGTGGTGCTGGAAAAGACTCTTGAGATCCCCCTGGACTGCAAGGAGATTAGACCAATAATCTTACAGGAAACCAACCCTAAATTTTCATGGGAAGGACTGATGCTGAAGTTGAAGCTCCAATACTCTGGTCACCTGATATGAAGAGCCAACTTATTGGAAAAGACCCTGATGCTGGGAAACACTGAAGGCAAAAGAAGAGGACGGCAGAGCATGAGATGGTTAGCTAGCATCAAGGGTTACTGACTCAAGGGACATGAATATGAGCCAAGTCTCGGAGATAGTGAAGGACAGGAAAGCCTGGCGTTCTGTAGTCTATGGGGCAAAGTCACGACTTAGTGACTGAACAACAATTCATTTCAAAGGACTCAGTGTGCCTTTCACCATACCAGCCATCCATAAACATACTATAATTCAAAAAATGCAATTTGCTAATACAGAAAGCTGTGAGTTGACATAAAACTTGGAAAAAAATTTTCTGGCGGCTGGTACCTGATGTCTTCTATTTATATAAAAACGCAAGAGAACTTACTTATGGTGACAATACAGCTCTATTACTGGAACTGCCCCCCTCCCCCCATATCATCTGAAGCTAATGGAAATGTTGGGGAGAAGAGACAATGTCTGGTGCACCTCCCTCACCTCTGGATGATGAACTCCCTGGCAGAGTCGCAGAGGTGCCCATGCACGATCCACTCATCCACAGTCTGCAGGTAGGGCCGCACGGTCTCCACCCAGAGGGAGAACAGCAATGAGACCTGAGGAGATGCACATCCATTCTCAGAACTCCCTCGTCCTTGGATAAGATGAGGCTCAAGTATTTCTGAAGCACCTTTTAAGAAGTGATTCTTGTTTGGGTTTTTTTTTTTTGCCACACTGGCCACGTGGGATCTTAGTTCCCCACCTGGGGATCAAACCACGTCCCCTGCAGTGGAAGCACAGAGTCTTAACCACTGGATCACCAGGGAAATCCATCTATGTTTTTTGAAACAAAGTAAGAAATTAAAAATCCAAAATACATGCTATAAAATCCTTATGAAAAACCTCACCTAAATATGAGAAACCATACTGTCCACAACAGTACTTTCTTAGTAGTGAAAGTTACACAGGCACAACAGTTCTAAACTGGACAATTCAAACTCTACCCAAATAGTGCTATTAGCAAAATGTCCATTAACAACAAGGAAGTGATTTCATTCTACTATAGTGATTAATAAAAAAGAAAGTACAGAGATGAAAGAAATCAACTTCCTTTTAATTGAAATGTACCAAAATGGTGAGGAAAAAAGGTTCACACCAACAAACTAGAAACACCTAAGTTATGTGCCTAAACAAACCTGCAGCTATCTACATCAAAGTCTCTAGTTAGATTTGCATTTTTAAATTACAGTAAAAAAATATACTATCTTAACCAAAGTGCACAGATTGGCAGTTTTAAGTATATTCACACTGATGTGAAAATAGACCTTTCTAATCTTTTGCATGTTGCAAAACTGAAGCTATGTACCCATTACCTATCCCCTTTTCTCCTCTTCCCCAGCTCCTGGTAACCAACACTCTCATCCTCCTCTCCGTTTCTATGAATTTGGCTACTCTAGATACATCATATAATAAATCTGTATTTGTATTTAACAAAGGGTATGGTGAATATCTATATCGAAGTCATCTAGGTATTTTTCCCATCTTGCTTTTATGTTTTGCTCTATTTTTGCCACATTCATCTGGTGAGCTTGGCAATTACAGCTGAAAAGCTAGTTTTATGCAGCCTCAAATTTAGAAGCTCATTTAAAAACTCACAACTGTCTGACACACCATTTTTACAAAGATCTACAACAGGCTATCCACCACTCCTATGCAGAGCAGAGTGAGTCACACACAGTGGACTAGACAAGGGTCCCACCTACAGTTTGCTCAGAGGCTTCGCCAACATTGTCGTATTCAAGAATGGCTTTGTACAGGGTGTTGAGCAGATGAGATGCTCGGACAACATTTCGAGTGTCAGGTGGAACTTCTGCAACTCCAGTACTAAACACTTTGTGCAGAACTTTGAGTTGAGCCAGTCGAGGTGACAACTTGTCCACCACTATTGCAAGAGTTATTGTAGTATCTGCAAATATCAAGAAATCAAACTCCTTAGCAAGGAAAAATATCTGCATTCGAAATGTGATATAAATGCTAAGCCATTTATGGAAGCGCATGGAACACTGGAGGATTTTTTTTTTTTAATTACTTTTGGCTGCACTGGGTCTTTGTTGCTGAATGCAACCTTTGTCTAGTTGCGCTAAACAGGGACTACTCTAGTTGTGGCTTCTCACTGGGTGTCTCCTCTTGTTGCAGAGCAACGGCTCTAGCGAGCACCAGCTTAGCTGCCCCATAGCATGTGGGATCTTCTCAGACCAGGGACTGAACCTGTGTACACTGCACTGGCAAGGAGACTCTTAACCATTGGACCATGAGGTGAGTCCAGGATGGTGGGTTTTAATCTCATGTTACAAGGAACTAATTTCCCCAAGAAAGAACTCCCTAAAAGAAGGAAAAGACAACTCAGCAGAAAAATAATTAAAGGAACTGACAATTCACAGAAAAGGAAATTCAAGTGAGTCTTAAACATACAGAAAGATGTTCAACCTCACAAAAAAAAGACTGCAAAATAAAACTATACTGGGCAAATAAAACAGACTATAGCGGGCTACTGTTTCAGTGAGGGGAGGCAGAAAAGGGTGATTAATAAGGGCAGCAAGAGCGAGTTCCCTGGTCAGGAACAGCTCTGAATCCTAAATATGGAGGTGGTAATACAAATCTACACATGTGGTAAAATGCCAAAGAACTACTAGAGAAAGATTGACTTACCTCCTTGAAATACAAGCACTTGCAAAACTGGTGAAACCCATCTCAGGCCTGCAGACTAGTTATGGTATTGTATCAATGTCAATTTCCTAGTTTTGATTACTGTATTTTAAGTGTCAACACGAAGGATGCTGGGTGAAGTGAACATGGGACCTTGATGTACTATTTTTTACAACAATTGCATATAAAAGTTAACGGAGAAAAACCTGCACGGGGCTACCATTTTCACCTAACACACTGGTGAAGATCCAAAAGTTTGAAAACACTGCTGACAAGACTGAACAAATGCACACTCATATATTTTGCCAGTAAGGGTGTAAAGTTATTTATCTATACCTCCACGGAGAACAATGTGACAATAACTACTAAAACCACATATGCCATCACATACCTTCTGACTTAGCAATTTCACTCTTAGAATTTGTGCTATAGGTAACTTGCTGTACATGTGTACAATCACTAATATGAAGTGGTTATCACTGAAGCTGGCAAGAGGAAAAGATCAGACACAGCCCAAATGTCTGTGAAAAGGGTACTGGTCTATGATACATCCACACAACAAAATGCTCAGTTGGTGAAAAAAAAAAAAAAAAACAGAATGAGGAGGCTCTTTAATTAAATACTTGTATGATTTAATTCTCAAAATTTAAATTAGAAAACAATCTGAAGACAGTAGTGACAAGACTGTGGATATGAATATGTATTGCTTTCATATGTCTAAATTATACCTGGAAGGATGCTCAAGAAATGGATCAGTTGGTTGCCTCTGGATTGGAGAACCAGTGCAGGAGGAAAAATTTTTGCTGTAAATCTTTCTATACTGTTTGGATTTTTAGAGATATGAACAGCTTAAAAATACAAATTTAAAATAATTTAAAAAAAAGTGTATTCAGGACAATTACTTATTTGCCATGCAAATTTCAAATCTTATATCAATTATTAAAGGAAGAATATTTAAATACCGTTATTGATGATGCACTTCTCAATTTCTGCAAGTTCCTCTTTGAAATTAATGAAGTATTTGTATAAGGCCCACATGAAAGCCTGGTATGTTCTAAAAGGCGCTTCTGTTGACTTCTTAGGAACAGAACCATTTCCAGGTAACATGCTTTCAGAACTGTGCCCCATGACTTCATCAATGAATTCCTGGAGTCGAAACACAACCTGGCCATATGCCGCGATCTGCTCCAGTACTGACTGTAAACAGCTCTACAACAGAAGCAAACCACAGACTTACAGTCCGACTCCGCGGGGGTTCCAGTGAGAGCTCCCCTCCCCACAAGGTGTCCCCTTCTGACTGCCTGAGACAGTGTGTGCATCAACAGACACAGTGACACAGTGAATATCTAGCTTTACATTCAGAGGAAACAGCACAGGATTAAATTTTATATGATATACAACTGTGGCTTACACTGTTTCAAAACACACAAACAAAAGGTATACGTACTACAGGCAAAAAATTACAGCAGACAGCTTTCCCAACACGAAATGACAGAAAACACAAAACTAAACATGAACACCACAGACAATATTAAAGAATTCTCCAAGCACTCTAAAGACACAAACTTAATTTTGCCTTCTGAAACTTAAGTATATTTAGTAGTTAATTTCAATATTGCAAAATGTTATAAAATTACATTACTATGGTTTATATAAATCTTAATTACAACAAGCACAAATAACTTACATGTGTCAAATGAGTTACTATAATATTGTTCCTTACAGTTACTTTTCCATCAATCAACTGAAATATAAAGAGCTTTTTTACCCCTGAAAGTAACCTGAAATGAAATAAAAAGATGAATATAAGTCTAAAAAATATTCACTACAGTAATGTCTAGGGAATTTAAATAAAGATTCTGAAGAGAAAGGGGAGGGAGGGCAAAGAGGTAAGATAATTAGAAAATAAAAGACATCAATCTTTTTATCTGATTATTTTAAGACTCAACATATTCTAATTTCATCTTTAAAAAAGTCCAAAACAGTGTTGTTAAAGCATTTCCCCACATAGGTGATGGTCAAAACACATCTTCCCACTTTTGGGAACCAGAACCTGGGAATCTCAGCAGGTAACAGCACTTGATTAGGCCTAAGGACCTGTTTTGGGTTCAAATCCAAAGGCCTATTTTTAATATGCATGTGAAATACCCTCAAACACCTTTCTTTAAAAAACCAAAATTCTACTTCTCATTAATAAAGTCTTTAGATTATGAATTAGGTTAACGGATCTTACCATAGGGTTTCCCGAATAACCTGTGTTTCAGTAACAAAAACTCTGTCATCTGGAACATATAACGGGTCACTGCTGTACAAATGTTGGTCCCTATTAGATAACAAACATCAAATGCCAATGAAAAGATGTCTCATGAAGTGAAGTTAGAAGTCTCAAAGAATATAAGTAATTTACTAGCAATTTAATAAGTACTCAATAAGCTAATAAATATAACACATGCTTTAAATTTCCTCCCATATTGATTTTCACAAGTCAACTGAAATACTCTCAGAGAAGCACTTTCAGAGTATTTCTGTTGTTTATTGCTGACTTAAGCAAATATTTTAAATTATGTATTGTTGTTTTGGGAAAAATTGTTAACTATTTTTATAGTAAGTGCATGAAAACAGAAATCAAATAAATGGCCTAATGTATATCAATCCATCCACTTTGAAAATAAACAAATCAAAGACAGACTATAATTAAATAATAACTTCATTATGAAATTAAATTAAATAATTAATTAAAAGCTAAATTTATCAATTTAATTGAAATTGACAAAAATTTCAAGAAAATTTGAGATCTGTTTTCCCCTCTAAATTGGCTGCCTTGGGACTAAACCCTTCTCTGCTGCAACCTTGGTGTTTCAGAATTTGGCTTGCTGCTCATTAGGCAAATAGACCTAGACAGTAGAGGAAATGACCGCAGGGTGAGTGGCAAGTGTTATAAAGTGAGTTATAAAGTGAGTGGCAAGTGTTATAAAGAATAAGTGACTGAGGAGAGTCACCAAGACGGCAGAGTAGGAACTTAAGCTAATAATATCCTCTCCTAAGCACACCAAAATGACACCTTATTGCAGAAAGAAAACCTGATGAAAAACATTGGAACCTACCAGAAAATATTAAAGAAGGAACCACAAAACAGGTAGGAGAGGTAGATTTGCAATATGATCAAATCCATGTAACCCCCAGGTAGGTGACCCACAAACTGGAGAATTATTACAGAGGCCCTCCCACACGTGAGCCTCTGCCGGATGCCTGGCACCAGAAAGAGGAGGACGTTTAGCTTCAAAGGCTAGTGGGGCATGACTGCAGGATATCCGTAGCCTTGAGGGAAATAGAGACTTATTCTTCAAGACACACACAAAATCTCAAGCAGACCAAGACTGAGGACAAAAGCAGCAATATGATAGGAACCTGGGCCAGACCTACTTGCTGGTCTTGGAGGGTCTCCTGGGGAGGTGGGAGATGGTTGGTGGCTCACACTGGGGACAGACACTGGTGGTGGATATATCAGGGAATGTTCACCTGCATAAGCTCTCGTGGAAGCTGACATTTTGGCACAAGGACCTGGCCCTAGCCAACAGTCTACAGACTCCAGGGAGTGCAGGGACACCTCAAGCAAAGTCACAAACTGGGCAGGGGTACAGTCTCACCCACCAGGAGGCAGGCCACCCAAAGACTTCTACTTCCTGAGCCCATACCACTTCTATACCTGCCCTAAGATATGACCCTGCCAACAAGAGGGACAAGACCCAGTTCTACCCACCAGGGGGCAGGCACCAGCCCCTCCTGCAGGAAGCCTGCACAAGCCTCTAGGCCAGCCTTACCCACCAGGGGACAGACATCACAAGCAAGAAAATCACAGTCCTGCAGCCTGTAGACTGAGTCCACAAATGCAAGCCAGACAATACCCTGGGACCAGCTAGCCCCGGCCCTTGTATGCTAAGAGGGGAGTGCACCGTTGGGGCACACAGGACATTTCTTATAGAGGGCCACTTCTACAAGGTTAAAAAATGTAACTAACCTACCATGTTCATAAAAATATAAATAGCAATTTAAACAAAATGAGGTGATAGAGGGACTATGTTTCAGATGAAGGAATAAGATAAAATCCCATAACAGTAAGTGACATAGAGATAGAGAATTCATCCAAGAAAGAGTTAAAAGTAATGATTGTAAAGATGATCAAAGGATGTGAAAGGAGAATGGACGTACAGAGAAAGAAATTAGAAGTTTTTAGGAAAAAAGTGAGACAATATAAGGAACAACCAAACAGAATTGAGAAATACAGTAACTGAAAATTACACTAGAAGGAATGAACAGTAGACCAAATGAGGCAGAAAAACAGATAAGTGAGCTGGAAGACAGAGTAGTGGAAATCACTGCTGCTGGACAGAAAAAAGAATAAAATGATAGGAGATCAGTTTTTAAGAGACCTTTGGGCCAACACCAAGTGTGCTAATATTTACAGGATAGAGGCCCCGAAATGAGATGAGAGTAAAGGGCTTGAAAAAAAAAATTTGAAGAGGTAATAGCTGAAAACTTTCCTACTTGGGAAAGGAAATAGTCACCCAAGTCCAAGAAGCACAGAGTTTCATACGGGATTAACTCACAGAGGAACACACCAAGACATACTGTAATCAAAGCGACAAAAACTTACAGAGTAAGAAAAGGAACAACGGAAAAGCAACAATAACATACAGGGAACTCCTATAATGCTATCAGCTTATTTTTCAGCAGAAAATCTGCAAGGCAGAAGGGAAGAGAATACAAATGCACGGTATCTAAAATGCATTTGAAATGAACAGATCAGCAATTTAAAACAAGCATGTATGTATACAGACTGCTATACAAAAACCTCATAGTAACTGCAAAACAAAAATCTATAATAGGCATACACAAAACAAGGAAAAAGATATCCACACATAACATTAAAGATAGTCATCAAATCATAAGAGAACAAAAGAAAGGGGAGGGGAAGACCTACAGAAACAAATCCAAAACAGTTAATAAACTGGCAATGGAAACATACATATTGATAATTACCTTAAATGTAAGCAGACTAAATGCTCCAGCCAAAAAACACAGTCTGGATGAACAGGTCCAAAAACAGGACCTATATACATTCTGCCTACAAGAGACTCACTTCAGATATAGAGACACACACTAAAAGTGATGGGATGCAAAAATGTATTCCATGAAAATGGAAATCAACAGAAAGCTGATGTAGCATCACTTATGTGAAACAAAACAGACTTTAAAATAAAGAGTTACAAGAGACAAAGGACATTACACAACGACCAAAAGATCTATCCAATAAGATATAATGGCTGCGTAAACATATATGCAGCCAACATAAAAGTACCTGAATGTACAACTAAAATGTTAACAAATCTAAAAGGAGAATTGATAGTAACCCAATAATAATGGGAGATATTAATACCCACTTATATTAATGGACAGAGCATCATGACAGAAAATAAACAGGGAAACATACGCCTTAAGTTACACATTACAGTAGATCACCTTACTGATATTTATAGAACATTCCATTTGAAAGCAGTAGAATACACATTCTTTTCAACTGCACATGGAACATTCTCCAGGACAGATCACATGCTGGGCCACAAAGCAAGACTCGGTAAATTAAACAGAAATCATATCAAGCATCTTTTTCAACCACAATGCTACGAGACTAGCAATCAACAATGAGAAAAAAAAAAGCGGCAAAAAAAAAAAAGTGGGTCATGGGTCGCTGATGAAATCAATGAGGAAATAAAAAAATACCTGGAGACAAATGAAAACACAAACATATTAATCCAAAGTCTATTTACTGGACATTTCAGTTCGAAGACAAATGTTTACAGTGATGCAAACCTAACTCAGGAAGAAAGAAAAATCTCCAACAATCTAACCTTGCACCTAAAGGAACTAGAAAAAGACGAGCAAATAAAACACAAAATTAGTAGAAGGAAAGAAACCATAAAGTAAATGTTAACAGATCTAAAAGAAGATATTGACAGTAACACAATAACGATGGGAGACTTTAAATAAATGAAATAGAGACAAAGAAATAAAGAAGACCAATGAAACTAAGAGCTGGTTCCTTGAAAAGAAAACAAGTTTGACAAACCTCTATTTAATCAGACTCAGTGGGGGAAACACACACACACACACACACACACACACACACACACACACACACACACACAACCAAAACAAAACAGAGAGAAGGCCATAATCAATAAAGTCAGAAATGAAAAGGGAGAAGTTAAAACTGACACCACAGACATATGAAGGGTAACGAGACAATACTATGAGCAACTACATGCCAACCAAATGAACAACCCAGCAGGAATGGACAAGTTCCCGGGAATGTACAATCTCCCAAGACTGAATCACAAAGAAATAGAAAGCATGAACAAACAAACATCCAGTAATTAAGTTGGATCAGTACTCAGAAAAAGTCCCAACAAACAAAAGACCAGGACCAGATGGCTTCACAGGTGCATTCTACCAAACATTTAGAGAAGAGTTAACATCTATCCTTCTGGAACTATGCCAACAAAATTGCAGAGGAAGCAACACTTTTGACCTCACTCTATGAAGCCACCATCACCCTGACATGACAAAGATATCCCACAAAAAAAGAAAATTACAGGCCATCAAGTGATGAATGCAGATTATTAATACAAAAGTCCTCAACAAAATATTAGCAAACTGACTTGAACGATGCATTTAGAGGATCAAATATCATGATTAAGTAGTATTTATTCCAGGGATACAAGAGATTTCTCAGTATCTGCAGATCAGTCAATGTGATACACCACATTAACAAACAAAATAAAGACCATATGATCATCTCAATTGCTGAAGAAAAAATCTTTGATAAAATTCAACATCAAAATATGATAAAAAACTCTTCAGAAAGTGGGCATAAAAGGAGCACACCTTAATATAATAAAAGTCATATTATGAACACACCCACAGTTAACATTATACTCAAAGGTGAAAAATTAAAAGCATTCCTCTAGGATCAGGAAAAAGACAAGGATGTTCACTCTTGCCACTTTTATTCAACATAGTTTTGGAAGTCCTAGCTATGGCATTCAGAGAAGAAAAAAATAAAAGGAATCAAAATTGGAAAAGAAGTAAAACTGTCACTGTTTGCAGATGACATGATACAATACATAGAAAATCTAAAAGATGCCACCAGAAAACTACTAGAGCTTATCAATAAATTCAGTAAAGTTGCTGAATACAAAATTAATATAGAGAAATATGTTCCATTTCTATACACTAGCAACAAAATGTCAGAAAGAGAAAGCAAGGCAACAATCCCATTTACCGCTGCATCAAAAGACTAAAATATTTAGGAATAAACCCAGTTAAGGAGGCAAAAGACCTGTACTCTGAAACTGTAAAGATGTTGATGAAAGAAATTTAAAACAACTCAAACAGCTGGAAAGATATACAGTGTTCTTGAATTGGAAGAATCAATATTGTTAAAATGACCACAGTACCCAAGGCAATCTACAGGTTCTATGCAATCCCTATCAAATCACCTATGGCATTTTTCACAGAACAAAAGTCTTAAAATTTGTATGGAAACACAAAAGACCCAAAATAGCCAAAACAATCTTGAGAAAGAAAAATGGAGCTGGAGGACTTCAGACTATACCACAAAGGTACAGTAATCAAAACAGCATGGTACTAACATAAAAATGTACATACAGGTCAATGAAACCACACACTTATGGTCAATTAATCTACAACAAAGGAGATAAGAATAAACAATGCAGAAAAACAGTCTCTTCAATAAGTGGTGCTTGGAAAACTGGATAGCTGATGTAAAAGAATGAAATCAGAACATTCTCTAACACCATATACACAAATAAACTTAAAATGGATTAAAGACCTAAGTATAAGATATGACATCATAAACTCATAGAAGACAACATACTGAAATATTCTCAGACAAAAATCTCAGTAATATTTTGTTGTATCTGTCTCCTAGAGTAATGAAAATAAAAACAAACACCAATAAATGATACATAATTAAATTTAAAACCTTTTGCACAGCAAAGGAAACCATAAACAAAACAGAAAGGTAACTGAGCAACTGGGAAGAAACATTTGCAAATAAAGCAACTGATTAGGGATTGATTTCCAAAGTCTATAATCAGCTCCTATACCTTAGTATTAAAAAACAAACAAACCATCAAAAAATGGGCAGAAAACCTAAACAGACATTTCTCCAAAGAAGATACACAGATGGGCAACAGACATATGAAAAGATGCCCAATACTGCTAATTATTAGAGAAATGCAAAACAAAACTACAATGAGGCATCAGATCATACCACTTAGAATGGCGATCATTAAAAAGTCTACAAATAATAAATGTTGGAAAGGGTGCCGAGAAAAAGGAACCCTCTTCCACCGGTGGTGGGAATACAAACTGCTGCAGCCACTAAAGAGAACTGTATAGAGGTTCCCTATAAATTAACAACAGAGTTACCATATAATCCTGTATTCCACTCCTGGGCATATATCCATAGAAAACTCTAATTTGAAAAGATACATGTACTCAAATGTTCATAGCAGTACTATTTACAGTAGTACAAGACATGGAATAGTCCAAGACATGGAATCAACCTACAGGTCCATTGACAAATGAATGGATAGAGAAATGGTACACATACACACTAACTGGAATATTATTCAACCATAAAGACACCATCTGCAGCAGCGTAGACAGACCCAGAGGCCATCATACTAAGCGAAGGAAGCAAGAAGGCCAAATGCAAATATCATATGATATCACTTATATGTGGAATCTAAAAAAAAAAGATGCAAATGAATTTATTTACAAAAGAGAAATGTACTCATAAGCATAGAAAACAAACTTATAGTAACCAAAGGGGATAACAGGGGTGCAGGTGGAGATAAATCAGGAATTTGGGGTTAACATATATACTGCTATATATAAAACAGGTAAACAAGGACCTACTGCATAGGACAACGAACTATATTCAACATCTTGTAATAACTCAGTGGAAAAGACTCTGAAAAAAATATATACACATACACATGTAATGTATGTATGCATAACTGTATACCTGAAACTAATACAACACTGTAAATTAAGTATACTTCAATTTTTAAAAAGCTTAAGGAACTACTTGACTTAAATCACAACTCAAAACCAAATATTAAAACATCAAAGTTTCTTCTATCAACACATGAAATGAAAACTAGCTTCTTACCAGACAGTAGCTAGATTGGAATGCAAATGTAAACTATGAGGAAATCTTGAGGACCTGACTGTCCAGTACTGATGAACTACATGCTGTTCCAACCAGCTTCGGGCATCTGGCTCATCTAGTGGAAAGAAATTTAGTTACATTTAAGTTATAAGAGTTAAGAATACTTGATCAACTTTGCTATGATACCTAGACTTAGGATTCCATTCAAATATTCAATTGAAAAAAGCTCTTTAAAATAACAGCTGACAACATCTATATATATATATACATATAAAATCAGTTAAAACTATAAAGAGACATATATACAAAATTTAATTAATGTCATTGCTACAAACTAAAAAAGTTACTCAATCTTAAAATGATCCCATGAATAAAAAAACACAGACAGTATATTTGAATAGTTTAATAACCATGAAAGACATTGAAATGGTAACTAAACATGTTTCCAAGCACCCCCAAAGCCTTAGGACTAGTACTAAGCTTTGAAGGATTAGCCAACTTATACAGATTGGTGCAGAAAACAGAAAAAGGGAAAGCTACCTAACATTATGAGGCTAATATAACCTTGCTTCTAAAACCAAATGAAGACATAATATGAAAAAGTAATTCATCAAAGAATAAAGATTAAAAATTTCCAGTTAAAAAAAGCTAATAACCCAATCCCACGATGTAGTCAAAAGAAGTTTAGCTCAGGAATACAATTACGATTCACTATCAAAAAAATCTATCAGTAAAGTGGTAGAGCAAAATAGATGAATTATAGAATTACCTCACAGATAAAGAATAGCATTTGATAAAGTTTAATATTTATTTATGATTAAAGATTCCCAGAAAAACAGGAATAGAAGTCTTAATTTTGCAAAGGCCACATATCCAGAACCTACACCAAAACCATCACACTTAACTAAGGAATTTCATGGGCAACCTTCTTGGGATAAAAACCACTCCAGGAAATCCACACCCATTGCTACTGCTTCCTCTGCAGACTAGAGGGTTGGCCAGAAAAGAGACATGGTTAACATTTCATTAATAAGATATAAGAACTGGTAGTGGATAAAACTGTCGATATTTGCAAAGAAGACTGATCATGTATTCAAAAAACCCAATATTTTGGGAATTAACAACATATAATTAATACAAGAGTTCAGTAAGAATGCTGGGAAAAAAACCAATTTACAAAAACCAAGTGTTCCCCTACATCAGCAATAAATAAAACAAAAAATGACACTATTAACCATAACAACTATTAACACACATAGAAGTCAACAAACACTCAAGATCTTAACAAAGAAAATTACTAAAATATAGTAAGACATAAAAGAATTAGAGTAAATATACATATTTCCACAGAGAAGATGTCAAATCTCCCCAAGCTAAATCTATAAATTCAATGCAATCCCAATAAAAATTCCAGGTAGATTTTTTTTTTCCAGCTGGATTTCTAAAAAGGAACTTACCAAACTGCTCCCAAAATGTCTACAGAAGAGTAAAAACCTACAAATAGCTATGCCAATTTTGAAAAAGAGTAAAGGAGGTGAAGGGAAAACTTGCCTTCTGTGGGTTGAAACACATTACATAGACATATAAACAGTCTGTGCTTCCACAACTCACACTCAGGACAGAGAACTGAATATTCAGAAATAAGTGTATCAATATACAATAATTTTAGAACCACAAAGCAATGTGGAAAGAATTGACTGTTCACTAGACACTGCTGGGAAATTTGCTCCTGACATTGGAGAAAAATAAGCTGTTCTTCACTTCATATATAAGAGAAGATCTGGTGGTCACTGAAGAGCTACACAAAAGCTATAAAAGAGCAAAGAGAAGGAAAATACAGGGGAATGTTTTCATAAAGAAAAATACCAAGGTCCAAATTCATATCATGAAAAATTTACAGATTTAAGTACAATAAAATACTTTTAAAAATCAGATTCTGTTTGAAGGATACCATGAAAATATTAACAGGTGACCAAGGGATGTATAAAACCTTGGAATTACTATCTACATATACCAAGAACTCCGACTGGTGGGGATGGGCAGGAAGGACCTGAAACTCCAAAGAAAAGCCAGGAAAGGACATCAGTGGACACATCATATAAGGGGCAAGCCTGAGGGAGCCAAGGGATCCAAAGAACTTATCCTGAGTAGTCAGACAAACACAGATGAAAATAGCAAACCAAATCAAAGTGGGTGCTCTCATCAGTAGGGATGAGACTGTGGGCCATGTCCACAAAATGGTCATGGCACCAGGGAGATGGGGAGAAGGCAGCTCAGGCCTATCAACAAGAGAAGCAGTAACACAAGCGTGGTGTTGCAAACTGCAGTATCCTATGTAGCCATTAGAGCAACATGGACAGATTAAAACAGTTAAATGAAAAAAAAAAAAAATGAAAAAAAAAAAAAAAAAACAGTTAAATGGAAATAGCCCAAAGAACAGAGGTTACACACAGCATATTATCAGCATGTAATTTTAAAATAAAATACAGCCAATTGACACAATGTACTTTACAAAACCTCAATGTGCTTGAGAACAGATATCAAATACATTAGAAGAGCCTGTCACTGGGCTGGCAGAGAAAGTGGAGTGAGAATCAGAAAGAGCAGATGAGCAGAAATAAGCTAAACCAAAAGGCCCTGCACAGGCTGCTGTTCATGACATTGAGCTGATTAATCCACATTCTGCCCTAAAGGTCCAACTCAATAATGAAAAGAAAGGGAAGAGAAAAGAAACCAGAAAATTGTTAGCACGCTAAGTCAGTTTTAACTACTTCATGTGCATTTGGCAAGGTTCAGGCACAATGACCAGGGCCAGGTCAGAGAGCCCAGCTTCTGGAGTCAGCTTCACAGCTGTGCACATGATAAAACCTTTGTAACCACATCTTTGTTTTTTATCTATAGAATGAGAAGTAGGGTTAGATGTTCTAATCTCTAAGGTTGTTTCTCGCTCTTTCTAGATTCTACCAAATCATACTTTTTCACTAAAAACAGAAAAAGCATTAAAATGTAAAATTAAATTGTGTAAGATATTTTTCTTTTATTTGATCACTAACTTTAGAACCTTTTGATGAAGGTGAAAAGAGAGTGAAAAAGCTGGCTTAAAACTCAACGTTCAAAAAACTAGGTATCATGGCGTCTGTCCCCATCACTTCATGGCAAATAGGTGGGGAAACAATGGAAACAGTGACAGACTTTATTTTCTTGGGTTCCAAAACCACTGCTGGAGGGTGACTGCAGCCACGAAATTAAAAGATGCTTGCTCCTTGGAGGAAAAGCTATGACCAACCTAGACAGCGTATTAAAAAGCAGAGACATCAATCTGTCTAGTTAAAAGCTATGGTTTTTCCAATAGTCATGTATGGATGTGAGAGTTGGACCATAAAGAAGGCTGAGAGCTGAAGAACTGATGCTTTCAAACTGTAGTCCTAGAGAAGACTCTTGAGAGTCCCTTGGACTGCAAGGTGATCAGACCAGTCAATCACAAAGGAAATCAATCCTGAAAATTCATCAGAAGGATTGATGCTGAAGCTGAAGCTCCAATATTCTGGCCACCTGATGCAAAGAGCCAACTCATTGGAAAAGATCCCGATGTTGGGAAAGATTGTAGGCAGGAGAAGGGGATGATAGAGAATGAGATGGTTGGATGGCATCACTGACTCAATGGATAATGAGTTTGAGCAAACTTCGGGAGACAGTGAAGGACAGGGAAGCCTGGTATGCTGCAGTCCATGGAGTCACAAAGAGTTGGACATAACTGAGCAACTGAATAACAACTTTAGCAAAGCCAATCTTTCTTCAGTATAAATATAAACAAACCATTTAAGACTAACAAAGTTCTCAGACCTATTAAAAAAGACCAAAATTGCACTGTAAATGCCTTTTCAACATTAATTCTATAGAGTTATAATACTTATAATGCATTACAGAAGATCTGCGATGGTTTAAAAAGGTTTGTTTTATTAGGAAGGCAGAGCTTACCAATGTTATAAATCACATGGGGCTGATTCTCAAAGCTTGCCTTTCCTCTTAAGAGAATTCTATTAGAGAGATGCCAGCATTCGAGAACACACAGTACCTTTCCAGATGACTCGAGGCCCCAGTTTTCTGTTTTGATCTTGTTCTTCTAACGGTGTCCTGTCCACCTGAATCCCAGAGTCCTCTCTGCTTAAGGACTGTTGATCATTTTCATCTTCACTTTCTTCAGACCAATTCTGATTAAAAGAAGGAAATATACCTTAACCTTAGAGCATCTAACAAATGGGACCTATTTAGATTAAAAGATTATGAAAATTTCAGAAGAAAAGCAAAAACTATATCAAATGAAACTTTATACATGTTGAAAGTTACTATTACAGGATGAAATTATTTCTGGTGGCAAAAATCCCTAGATTTATAGCTCCTTAAGGGATATATATATTCATTCTGATCAACTTTCTAGTACCAGTATTTTGGTGCAAAATCTTAATAAAAATTCCATAATAAACCACTTTAATTTAGTGAAGAGTATTCCTATTTTAGGTAAGTTACTACAGGGCAGAAGGACCCATAAAAATAGCCTAAAAAACCTGGGATGTATTTACATAGCAAAATGACTGCCACTCACCGGTGTGTGTACATCTGGGCCAAGGTCAATTTCTTCACCTTCCATCAAGTATTTTCCCCAGTCAAAATCATCCTTCTTTTCTAAAATATAACAGAAGAATCTCATCAGTTTTATCGGGAATATATGGGAAATATCAGAAATATATGGGGAAAAAAAAAAGAAATATATGGGAAAGAAACCCCAAATTATAGTAAAAAGTTTAGCAAAACTCAAAATAAAACACACTTGAGAAATGAAAGCTCAAAAATAGTGAAACACTCAATAAATTGACATTCTATCTTCAGTTCCGATTTTTCTCTTTACATAATTGAAAGCAGTTTAACTTAAAAGTCATAATTTATATTTTATATGAAAATTTACAATTACAATTGCATTTCAAGACAATAGAAATATTTATTTCATACATTTATTTACAACTTTTTATAAACTCTCAATGTCTAGTAATTATATCATAAAACCAATTTCTCTCTTATTTGGTAACATACCCATTTCTTTATCTCTTGGTGTTTCCACATAATTGCTGTTCGAAGGAGAATCAGACAGAGACAGAAGAAGTGATAGTATGGAATAATGTACATCTGTCTTTAAAACAAGAAATAAAAAATATGAATCACTGAGGTTGGTAAGAGCTTTCTAAACTAGTTTGAGTAAACAAAACTTCACCCTGGGACTTCCCTGGACATCCAGTAGTTAAGACTTGGAACTTCCACTGCCAGGGGAATGGGTTTGATCCCTGGGTGAGGAACGGGTTTGATCCCTGGGTGAGGAACTAAGATCTTGTATGCCAATTTGGTGCAGGCCCCTCCCTCAAAAAAAAAAAACAAACAGATTACCTCACAATAATTATGTCCTCAATTTTTTGTGTGTGCTTCAAGAAAACAATCATACCTAAATAAATTTCAATCTCTAAACTTGCTTTTATAGTTCAAACATATACAGATAGAGGAACCCGTGCAATAATGCACTACCTGAATCATAATGAGGAACTGTCAGAAAAACCTAAACTGAAGGACAAGCTACCAAATAATTAGCCTGCTCTCTTCAATAATGTCAAGGTCAGAAAAAAAATGGTGAGGAATGTTCTGGATCAAAGGATACCAACCGGTGAACCTGAAAAGTACACAGACATTCTTACTATTCTTCAACTTCTATGCTTTTTCAAAACTTAAATTGCATTTATAAAAATCACATTTAAAAAGGTGTCAAAGTTAAAAACACTCCAAATAAGCAAACTATGCATGGAAACTATGTACTCTAAACTATGCATGGAAAGGAGAGAGGAGATGAATTAAATTCAAGGAATGGAAGGGAAGTTTCAGGTGACCTCTCCCTATTATATAATGTGTGGTACTTCATGTACATCTTCATAGGATTTATCATAACTAAGTAGCTATTCAATAACTACTTGGGTAGTGATGATCATGTATTGCTTATTCTGTATTCCTACAACCCAATGATGCTGGGGACACAGAATACACCTGGAAAACTTTCCTAGGTATAAGGCAATGTATGGCCAGTAGGATTGCAAGAGCTGTCTTTTTTTAGATAATTTCTCTGCTTGGAAATGCCTTAACTTCCTTTAACCAAAAAGAGAAAAACAAAAATGAAACTTAAATTCCATAGAGAAAAGTGGTCTAAAATGTAAATACTTGAAGAAAATAACTCCCAATACATAAATCTATTATTTTGTGGTAATCACTTCCATCAGATTGCTTATTCTGAAAGGGCTCTGTACACCTGAAACTATAGTTTCATGTATTAGTAACAACATACTGATGGAATTAAGGAAAAAAGACTGCTGCTAACAGTTAGGATTCTGGAAGTTAATATTTAGATGATACAGGAGACTGTCTAAGATGGTGCATTGGGAAGCTCATCTCCTATAGTCACACCAAAACTGCAACTATTTACAGAGCAACTAATAGTGAGAATGATGGCCCAGTGGTAGAGAATCTGCCTACCAACACAGGAGAGGCAGGTTCAATCCCTGGGTCAGGATGATCCCCTGGAGAAGAAAATGGCAACCCACTCCAGTGTTCTTGCCTGGGAGATTCTATGGACAGAAGAGCCTGATGGGCTACAGTCCGTGGGGTTGCAAAAGAGTCAGACATGGTTTAGCAATTGACAACAACGATTGGTGAGAATACCCCTATACCCCTGTAGGCTAGCAGAAACATCTTCTACAACTAAAGAAACAAAGGAGGAATCACAGTGAGATGGGTAAGAGGTGGGGACATGGTATAGTCAAGATCCATGCACCCAGTTAAAATTATCCTCCAACAGATGGGAGTTCTCCCCAAGGAGTGAGGGGTCTGAGCCACACATCTGGCTCTGCAGCCTTGGAGCTCTGCACTGGGAAGATGAGCCTCTAGAACTTTTGGCTGTGAAGGCCAGTAAAGCTTATATTCAAGTGACCCAGAAGGCTATGGGAAATAGACTTCACTCTTAAAGGGTGAACACACAAATCTCACATGCTCTAGGACCCAGGGCATAAGCAGCAATTTGAAAGGAGCCTCGGTCAAACCCACCTGCTGATCTTGGAGAGCACCCTGAGGACACAGATGCTGGTGGCAGCCATCTTGGAGAGCTGCAAGGACATGAGTGCAAGCAAGCACCACCTTGGAGTATTTCTCCAGCCTATTAGCCCAAGGGGTTTACCTGCCCAACAGCCAATCAGCAACAATCCTAGGACCCCCAGGCAGGCTGCCAGCCATGTGGAGACCAAGGCCCAACGAGGAGTGTGTTCAGGACCAGACTCACCCAGGAGTGGACCAGCACAGGCCTTCCTGGGTCCTGAAGCCAGCTGTGCCAGGCGCCAGCACTGCCCCCCAGCAACTGGCAGACCTAGATGAGGCCAGCTCGTGCAGCCAACTGTGCTAAGGATCAGCCCTATGTACTACTGTGCTTACAACAGCCAGCCCACAACGGAAGGGTCCATGTAGCCCATGGGGGGATACTCACAGAGCAAACAGCTCTGCTGACCAGAGGGCAGTGCTCTGCCGGGGACCCAAAACATCTCTTACATAAGGCCACTTCTACAAAATTGGGAAACATGAGCATTCTACCTAATGAACAGAAATAAAAACAGAGGATCAGGGAAAATGAGGTGACAGAAAAATATGTTCCAAATGATGGAACAAGATGCCAAAAAAAAAAAAAAGCAAAGCGGAGATAAGCAATCTACCTGGTAGAGTTTCCCAAACTTGAGAGAAGAAAGAATGAACACAATGAGAAGCATAACAAAAAGAAAACACAAAGAAAAACCAAACACAGGTGATGAATAATTGAAATTAAAAATACACTAGAAGTAATTCACAGTAGATGAGATGATATAGAGGAATGAATGGATCAATGAAGTATAAGATGGAGTACTGGAAATCATGCAAGCTGAACAGGAAAAAAAATTAAAACAAGTATAGTTCAAGAGAGTTCTGGGACAATGTCAAGAATACTAACATTTATATTATGGCGGGGGTGGGGGGGTGAGGGGGGATGGGGGTGATGGTCCCTGAAGAAGAAGGAGAAATGGGCAGAGAACTTATCTGAAGGGATAATAGCTGAAAAATTCTTTAACATGAGAAAGGAAACAGACATCTAGCTCAGAAACACAGAGTTCTAAACAAGATCAACCCAAAGAGATCCACCCCAAGATACACTGTAACTAAAATACAAAAAATTAAAGCTAAAGAGAGAATCTTAAAGTCAGTAAAGGAAAAGCAATGTTACTTTTGAAGAAATCCCCTTAAGGCTATCAGCTGGCTTTTTGTGGAAACTTTCCAGCCCAGAATGGAGTAGCATGACACACTTAAAGTGATGGAATAAAAAACACCCCTACAACCAAGAATACTCTACCCAGCAAGGCTACATTCAGATTTAAAGGAGAGATCAAAAGTTTTACAAATAAGCAAAAGCTTAAAGTGTTCAGGAGCACCAAACCAGCTTTTCAAGAATTGTTAAAGGGACTTCTTTAAATGGAAAAGGCCACAACTAGAGATAGAAAATTACAAAAGGAAAAGTCTCACTGGTAAAGATGAATATACATTAAAGGTAGTAAATCAGCCACTTATATAGTTAGTAGGAAGGTTAAAAGATAAAAATAATAAAATGGTCTATATCTACAATAAGTAATTAGTATTAGTCGTTCAGCTGTGTCCAAATCCTTGTGACCCCACGGAACATAGCTCTTCAGGCTCCTCTGATAAATGATCTATATCCACAATAAGTAATTAAGGGATATACAAAACAAAAATATAGAAAATATTAAAACATCAAAAACAAATGTTGGGGGGTAACACAGGGTTGTGAAGTGTGTTCAAACTTAAGAGATCAGCAACTTAAAATAATCATGAATATATAAAGCCTGCTATATAAAAATCTCATGGTTATCACACACCAAAACCCTATAATACACACATACACACACAGATAGAAATCCAAATATTAACACTAAAGATAGTCATCAAATCACAAGAAAAGAGAACAAAAGAAGAAATGAACGACAACCAAAAATAAATCCCAGAACAATTAACAAAATGGCAATGAGAACACACCTATCACTTATTTATTTGTTGTGCTGTGCAGCTTGCCGTATCTTAGTTCTCTGACCAGGGACTAAACCCATGCTCTGGGCAGTGAAAGCAAAACCACTCTCCAACAGGGAATTCCCTCAACAATGACTTTAAATATAAACAGACTCCAAAGGCTCCAATCTAATGACAAAGTGTGGCTGAATGGATACAAAAACAATACCCATATAGATGCTGTTCTTAAGAATCTCACTTCAGATCTAAAGATGAAACATGCAGATGGAAAGTGAGGAAATGGAAAGAGGATTTCCATACAAATGGCAATTAAAGCTGTGGTAGTAATACTTAAACAAGACAAAAGAGACCTTAAAACAAAGATTGCAAAAGGAAACAAGGACATTACATAATGATCAAAGGATTAATCCAAGAAGATACAACATCTGTAAATACACAAGAACCCAACTTAGGAGGACCTAAATACAGAAATCAAATAACAAACATGGAAAAAATGACAGTAACACAATAATAGTAGGGGACGTCTTTCCATCCATAATGGACAGATCATCTAGACAGAAATAAATTAGGAAACACTGGCCTTAAGTGATACATTAGGTCAGATGGACTTAACAGATATATGTAGGGCATTTCATCCAAAAAAAGCAGAATACACATTCTCCAGGAAAGATCACATACTAGAACACAAAATAAGACTCAGTAAATTTAAGAAGACTAAAAATCAGTTCAGGCATCTTTTCTGACCACAATGCTATGAGACTAGAAATCAACTACAATAAAAAAAAAATTGCAGAAAACCAAAAACAAAACCATGGGAAACTAAATAATATGCTACTAAAGAACCAATGGGTCACTGATGAAATCAAAGAGGAAATCAAACATATCTAGAGACAAATGAAAAAAGAATATGATTAAAAAATCTATGGGACACAGCAAATGCAGTTCTAAGAGGGATGTTTACAGCAATACAATCTTACTTCAGAAAAAAGAAAAATATCTAGTAAACAACATAACCTCACTATAGGAACTAGAAAAAGAACAAATAAAACCCAAAGTTAGTAAAAGGAAAAAAATCATAAAGATTTACGGCAAAAATAAATGAAAGAGACAAAAATATAGAAAAGATCAATGAAACTAAGTTGGTTCCTTGAAAAAATAAACAAATTTAATAATTTATCAGACTCATCAAAAAAAGAAAGAAGACCCAAGTCAATACAATCAGAAATGGAGAAGTTATAACCCATACCACAGAAATACAAAGGGTAATAAGACACTACACAAAGATGTATATGTCAATAAAATGAACAATCTAGAAGAAATGGACAAATTCCTGGGAATGTACAGTCTCCCAAAAGTGAATCAGGAAGAAATAGAAAATATGAACAGACCAATTTCCAGTAATCAAATCCAACTGGTAATCAAGAAGTTTCCAACAAACAAAAGCCCAGGACTAGATGGGTTTACAGGTGAACTCTACCAAATGTTTAAGAAGAGTCAACATCTATCCTTCTGAAACTATTTCAAAATACTACAAAGGAAGGAACAGTTTTGACATCATTCTAGGAGGCCACCATCACCCTGATACCAAAATCAGAGAAAAATATCACACAAAAAAAGAAAATTAAAGGCCAATATCACTGATGAACACAGATGTAAAAATGCTCAACAAAATATTCAAATGATACATTAAAAGGGTCATATATCATGATCAACTGGAGTTTATCCCAGGGATTAAGGATGACTCAAATCTGCAAATTGATATGATACATCACACTAATAAACTGGAAAATAAAAATTATATGGTCATTTCAACAGAAAAAAAAAGCTTTTGACAGAATTCGATATCCATTTATGATAAAAACTCGTGAAAAAAAACATGTATAGAAAGAATACACCTCAAAATAATAAAGACCACATATGATATGCCCACATCTAATATCGTATTCAAAGGTGACAGCATATTCTCTTAACATCAGACAAAAGACAAGCATGACCAATTTTGTCATTTCTATGCAACACAGTCTTAGCCACAGCAATCAGAAAAGGAAAAGAAATAAAAGGAATCCAAACTGGAAAGGAAGAAGTAAAACTGTTATTGCAGATGACATGATAATATATATATATATAAATCCTAAAGATGCCACAATAACACTATTAGAACTATTTCATGAATTCACTAAAGTTGCAGTACACAAAATTAATATACAGAAATTTGTTGCATTTCTATACCCTGACAACAAATTATGAGAAGGAAAAATTAGGAAAACTATCCCATTTACAACTGCATCAAGAATAAAATACTTAGGAATGACTCTAATTAAAAATGTGTAACAACTATACTTGGAAAAAACACACTGGTGAAAGAAACTGAAGATGACACAAAGAAATGAAAAGATCTACGGTTGTTAAGTACTGGAAGAATTCATACTGTTAAGATGACAACACTAGTCAGCAATCTACAGATTTAATGCACCTATCAAAATACCAATGGTACTTTTCACAGAACTACCACAAATAATTCTGAAATTTGTATGGAAACACAACAGATCCTAAACAGCCAAAACAATTTTGAAAACGAAAAACAAAGCTTGAGGTATCACACTCCCTTATTTCAAACTACACTATAAAGTTACAGTAACCAAAACAGCATGATACTGACACAAAAATACACACACATCAATGGAACAGAACAGAGAGCTCAGAGCTGAGCCCAAATTTGTATGGTGTATTATTCCATGACAAAGAAAACAAGAATATACAATGGGGAAAAGACAGCCTCTTCAATAAATGGTGTTGGGAAAACTGGATAACTACATGCAAAAGAATCAAGGCAGACAACTTTCTTACATTATGCACAAAAAGTAAATTAAAACTGGATTAAAAATCAAATACAAGACCTGAAACCATAAAACTCTGAAAAAGAAACAGGTAGTACATTGTTTGACAGCAGCCTTAGCAATATTTCGGGGGATGCTTCTCAGGCAAGGGAAACAAAGGGAAAAATAAACAACTGGGACAACATCAAACTTAAACACTTTTATACAACAAAGGATAATAACAAGGTGAAAGGCCATCTACTGAATGTGGGAAGATACTTACAGACAATGTACCTGAAATGGGTTTATATCCAAAATACACAAAGAACTCATAGCTCAACATAAAAAAATAAAATCAGATTAAAAAATGGGCAAAGGATCTGAATATACATTTCCCAAAGAAGACACACAAAGGGCCAGACACAGGAAAATATGCTCAACATCAGCCATCATAAGGGAAATACAAATTAAAATCACAATGAGATATTGCCTAACACTTGTCAGAATGGTCATTATGAAAAAGAAAACTAGAAGTGCTGGAAAAGATGTGAAAAAAAAAAAGAAGTCTTGTACACTGGTGGTGGGAATGAAAATTGGTACAGTCACTACGGAAAACAGTATGGAGCATCCTAAAAAAATAAAAATAGGGAGTTCCCTGGTGGATTCAGTAGTTAGGATTCTGGGCTTCTATGGCCATGGCCCAAGTTCAATCCTTAGTTGGAGAGCTAACATCTTGCAAGCCACATGGTGTGGCCAAAACAAACAAACAACCCCATAAGATCCAACAACTCCACTTCTTTTGGTATTTATGTGAAGAATACAAAAACACTAAATTGAAAGAATATATGCATCATCCCTATGCTCATCGTAGTATAATTACAACAGCCAAGACATGGAAGAAATTTAAGTGCTCACAGATAGATGAGTGGATAAAAAAGAAGTGGCACATAAATA
The DNA here is from genome assembly GCF_910594005.1 of Cervus elaphus. Classification (NCBI taxonomy): domain Eukaryota; kingdom Metazoa; phylum Chordata; class Mammalia; order Artiodactyla; family Cervidae; genus Cervus; species Cervus elaphus. The sequence goes on from NC_057847.1 coordinate 3,135,969, forward strand.
CAATGGACTATTATTCAGCCATTTAAAAGAATGAAATCTCGACTTTTTTGACAGTAGGGATGAACCTACAGAATAACATGCTTAAGTGAAATAAGTCAGAGAGACAAAGACAAAGACTGCACCATTCCACTTATACGTGGAATCTAAAAAGCAAAACAAATGAACAAAACCAAATCAAATATAAAAAAACAGCAACAAAGTCAAAGATACAGAGAATAGCAGCTAACCAAAGAGGAGAAGGATGGGGAATGAGTGAAATAGGTGAGGGACAGTAAGAGAAACAAACTTTCACTTACACAATAAATGAGTCATCACGGGGAAGAAACGAATACTAGTGGGAACAGTCAATAATATTACAATAACTGTGTATGGTGACACATGGTAACTAGAAATACCAGATCACTGTGTTGTGCATCTGGAACTAACACAGTGTTATAGCTTAACTGCACTTCAATTAATTATAACATGGGCTAATTGTTCTTTTATGCTCCCTCTTACTGACGCTATTAGTAACTGCCTTCTGTTCTTCCTCCAGTAGCATACTGGATACCTTCCAAAAAAGGGGGGCTCATCTTCTGGTGTCGTATCTTTTAAGCTTTTCATACTGACCACGGGGTTCTCCAGCCAAGAATACTGGAGTAGGTTGCCATTTCCTTGTCCCGGGGATGCTGTATTGTCAGAAGTCTTCACTGTGACCCTTCCATCTTATGTAGCCTTGCACAGCATGGCTCATAGCTTCATTGAGTTATACAAGTCACTTCAAAACAACAAGGCTGTGATTCATGAAGGGGAAGAGTGGAGGGTAAATACTAGTAGCTCCAGTAAGAGTGAAGCAGCTGGGTCAAAGTGGGAATGACACTCAGCTGTGGAGGTGTCTGGCGGTGAAATTAAAGTCTGATGCTGTAAGGAACAATACTGCATAGGACCCTGGAATGTTAGGTCCATGCATCAAGGTAAATTGGACGTGGTGAAGCAGGAGATGGCAAAATTGAGCACTGATATCTTACGAATCACTGAACTAAAACGGATGGGAACAGGGAGAATCTAATTCAGATGACCATTATATCTACTTTTGTTGTTTAGTTGCTAAGTCGTGTCAGATTCTTTGAAACCTCATGGGATGTAGCCCACCAGGCTCCTCAGTCCTTGGGATTTCCCAAGCATCAATACTGGAGTTGTTTGCCATCTTCTTCTCTGTGGGATCTTCCTGACCCAGGGATCGAACCCACATCACCTGCTTGGCAGGCAGATTATTTACCACTGAGCCACTTGGGAATCTCATTTTTATCTACTACTGTGGGCAAGATCCCTTTACAGAAATGTAGTAGCTCTAATAGTCAAGAAAGGAGTCAGAAATGCAGTACTTGGGTTCAATCTCAAAAACAACAGGATAATCTCAGCTCACTTCCAAGGCAAACCATTCAACATTGCAGTGATCCAAGCCTATGCCCCAACCACTGACGCCAAAGAAGATGAAGCTGATCAGTTCTATGAAGACCCACTGGGGCTTCCCTGGTGGCTCAGTTAGTAAAGAATCTGTCTGCAATGCAGGAGATCCCAGTTCCACCCCTGGGTCAGGAAGATGCCCTGAAAAAGGGAATGTCTATCCACTCCAGTATTCTTGCCTGGAGAATTCCAGACAGAGGAGATTGGCAGGGTACAGTCCATGGAGTAGCGAGGAGTTGGACATGACTGAGCAAATAGGACTACTACTACACTATGAGAACCTACAATACCTTCTAGAACTAACAACAAAAAAAGATCTCCTTTTCATCATAGGAGATTTGAATGCAAAAGAAGAAAGGCAAGGGATACCCAGAATAACAGGCAAGTTTGGCCTTGGAGTACAAAATGAAGCAAGGCAAAGGCTAACAGTAGAACACACTGGTCAAAGGAAATACCTTTTTCCAACAACCCAAGAGATGACTCTACACATAGACATCACCAGATGGTCAATACCAAAATCAGAATGATTATGTTCTCTGCAGCCAAAAATGGAGAAGCTCTATACAGTCAGCCAAAACAAGACCTGGAGCTAACTGTGGCTCTCATCATGAACTCCTTATTGCAAAATTCAGGCTAAAATTGAAGAAAGTAGGGAAAACCGTTCAGGTACGACCTAAATCAAATCCTTCATGATTATACAGTGGAAGTGACAAATAGACTCAAGATTAGATCTGGTAGACAGAGTGTCTGAAGGACTATACAGAGGGAGGTTTGTAACACTGTACAGAAGGCAGTGACCAAAACCATCCCAAAGAAAAAGAAATGCAAGAAGGTAAAGTGACTGAGGAGGTTTTACAAATAGCTGAAGAAAGAAGAGACATGAAAGGCAAAGGAGAAAGGGAACGATATACCCAATGGAATACAGAGTTTCAGAGAACAGCAAGGAGAGATAAGAAAGCCTTCTTTAATGAACAATGCAAAGAGACAGTGGAAAACAAAAGAATGAGAAAGACTAGTGATCTCTTAAGAAAACAGGACATATTCAAGGGAACACTTCACACAAGTATGGGCATGATAAAGGACAGAGACTGTAAGAACCTAACAGTAACAGGAGAGATTAAAAAGAGGTGGCAAGATTACACAGAATCATACAAAAAGGTCTTAAAGACTTGGATTACCACGCTGATGTGGTCACTCACTGAGAGCCAGACATCCTGGAGTGTGGAGTCAAGTGGCCCTTAGGAACATCACTATGAACAAAGCTAGTGGAGGTGATGGAACTCCAGCTGAGCTATTTATAATCCTAAAAGATAATGCTGTGAAAGTGCTGCACTCAGTATGCCAGCAAATTTAGAAAACTCAGTAGTGGACACAGGACTGGAAAAGGTCAGTTTTCATTCCAATCCCAAAGAACGGCAATGTCAAAGACTGTTCCATCTACCATACAATTGTGCTCATTTCATATGCTAGCAAGATTATGCTCAAAATCCTTCACGTAAGGCTTCAGCAGTACATGAACCAAGAACTTCCACGTGTACAAGCTGAGTTTAGAAAAGGCAGAGGAACCAGAGATCAAATTGCCAACATCTGTTGGATCATAGAAAAAGCAAGATAATTTCAGAAAAACATCTACTTCTGCTTCATTGACTACACTAAAGCCTTCAACTATGTGGATCACAACAAACTGTGGAAAATTCTTAAGGAGATGGGAGTACCAGACCACGTTACCTGTCCTCTTAAGAAACCTGTATGTGGATCAAGAAGCAACAGTTAGAACTGCACATGGAACAACAGACTGGTTCCAAAAAAAAAGGAGTACGTCAAGGCTGTATATTGTCACCCTGCTTATTTAACTTATATGCAGAGTACATCATGAGAAACGCTGGCTGGAGGAAGCACAAGCTGGAATCAAGATTGCTGGCAGAAATATCAACAACCTCAGATATGCAGATGACACCACTCTAATGGCAGAAAGTGAAGAGGAACTAAAGAGCCTTTTGATGAAGGTGAAAGAGGATAGTGAAAAAGATGTCTTGAAACTCAACATTCAGAAAACTAAGATCATGGCATCTGGTCCCATCACTTCATGGCAAATAGATGGGGGAAAAGTAGAAGCAGTTTCAGCTTTTACACTCTTGGGCTCCACAATCACCATGGATGTTGACTGCAGCCATGAAATTAAAAGATATTTACTCCTTGGAAGGAAAGCTATGACAAACCTAGACAGCGCATTAAAAAGCAGAGACATCACTTTGCTCACAAAGGTTTGTATATTCTAAGCTTGGTTTTTCCAGCAGTTACGTACGGATATGAAATACGACTAAGCAACTAAACAACAACAATGCTACCTCTTCAGAAACAGATGAAAGTAAAGAGCTGGAGCTCCATCTCTGTATTAGTCACATGTTCCTTCACAGTCTGTCTTATGAAAACCTGCACAATCCCTGCTACTCTATGGGAAGTCAGGAAATACATATACACGGAAAGAAGCAGTCCCATGTGCTGCACATTTATTACAGCTGAAGTGATCCTGGGTCTCAAAATCAGAAATAACTTTCCCACTTTCACATCCTTTGAAATGCAATGCTACAAAGAGCCAGATTTCTTAGTTCCAGTGGGTTTTTTTCCAGATATGCCGAAGTCTTTGTTTCTTCTATAATTAACAATCGGAAGTTCTCCTTTGCCAAACATTTTTTCAAGCCTAGACGATGGTAAAGTGTCATTTACTGAGTAACGCCTATGGAAACTATATGTATACCTACTTAAAATCTAAATAAAGTGCGGTTAGAGATTCACTTCTGGCATGATGGAGGCAAAATGAAGTCACACAGTCATGTCTGACTCTTTGCGACTCCATGGACTGTGTGTGGTCTGCCAGGCTCCCCTGGCCATGGGACTTCCCAGGCAAGAATACTGGAGTGGGTAGCCGTTTTCTTCTTCAGGAGACCTTCCCAATCCCTTCCCAGGGATTGAACCTGGGTCTCCCGCACTGCAGGCAGACTCTTTACTGTCTGAGCCACCAGGGAAGCCTGGAGGAAAGTTGCCTTCAATCCCCTCCCCAAAACGTAATGTTAAGTCTGGACCAATTACCAGAGACAACCATTTCAGTGCTCTTGTCAAGCACAGGCATACAAATGTAGAGTGCTTATTTGTGAAAATAACCTCAGGTAAGAACAGAATGAGTTTGATACATACATGCCTAAAGCTGTCTCCTCTCTCCCACCAGCTCTATCAAGTCGTAGTTCAGCCAGGGCTGGACACAAGTGAAAGCTGGCAGCTTTGTTGTCATTGTCTTAGCCATAGCAGGGGCAAGTGAGTGGGGGAGCCAGTGGTTGCAGGCCTGCAGCTGGGCAAGCACTGGGCCAGCAGAACAGTCGAGGGTTTATCAGGGAGCTCCTGAATGCAAGACAATAAAAGGGGGCTTGCTAATCTCCATGTCTTGGGCTGACTAGAGGCTGTGATATGCACAGCAGAGACTAGAGTAAGCCTAAGACAACCACACATTTTTGGCCAATGGAGCCAATGGAGTTTATGGGCAAAGATGAGAGATCACACAAAGTATAAGCCAGGATAGTCTTGAAAAAGACCGTAAGTAGCAATGTACTTCTCAATTCACACATAAATAAATCAGATTAACACCCAAAACTCATTGAATGTAATATATTATATATTAAAGACTGACTATATCCCCCATGACTTCCTTCATGGCTCAGCCAGTAAGAAGTCTGCCTGTAATGCAGGAGACCCAGGTTCGATCCCTGGGTTGGGAAGATCCCCTGGAGAAGGAAATGGCAACCTACTCCAGTATCCTTGCCTGGAAAATCCCATGGACAGAAGAGCCTGACAGGCTACAGTTCATGGGGTCTCAAAGAGTCGGACATGACTGAGCAACTTCACTTCAAACTTCTTCAATATCCCCCTCAATTTATATGCTGAAACTCTAACTCCTAACGCGATGGTACTTGGAGAAGGGGCCTTTGGGAGGTAATCAGCTCCTGAGGGTGGAGCACTGGTCCAATGGGATAAGACCAGAGAGCTCCTTCTCTTCACTTGAGGACACAGAGAAGGCAGCCACTTATAAACTGGGAACAGTCCTCACCAGCAATCCCGAATTGGCCAACACCTTGCTCTTAATTTCCAGTCTCCAAAAGTGTAAGGAAATAAATTTTGTTTTTAAGTCACTGAAAGATCAGTGTGTGGTAATTCTGTTATGGTAGTCTGAGCTTATTAAGGCATGTGAATAGAATTCAAGGCAAAAAACATAGGAATATCTCAAAGACATAGAAAAAGATTTGACAATTCACACACACACAAAAAAACCTTGTGGTCGATTAGGAATAAAAAGGAATATCCTCTTTCTGATAAAGCACACCCATGAAAAATCTGAAACTAAAGCTTTTCCTTTAAAGTGGGAACAAGGCAAATATGTGGACTTTTGTCTTCTGGGCAGCACTGTATTGGACCAACTGCAATAAGACAAAAAAAAAAATCTCCCACTGGAATGGAAGAAGTCAAACTGTCTTTATTCAGAGACGACACAATCCTATGTGTAGAAAATACTAAGGAATTCAGAAGAAAATTACTAGAATAAATGAGTTTAGAAAGGCTAGGTGTAATAATAATAAGCAAACTGCAAATGAATTTAAGAAGAAAAGTTCCGTTCATGATAGCACCAAATAGAATAAAATATTTAGAAATACATGTAAAAGAAATGCAAGATTTGTATGTGAAAAAATAAAACTGATGAAAAACGTTTTAAATGATCTAAGTAAATGAACAGTCCATATTCACAGATTAACAGATATAATATTGGTAAGATTGTGTATTAGTTTCCTAAGGCTTCCTTAACAAAATATTACAAATCATGTGGCTTAAAACAAAAGAGATTTTACTCTCTCTCAGTTCTGGAGGCTATAAGTCTTAGACAAGGTGCTGGCAGTCCATGCTCCCTATGAAGGTTCAAGGGAAGATTTCTTCCTTGACTCTTCCTAGCTTCTCATGGTTGCTGGCAATCTTTGGCCTTCCTTGACTTGTAGCCTCATTGTTCCAATCTCTGCCTCTTCCATTGCATAGTGTAACAAACACCATGTGCGTCTCTGTGTTAAAATTTCTATTTTCTTATGAGGATACCAATCACTGAATTAATCCAGTTTGACTTCATTTCAACTTGCTGACATTGTCAAAGACCATACAGTAAGATATCAGGGGCTAAGACTTGAACACATCTTTCTGGGGGACACAATTCAACCTAACAAATGACAATACTTTCCAAATTGATCTGTGGATTCAGTGCAATCCCTGCCAAAATCCACCTGGCTTTTGCAGAAATTTAGCTGACCCTACAATGTGTATGGAAATTCAAAGGCTCTAACATAGACAAAACAATTTTGAAAAAGAAAAAAAATTGGAGGACTCTTATCACCCAATTCCAAAGCTTAAAGGCTTTGGAGTAACATACAGTAACAAAGACAGTATGGTATTTGTGTAAGGATAGGTATACAGATTAATGAAACGATTGAGAACTTGTAAATCCTTACACACACGGTCAATTTGTGTGTCAAAATTGCGTGTCAATTTTGACAAAGTTGCCAAGACAATTCAAAAGGAAAAGAATAGTTTTTTCAACAAATGGTAATAGGATGGATAAATATATTCAGGCAAAAACCAAAAAACTGTAAATCCTATCCTCACAACATATGCAACAATTTACTCAAAATGGATCATGAATCTAAATGCAAGTGCTAAAACTACTAGAAGAAAACATCAAAGAAAAGTCTTTATGTCTTTGGGTTAGGCGAAGATATGACATCAAAAGCATGATAAGTAAAATAGACTTCACTAAAATTAAAAACTTTTGAGTTTCAAAAAAACCACCCATAAAATAAAAGACAAGGTAGGGCCTAGAAGAAAATATTTGTACATCATTTTCCTGATGAAGACCTTGCATGAGAACTACACAAACAACTCTGACAATTTAATAAGGCAAGCAATCCAATTTTAAAATGGTTAAAAGAACTGAATCAACATCACAGAGGCATATAAATGACATGTGAAAAAATCCTTAGATCAGTAGTTGTCTGGGGTTGGGGTGCAGGCATCGATTGCAAAAAAAAAAAAAAAAACCAAACTGACTTAAGAAGAACTTTTGGAATGATGGAAATGTTTTAAAACTGAACTGTGGTTACATAACTGTTTATTTACCAAAAATAAATTCCTCCATTCAGAATGGAAGAATTCTAAGGTAAACTGTATATCAGTAAAGCTGAAAAAAAATACGAAGCTATTGTTCCACTCCAACATACATGTCAGAAATGCCACAGCAAAGGAGAAAAGGGCAATCAACTCTGCCTGTGAAAGTGGGGCAGGAGCCAAGGACAGAGATGAATAGCAAGGCCAAAAAGAATAGACACATTATTCCCACAGTATCTATTGTCTACTCTCTTCTAGGTGCTGAGAACAAATCAGAAGCAAAGCCCCACACCTGTAAAACTATTGAGGAGATAGGAAATAAACAATAACAAACACAATAAAAAGTTAAATATATAGAATCTATAGACAGTATTTGAATTTTGATAATCAATGATGAGATTCCTCAGGCAGAAGGGGAAAGTCAGGTACAGGACACAGGATGTGCCACAGAAGAATGAGGGAATATGGTTCCACTGTATTCAGTGAGCCCTAAGGTCGGGGTGTACAGAAAAATAATCAGAGATGGCCAATGAAAAGTTCAAAATAGGAATCAGAAGTGACACTCAGCTTTTCATTTAATTTTCTGCACCACTTTGGTATTTTCACTGGTACAGACGAAACAGATCTGCCTGGCAAAAAAATGACAGAACCAGCAGGTACTGATGGTCTCATGGGGCTAACGGAACAGGACTTGGCATGTAGTAAATGCACTAAAAACACTTGCCACTATGTTTACTCTTCATTTATGGTGTCACAGTGCCTAGGCTATATGCTTCACTTAGTTTATTTAACTTAAATGCAGAGTACATCATGGGAAATGCTGGGCTAGATGAATCACAAGCTGGAATCAAGGCTGTCAGGAGAAATATCAACAACCTCAGATATACAGATGATACCATTCTAATAGCAGAAAGTGAAGAGGAACTAAAGAGCCTTTTAATGAGGGTGAAAGACCAGAGTGAAAACAGCTAGCTTGAAACACAACATTCAAAAAACACTGAGATCATGGCATCTGGTCCCAACATTATGGCAAACAGAAGGGAAAAAAGTGGAAACAATGACAGATTTTCTTTTCTTGGGCTCCAAAATCACTGTGGATGGTAACTGCAGCCATGAAATTAAAAGATGCTTGCTCCTCGGAAGAAAAGCTATGACCAAACTAGACAGCATATTAAAAAGCAGAGACATTACTTTGCCAACAAAGATCCATACAGTCAAAGATATGGTTTTTCCAGTAGTTATGTACTGATGTTAGAACTGGACCATAAAGAAGGCTGAACATCAAAGAACTGATGCTTTTGAACTGTGGTATTGGAGAAGACTCTTGAGAGTCCCCTGGACTGCAAGGAGATCAAACCAGTCAATCCTAGAGGAAATCAATCCTGAATATTCATTGGAAGGACTTACGCTGAACCTGAAGTTCCAATACTTTGGCCACATGCGAACAGCCGACTCATTGGAAAAGACCCTGATGCTGGGAAAGATTGAAGGCAGGAGAAGGGGATGACAGAGGACGAGATGGCTGGATGGCATTACTGACTCAATGGACATGAGTTTGAGTAAACTCCAGCAGAAGGTGAAGGACAGGGAAGCCTGGCGTGCTGCAGTCCATGAGGTTGCAAAGAGTGAGACATGACTTAGGGACTGAACAACAAGAAGTGCCTAAATTATTAAGCTCTACAGTCCACCCAGAAAGCTACACAATGTGAATCAAGAAGAGACGTAAAAAAAGATGTGTCTCCTTTTTTAAGATGGTCCTTGCAGGAACAATACACGGAAGTGTTTTACTAATCCTTAGGGCATGGATTCACAGCACTGCAGTTCTCTCTCTTCCAGAAATACCTTTATAGCCCTTCCTAAAATTGATGGACAGTTTATTTATTTATTTATTTATTTATTTTTGATGGACAGTTTTAAAAATTATCTAAGGCTCTTTCTTAGGTCACCAACTCAGTGTAAACAAAGGGAAAGCCTATCAGTAACAGACTACTCCCCAACGACTGTGAAGACTGACTTAATATATGTAGGCACAAAGAGTTAATTTGGGAGGACTGGGTTGTCCAAACCCTGCACATCTCAAAGATCTTCAGGACTGGCACTTGACTGGCTCCTGAGATATCCTCTGAGCCCTTGGAATACCCTGCTAGTACAGTGGATTTGTATGCCAGTCTTTGGGCCACACTATATCAGTCTGACCAGACAGTTTATGCTAACAATGTGACTTATGGTGAATAATTTTGCAGGCCTGAAGTCCTTGGTTTGACCTCTGGGGGTGCTGGAGATTGAGTAGCTAAGCATATTCATGTGACTGACCCCCAAGAAAACCCTGAACATCAAGACTCAGGGGAGTTTCCCTGGTTTGCAACATTTTGTCATTGAAAAAATTAAGTGCATCCCTATGCAACTTCACTGGGAAGGGACATCTGGAAGCTTGTGCCTGGTTTCTCCTGGACTTTGCCCCATTCCTTTCCCCTTTGATCATTTAAAATCTGTATTCTTTCACTACAATAAGCCATACAATAAGGATAGCAGTTTTCTTTCTGGAGTTCCGTGAATTCTAGTGAATCACTGAGCCTAAGGGGTGGTCTTAGGGACACATGACTGAATATAAAAGAGCTTAGAACAGCACCTGGCATCTAGTGAGCAATATACCAATAATTATATTGCAAAGTGCTGAGAAGTCATTGAAAAGTTTTAAGAAAGCTAGAAATACTATTATTTCTTCCAATCTCTGATCTCAATTTCCACAGTAGGTTGGGGCCAACATGATTAAACAAGAATATACTTCTTTAATCACAAGCCTGAGACACAGTGGATTTTATGTCAATTTCCATGAGATGGTGATTCTACTTGGTGGACAACTGTAAAACAGAATGAATGTCTAAATGTTATTAGATATTGGCTGACAATAATCAGATTAGAAACAGTAAAATACAGCAGAGATTTCACAATATAGCATACCTTGAGTTCCTTTATGCTTGGAAGTGATGCATTTAGAAATTCTTCAGTTAATCTCTTCCAACTAGCAGCTTTGCTGAGATCGGAATGAATGATGAATTTTTCGTAGATCCTAGAATGTTAAAAAAAAAATCAACTAGTAACTCTAAAGCTATACTAATAAAAAAGTCTGTAAGGAAATACATAGATATCTGAACATGCACACATATATATACATATAAACTGACTTACCCTTCTATTGTCTTTTCTACTTTGTGGCTATTGACGTCTAAGAAACGATGAAATCTAAAAGAGAAAATGTGATTCTTATATCAATTGTGTCATAAAGCTAAGTAGATTAGTCTCACAGTCCAACACATTCCCCCTCAAACACCCTATACTCAGGTATGTTTCCAGTGAGAGCACCTCTCTCCCTGTATCACCTCTGCCATCCATGCAAACAAGTGAATCTGAGACTGCTCAAGCGTCCTTTCCTTATGACACAGACTCCCTTGAGTTTCCCAACTGTCCCCTGGTCCTCTGTCTCTCCATAACGCCCTGTGTGTGAGTTCAGCATGGCACATCCCTGTTAGCAGCGTTTCTTAATCTTTTTATGCCATTGCGAAGGCCCATGAATCCTAGGGATCCTGTCTCAGGATCAAATGAAACAGAAAGGAAGCCAAGCATACTGAAATAGTTTTTAAATATTATTTGAAGTCTGTGATATAGTGAGACATATTTCTTTGTTAAAACATTAAATAACAAGATCTAGAAGTGGGTTCATAACTACATAACAGTAAAGAAGATTTATTAGAAATACCTGCAGTAACTACATTATGACAGTGAAATATGTGATTTCTACTGGTGACACAGTCATACATAAGTTATTACTTCTTGTTGCTTTCACTCATAATTGAAGGAAATGCTACTTTTTACCTAGAGGTTAATGTAATTTTCTTCTTGTCCAAATCTGTACTATCTGAATTCTACTGTTAATATATTCAGACCCTCAGGTTAAGAAGTCCTATTCTACATCATATGTAATAATTTCTGTCTGTCTTATTTAAGAGTAGAAGCTGTATTGCACCCGTCTGTGAATTTCTAAGGCCTAGAATGTGGTCTCAATTTTTTAAAATATAAATATGAATTGTTCATTTTTCTGATGGATTAAAGCATCACAAAATTACAGTGTAGCTCACTCAACTCTTGTTTTCCATCTTTTAGTGGAAGCCACACAACCTGTACTTAAAAGAAGTAAATTACACTACTAAATAAAATATCTAATTCTAACCTAGCAAATGGCTGAGTGGAATACTATTTTACCTATAAATTTAGTTTCTCAATGTGTAAAAAGAGTTAGTAACTGCTAATGTCTCTCCTAACTCTAAAATGATGTCCGCTTACCTACTGTCATTTAGATATACTAATAGAAAAAATTATTTGGGATAGGACATTTACGTTTCTCTTAATATGACCTATTCTCTGAACATGACCTATTCTCTGAATATCATCTATTAAGGAATTGTTATATTTGTTACACTTAAGAATTGAGTATTTTATTTCAAAAACGGGGCCATTTATACTCATCTATTCTTATTATAAACCATGTGGGCACTTTACCTATGATCATTAAGGTTGATAAAAAGATTACCGATTTTGAAAAACTGTTTACCATTCAAGAAGACTTCTACTGACATTAAACAGGCAGAAGATTAACAATGACTACCATTCTTCTAATAATAATTTTATTACAGATAATGATCATAACTGATTTACATGTCCCATAAGAAAAATGATAGCTCTGATTTCACCTAAGTACCTAATCTGAGTAAATCTTTAAAAATTAATTAAGTAAAAAACCGTATTAAAAGTTGCATTAGATGGCCTCGAATACTCTATGCCAAGAACTGTTTTAGGTGCTGGCATAAAAAACGAACAAAACAAACGAAGATCCCTACTCTGGTGGAGCTTGTATTCTGCCTGATGGTGGGGGTGGAGACAAACAGTAACAACAAATAAGTTATTCAATGTGTTATGCTTCGCGTTTTGGAGAAGAGCAGGGTAAGAGAAATACGGAGTGGTCCGAGCAGAAAAGGAGTCAGTGAGAATAGGGTGTGACCATTATTTTGCTCTAAAATTTTAATCATCAACCACTCAAAAAATTGTTTGATGGGCAGGGGCCCGAGCTAAGCGCAGTGGGCAGAGCAGGGAACCGGATCGACAGAACTCTTCACTAGGAGAAAGATCGGAGGACGACCCTCAGCAACCCACAACCCATTGTTTGAGCTAAGCCTGGCGTGCCGCAGTCCACGGAGTAGCAAAGAGTCGAACACGACTGAGCGACTGAACTGAACTGATCACCGTCTCGGGCACCCAGCAGGCACGAAGGCGTTAAGCTGCTGGAGCGGCAAAGAGCGCGGGGACTCTGCCGGTCGTGCAACACAACTCGCCAGACCCCTTCCCTTCCCCGGCTGCGATGCCGCGTCCACACCTGAAGTTGGACCAGGCGAAGTGCAACGCGAGCTGGAAGTTGGGGTCCGCTTCGTCCTGGACGCCCGCCACAAGGCGAACGAGCTCGCGCACGTCGCGCTCTTGTCGTCTATCCAGCCGACTCCAGGACTGCGGCAGGGACGCCATACCTCCCGCGCTCCCGCCGTTCTTCGCGAGGTCGCGCCAGCTCTCGCGCGACTTCGAGCTGCCGCCGCGTTGCGCGTCGCCCTCGCGAGAGTTCGCGCTGCAGTCAAGTTGAGCTTTAGGTCTGGTTCTCGTCGGTGGCAGGGTTGTGTGTGTGTTCTCCAGTCTCATCTGATTAAATTTAGGAATATCATCAAAGGAGAAGCAGTTGTTATTAATTTTATTGATAATAGCCTCTGACTGACTTTGGTTGATGGCCTAACGTCTGATGTTTCGAGAGCAGGCACTTCTCGTTCGATGTACCGGTTTGCGCAGTTTTTTTCGTACCACGATTCGTCAGTTGCCCGTCATTCGGTTTCTCTTAGAGGTGATATCCAGCGATCTTTGGGTTCCGCTCTGCCTGCATGGGCCACACTACGTGGCTCACACTACAGCAGGTGTAAAGAAAGCGCACGCAGGCCGAGCGCCTTGCCTCCTGCTCCCCCCAGTGACTCCCAGTGGGCCAAGGAGGACTTAGTCAGCAACACTGCCTGAAAGTGGAGTAGTGCTTTTGTTGCTGTTCGTAATTAAAACTGTACTTTTAAACTGTTTATGTAAAGGATTGCTCATCACCATTTCAAGACTTGTTGCATAAAACGTTTAACTTTTTTTTTCTTTTAGGGATCTACTAGGTTTTCATGCGGTTTGTTACATTGCATTCCTCTAGCTGTTCGGACTGTCATAACAAAATACCATAGACTGGGTGGTTTGTAAACAACATAAATATTTCTCATAGTTCTGCAGGCATCAGTTTGATATCCACGTGCCAGCATGATTGGGTGAGGGCCCTCTTCGTGGAATCAGACTTCTGGTTGTGTTTTCACTGGGTGAAAGGGGCAAGGGAACTTGCTGGGGTCTCTTTTATAAGGGCACTAACTCCATTCTCAAGACCTCCACCATCCTTTTATAATCACCTTTCAAATACCAGCATGTTGGGCACTAAGATTTCAAATTATTAATTTTGAGGGTGCACAAACACCCAGAGTATAGCAACTACCTAAAACATAGACTGCACACAACTGAACAAATCCCGTAAGAAGGGGGAAATCATAGGAGTAGAAATGATTCTGTGAAAGGAAATTTATACCTTCTCCCTGGGGCAGTCTTTTCTACTCCAGTCTCAACTATCATCTGTGTGTTTATAACTCTCAGATTTGTGTATGCAACCCACATTTTTCTTAGCACTCCAAGTCTAAAATTGCTTATTGTACATTTCCAGAAATAAACATATACACTTAACATGTGTCTCTCCTGACTCCCTAACCAGCCAGTTGGTCTTGACCTCTGGAGGGAGATCTAGAAACTTTCCATAGGGTGCTCCCAATGACTTAGACCCAGTAGGGACTGAGCTACTCTCACACACCTCCCTGGTTGGCATAGGCCAATGTTCCCTTTCAAGAAAAGAAGTTGGAGCCTCATTCAGAATACCACTGGGCCTCTAAGGCTGGGGACATGGAAATACTTTTGGAAAGAATATGCAAAGAAAGAACAGCAAACAGGTTGGGTGCACTACCACACGTCCTTTGCTGGTCTAGGCCAATGCAGTCCTCCAGAATGGCCTCTAGATAAACTTTCTGAAAGTGTATGCAAAGACCCTGCTTATTTAACTTACATGCAGAGTACATCATGCAAAATGTCAGGGTGCATGAAGCACAAGCTGGAATAAAGATTGCTGGGAGATATATCAGTAACCTCAGATATGCAGATGACACCATCCTTATGGCAGAAAGCAAAGAAGAACTAAAGAGCCTCTTGATGAAAGTGAAAGAGGAGAGTGAAAAAGCTGGCTTAAAACTCAAAACTCAACATTCAAAAAAACAAAGATCATGGCATCTGGTCCCATCACTTCATGGCAAATTGATGGGGAAACAATGGAAACAGTGACAGACTTTATTTTCTTGGACTCTAAAATCACTGCAGATGGTGACTGCAGCCATGAAATTAAAAGGTGGTTACTCCTTGTAAGAAAAACCTAGATAGCATATTAAAAAGCAGAGACATTACTTTGCCAATAAATATCCGTCTAGTCAAAACTATGGTTTTTCCAGTAGTCATGTACGAATGTGAGAGTTGGACTATAAAGAAAGCAGAAAAAAAAAAAAAAAAGAAGAGCACCAAAGAATTGAGGCTTTTGAACTGTGATGTTGGAGAAGACTCTTGAGAGTCCCTTGGACTGCAAGGAGATCCAACCAGCCCATCCTAAAGGAAATCAGTCCTGGGTGTTCATTGGAAGGACTGATGCTGAAGCTGAAACTCCAATAGTTTTGCGACCTGGTTCAAAGAACTTACTCATTGGAAAAGACCCTGATGCTGGGAAAGATTGAAGGCGGGAGGAGAAGGGGACAACAGAAGATGAGATGGTTGGATGGCATCACGGACTCAATGGACATGAATTTGAGTAAGCTCCAGGAGTTGGTGACGGAAAGGGAAGCCTGGAGGGCTATAGCCATGGGGTTCCAAAGAGTCGGACATCACTGAGCGACTGAACTGAACTGAACATAGATTAAAGAACAGTGTATGAGTAAAAGATACTGGTTTGTTCAGCCCTTATTGGTTCTGCATCTTAAGCGTAACTACTTGAAAATAGAGTCTAGGGTAAGTAAACACATAGTTCATTAACGTAGCTTAAGAAAAACATTTACATAAGAAATACGCATTGGTTATCTCAAGGTTTGAGGAAAGTTAAGTTCAGGTGGAACGAGGTTCCATCATGGCAACACCGAATTTTAAGAGCAGCCTGCTTTTAAATTTGTATAGAGAAGGGAAAAAAATCTGACACTTGTAGTTTGCTTCCTTCTGCCGCTTAAGAGAGAAAAACGCCTGACACTTGTAGCCTATTTCCTCTCTTTGGAGACCCCTAGCCTTCCTGCCTGTTACCCTCTCACCAGGAATCCCAGCCACTGGATCACAGGAGGAACACAGCAGCCACAGGGTTAAGAAAGTTAAATTTGTCAGGCAACTCTCCAGCTCCTCCCGGCACCCAGCCCGTCGCTCCTCCCTCCGCGGACAGGTCAGCAGCAGCTCACCCTGGGGCTTGCCGGCAAGGGCCAATCTGCAGCGGTCGGCCCCACCCCCGACTGCCGCACCGCCCTTCCGGGAGGAGCCGGACAGCAGGGGCGCCCTGCGCAGCGGAGGTTTAATATTAAAAAATTAAATATTTAATATGTAAATATTAATATTATTCACATCTGTAGTATATAATGTATCTTATGTAACTCAGTGGTAGAGAACAACTAGCTAATAATGTGATGAAAATTGACAATGATTAAAATATTTAAAACATTTAAGAATGGGTCCTGGAGCTTCCTGGGCCTCGATTTCGCTAGGATTAAATGGAAAGAAGCGTTTAATTTGACTTGAGATGTACTAAAGGCAAAAAATTAAAACTTTGGCAAATAACTCCAACTCAAAAAAAAGTACTGACAGTTCCCATACCGGGAGTCGAACCCGGGCCGCCTGGGTGAAAACCAGGAATCCTAACCGCTAGACCATATGGGAACCACTGAAAGTACATCTCCCTTATTCGTATATATATTATCTCCGTCAGCCTGTCGTCAGCATAGCCACACGCCTGCGCACTTGAGGCTTTGCGCGCGCTTGCAGCATTTCTGCTTGACTGCGGCTGCGCGAGCGGGGTCTGCCTACGTAGTGTTTGTCGGCACATCCCGGCCTCTCATGAAGGGAAGGAACTCTTACTCCGGAAAGCGCGCCCTAGAACCCGACCGAGGGTGGGTGAGGAGGCGCTTGTAACCCCCTTGGACCGTGGGCGCCCCCGAAGCCCAGTTTCAAACAGTAAATGAAGGAGGGCTAGTGCTTGACCTTCGATGTCAACTGACGTCTAAAACAAAAGACTTCTCTCCCCGTGGCCACCCGCCTCCCTGCACACCCGCCTCAGGACCAGGTTCCCAGAATCTTTTCTTAGAAAAGCAAAAACAGCGTGTTCCCCTTCACTTATTTTGGCTTGAGAAGCTCTGAAATGCAGCCTTTGTGTTGGCGGAGGGATGCCCTTTTTTCCTCCAGTCACATTGTTTCGAGTGCTTCAGTTAAGCTTTTCACAAAGG
The DNA here is from genome assembly GCF_910594005.1 of Cervus elaphus. Lineage (NCBI taxonomy): Eukaryota > Metazoa > Chordata > Mammalia > Artiodactyla > Cervidae > Cervus > Cervus elaphus. The sequence continues at coordinate 3,153,275 of NC_057847.1, forward strand.
TAGGGTGCCCCCTCTCCAAAATTCCCCAATCCAACCAGAAAATTTGCCCTACTGCGATTAAAGTATATATTTATTAAAGGCTCAAGAATTAAAACACTGTGGTACTTGTGTCTTAACTTACATTAAGATCAATGAAAAAAATGGAAATGCCAAAATATGGTAGGGGTATACAACACTGGGATTAATTGAAAGAAAAGAGGGGCATTTCAAATCAGTGCTAAGGATGGTCCACTGTATGTGAACTATGGTAGAAAAGAGGAAGCTGAGTGCAGGCCTTACCCCATACTTCACTTGAATACAAAAGTTCTTGAGGAAAACACTGGAGAATTCCCTTATTATCCCGTCAACTGCAATCTCAAAGCCAGAAATCATAAAATAGCTACCTGATAATTTCAACTGTTCTAAGAAACTTGATTTAAACACACAAGAGCTGAGAGAGGTTTCACTTTACTCATTAAGCTATTCAACTGTTCTGTGCAGTTTAATGTAACGTGTTTTACAATAAAAAGCTTAAAAAAACACCAGAGTAAATAACGTTAAAACACAAAAACTGGGAAAAATACACCTCATATTATGAACAAAAAACTAACATCCCCCATAAGCACCTAGAAACTGCTAAAAATATCAACAAGCCCATAGAAAAATGAAGCCCGGACACAGTTTCTGGCCCCTCAACAAATTAAAAGATTCACACTTGAAAGGCAAAAACAGTTTTTTAAAAACCTGAAAGATCTCTTGAAAGAGTTCCCTTGAAAATCTAGGTCAGATCCTTTTTTACTTTCTGGCTTAAAACCTGCTAAGCATTCTGCATCTACTCAGGTATGTGTGTTTTTCTATCAGTGCAGAATCATTCTGTCCTGATCTGTGTAGCTATGTATGTTTTTTCCACTCCATTAAAATCAGTTTTAAGGATCTAGAGAAACTGAAGCACCTACTTCTTGTCCTTCCCTGCCACTTGCTGTGTAGTATTTCATCCAGTAATGAAAAACCACAGCTAATTGATGTGTGAGGTTGTTATTGTTCAATGATGTGAACTAACCTAACAACTTTGTGACTGCTCCACATGGATGTGTCCTGGAACAATGTAAGTTTACAAGTGGTTTCACAGTAGTAACTCTGAACATTATGCAGTTTGCCTCTTCAGACTTCCCCACCTAACAAAGCTGGAAACATGCAGACCAGAAGAGTATTAAGGAGCAGGAGTTAGTTGGGGTGGTGGGCAATCCGTGAAGGAGGAAGGCCTGATAAGGGAGCCACATCGAAGAACAGCTGTTCCCACTGCTTTGCTTCTGTGGGGACAGGTCAGGGAGCCCTGGGTTCTAGCTGCTTGAGTTTCTCCTGGAGTTCCTTGAGCTGGCTTCGACCCCAGTTGATGCGGCTCTGAAGACTGGCCATGTCTGCAGCCAGCTGCAGACCTAGAGGAGGAGAAGAGATTGTCACCATGGTATCTATGGTGCCACATGACTCAAGGGGCTCTGGACACCCTCTGGCCTTCAAACTACTCCTAAAACATTCCAGGTACAGCTGGCATTGACTCCTTGAGAACCTCACTGGACTCATCATACTCTCAGGTGCTTCAGGTCATTGCTAAAATGTCACCTCCTCCTCAGATTTCCTTGACCCTCTTTTTTTTTCATTTATTTTTATTAGTTGGAGGCTAATTACTTTACAATATTGTAGTGGGTTTTGTCATACATTGACATGAATCAGCCATGGAGTTACATGTATTCCCCATCCCGATCCCCCCTCCCTTCCTTGACCCTCTTATAGCACCCACCAGGAACTAAAAATTCACAGATCATAACATAGTCTCGTGTCCTTATATCATTCCTTCTTTTCTCCATTATCACAGGCTCTCACTACTCTTGCCCTCTCTCCTTCTACTTGTTTTCTCTGCCCTCAAGAGTGGCCCGCACTCTGGATCCACACCTATGTTGCTTCCACTTGATACCTCTCCTGAATAGCTGCTGTGAAGTCCTCTGGGCCCTCCACACCACCCAGTCCACTGGCCAGTCCTGTCCTCTGCCATACTGCCTGGTCCTACTGATCACTCCCTCCAGATCACACTTTACCCTCCTGATGTTGCTTCTGCCCCACTGCTTAGTCTTCTTGACTGGCCTCTTTCCTTCTTTTTCCCCTTACTTCCTGTTCACATTCCTGGGACCTCTGCTGACCTCATCCCATTTCAACTTTAATGCTGTGGCTGTGTCAGCAACTTGGGAATTTAAAACCAGTGTTATGCAGTGAGCTCTCAAACCTCTCTCTCCAGTCCAGGCCTCTTCCAAACTCCAGATCCATGTACCCAACCATCCACTCAAAATCTCTACCACACCAGGAACATAGCCCAACACCACTTCTGACTTTACCTCAGCTGCTGCTCTGTGGCCCTCCCACCTCACTTTTTCAGGCATTCTGACTACAGATTGGGCGCATCCTTCACTGCTCTCCCTCCCTTACTCCTGAATTGATCTATCAGCAAGTCCTGTGGTTTTCTACTGGAAAAAACATGCAGTTTCCCCCCATTTATCCTATCTGCCACTGTCCACACCACCTCCACTCTTGCCCACTGGCCTCCTCTCTGCCATACCAGACAGACGCACCATCACTTCAGAGATCTGCCCTGGCTGGTCCCTGGCACCTAGAACACTGTTCCCCCAGATCACCAACAAAGGTCTTTCCTTCATCTCTTCAGAGGCCTTTCCAGGCTATTCCAAATATTCCAGGCCTTTCCAAATATTCAACAGCTCCCCTAGGCTATGCCATCCATTGCACTCTCTCTACCTTATTTTTTCACAGCAACTTTCATTGCCTGGTATTTTATTTAGGGCCTACTTATTTGTTTGCATGCATGTTTCTGCACTCAATAAAGATCCCATGAGGGTGTTATACCTTTTGTTTCCTGCTGTATCCCCAGCACCTCCTATGAACCTGAACTCTGCCAACAGCCAATAAATGCTTTTTTAAAAAACTGTAGGTGTGCAACAAGTCTGAAATGGAGAAAACCTGCAAAGCCTTTTGCAGACTAATCCCAAGCCTGGCATTAGCACTCCCGGTAAATAGAAGGTCCCTTTCAGGGTCACTCACCCTCCCGGAAGCTGGCTTGAGCTTGTCGAAGACTGTGAGGAACCAGGATTCCAAACCATTTCAAAGGGTTCTGGGGAGCTGGGGAGGAGTCTGGCTCTGGGGTCCTTGGGAGACCCTTGCGCCTGCGCAGAGCTGAAGAAAGAAAGGCTGAGGGTCTCGTTATTAATACCTGGCCGTCTTCTTGGCGACAATGTTAAACTCGGTCTAAGCTCAAGATCCCAGAAAATACCAACTGTTGGAAAATCCGTTTTATGTTTCGGAAAATACCTTATTACAAAGAACCACCCTCCCCCTTGTGTCTGTCCACTCCTTTTTACTGACTGCCATAAAACCAGCAAATGACCCCCCTTGTTTACCTGTGAAAAAGGCACACAGACTTTTGCCATTTTGCCTGAACCTGCTGAAAGGCCAGACACACCCTTCAACTCCCCATTGTCTCATGAATGATTAACTGGGATTCGAAATTTGTCCCCCTGAAACTAGCTAGACACAGAAATAAACATCTTCTGTTCAGCTGAGACTTCCTCTGCCTGCAAAACAATTCTAACGGTAAAGGACCTCACCCATAACTTTCTATTCCCCCTATAAATCTAAGGCAAAAAAAACCGCTCTGCATGGGGACTTCTCTGGCGATCCAGTGGTTAAGACTTTGCCTTTCAATGCAGGGGGTGCCGGTTCAATCCCTGGTTAGGGAGCCAAGATCCCACATGCCTTGCAGCCGAAAAATCAAAACATAAAGCGGAAGCAATATTGAAAAAAAAAAAACAACAAAACTGCTCTACTGAGATATTCTGATCTTCAGAATTGGGGCGCGCTCTATCGCAACAGCCGAAATAAAATCATCTCCTCAGACGTCCCATGCATTTTGTCTTTTATATGGGAAGGGACCCTATGGGAAGAAGAGGGGGAGCTCACCTGCCTCGCGGGACCCCACCTCCTCTGGAGTCTGGGTCCCGGCTCTCACCATCCAGAACTTCTGGAGTCCGTCCTGAGCCTCGCTACAGAACGAGAAGAGAGATTGGACCTTTGGCGGCCCTAGCCGGGCCTCTGCCCGCCCACCCGCTGCAGCATGCAAGGCTCCTGACCTGGTGCAGACGCGGACCTGGGGCTCCATGTGGGAGGCATACTGCAGGGGCCCTACTGACTTGGCACCCATGGCATAGCGCGCTTTGGAGAGCGAGAGCCAGCCCTGGGAAGAGAGAAGAGAGAGGTGAAACGAAGTAACTTCCGTGCGGGTGCCAGCCCGCCCTCCCGCCCTAAGCTCCCACCTCCTCCACCCGGCCGTTTAGCGCCTGCCGCTTCGCCTCCAGTTGCTCCAGGTCTCCGAGGAGCTGCAGGAGAAGAAAGTCCAGCTCGGCCCGCAGATCCCGAGAAGCCATCTGCTCGGCTGAGTCGAGAGCCGGCTCCTGACAGGTGAGTGTCCCAGTGAGTGTCCGCCGTCCTAGCAGGACAGCCAACAGGCGTGAGAGGCCCGCCCTCTCGGGGGCGTTCCTAGTCGTGGGTGGATTGTGGCTGCCTGCTTTGCGCTTTTCAGGATCAGCGCCCTCAGAGCTGCGACCCTGGAAGTGATAACCTTCGGCAGACAAGCATCCGAAGGAGACCAGCCACCCGGACAGTCGGCAAGAGCTGTGGGTATCTCCGAATCACTTCTGGAAGAGGCCGCGATTTAAATGCAGGGTTGTCGGAGTGGTGATGAAACGAGGCGTCCATTTTAAAGGAGGGGCGGCCTTGATTTCAGAATGGGCGGGTAGGCGATCATCTGGTCAATCGCTGTACAGCTTTTACAGCTGCTGGAGCCTACAGTTATGGTTATTTTAGGGGCTCCTCACCTTCAAACCGAACATTCATCTCCTCGCGGTAGCTAGTGAAGCCGCAGGCTGTCGCCTTTATTAACTGCCGTTCTAAGCCACGTGACAGCACCTTGCCACCCTATATCCTGCCTATTGGTTGCTTCAGTGAGCACGCGCTTCAGTCTGGCCAATCGCTTTGCGACTCCCACCCTCTGTTCGCCATTTTAACTTCGGGCATTGTCGGAATCAGCGGAATCCAGTGAGGTCTGTACCGACTTTTGGTTAAGGGCGGAAGCGAGGACGGCGGAAGAGAGGACTGCGTTGCGCAAGCGGTATCCAAAGATTCTCCTGCACCCACGTGGAAGTTGCGCTCAGGATGGTAGGAGGGATGTTTTAAACTCCTGTTTTGGAGGTTGGGGACTGGTTGGAGGCTGGGGCTGTGGCCGGTGGGGTCTGGGCGTATGTTTCTGGAGCCCGCTTTGCTTGGCGAAAACCGGTGTCTGAATGGGCCCGCTGTTTCCCAGCTGCGCCGCGAGGCCCGCCTTCGCCGCGAGTACCTGTACCGCAAGGCACGAGAGGAGGCTGAGCGAACGGCCCAGGAGAGGAAGGACAAGGTTCGGCGCGCGCTTGAGGGTACGTGTGTCCCCCGCTCTCTGATCTTTTCTAGAGACCTTAGTTTTAAAACCCAACGGGAAACAGGCCCCAATGCTGTAAAACGCGTTTCATTAGCATTTACTTGTGTTAGTGTGGTGAGTAGCTTTTCACGTATTTACTGGTCATTTCCCTTAACTGTTTGATCTTCCTCATGGTTTGCAAATGTTCCTTTCAAGATGGTATGAATTGCTTGTCATTTATGTTACAGTATCCAGATTTTACAGCTTGCTTATTTTATTTACAGTGTCTTTGTTGTTGTTTAGTCGCTAAGTTGCAGTGTCTAGGCCTTTCCAGATTTAAACATTTCACGTGGTCCTGTACATATTTCCCCTGCGTCGTTTCTGTTCTTGCTCCCTATTTTCACTACAAGGTAATATCTGATTGTCTTTTACTGCTGTTACAAGTCCCTTGTATTTGAAAACTTAATTTGTGTAGAACTTAATTTTATTTGCGTTGTAAGTTGCAATATTTTGCCCATTTTCCATTTGTCCTACTGTTAAGAGTCTGTCACACATGCCTGATTGGAAATGCTTTAATTATATGTATCTTGTTGGTTCCTGTGTTGGTGGAGCTCTGTTTCCTGATAGTACATCAACTCAATACCTCCGTTTTAAATTCACTTTGATTGTCTTAGATTTTAGGCATGTAAAGTATTGTAGTATGTGTATGTATGTTTATGTCAAGCATAATGTAAAACAGCTTCTCAGCGCTAGTGGTAAAAGAATCTACCGTGCTGATGGAAGAGGTGTGGGTTCGAACCCGGAGTAGGAAATGGCAGCCCACTCCAGTATCCTTGCTTGGAAAATTCCAGGGACAGAGGAACCTGGCGGACTACAGCCCATGGAGCCTGTAGAGAGTCCGTTGCGACTGAGCTCCTGATGTAATGACCTGTCTGCTCACCTTAAGAAATGAACAATGATAAATATATTGAAGTTCAGAAATATTTCCCCCAACTTAGAGAACCACAGTATTGAATATTGATTAAAAATAAGCCATTTCCTTCCTCTTCTTTTTTGCCTGTATCATGCTTGTTTGTAATATTAAATCATATTGGTTGATTTTAGGTAGTATTAGGTTTTGTATATTCTTTTGCCACCTTTTTTTTTTTTTTGGCATCGTTTCTAAGATCCATTGAATGTAGGTGGGGCTCCTGCAGGTGCATATTCCACAGGGTCTTCATCCAGTTCACTGTGGGGAGTGGACAGCTTATCTTTAGTTTGGGTCAGCCCTGCTGCTGTGAACACTGTCTACAGTGTGCAAGAGTTTGTCCAGGGTATGTTAGAGAGAAGGGCTGGGTTCAAGGACATACTTCAAAGTGGGCATGGCCACACAGCCCAGCTCTTCTGCCAAATCTAGGTTTAGTTCACAGAGGGAACCTCTGACAGAGCATCACGATTAATGATTTTAATGTCAGAGGGTTTGAGGGTTTCTGATCCACCTTCGTATAGAATGAGTAGTTTCCATTTATTTTTTTTTAACATTGTTAATTTTTTTCTGACTATACAGGGAATGCTTACTTGTGGTTAGATATTTTAGAAACCTCTCAAGTCTTGACACTTAGGACCCATAATAAATGAAATCACCTATAAACACTCTTAACAAGGTGGCATATAGCCAAAAATAAATCATTTCATTTCCACCTTCATTTCTGATTACATATCAGCTCTCTGCTCAGAGCAGAGTAAAGGGGTGTATTTCCATCAAGTTTGTACAGTGTTGTAAAAACTGAAGGTTCTGTGCATGTCTGTCTCAACCTCTCTGTCTTCCTTCTGCAGAGAACCGCCTGATTCCCACCGAGTTACGCAGGGAAGCTCTGGCCTTACAGGGGTCCCTGGAATTTGATGATGCCGGCGGTGAAGGTGAACTTCCCTGACTCTATGGGCCAGCTTCTCTTGCTGCACTTGAGCCCACTAACTCCCATGTCATTCCTGAGACACCTTGAAGAAAGGCTGTGAAGCGCCTGATCCTGAGACTGTCCTCCAGGCACGCTCGTGGCCGTGCACAGATGACGCCTCAGGGGCCTCTCACCGAGTGCTCCCCGTTGTGCTCACATGACACAGTACTACCCACTTTGTACTTGGTCTGTTGATTGGCCCTCTCACTGGGAACGTAGGCTCTGCTGGGGCACAACAGTGTCCGTTTTGTTCCTTCCTGTGTCCTCAGCTGCCAGGACTTCATTGGTGTCCAGATGTGTGATTCATTGCATCATTCAACAAACATGAAAGGAATCACAGCATAAATATTTGCTGTGAGGCAAAGGAGTCTGTTACTCCTGGCCTTAACAGAGTCTGGACTTGTGCTAACATGGTAGCTGCTTGTTCCATGTGATTACCAGAGCTTAAATGAACTAAAAGTAAATAGAAAGATTCAATTCCTTGATCACACTTGTGCTTGTAGCTAGTTTGGCCAGGGGCCACCCTGCTGCCCAGAGCAGGTACAGAGCATTTCCATCCTTGAAGGTATTGTCAGACAGTATTGTTGTAGGTGGATTGACCTCCGCAAGTTAGCATTTCATTTTCCTCAGCAATATCGTGTTCTTGTGCCTCATCCTCCTAACAGGTGTGACCAGCCATATAGATGATGAATATCGATGGGCAGGGGTTGAGGATCCCAAGATCATGATTACTACCTCCCGAGATCCCAGTTCCCGCCTTAAGATGTTTGCAAAGGTATGACGACAGGCGTGAGTGGGAGGTGTTCAGACACTCGGAGCCCCAGTCCTAACCAGAGGGAGTTCACATGCAGGAGCTGAAGTTGGTGTTCCCTGGTGCCCAGCGCATGAACCGTGGCCGGCATGAGGTAGGAGCTCTGGTGCGAGCCTGCAAAGCCAATGGGGTCACTGACCTGCTGGTTGTCCATGAGCATCGAGGCACACCCGGTAAGGCTGGTGGGAGGGAGCTCGGTGCTGCGAGGGTGGCTGGCTAGGAGCAGAGGGTCTCTGACGGCTTTCGTGGCCCTGCCAGTGGGGCTCATTGTCAGCCACCTGCCCTTTGGCCCAACTGCGTACTTCACACTGTGCAACGTAGTCATGAGGCATGACATCCCTGACCTGGGCACTGCATCAGAGGCCAAGCCTCACCTCATCATGCATGGATTCTCCTCCCGCCTGGGTAAGCGGGTGAGTCTGAGGCCATGGGCTGGGGGCTGGGGGCTGGGGGGTTCCAGGCCAGGCGTTTGAGGCTTTACTTCGTGCTGCCCTAGGTCTCTGACATACTCCGCTACCTGTTCCCTGTGCCCAAAGATGACAGCCACCGGGTCATCACCTTCGCCAACCAGGACGACTACATCTCCTTCCGGTGAGTGTGTTGACCGGGCTCAAGTGATGTCCTGAACTTTATGTCGCTGTACTGTTTCTTGTTCATCCTGCAGCCGCTCCCTGCCTCCCCTCAACCCTGCCCTGTCCCCTCTGCCCCAGGCACCACGTATACAAGAAGACCAACCACCGCAGTGTGGAGCTGACTGAGGTTGGGCCGCGCTTTGAGCTGAAGTGTGAGTTTGGGGCTTTCTCCTACGCCTGGTGGTGGGCAGTGCTGGATATGTAGGTGACCATATCTCATCCCCTTGCCCCAGTGTACATGATCCGCCTGGGCACGCTGGAACAGGAGGCCACTGCAGACGTAGAGTGGCGCTGGCACCCCTACACCAACACCGCACACAAGAGAGTCTTCCTGAGTGCTGCGTGAGCCCACGCACCAGTCAGGATGTGGCCCTGCACCCGGAGGTGGGGAGAGGTCAGATGAAGTCTGGTTGCCACAGCACGCTGTTTACCTCCTAAGCGGTCAGGGCAGGTCTGTCTGTTGAGTGTGAAAGGTGTGGGGTCTCCTCAGGTGCGGACCTCACAGCTCCGGGACGTCCTCGGGCCCGGTAGTGACGTGTGTAGGACAAGGCAGACCTGATGGGGGTGACAAGCTCCTGGGCTGTTGGGAGGGTTTGGTGCTACCCTGGGAGATCTGGTGCTGCTGTTAGTGACCCTGTACATTCATCATCTGGGAATGGGAATAAAAATGTGAGTGCAAAAGTCTCACAGCGGAGATTGGCCCTGGGGACCAGCTTTCAGCCAGGGCAGGCAGAAAATAAACAAGATGCAAACCATTTATTCATTTCATTGTGGTCTCTTTTGAGTGTAATTCAAGTTCCTCAGAGAACCCAGTGCACTTGGGTTCACCAGCAGTGGGAAGCATATGGCCATCTTTCCCTGTAAGGATCTCTTTAGGATCTCCCTAGATTACCGAGGATATCTCTTAAGCTGTCTAGGATGTCTGGTATGTGAATTCACCAGTTTTTGTTGGGCACAGACTCAACTTGTTTCTTGTTTTTACAATCAAACATTGCCTCAGGAACACCGAACATAACGTCTGTGCATATTTATTTAAGTATATCTGATGAGTAAACTGCTGCAAGTGGAATTGTGTCTTGAAAATGATTATAGATGCTGCTGAATTGTCCTCCAAGCGGCTCTCTTCCAGCCACTGTCAGTAGATCTGAGTGTTTCCTGTGTCCTAGTCAGCACTGGGGAATGTCAGACTTGGCCAAGCTCTAGGCACAAAAGTGTTCCTCAGTTGAATTTATTTTTAAAATTATAACAGATCTTAGTGTTAGTTGCTCAGTCGTGTCCGACTCTGCAACCCCATGGACCGTACCCCACCTGGCTCCTCTGTCCATGGGATTCTCCAGGCAAGAATACTGGAGTGGATAGTCATGCCCTCCTTCAGGGGATCTTCTGAGCAAAGGAATTGAACCTGGGTGTGCTGCATTGCAGGCGGATTCTTTGCCATCTAATCCACCAGGGAAGCTTGTAACAGATAGACATCTTCAAATATTCATTGACTATATGTGTGTTCTCTGTGACCTGTTAGCTCTTTGTAGAAAGTTGTTTACCTCTATGTTGATAGATTGTTTTAAGTCTTTTAATTGTGGAGAATTCCAAAATAAGAGCAGAGAGGACTGTACAGTGAGTCCACGAAGCCCATCTCATCCACCAGTATCCTGGTGGCTCAGCAGTAAAGAATCCGCCTGCCAGTGCAGGAGACGGGAGACACAGGAGCCATGGGTTTGATCCCTGAGCCAGGAATATCCCTTACAGAAGAAAATGGCAACCCACTCTAATATTCCTGCCTGGGAAATGTCTTGGACAGAGGAGCCTGGCCGGCTACAGTCCATGTGGTTGCGAAAGATTTAGCAGCTAAACAACAACCCACTTTGTGGCTGCACTCTCTCCCTATATCTGCTCCACCTGTTTATTTTGAGGCAAACCCCAGATACCATATCATTTAATCCAAAAATATTTCCATACAGCTCTAAAAAATAAGACTCAACAAAAATAATATAGCACTGTCACACTTAAAAAAAAATCAACAGTTATTCCAGATTCTACTCTACATATCCAGTTAATGTTCAGTTTTCCCTGATATGGTATGTTCATTTGAACCAGGATGCAACTTAGGTGCATTTCATTGCAAATAGTTGACAGTTCTCTTGTCCTTTTTAAAACAGCTTTATTGAGATATAATGCACATCAACACCATTCATTTGTTTAAAGTATACAATTAAATTTTTTTTTATTATATTCACAGGGTTGTACAGTCATCACCACAATCTAATTTTAGGCCATTTTTGTCCCTTCTGAAAGAAACTCCATACCCTTTAGCTGTCACCTCTCATTCCTTTCCAATCTTCTCCCAACTCTCAGCACCTTGTAACCACTAATCTACTTTTGGTCTCTATAGATTTGCCTACTCTGGACATTCCATAAGAACTGTGATAGAGAAGAATCTTGTATTCCATTACAAGTTATTCACTAAAGGGATGTTGCCTCCAAGCTTAAATTATACATAACGGCCAGTCTCTGGGAACCTTGCTTCCGGGTAATGAGTGTTAGGCTAAAATACCTTTGTTTAGCTCCAGGAAACATCCTGACCAGGCCCAGCTGTTAATGACTGCAGGAAGGAGGAAATTAACACATCCCCTCTGGAGGCGAAAGGGAACCAGGAAGTGTTTGACTTTTCTCCCTCCCCTTTTGGTATAAAGGAGCCTGAATTGAGACTCAGGCAAAATGGTTGAAGCCCATTATCTTGGTTTGCTGGCTTTCTGAATGAAGTCTCTGTTCCTTGTCTGAGTGACTTATCTCGAGCCCGCCTGTTGTGCAGCAAGCTTAGTATGTATGAGCTACACTCGGTGACGGGATGGAATTGTATGGTTTGTAGTGCTTTGTGACTGGCTTCTGTCCACTAAAGAATAGTCAGAACTTGAGAGTAAAAAGTTATTTTATTTGGTGGGAATGTTTAGGACTTCAAGCCTGGGAAACAGCATCTCAGCCAGCCCCGAGGAGCTGCTCTGAAGAGGCTGGAGAGGGAGGCAGGCTGTATATAGAAGTTTGCAACAAAGAGGGCAGGCAGTCTGAACATCAAAGATTATTGTTAATTAAGGAAAACCAGATGTCTCAAGGAACTTACTGCTCTTCTGTATATGGGAAGATGCAAATTTCTGGGCTCACTGAAGTCTTTCCTTTCATATGCACTTCTGCTCTCTGGGACCAAATCCCGCAATCTTGCTTTTTGAGTGTTCACATCTTTAATTCCTCTTTCACCGAAAGGTGTGGCAGAAGACTGCTGCTTTTGCTCACATCCAGCACCCCCCCCACCTCCACGCTCCTTAGTAATCACTGTGGGGGGCGGGGCAGCAGCATCTAGTGGATCACAAGCATTATTTTCCCTTTTGGGAGCTCATTCATGTTTAGAGGCCTGAAATCACTGATGGTGGTGATATTCTTGCCCGCTGATAATGGCAGGAAATATTTCATACTTCTCTTGTTTTCAAACTTTATGTTGTAGTATATATCACTAGTTCATTCCTCTTTGTTGCTAGATAGTACTCTATTCTATGTGTGTAAGGTGACCGTGGCATCAGGCAGAGAAAGATACATTCTGGGAAGAGAGAGGGTGACCTTAGACACCCGTGCTCTCCCTTTACAGCCCAGCCTTCATACCCTGTCGGTAGAAAATTGTGCCTTGAAGGATCGGGTCCTTAGTTTAGCTCACAGCTGGGGTCTTGTGATCATGTATTCGGAGGGGTCTCATGGTCGGGTGGTCATGTCTCAGTTTTCAGCTCAGTCGTGTCCGACTCTGCAACCACATGGACTGCAGCACGCCAGGCTTCCCTGTCCATCACCAACTCCCGGAGTTTACCCAAACTCATGTCCATTGAGTCCATGATGCCATCCAACCATCTCATCCTTTGTCGTTCCCTTCTGCCCTCAATCTTTCTAACCATCAGGGTCTTGTCAAAGAGTCACTTGTTTGCATCAGGTGGGCAAAGTATTGGAGTTTCAGCTTTAGCATCAGTCCTTACAATGAATATTGAGGGTTGATTTCCTTTAGGATGGACTGGTTGGATCTCCTTGCAGTCCAAGGACTCTCAAGAATCGTCTCTGACACCACAGTTCAAAAGCATCAATTCTTCTGTGCTCAGATTTCCTTATAGTCCAACTCTCACATCCATACCTGACTACTGGAAAAACTGTAGCTTTGACTAGATGGACCTTTGTTGAAAAAGTAATGTCTCTGCTTTTTAATATGCTGGCTAGTTTGGTCATAACTTTTCTTCCAAGGAGCAAGCATCTCTTAATTTCATGGCTGCAGTCACCATCTGCAGTGATTTTGGAGCCCCCCAAAATAAAGTCTGTCACTGTTTCCACTGTTTCCCTATCTATTTGGCATGAAGTGATGGGACCAGATGCCATGACCTTAGTTTTCTGAATGTTGAGTTTAAAGCCAACTTTTTCACTCTCCTCTTTCACTTTCATCAAGAGTCTCTTTAGTTCTTCACTTTCTGCCATAAGGATGATGTCATCTACATATCTGAGGTTATTGATATTTCTCCTGGCAGTCTTGATTCCAGCTTGTGCTTCATCCAGCCCAGCGTTTCTCATGATGTACTCTGAATATAAGTTAAATAAGAAGGGTGACAATATACGGCCTTGACGTACTCCTTTCCCAATTTGGAACCAGTCTGTTGTTCCATGTCCAGTTCTAACTGTTGCTTCCTGACCTGCATACAGATTTCTCAAGAGGCAGTTCAGGTGGTCTGGTATTTCCATCTCTTTAAGGATTTTCCAGTTTCTTGTGATCCACACAGTCAAAGGCTTGGCATAGTCAATAAAGCAGAAATTGATGTTTTCCTGGAACTCTTGCTCTTTCGATGATCAAGTGGATGCTGGCAATTTGATCTCTGGTTCCTCTTCCTTTTCTAAAACCAGCTTGAACATCTGGAAGTTCATGGCTCACATACTGGCTTGGAGACTTTTGAGCATTATTTTACCAGCGTGTGAGATGCGTGCAGTCGTGCGGTGGTTTGAGCATTCTTTGGGATTGCCTTTCTTTGGGATTGGAATGAAAACTGACCTCTTCCAGTCCTGTGGCCACTGCTGAGTTTTCCAAGTTTGCGGGCATATTGAGTGCAGCACTTTCATAGCATCATCTTTTCAGATTTGAAATAGCTGAACTGGAATTGCATCACCTCCACTAGCTTTGTTTGTAGTGATGCTTCCTAAGGCCCACTTAACTTCGCATTCCTGGATGTCTGGCTCTAGGTGAGTAATCACACCATCATGATAATCTGGGTCGTGATGATCTCTTTTGTATACTTCTGTGTATTTGTGGCACCTCTTAATCTCTTTTGCTTCTGTTAGGTCTGTACCATTTCTGTCCTTTATTGAGCCCATCTTTGCATGAAATGTTCCCTTGGTATCTCTCATTTTCCTGAAGAGATCTCTAGTCTTTCCAATTCTATTGTTTTCCTCTATTTCTTTGCACTGATCACTGCTGCTGCTGCTAAGTTGCTTCATTTGTGTCTGACTCTGTGCGACCCCATAGATGGCAGCCCATCAGGCTCCCCCGTCCCTGGGATTCTCCAGGCAGGAACATGAGTGGGTTGCCGTTTCTTTCTCCAGTGCATGAAAGTGAAAAGTGAAAGTGAAGTCAGTCAGTCATGTCCGACCCTTTGCGACCCCATAGATGGCAGCCCATCAGGCTCCCCCGTCCCTGGGATTCTCCAGGCAGGAACATGAGTGGGTTGCCATTTCTTTCTCCAGTGCATGAAAGTGAAAAGTGAAAGTGAAGTCAGTCAGTCATGTCCGACCCTTAGCGACCCCATGGACTGCAGCCTACCAGGCTCCTCCGTCCATGGGATTTTCCAGGCAAGAGTATTGGAGTGGGGTGCCATTGCCTTCTCCGACACTGATCACTGAGGAAGGCTTTTTTTTATCTCTCCTTGCTGTTCTTTGAAACTCTGCATTCAAATGGGTGTATCTCACCTTTTCTCCTTTGCCTTTCGCTTCTTTTCATAGCCGTTTGTAAGGCCTCATCAGACAGCCATTTTTCTTTTTTGCATTTATTTTCTTGGGGATGGTCTTGATCCCTTCCTCCTGTATGATGTCCCAAACCTCCATAGTTCTTCAGGCACTCTGTCTATCAGATCTAATCCCTTGAATCTATTTGTTACTTCCACTGTATAATCGTAAGGGATTTGATTTAAGTCATACTTGAATGGTCTAGTGGTTTTCCCTACTTTCTTCAATTTAAGTCTGAATTTGGCAATAAGGAGTTCATGATCTGAGCCACAGTCAGCTCCCGGTCTTGTTTTTGCTGACTGTATAGAGCTTCTCCCATCTTTGGCTGCAAAGAATATAATCAATCTCATTTCAGTGTTGACCATCTGGTGATGTCCATGTGTAGAGTCTTCTCTTGTGTTGTTGGAAGAGGGTGTCTGCTATGACCAGTGCGTTCAGTTGGCAAAACTCTATAGCCTTTGCCCTGCTTCATTCTGTCCTCCAAGGCCAAACTTGTCTGTTATTCTGAGTATCTCTTGAACTTCCTACTTTTGCATTCCAGTCCCCTGTAATGAAAAGGATATCTTTTTTGGGTGTTAGTTCTAGAAGGTCTTGTAGGTCTTCATAGAACCATAGAACTGTTCAGCTTCAGCTTCTTCAGCCTTACTGGTCGGGGCATAGATTTGGATCACTGTGATATTGAATGGTTTGCCTTGGAAATGAACAGAGCTCATTCTGTCATTTTTTGAGATTGCATCCAAGTACTGCATTTCAGACTCTTGTTGACTGTGGTGGCTATTCCATTTCTTCTAAGGGATTCTTGCCCACAGTAGTAGATATAATGGTCATCTGAGCTCAGTTTACCCATTCCAGTACATTTTATTTTGCTGATTCCTAAAATGTAGACATTCACTCTTGCCATCTCCTGTTTGACCACTTCCAATTTGCCTTGATTCATGGACCTAACATTCCAGGTTCCTATGCAATATTGTTCTTTATATCAGACCTTGCTTCCATCACCAGTGACATCCACAACTGGGTGTTGTTTTTGCTTTGGCTCCATCTCTTCATTCTTTCTGGAGTTATTTCTCCACTGATGTCTAGTAGCATATTGGGCACCTACCGACCTGGGGAGTTAATCTTTCAGTGCCCTGTCTTTTTGCCTTTTCATACTGTCCATGGGGTTCTCAAGGCAAGAATACTGAAGTGGTTTGCCATTTCCTTCTCCAGTGGACTACATTTTGTCAGAACTCTCCACCATGACCCGTCCGTCTTGGGTGGCCCTACACAGCATGACTCATATTTTCATTGAATTAGACAGGGCTGTGATCCATGTGATCAGATTGGTTAGTTTTTTGTGATTGTGGTTTTCAGTCTGTCTGCCTTCAAATGGAAAAGGATAAGAGGCTTATGCAAACGTTCTGATGGGAGAGACTGACTGAGGGGGAAACTGGGTCTTGTTCTGATGGAGGGGTCCATGCTCAGTAAATATTTAATCCAAATTCCTGTTGATGGGTGGAGCTATGTTCCCTCCCTGTTGTTCACCTGGGGCCAAACTATGGTGGAGGTAATGAAGATAATGGTGACCTCCTTCAAAAGGCCCCAGGCACGTACTGCTACACTCAGTGCCTCCAACCCGGCAGTAGGCCAGCACTGACCCACACCTCCGCCGGAGACTCCTGGACACTCACGGGCAAGTCTGGGTCAGTCTCTTGTGGGGTCACTGCTCCTTTTTCCTGGGTCCTGGTATGCACAAGGTTTTGTTTGTGCCCTCCAAGAGTCTATTTCCCAGGCCTTTGTAAGTAAGTTCTGGCAGCTGTATGGTGGGGTTAATGGCCACCTCCTCCAAGAGGGCTTATGCCATACCCAAGTCTGCTGCACCCAGAGCCCTGCCCCTGCAGCAGTCCACTGCTGACCTGTACCTCCACTGGAGACACTCAAAGACAGACACTCACCCCATGTCTAAGGTCGGAGAAGCCCCAGCAAGACAGTAGGTGCTGGAGCGGCTGTGAGGAGATAACCCACGTCCAAGGGCAGAGAAGCCCCAGTAAAATGGTAGGAGGGCAAAATCATGTTTAGAATCAAACCCCATTCTCACCAGAGATGCTCAGAGGGCTCAAATAAACCTTGTGTGCACCAGGACCAGAGACCCCACAGAGACTGGTGGTCATGTAGTCTTGAGACACTGGCACCAGCAGGGAAAAAAAAACAGCATGCCACCAGGGCGTTGTGGTCACTGTGACTTCATCTCGTTTGTCAAGTCACCACAATGGGCTATTTTTTTTTAACAATATGCCATGAGCCCCCTGTGGACCCTAACAGTGTACACCATATTTTCTTTATCCATCAGTTTATGAAAGTTGGTTTCTCACTTTGGGACTGTTTTGAATAATGCTGCTATGAGCATTTGTGTTCTCTTAAACTTTTTTCTTTGTAATTTATTCATTTAGGAAATTGGTTTGTCTTGTAGAGTTTCCAGAGTCTGGAATAAAAGCCCTCCCAAAGGCAGTTACCGCCAGTCACTGGTGAATGCAAACTGCCATTTATAACTGGAGTGAGTGGCATTTTTCTGTTTGCCAACTGGGCCAATAGGTAAGCCCACCCAACCAAAGGTTCTTAACAGAGTACAGCAGTGGGAGAATTTTTTCAAATTTCTTCTTCCCTCTTGTGGCCTAGTTAAAAAAGGAAGTCAGAGAAGAACTTTTCAGTGGGGATTTCAGTAGTCTCAGACTGTCTCCTCACAAGCTTTCTAGGTGAAGGTGATGTCTCCTGTTTAAAAGTTACGATTTCCCCTTTGTAACAGCCTAGGCTGGGCTCTGCACAGTATTGTGAAAACTTCCCTGAGCACCTTCTAGCACCCTGTCCACTCGGCTCTGTTGCTGGCCTCTGAGCTGGCAAGCAGGCGGCAGACTAGCATGTGGGTGGGAGTGCCCAGGACCTGCAGGACAGTGTCAGCTGCGCCCACTGCTGGCCACCAGGAGTATGTGCAAGAAGGCCAGCAGCAGCAGTGAGTCCCATTGCAAGAACACAGCTTGCAGTTCTCTGGGAGAATGGAGAGGGGTGAGCTGGGGCTGCTGGAGGAGGTCTTGGTGGTCTTCCCACCCCCCACGCCTGAGCTGAGTGGAGGGCAAGCCAGGAGAATCTGGATGTTGAAGAGACATGGAGGGATGGCCAGTGTCAGGATGGCAGTCTGCTTAACAAGAGGAGGACATAAGAGTGGGGCAGGGAAGAGGGTATGCAGTTGTGGGTGAATGTGCAGCCAGAAACAGTGAACCATGGTGGAAGCATGGCAGGTGGACTGAAGTCTCAGCCACTCTGTTCACAGGCCAGATAGGCAGATAGATCCCCAAACAGGCAGACAGACACACAAACCCCTGGTAAGACAGAGTTCTAGATAAAATCCCAGGCAGAGACAGATTACATAGCAGGATAGCCAAACAAATGGACAGATTCTTAAGAGAGGTGGGAAGATGACCAGCCAGGCATCCAGAGAGACCTGTGTTCAGACACACAGACACCCCTCCCACCTGCCAACTGAGAGACTTAATCTGCCAACCGAAAGATAGAATCCCTCAAGAATAGACAAAGCACCACAACTGGACAGAGAGACAGTCAGTGGAAAGACATCCTCCTACCCAGTCAACTCTCCAGCCAGACCTTCAGCTTGACAGTCTTAACTCTGCCAGTAAGAAAGACCCCAGCCTATCAGAAAGGTGCTAAGGATAGACAGATGTCCCCTAAACCAGGGGGACAGATAGACAGAGATACCCCATACTGTTGGACAAACACACCCCCAGCCCCTAGTGGAACAGAGATTCCCCCAACTAGCCAGAACCCATTTGCTGCATTAGCTGCCCTGCCTCCCAGTCACCACCACAGATACGCAGGGCTCGCTGACCCTCAGTGTTGCCTCTGCTCTCCAGGTTGCCAGTTTCCAGTGACCGTTGACATCCAATGACATTCACTACTAGCAGGGTTCAGAAAGCCCTTTTGTGATCCACAGTGGATGCTCCCCCTTTACTCTGGTGTCCACTATCCCCAAATGATTGCCCTTAGTGTCCATGATTACTCAGGGGCTCAAGGACCTCTGTGACTCCTCCAGTGGACCTCCATATTTTCTCAAAAGTTCACTGATGCTTCTTTACCTCACCAGCCTGAGTCCAACAACTGAGTCCTGAGACCATCCAAGATTTCTCTATGATTACACTGACATTCACTATAGAGCCCTGGTTAGGGGTCCACAATGAACTTCCTTGACTCTTTTGACCCCTCAATTACTTAGTAAACTAACATTCCAAGTCCCAATGGCTCCCCGGTTATTTTCAATCTCTCACTGACCTCCCAGTAACTGTCACTGATATCTACTGACAGTCTCCATGAACATCCAAGGAACTCTCACTGGCCTGCAATGAACTCACTGACAACGTCCATCCTCAGTGGTCACTACTGACCTTTGAACTTTCAAAGATGACTGAGTCAACAGCGACTTGATCCCTCAATAAGTGAAACATCCCTACTGACCTGCTTTTTGCCTTCTTAGTCACTTAAACCGGGATTGGCAACCTACAATCTGCAGCCCACCAAAGAAACAAAACTGTGACACATGAAATTAAAATTTAAAGTCCACAAATAAAGTTTGGAATATAGTCATGCTCATCCCTTTACATATGGCCTATGGTTGCTTTCGCCCTGCCTGTCGAAGTTGAGTGGCTGGGATAAGAACCAGAGACCCGAGTCCTTTAAGAAACAGTTTGCCTGTCTGTGACAACATTCTGATAACAGCCCAATGAATTAGGTTCACACTCCTTACCTCCAAAGTGAAGGATGGGCTAGCCCATCTACACTGACCGGCCCTTGGCAGGGGCCCCTGGCTCCTCCCTACTCTTCAGCCTTCCCCTTGGTGGCCCTAGGGCAGCAGCTGTCCTCTGGCCTTCTCCCCATTTTCTGAAGACGACAGTATGAGGATTAAAAAAAAAAAAATCCTTAAAAAGCGTTGAGAACATCTAGACCCCTGGAACCCACTCCCAAAACCTCAGTTTTGTTTCCTGGAAGTTTTATACGGCTTGAGATGCTCAAATTAGGATGATCCTGGCTCCCTCAGCTCCTCCTGGCCCGACCCAGAAAAAGAAGGAACCTCAAGAAATTCTGTCTTTCCCACAGCTCAGGTGCCCTGGTGTCATTTCCCCCCGCGGCTACCTCTCCCAACCTCTTCCAACCTCCCTTGGACTCCGCCCAAGCGCAGAGCGGGGTAAGGTCTCCATACAGGGTTTCCCGGTTAGGAATTTTAGCTCGATCTAGGCAGCCGTCTTTACTCACAGCTGACACGCCACCCTGGTTGGGATCCGGACACAGTCGAGCTCCCAGAAGACCGGGCCCTGGAGGCCGGGCGAGGGTGCAGCCATTCGGCCTGCTAGGGCGTGGACCTCGGGCCCAAGCTAGAGGAGATGTCCATATGACCATAGGGACTCAGTCAGCCCGCGGAGACAAAATAATGGTAGCGCCGGAGCAGTTTTTCACCCCACGCGCAGCCAGAAGAGCCCCGCGCCCCAAGTCCGGGAGCCTGTGGGCGGGGCTGGGGCGCGCCCTGAGTGTCATTGGCCGAGGGGCGCGCCCCGTCTGCCGCTGCGCACTCCCATTGGCTGGCGGGATCTGAGGCGGGGCCTCGGCTGCCTTCAGCGGAGTCTACCCCAGCAGAGTGCGCGGAGCGCCACAGGTGGACTGCACCTCACTCCCAGGCGGCGCCATGAGCCGCAGTTTGGATGCTGCGCGGAGCTTCTTGGAGCAGCTGGAGGCACTGGGCGGCAGGGATGGGGTGGTCTTCGCCGGCGAGTTCAGCGTGAGTGGGCGAGTGTGGACTGCCGAGCTCCTGCTCCTCGCCCTGGACAGTCCGGACCTCTGCCTGTTCTTCTGTGCACCCTGCTGCACTTTGCTTCTCTCTCGGCGTCCAGGGTCGTCTTCTCACTTCGAGATCTCTCAGTTTTTCTCTCCCCAGCACCTCTCTCTGTCGCACTCTCTCCCTGCCTGTCTTCACCTTCTGCCTGCAGAGTCCCAGAGGGCGAAGTCCACGGCCGTCCCGGGCGGAGCCGCACACGCCCTCGGGTCCCTGCGCCCTAGCTGCGCTCCCGGTATCATCGGTGGCTGAGCGCAGAAGGCGGGCGCTCACGCGGTGCCCGGCCGCTCCAGACGACCCGGGGGTCACTGCCACTACTGTGGTCCTGGGGAGGAAGGGGCTGGGAAAAGAGGAACCAAGAGGCAAGAGGCCCCGCTGCGGTGAGGATATGGAGTATAAGTTCTTACAGACGATGTGGCCGGAGGCGCTTTATCCGGTCTCTCTGGCCTCTGTTTCTCTTAGGGTGAGATGTGACGAAACTGACCTGAGGATTAAAATAGCCACTGTGGGTAAAGACCGCTTAGCACATCTTGAGCGCTTACTTTATAGGCGCCTTTGTCACTAGTTATAAATAATCCTAAACTTTACAGTGGGGTAGTGCAAGCCATACTTAAGGAGTGCTAATGCGGCAGCGTCGTAGGCATCACACTGTACAAGTACTGAGATATTTTAAATATAATAACATAGTGTTAGAATCATATATGGTGACATCTCAAATTTAGAAATGTCTGATAAATATATGTAAGTAATAAATGACTATATAATTATTAAGTACAATAGAAATAGAGAACAGATTTATGAAATAATTGTATTAGTAAATATAAAATATATAGTGTATATGTATAAATATGGTCATAAGTTATAATTTATACATTAATTTCACAGAACAGTAGAATAAACATAAATAATCATTTATAAAATGAGCAGTTATTCAAGTTTCTAAGAAACAATGTAATAGATAAAAGTATAAGATAAATCTGTTTACACAAATATATAATAAATATATATAAGAAATGTGTAATAAATGCAGAATATATAATTTATTCAATATGAAAATGTGCATAATAAATGTAAACATATAATACCCAGGTAGTACATGACATCATGTCCATCCAGGTCTGGGTCCAGTCTGGGACAGTGAGCAGTGCTGAGGGCCCCTATGCAGAAGCTGGGCGGTGAGCGGGGCCAGTCGCTGGAGGCCACCCTCCTGCAATCTCCTGCACTCACAGGAGTCTTCCAAGGCCTCTCTGGGCCTTGGTTTCCTCATCTACATAGTAGAAATATCCATAGTGGTACCCACTGCAGAAATGTGTCCATGAAGACTTAAGTGACCTACGTGATGGGTGTAAGAACACTTAGAATGGTGGCTTGCACTCACGGTGGCTTGGTAGGTGTTATTTATTATTGTCATGATTATGAATACCTGATGATGATGGCAATACTATTCACTGATCATAATAATCTAACAGTATTAAAGCTCCTAATAGTATCTACATAAGTAATATTATACATTTAATTCATATACATTGTATATTATCCTCTTGTGTATCATGTTTGTTATATTAAGTACATAATATATGACAATTATTGTTCACGATAAGATGTAAATACACACTGAGGGTACAGGGACAGATGCTCAGAGGTTTAAGTTCAACACTCACTCACCCACTTCCTGGGTGACACTTTCAGAAAGTCACTCACACATGTGGTGCCTCAGCTTTCTTACCTACACAATGGGGAGTCAGGAATACCCACTTCGGAGGGACCTTGCAGATAGTTCAGTGCCCTTACACAGGGCTTAGCCTAGAGAGGGCACTCTGAATGGCTACTGTTATTGAATCAATGTAATTAGTAGGCTCTACACTATCTGGACGCAGCTCTCACCTTCGATCGGCCACGTGCCGCATATCCCTGTGAGAGCCTCAGTGTCCCAGGACTCTGATCTGGCTCCTCTCACTCTCTTCCTACCCCGGGTCTTCTTGCGGTCTTCCCACCAGGACATCCGGGCCCGCTCAGCTGCCTGGAAGACGGAAAGCGTGCGCTCAACAGAGGCCGGCAGTCGACCCGAGAACGTGAGGAAGAACCGCTACAAGGATGTGGTGCCTTGTAAGTCGGGGGTGGGGTGGGGCCCCCGGAGGAGTCGGTGCCCCCACCCTGTGGGATCCAGGTGCTGGCCAGGGTCCCTGTGTCCTGCTGGGTTCCCAGAACTCTCTCCGTCCCAGAGCCTTGCAGTGGCTGCATTTCTCCCTAGCATCGCACCCGTGCACCTCGATGGGATCCCCCAAGGTGTGCCATCCCCTGCTGGCTTTCATCTGGGAGGCCATCAGGGCCCCATCACCCACAAACTCCATGTTTCTCACCTCCTGCTGGCAGACGATCAGACACGAGTGATCCTTTCGCTGCTTCAGGAAGAGGGACATGGCGACTACATCAATGGCAACTTCATCAGGGTCAGGCTGGGAGTCAGGAAAGGGGCAGAGGCGGTGGAGGTGACAGCAGAGCCTCGATAGTGAACTTAGCCTTTACCAGGGCACAGACGGAAGCCAGGCCTACATCGCCACGCAAGGACCCCTGCCTCACACCTTGCTGGACTTCTGGCGCCTCATCTGGGAATTTGGGGTCAAGGTCAGCTTTGGGGGAGGGGGAGGTGTGGCCAGTATTCTGGGTCCTCCCCTGGCCCTGGTAACTGCACCCCCTAAACTGATTCTCCTCCCTTACCCCATGTCTAGGTCATCCTGATGGCCTGTCAGGAGATGGAGAATGGACGGGTAGGTGTGCTTAGACTCTCAGGGGCATGTCCTTGTGCAGGAGACAGGAGAAATCTCACTAGCTCTCCCCTGATCCTGTGACTCAAGGGACTGGTTCTTGGAGTGACCCGCACTGTAGCTCTGCCAAGCCCACTATTACTGGCTTTAATTTTTTTTATGATCTTTTTTCTTTTATTCGTGGGGCTCATCCCTCCAATGTTGGCAACCCTCTCCTGCTGATCTTCCTGCCCCATAGACCACAAGGCCCTATAACTTTGGCTTCCCCAGTACAACTCTGATGTCTTTCCCCACGTTTCTCCCACTTATTCACTATGCTCCAACCACTGGGGCCTTTGTTCTGCCTCAGGTCCTATGCTTTGTCTGTTCCCTCTGCTTGGGACATTTTCCCCCTTGGGCTGCTCCATCACCACCTTCAGGTCTTGGCTCAAATGCTCCTTCCTCAATGAGATCTTCCTGGACCTCACCCCATTTGAAACTCCCACTCTCCTTTCCTGGTCCTACTTTCATTTTTCTTCACAGTTCTTACCAACTTCTGAATGAAATATAAGGTAATCTACAAATGCATTATGTATATTGTTTATTCTGTCTCCCTGAGTAAAAGCAAAGTTCCAGGAGAGCAGGGATCTTTGTTTTGCCCATAAGCATAAATTAGTTACTCAGTAAATGTATATCAACATTGAAGGCACATGGTTTCTGCATCCTGGCCTGCTGGGATAGCTGGCTGATCATGGAGTCTATGCAATCTGTAGTTATGTACATTTTTCATCCCTAATTTTGATAGTTGTGATATGTCTTTCTCTCCTGGCTATTCGGTCTGGCTAGAATAAAGAAGCAAACTTTTAGCTGTTGTACTAAATCTGTCCTGCTGCCTGATTTTGTAAATAAAAATGTATTAGAACATAGTCATGCTCATTGGTATACATAGTGTATACATGCCACAATTGTCAAGATCAGTAGTTGCAAGTTAGGTAGACTGTATGGCTCAGAAAGTCTAAAAGATTTATTATCTGTCCATTTATAAAAAGTTAGCCAATCTCTGGGCTAGAGGATTATTAGTTTTATTTTTTCAAAGAAGCTGCTTTGAATTTTATTTTCTCTATTTTTAAATTTTTATTTCATTAATTTCTTTTATCTTTATCATTTCCTTTCTTCTGGTTTAGGTTTAACTTGTTCTTTTTTTTTCTAGTTCTTTAAGCTTAGATAATAGATTTGTGATTTTTATCACATGTAAGTAATGTCATTCATTTTTCTCTATACACTGCTCTAGCTACATTTCATAAACTATGTTGTCTTTTTTTTTCCAGTTAATTCAACATGTGTTCTAGTTGCCCTTGTGATTTCTTCTTTGACATGGTATTTGACCATGGCTGTGCTTAATTTCCAAATATTGGGGACTTTTCCATATATCTTCATGTTATTAAATTTCAGTTCCATTGTGGTCAAAGAACAATTTTATATTTTTATATTTTATATTGTTCTTTGTATTGAAACTTGTTTTGTGGCCATGAAAACGATCGGTCTTGGTAAATGTTTTGTGTGCACTTGAAGAGAATGTGTATTCTGCTTGGTTGAGTATTCTATAAATATCAGGTCAAATTGATTGTGTCTTTTTGAAAGACACTTTAATCTTTTATATCTTTATTGTATCTTATATATCTTTACTGATTTCTTTTCTCTAAATGTTCTGTCAGTTCCCAACAGGAGTGTTGAAACCTTCAACTGTTTTATAACTGTCAATTAGTACAAGCTTGTCAATAGTATTACTCAAATTGTATTATTCATATTTTTTTGTCTCAGTTCAGTTCAGTCGCTCAGTCATGTCCAACTCTTTGTGACCCCATGAACCGCAGCATGCCAGGCCTCCCTGTCCCTCACCAACTCCTGGAGTTTACCCAAACTCATGTCCATTGAGTCAGTGATGCCATCTAACCATCTCATCCTCTGTCATCTCCTTCTCCTCCTGCCCCCAATCACTCCCAACATCAGGGTCTTTTCAAATAAGTCAGCTCTTCACCTCAGGTGGCCAAAATATTGGAGTTTCAGCTTCAACATCAGTCCTTCCAACGGACATTCAGGACTGATTTCCTTTATGATGGACCGATTGGATCTCCTTGCAGTCCAAGGGACTCTCAAGAGTCTTCTCCAACACCACAGTTCAAAAGCATCAATTCTTCTGTGCTCAGATTTCCTTATAGTCTAACTCTCACATCCATACATGACTACTGGAAAAACCATAGTTTTGACTAGACAGACCTTTGTTGGCAAAGTAATGTCTCTGCTTTTTAATATGCTGTCTAGGTTGGTCATAATTTTCCTTCCAAGGAGTAAGCGTCTTTTAATTTCATGGCTGCAATCACCATCTGCAGTGATTTTGGAGCCCCCAAAAATAAAGTCTGTCACTGTTTCCCCATCTATTTGCCATGAAGTGATGGGACCAGATGCCATGATCTTAGTTTTCTGAATGTTGAGTTTAAAGCCAACTTTTTCACTCTCCTCTTTCACTTTCATCAAGAGTCTCTTTAGTTCTTCACTTTCTGCCATAAGGGTGGTGTCATCTGCATATCTGAGGTTATTGATATTTCTCCCGGCAATCTTGATTCCAGCTTGTGCTTCATCCAGCCCAGCGTTTCTCATGATGTACTCTGAATATAAGTTAAATAAGAAGGGTGACAATATACAGCCTTGACGTACTCCTTTTCCTATTTGGAACCAGTCTGTTGTTCCATGTCCAGTTCTAACTTGCCTCCTGATTTGCATACAGGTTTCTCAAGAGGCAGGTTGGGTGGTCTGGTATTCCCATCTCTTTCAGAATTTTCCATAGTTTATTGTGATCCACACAGTCAAAGGTTTTGGCATAGTCAATAAAGCAGAAATAGTTGTTTTTTTTGTCTACTTGTCCTATTATTTGCTGAGAGAGGAGTGTTGAGATTTCTAACTGTAATTTTGCATTTATCTATTTTTTCTTTCAGTTCTGTCAGTTTTTGCTTAACGTACTCTAAAACTACAATTGAGTGCTTATACAGTCAGGATTATGTCTCCTGATGAATCAAGCCTGTTTTCAATATGTAATGTCTCTTTTATGACCCTTTCTCTGAAGTATACTTTGGTATTAATATAGCCATTTAAACTTCCTCAGTGTGTGCGTGATTATCTTTCCTATTCTTTTACTTTTTAAAATCTGTGTTCAATTTCAGTTTATTTTTTGTCCATACTGTGAGGCTTGAGGGATCTTAGTTCTCCAACCAGGGATTGAACCTGTGCCCCCTGCAGTGGAAGCATGGAGTCCTAACCCCTGGACCATCAGGGAATTCCTCATTTTTATTTTTAAATTGTTCCTTATAGCTATCATATTGTGGATACTTACTTTTTAAATCCAATCTGACAATCTCTGCCTTTAATTGGTGTAGTATTTAATGTGTTGGGGGATTCCCTGGTGGCTTAGCAGTAAAGAATACACCTGCAATGCAGGAGTTTGATCCCTGGGTTGGGAAGATCCCTGGAGAAGGAAATGGTAACCCTCTCCAGTATTCTTGCCTGGAAAATCTCATGGACAGAGGAGCTTGATGGGTTACAGTCTATGGGGTTTCAAGAGTTGGACAAGACTTAGTGACTAAACCATCACCATGTTTAATGTGTCAGTATTTGTTTTCTCTTTGTTCCATCTGTTCTTGTACATTTCTTCTTTTCTGTCTTTTTTACTGAGAATTTTTGACTCCATTTCATAGTCATTATTACCTTATTAGTTTTATCTCTGTGTTGTGTGCTTGTGTGTTTAGTGAAATATGTACTTGTCACAGTCTGTGTTCAAATACTATTATTATACCATTTCAGGTAAAATGTGAGAACTTTACAACAGCATATTTCAATTTTCTGTTTCTATGCTTCAGGCTCTTGTTGCCACAGGTTTAGTTCTAAATTTAAAATATACTACACAACATACTGCTATTATTTTCATATAGATTAAAAAAACTTTATTGAGATATATAATTCATCCATCTAAAGTATGCAATTCAGTTGTTTTTAGTATATTCCTGAGTTATACAACCACCACCACAATAAATTTTAGAATATTTTCATCACCCTGTAAAGAAACCCTATATCCATTTTCAGTCAAACTCCATTTCCTACCAAACTCCATCCTAAGCAACTGCTAATCTACCTGCTCTATTAGATTTGCCCATTCTGGACTTTTCATATAACTGCAATCATATGACACATTGTCTTTGGTGAGTGGCTTCAAACACTAAGGTAGTGTTCTTAAGGCTCATGCATAGTGTAGCATGTGTTGACTGAGCCACCACGGAAGCCCATGTCAATACTTCAGTCCTTGTTGCTGGATGACATTCTGTTTTATATTTCCATGGCTCAGTCGGTAAAGGATCTGCCCGCAAAGGGGGAGACCTGACTTCGATTTTTGTGTGGGGAAGATCCCCTGGAGGAGGGCATGGCAGCCCAGTCCAGTAGTCTTGCCTGGAGAATCCCCATGGACAGAAGAGTCTGCCGGGCTGCAGTCCACGGGGCTGCAAAGAGTTGGACATGACTGAGTGACTAAGCACACACAGCACGATCACTTTATAAAATTTGAGCTATTTCCATTTTTTGGTGATTATGAATATTGCTGCTACAAACATTCATGTGCAAGTTTCTGTGTAGAAGTATGTTTTCATTTCTCTTCAGTATATACCTAGAAGTGGAATTGTTGGGTCATACAGTAAGCTTTATTTTTAACATTTTGAGGACGTGCCAAACTGTTTTCCAGTTTACATTTCAACCAGCAATGTATGAGTCTTCCAATTTCTCTACATTCTTACCAAAATTTGTTATTTTTGTCTTTTTCATTATAGCCATCCTTGTTGGATATGAAGTGGTATTCATTGTGTCTTTCTTTTTTCGGTTGTGGTAAAATATACATGACATAAATTTTGCCATTTTAATGTACAATTTAGAAACATTAAGTACATTCATAATGTTTCAAACCATTTATCAATATCCAATTCCAGAACTTGTTCATCATCCAAAAGAGAAACTCTATCCATTTAATAATTACTTCCCCCTTACTCTTCCTGCAGCTCTTGGTAGCCTTTATTTTACTTTCTGGCTTTATTAATTTGCCTATTCTAGGTACCTCATATCAGTAGAATCATATAATACCTGTCCTTTTGTGTCTGACTTATTTCATTTATCATGTTTTCAAGCTTCATCCATGTTGCAGAGCGTATCAAAATTTCATTCTCTTTAAGGCTGAATAACATTTTGTTTTATATTTGTATCACATTTTGTTTATCCATTCATTTGTTGATGGACATTTGGGTTGTTTCTACCTATTGGTTATTGTGATAATGCTGCTATAAATATTAATATATAAGTATCTGTTTTGAGCCCTTGTTTTCAATTTTTTTGGGTAGTAGAATTAATCACTGGATCATGTGGCAATGCTGTGTTTAATGTTTTTGTTTTGTTTTCCACAGTGGCTGCACCACTTTATATTCTCACCAACAATGCACAAGGGTTCCATTTTTTTCCTTACACTCACCAAGATATATGTTACTTTCTGTTTTTGTTTTTTAGCCATCCTAATGGGTGGGAAGTGGTGTCTCATGGTTTCGGTTTGCATTTGCCTAATGCTGTGGATTTACCAAATATCTTTTCATGTGCTTATTTTTCCATTTGTATGTCTTCTTTGGACAAGTATTTGTTTAGGTCCTTTCCCATTTTTAAAAAGAATTTACTCATTTATTTAGCTGTGCCAGGTCTTAGTTGCTGTGTGTGGGAGCTTTCATTGCAGCATGTGGGATCTAGTTCCCCAGCCAGGGATTGAACCTGTGCTGCCTGCATTGGCAGCACAGAGTCTTAATCACTGGACCACCAGGGAAGTCCCCCTTTACCATTTTTAAATCGGATTATTTGTCTTTTTATTGTTGGAAGAATTCTTCTGAATACAAGTCCCTTATCAGTATATGATTTACAAATATTTGTCTCATTGTGTGGGTGTCTTTTCATTTTCTTTACAGTGTCCTTTGAAGCACAAACATTTTATAAGTTTGAAGACTTCCAATCTCTTGTTTTGATGTGTTTTTGGGGCTGTTTCTAACAAGTCACTGTCTAACCAGAGGTCAAAAAGATTTACTCCTATGTTTTCTTCTAAGTGTTTTATGCTTAGTTCTCTGATTCATTTTCATTTTGAGTTAATTTTTGTATATGGTGTAAGGTAGGGGATCCAAATTCATTCTTTTGTTTATAGATATCCAGTTGTTCCAGTACTACTTGTTAAAAAGACTGTTCTCTCCACTGGATGGTCTTGGTCTTTTGTTGAAAATCAATTGACCAACTGTACATGTAAAGGTTTATTTCTGGACTGTCAATTCTATTCCATTGATTGTAGTACTATGCCAGTACTACAACATGTTGTAGGTCTGTAGTTAAGTGTTGAAATCAAGAAGTATGAGTCTTCCAAATTTGTTCTATTTTCAAGATTGTTTTGTCTATTCTTGGTCACTTGCTGTGCAGAAAAGAGTTAACATAGCAAGCATAAGGGCTTTTGCTTAGAAAGGCCTTCCTGTAAGGTTGGCTTTTAACTGGAAATCTGATTTCCAGTAAGAGTGGCCCACTTTGCCTGAAGTATTTATATGAGCAATGTGTCTAAGTGACAGTAGGTTTATATGACACCTGCTTTCCTTCTGGAGTCTGAAGTTTTGGCCCATGCTAGTCAGAGGTGCCTACATACCACATAGAGTCCCCGAGTAAAAACCTCGGGCACTGAATTCCTAAGGAGCTTCCCTGTGGACATTTCACGAGTGTGGTCACAACTCATAGCTGGAGGAGTTGAGCACATCCTAAGTGACTCTACTGGGTGAAGACCCTTGGAAGCTGGCACCTTATTTTCTGCAGACTTCACCCTGTGCACCTTTTTCCTTTGCCAATTTATTCTGTATCCTTTCACTGTGATCAATTGTAGCCATGAGTACAACTCTGTACAGAGTCCTGTGAATCCTCCTATTGAATCATCAAACCTGAGGGCAGCCTTGGGTGTCCACAACACATTTGTTGATGTTAACATATTAATTTTAAGATTAGCTTGCCAATATTATCAAAAAGCCTAGGATTTTGATAAGGATTGCACTGAATCTATCAATTCAGGGTAGATATTGCAAACAACAGTTTTCTTTACATGAAAATACAAGTGAGTTTTCTGTATTGATTTTGTATTCTGAACCTTGCTGAACTCACTTTTTAGCTCTAATATAGTGTGTGTGTGTGTGTGTGTGTGTGTGTGTGTGTATTCTTCAGGGTTGTTTATATATGATTTCTATAGGGCTTTCCCAGTGGCTAGAATCTGCCTGCAATGTAGGAGACCCAGGTTCGATTCCTCGGTCAGAAAGATCCCCTGGAGAAGGGAATGGCTACCTGCTCCAGTATTCTTGTTTGGAAAAATCTGTGGACAGAGGAGTCTGGCGGGCTACGTTCCATGGGGTTACAAAGAGTTGGACACGACTGAGTGATTAACACTTCATCTAATATCACTTTTATATATAACATCATGCTGTCTGCAAGTTGAGATAGTTTTGTCTCTTCCAATCTGGGTAACTTCCCTTTCTTTCTTCTTCCTTCCCATCTTTTTTCTTTCCTGTCCTTTTCTTTCTTCCTCCCTCCCACCTCCTCTCCTTTCTTTGCTTCATTTCTTTTTTCCTAACTGCACTGGTTACAACTTCCAATATAAAATTGTTCAGAAGTAGAAACTGCAAACATCTTTGTCTTGTTCCTGATCTTAAGCACAAACTATTCAGCCTTTCAACATTAAATGTTACCTGTAGGTTGTTTTTAGATACTTGTTGGTTTTGCTTTTTAATTTAAAATGAGGAATTTCTTTTCTATGTCTAGTGCCTTTCATGTTTTTATTATGAAAAGGTACTGGATTTTGTTCATTTTTTCTGCATCTATTGAGTTCCTCATGTGTTTCTGTTTTATTTTGTTATTATGGTATATGACATTGATTGACTTTCATATATTGACTTTCATATCTTGAGCCAATCTTGTGTACTGTGTATAATCTTTTGTTAATGATTCTTCTGTCTATATTCTTGAGATGTTGAATAGTTTTCTTGTGCTATCTGTCTGGTTTTGATACCAGAGTAATACTGGTCTCATAAAATAGTCCTTCTTCAAATTTTTGGAAAAATTTGTGAAGGATTGCTATTCCTTCTTTTTGGTAAAATTCACTAGATTATCTTTTAAAGATGTTAAAAATGAGAAATACCTTTTATATTTAGCTACATATTTACCTTTTTCTTTATTCTTCATCCCTTTGTGTAGGTCATTATCCCACCTGGTATCATGTTTCTTTTGTATAAAAAGCTTACCTTTTTTTTTGTTAAAGAAGAAATCGGAATTTTATTTATTTACTTTTGGCTTCATCACGCAGCATGTGGGATATTAGTTCCTAACCAGGGATCAAACCCATGCCCCCTGCAGTGGAAGTGCAGAGTCTTAACCACTGGACCACTAGGGAAGTTCCTGAAAAGCTTGGTTTAATACTTCAGTTTTGCTTATGATGAAGTCTTTCAGCTTTTGTCTGAATTTTTAGTTTTAGCATTTTTAGGGCATAACACCATTGACCTCTGGCTTGTGAGCTTCTGACAAAATTCTGCTGTCATTCTTATTTCTCAAATTTAATGTCTTTTTGTGTATGATGGTTTTAAGATTTTTTTTCTTTATTATGATTTTTCAGCAATTTGATCATGATCTAACTTGGTGTTAATAATCTTCAGATTATTCTCTTTATGGTTCATTGACCTTTCTGGGTCTGTGGGTTCATAGTTTCATGAAATTTGGAAAAATTTCCAGCTATTATTTCTTCAAAAATAGTTTCCATTCTTCCCTCTCCTACCTTCTGAACTCCAGGTACACATACATTAGGCCACTTGATATATTTCCACAGATATCTGATTCTGTTAGTTTTTTTCCTCCACTTTTTCTCTCTCTTTTTCATTTTTAATAGTTTCTATTGCTATGCCTTTGTGTTCACTGATCATCTGGTATCTAATCTGCTATTTTTTTTAAGAAAAATTTATTTATTTGGCTATGCCAGATCTTAGCTGCGGTACTCAGGATCTTCAGGTTGTCGCATGTGGGTCTAATTCCCTGATCCAGGCCCCCTGTGTTGGGAGATAGAGTTTTAGTCACTGCACCACCAGGGAAGCCCCTAATCTGCGATTAGGCAGTGAATTTTTTTTCATATTCTTTTCCATTATGGTTTATCACAGGATACTGAATATAGTTCCCTGTGCTATATAGTAGGACCTTGTTTATCCATTCTGTATATAATAGTTTGCATTTGCTAATCCCACACTCCATACCCCCAGTAACTACAAGTCTGTTCTCTGTGTTTGTGAGTCTGTTTCTCTTTTGTAGATAAGTTCATTTGTGTCAGATTTTAGATTTCACATATAAGTGATATCATATGGTATTTGTCTTTTCTTTCTGACTTACTTTGCTTAGTATGATAATCTCTAGGTCCATCCATGTTGCTGAAGATGGCATTATCTCATTTTTTTACGGATGAGGATATTGTGTGTGTGTATATATACATCTCCTTCACTCATTCATCTGTAAGTGGACACTTGGGTTGTCTCCATGTCTTGGCTATTGTGAGTACTGCTACTATGAACACATGTATCTTTTCAGATTAAAGTTTAGTCCACATATACGCCCAGGAGTAGGATTTCTGGATCATATAGCAACTCTTTTTAGTTTCTAAAGAACCTCCATACTGTTTTCCATAGTGACTCCACCAGTTTATAATCCCACCAGCAATGTATGGGGGGGTCTCTTTTCTCCACACCCTCACCAGCATTTGTTATTTGTAGACTTTTTAGTGATGGTCATTCTGACTAGTGTGAGGTGGTACCTCATTGTAATTTTAATTTGCATTTCTCTAATAATTACCAATGTTGAACATCTTTTCATGTACCTTAGACATGAATTTTTTATTTCATATATTTTATTTTTCCTGTCTATAAGTTCCATTTAGGTCTTTTTTATATCTTTTTTTTTTCCATCACATTCATGTTTTTCCTTTTCATCTTTGAACATTTATAAAAGCTGTCTTAAAGTCTTTGTCCACTTTTTTCCTCATCTGTACTGGGTCTTTTTCTATTGACTGACTTATCTCCTGGGTGTAGGTCATATTTTTTGCTTCTTTGTATGTCTAGTAAATTTTTATTGGATGCTTAATATTTTAAATTTTACACTTGCTAAGTTGCTTGGGTCATGTCTGACTCTTTATGACCCTATGGACTGTAGCCTGCCAGGCTCCTCTGTCCATGGGAATTCTCCAGGCAATACTGGAGTGGGTTGCCATTTCCTCCTCCAGGGGATCTTCCCAGGGATCAAACCTGAATATCTTATGTATCCTGCATTGCCAGGTAGGTTATTTACCACTAGTGCCACATGGGAAGCCCAGATTTTACACAAGTATTGATAAATTTTAGATCTTGTTATTTTCCTTTAAAAAGGAACTTTTTAAAAAAGGTGTTGGAACTTTTTTTGGAAGGCAGTTATTTTTGAATATTTGATCATTTTAAGGTTTATTTTTAAGCTTTTTAAGGGTGCGTCTAAAGAAGCTTTTATTCTAGAAATAAGTTCATCCTACTTACTAATGTGTGGTGTCTTGTTCCTTACTGAATGTTCTTTTTAATCAATCAGGTCTCCACTCTGGCTGGAGGAAATGTAAATTACTTCTGTTCCATTGTGAGCTCTAGGAAATGTTCATCTTATAGTTCCATAGCTATTATGCTTTCATGGGAAGTTATTCTTTCCTAGCTTCATGGGGTTTCATATCATATGTGCCCAGATTATTATCAGACTCAAGGGGACCCCATTCAGACTTCTGGAGTTCTTTGCTTTTGTTTGCATAGTACTGTTCTTTCAAGAACTCTGTCTTGGCCTCCCTGAGCCAAGATTTCTGGTTTCTCAACTAGTGGGATCATCAGACCCTTCATGGCAGCCTGGTTACTGCCTCTAGGCAGTAAGCTTGGGAACTCATAGGGTTTCACTCATGTGTTTCCCTTTGTTCAGTGATCACAGTCCTGCAAATGCATGCGGACCAGTGTCTGAAAATAGTGGCTCATACATTTTTTTCCAGGTTTTTAGTTGCTTACAGTAGAATATTCTGGACTGTCTTCCTCCTGCACAGTCAGAACCTCACATCTCCACTGAGTCTGTGTTTAATCTGATGAGATTCTGCTGCTCTCTGTGCTTCCACCTGCAAGCTGGGCTGGCCCAAGAGGTTGTACACATGTTAATATGAACTCTGAGGCAGACTTCCCCTCTTCAGTCCCTGCCCTTTTCCCCTTGTCTTTTGCAGAAAAAGTGTGAGCGTTACTGGGCCCTACAACAGGAACCACTGCAGATTGGGCCTTTCGGCATCACTCTGGTGAGTTGGGGCAGAGGTGGGAACAGCACTTTATGGAGTCTTGGATTTTGTCTTTCACAGAAGATTCTGAGTGAAAAGCTTTTGGGCTGGGCTTGAAAGGATGAACAATTTCCCCACAGTCCCCCTCACACTGCAGGGAGCTCTCTGGTATTAGCATGCAAAAGTCAGAACTCATTATATATTGATTTTGCATTTTAACTACTATCATGGTTATCTCTGTAAATATAAATGTACCTGGTTAGGGTCTTTAAATTCTTATTTCCCTTACCATTTCAAAAGAACTCAGAAAAATCTCTCATAGGTTATAAAAACAATTGGTACTGAAAAATACAAGCAAACTTTTGTTTTAAAACAAAAGACATTTCTTTCTTTCACTGTAAATGAGCTTGTTGGAACTAGCTCATAGTTTCTCTTTCTCCCTTATGTAAACTGTTTTCTTCACATAAGTCATGGGAGATATTTGGACTAAATGAATTTTTAGAAATAGGTGTTTTTTTTTTTTTTGGTGAGGGGAGGTGGGGGGTGGGGGAGGACTGTGTTGCACGATCTTGCAGGATCTCAGTTCCCTGACCAGGGACTGAACCAGGCCATGGCAGTAAAAGCCCAGAATCCTAACCGCTAGGCCACCAGGGAACTCCTTTTTTAAAATTTTTAATCAGAAATGCTGTTTCCTGAAAATGTGTCTTTTGGCACCTGTGATCTTTTTTCTCTGCCCTCTTCCCACATGCCCCATATCCACAGACAAGGGAGATGTGGCTGAACCCAGACATCACACTCAGGACCCTGCAGGTCACCTTCCAGAAGGTACTGAAAAGGGAGGGGGGGACTCCCGCATGGTGAGAGCTTCCTGTCTCCACTTTTCTATCTGTAAAATGGGCATTAACAACAGTGCCCTTCTCTTTAGTTAGCATCTGTTTCATTTAAATGGAAGGTGTGGAGAATAGGGCTGACATGAAAGAGTTGCTCAATATATGCTTTTCTTTCTTTTTTTATTCTTTGCCTCTCATTTTCTGTGTCTCAGGAATCCCGCTCAGTGTCCCAGCTGCAGTATATGTCCTGGCCAGACAGAGGGGTCCCCAGCAATCCTGACCACGTACTCGCCATGGTTGAGGAAGCTCGGCACCTCCAGGGATCTGGTCCCAACCCCCTCTGCGTCCACTGCAGGTTTAATAAATGGGCTTTATGGGGATCTGGTGAGACAGAGGGGATGGTAATTGGGGAGGGAGGCAGGGAAGAATAGTGCAGGACTTGAAGCCAGTCCTGTAGTTTCTTGAATGCCTATTTTGAGAAACTTGAGGCCACACTTGCTAAAGTTGCAACTTAAATTGTCAGTATTTATTCAGCACAGACTGTCTGCTGGGGAATAAGCACACAGCTGATGCTAAACAAATATCAGCAATTAAAAAGTTTTTCCTTTCAAATTATAACCTGGATACTGGGGACCAAAAAGTGCTGCAGGGGCCCCTCCATTAATTAAGCCCTTCACCCCCACCCCAAATGTCCCCTTTAAAATGGGCTGCAGGAAGGCCCTGATCGAGCTCACTCTGATTCTTCCTTGTCAGTGCTGGCTGCGGGCGAACAGGTGTCCTGTGCACTGTGGATTATGTGAGACAGTTGCTTCTGACCCAGGTATGAAGAGGGCATGCACGTGAAGCGTGCGTCTTGTGCCCACGAGGTCCTTCTCATGTGCCTGTCTCTCTGCCCTAGATGATCCCACCTAACTTCAGCCTCTTCAGTGTGGTCCTGGAGATTCGGAAGCAGCGGCCTATGGCCATACAGACAGAGGTGTGAGCAGGGTCTCCCCATTCCAAGGACACATCCCTCCTGCTCTTGTCTTCCCTTCTCAATGACCTGTCTTCCCCCCTACCCACTATCCCAGGAGCAGTACAGGTTCCTGTACCACACAGTGGCTCAGATGTTTCTCTCAGCGCTACAGAATGCCAGCCGTCATTACCAGAACCTCAAGGAGGTACCAAGGCCCCCTTCCAACCCTCAGAGACCAGGACCCAGAGCAGAGCTCCACGGCCACCACTATGGCAGCATCCAGCCCTTGGACTCCTTCCAGTAGCAGGGACTGACTGATATCTCCCTTTGTCATCCTCCTCGCTTCCTTATCAGGGTGTCTCCTCTTAAGCTCCCCCCACAGAGACCACAGTGATCTCCACTAGGAGCCTGGACAGTGTCCTCCGAAGCCTCATGCCCTTCCCCTCCTGTCTTTCCCCCAGAATCGTGTCCCACTCTACGATGACGCCCTCTCCCTCTGGACTTCCCAGACCCTGAATGCCACCGCCCGCCCATCCAGCGGAGTCCTCAGGTACCTAGCCCCATTCCTGGAGTCTTCCCTTTCCAGTTTCTTCTTCTTGGAGGCTAGCCCTTTCCTCACCCTTGAAACACTGGCGCCATCCTTGTCGTTCAGTTCAGCAAATATTCACCAGCCCTGTCTTTGAACTGAGCTCTGGGAACCTTTCCGAAGATGATTCTTTAATACCGAGATCACACTGCATCTGCCCCTACCCCTACATTCCCCCCAAGTCATTAATTCAGCAGATATTTCTTGATGCTGCCCAACTGTCAGGCCTCACATCTGGTGCGGCGGACTTCAGCCCTTGGTCTGAGACCAGCTCTCCATTTTGAGACTTTCCCTTCCTTCCCTTTAGATGTCACTTCCTCATTCATTTATTCAATAAACAACTACACAGAAATGACCACTCCTCAATAACATCTCGCCCCATTCACCTGCCAGCTGCGCCCTTCTTTCCTTCATCCGCCCAACCTGCTGGGCCCATAGGGACACACAAACGAGGCCCCTTCCCCAGAGAGCAGCCGCCTGCGTCTCAGTGCTCCTTCACTGCGTGCCGCCTCGGGCGGGAAGGAAGCCGGTGGTTCGCTCGCCCAGTGAGCTGCCCCCTCCCTCCCCCGCCCGGGCGCTGAAGTTTCACTTCCTCCCCGCCCTCCGCACCCGCAGGAGCATCTCGGTGCCCGGGCCCCCGGCCCTCTCCATGGCCGACACTTACGCGGTGGTGCAGAAGCGTGCGGCCCCCGTGGGCACCGGGGCAGGCGCGGGCGCGCGGGCGCACGGCACGGACGACACGCCAGTCTACAGCCAGGTGACGCCGCGCGCCTGGCGGCACCAGGCGCCATCCGAGGACGCGCGCGGCGCGCAGCCGGGCCGCGGTAAGTCTAGGAGGCCGGGGGGCGGAGCTGGGTTGGATCGTCCCCCACCTGTTCCTCCCGATCCTCTCCGGCTAGGTTCTGGAGAGCCTGGAGGCCGCGCTGACTTCCCCTCCCCCCAGCTCGAGTCTGGCCAGCACGCCCTGGAAGGCTGAGGTTCGGGTTTCCCCGGCCATGCCTCTAGGACTGTTGCCTGTCCTCAGGTCACGCCCGGAAGCGTCTCGGGCCACGCTGTGGTCTCTGGCCCCGCCGCAGTCTCTGACCCGGTCACCTGGTCTGGGCAGAGGGCTCCGTCTTGCTTACGCCCCTGGCCACGCCCCTGCCCGCTGGGCCAGGACCCGCAGCCCACAGCCCGACTTCTTGGGCAGGGAGGATGCCCGAGTTTGAAGGGCCGTCTGAGTTGACCTGTTGGGGTGGTTTTCTGCCTGCAGTTCCTGTTGACGAAGGCCTGGCTGGGCCTGGCGCCTATGAGGACGTGGCGGATGGAGCTCAGAGTGGTGGGCTAGGTAAGTCAGATAACCTGGGTTCCTGGGGCCGTTTGCAGTTGCGACGGGGGTGGGGCAGGGATGGTGGCAGGGGGCTCACATTCTCAGAGCCCTGTGGATGTGGCTGCAGCAAACCAGGAGGGCCTGGAGGCCTGAGAATGATTTTCCACCGGTTGTCTTCCTATCCACACCTCAGCTTCTCTTATGAGCCTTATGGTGCCCTTCCTCTTCCAGGCTTTAACCTGCGCATCGGGAGGCCTAAAGGACCCCGAGATCCGCCTGCTGAGTGGACCCGGGTGTGAGTGCTGCGCCCCTGCCTGTCTGTTGCTCCACATGGGTGCCTGGACTGCTGAGGGTCATGCTCTGCTTTGGGAAGTGTTGGGAATGGGGGTGCTGGGCTGAATCAAAATAAATGTTTCTTAGCGTGGAAGATGTGGGGCTTTGCCTTGGTGGTTATAGCATTCAAGGCACTGAAACCATGTTCAAGTCCCTGTGTCCTTGTCTTTTGAAGTAAAATGCTGACTCAAGAGTTAATGATTTGGAAATGTGAAGATGTAGAAACAAAGAATAGTTGTTGAGCTAGGGAACTGGTAACAATTTAGACTATAATTCTACCCCATGGTAGAATCACTCAACTCCCTCCTAAGTTGTTTTTACAGGAAGCAGATCCCCACAAGATAAAAAGTGCTGACAACAAAAACATAGACCCTATAGACTGTTTGAACCAGAAGGTGAAGATGCTGAAACTTAACCTTGATGCCAACCACTCCAAGGGCCGTCCACGAGCTCGGTCCACGATCGCCCCCTGCTCCTTGAACACTATAACACTCCTCACCACCCCCTCTAGGGTGGGCCACATGGTATTCAAGGCATTAGCCCACTGTGGCCCCCTAGGCCTGGCAAAACAATAAAAGCTACCCTTTTCTACTTCACCCAAAACTGTCTCTGCATTTCTGTTTGGCACCAGTAAACAGAGGCCGAGTTTCAGCAACACCATGAGACTTGGGGAGGTAGTGGGGTGATGATGGCTAGTGAGGTTACACTGAGCATACTCAAGAATAAACTCAACCCCCGTTGAGGGTCGGGTCCCCGTTGTGAAGGGGATGATGGATAGATAGACTTCTGGAGACCACTTGAAAAATTGGTTGATTTCAGTATCTGAGACTCCCTCACTCAGACATTCAGCTTACAACACAAAGAGATGGATGGACCCTCACCCCCCACTACCATTCAGACAGATGGAAGCCAGGCGTAACAACAGCCAAGCAGACTGATTTCAGACAGACAGGTAAGGAGATCCCCAGATGGGTAAGCAGACAGAATTCCAACTGGGACAGGCAGATAGCCATTCCCCTAGACAGCCAGAGCTTCAGAGGGACAGTCCATTCCCTGGGTAGACCTCCAGTCAGGGAGAGTGACCCACCAGCAGCCTAACAGACCACCCCCTGCAAAAGACATCAGCAAAAAGACAGACCCTCTCCTCCGGCTAGGTTGCTAGATAGACGCCAGCCAGACAGACCCTTGGCTGGACAGACTCCCAGACAGCCATGAACAGATCCCCAGCTGAATAGACACAGATGTCCTCTGAGTTAGACAGACCTTCAGCTACACAGACCTACCATGTGGGCAGACAGACTGATAGGCCTAATCGCACGGACTCCCAGGTAGCCAAATGTACCCCAGTTAGGCAGACACCAGCCACACAGACCTTTGATTGCACAGACACTTCACCTAGCCAGGCAGACTTCCAACTAGGCAGACAAGTGGACAGACTTTACCAACTCACCAACTATACAGAATCCATATTTTGGCAGACACATTGATATATCTCCTGCTGGGAAGACAGCCAGGTGGACTCCCAGGTGGTCAGCTGGTCAGATAAGCAGATGGACTCTCAGAAAAAGTAACATGAGTCAGATGGACCCTGCCCCGCCCCCCCCCCCCCCCCCCCACTATACAGACCACCTGCCAGTGGGACATACGCTGCAAATCCTTCAGGTAAATGGACTCCCTGCTAGCCAGATGGGCTCCTAGCCCTCAGATACATAGGATCCCATTGGTTGGATGGACCCCTAGTTGGACAGATAAGATTCTCAGCCACAGTGAGACACCATCCTCAACCAGAGAAACAGATGGATCCCAAAGCAACTGGCCAGCTATATCCCAAGTTAGGTGAAGAGACACCCAGAACCACATGAACAGGTAGACTCCCATCTGGACAGATGAAAGGACTCCAACAAGTCAGACCCCTAGCTGCTAGCCACACAAGCTTCAGCCCTTGAACTGGCCAGTAGATGCACACAGATCACCAGCTTGGCAGACAAATCTGCAGTCAGCAAGACAGCCCACTAGCCTCACAGTTAGATGTACTGACCTCAGACTGATAGATTGGTGAACCTCCAAGTAGACTCAGCTGGAAAAACCTCGGACAGACCGACTGCCAACTTGAAAAGATCCTCAGGCAAACCCATAGCACAGACATGCAGACCTCCAGCCAGAAAGACAGCAGACACCTAGTGAGCCGCACAAAGCTCTAGCTGGACAGACAGATGGGTTATCCAGCCAGATATATAAAACTGTCAAACCAGACAGAACACAAGGTAAACAAAAAGGTGAGTAAATTTACACCTGATCCTCCAAAACCCTGATCCTGCTCTGTGAGGCTCCCTCCTGACGTGATCTTCTGGCAGTGTCTGTCCAACAATATTAGGTTTATCTAGGTGGATGGCCAGCTATTCCTCCCCAGCGCAGTATGTCCCCCAAGCTGTTGGAAAGCTATCCTGTGTCTGTGATGAGCATTACCACCACGTTCCACCTGCCTAACCAGGCCACGTCCCTCATACAGTAACTATGAGAATTCAGTGAACGGTAATATAAACAGCCTAGCCTCTGCTCAAGAAATGTTCAACCATAATTAAGTCCAGGCCCCTGCATTCACTACAGGCACCGAGACAAGTCATTTGCCCTTTGAGTGTTGGTGGAAGGAGCATGAAATTTGTCTTCCTTGACCACAACAATGCTCGTTGACAGTGACTCAGCTTTTCAAGTGTGTATAGTCTATGCACAGGAAGCAGTTCAACCAGCAGAAACTAGGAACTGCAGAGAAACTAGGGAGTCCCTAGCTTAACAGGCAACAGGTGAAAATTGGAGCTAATCTTGATTTAAATAGACAGAAAGGAGGCCCTGGAGTTGCTAATAGCAAAGAAGGCTGAAGGTGTTGTTTAGAGTGTAAACCAACCTCAAAGCCAGAAACATTGTCATTGTGCTCTGGAGACCAGAAGGGGAAAAAAGTAGTGTCTTGGGAGAGGGGGCCGATGGCAGAAGGAAGAGGCGTCTTTCCATCATTTTATTGTTTCTTTAAACCAAGCTGGGCTATATCATAATGAAGAATAGCTTGGAGTCAGTCACTTACTAGTGTGATCTTGAGCAAGCGTCTTAATTTCTCAATGCTTCAGCTTTCCAGTCTATAAAATGGGGACAATAAAATTATATTTATTATATTGCTGCTACATACATAACTGTGTGTCTCACTCTTCCTCACTGTGTGCACTGTTCATTGAACCCATGGTAGGCAAGGCACGGGCTAAGAGGCTGGAAGAAAACTCAAGGATTCTAGGAACTGCAAATGTATTTATTCTCCCCGACTAGCACAGCAACTGTAGCGGCAGACATGCTATATTCTCTCCTCTCGTGGTTGACCCAGTGGACACAACCATAATACATCTTCACCACCATAAGGCAGCCAGAAGGCCTTTTTCAGGTGGAGCTTATATATGCTTACAGAGCAAAGTAGCCCGTGGCCAAGAGAATACCTCACATGTACCTCACAGTGATGGGCACACACAGTGCTATTAGTGATCTCAGCTGTTATATAATCATTATTTACAAAATAATGGGGTGAGAGAGCCTGACCATGCCATCTTGGCTACTTTGCTCCTACACTGTGAATCTGGATTTTTACAATAGACACAGGAATATTTAACTTTTTTTTTTATTATCCCTAGAATAAAAAAGAATTCCATATAGTTGAGATGATAATATCAAACGCTCTACTTGAGTCATGGGAATTCCCTGGTGGTCCAGTGGTTAGAATTCCACTGCAGGGGGCACTGGTTTGATCACTGGTCAGGGAACTATGATCCTCAAAAACAAAAACAAAACCAAAAACATGTACCTAAGATAAAAATAAATGAAAGTAAATTTAATTATACATTCTCCTGCTTAAAATCTAGTGGTTCTAGTCTTCAATAACTGTTGCATTTTAAATCAGTGGGCAGAAAAATCATTTATTCAATATAGGTGATTGATATAATTAAGTAGCTATAGGGATAGAGCCAGAGAAGGCAATGGCAACCCACTCTAGTACTCTCGCCTGGAAAATCCCATGGCCAGAGAAGCCTGGTAGGCTGCAGTCCATGGGGTCGCTAAGAGTCGGACAGGACTGAGTGACTTCACTTTCACTTTTCATTTCATGCATTGGAGAAGGAAATGGCAACTCACTCCAGTGTTCTTGCCTGGAGAATTCCAGGGATGGCGGAGCCTGATGGGCTGCCGACTATGGGGTCACACAGAGTGGGACACGACTGAAGCGACTTAGCAGCAGCAGCAGCAGGGATAGAGCAAATTAGCCAAGATGGCAGGGTCAGGCTCTCTCACACCACACCCTCCCTCTCCTGTTAATAATAATTATGTAACAGCTGAGACCCCTTAGAGCACTGTGCGTATGCATGAGGAGGTACTTGGCCACAGGCTACTTTTGTTCAGTAAGCATATTTAAGTTCTACCTGGAAAGCCCTGGAGGTTG
Source organism: Cervus elaphus (assembly GCF_910594005.1). Lineage (NCBI taxonomy): Eukaryota > Metazoa > Chordata > Mammalia > Artiodactyla > Cervidae > Cervus > Cervus elaphus. The sequence goes on from NC_057847.1 coordinate 3,196,677, forward strand.
TGTGCTGTGTTGTATCTGCTGCTACTGAAACGGGAATCTGAGTTCTTGTTCATGAAGCCGAAGTATGAACTCGAGGAACACATAAACACTCATGGTAGCAAGCGAATACGATTTATTAGAGAGGAGGAAAGTATAAAGCTCTCAGCAAAGACACTGAGGGGGGTAAAGGGTCCCCCAAAATGTGGGGATTACAGCAGTTTTGTATCTTTACCAGTATTAATCTCTTCCTTTTTCGATTGGCTCCTGTTCTTAAATCCTGTTATTTCTAACCAATCACTTTAAAGGTCAAGATGCTTAACTTAACATCTTTATGGCTTCTCTCCTCACCCTTTTTCATGCCTCCTGGCCATTTTACAATGGATCAGATGTATAGGTTTAAGATTAATGATCACCAGTTGTTTTTCCCTCAAGCATATGGAACAGAAACTAATTACTGCCCTTCTCTGGATCTGAGTTATCAGATCAAAGACACATTCCAGGAATTCTAGACAAAGGATATAATTTTATGCTAATGCAGCAAGATATTTACTGAAAACAAGACGGAGGTCTCAGTGTTCTATACTGACTGCCTAGCAATTTCTACTTCACTAGGGCTGTTGTCCAGCCCAGAGAGAATAAACATTTCTGCAGTTCTACAGTTCTTTGAGTTTTCTTCCAGCTTCCCCACTTGTGTTTGCCTACCCTGGGTTCAGCCAACAGTTAGATACAGCAAGACTATGGGAGCAGTGAGCAGGGTGCAGTGAGCCATTTAGGAAAATCAAGATTGAACCATATGCTTCATGGCAAGATAAATTCCAAATGCATCAAAGGTTTAAATGTAAAATATTAACCCATAAAAATCTTATAATAAATTATGGGAAGATTTCTATATAATTTTGGACTGCAACACCTCTTGCTAGCTATGGAAATGTAAATCAGAAGCCCAGAAATACTGATAAATTTTAATGAAGATTTCAACCTCACAAAAATTGCCATAAGCATAGTCAGAAAATTAATGACAAACTTGAAAAAATTACAAATGAGGTAAAACAAAAGGCTAAATTTCTGAGATGTAAAAAGTTTCTATGAATCAATAAATAAAGTCCCCAAACTAAAAAATGTGCAGAGATTTCATGTGTAATAAAAACCATGAAAATTAGAATTATACTGAGATCACTGTCTTCACTTATGTTAGCAAGGATGAAAAAGTTTAATGAAGTATGTTGACTCAGATGTGAGAAAACATGTTCTCATACAAGGCCAGAAAGTATATAAATTCACACAGCCTCTACAGAGAGCACTGTAACAATAGCTATTAAAATTTAAAATGCACATGCAATTTGAACCAGAAATTTCATTTCTAGGTGTTTATCTTATGTAGGTAGTCACAGAATTCCACAATGACTGTTACACCATGTTATTTACTGTCATAGTGTTAGGTAGTTAGAATAGGAAACTGGAGTCCAAAATGGCGGTGGCTAAAAGACAAGGAAGGGAAAAGCCCGCGAAAATAGAACAAAGGAAGGTCCAATAAGGTCTGAGGACTGGAGTGAGGACTTCAGGTAGAACAAACAGCACTCCTGGCTAAGCCCAGTTTGCATAGGGCAGGCCCAGGGGGAGGGAAAAACATATTAAAAGAGGAGCCAAAGGGCGCGCGCTCTCTCTCCCCACCCCCACCCCCCACCCCTGTGCACTGGTTCGCGTCTTTGGGTTGGCATGCCCTCACGCCTAGAGGATGGATTCTCCTGCTATTTTCTGAATAAAATAGAGCTGTAACACTGATTTGTCTAAGAGCTATAACACAGTCTGTCCGAGAGCTGTGACACGCCGAGGGCTTTAATGTCCATCACTTCAAATCTTTGCTGTGACAAGACAGAACCGAGGAGCATACACTTGCCTGACATCTATGGTGCCGTGACTCGGATTTAACCTGGCTGAAACAACCTCGGTGTGGCCCCCACAAGGTGGAGGGCAAGCACAGCAGGAGCCCAACTCAGCAAAAGCTCCCGTGGTAGCAGCAGAACACGAAGAAAACCCAGAGCAAGGGAACTGACAAGAGGCCCATCGTGCTGGAGACCAGGACAGTGAAAAAAGAACTCAGCAGAAAGCTCACACGGCTCAGCCTCAGGTTCCAGAAGACCTCCAGTTAAGGTAGGAGGTCCTTGCTCCTATGGCTAATATGCCTAACAAAATTTTAATTCTTTTACAATCTCTCGTTTCTTGTTTCCTTGAACTCCCAGCAAACAGGTGGGTGGCAGTGGGCCCAACTGAGGGACTCTGGAGAGGTTACTCTTTGGTATGTCCCAAAGGCACTATCTGCTGGGCCCCAGTAGCTGTTACCCGAGCCAGCGGGGGTTTCTCTGTCCTTAATCTTCTCATTGCCAAGGATCAGGCCAATGAAAACTGTGAGCACCTGTCAGATATTTAGCAGATTTTCTGGCGGGCTGTGAAGGGGATTCCTTGGCACATTTTCCCCACTGCTTTTTCCTCCTGTCCTTCAGCTCTCTCCCGGACTCGAGCCCAGCCAAAACCCAGGATACCCAGCTTCAGGACCTAATGAAGCTCAGGCTCTGCTGTCTCATTGCAAAAATTCATTAAGAGACAAAGCTATAAGTAAGAGATGGATTTGTTAGGATTCAGAGAGAAGCCACTCTTCAAGGTGTTGGCCATTGCCGAGGGCAAGGGCTGGGGAAATGGAATTGTCCAGGCTAGGTTTTGCTAGTGGGGTGATTCCTATGCTAATGAGTGGGAGGATCATCCCAACCATTGGGGAACCACCCACTCCTCCCTCTTTTGACAGTGCCTTAGAGCTGTCCTGCCACCTCTGGGTGTGTCTTTTGGCTTATAGATTGGGGGTTAAGGTTTACTTGAATTTGACTTGTCATCTTGGACCCAATTGATTTTAATTGGTTTATGTTATGCCCTTGTGCTACATCATTCTTTCAAAGGTTGTGCTCTGCCTCCTTCCCTCCTGTTTCATGCTCCTTTCCTTAACCCCATCCGGGCCCACAATGTTGCCTCTACAATCATCTGGAGGGACAACTAGAAAATAGCTGGACTTGGGAGGGAAATACTGTATAATATCCTGACCTGGGGACGCCTGGCTCTCAGGTTGCGACAGTACTGGGTAGGATAAGCTTCAGAAAGACTCACCCCTAAGGAAGTCCACCCATGAAAATTGAAGGAGGCCTATTAGTTTTCTTCTTTTTCTTTTCCTCCCTGTCATGACTGTCTTTCAGATGGGAAATAACCAATCCACTTCCTGGCAGGTGCCCTTGAGATGCATCCTTGATAACTAGAAGCTGTTTGATCCTCTAACTCTGAGGAGGACTCGCTAAAAATTCGTTTGTGTCACTGTGTGGCCACAATATCCACTGGGGGTTGAGGAACACTGGCCTGAGGATGGGAGTTTAAATTACAATACCATCCTGTAGCTAGAATTATTCTGCAAAAGACAAGGAAAATGTACAGAGATCCCCTATGTCCAAATTTTCTTTCTAGTAAGAGATATGAAGGAACTATGCCTTAAGTATGGGATTGTTGTACGCCCTAAAAGTGAGCCTACTAGGCAGATGGTGTTTGGCACAGGCAACCAAGAGGGGGAACCCCCTGTGAAGGCTCACTTTCCATGCCCCCAAAGAGACTGGAGCCTCCCGCTGCTCTCGAGTTGTCCGGTGCTCCTTCCTTGTATCCAAACGTGCCCCCATATCCGGGAGCACCCCCTCCACAAAAGCCAGTTTGAGTATGTCCCTTAGTTGAAACTGGAGGAGAATTCGGACCAACCCGTGTCCATAAGCCCTTCTCCCTCTTAGAACTAAGACAGATCAAACAAGACCTGGGATGCTATACAAATGACCCAGGCAAATATATAGATACATTCCAACATATTACCTTGGCCTTTGACTTGACGTGGAAGGACATCATGGTCATATTTAGTCAAACTTTATCTGACCCTGAACATACTAGGGTCTTAAAGGAAGCCCAAAGTTATCCAACGGGGCTTCATATGTCAAGGGATAGATACCCAGGAGGGGAAACTGCAGTCCCCTCCTCAGGTCCTAACTGGAACTATAAGGACCCTGAGCACATCTGGGGAAGAGATCATTTTCTAATCTGTGTGAAGGCAGGACTGAAAGCAGCCCAGCAAAAAGTAATCAGCTATGCCGGGTCTCAGCAATAACTCAGGATCCCAACGAGAACCCCATTGCCTTTCTGGAAAGGCTAAAAGAGGCCCTCCAAAAGTTAACCAATCTGGACTTAGACTCTTACGAGGGACAGGTGATTTTAAAGGACAAATTCCTGTCCCAATGTGTGTCAGATATCAGAATTAAGTTACAACAGCTATAGCAGCAGGACCCTGCTGCCTCTTTAGATGAGATGATCCAGACAGCCACCGATACCTTTTATAACAGAGAACAGGAGAAGGAGGCCAAGGCCCAGGAGAGAGAGAAGGAAAGAGACAAGGCATGCCCAGATGCTGGCCGCCCTCCGGAAGCACTATGGCACACCCCGATTCCTTGAAGGACAAAGCAAGAGGCAAATGCCTAATCTGTAGACAGGCGGGGCATTGGGCCAAAGAACTCCGAACTGTGACAAGTCTCCTAGAACAGCTTGCCACAAATGCCATCAAGTGGGATGTTGGGCGGCACTCTGCCCTCAGGACCCAAGAGCCTCAAGGTCAAGCGCCAAGCCTTCCCTCACGATGGTTCCACAGGACTGAAGAGGCCCGCTCCAGCCAGCCCGCCTGTCACAGATAACCATCATGTACCTTGGCTGGAGCCAAGGATACAGCTGGATGTGGCAGGTAGGTCCGATAATTTCTTGGTTGACACAGGGCTACCTACTCTGTCTTGATCTCCTACTCTGGAGCCTTCTCCTCCCAAACCTGTACCATTTTGGGTGTTACAGGAAAAACAACTACTAAAAGATTCACCCAAGCACTTCTTTGTTGCTGGGATGGACAAATATTTTCCCACCAGTTTCTGGTGGTCCCTGAGTGTCCTACTCCCTTATTGGGAAGAGATATACTCACTAAATTGGGGACCACCCTTGTGATGGGAAGTTTTTCAGCCCCTAGAGCTCTACAGCTCCTGGTTACTACTGAAGAACCCATTACACCTTCTCCAATAGAGAGGGACCAAAAACTATGGGAAGACAAAATAAACCCCCAGGTGTGGGACCAGGGAATTCATGGATGAGCCCACCAAACTGAACTGGTCATCATTGTCCTCCGAGATCCCACTCGGTTTCCTAACCAGAAACAATATCCCGTCAAAAGAGAGGCTTGGGAGGAACTACAGCCTTTAATAAATAAATTCTTGCTTGTGGGCTATTGGTCCCCACCAATTTGCCATGTAACACCCCAATCCTCTCAGTAAAGAAAAAGGACAGAACCTGGTGAATGGTTCAAGACCTCCAGATCATAAATGAAGCTGTAGTCCCCCTCCATCCCACAGTACCCAATCCCTATGTAATCTTGGGAGAAATCCCACCCAGTGCCAAGTGGTTTACAGTCTTGGATCTCAAAAAGATGCATTTTTTTTCACATACCACTGGCTAAAGAATCCCAATATCTTTTTGCCTTTGAGTGGGAGACCCCAGGAGAAAAACACCAACAGATGACTTGGACAGTATTACTTCAGGGGTTCAGAGGTAGCCCCCATGTTTGGACAGGTCCTTAGCCAGGATCTCCTAGATGTGGACCTGGGACCTAATGGAAAAATATTACAACATGTAGATGACCTATTAATCTGTTCTCCAGATGAGGAAAATGCCCAACTATATGCAATTCAGGTTCTAAACTTTTTGGCAGAGAGGGGATATAAAGTCTCCTGTGCTAAGGCATAGATGGTCAAGACAAAGGTCACTTACCTGGGAGTTCAGATTACACATGGGTCTAGGAGGCTGTCCTCTGATCGGGTACAAGGAATCCTCCAGTTGCCCTCCCCCACGACTCAAAAATAATTGCGAGCTTTCCTGGGGCTAACTGGGTATTGTAGAATCTGGATACCTTACTATGGTCTAATTGCCCATCCCTTATATGTAAGGTTAAAGGGACGAGATGATTCAATCCCACTGATGTGGGGAACCCCTCAAAAGAAGGCAGAGGCTACATTAAAACAAGCCTTAACTCAGGCACCTGCCTTGAGGTTGCCAGACCCAGAAAAAGCAATCCAACTTTATGTCCATGAAAGAGGGAATAGGCTTGGGAGTGTTAATTCAAAGGTTTGGATTGGAGCCCCAGCCTGTAGCTTACTTATCCAAGAGGCTCGATCCAACTGCCCGAGGCTGGCCCCCCTGCCTTTGAAATCTTGCAGCTATTGCAATCATGATAGAAGATGCTTTAAAACTCTCCTTTGGGGGCAAACTATTTTTACCAGCCACCAAGTAAAACAACTCCTAAATGGGAGAGGCCATTTATGGATGTCTGATCAAAGAATCCTCAGATATCAAGTAGCGCTGATGGAAAATCCAGGCCTCACTATATCCTGTTGTGAGGTTCTTAACCCAGCCATCCTCCTGCCTACCCCTGAGGGCTCTCTCCCCTTTCGATCCTGTCTAGAAACCTTGGACCACTGGACAAAACCCTGAGAGGGATTGTTGAAAGATCCTCTGACCCATCCTGAGGAAATCTGGTACACTGATGGAAGCAGCTTTGTCTTAGATGATAAAAGAATAGCTGGGTCAACAAGCTACAACATGCGGTGCCAGTTCAACAAAGATACAAAGCTACAGCTGACCATGGAAAATATCACTCACCCTTAGATGGACACCACTATGAGGACTCTGAGGCCTGAGACTAGCAAGAGGGGGAGGCCCAATACCCCTGGCTGTCCCAGTTCAGCAGGAAGTAGCCGAAAGACCTCGACGCCCCTATTCCCAAAGAATTGGGCCTCCCATCTCTTGAGGGAGGAATGTTAGGTTGTTAGAATAGGAAAAAGGGGTCCAAAATGGCGGTGGCTAAAAGACAAGGAAGGGAAAAGCCCGCGAAAATAGAACAAAGGCAGGTCAAATGAAGGTCCGAGGACCGGAGTGAGGACTTCAGGTAGAACAAACAGCATTCCTGGCTAAGCCCAATTTGCACAGGGCAGGCCCAGGGGGAGGGAAAAACATATAAAAAGAGGACAAAGGTCTCTCTCTCTCTCTCTCTCCCTCCTGCCCTCCTCCCTTGCGCTGGTTCGCGTCTTTGGGTCGGCATGCCCTCACGCCTGGAGGATGGATTCTCTTGCTATTTTCTAAATAAAATAGAGCTGTAACACTGATTTGTCTAAGAGCTATAACACAGTCTGTCCGAGAGCTGTGACACGCCGAGGGCTTTAATGTCCGTCACTTCAAATCTTTGTTGTGACGAGACAGAACCGAGGAGCATACACTTGCCTGACAGTAGTAGAAGACTGGAAACATTTGTTCTCCCTGGGATCATGGTTAAATAAATGCTGTGATGGAATTTTATGCAGCTATTTAAAAAAGGGAGTGAAAGTACCTTTATGCCCTGGTGTGTTGGAATCTCCAAATCACATTGTAAAATGGAAGAAAAAAGAAAAGAGTATGTGATTTAATTTATGTTTAAAAAAGGAAAAGTATTTTTATATGAACATATATAGATATGTTTTTATGGTTACAGTTACCATCTGCCCAAGAAAATAAAGTCTGTCACTGTTTCCATTCCGCTCCCTCCCCCCACCCCCGCCATCTATTTGCTTGAAGTGATGGGACCAGATGCCATGATGTTAGTGTTTTGTGTGTTGCATTTCAAGGCAGCTTTTTCACTCTCCTCTTTCACCTTCATCAAGAGGCTCTTTAGTTCTTCTTTGCTTTCTGCCACTAAGGTGGTATCATCTGCATAACTGAGGTTGTTGGTATTTCCCCTGGCAACCTCATTCCAGCTTGATCCAGCACAGCATTTTGCATGATGTATTCTGCATTTAAGTTAAGTAAGCAGGGTGACAATATACAGCCTTGACATACTTGTTTCCCAATTTTGAACCATTGTTTATTCCTATTAAGGTTGGTGCAAACATAATTGTGGTTTCAGACTGTGAATTTTAAATCATTATAACTAGGCTCAAACACATCTTTATTAATCAAAATAGGAGCCATTAAAATCAATATATTTTTGCCAATGAGAAATAAGTTAGTTTATTCCTGTAGTGTAAAAATCCATGTTTCAAGATTCAGTGAACTCTTGGAAAGCATTTTCTGCCTCCTGCTGGTTGTTGAAATGTTTTCCCTGCAAAAAGTTGTTGAGATGCTTGAAGAAGTGGTAGTCAGTTGATGAGAGGTCAGGTGAAGATGGTGGATAAGGCAAAACTTTGTGGTCTAATTCATTCAGCTTTTGAAGCATTGGTTGTGTGATGTGCTGTTGGACGTTGTCATGGAGAAGAATTGGACCCATTCTGTTGACCAATGGTGGATGCAGGTGTTGCAGTTTTCGGTGCATCTCATTGATATTCTGAGCTTACCTCTCAGATGTAATGGTTTCATCAGGCAGGATTAAGAAAGCTGTGGTGGATCAGACCAGTAGCAGACCACCAAACAGTGACCATGACCTCTTTTTGGTGCAAGTTTGGCTTTGGGAGGTGCTTTGGAGCTTCTTCTCAGTCTAACCACTCACTGAGCTGGTGGTCACTGGTTGTTGTATATAATCCACTTTTTGTGGAATGTCACAATCCAATCGAGACATGGTTCATTGTTATGTAGAATAAGAGAAGATAAGACTTCAAAATGATGATTTTTTTCACCCACTTATTGAGCTTTTTCACCTTTCCAGTTTGCTTCAAATGCTGAACAACCATAGAATGGTGGACACTGAGTTCTTTGGCAACTTCTTGTGTAATTGTAAGGGGATCAACTTTGATGATTTCTCTCAATTGGTCGTTGTCAACTTCCAATAGCTGGCCACTATGCTTCTCACCTTCAAAGGTCTCATTCCCTTTGCAAAACTTCTTGAACCACCACAGCACTGTACGTTCATTAGCAGTTCCTAGGCCAAGTGTGTTGTTGATGTTGAGAGTTATCTCTGCTGCTTTGTGACCAGTCTTGAACTTGAATAAGAAAATCACTTGAATTTGCTTTTTGTCTAATATCATTTCCATAGTCTAAAATGTATATAAAAGAAACAGCAAAAAGTCATTAGCAAGTAAAGATAGTGAGAAATGTGCATTAAAAGAATGTATAACATAGCCACATTTATATAAGAATTATAAGAATGTATTCCTATGTCAAATGGAAAATTTCAACAACTGAAAAACCAAAACTGCTTTTGCACCAACCTAATAGCTTCCCAATTTTTAGTAAAATATGACGCTTTGTCTCGAATGTGCCTTAAATCTTTCCACAATAGTGATTGCTTCAGGGTGACATACAGCCCTTCTCTCATTGAGAAGGTACTCAGCATCGAGAGAGCGATCCTCTGTGGGCCTCTTCCTTTCCTGAATATCTTTGCTGGGTATGAGTGGAATATTGCCCTTCCTTCCCAGAATGTCTAATTCCTAGCTCTGGGAACCTGTGAAGTTGATATTTTTGGAAAAAGGATCTTTGCTAGCATAATTAAGTTAAGCACCCTGAGATCATCCTGGATTTAGGATTGGCTGATGTTCTTATAAAAGAAAGGAGATTTGAGACAGAGAGACAGAGAGAAGGTCATTGAAGATGGAGGCAGAGATTGAACTGATGCATCTATAAGCTGAGCAACACCAAAGGAAACCACTAGGAGCTGGCAGAGAGACCTGGAGTGGATTTTCCCATGGAGACTCCAGAAGAAACCAGCCTTGCTAACACCTCCATTGAAAAGCATTGGATCCCAGACCTGTTGTTTTAAGCCACCAGTTTATGATCATTTGTTATGGTAGCCACCAGAAACTCAAATACTGGGTGTGTCAAGAATGTGAGACTGGACCATTCTTTCCCCAGGCCATCCTCAGAGTTGTGTTTGCAGCAGGAAATTTTCAGAGAGGCCATGGCTCCCTCTGGAATGTTGCCTGCGTTCAGTGCTCCTCAGCTGTGATTCAGTTCTTTGTGTTCGTGGCACCCGTCTCTCACACATCCCTCTCCAGTGGGATGTCATGGCAGGAGATGCAAGAATGATGGGTACCCCGTGGTCGTTGACTCAGTAATCTCGTGCCTTCTGCCAGCACCCATGAAACAGGGACAAGTTGTGGTCTGTTTTTAAGTAGGGTGGTATCAGGTGACACTCCCTCCACTCTCCCCTCAGTGATTCCTCTCTCCCTTCTGAGTTCAGCATCTTCTGACTTTACTCCTCCTCTATGTATAGTATTTGTTTCTTGTTTTAGATTGTGATGTCTCTGAGAAAATATAAGGCCTTATCTGTGACCACATGTGCTATTTTAAAAAAAATTAAAAAATATCAATTAATTTGTTTTAATTGGAGGCTAATTACTTTACCATATTGTAGTGGTTTTTTTCATACATTGACATGAAACAGCCATGGGTGTACATGTGTTCCCCATCCTGAATCCCCCTCCCAGGTCCCTCCCCGTCCCATCCCTCAGGGTCATCCCAGTGCACTGGCCCTGAGCACCCTGTCTCATGCATCGAATCTGGACTGGCGATCTGTGCTAGCTTCAGTGCTATTCTCTCAAATCACCCCACCCTCGCCTTCTCCCACAGAGTCCAAAAATCTGTTCTGTATATCCGTGTCTCTTTTGCTATCTTACATATAGGGTCATCATTATCATCTTTCTAAATTCCATATGTATGCATTAATATACTGTATTGGTGTTTTTCTTTCTTTCTTACTTCACTCTGTATAATAGGCTCCACCCTATTACTATACTACATCCTATACTATACTACATCCTATACTACTCTGTATAATAGGTTCATCCACCTCTTTAGAACTGATTCAAATGCATTCTTTTTAATAGCTGAGTAATATTCCATTGTGTATATGTACCACAGCTTTCTTATCCATTCGTCACATGTGTTATTTTTTAACCCCAGCGGTGTAGAGGTATTTTACACAGTGATGGAAACTTCATTTTCGTTTCCTAACTCTATCTTTTGGCCACATCACACAGCACGTGGGATTTCAGTTCCCGGGCCAGGAATCAAACCCATGTCCCCTGCATTGCCATCACAGTCTTAACCCCTGGACTGCCCGCGAAGTCCCAGTTTCTTAACTCTTAATTCAATGCTCTTTTTGCTCACCTCCCTCCGCACTGCCCCCCACCCCATATACTATATCTCATTACCTTCAGAAACAAAGCGTGGTACTAAAAGATGCTGCTGGACATTGGGCAATTGATAACTGATCTCATGCAGCCGGAAGAGGTGAAGAATTTCCATTTAGGTCTCAGGTCCTCAGTGAACTTCTCAGATCTTACATAGAAGGGAGTCTCTGAGGTCTGGGGCTGCTAAGAATCTAATGGCCTTGGGTAACTGGGCTGCCTGGCCCCATCCCACTTCTTTTTCCCACCTTCTACTCTCCCTCACACACAAAGCCAGTGCTCCCAGCAAAATGCACTGCCTTCCTCAAAGCTCCTTGCTCTCCTTCAGTTGCGGCTTCCCTCGCCCCACAGGACCCAGCTCCTATCTCAGCTGCTCAGGGAAAGGATGGAGCATTCACTCACCTGCCCTGCCCTTTGGCCTCTTTCCCAGAACACCTGGTGTTAGCTCTTGTCATATCCCTCCCTGGCTGGCATGATTCTGGGACTGCAGGGTAGTTCTCTGGGTCAGGGATGTGTCTTGCTCTTCTTTGCTGCCTATGTGTTTGGAGCATACCCTGTACACAGCACTGCTCAGTACATGTGGATTTCAGTTCAGGAAGTGGAATTGCTCAGTCATGTCCTGCAAAATGGTCTTTCCTTAAAATTTTAACTTAATTTTTTAACACCAAAAACATTTTGTATTGGGGTATAGGCAATTGACAATGTTGTGATAGTTTCAGCTGAACAGTGAAGGGACTCAGCCATACATATACATGTATCCATTCTCCCCCAAATGCCTCGCCCATCCAGTCTGCCACATGACATTGAGCACAGTTCCATGTGCTATCCAATAGATTTTTGTTGGTTATCCATTTTGAATATAGCAGTGTATATACAACCTTCCCAAAGTCTTAACTATCCCTTCCCCACCAGGACCTTGAGTTCGTTTTCTAAGTCTGTGAGTCCCCTTCTGTTTTGTAAGTTCATTTGTATCATTTCTTTTTAGATTCCACATATAAGGCATGTCATATGCTATTTCTCTTTCTCTGACTTACTTCACTAAGCGTGACACTCTCTAGGTCCATCCATATCACTGCAAATGGCCTTAAGTCATTCTTTTTTAATGACTGAGTAATATTCCACTGTATATATGTACCACATCTTTCCCAGTTGGTAAAGAATATGCCTGCAATGTGGGAGACCTGGGTTCGATCCCTGGGTTGGGAATATCCCCTGGAGAAGGAAAAGGCTACCCACTCCAGTATTCTGGCCTGGAGAATTCCATGGACTGTATAGTCCATGAGGTCACAAAGAGTCAGACACGACGGAGTGATTTTTCACTTTCACTCACTGTTGATGGATATTTAGGTTGTCTCCATGTCTTGGCTGTTGTAAACAGTGCTGCAATGAACATGGGGGTGCATGTATCTTTTTCAGCCATGTTTTTTTCTGGATATATGCCCAGGAGTGGGATTGTAGGGTCATATGGTAGTTCTATTTTTAGTTTTTCAAGGAACCTCTGTACTGTTCTCCATAGTGGCTGTACCAATTTACATTCCCACCAAGTGTGCAGGAGGGTTCCCTTCGCTCCATGCCCTCTCCAGCATTTGTTGTTTGTGGATTTTTTGATAATAGCCATTCTGATCGGTGTGAGGTGATATCTCATTGTAGTTTTGATTTGCATTTCTTTAATAACTAGTGATGTTGAGCATCTTTTCACTTGCCTATTGGCCATCTGTATGTCCTCTTTAGAGAAATGTGTATTCAGGTTTTCTTCTGCCCAGTTTTTAAGTGGGTTGTTTGTGTTGATGCTATTACCTGTCATAAGGCATTTGTAATTTTGGAGACTCCTGCAAAATGGTCTTGTTGGAAAGCCTGCAGAATGCCAATTGCAGCCTCAGTGAAAGTCATGAAAGAAATCACTAAGCATCTATTGTTCATTGGTCAAAGTTTGATAACAGCTAAATTTATCAGTCCTGGGTGTTCATTGGAAGGACTGATGCTGAAGCTGAAAGTCCAATACTTTGGCCACCTCATGTGAAGAGTTGACTCATTGGAAAAGACCCTGATGCTGGGAGTGATTGGGGGCAGGAGGAGAAGGGGAAGACAGAGGATGAGATGGCTGGATGGCATCACCGACTCGACGGACATGAGTTAGAGTGGACTCCAGGAGTTGGTGATGGACAGGGAGGCCTGGCATCCTGCGATTCATGGGGTTGCAAAGGATCAGACACGACTGAGCAACTGAACTGAACTGAACTGAAATTTAGTCCAAATATAAGGTCAACATATGAATAAATTATCTAGTAAGTGGTAATTGTTTTATTTACTTATTTTATGGCAGATTTCTTGTAGAATATACATACTGCTCCAGAGGATACGAATCCTTAAGAAAATATGAGAAAGACAACTGTTTGTAAAAGCCACATCAGCATTCTAAGCAATTTCAGAGACTTAGGAGCTAAGAAGATGGTCCAAACATAAATACAAAATTCGCTTGAGAAGTGATTTCAGTGGATTCCACGGGTCTCAAGTAAGCCTATGGCCTGCAGCCTCCTCTTTGAGGATGACTTCCCTAAGAAGTCTATGTATCTGATTGGCTATTTCGGGATTGATGACTGATAAGGTCAGCAGGGTGACTACCATGACTTTTTTTCAAGTGCCAAGAGTAGGAAATTTTTAAAAATATTTATTTATTTGGCTGCATTGAGTCTTGCCATAGTTGTGGCATGCGGACTCTTGGTTGCAGCATGAAAACACTTAGCTGTGGCATGTGGGATCTAGTTCCCTGACCTGGGATTGAATCCAGGCCCTCTGCATTGGCAGCATGGAGTCTTAGCCACTGGACCACCAGGGAAATCCCAAGGAGTAGGAATTTTTGCCTTATCTTGTTAAACTTATTGTGGTAAGCAAGACACCAGTTTCAAAAATCTTTGTTTTCTTCCATGGGTTCAGCAGAGTTTGGGGTTAGTAAATATTTATTGCATTTAATAAGAATGGAAACTGTTGGTGAGAAAGAGCACTACAGTGTGATCATGCCTAAAAGCCTAAAGTTGAACTTTTTCCACCCTGACCTTTAAATAGGTCAAAGCCCCCACAAGAGTGTGGGATCAGCAGCTCTATAGCTACCAGGAACTGGTTCAAATTTGCCTTATGTATACAGTGGACGCTTTAAAATCAAGCAATATAAAAAGTATCAACAATGGGATGTTGTGATTTGTAACAAATATTTATTTTTGACTTCATCTATTGTTCCTGGCTCCCAGCTCCCCAAACCCTTGGAATTTCCTAAGCAGTAAGAGCAAGGGGAGCACTTTTGTTATAATATATGATCTTTTGTCCTCAGTTTTTGAAAGTGCTTCAGAGCCATAAAGGTGAAATAAGTGTCATGTTATTTGTAACAAACCCATTTCTACCATACCTGAATTTATGTTAATAAGGTGACTTTTGGAAAACCCCAAGGTCTTTTCAGGTTGCAATAGTGGTAAAGAACCCGCCTGTCAATGTAGGAGACACAAGAGACATGGGTTCAATCTCTGCGTCAGAAAGATTCCCCTGGACTAGGAAGTGGCAACCACTCCAGTATTCTTATCTGGAGAATACCTTGGACAGAGGAACCTGGCAGGCTATAGTCCATGGGATCGCAGAGTCGGACATGACTGAAGCAGCTTTGCATGCAACCGAGGTTGGACGCTGGTTGTCTGGGAAAACACTAAGATGTTTAGAGGGTTGGAACACTCAGCACCAACTTCCCACCTGGGAAGGTCATGTGGGGTCATGGGTGATGGCTGGAAATTGAGTTCAGTTGTCAATGGCCAAAGATTCAATTGGTCATGCCCATGTAATGAAGCCTCTATAAATATCCCTGAACTTCTGACTTTGTAGAGCTTCTGGATTGGCTAACCAGAATGCATCATCATGCTGAGAGAGTGACACAGCTTAAACTCCACAGGCACAGAAGCTCCTGTGTTCAGGACCTTTTCAGATCTCACCCTGTGTATCTCTTTGTTTGACTCTTCATTCCTATCCTTTGTGATAAATCAGTAACCTAATTAAGTAAGCTGTTTTCCCGAGTTCTGTAAGGCACTGTAGCAAATAATCATAGGTGTTTGGGGGAACCTTCAACTGATAGCTAGTTGGTCAGAAGCACAGGTAACAACCTGGCCTTGCACTGGTATTTAAAGTGGGGTAGTCTTGGTAGGACTGAGCCAAGTTATGACCCTAGGAGAACACAAAGTAGGACTGGTTAGGTAGGACTTAACCTGTGGGATCTGATGCCTTCTGCAAGTAGATGTCAAAATTGAGCTTAATTTGTGGAACACCTAATCAGTGTCTGGGGTTTCCCAGGTGGTGCTGGTGGTAAAGAACCCACCTGCCAATGTAGGAGACAGACTCAGGTTCTATTCCTCGGGTTGGGAAGATCCTCTGGAGGAGGGCATGGCAACCCCACTCCAGTATTCTTGCTGGGAGAATCTCATGGACATAGGAGCCTGGCAGGCTACAGTCTGTGGGGTTGCAAAGAGTCTGATATGACTGAAGTGACTTAGCATGCACGCAGTCACTGTCTACTGAGAATTGCAGAATTATTTGGTGGGGTTGGAAAAAACACATTGGAAACAGTTGCTTTGAATACTCTATTCAGCTTCGTATTCCTTAATTTGGGTTTGTTTTGGCAGTGGGAGAAATGTTTGTGATCAAGACATCTGAGTTTAGGAGAGAAGACTCAGCCATATTTCTGTTTCTATCAAATTTGGCAGATGTATTTAGATATGAGCAAAAGGACACCAACATGGGTAGTATATTGGGGAAACCACTATAGTTTGCACAGGACAGAGGAAGGAGGGGAGCAGAAAGAGAAGGAAGCACTCTCCTATCTAGGTGAAAAGTACAATAAACAATGCCGTGGGGAGCAAGGGTGGGTGTGTCTTGGTCCAGTAACAAATGAGGAAGGAGGGGTCAGGAGGGGCCTCTCAGGAAATGACACCTTGACAGAGCTATACTCACTGAGTTCAGTTTCTTGTGGCTAAGCTAATTACCAGTGAGAGTTGACCTTTATGTTCTCCTGGAGTCATGGAAACAGAACCACAGAGACCCCGTAACGTGCAAACTGGTCCTTTCATGTATTGCCAATGGGAAAATATACTGAACTAACAGTTTGCATTAATTATTTGATAATGGCTGCCCTTTAGCAAACCAGTTCACTAGGAGTCTACTCTCTGGATATATTCTCAGAAGTTCACTAAACATGGTTTTCTCTGGAGTTGAGGGGGGCCGTCTGTCTGTGAAGAGGGGTATCACCCTCTGGGATAGTGCTGTGTGATTATTAAAAGCGATAAAATAAAACTCTCCTGGAAGGATCGTGAAAGGCAGACTCGTCTGTGTGAGCTGGCGGCCCACTGGGGAGACTCGAGTGTGCTGAATCCGCCGTTGCTTGTTCCCCACTTTCCTCGCCTGTTTCAGACAAGGAGCTAAGACCTGCACAGTGTCCTTCTATGGCTGTGTTCTACTTTTATGGGCAAAGTTGTGAGCATGGACAGGACACTGCGGGGACAGGTAAGAATGAATGACCAGGAAGTGGCGTTTGAAACACGGTGATGTTCCCTCATTTATTGATGCTGAGTGCTTTTCCGTATAGAAACTTCAAGGCTTCTCCCTGCAATACCTGACTTCCCCCCAGATGTGCCCACTACACATGCACCATGCCCAGCATGTATATTTGGAAAATGGGGGCATCTCACACTCTGCTCCTTGAACTTGGGACAGCTGTGTGGCCTTCTCACCGAGACTGGGCAGGACCCACCCCAACCCTGCTATTCAGGAACACAGGCCACGGAGCTGGGTGGGCAGCGGGAGAAGTTGGGTGGGAAGAGTAGGCCTCTGGCAACTATTCTTCTAGTCCTTTATTTATTTGTTTGTTTCACATAGATGATCTTAACCACATAAGCACACTTATTTGATCAAACTATGTGCCTTACACACACAGTACACATGTCAGCCACAGAATAAAATATCTAAGAAATGTTCTCTAAGTGGCTCTGAACTTCCCTGCTTTTCAGAGAGTTTAATGATTGGTGGGGACCTGAACAATAGATGTTTGAGTTGAGGAAAATTTTGATTGCACTAATATAACCAGATCTTATGCAATTTAAAATTAACACCCAGCTCTCATCGTTAGCACCTGTCTTCCTATACAAGATTAGAATTCAATTATATAATTGTTCCTTTTTTTGAAAAGATAGGTTTAGATGTCTAGACAATTTCATGTCTACAAAATGCTTCATTTGAGGGTGCATTAAGAGAAGTTTAGATTCCCCAGGACTGAATGTCCTCTTGGAGAACAATGAGTACATTTGTAGAATGCCTTTACTATTTGCTGGAAGAAGATAAAATATGTCTCATGGCTTTTCCCTACCAATTTTTGGTTCTTTCCCCTAGTCCCCCCACCCACACACACATATGTACACACACTTTTCCCAATATTAGTTTTCTGCATTTCCCCCGTATTCTAAATTTCTTCATATGTTTAGTTTTTCAAAGAGACCCATGTTATGTTTTCTTTTAAGCAACTGAGTTTTCTGACTCTATTTTTTTTTTTTTTGTCATACATTGATACGAATCAGCCATAGATTTACACGTATTCCCCATCCCGATCCCCCCTCCTACCTCCCTCTCCACCCGATTCCTCTGGGTCTTCCCAGTGCAGTTTTCTGATTCTAGACGAAGAGATAATTTTAGCTCTAATGTGGAATTGAGGGCATGGTGTTTGGGGAAGGGAAAGATAAAAAATCATGGTATGTTAGAACTATCAATAGCAAGCACCATATTTTCTAGAAGAAGGTAGAGGTGACAAACATCATTTGGGAGACAGGCATCAACCATTGTGAACAAAGATGAAGGTACAGCCGTGGGAGTGCAGATGCAGTCTGGGAAGGAGCCTGGTTTCCCCGAGCTTTACCAGCTCACTTGTAGGCAAGCAGGTTCCAGTTGAGTTCCTGGCAGCGGACACTGATAGAGGCAGTGTGTGTTTCTCAAGAGACCATCTTTGTCCCTCCGGTGGAAAGAGCAGGCACTATGGTCCTGTGCGTCCAGGACTAGTAGGTCTGACTGATTAATACAGTCTTCTTTATAGAACTGCCATTCGTGTGTGTTTTGAGGATGACCAGGGAAGAGTTCCCAGCACATGACAGGCGAGAAGCCCCCATCCTTGGTGGCCTCTTGTAGTATGCCCAGTAAGGCTGCGCCTGAGCCCCAGCGGAGGGACGGCAGAGCAGTCACAAGGGCTGGCAGTGTCCGAGTCGCCAGCTTTGTATCTGGTTCCATGGGGTGTACTTTAGGTTAAGGAATAGAATTTGCTTCAGGGGCTTTGACCACGCTGTCTTGTCCCCACATTCACATGCACAAGGCCAGTGCCTGAATCACCGGGCGCTAGGAGGAGGCACCGGAGGGCTGGGCGTGCGGTCCTCACGCCTGCGGTGAAGCTGTGGGGGCAGGGGCACGGTGCTCAGCCCCTGATCCAGTCCGGCATCTGATCTGTAAGATGAGGTTGGGGCTTGGGGGGGTCAGGGGTCGGGGTGAGGAGGGGGTGTTGGCATTAAAAGAAAGAAGGCCTCAAGCAAGAGGCACACTCCAGGAGCAAGTTCTCCTGTCTCAGAGAAGCTTGGGAGGAAGATGGTGCTGTGCAGAGGGCTGGGGGGGCCCACTTCAGCACACCCACACAGACCCCACTGGACAGACTGTGTGTGGCCCCACCGCTCACCTGCCTCCTCTGTGGTCTCATCTCATCAAATCCAGTGGTCAGGTCAGGAGTTATTTGAATACTCAGACTTTAAAAGCTGGCACTGAAAATTCCTGTGCTTAGATGTCTAGTCATAGAAAGGCTTTGCTGGAAATAAGTATGCAAAGTATAAAATGCACATTGTAGGTGATGTGTGGACACAGACCCAAGGTTGTGGCCTGAGCCACTGGAGCCACCCTGTCCTGGCCCAGCGACACCCAGGTTCCTAACTCGGGAAAACTGAGACAGGAAGTTGTTGCTTAAGCTTTTAAGTTTCGGTAATTTGCTTTACACAGTAGAGGTAAAACACAAAATGTTAGCTGATAGGATGTGGCCTGTTTGGAACCCCCTCAAAGTGGACCGTTTAGCCTTGCCATGGCTCTCTCACTGGGGTCTGGCTGGCTTTTCTCCAAGACACACATCTGGCTCCAATTCTGGGTCAGCCAGTTCTCCTTCAAGGCTGAGTTAGGTTCTTCTGGGATCAGAAAGCCCCTGAGGGATCACTGAATTCTCCACTTATTGGAGAATTCTATCCCTATTGGCATTGAAGAAAGTGGTACACAGGCATCTTGGCAATTGACTTATAAATTATCATCATTATTTGATCCTCATAAGCCTCATCAATTTTGGGTATCTGGGGGAAAAATCCAGTTTCTGGACCTGAACAGGTGTGGTAACATCTTTCGAAGCCTTGTCCAGGGGCTTAGCTAGCCTCTCCTTAAGGATATACTGTGTCATCCCCCTTCAACATCACCGTAAGTCATGGAGAAAAAGATAGATTAAGAGTGGATATCTCCCCTAGAGGGAGAATACTCAATAAATATTCATTGAATGAATATATAAGTTCCTTTTACATTGCTGTTAAGATTATATATATTTATACCTATAGCTATATGCTTCACTTTTCTATTTAACATTTTTCTTGAAGTATCTCCAGGCCACCTGAAGTCTTTGTAGACATCACTATGAGGGTAGCACCAAGCTCCACTGACAGTAGCCACTTATGGCTGAGCACTCTACTAGCTAGTCCAAACTTGGTCTACCTGGCATGGCTAGTGGCATGTATTTGCTTCACAGATCTTTTCTATGCCCATAGTTAGGGATATTTTCTCTATTAATAATAATGCTGAGGTATACATACATTTTCACTTGAATGCATGTCTATTTGCTTTGGATTGATCCTCCAAAGTGGACTCCTTGGGTTAAAAGGCAATAAGAAAGACCACAGCAGCCATAACGTGTAGGGGTTGGCCTGGCATCATGGCAGAACACAGGATGAGTGGAGATAGGATATGTTTTGTGTGAGGAGTGCTGTTTTCTGCCAGCAATGTGTGGTATGGAAATATGGTTGGTAAGGGCAGGGAGGAGGCAAGATTCATAGTGGGTAACATTTAACTTCCCACCATATTGTTTAGGCTTGGGCTTCCCTGGTAGCTGAGCTGGAAAAGAATCTGCCTGCAATGTAGAAGACTCTGGTTAGATTCCTGGGTCAAGAAGATCCCCTGGAGAACGGTTAGGCTACCCACTCCAGTATTCATGGTCTTCCCTGGTGGCTCAGTTGGTAAAGAATCTTCCTGCAATGTGGGAGACCTGGGTTCAATCCCTGGGTTGGGAAGATCCCCTGGAGGAGGATCTTTTGTAATCCACTCCAGTGTTCTTGCCATCGACAGAGGAGCCTGGTCGGCTACAGTCCATGGAGTCGCAAAAAGTCAGACATGACCGAGTGACTAAGCACAGCACATACTGTTTAGGCTTAGAAAATAAGCAATCAAGTTACCTAAAGGATTTTAGAATTAAACTTGACAAACTGATACTAAAATTCATCTAGAAGAGAAAATGTACAGCAACAGTTAAGAAGAATTTTAGGAATTTTGAGAACTGTATTAATTAAATTGATAGAGATAGGTGGAACAAGAAACAAAAATCTCAGATCTAGAAAAAGCTGATGTACATCTCGGAATATGGTAAATATTGAAGAAAGTGTTTTACATGGGTGGAAAAAAAGAAATATATTAATGTTTAGAGAACTGATTAAAAATTTGGAAAAATATTTGGCAGCTCTCTTTCTCATTATTAGCAAATTTAAATTTCACAAATATTAAAAAATTAAATATTCAAAAAATTATAAAGGTATATTAGAAAATATGGGGGAATATTATATACCTTTGGGGTAGAAAATAGCTATCTATATACCTGTCATTTAGTTTATCACTGTATTTGTAAGTTACATATGTGACTAAAACAAATGAAAAAGAATGGATATATTTTTTAAAGGTGAAAAAAATATGTAAACTGAAATTGACTTACAATTGGATGCTCTAAGAAATTGGAGAAGTCTAATCCCAAATGGGGTCCCCACATGAATTTGCAGGTGTTTTTAAGAGTACTTGCCTTGAAAATGGTCCATTTTATTGCTCATTTTGGGAAATATTGATGCATCCCACAGATGGTAGAGGAACCCAAGAGAGAAATGAGAGTGGACTGGCAGAGCGGGTCAGCCTGTTGTTGTATTGCAAACCTCAACCCCACTCTACACTAGACCGGATCATGGAGAAGCTAAGCTATGCTTCTTTTTGTGCCAATCCATTCTATGTATATCGAGATTTGTAAGCCATCATATCCAATAGCATTTTGGGTTGTATATGTAGGTACAGAGAGTGTTGGTTAGGCTGATCCCATAGCAAGGCACAGAAATGAGCTTCCGGTTGTGGCAGGTGATACTCAGAGGCTGGAAGCAGCAAAGCCCCTCTTAGTGGCTGCAAAGCCAGACTTCACGCATGCCTGGGGCACTGACCATGGCCATTCAGATGCAACCACAATCCCTGGCGGCCCCATCATTTTGCCACACTTCAAAAATAGGCACTCTCATTCCTTTCTTCTGTTTCTCCTGCTTTCTTTGTTTTCTATTCTTCCTTCTTGTATTGCACACAAAATTCCCCATAAGTAATTTACACAGTCCAGCTAACCACAGTCCAACATGTTGTAGTCAGATTTGTCAGAGTTCTTAAAGCAAAGGCTGTACTTTTATTTTTTTATTTTTCATTTATTTTTATTAGTTGGAGGAGATGGACTAGGTTTTTATTTTATTTAGTTTAGTAAACATACATTTAAATAGTCATGCATGGTTACTGGATACTGTGTTGGGTAAATGACACTCTAAGAGGCTGTACTTTTAAATGACACTGTACTTTTAAATGACACTCTAAAAGGCTGTACTTTTAGAGTGTCATTTACCCAACACAGTATCCAGTAACCATGCATGACTATTTAAAGGTATGTTCATTAAACTAAATAAAATAAAAAACCTAGTCCATCAGTTGTAGCAGTCACATTTCAAGTGCTCAGTAAGCATCTGTGGTTTGTGGTGGTGTGGTGAGTGCATGTCTAGAACATTCTATCATGGCCAGAAGCCTGCTTGGAGGCTGGCCTCTGGCAGGTATGGATCTGGGTAGGGTCAGTCAGAGGTGTAGCAGTAGCTCTCAGGACAAAGGCACAGCAGTGTTTGCATGTGGGCTTGCATCAAACCTCTGTGGACAGTGGTCAGAATGTGGACGCTGTCATGCATGGAAAGTTGGGCTTGTGACGCAAGTTCTGTTTCCATGCAGCAGAGAGCAAGGCTAGAGAAGTCCTGGACCCAGCGCTGGCCAGTTTTCTCAGATTGCATTTTCAACAACCTCTGGCAGTTATCTGTATTCTTTGTGCTGCAATTTTTCTCATCCATAAATGACAAGATTTTATTTCCCAGTCAGCTTCTGGCACAGTGTGGAATCCAGTGACTCATTCAGTGAAAGTAGCTGAATGCTAGTTTTCTGATACCTAGGCTAGTACTTTGGTCACTGGAAGACTCACTAAGGGAAAAAGAATGAACTCACTGGCAAGTTCTATTGAGAAAGGAAATACTGTGAGGACTTCTCCGGTCATCCAGTGGCTAAGACTCCACACTCCCAATGCAGGGGACCTAGGCTCAATCCATGGCTAGGGAATTAGATCCTACATCATGCAACTAAGAGTTCACATCAACTGTGTCCCTTGGGACCGACCCTGGCAGATGTCTATACTATGCTTCAGACCTCTCCTCTGTCAGTGGCAGTGCTTTGAGGTACATGTATCATGATTTATTCAACCAGGTCTTCTGTGGGTGGAGGAACAAATCCTTCCAGTTTTCACTATTAAACATTATATTGACATAAATACAGTTGTTTATTTACCCTTGTGAACTTTTGTGAGTCTCCAAGATCTAGTCTTAGAAGTAGAATTGTTGGATCAGAAAGCATTTACATTTTAAGTTTTGGCAGTGATTATCAAATTATCCTCCCCCCAAATATTGTCAGTTAACTTATCTGCAGAAATTTAATGAAACTAGCTGTTTCCCCAACCTTATATTCAGGATGTGTCCTCAAACTTTTCAGACCTTGCTAGGTATCTTTTTTTGCTTGAATTTGCACATTTTTAATGATCGATTAGATTGAGAATTTATCATATGCTTATAGCCAAGTGTATTCCTTCTTCTCTGAGAAAACATTCATATCCTTTGTCACTTTTCCACTGAACATTTTACCCCTTTCTCTGAAAATGTTCTTTGCCTATAAGAACAAAGGCAATCATTAATTTTAGGGTCTAAGAAGACTCAAAGGTGTGGACAGTTCAGAACTGATAATGAGATGGCTTCAGGAGCTTCCACCTGAGTTAGTGGTGAGAGCCCTGGACACTACTATGGAGGGGTCTAGTGAGCTACGGATGGATACTAAGTCCAAGGTCACCAGCCAACTCGTAGATTTTCAGTGGAAGCTGGGTATGGCTGTGAGCTCGGACAGCTGCAGATCACATAAGTATCCTTATGTTACAGTGATGCTCAAGGTGGCAGATCATTCAGGCCAAGTAAAGAACAAGTCCTTTGAAATGACAGTTCCACAGTGTCAAGATTTCTACAGACAGTTCAAGTAAATTGCTGCAGTTTTTTAAACTGTGTGAAAACTGATTACTTGGTTGATGAATTGCTACCATCATTCTAAAATCATGGACTTCACTTTCTGCAACAAAACTGCCAAAGGATCAAATGATATTTATTGAATGAAAATTGCACCTTTGATTTTATATTTTTCTTAAATAATAAAAGAAATCAGATAAACAGGAAAAAAACGACCAATGAAAACGTATATGCTCTGACTCATTCATGCCACTTACACGAATTTATTCTCTAAGAAAGCCTAAAAGTTCAGTAGAAGGCAAGAGCTATGTGTCCAATGATACTCATTTCTAAAACATGGAAACAACTAACCCTTAAAAATGAAAACTATTTGCAAATGGAAAATGATTCTGATATAATACTGAATGAAATAAAGCCAAAATGTAAACTATCTGCATGATAAAAACAACCATGGAAAAATATGCATGCAAATAGTTTCATGCAAATGGCCTCTTCCTGGAAGAGAATGTGGAAAAGTGAAAACAATGGTGTGTAAGAGAGGTAAAATTGCAGGAGACTCTTCCAATGAAAAACAGTGAACAAATCAAGGGATAAAGTCTAAGGAGCTGGAGAGGGTGAAGCAGGGTCTTCAGAGTGAAGGAGCTTGCTGTGTGTTGTTTGACGTACTGGCCTGTGCAAGACCCGCAAAAGACCACCCTCACACACACCTTGCACTTCCCAGCATCAGTCACTGGCCTATGACTCATGGTATTTTTCATGGCTATCTATGTTTTAATTCTATTTTTCTTAATATTTTTTCTGATTTGACTTTGAATATAATCATTCCTTCTACTTGGCTGCTTAATAGCAATATTTTGCTAGTAATAGTTTCTTAAATGCATATAAAAATTAATAGCAAACTATTAATATAAAAAACTTTTCATCAGAGTCTCTGTAATCAACTCATCACCTCCAGGAACACATCACAGACCAGGGAACACAGGAGACTAGAGGAACTGCATTTTTGCTTGAAACATTGATTCTGTTAATAAACTAAGTTTAGACAAGATTCTAATCAGCAGAGATATTTCTGGGACACAACCTCTTTGTGGCTTTGCTTCTGAGCCCTGTGCTGGGTTAGCAAGACTGCAAATGGCTAGAAGCTGCACTGAACAAGTGCTGGCCCTCTAGCTCTGGCATGCTTCTCAGCAACAGACATCAGCCAGAAAAGCCAGGGGTTACATTGCAGGAAGGGGAACCCTTTCCAGGGACGAAAAATTGGCTCTTGTCTAATGCTCAGAAATGAATTGTCCAAGGAGACACATGTGCTGACAAAGCAAAGACTTTCTTGGGAAGGGCCCCCGGGTAGAGAGCAGGAGGGTAAGGGAACCCAGGAGGACTGCTCCGTCATGTGGCTCCTAGTCTTGGTTTTTATGGTGATGGGGTTAGTTTCTGGGTTTTCTTTGGCCAGTCAATCTGACTCAGGGTCCTTCCTGGTGGCACACACATGGCTCAGCCAAGATGGATGCCAGCAAGAAAGGTTCTGGGAGGTGGTAGGACAGGTGGCATCTTCTTTTGACCTCTCTGGAATTCTTCCAGTTGGTGGTGGCTTGTTAGTTACGTGTTCCTTACCAGACTCTCCTGTCATAAAATAACTCATGCAAATGGTTACTGTGGTTTCCCGCCAGGGTGGGTGGTTTCAGTCCGTGTGCTTCTCCTAACAGTTAGAGATGACAGTTAGGCTAGCAAGAATTTATTCACAAGGATGGGAGAGGTTCGTTCTTTCCTTATAAAGACTGTTAGCCCAAATTAAGTATAGGGTGACATTTTTTTGGTAATAATTTTTTGGGTAAGATTTTTTGGGTAATAATCCTTTGGAATTCTGGACCAAAACACCAACTCTGGAAGAACACTTAGAAGCAAAGAGCTCTTAGATGCAGGATCCAAATTTGGCTGCAGTTACCCCAGTATCCAGAGTACTTGCAACCCTATTGACTTCAGCATGCCAGGCTTCCCTGTCCATCACCAACTCCTGGAGCTTGCTGAAACTCATGTCCATCGAGTCGGTGATGCCATCCAACCATCTCACAATTACTATTTAATGCTAAAGGTGAGGATACTTGTCCTGTCTTCTATTTCTACATTATCTGGCTCCACTCTTTTCCTTTAGAAAACTAGTGGATATACAGAAAGCCAGGGATATGTTAGCCTGGAGAATAAATCATTATAAATGGGCTCTTCTCCAATCAAATATCATTCAGTAGATTTTACTTATTACTTTTACCTCCCACCACCCCCATTTGTTTGCATTAGCATACAGTTTCACTGACAACTTTTTTTCCCCAGTGATGTTAAAATTGAGATGAAGAAGAAGTGAATGTGATGAAGCTAGTTCCCTTGTGGAAATGGCAAGCACAGCTCATGACTGTCTGTCAACAACAGCTGTTGTAGATGTTTCCACGACACAGTAGAGGGTGTCTGTGGGGATGACCCACCTCACACGTTGGTCTGAGAGTCCCAGCAGGCAAAGTTCTACCTTATTGCTACTGAGTTCCTTTGAAATGAGTTTTCACCACTTCCTTTTGTGACTTTGGTCAATGCTGAAAAATTCTCACTACCAGAAACTTTCACATTGGTCTTTTTGTCTGGTCTTATTTTCCATCCTAACTTGATGTTGAATATCCAGCATTTCTCGAGCTGAGGTAAGAAGCTGGAGGCCTAAGACGGCACAACTGTCTGTCTGTGAAGGCGCATCCACAGCAGAGTGTGCCGTCTGGATTCTCACACCTCATCTCTTTCACGGGGGCTGCCGAGCGGAGCCGTTCCGTCAGTTACCACTGTGCTTATGTGAGTCACGGTGCCTCTGCAGAACCCTGAATATCCTGTCTTCCAACAAAGGACAGCATGGCTTAGTGAGGGAAACTCCCAGTGGAAATGTGACAGATAGATTGCCACACTGGCCCAGGCAGCACCCACAGTTGAGTGAGGATACCCCTAGGCTTTTTCGCGTATGCTGCACCTGATCCACATGCCTCCACCTGTGCTCTGCATGTTTCCTCTTTCTTTAGCTCTTTGTGTTTTGTAGGGAAAGAGCACATGATCATGTAAAGAAGTGGTACCAGATAAAACTATAGAAATACTGAAAGACACACACACAAAAGTGTGTACAGTACAAAGAATCTCCCTTCTAGTTCAGACCCCAAACCGAGGCCCTCTCTTTAGCAAGCTTCTTAATCATCCTTTCAGAAATACTCAAGTGTGTACAAATTGTATGTATAACCCTCTTGTTTAAACAACTGAGGCATTCTATGCTCGTCGTTTTTTATGTAAAATGTGACCTTTGCACTAACCAAGATGAGTCAGGCTTTCTTCATGAACCCAAGGGACATGAAGGCAGGATCCCAGACAGGGGTTATGAAGGGTGGCTTGTGAATGCTCAGAGAGCAGTGATGGCTACCAGGACCCAGGGTCACACAGGCCTGGTATCTGTTTTGCTTTTTGATTGGGATGTTAGGTAGAGTATGCTGTAGATCAGTGTTCCCTCATGTAGGATGTTGCTTGAGTTTCCACCACAAACTTAGTAGCTAAAAACAGCACAACTTATCTTACAGTTCTGTACTTCAGGAGTCTGACATTGGCCTCACAGGCTAAATCAGGGTGCTAACAGGGCTGTGTTATATTCTGGAGGCTCTAGAGGGCCATTTCTTTGCCTTTTCCAGCTTTGAGGCTGCCCGAATTCCTTGAGTCTTGGCCCCTTCCTCCATATCTCCAAGCTTCAAAGCCAGAAGCATTGCATCTTCAGATCTCTTTCTGACCTTGCTTCCATCCTCATAGCTCCTTCTCTGCCTCTTTCTTCCACATTTGAGGAGCCTTGTGATTCCATATCTTAGATAATCCAGGATAATTTCCCCTTTGCTGTACAACCTAACATATTCACAACTTCCAGGGTTTAGACAGGGACATGTTAGGAGGGCCATTAATTTGCCTACTACAGATGTCAATTCCTATTACATGAAAAACAGGAATGAAGTTTTCTATTGAAAAGTTTATTTTCAAATAAACACAAGAGCCTTTGATACCCTAAGGGACACTGCATCTTTTCAAACGAGTTCTCCAAAGTGATGGGGTCTTGTGTCAGATCACCACCTACCCTCCACACCTGCCTGAAACCCAGGAAGCCACCTACAGGCCACAGGCTAGGGCAGTGAGCAGCTGCTCTCTCCTTCCTCTCCTGGTCTCCTCCCTGGCCCAGATTGTACCTCTTAGATTGTCAGTTAAGTCAGCCCATGAACATGTCCTGACTCAGAATCATGGATTTGCCAGATTAAAAATGAAGTTGTTCTGCACTGTCTTACAGGGGAGTTCCTTCGGATGGAAGGGAGCCACTGGAAAGGGGGCAGACAAGGCTTAGTAAGGTGATGCAGATTACAATTGTCTAGAGAGATCATTGTTTAAAAAAACACCCACATTTGCCAACAAAGGTCTGTCTAGTCAAAGCTATGGTTTTTCCAGTAGTCATGTATGGATGTGAGAGTTGGACTATAAAGAAGGCTGAGCACCGAAGAACTGCTGCTTCCAACTGGTGTTGGAAGACTCTTGAGAGTCCCTTGGACTGCAAGGAGATTCAACCAGTCAATCCTAAAGGAAATCAGTCCTGAATATTCATTGGAAGGACTGATGCTGAAGCTGAAACTCTAATACTTTGGCCACCTGATGTGAAGAACTGACTCATTTGAAAAGACCCTGATGCTGGGAAAGATTGAAGGCAGGAGGAGAAGGGGACAACAGAGGCTCAGATGGTTGGATGGTGTCACCGACTCAATGGAAATGAGTTTGAGTAAACTCTGGGAGTTGGTGATGGACAGGGAGGCCTGATGTGCTGCAGTCCATGGGGTCGCAAAGAATCGGACACAGTTGAGCGACTGAACTGAACTGAACTGAAGGGAGCACTTCAGACCAACTAACCAGGACCTCTGGAAGCTGGGCCAGTCCCACTCAGAGGATGCCAGTGAGAACCAAGGTGAGAAGCTCGGCTTTTCAGTCATTCTCAGAAAGGCAAGGAATATAGTTTTACTTAGAAAGTACTAGACGATGACCAGTCAGGAGATTTTGTTTCCTCATCTGTGTTTCCATGACTTCCAAAGTTCTGACAATGTGGCCTACTACCAGAACCCCAGGTGAGAATTGAGAGGTTTGGGATCTCTAATGTCCTGTCTGGGTAAGTACTTTACTGTAAGCATCTTTTTTTGTTGCTGTTGTAAACATCTTTGCCACAAACATTCTTGTCAAATAACTGATAAGGCAATTTTACCTTAAAAGTTAAAGTAACAATAAGTAAACAGTGTATGTATCCATGGCAACACTGCACAAATAACTGATCCTGTTCTGTGGATTGCACCTAAGCACTTATCTTCCAGGTCTTTGGTTCACAGAGTTTTATAAGTGTGTTTTTCACTTGTTGATTTGTCCCTGCACATTTTCACTGAGATGTCTTCCCTCCTCAGGAGAGGCACCTTTCCCAAACACTAGGACGCATGCCTGCTCATCCTCGGTCTTGCACTGTGGGCTCGTCTACGGTGCTTTTTCTTGACAGGTTGTCATATGTTTGCTGATAGACGTTCGAAAGTTCTATGGGAAATGTGAGTTCAACTCTGTGCCTTCAAGACCCTTGGCCTCTTTCTCATGCAGTGTAGTGTGTTTCAAAGTAAACCAGCTTCTGGGGCAGATCATTGTCATTTGTCAGCTTGATAAACCACTAATAATGTCATTAACTGGAAGAAAGGCTAATGGATTTCAACCAGTTGAAACTAAACTGCCAAACAGTTATTTTATCTTTCATGGAAAAATTGCCTTATGGCCTGTTAGCTATGAGGCAAAAATGTTTGTAGCAAAATGCTTTGGGTGAAAGTACCTAGAAGCCTCTAATAGAGTTTTGTTTAGCTGTGTTACAATTTGTCTACTGTTTTTGGGTTAAAAAACTGAAGTCTAGCTAAATTTAGTAGCTTACCTGAAAGAAAACTTAATTTTACATTAGCTTGATTTTATTACAAATCATTAAATTATAAATATACAAATAATTAACTAAAAACCACTCCATTTATTTTGTTTGTAATGCCAAGCATCCTTCTGGAAGCATCTTATTATATACAGTGAAGGGATTCTTGAGTCCATAGTGTTCTGAAGCCCTGCATCATAAGGTCTTATGTCTTTGGTAGCACTTCACAATTTACAGAGCAATTTTTCCACTGGTTTTCTCCAAATGCAGATCTTATTAAGTCCAGTCACAGGAATGTGAAGGTGCTGTCAGCGTGATCAGCAAGGCCATATGAAAGCCGTGGGTGAACTGCTGTTCAGAAACCTTATTGAGCTCTGACGCCCCCTGGCATGTTCACCTCCTCACCTCACTTTTCTTATCTGTAAAATGAGGGCTGTAATGATTATTTTGGGCTTCTCTGGTGGCTCAGTGGTAAAGAATCCACCTGCCAATGCAAGAAATATGGGTTCAATCCCTAGGTCAAGAAGAACTCCTGAAGAAGGAAATGGCAACCGACTCCATTCTTGTCTGGGAAATCCCAGAGGAACCTGGGCAGAGAAGCCTGGAGGTTGCAAAAGGGTTGGACACGACTGATCGACTAAATGACGACAACCACAACAGTGAGTGTTGTAGGGGAAGTAAATTCCTCCCAAAATAGAATCCTCTCCACAAAACAGAGCAGATAGCAAGCAGTTTTACTAGTGAATATGCACATCAGTGTACAGTGCATTTCAAGTTATCTGTGAAAAGAGATAGCAAAGGATATTCTACCCACTTACACAGCTGAGCTGCCACAGCCATTCTATGACACCCCGTTTTTAACCATGACATACACAAACTCTCATAGTTAATGCACCTCACCTTCCCTAAGAGGGCTTGACAGTGTCTAAACTCACTTGGAAATCAGAAAACCACTTGCACTAGTTAAATGCCTTTATCCAATGGAATCACAAATTTCTATTACAGTCTTCCCTGCTAGCAGATGGTTACAGCTCCAAGAAAGGTACTTAGGTTACACTCTACAGTGACAGGGAGAGTGAGGTGTCCTCAGGTGTTTACATTTCAAAAGGGATGAACCCCAGATGATTGTGAAATAGTTCTGGGGTATAAAGCTAGCAAGTGGCTTATCTTTACAAAAATTTATACAGATATCAAAAGATTCATAGTCACTAAGTTTCTCATAGAAATGGTTTAGGAAAGGGAGAAAACAGAAATAATTTGTTTAAAAATGTATCCTAACAGTATTAAATAAGATAATGTGTATGATGAATCTAGCCCATAGAAAGAGCTCTATAACATAAAAAAGCTCTATTACAAAAAATATTCAGAGATCATATGCTGAAGTAATTTTCCTTGTATTTATGTTCATTATATAGGATTTCTTGGCTGTTGAGGAAAACTACAGCCTGACCACATAGGCTGTCAATCTAGAACATTTGGGCCAGAAACTAACTTTTTTATCCTTTGGTGACTCATGAGAGAGGAGGGGGAGGTTGGGAACTGGTTGTGACTAATGTGCTAAGGGTGTCTTATGTCTAAGATTTTTCTCCTCTTGTTTAATTGTCCTAGAAATTCTGAGAGGTAAATATCATCACCCATGTGTAGATAAGATGAAACATGAGCCATTCAAGGACCAGTCAAGATTGCATGAAGGAACTGACTACTTGACCCCAGGGGCAGACTTTCCCTCCACACCTAGGGGTTCCCCTGGGGACTGGCCCAAGGCCTTGGGTCTCTAATAAAGACCATAACATTACTTCAGACTCTTCTAGAAATTTTGCTAAATGCTTAGGTTTAGTAAATACCCATTTTGGACATATAGACTGTGTTCCATCTTCAAATTTTTTATTCAATTAGTTATCAAGTTAAGAAGAAAAAAGAGAATTTTATTTAAGCCAAACTGAGGATTATAACTTGGGAGGCAGATTCTCAGAAAGCTCTGAGAACTCTTCCACCTGTTAGAAGTCGAAGGCATAGTCATATGCATAAGGCATGGTCATATGCATTTTTGAGACAAAGAATCATACATCAAAATGACAAACTGATATTTTACATAAAAGTCATCAAGGATACACACACACTGCAGGCAAACACATACAAAGAGAGCAACAAGTCACCGTGACTTACAGAGCTAGGAAAGGACTCTATCCTTTTTTTCAAGAAGGTATTAAATAATTTATTGATTACACATGATAATGGATTATACACAAACTTCATTCCCATCTATAACTTTATCTGGTACCGTAATTCAACTAGATATATTGCATAGGATGTGCCAACAATCATATTAATAGCCAAAAACTCCATGACTCTGCTTGGGTGACCCTTTTAATGGTAAACTCCGGGTCACAACACAGTAACTGTCAGTTCAACTACATCAAGGTTTCTGAAGACAATGGTTTCTACACTCCAGAAGGTTGTAAATAAATTTTGAATAGAACCTGGCATCACCCTGAAGGAATTCTAACTTCACACTGTTGATATAGTTTACCAAAAATGTCTTCAGAGTAGACTAACTTTACACAGCACATTTTTAAAAAAGACACAGTTGTTCAGCGTCATAGTCAAATTATTGCATTCAGCAATTAACAATATGTGTACACAAAAAAGCTACATTAAAACCCCTTTTTGGACTGCTTTACACTTAGAACAGAAACTAAACTAATCTGTTATATAGTTTGTCATACATAGAGTCCTCAAGTGTTTTTTTGCCCATACACAATGAGTCTTGTCTAAAACAAGTCTCCTTTGTAGCAGTTAGGCCCTACCACCACTGTGTTTCATTGAGTTGATAAATCTATTGTAACCTGTAGCTTCCCTGTCACTTCTCTGACTCTTCTGCTAAACTTTGTTTCCTGGCTGTAATTAAAACCTTCTGCCACCGTCATAACTACAGGTACTGCTGGAACCTTGGCCAGGACTTCTGCCTCCAAAGGTTCCTCCTTTCATGGTTCCAAAATTTGAAGACTGATTGTTGTAATTGCCAAAATCACTGTAACTTCCACCATATCCAAAATTGCTTCCATTACCACCACCAAAACGGCTTCCACCTCCTCCGTTGTTATAGATGTCATAGCTGCCTCTCCCACCATAGCCACCTCTCCCACCATAGCCACTGCCCTGGTTTCCATAACCCTGTCCATCACTTCCACAGCCTCTGCTTTCTCCAGCATAACCAGGGCTGCCTCCTCCATAACTACCATGATTACCAAATCCATTATAGCCATCCCACGACCACCGTATCCACCACTACCAGGGCTGCCACCAAAGCCACCTCAACCATTCAAGTTCCTTCAAAACCAAAGTTGTCATTTCCACCAAAACCACCTGTAATCACCACCAAAGTTTCCAGAACAACTGTGACTCCCTTGACTAGATACTTGCCACTTCTTGCTTAGATAGGGCTTTCCATACTTCATAGTTACGGCCATTCACAGCGTGTGTCTGACTTTTTGTGACCCCATGGACTGTAGCCTACCAGGCTCCTCTGTCCATGAGATTCTCCAGGCAAGAAAACTGGAGTGGGTTACTGTTTCTTTCTCCAGGGGATTTCCTGACCCAGGGATCGAACCTGCATCTCCAGGTTTTCCTGTATTGGCAAGTGGATTATTTACCACTAGCACTACCTGGGAATTCCATTCACAGTGTGGTATATTTCTGAATGACTATAGAGTCATTGTCTTGTCTATAGAGTCATGGTCATCAAAGCAAAACCTCTTTTTACCACTGCCTCAATCATTCATGATTTCAATCACTTCAGATTTCCCACACTGTTCAGATAAACTCTTAGGTGATGTTCTTAGTGTCTTCTTTAATACCACCAATAAAAATCTTTTTCATAATTAAGTGGTCACCAGGTCTTTGAGAGTCTTCTCTTGAGAGAGCCATCTTTGGTTCCACAAGTCTTCCATCCACCTTGTGTGGCCTTGCACTCCTCTCTGCACCCACCTCCTGCACAGTGGCATATGTGAGGAACCTGAAGCCTCTAGAGCACTTGGTGTTTGGATCCCTTATCACCACAGATAGGCTGTGAGGGTTCCCCACTGCTCAGAATGGTTCCTCAGACTTGCATCAGTTGTTTCAAAGCTCAAACCTCTGATGAAGAACTTCCCAAATTGAGGATCCTACCACGGACACACCTAGAAAGCGTCAACGCTAATGAGTGAATCCATAGTCTCTATCCAGGTGCATGGCTGAGAGTCTGGCCATTTCAAGGGAAGAAGCAAAGGACTTGAGACGAGAGCAAACCTTGGACCTTGCCCAGTTGTCAGAAATGTGACCTGTGCTTTCTTGCACACTTGAGGAGCTGCCCCTGTTGCTATGGTTCATCTATCATAATCTGAGCTTTTTGTATGCAAAGTATGTCATTGAGTGGGCCCAGCATCTCTAGTTCTCCTTTTGCATGAGATGAGCCATGTGGCTTTGTTCTCGTATTTGTGCCAGGGAAAAAAAGAGAGTCCCAGAGAGTTCTGAGGGACTGAACCTGATTGTAGATCTGCTCAAGGACAGGCCTGGAAGGAGCATAAGTAGGTCCTGATGAGACTTTCAGTACTGTGATTTCCCTCACTGGTCACACGCATCCATGGGTGTGCAACATTCCTCATACTCAGAGGGGAGATGGAGGGGTGGATTACGTCCTTTTCCAGGAGCTACCCTTCTGCAAACTTCCATTAGGTGACTTGCCCACTGGTAGCCACATTTAAGTGTTTACTAAGTTATTATTTTTCACTTTTTCCTCTGCTGTGCTTAGCTGCTCAGTCACATCTGACTCTTTGCGACCCCATGGACTATAGCCCACCAGTTTCCTCCATCCATGCGGATTCTTCAGGCAAGAACACTGGAGTGTGCCATGCCCTTCTCCAGGGGATCTTCCTGACCCAGGAATTGAACCAGGGTCTTCTGCTTTGCAGGCAGATTCTTTACCAGCTGAGCCACCAGGGAAGCCCTTTTCCTTTTCCTCTACTATTTGCTATTAAAACTTCAGAAGCCTAGAGTTACTTCCCAAAAAGATATTGAAGAAATTAATTTTACATCAGAAGACTAGAGAGGAACTGAAATATGCTGGCATGTACCTCCATAGGCAGCTTTGGAAAAAGTCATAGAGTCATTAAAGTAAAATGAAACACATTTTTTATTCTCATGCAATTCTGTCAGTGTTTCATTTGTACTACAATGCAGCAGTTCTCTCATGAGCATTGGAAAGAAAGTAATAATAAATTAGTGAAGACATTTCTGTACTTATGAAACTTGCAGTTCAATGACAAACTAGAAAATTCATAAAAGACAGTACTTGTGTGCATGTGAAATCGTAATGAGGGTGGGAAGGGAAATGAGACAGAGAGACTGGAGGGGAGGTGATGTCCATGGGTATCACTGCAACCGCTCTTGCTTTATATCCAAGGGCTTGTTGAAACATAAAAACCGTCCAGGGTTTGATGTACTAGTTCCTGTTTGTCTGTTATGCTCTGTTTTTTGTCTTTGTCTTCCTTTGTTCCACTGACCTATGGAACAGATGTGCTAATCCAAACCACGTAATGTCCACAGTTAGGTTCCAGTGCTAGTAAGGCACCTCATGACTAATATACAAGTCTTTAAAAATAGAAGAGCAGCCTACCTCCAGAACAAAGCTTGCAGGCATTTCTGCTTCATGTCTTAAATAAATCCTGGCTAAAATCTGGGGAGTTGGCTTATTTAGACCAGGACCTTCTCCCCAGGTTGTTGATTTCCTTAAAATAAAGCTACTTTTCCATTACCTGATACTTGTCTCTCAGCGTTGGCTCCTTGCATGATGAGCAGTCAAGCCTGTTTGGTAATGTCATGATGGAATAGCTACTGGGTCTTTACTACGTGGGATCTTCTAGGGAGAACTCCTCACCATCATTTGACCAGAGACTGTAAGGGAAGGAGGGAGACCCTCATGTGATTGTTGA
Source organism: Cervus elaphus (assembly GCF_910594005.1). Taxonomy (NCBI): domain Eukaryota; kingdom Metazoa; phylum Chordata; class Mammalia; order Artiodactyla; family Cervidae; genus Cervus; species Cervus elaphus. The sequence continues at coordinate 3,232,468 of NC_057847.1, forward strand.
GGGGTGAATTCTATGCAGAGGGAAGGGTTAATGCCAGGCCCTGGGGCATGAGCATTCTGTCACACTCAAGGAGCAGTAAGGAGGTCTGTGAGGCTGGAGCAGGGTTAGGCCTGGCCACGTTGTTGATGGGTAACCAGGTGTCAGATCCCTAGGACTCAGGGGCGATGTGTGCATTTTGGCTTGAAATCCGATGAGCAGAAATCTATGGGGAGGATGGACTGAGGAGGGGCTTGACTGGACCTCTTTTGTTGGGTGGAGAACAGCTTACAGGGTTAGGGCAGGAGAAGGAGGGTGGTTAGCTGCTGCAGCCACAGCCTTCCTGTAAAGAAGTGAAGGCAGCCTCGACCAGGTAGAATAGGGAGAGTGAAGTAAGGGTCATTTCTGGGGCTGTGGTGTCAGACTTGGGTGGCTGGGAGGAGAGAGGGAAGGTCAATAGAGTCCACAAGTCTGGGGCTTGAAACATCTGTCAGAAAGGACTTACTGTCATGGGACGTGGAGCCTGAAGGAAAGCAGGTTCAAGGGAGGAATCTAGTTTGGCTTTGGCATCTTCAGTGCCCACACAGAGACATAGAGGCAGTGGGGGGGTGTGTGTGTGTGTGTAAATCTGGACTGTAAGGAAAGGTTTGGAAAGGATAAATATATGTAGAAGTCGTGACAGGATTAGCTATCACTAATGCCACAGACTTGATGAGGTCAGCAAGGGGATGTGTTACTGAGAAAGAAAACTGGTCCAAGAGCTACATCCCAGGTCAAAACTAATGCTAAAGGGCTGGGGAGAGAAATAGAGAGCATCCATGGAGCCAGAAAAAGAAAGGTACATGAGTTTAGAAAAAGGTACCAAACAACAAAGACAGTGATAAAAACTATACAATGTATAGAGAGTTAGTGGTTCAGTAGTGTCCAAATCTTTGCGACCCCATGGAGTGTAGCCCACCAGTCTCCTCTGTCTGTAGAATTCTGCAGGCAAGAATACTGGAGTGGGTAGCCATTCCCTTCTCCAGGGGATCTTCCCGACCCAGGAGTCAAACCCAGGTCTCCCATTTTGTCGGCAGGTTCTTTACTGTCTTGAGTCACCAGAACTGGAATCTAAATGAAGGAAATATTTAAAAGAGAGAGACATTGACTGTCACGTGAAGTCAGTAGAAAATACTGAGGACTGAGAAGCTATTTACCATGATACAATTATTCCAAAGTGTGATTGTGATGCAGACACAGCTCTGTGCATTAACTCACACAAAAGCAAAGAATTGTATATTTAAATGAGTGGCTATATGGAATGTAAAGTATATCTCAAGAAATCTACTACATAATAAAAGAGTGTTTATATTTATTAGGACATATCTACTGAATAGTGTACTTCCCAGGTATACTTAACCCAGGGAAAGTAAAAACAGGTATTTAGAAAAAAGAGATGTGTATAGATATGCAAAATATATTTACAACACCACACACTTCAACTCACCCAAATGTCCATTGTAAAAGAATAGATGAAAAAAAAAAAAAATACTTGTATATGCAAATATGCAAAGAATATTTCTGGAATGACTTACAAAATACTGATTACTGTATTTGCTTCTAAAGAAGAAAATTAGATGATAGGAAAACAAGATATAAACTATGAGTTCCTTTTTACTTTTCAACTTTGTACCATAGTCTTGCAAATCACCCATGCAGAAATAAAGAATTGATTATTTAAAAAAAAAAAAAAAAAAAAAAAAAAAGAATAGATGAAGATTTTGTGATATACTTTTACAGGGAAAAATTATTCAGCCCTAAAACCAGAAAGAACTGCTTTCTCAAATAAAAATATGTGACTCAAACAAACAAACAAACAAACAAACAAACCCAAAAAAACCTTACGTAGAACAAAAGAGAGAAACATCGAAGTGTATGTTGTGATTTACTTAGTGTTTGTTAAGTTCAACTTCTGCCAAACTGACAGATGTTTAAAAAACAAACTGAGGCAGTATGGGGTAAGAGTGGGTGTGTTTCAACTGAAATGTGACAAGTCTTTTCAGTTCTAATGGATATGATTGATAAGTTTGTTGATACATTGAAGTTTTGGACACTGTAGAGGTTATGAATTTTAAAGATTTGTGAAGACATAAAGTGAAGATTGACACATTTCACTATGTTTCAATTGTATATTGATGTAGACACGCTAAGAAAGAGGTAAAGAAAAATTACGATTAGACAACAGAATAACATTTTATTTACAAATCTCCCTATGACCCCTGCTTCCTCTAAATACTGTCCATTCCAGGATGCTGTTTGCTGATTGGGTTCCAGGTGGAATGTTGGGTTTGCTGTGGCTGGTGGTGCCATAGTAACTGGGCACCTGTGGTGAGTGAGTGCCATGGAGGGGCTGCCATCCTCTATGAAGCCTGCTTTGGGCTTATCCTTGGGAAACTGAGTGAGATGGTGATGTTGCTGCTGCCAAGTGGCCAGAGTTCACAGTTCACTTTCCAGAGTCTCCAGTGGGAGACAGTGGTGTATCTGCCTGTCATTAGCTTATTGGTGGGTCTCTTATTTACATTTAGACTTTTTCAGTTTGTTAGAAGTCGACTGTATGTAAGACACGAAAAGCAGCTCACAGAAACACTGGCTGCACAGATTGATGAGAAATGCCAACTCACTGACAAGTACCATGCTGCCAAAATGAGTATGCAGAGATGGAGACATCTTTAGAGAATGCCAGGCTAGAGGGTGAGTCAATAAATGTACTCGGTCTTACTGACACTTACAGCAAATTGAGGAGTGTCAACTTGATTTTGAGGTAGGAACCCAATTCTCTGGTTCAAGAACTGATCAAAGAGAGATTCATGCAGCCTAAACAAGAAGAGATGGAGGAGATGCTAAAAGTGCTCAAGTCCCTGGAAGAGGTCATGAGAACCTCCAGATCCCAAGGCCTTTTCCAAACCAGCCAGCAGGCCAAGCACCAAGCCCTGATTGTCTCTTCCCTAGGAGTGGGCCTGAGTACTAACTGTGCTGTTCCCCACCCTCCTCTCAGGCCTCCCAGCATGCCGGGCTGCATTCACCCACCTCCATGACTCTCCACCAGAGCTACATTCAGACCAGTGAGTGCAGGGGAGCCCCCACCATGGGCTCCAGTTCCTCAGACTTTATATGCTGAGCACAGTGGTGATGTCCTTCCTGGTCAACCTCTTTCATTTAAATGTGATGGAATTCCTAGAACATGCCAAAGAAAGTGGGATTTTCTCTTTTTACAGAATGCTTGGATTATTTCTTGTTACAGTGAAAGAAAAGTACTTTAGAGACTAGTCTTTTACTCAGTTTGAATCTTCATTAAGCCGCAATTCTCAAAATAGTTTTGACATATATTATATATCAATCCTGTAGAATATATATATATATATATGTGTGTGTGTGTGTGTGTGTGTAATATATAGTATTCTATGTACAAATATTGCATTATGTGAAAATATATGCAGTTCACAATTATAGACTTTTATCTGGTAATAGTAATACTTATAGATCTGAATTCCTAACAGTTACATGTTTAAGTCAAAGAACTTGTCTGCCTTTTTGTTTTTAAAAAATGTAATCCCTCTGTGAAAGTGAAGTCGCTCAGTCGTGTCTGACTCTTTGCGACCCCATGGACTGTAGCCTACCAGGCTCCTCCATTCATGGGATTTTCCAGGCAAGAATACTGGAGTGGGTTGCCATTTCCTTCTCCAAGAGATCTTCCCGACCCAGGGATTGAACCCTGGTTTCCCACATTGTAGGCAGACGCTTTACCGTCTGAGCCATCAGGGAAGTCTAATCCTTATTTGAGAGGCTATTAAATAGAATACTTAGAAAGAAATTTTTATAGCAATATTTATATTCAAATTTAATAATGGCTACATTTGAAAAATGACATGGAGATTGTTTCCTTTCACTGCAAGACTATCGCGGTATGAGCTTTTGGACCCAAGAAGAAATCCAGCTGGACAATATGAGGGAATTGCCAGTCACTGCTCCTCATCTTTCCCTCCCCATCATGCAGTCAGTAGAAGGTTAGGGAATTCTCAAGGTTTTCTCGTCACATAATTGAGTCCAAGTTCCACAATTAACATCTTTATTTGTAAATGACGTCCTTTCCTTAGACATGAGCACAAACTGGTTTTTATCATGATGTAAGGAAAGCAGCACATAACACTTTTATAACTGGAGGGAATCACATGACAGAGACAGCGTCAGGATATGGTAAATGGCGTTTCCCCACAATTGATAAGTAAAAGTGTGCTTGGATTGGAGAAAATTAATGAAAACCAAAAAGAAAGTCCATATCTCTTTGTCGGGGTGATGTGCAGGGGATGGGGAGAAGGGAGAGGACGATTCCAGATATGAAAATTAAACAAGTCATGGTATGTGTTGGGATGTGATAGGCTTTATGGAGAAATATGAGCAGGGAAAGTGGAACCAGTGGACTGCGGGGGGTGATGGTCTTAGTAGAAGTGGTCCTGGAAGGCTGTTCCAAGGAGGGGCCACTTGAGCCTTGAGGACACCTGGGTAGAAGCTTTGTAATCTGAAGGGACAGTAACAAGTGATATCTCTGAAGGAGGCAGGATCATGGTAGGTGTGAGTACCAGCCAAAATGCAAGGTGGCCAAAATGCAGTGAGGGGATGGCAGAAATGGGGGTGAAGGCCACCAGGTATTCAAAAATGGAGGGGGCTGACACCACAATAAAGAGTTTGATTTCCTTTTAAAGAACATGGCCTGCCATTCTGGCTAAAGCTTAACCCAAGATGAAGTCTGTGACATTGATTTGAGGCTGAGAACAGTGATGGCTGGGCTGAGGGAAGAAATGAAGGTGGAAATGGAGAAATGGAATCAGGTCCAGAATGAGTCCTACAGGGATAGACCATGAGATATGATGATGCCTGTGAGTCCCACATAAAAGAGGAGTTGGAATAAAGTCAAGAAATTTCTCTCTGAGCAACAGCATCAGAGATCGTGTTTTCTTTTGAAATGGGGATGAAGGCAGAGGAGTGTAGTTGGATGGAAAATTGGGAGGAGACAAGGTCCTCTGACACCAGAGCAGAAGTACCAAGTGCACAGGGTTATACAAGGGTCTTAGGGGTCAGGGAGTGATTACAGATGTAGTATAAATGTGAAGAGTCATTGGGGAGTGAAGTTCCTTTGCAGAGAAGTAGCCCAAGGGCTGGGTTAGTTTCATCAAGTAAACTCTGTGGGCCTGTTTGTGCTCAGAGGCAAATTTGGGTTTCCAGGTATCAACAATAAAGCAAATTTCTGCAGTGGTGGTTTCTTTGACTCTGTCCCCACATGTTTGGGCTTGAGCTGTGCAGAATCCCCATCCTAGTCCTTTTCACAGCATGGGAAGGGACATGTGAGATAGTCATAAAGCCCTGAGAGAAATGAGGAATGTGGTTGAACCATCGCAGAGTCATGGTACAGGAAGTGCTGCTCTTGTCTTTGCCCCTTGTCAAATGATGCCAACCAGTGTTTGACCTGGAGGCTCAGCCTGCAATTAGATTTTGAACTCTGGGATGTGCCTCTGTGTATCCTAACCCTCACGGTCAGGTGATCTTCAGACAGTAAGAGATCCCACCTTCCCTTATACTTCTCAGGCCAATTTCCAGCACTGTAAGCCTATGAACCATTGAATCTGTTCCCTCCCACTTCCTAAGGCTGAGGTTCACCATGCTTTAGCCAGGAAGTCAGAACCCATGAATGCCTCATGAGTCCTCTAATCCCGCTTTGCAATTAGCCAGAAAATAAATAACCCAGATGGGAAAAGAAATTAAAAGCATACATTATGTGGATCTCAGTCCATCCTCATGAGGACAAAATAAGGTAGCATCTGCTATAACCCCATATTACAGAGGTGTAAACTGAGATGCCAACAAAGGTCCATCTGGTCAAGGCTATGGTTTTTCCAGTGGTCATGTATGGATGTGAGAGTTGGACTGTGAAGAAAGCTGAGTGCCAAAAAAATTGATGCTTTTGAACTATGGTGTTGGAGAAGACTCTTGAGAGTCCCTTGGACTGCAAGGAGATCCAATCAGTCCATCCTGAAGGAGATAAGTCCTGGGTGTTCATTGGAAAGACTGATGCTGAAGCTGAAACTCCAATACTCTGGCCACCTCATGCGAAGAGTTGACTCATTGGAAAAGACCCTGATGCTGGGAGGGATTAGGGGCAGGAGGAGAAGGGGACGACAGAGGATGAGATGGCTGGATGGCATCACCGACTCGATGGGCATAAGTTTGAGTAAACTCTGGGAGTTTGTGATGGACAGGGAGGCCTGGCGTGCTGCAATTCATGGGGTCTCAAAGAGTCGGACACGACTGAGTGGCTGAACTGAACTGAACTGAACTGAAACTGAGATGCAAGAAAATTCAGTCCTCTTTCCTAATTGACCACTCCTGCAAGTCAAGGCCAGCATTCAGGGCTCTAATAGGAAGACCCTGCATGTGAATGTTTATTATGTGGGTCCCATGGGAGCCAACAAAACAGGGAGAAGAGGGTAACTTTCTCAACTGCCCTGAATCTATAGTTGACAATAAAGCCATTTGTGGTGATGTGTGAAGGGAGTACACATGATGACATATGTACTCAGAGTGTATTTTGAGTGCATACTATGAATTCAAGTGGTTCTGCTCAAATTTTCCAAGGTGAGTCAGGACTTTATTCCATGCAGGTATGCAAAGCTGCAAATGAGAGTAGTAAGCCTGTTGGTCGATTGTGCAACTGGGTGGTTGTACAACCATAAACCTATGCATAGTATGTATGCACATATACCTGTACCTACATGTACACACACACATACATATGTATAGTTGTAATATAGAAACATGAGAGTACTCAATAGATAGAATATCTTCCCTATTTTAAAAATACATGAAAAGATAATTACGTTTTCCTATATTTTTTTCTTTTTTTCCCTGTTCTTTGGGGGAACTCTTTGCATTTTCTTCTCCATTTTTTCATGCTAGAAGATGCCCTCCTCCACTTGTTCACATTGTGTGCAGGGTAGGAATCAGCTGACTGTGAACTCTATGTGCCTGGCTGATAGCCTGGATCTCAGTGCTCCTCATTGTGCTAATTGATGGGAAGCTTACAGAGCAGGAGGTCTTTGACCTGGACTGGATATCTCTAGATGTCCACACACGTGTTCTTTAGTCTCCTGACTGGCAGGATTAAGCATGGGTGCCAGGATTCTGGAAACTGATCAGGGAAAGAAGAGGTGGGATCCCATTTGTAAAACGTGATTAAGGCTCTTGTTTTCAGCAGGACAGCTTATCCACCTACCTCACTTTTGCTCAGCATGATTTTTATGAGATTTAACCAATTCTTGTATCTATGAAACTGACCCATTTTAATCCTGAGTTTCCTAGTGTAACCTTTATATAGCTACACTGTGTTTATACATTTTGCTATTGCAGGATATGGACTATGTCTCCAGTTCTGAAGGGAATTTAAAGAGCTACTGTAAACATTTAGTCACACAATTTTGGGGACCTATTTTTTCCCTTGGATAAAAACCTGATGTCCAAATGGCTGGTTCATGCATAAGTTGTGTGTTTAGAGTAATTTTTTTTATCAATATAAGAGCTTAAGTTGTTCCATATCATGCTATTTGCTATTTTTTTTAGTTGTTATAATGGATATCATTGTTACTGTTATTAAGCATAAAAGTCAATATATTTTGGTGGAGAAGTTACCCTCTTCTCCCTGTTTTGTTGGCTCCCATGGGACCCACATAATAAACATTCACATGCAGGGTCTTCCTATTAGAACCCTGAATGCTGGCCTTGACTTGCAGGAGTGGTCAATTGGGAAAGAGGACTGAATTTTCTTGCATCTCAGTTTCAGTTCAGTTCAGTTCAGTCAGACACAACTGAGTGTCTGACTCTGTGTCCCCATGGACTTCAGTATGTCAAGCTTCCCTGTCCTTCATTGTTTCCTGGTGTTTGTTCATACTCATGACTATTGAGCCAGTGATGCCATCCAACCATCTCTTCTCCTCCAGCCCTCAGTCTTTCCCAGCATCAAGGTCTTTTCCAATAAGTCAGCACATTGCATCAGGTGGTCAAGTTATTGGGGATTCAGTCGGCTTCAGTCCTTCCAATGAATATTCAGGGTTGATTTCCTTTAGGGATTGACTGGTTTCATCTCCTTGTTGTCCAAGAGATTTTCAAGAGTCTTCTCCAGCAGCATGTTTTGAAAGCATCAGTTCTTCAGTACCCAGTCTTCTTTATAGTCTAACTGTCACATCTGTACATGACTACTAGAGAAACCATAGCTTTGACTACGTGGACCTTAGTTGGCAAAGTGATCTCTCTGCTTTTTAATACACTGTCTAGGTTTGTCATAGCTTTTCTTCCAAGGAACAAGTGTCTTGCAATTCCATGGATGCAGTCACCATCAGCAGTGATTTTGGACCACAAGGAAATAAACTCTTGACACTGTCCCCATTTTTTTCCCATCTGTTAGCCATGAAGTGATGGGACTGGATGCCTTGTTCTTAGTTTTTTAAGTGTTGAGTTTTAAGCCAGAGTTTTCACTCTCCTGCTTCACCCTCATCCAGAGACTCTTTAGTTTCTCTTTGCTTTCAACCATTAGGGTGGCATCATTTGCATATCTGAGGTTATTGATATTTGTGCCAGCAATCTTGATTCCAGCTTATAATTCATCCAAGCTGGGATTGCTCATGGTGTACTCTACATAGAAGTTAAATAAGCAAGGTTACAATAGACAGCCTTGCCATACTCCTTTCCCAGTTTTGAACCAGTCCATTGTCCCATGTCCAGTTCTAACTATTGCTCTTCTTCACCTGCATACAGGTTTCTCAGGAGGTTAAGGTGGCCTGGTATTTCCATTTCTTTTAAGAATTTTCCAGATTGTAGTGATCCACAGAGTCAAAGGCTTTAGCAGTCAATGAAGAAATAGATGTTTTTCTGGAATTCCCTTGCTTTTTCTATGGTCCAACGGATATTGGCAATCTGATCTCTGTCAATTTGAGCCCTCCTCAGAGCTGACTTCAACTCTTAAGCAAACACCCAAAGATGGGACATTCACCCTATTTATAGCCTCAATCCCACCTTTCTGGCAAGACATTTCTCTTCATTTTTCTAAAGTTTCCAATTTGTAAGACACATATTTTCAAAACCTTATTTGACATAGGAAATATGATATTTGTGATTTGTCTTAAAATTTTTCAATAAATAAATATACTGGGGGAAAAGAGTTAAGATTGGCAATGGTTGGTTGTTGAACCCAATTATATTGAATCAATTTCCCCCCTTTTGTGTATATTTGAAAATACAAAATTTAACAATAGAAACTATAGATCTTATAAAGTACTTATAAAACTATAATATTATCAGAAAAGTTAGGATTCAATATCATGTTATAAACAACATTTTAAAAATCTTTTTGTTTAAAGAAATATCCTTTAGCTTATCCATGCTCATTAGTGAACAATCCATATTGCTCATGAAGATGTTACTATTGATTTAAACTCATAAATGTAATTACTTTTGTATATAACTAAATTATGCAATTATAAGTAATAACCATTACATCTAAAAGTATATTTGTCTTGACTCATATTATAGATGTTTAATGAAGGCATGAGGCAACCTCCTTTGTATGTTTTGTCTGCTCATATCTGTGGGTCCTGGTCCTGGCAGGTCATGGACCCAGCTTTTGGGAGGCTTCATGGCAGCCAGGCTCACCAATTCCCTACTAGTTTATTTCACAGCCTCTCTAATTAACCTCCCATTTAAAAGTTTAAAACATTTAATCAGTATCAAAAACTATTTCATCTTTGAAGGGAACATATCTTTTTCAGAAAACAGTTTTTTGCTTTTTTTTCAGTTATTTTTATTAGTTGGAGGCTAATTACTGTACAATATTGTAGTGGTTTTTGCCATACATTGACATGAATCAGCCATGGATTTATATGTGTTCCCCATCCCGATCCCCGCCCCCCCCCCCCCCACCTCCCTCCCCATCCCATCCCTCTGGGTCTTCCCAGTGCACCAGCCCTGAGCACTTGTCTCATGCATCCAACCTGGGCTGGTGATCTGTTTCACCCTTGATAATATACATGTTTCAATGCTGTTCTCTCAAAACATCCTACTCTCACCTTCTCCCACAGAGTCCAAAAGTCTGTTATGTACATCTGTGTCTCTTTTTCTGGAAAACAGTTTTTATACTAAAATCCTAGGACAATTTGTATCAGAGTTGCAAGGCATGCTCTGTACTATGATACAAGGACCCCTGTCCCTCTTTTGATAATTAGGACAATTGAAAATTAGCAAGTCCCAGGAGAAGCCTCCAAACCACTCCCCTCTTGGTTCAGAGCAGGCTCCTCATCAGACACTAGTGAAATATGAGGTTGGGGGGCAGAGTACAACCTTTGAAAAATTGAGGACCCAACATAAACGAATTAGAGCCCAATGGGTCCAGGATGGCAGGCAAGTCAACTTGAATGAGTACTTGTTTCTCAGTATGGGCTCAGTGTAGCACATCCACAAGCTAATGACACACTCGGAGGCATCATGACAGTTCCAAGGCCAACTCTCAAAGATCAAAATGTGGGTGGTCATCCAATTCCTGAAAATCTCCACCCCTCCCCCCAAATAGTTGGAATAATCTTCCCACTCATTAGCCAATGAAATTATCCAGCCTCTCTCCTTCTGAGATGGCTCACACTCTGTCTGTGGAGTGTGTTTATCTCTAAATATATCCACTTCTCACCGTGTCTCTACTGAATTCTTTCTGCGATGAGACATCAAGAATCTGAGCTTCATTATGTCGTGAAACCAGGTCTGTGTCTCAGCTGGAAGACTGGGTTTTGCCTGGATTTGATTCCTGGCCATGTGGGCTTGTTAGGTAGTTAGAATAGGGAGACAGGGCCTAGGATAGCGGTCAAAGTAAGCAGTATCTAGATAAAAAAAGGGAAGTCATGGACAAGAGTGAAAACCTCTGGTGGGAATACACACCCCCTTCCCTGATTGGTCCTGAGTGTAACTAATCATGCAAATTCTGGGGCAATCCCCTATTTTGCATAGAACATAAAAGATCAGTCCCCAGGAGCCTGCTCAGGGAAGGAAACCTGGGGTATAAAAGAGGGATGCAAAACTGGTACAGGGCCACTCCTGTGAGGATTGGTCTACTCTCACACCTTGAGAGAGTGTTTCTTGCTGCTTGCCCAATATATCTTGCCTGCTTGAGCTGAACAGTAGTGTGTCATTTCAATTATTTGGTACAATGAGACAGGAACTCAGGAAGAAGAAGCAGCTTGACTTTTTGGTGCCATGACTCAGATTGCCTACCTCGCATCCAACCATCTCATCCTCTTCTCCTCTTGCCTTCAGTCTTTCCCAGCATCAGAGTCTTTTCCAGTGACTTGGCTCTTCCCATCAGGTGGCCAAAGTATTGGAGCTTCAGCTTCAGCATCAGTCCTTCCAATGAATATTCAGTGTTTATTTCTGTTACGATTGACCGGGTTGATTTCCTTACTGTCCAAGGGACTTTCAAGAGTCTTGTCCATTATCACTCTATGAAAGCATTAATTCTTTGGTGTTGAGCCTTCTTTATGGTCTAATTCTCACATCTGTACATGACTACTGGAAAAACCATAACTTTGACTACATGGATCTTTGTTGGCAAAGGGATGTCTATATTTTTTAATACGTGGTTTAGGTTTGTCCTGGGTTTTCTTCCAAGAGCAAGTGTCTTTTAATTTCATGGCTGCAGCCACAGCCCTCAGTGATTTTGGAACCCAAGAAAATAAAGTCTGTCTCTGTTCCTGTTTTTCCCCCATCTCTTTGCCATGAAGTGATGGGATAGGATGCCATGATCTTAGTTTTAGTTTAGCTTTATGAATGTTTACGATCTTTAGTTTTTTGAATGTTGAGCTTTAAGCCAGCTTTTTCACTCGCCTCTTTCACCCTCATCAAGATGCTCTTTAGTTCCTCTTAGCTTTCTACCATTAGGATGGTGACATCTGCATATGTGAGGTTGTTGATATTTCTCCTCACAATCTTGATTCCAGCTTGTAATTCATCCAGTCTCGCATTTCAAATGATGTACTCTGCATAGAAATTAAATAAACAGGGACAATATGCAGACTTGACGTACCCCTTTTTCAATTTTGAACCAGCCCATTGTTCCTTGACCGGTTCTACCTGTTGCTTCTTGACCTGCATACAGGTTTCTCAGGTAAGGTGGTCTGAAAATTGAGGAATTTTCCACAGTTTGTTGTGATCCACACACTAAAAGGATTTAGAGTAGTCAATGCAGCAGAAATGTATTTCTGGATATCCCTTGCTGTTTCTATGATCTAATGGATTTGGCAAATTGATCTGTGGCAATTTGAACCCTCCCCAGAGCTGACTTCAGCTCCTAATAAACACCCAGAGATGGGACATTTGTCCTATTTATAGCCTTTATTCTATCTTGCTGGCATGAGATTTCCCTTCACTTTGCATTTGTAAGACGCATATTTTCAGAACCTTATTTGACATAGGAAATATCATGATGCCTTAAAAAACTTCAAGAAAAAAATGTGTTGGGAATAATTAATGAAATAAGATTGGCAATGGTTGCTTGTTGAACCCAATTTTATTGAATCATCATTTCAGCTTTTGGGCATATTTCAAAATACAAAATTTAGTAAAAGAAACTCTAGATTTTGGGAAATACTTATACAACTTTAATACTATCAGAAAGGTTTGGATTCAATATTTTATAAACCAAACAGTTTAAAACCTTTTTGTTTAAAAATATCCTTCAGCGTATCTGTGTTCATTAGTGTTCATCCATGTCACTCCTGAAGAAGTTATTTGGTTGAAAGTCATAAATATAATCACTTTTGTATATAACTAAATTATATATTATATATATATATATATATATTATAAGTAATAACCATTACACTTAATTTTTAAAATTTATTTATTTTAATTGGAGGCTACTTACAATATTGTAGTGGTTTTGCCATACGTGGACATGAATCAGCCACGGGTGTACATGTGTTCCCCATCCTGAGTCCCACACCCGCCTCCCTCCCCATCCCATCCCTCTGGGTCATCCCAGTACACCAGCCCTGAGCACCCAGTCTCATGCAATGAATCTGGACTGGTGGTCTGTTTCACATATGATAATATACATGTTTCAATGCTATTCTCTCAAATCATCCCACCCTCACTTTCTCCCATGGAGTCCAAAAGACTATTCTATACATCTGTGTCTCTTTTGCTGTCTCACATACAGTGTCATCGTTACCATCTTTCTCAATTCCATATATATGCATTAGTATACTGTATTGGTGTTTTTCATTCTCACTTACTTCACTCTGTATAATAGCCTCCAGTTTCATCCACCTCATTAGAATTGATTCAAATGTATTCTTTTTAATGGCTGAGTAATATTCCATTGTGTATATGTACCACAGCTTTCTTATCCATTTGTCTGCTTCCATGTCCTGCTTCCATGTCTTGGCTATTATAAACAGTGCTGTGATGAACATTGGGGTACACGTGTCTCTTTCAATTCTGGTTCCCTTGGTGTGTATGCCCAGCAGTGAGATTGCTTCTCAAGATCTACAGGCCCCTTCCCATGTAGTCGGTGCTAACTACAGGGTTTTAATCTGTTGCAGCTGTCACTTCCAAAGCGGTTCCCTCTGTTTATTTTAGCTTCTTCTGTTTGCAGGTCTCTTCAGTGTCTAAGTTCTGCCCTGACACAAGGGGGCAAAAGTGGTCACTTATTTATGCTCACTTGTTCAGCCGGGCTGTGGGGAGGGAGGAATACTGCAAACAAATATCACTGGCGTGTGTGGGGAGTGCTGGCGGTGTCTCGGCTGCACTGGGTTTGTCCCCGCTCATGGTGCACGTGCTTTCCCAGTCTACACTTCTCAGGCTCCAGGTTGCTCTGCCAGGGAACTGTCTGAGGTGGGCCCTGGGTTGCATGCACTTCCCAGGTCTAAACCGCTCAGGTTCAGATTCTCGGGCATTCACAAAGGTGCAGACTTGGTTGGTCCTGCGTTTTGTGCCCTTCCCAGGTTTGAGCAGCTCAGGTGACCAGGTGCTTGGCAAGCGCAGTCTCCCCAGGTCGGAGGTGCCTCTTATCATTTCCCCAGTCCCAGCTGCTCGGTTCGAACAGTGAGACACTTTATTTTTTTGGGCTCCAAAAGCACTGTAGATGGTGGCTGCAGTCATGAAATTAAAAGATGCTTGCTCCTTAGGAAAAAGCTATGACCAACTTAGGCAACATATTAAAAAGCAGAGACATCACTTTATCAACAAAAGTCTGTCTAGTCAAAGCTATGGTTTTTCCAGTAGTCATGTATAAATGTGAGAGTTGCACTATAAAGAAAGCTGAGCACCAAAGATTTGATGCTTTTGAACTGTGGTGTTGAAGAAGACTCTTGAGAGTCCCTTGGACTGCAAGAAGATCCAACCAGTCAATCCTAAAGTAAATCAGTCCTGAGTGTTCATTGGAAGGACTGATGCTGAAGCTGAAACTCCAATACTTTGGCCACCTGATATGAAGAACTGACTCATTGGAAAAGACACTGACACTGGGAAAGATTGAAGGTGGGAGGAGAAGGGGATGACAGAGGATGAGATGGTTGGGTGGCATCACTGACTCGATGGACATGAGTTTAAGCAAGCTCTGGAAGTTGGTAATGGATAGGGAAGTCTGGTGTGCTGCCGTCCATGGGGTCGCAAAGAGTCAGACACCACTGAGTGACTGAACTAAGCTGAAATGAACTGATAGACCGTCTCTATCTTTGGCTGCAAAGAATATAATCAATCTGATTTCGGTATTGACCATCTGGTGATGTCCATGTGAGAGCTGTCTCTTGTTGAAAGAAGGTGTTTGCTATTACCAGTGCATTCTCTTGGCAAAATTCTGTTAGCCTTTGCCCAGCTTCATTTTATACCCCAAAGCACTCTGTACTCCAATAACACTTTGATGTTATTCCAGGTATTTATTGACTTTCTATTTTTGCATTCTAGTCCCCTATGATGAAGAGGACATCTTTATTTTTGGTCTTAGTAGGGAAGGTCTTAGTAGGATGTCTTGTAGGGCTTCATAGAACAAGTCAACTTCAGCTTCCTCATCATTAGTGGTTGAGGCTTAGACTTGAAATTCTCCAATGATGAATGTTTTGCCCTAGAAATGAACCAAGATCATTCTGTCATTTTTGAGATTGTACAGAAGTACTGCATTTCAGACACTTTTGCTGAGTAGGAGGGCTCTTCCATTTCTTCTCTGGAAATCTTGCCCACAGTAGTATATATAATGGTTATATAAATTAAATTCACCCATTCCAGTACATTTTAGTTCACCAATTCCTAAAATGCTAATGTTCTCTCTTGCCATCTCTTGCTTGACCACATCTAATTTACCTTGATTCATTGCCCTAATAGTCCATGTTTCTTTGCAAAGTTGTTCTTGCAGCATTGGAATTTACATTCACCACCAGACACATCCACAACTGGGCATCATTTCTGCTTTGGTTCAGCCTCCTCATTACTTCTGGAGCTGTTTCCCCAGTAGCATACTGGACACCTACTGACCTGGGGGGTTCATCTTTCAGTATCATGTCTATGCCTTTTCATACTGTTCATGGGGTTCTTAAGGCAAGAATGCTGAAGGAGTTTGCCATTCCCTTCTCCAATGGACTATGTTTTGTCAGATCTCTCCACCTTAACCCGTCCATCTTGGGTAGCCCTACATGTCATGGCTCATAGCTTCATTAAGTTACACAAAGCTGTGATCCACGTGATCATTTTGTTTAGAATGAAAACCAACCATTCTCAAACTCTTCCAAAAAATTGAAATGGCAGGAACACTTCTAAAATCATTTTATGAAACTGTCATTATAGTAGTGCTAGTAGCTCAGACGGTAAAGCGTCTGCCTACAAAGCGGGAGACCCGGGTTTGATCCCTGGGTCGGGAAGATCCCCTGGAGAAGGAAATGGAAACCCACTCCAGTATTCTTGCCTGGAAAATACCATGGACTGAGGATCCTGGTAGACTATAGTCTACGGGGTCACAAAGAGTTGGACACGA
Organism: Cervus elaphus; assembly: GCF_910594005.1. Taxonomy (NCBI): domain Eukaryota; kingdom Metazoa; phylum Chordata; class Mammalia; order Artiodactyla; family Cervidae; genus Cervus; species Cervus elaphus. The sequence continues at coordinate 3,248,531 of NC_057847.1, forward strand.
CTGAGCGACTTCACTTCACTTCACTTCAGAGCCATACAAAGACACTAGTAGAAAATTACATGTGCATATCCTTGCTGAGCATCATTGCAAGGATCTTCAACAAAAATACAAGCAAACTGAATTCAATATTGCTTAAAAAGGATCATATACCTGTATTGGGTGGGATTTATGTCTGGAACACAAAAAATTATTTTTGTTCCATTTCATTTTTTATTGCAAAATACTTGATATTCCCAACTTAAAAATAACTGAGGAATTAAAAAAAATTTTTTTACATATCTTAAATTTGAAGTTCAGCCAACTCAATATATCTAATATAAATACAATGCCTAGTTTATGTTAATAAATGTGTATGGTATGGGATATAGTATTGAGTCATATTGTTAGGGCTAGAGTGAAAGTGAAGGTTGGTGCAATAATGAATACAGACCTGGATGACAATTGTTGTAAAAATTTTGCTGAATAGTTTGACTTCATTAGGGATAGGTTGTAACATGGATCTTTTAAATAATTGGATATAACTTACTGCTTAGGATCAATTTGTCTAAGGAGTGCTGTGGCATGAAAATATGGACCATTAATGGAAGAAAATTGGTTATGAATATTCTGTTAGGGAGAAGCATTGACCTTCTGCTAACAAAGGTTTAAGTTTCATGAAATTACTGGTTTCTGCCACTGTAACAAACCCTGTTCTTTGGCAGGACAATGTAAAAATTATTTAGATTAAGATTATATATCTGTTAGGTTGAAGGCATTTTTGGAAAGGAGGTCATAATGTTTTTGCCTTTTCCTACTGACAGAAATGTAGAATTGATAGAAATTGACCTGCATGGCTTTGGTCTGAACTCAAATCATGCTGAACTCTAATCATTGTACAAACCATTAATACTGGCTTGTTTGAGATATTCTGCTCCAACTTCAATGATGTAAAGTCTTTTATCAATATAAACTCTAGGTGGGATTGAACTGTAATCTTTAGGGCAACTTCTTCCATTGATCATTATTTTGGATCCATATGTGACTAACTAGTATAGATTTTAATCACTTAGAGGTTATTTTATTCTTCAGTCACCCCAACCAAAATTATTAGCCCATTTGAAGTTTTGTGATCCCTTGATTTGGTTGCTGTTTGTTGTTTTGGGGCTAATCAACTAAAACTCCATAGAGTCTTCTCATCATATTTGGTCATTCATGCCTTTCCACAGGCTGTTCAATGTCACTGATTAACAGCAAGAGACAGTAAAACCTCAGGAGGCCATTTAAACAAGTCTTTGTCCTGCTACTTTTGCATGGCCGGGATACCACAGCTGTTAACTGGATGTAAATTGCAGGCCATGCCATTAATATTAGAAATTCTAGTTCCTCTAAGATCAGGAATAAGGGTACAAGGATACAAGGGTACCCACTCTCACCACTACTATTCAATATAGTTTTGGAAGTCCTACCCATGGCGATCAGAGAAGAAAAAGAAATAAAAAGAATCCAGACTGGAAAGAAGTAAAACTCTTCCTGTTTGCAGGTGGCATGACACTAAACTTAGAAAGCAATAAACATGCCACCAAAAATCTTCTAGAGCTAGTCCATGACATGATACTATACATAGAAAATCATAAACATCCCATAAAAAACCTTCCAGAGGTAGTCCATGAATTTAGTAAAGTTGCAAAATATAAAATTAATACACAGAAATTATTGCATTCCTATACACTAATATTGAAAAATCAGAAAGATAAAGAAGCAATCACTTTCCCCATTACAACAAAAAAGAATAAAATAACCAGGAATAAATCTATGCCAAAGGAGTTCTCACAATATTCTGAAAGTTCTAGGCTTCACAACAGTCTTCTCAAACTAGGGATCCAGCAAAGGGACTGAGGACACCCAGGGAATTTGACTTCCATTGAATCATTGATTCAGAGAACTAAAATGGACTGGAATGGGTGAATTTAGTTCAGATGACCATTATAGCTACTACTGTGGGCAAGAATGCCTTAGAAGAAATGGAGTAGCCATCATAGTCAATAAACAAGTCTGAAATGCAGTACTTGGATGCAATCTCAAAAACAACAGAATGATCTCTGTTCATTTCCAAGGCAAACCATTCAATATCACGGTAAACCAAGTCTATGCCCCGACCAGTAATGCTGAAGAAGCTGAAGTTGAACGGTTCTATGAAGACCTACAAGACCTTTTAGAATTAACTACCCCCCTCTACCCCAAAGATGTCCTTTTCATTATAGGGGACTGGAAAGCAAAAGTAGGAAGTCAAGAAACACCTGTAGTAACAGGAAATTTTGCCTTGGAGTACAGAATGAAGAAGGGCAACGGCTAACAGAGTTTTGCCAAGAGAATGCACTGGTCATAGAAAACACCCTCTTCCAACAACACACGAGAAGACTCTGCACATGGACATCACCAGATGGTCAATACTGAAATCAAACTGATTATATTCTTTGCAGCCAAAGATGGAGAAGCTCTAGACAGTCAGCAAAACCAAGACCGGTAACTGACTGTGGCTCAGATTCATGAATTCCTTATTGCCAAATTCAGATTTAAATTGAAGAAAGTAGGGAAAACTACTAGACCATTCAGGTATGACCTAAATAATATCCCTTAAGGGACTAGATCTGATGATAGAGTGCCTGATGAACTATGAACAGAAGTTCGGAACATTGTACAGGAGGCAGGGCTCAAGACCATCCCCAAGAAAAGAAATGCAAAAATGCAAAATGGCTGTCTGAGGAGGCCTTACAAATAGCTGTGAAAAGAAAAGAAGTGAAAAGCAAAGGAGAAGAGGAAAGATATACCCATTTGAATGCAGAGTTTCAAATTATAGCAAGGAGAGATAAGAAAGACTTCCTCATTGATCAGTGCAAAGAAAGAGAGGAAAACAATAGAATGGGAAAGACTAGAGATCTCAAGAAGATTAGACATACCATGGGAACATTTCATGCAAATATGGGTTCAATAAAGGACAGAAATGGTATGGACCTAACAGAAGCAGAAGATACTAAGAAGAGGTTGCAAGAATACACAGAAGAACTGCACAAAAAAGATCTTCAGGACCCAGATAATCACGATGGTGTGATCACTCACCTAGAGCCAGACATCCTGGAAAGTGAAGTCAAGTGGGCCTTAGGAAGCATCACTACGAACAAAGCTAGTGGAGGTGGTGGAATTCCAGTTGAGCTATTTCAAATCCTGAAAGATGATGCTGTGAAAGTGCTGCACTCAATATGCCAGCAAATTTGGAAAACTCAGCAGTGGCCACAGGACTGGAAAAGGTCAGTTTTCATTCCAATCCCAAAGAGAGGCAATCCCAAAGAATGCTCAAACTACTGCACAGTTGCACTCATCTCACAGGGTAGCAAAGTAAGGCTTAAAATTCTCCAAGCCAGGCTTCAACAGTATATGAACCGTGAACTTCCAGATGTTCAATCTGGATTTAGAAAAGGCAGAGGAACCAGAGATCAAATCTCTAACATCTGTTGGATCATTGAAAAGGCAACAGAGTTCCAGAAAAACATCTACTTCTGCTTTGTTGACTATTCCAAAGCCTTTGACTGTGTGGATCACAACAAACTGTGGAAAATTCTGAAAGAGATGGGACTACCAGACCGCCTGAACTGCCTCTTGAGAAATCTGTATGCAGGTCGGGTAGCAACAGTTAGAACCGGACATGGAACAACAGACTGGTTCCAAATCGGGAAAGAAGTGAATCAAGGCTGTATATTGTCACCCTGCTTATTTAACTTATATGCAGAGTACATCATGAGAAACGCTGGGCTGGAGGAAGCATAAGCTGGAATCAAGATTGCTGGGAGACATATCAATAACCTCAGATATGCAGATGACACCAGCCTTATGGCAAAAAGTGAGGAAGAACTAAAAAGAAACGTAAAAGCTTTTGCACAGTGAAGGAAACTATAAGCAAGGTGAAACGACGGCCTTCAGAATGGGAGAAAATAATAACAAATGAAGAAGCAGACAAAGGATTAATCTCAAAAATATACAGGCAACTCCTGCAGCTCAATTCCAGAAAAATAAATGACCCAATCAAAAAATGGGCCAAAGAACTAAACCGACATTTCTCCAAAGAAGACATACAGATGGCTAACAAACATGAAAAGATGCCCAACATCACTCATATCAGAGAAATGCAAATCAAAACCACAATGCGGTACCATTACACGCCAGTCAGAATGGCTGCTATCCAAAAGTCTACAAACAATAAATGTTGGAGAGTGTGTGGAGAAAAGGGAACCCTCTTACACTGTTGGTGGGAATGCCATTCTGGAGAACAGTGTGGAGATTCCTTAAAAAACTGGAAATAGAACTGCCATATGAGTCAGCAACACCACTGCTGGGCGTACACATTGAGGAAACCAGAATTGAAAGAGACACGTGTACCCCAATGTTCATCGCAGCACTGTTTACAATAGCTAGGACATGGGAGCTACCTAGATGTCCATCGGCAGATGAATGGATAAGAAAACTATGGTACATATACACAATGGAATACTACTCAGCTATTAAAAAGGATGCATTTGAGTCAGTTCTAATGAGGTGGATGAAAGTGGAGCCTATTATACAGAGTGAAGTAAGTGAGAAAGAAAAACACCAATACAATACCACAATGCATATACATATGGAATTTAGAAAGATGGTAACAATGACCCTATATGCGAGACAGCAAAAGAGACACAGATGTAAAGAAGAGACTTTTGGACTCTGTGGGAGAAGGAGAGGGTGGGATGATTTGAAAGAACAGCATTGAAACATGTATATTACCATATGGGAAACAGATCACCAGTCCAGGTGTGATGCATGAGACGGGGTGCTTGAGACAGGGTGCTCAGGGCTGGTGTATTGGGACAACCCTGAGGGATGGGATGGGGAGGACGGTGGGAGGGGGGTTCAGGATGGGGAACATGTGTACACCCATGGCTGATTCTTGTCAATGTATGGCAAAACCACTACAATATTGTAAAGTAATTAGTCTCCAATTAAAATAAATAAATCAATTTACAAAAAAAGAAAAAAAAAGTGAAAAAGGAGAGAGTGAAGTGAAAAAGTTGGCTTAAAGCTCAACTCAGAAAACTAAGATCATGGCATCCGGTCCCATCACTTCATGGCATATAGATAGGGAAACAGTGGAAATAGTGACTGACTTTATATTTTTGGGCTCCAAAAATCACTGTAGATGGTGACTGCAGCCGTGAAATTAAAAGACACTTACTCCTTGGAAGGAAAAGTTATGACCAATCTAGATAGCATATTAAAAAGCAGAGACATTACTTTGTCAACAAAGGTCTGTCTATCGAGGCTATGGTTTTTCCAGTGGTCATGTATGGATGTGAGAGTTGGACTGTAAAGAAAGCTGAGTGCTGAAGAATTGATGCTTTTGAACTGTGGTGTTGGAGAAGGCTCTTGAGAGTCCCTTGGACTGCAAGGAGATCCAACCAGTCTATCCTAAAGGAGCTTAGCCCTGGGTGTTCATTGGAAGGGCTGATGTTGAAGCTGAAACTTCAATTCTTTGGCCACCTGATGTGAAGAGCTGACTCATTTGAAAAGACCCTGATGCTGGGAGGGATTCGGGGCAGGAGGAGAAGGGGATGACAGAGGATGATTGGATCGCATCACTGACTCAATGGACATGAGTTTGGGTGGACTCTGGGAGTTGGCGATGGACAGGGAGGCCCAACCTGCTATGGCCCATGGGGTCACAAAGAGTTGAACACGACTGAGTGACTGAACTGAGCTGAACTGAATCATTGAAAGCACAAGGAATAACAGAATAATATCTACTTCTACTTCATTGACTATGCTAAATTCTTTGACTGTGTGGATCACAACAAGCTGGAAAATTCTTCAAGAGATAGGAACACCAGAACATCTTACCTGTCTCCTGAGAAACCCATATGGAATTTAAGAAGAAATAGTTAGAACGAGACATGGAACAATAGACTGCTTCAAAATTGGAAATGGAGTACATCAAGGCTTTATATTGTCATCCATTGATTTAACTTATATGCAGAGTACATCATGAGAATTGTTGGGCTGGATGAGGCTCAAGCTGGAATCAAGGTTGCCAAGGGATATATCAGTAACCTCAGATATGCAGATGACACCATCCCAATGGCAGAAAGTGAAGAGGAACTAAAGAGCCTCTAGATGAAGTTGAAAGAAGGAGTGAAAAATCTGGCTTAAAACTCAACATTCAAAAATGAAGTCATGGCATCTGGGCCCATGACTTCATGGCAAATAGATGGGAAAAAAATGGAAATATTGCCAGACTTTATTTTCTTAGGCTCCACAATCACTGCAGATGGTGACTGTACCCATGCAATTAAAAGACTCTTGCTCCTTGGAAGAAATCTAGCAAGTGTATTAAAAAAACAGAGTAACACTTTGCTAACTAAGATCTGTATAGTGAAAGCTATGGTTTTTCTAGTAGTCACGTATGGATGTGTGAGTTGTACCATAAAGAAGGCTCAGCCAGAATAATTGTTGCTTTCGAACTGTGATCCTGAAGAAGACTCTTCAGAATCTCTTGGACAACAAGGAGGATCAAACCAGTCCATTCTAAACAAAATCAATCCTGAATATTCATTGGAAGGACTGGTGCTGGTGCTGAAGCTCCAATACTTCAGCCACCTGAAGCAAATGAGCTGACACATTTTCTGATGCTGGGAAAGATTGAAATCAGGAGGAAAAGGGACAGCAGAGGATGAGATGGTTGGATGGCATTATCGACTCATTGGACATGAGTTTGAGCAAACTCCGGGAGACAGTGAAAGACAGGGAACCCTGGCATACAACAACAAGAAGTATGTATTATGGAGGCTCCTTGAAAATCTAACAGTAGAGTTAACATATAATCCTGCAATCCAATCTTGGACACAGGTTAAAAGAATGCTTAAATTAGAAAAGATACATCACCCTAGTGTTCTTCGCTGTACTATTTACAATAGGCAAGACATGGAAGCAACCTAAATGGCCACTGACAACTGAAAGGATCAAGAAGATGTGGTATGTAATGGACTATTACCAGCCATAAAAAGAATGAAATAATGCCATTTGCAGCAATATGAATGCAAGCCAGGCTTCAGCAATACATGAACCATGAACTTCCAGATGTTCAAGCTGGTTTTAGAAAAGGCAGAGGAACCAGAGGTCAAATTGCCAACATCTGCTGGATCATCAAAAAAGCAGGAAAGTTCCAGCAAAACATCTATTTCTGCTTTATTGACTATGCCAAAGCCTTTGACTGTGTGGATCACAAGACACTGTGGAAAATTCTGAAATAGATGGGAATGCCAGACCACTTGACCTGCCTCTTGAGAAACCTATATGCAGGTCAGGAAGCAACAGTTAGAACTGGACACAGAACAAGAGACTGGTTCCAAATAGGAAAAGAAGTACGTCAAGGCTGTATATTGTCATCCTGCTTATTTAACTTATATGCAGAGTACATCATGAGAAACGCTGGGCTGGAGGAAGCACAAGCTGGAATCAAGATTGCCATGGGAAATATCAATAGCCTCAGATATGCAGATGACACCACCCTTATGGCAGGAAGTGAAGAGCCTCTTGATGAAAGTGAAAGAGGAGAGTCAAAAAGTTGGCTTAAAGCTCAACATTCAGAAAACTAAGATCATGGCATCTGGTCCCATCACTTCATGGGAAATACATGGGGAAACAGTGGAAACAGTGGCTGACTTTATTTTTTGGGCTCCAAAATCACTGCAGATGGTGACTGCAGCCATGAAATTAAAAGATGCTTACTCTTTGGAAGGAAAGTTATAACCAACCTAGACAGCACATTAAAAAGCAGAGACATTACTTTGTCAACAAAGGTCCATCTAGTCAAGGCTATGGTTTTTCCAGTGGTCATGCATGGATGTGAGAGTTGGACTGTGAAGAAAGCTGAGTACAGAAGAATTGATGGTTTTGAACTGTGGTGTTTGAGAAGACTCTTGAGAGTCCCTTGGACTGCAAGGAGATCCAACCAGTCCATTCAAAAGGAGATCAGTCCTGGGTGTTCATTGGAAGGACTGATGTTGAAGCTGAAACTCCAATAATTTGGCCACCTGATGTAAAGAACTGACTCATTCGAAAAGACCCTGATGCTGGGAAAGATGGAGGGCAGAAGGAGAAGGGGACGACAGAGGATGAGATGGTTGGATGGCATCACCGACTCAATGGACATGAGTCTGAGTGGACTCCGGGAGTTGGTGATGGACAGGGAGGCCTGGTGTGCTGCGATTCATGGGGTTGCAAAGAGTCAGACACGACTGAATCACTGAACTGAACTGAACTGAGGCTACCATATTGAGTGAAATAAGTCAGACAAATACCATATCACTTATCTGTGGAATCTGGAACAGTGATACACATGAACTTATTTATAAATCTGAAATAGACCTCAAACACGGAAACCAGTTATATGGTTACTAAAAGGGATAGTGGGTAAGGGGAGAGTGATAAATTAGGAGCTTGGGGTTAATATTCACACCACCAAATATAAAACAGACAACCAACAGGGACCTACTGTATAGCACAGGAAACTGTATTCAATATTTTTGTAGTAAACTTTGCTTTTTCAAATGAGCACTAAGATTTTTTTTTTATTAATGCATTGTTGATTTACAATGTTGTGTTAGTTTCTGGAGTGCAGCAAAGTGATTAAGATCACACAGACATATATATATTCATTTTCATATTCTTTTCCATTATGTTTTATTAGAAGATACTGAATATTGCCCCTTGTACTACACAATATGACCTGGTTATTTATCAATTGAATATATAACACTTTGCATTGCTACTTCCAAACTCCTAATCTACTCTCCGCCACCACCCCACCTGCTTAGCAACCATAAGTCTGTCATTTTTGTCTGTGAATATCTTTCATAAATAAGGTCATTTATGTCATATTTTAGAGTCCACATATAAGTGATATCATATGGATTTTGCTTTCTCTTTCTAACTAACTTTGCTTAGAATGATAATCTCTAGGTTCATCCATGTTGCTGCAAATGCCATTATTTTTTTTCTTTTTTATGTTTGTATATATGTACCACATCATCTTTATCCATTCATTTGTTGGTGGATGTTTAGGTTGCTTCTGTTTCTTGGCTATTATAAATAGTGCTGCTACAAACATAGGGTTATATATTTTATCTTTTATAGCTTATATCTTTTTGAATTATAATCAAGTCTGGATACATGTACAGGAGTAGGACTGCTGGATCATATGGCAACTCTATTTTTGTTTTTTTAAATTCATTTTTGTTTATTATGTGTTTTGTTTGAGCCATGCAGCATCCAGGATTTTTCCCCAACCAGGGATCTAACCCAGGTCTCCGGCAATAGAAGCTTTGTAATAACCCTTAATGGAAATGTATATAAAGAATGTATATACATATACCTAATACTGAATCACATTGCTGGGCACTTGAAACTGGCTCAACATTGTAAATGAACTATTCATCAACTAAGAAACTAAACGTTATGCAGAAAGAAGGAATGAACATAATCCATAAATTGCAATGTCTTGGGTTTTGTGTTTGTCTACAAAAGAAGAAAAAAACCCTGACTGAGGACCTTTTCATGGACACACCTAGAAAGTGCCAGCTCTAACGAGTGGCACCACAGCTTCTGTTCAGCTGCACAGCTGAGAGAGATTGACCATGTCAAGGGAAGAAGCAAAGGCCTTGAGGCCAGAGAAAACCTTGGACCCTGTCCCAAGTGCCAGACCTGTACTGTTTTGCATAATGAGGATCTGACTCCATTTCTATGGTTCTTCTTTTGTAATCTGAGTTTTGTGTATGCAGAGCATGTCCTAGTTTGGGCCCAACGTCTCTAGTTCTTTTTTAATTTTCTTTGCCTGAGATGAGCCATGTAGCTTTGTTCTCCCACTCTTGTGCCAGGAAAAAAAAAGACAGTCCCAGAAAATTCTGAGGGACTGACCTGTTTGTAGATTTCCTGGAGGGCAGGCCTGGAAGGAGCAGAAGCAAGTACTGACAAGATTTTCAGTACCGTGATTTCCCTCACTGGTCATGCACATCCATGGACATGCAACATTCCTCATGATCAGAGGGGAGATGCAGGGGCAGATTGTGTCCCTTCCCAGGAGCTACCCTTCTGCGAGCTTCCATTAGTTGAGCTGCACACTGGTAGCCATATTTAAGCATTTACTAAGTTATGGTTTTCTTTACTTTTCCCTCTGCTATTAACTATTAAAACTATATAAACCTTGAGTTTCTTCCCAAGAAGATATTAAAGAAATTAATTTTACATCAGAAAACTAAAGAGCAACTGAAATATGCTGGCAATGTACCTCCATAGGCAATTTTGTAAAAAGCCATAGATTCACTAAAATAAAATGAAACACATTTCTTATTCTCATGCAATTTGGTCAGTGTTTCATTTGCACTACAGTGCAGCAATTACATAATGGTCATTGGAAAGAAAGCAATAATAAATTTGTGAAGAAATTTCTGTCCTCATGAAACTTCCAGTTCAATAACAAACAAGAAAATTCATAAAAGACAGTGCTTGTGTGCATGTGAAACTGTTATAAAGGCAGTGAAGGGAAATGAAAAGGAGGAGTGTTGAGGTAGTAATATATGGGGGTGTCATTGCAACCGCTCTTGCTTTGTAACCAAGGGCTTGTTGATACTTAAACACAGTCCAGGTTTTGATGGCTGGTTCCTTTTTTTTTTTTGGTCCTGTTTTACTCTGTTTTTTTGTCTTTGTCTTCCTTTGGTCCACTGACCCATAGAACAGTTGTGTGATTCAGACCATATAATGACCACACTCAGGTTCCAATGCTAGTAAGGCACCTCATCACTATTATACAAGTCTTTAAAAATAGAATAGAAGCCTACTCTTAGCACAAAGCTTGCAGGCATTTCTGCTTCACCTCTTAAATAAATCTGGGCTAAAACTTGGGGAGGTGGGAGTTGGTTCATTTGGGTGGTAACCCACCTTCTCCCCAGATTGTTGGCTTCCTTAAAATAAAACTACTTTTTCTTTACCCAAAACTCTTTCTCGTTGTTGGCTTCTTGGATGATGAGCAGTCGAGCCTGTTTGGTAACGTCATGGTGGAACAGCTACTGCATCTTCACTGTGTGGGATCTTCTGGGGAGAACTTCCTCACCATCATTTGACTAGGGACTTGAAAGGAAGGAGGGAGACCCTTATGTGAATGTTGTGTGAAAGTTTCTAGGCAAAGGGAACAATGCCAGGCCCTGTGGCAGGAGCATCCCATCACACCCAAGGAGCAAAAAGGAAGCTTGAAGGCTGGAGCAGAGTGAGGTCTGGCCAGGCTGTGGAGAGTTAACCAGGTGTCAAATCCCTAGGACTCATTGGTGATGTGTGCATTTTTTTCTTGAAGTCTGATGAGCAGAAATTTATGGTGAGGATGGGCTGATGAGTGGCCTGACTGGATCTCCTGGATTGGGTGTAGAATAGCCTTCAGTTTAGGGCAAGAGAAGGAGGGTGGTTAGCTGCAGCAGCCACAGTCATCTTGTCAAGAAGTGAAGGCCACAAGACTGGATGAGGTCAGCAGGGGGATGTTTTAATGAGACAGAAAACTGGCCCAAAACTACATTCCAGGTCAAAACTAATGTTACAAACTTGGGGAGAGAAATAGAGACCATCCATGGAGCCATAAAAAAAGGCACGTGAGTTTGGAAAAATTAACCAAACAAAGACAATGATAAAAACTGTAGAATACATAGTGTTAGGCACTCAGTCATTGTCCACCTCTTACGAGCCCATGGACTGTATCCCGTCAGACTCTTCTGTCCAAAGAATTCTGCAGGCAAGAATACTGGAGTGGATAGCCATTCCCTTCTCCCGGGGATCTTGGGACCCAGGGATTGAACCCAAGTCTCTTGAATTGTAGGCAGTTTCTTCACTGTCTGAGCTACCAGAACTGGAATCTAAATGAGGGAAGCATTTTAAAGAGTGGGACAGTGACTGTCACATGAAGCCAGTAGAAAATACTGAGGGCTGAAACCCTTTACCATGATAGAGTTGTTCCGAAGTGGGATTGTGATGGAGACAGCTCTGTGCATTTACTCACACAAAAATCAAAGAATTGTGTATTTAAATGAGTTACTATATGGCATGTAAAGTATACCTCAAGAAATCCTCTACATAAAAAAGTGTGTATATTTATTTAGCACATGTCTACTGAATAGTGCTACACCCAGGTATTCTTCACCACGGGGAAGTAAAAACAGAAATTTAGAAAAGAGACATGTGTATAAATATGCAAAAAACTATTCACAATACCCCACAATTCATGTACCCCAAATGTCAATTATTAAGAGAATAGATAAATATTTTGTGATTTACTCTTACAAGGAAAAATTATTCAGCCCTAAAAACAGAAAGAACTGCTTTCTCAAATATAAAATATGTGACTCATAAGAAAAAATTTACTTAGAGCAAAAGAGAAAACATCAAAGTGTACACTGTGATTTATTTCAAGTTTGTTAAGTTCAACTCCTGCCAAACTATTAGATGTTTAGAAAAACTGAAAGTGAGGAAGCGTGGGGTGACAGTGGGTGTGTTTCAACTGAAATGTGACAGAGAGGTCTTTTCTGTCCCATTGGATGTGATTGATATGTGTGTTGATACACTGAAGTTTTGGATTCTGTAGTGGTTCTGAATTTTAAAGATTTGTGAAGACATAAAGTGAAGATTGACACATTTCAGTATATTTCAATTGTATATTGATATAAACACTCTATGACAGATGTAAAGAAAAATTACCATTAGATAATAATGGAATTACATTTTCTTTTCATATCTCCCTACGACCCCCATAATACAACGACTGACCAATCCAGGGTGCTGATTGCTGGTTGGGTTCCAGGTGGAATGTTGGGTTTGCTGTGGCTGGTGGTGCCATAGTAACTGGGCACCTGCGGTGAGTGAGTGCCATGGGGGGGCTGCCATTCTCTGTGGAGCTTGGCTTTGGGCTGATACTTGGGGAGCTCAGTGAGGTGGTGGTATTGCTGCTTCCCAGTGGGCAGAGGTCACAGTTCACTTTTCAGAGCCTCCAGGGGGAGAAAGTGGTGTATCTGCCTGTCATCAACTTATTGGTGGGTCTTTTATTTACATTCAGGTTTGTTCAGTCTGTTAGAATGCGACTATATGTAGGACATGAAATCCAGCTCGCAGAAACACTGGCTGCATAGATTGATGAGAAATGCCAACTCACTGACTAGTGTTGTGTTGCCAAAAATAAGTATGCAGAGATGGAGACATCTTTACAGAAAACCAGGCTAGAGAATGAGTCATTAAATTTACTCAGCCTTTACTGACACTTATAGAAAACTAAGGAGGGTCAACCTGATTTTGAGGCAGGAAGTCAATACTGTGGTTCAAAAACTGATGAAAGAGAGATTCATGCAGTCTAAATAAGAAGAGGAGATGGAGGAGGTGCTAAAAGTCCTCAAGGCCCTGAAAGAGGTCATGAGAATCACCAGATCCCAAGGCCTTTTCCAAACCAGTCAGGAGGCCTGGTGGTCTCTTCCCTAGGAGTGGGCCTGAGTACTAACTGTGCTGTCCCCTGCCCTCCTCTCAGGCCTCCCAGCATGCTGGGCTGCATTCACCCACCTCCATGACTCTCCACCACAGTTACACTGAGACCCGTGAGTGCAGGGCAGCCTCCACCTTGGACTGTATTTCTCCAACTCCACATGCTGAGCACAGCAATGAGGCTTTCACGTTTGACTTCTTTCATCTAACTGTGGGACTTTCTCCATTTACAGAATGCTTGGATTATCTCCTATTACAGTGAAATAAATGTACTTTAGAGACTAATCTTTTACTTAGTTTGAAACTCCATTAAGCCACAATTCTCAAGATAGTTTTGGTATCTATTATATGTCAACCCTATAGAATATATATATAATATATAATATCCTCTGTGCAAATATTGCATTTTAATGTGAAAATATATGCAACTCATCAATATAGACTTTAGCTGGCAACAGCAATACTTATAGAGTTAAATTCCCAACAGTTATAAGTTTAATTCAAAGCACTGAGATGACCCAGAAGGATGGGATGGGGAGGGAGGTGGGAAAGGGGTTCAGGATGGGGAACACATGTAAATCCATGGCTGATACACATCAATGTATGGCAAAAACCACTACCAAAAAAAAAAAAAAAAAAAAAAAAAAAAAAGAAAGAAAAATAAATAAACAAATGGGACCTAATTAAACTTAAAAGCTTTTGCACAACAAATGAAACTATAAGCAAGGTGAAAAGACAGCCTTCAGACTGGGAAAAAATAATAGCAAATGAGGAAACAGACAAAGGACTAATCTCAAAAATATACAAGCAACTCCTGCAGCTCAATTCCAGAAAAATAAACGACCCAATCAAAAAGTGGGCCAAAGAACTAAACAGACATTTCTCCAAAGAAGACATACAGATGGCTAACAAACACATGAAAAGATGCTCAACATCACTCATTATTAGAGAAATGCAAATCAAAACCACAATGGGGTACCATTACACGCCAGTCAGGATGGCTGCTATCCAGAAGTCTACAAGCAATAAATGCTGGAGAGGGTGTGGAGAAAAGGGAACCCTCTTACACTGTTGGTGGGAATGCAAACTAGTACAGCCACTATGGAGAACAGTGTAGAGATTCTTTATAAAACTGGAAATAGAACTGCCATATGACCCAGCAATCCCACTTCTGGGCATACACACTGAGGAAACCAGAACTGAAAGAGACACGTGCACCCCAATGTTCATTGCAGCAGTGTTTATGATAGCCAGGACATGGAAACAACCTAGATGTCCATCAGCAGACGAATGGATAAGAAAGCTGTGGTACATATACACCATGGAATATTACTCAGCCATTAAAAAGAATACATTTGAATCAGTTCTAATGAGATGGATGAAACTGGAGCCCATTGTACAGAGTGAAGTAAGCCAGAAAGAAAAAGACCAATACAGTATACTAACGCATATATATGGAATTTAGAAAGATGGTAATGATAACCCAATATGCAAGACAGAAAAAGAGACACAGATGTATAGAACAGACTTTTGGACTCTGTGGGAGAAGGCAAGGGTAGGATGATCTGAGAGAACAGCATCAAAACATGTATATTATCAAGTGTGAAACAGATCGCCAGTCCAGGTTGGATGCATGAGACAAGTGCTCTGGGCTGGTGCACTGGGATGACCCAGAGGGATGGGAAGGGGAGGGAGGTGGGAGAGGGGTTCAGGATGGGGAACACATGTACACCCATGGCTGATTCATGTCAATGTATGGCAAAAACCACTACAATATTGTAAAGTAATTAGCCTCCAACTAATGAAAATAAATGAAAACAAAACAAAACAAAACAAAGCAGCTTTTCTGCCTTTTTGTCTATAAATAATGATAATCCCTCATTGAGAGGCTCTTAAATAGAACACTCATAAAGAAATTTTTTTTTTTCAGTGTTCAGTTTCCTTTAATGACCCCCATTCTCCCCGAAGGGCAGGTGCAGGTGGCTGGGCGATGGCAAGAGGTGTTCACTTGAAGATCTTGCCCTGATTGAAGGCTTTGCCCACATGCTGGAAGGCCCCTTCCCAGCAAAGGTATTCTGGAACGAGAGTCTGGGTCTCCTTGCTGCTGGGATCCAGTTTCCGCCATGTGTATGACTTGTAGTCCACCTGCCAATCTGGACTCAGCGGCAAAGCAAGCTCCTGGCCTCGAAAGACCCAGACCTCAGAAATGGAGCTGCTATTATTGGCTCCAAAGAGAATGACACTGGTAAAGGCATTCTTCCTCAGTTTGTCCAATCGCTGGAACATTCCAGTGATGAGGTTGCAGCTCATGAAGGTCTGGGTGAGCTCTTCAGGGAAGCAATACTCACAGTACCACAGGGACCAGCCATCCTTATCAAAGTGATCCCCAAAGTATGGCAGCGCCATGGAGAGCGTATCCTTGTTGGAGTACTTGCCCTTAAATTCATCCAACACAAAGGTACTCTTGGGCAGATGGGCAAAGGGATCCTTGGCCTTCGGCTCGGCAGCCAGCGCCTGCTCACATTCGTCCAGCTCCTCCTCAGGAGCAGGGGCGGCCGCCTTCTTCTCCTCTTTGCCCTCCTTCCGCTCCACCTGGGGCTTCAGCTTCTCTTCTCGAGAACCTTTCTCCTTCCGTGGGGTGTCCTTTTTACGCTGGCTCTCTGCAAACTTTTTAGCATCAACCTGGGCCATTTTCTCACAGAGTTTCACCTCTCCCAAGACAGCCCGGAACTGGGGCTGGTTAATGCAGGTGAGGAACCAGCGGTTGGTGTTACGGAAGGCCTGGTGGAAAGAAGGCTCCAGAACCTGTTTATAAAGCCACAACAGGGTGCAGACAACTTTGAGGTCAGCCAGCGTCATGCGTTCGCCCACCAGAAAAGTCCTCATCTTCAAGTGAGCATCCAGCAGCCCCAGAATTCACCTCACCTCCTCCTTTGCATTCTCTGTGGCCTGCTTATTGTGGTGCATGATGCCAAGGGTAGGGAACACCCAGGTGCTGGCTGGTGGCACTATGTCGCTATCAGCAAAGCTCACCCACTGCACCACCTGCGCTGCTTCCTCGAGAGTACTTCCCCGCAGCTCCTCGTTGCTCACATAGTAGGCAATGGCGTTGCTCTCGAACACAAAGAATCCATCATCGCCCTCAAAGGCTGGAACCTTGCCAGCAGGAAATTTACAGAGAAATTCGGGGGTTCGGTTGGTTTGGCCAAAATGGAAGTGGGGTGGTGCGGAGAGCACCTGGACCTAAGCCCCACTGTACTGAGCGGCAATGAGGGCCTTGAAAGCCCTCCAGTTTTCAGGGTACCTGTACAGGGTCCCAGCCGCCATCGTGATTCTGCAGAGAAAGAGAAAGAAATTGTTATCACAAAATATTTATATTCCAATTTAACAATGGCTACATTTGAAAAATTACACGGAGATTGTTCCCTTTCATTGCAAGATTGCTGCAGTGTGAGTTTTCTGAACAAGAAATCCAGCTGGACAATTGGGGGGAATTGCCAGTTGCTGCTCTTCATCTTTCACTCCCCATCTTGCACTCACTCCTCAGTAGAAAGCTAGGAAATTCTCAAGAGGTTTTTCCTCACATGATTAAGCCCAAACTCCACAATTAGCATCTTTATTCACAGGTTACAACCTCTCACTAAACAATGAGCACAAACTGGTTTTTATCATGGTGTAAGGGAAGCAGAGCAAAACATTTCTATAACTGGTGGAAATCACATGAGTAAATGACAGAGAACATCAAGATATAGTAAATGGCATTTCCTCACAATATTTGATTAAAGGTGTGCTTGGATTGGAGAAAATTAATGAAAACCAAAAAGTAAGTCCATGTTTTTTTGTCAGGAGTGAGGAAGGGAGAGGGGAGAGGAAGATTCCAGACATGAAAATTAAACTGAAGACATAGCATCTGTTGGGATCTGATAGGTTTTATGCAGAAAAATGAACAGGGAATGTGGGAGAAGTGGAATGGTATGGTGGTCTTGGTAGACGTGGTCCTGGAAGGCTGTTCCATGGAGAGGCCACATGGGTAGAAACCTTGTAATCTGAAGGGACAGTTACAAGTGATACCTCTGACAGAGGCAGGATCATTGTGGGTGTGAGGACCAGCCAAAATGCAAGGTGGCCAGAATGTACTGAAGGAATAGCAGAAATGGAGGTAAAGGCCACCAGGTGTCAGAAAATGGAGGGAGCTGACACCACAATAAGGAGTTTGATTTCCTTTTAAAAGACCATTGGCTGCCATTTTGCCAAAAGCTTATCCCAAGTGGGAGACTATGACAGGGGTTAGAGGCTGAGAACAGTGATATCTAGACCAAAGGGAGAAATGAAAGTGGACATGAGTTATGGAATCAGATCCAGGTTGAATCCTAAAAGCAGGACTGTGAGACATAGCAATTCCTGTGGGTCCCAGGGAAGAGAAGAATCAGGATGAAGTCAAGAATTCCTACCTGAGCATCTGCATCAGAGATGGTGTTTTCTAGTGAAATGGGGAAGGAGGCAGAGGAGTGTAGTTGGATGGGAAATTGGGGGGGGGGGGAATTGTTTAGAGGAGACATTAGACAAGGTCCTATGGCACCAGAGCAGAAATATCAAGTGCACAGGGTGATACAAGTGTATTGGGGGTTACGGAGTGATTACAGATGTAGCTATAAATATGAAGTGTCATTGGGAATAAAGTTAATTAGCAGAGAAGTAGTGCAGGGGTGGTTAGTTTCACGGGGTGAACTCTGTTAACCTGTGTGTGCTCAGAGGCCTATTTGGCTTTCCCAGTATCAACAATAAAACAGGTTTCTGCAGTGGTGGGTTCCTTGACTCTGTCCCCACATGTTCAGGCTTCAGTTGTGCAGAATCCCCATATTAGTCCTTTTTCACAGCGTGGAAAGGGCCAAGTCAGGTAGTTCTAGAGGGATCTACTATTTCCCCCAGTGGGTATTTACTGCTTGACATTAGATACTCTGTAGCATATTTTTCGACCTCCCTCATGACCCTAGCATTCTCAGGTCAGATAAGGTCTGATTAAATATGACCATGACATCTTTTCATGTTAGGTTGAAAGCCAAGGAGATATATTGAAATGCATCCACGTGTTTACATGGATCATCTGTGTAGCTTCCCAAATCCAGTTTGATTTCTCTTAGCTCTAGGAGTGAGAAGAGCTTATGGATCCAGGTGGGTCCGAATTCCCCTCCAGTTTTGACTAAAGGGCATACTCAAGCCAGGGGAGAGGGTGCGCAGGGTATGGGGGTGTTCTGACTATATTGAGGGGGTAGCACTAGGTGATTTTGGAGCAGTGGAAGGTGAACCTTCAAGGGGACTTCTTTTTCTTGGTCGTCTGTGTCAAACACCCTCTGTTTAGCATGTTCACACTTAATCCCTCACTTGAGGCAGAGTGCCTTCATGTGTCTTAATGGCAGGAAATTTGAACATAGAAAATCCACCCATTTCCCTTGTGTCTTACAGAAAAAATCTAATTGTAGGATAGTATTGTAACTTAAGCTCCCATTTTGGGGCCAGTGTTTCCTACCCTCCAGAGGATATTGTGGCCATGCCGAGTTTCAAAAGAATCTTAAGCGTCTTCACCTCACAGTCTGAGGGCCAAATAGCTCCCATTTATTAAGGATACATCTTAAGGACACCTGTTGATGAGTTGATTGGTTGTTTCCTGTCTGAACAATGGCAAGGACAGAGAAAAACTATTCAGCCTCTTAGCCTTAGGATGGATCCCAGGGCGTCCTTCCATGACAATAAGGTTTTCAGCCTGAGAGCTGGGCATCCCTGGGTCTAGGTGCAGATCCTAAGGCAGCTCACCAGACTCCTGGGATCCCCAAAGCCAGACATCCCCAAGGTCTCTAGCTCGGTCAACGTCAGGTAAGTTTGAATGGAAGGCCTCCCCAACCTTGTACACTGACTGAGACCTGGGTGTCCCCAAATCAGTGAGTGTGCCCATTTTGGTTGTAGGCTGTGAGCCAGCATCCCGGGTCAGAATGTAGGTCTCAAGGCAATCTGGGCACCTTGAGGGCCCCTTACTAAAGCAGAGCATATCTGCAATCCCTGGTGGTGATGTGCCCTTGTTTGTGTCAGGACCCAGTCCTGGGGATAGATGGCATGGTGTAGAGCCAACCAAGATAGCATCTGTAAGCTGAGAGGTTGGCCTGGATTTTCACTAAAAGCAAAACCTGCTATAATAGTAGGACTGGTATTTCCTATAGTGGGATTATCCCATTTATGGGTCCATTCTAATTGGTAACAGAAATGGTGGTAGAAAAGAAAATTTATTGATTCACTTAAAGACATGAGAATTGGTTTCACTCTAAGTTGGTTAAAGGGTCCTTGTCTACAAAGGGTGTGTATCTGAGGCCATAAGAAGGGTGGCAATAGGATTATAGAAATAAGGGGAAGTGAACTTACTCAAATGGAGTATGGGAAGTGCTCTAGAGGCTCAAAGTAGGGGAGTGGCATTCTGGTCTAGGGGGAATTTCCTCAGGTGTCAGAGATATGCCTGTGAAACTTGGACACATGCAGCTCGTAGGCAGAGTTCCCAAAGCAGTGGGGGCTGATAGGGTGAGCAGAGTTGCCCCCTGAGAGAAGCTTTCAATATGTGAATTTCTAGGATGGTTTGTGTCCCTGTGAACCATTTAGATTTGCATGGTGGCATATGTTGTGCTCTCTGGTATTTTAAGAGACATGGGGAATGGAGGAGAGAGCCTTTTGACCCATTGGGGAAGGCAGAGACAGTGTTGCTTGGGGGAATTTTCTAAGATGGGGTTCCCGAGGCCACCTGTCAGCCAACCCCCAAGGAGATCACAAGAGCAACATGCATTTCCACAGGCCTCCCAAAATGTACAGGTCTTTAGGAAAGTGTACTGCCCAACTTCCTCAGAGTCACTTGCAGTGTGGCATAGAGGGAAGAAGGAACAGGGACTGCAGATGGCCAAGACGTGCCGAGCAGCAAGTCAGACCAGCTGGGAAAAAGAAAATGAGGACTCTGCCTCATAATCCTGTGGCCAAGGATGGAGTGGATTCAGTGGTTTGCTTGTACCAATATGTGCCTGAGTTGCACAGAATGTGCCTCAGTGGGGGAGGACATCAAGTATCCGGTCCATTCTATGACTCCCTCATCCTGTCACGAGAGTCTTCCAGTGGCAGGTGACGTAATGAAGTTTAAAAGCCTGATTTTCAATCGGCCTAATCCAGTTTAAAGGAGAAAGAGAAAAGAGGAAACGAGAACTCTTGCTCATTTTGGCAGTAGTCACCTGGGAGCAATGGGTAATGGGGCATTTGGAGCATGCCAGGGGTAACCCTGGACAAGGTTCTTCAATTACTTCCACTGCCACTCACCTGTTTGCAGAGGGTTTGAGGAGATAAGAGATGAAAAACTGTATGAGAACTTAGAGGTGGTGGCCTTCCCAATGCATTGCATAGGGTAGCATAGGTGGCGGGGTCGGGGTGGGGCAGGTCATAATGAGGAAAGGAGGTTAAGGTCCTTTTAGCCATAGGGTCAAGGATCCTTCCTTTGCTGATGTGAGTAAGCAATCTGAGCCAAGGCACCAAGATGTCAAGCTAGTTCTTCTTCCTTAGTTCTTATCTCATGGTAGGAAATAATTGAAATGACAAACTAGTGTTCACCTCAGGCAGGCAAGATATATTGGGCAAGCAGCAGGCATACTCTACCAAGACGACTAGACCAATCCCCTCAGGAGTGGCCCTATCCCAGTTAACCTTCCCTCTTTTATACCCCTAGTTTCCTTTTCTGAGTGAGTTCTTGGGGTCTGATTGGTTCTTTTCTATGCAAAATAGGAGACTGTACCAGCGTTTTTCTGACTGGTTACACTCAGGACCAATCAGGGAAGGGGGTGTGTATTCCTGCCAGAGTTTCTTACTATCCTCTGTGGCTCCCCCCGCCCTCCCCCTTTTTTTGGAGATGCTGCTTATTCTGACAGCTATCTTGGACCCGGTTTCCCTATTCTATCTACATAACAAGCCCTCATGGGTAGGACTTGAACCCAGTCAAAACCCACAGTCTTCCAACTGAGATCACAGACCTGGTTTCAGGACCTAATGAAACTCAGGTTTCTGATGTGTCTCTGCAGAGAGAATTGAGTTAGAGACAGAGTGAGAAGTGGACATGTTTAGAGAGGAAACGCACTCCACAAACAGAGTGTGGGTGATCTCACAAGGAGAGACTGGGTAGTTTCATTGACTAATGAGTGGGGAGATTATTCCAATTGTTTTGGGGAAAGGTTGGAGAATTTTAGGAATTGGGTCACCACCCACTTTTTAGAGCCTTTAGGGGCTTCCCAAGTGGTGCTAACGGGTGCTAAAGAACCCGCTGCCAATGCAGGAGACAAAAGAGACATGGGTTTGATCTCTGGGTCAGGAAGATCTTCTGGAGGAGGGAAACCCACTCCAGTATTCTTGGCTGAAGAATCCCATGGACAAAGGAGCCTGGCAGGCTATATAGTCCATAGGGTCGCAAAGAGTCAGACATGACTGAAGTGACGGCATGCACCACTTTTTGATCTTTGAGGGTTGACCTTAGAACTGTCATGGCGTCTCTGAGCGTGTCATTTAGCTTGCTGATGTGTTAAACTGAGCCTATCCTGAGAATCAAGGTCTCGTCCAAGTTGACCTGCTTGCTATCCTGGACCTACTGGACTCATGTTTTCAAAGGTTGTGCCCTGCCCCCTCCCTCATGTTTCACTAGTGTGTGATCAGGAGTCTGCTCTGCACCAAGAGGGGAGTGGTTTGGGGGCTTCTTCTGGGACTTGCTTTCAATTTTTCTAATTCCCAAAATAGGGACTGCGGCCCTTGTATCACAGTATAGAGGATGACTTACAACTCTGATACAAATCGTTCTACGGTTTTAGTATAAAAACTGCTTTCTAAAAATGATATGCTTCCTTCACAGATGAAATACTCTTTGATACTGATTAAATGTTTTAAACCTTTAGATGGGTGGTTAATTAAAGAGGCTGTGAAATAAATTAGTAGGGAATTGGTGAGCTTGGCTGTCACGAGGCCTCCCAAAAGTTGGGTCCATGACCTGCCAGGACCAGGACCCATGAATCTGAGTGGACAAAACATACAGAGGAGGTCCTCTCATGACTTCATGAAACATCTGTAATGGGAGTCAAGACAAAGACACTTTTAGATGTAATGCTTAGTACTTGTTAATTGCATAATTTAGTTATATACATAAGTAATTACATTTATGACTTTAAATCAATTTTGTTTAACAGGCAACCATTGCCAATCTTACTTCATTGATTATCCCCAGCACTTTTTCTCTTGACATTTTATAGGCAAATAACAGACATCATGATATTTCCTATGCCAAATAAGGTTTGGAAAATATGTCTTACAAGTGGAAACTGTAGAAAAAGGAGGGGAATGTCTTGCCAGCAAGATAGGATTGAGGCTAGAAATAGGACGAATGTCCCATCTATGTTTGCTTGAGTTGAAATCAGCTCTAAGGAGGACTCAAATTGCTAGAGATCAATTTGCCAAATCCGTTGGATCATAGAAAAAGCAAGAGAATTCCAGAAAAAAAATCTACTTCTGCTTTATTGACTATGCTAAAGCCTTTGTGTGGATCACAACAAACTGTGGAAAATTCTTAAAGAGATGGGAATATCAGGCCACCTTACCTAAGAAACCTATATGCAGGTCAAGAAGCAACAGTTAGAACAGGACATGGAACAGTAGACCAGTTCAAAATTTGGAAAGAAGTACATCAAGGCTGTATGTTGTTACCCTGCTTCTTAAACTTCTATGCAGAGTACATCATGAGAAATGCTGGGCTGGATGAATTAAAGCTGCAGAATCAAGAATGCCTGGAGAAATATCAATAACCTAAGATATGCAGATGACACCACCCTAATGGCAGAAAATGAAGAGGAATTAAAGAATCTCTTGATAAGAGTGAAAGAGGACATTGAAAAAGCTGGCTTAGAACTCAACATTCAAAATACCAATATCATGAAATCTGGTCCCATCACTTCATGGCAAATAGATGGGGAAAAAATGAAAACAGTGACAGACTTTATTTTCTTGGGCTCCAAAATCACTGTGGGTAGTGACTGCAGTCATGAAATTAAAACACATTTGCTCCATAGGAAAGCTATGACAAACCTAGGCAGTGTATTAAAAAGCAGAGACATTAGTAATTATTTTTTTATTTTATTATTTTTTTCCCATTTATTTTTATTAGTTGGAGGCTAATTACTTTACAATATTGTAGTGGTTTTTACTAAGGATAATTAAAAAAAAAAAAACGGAGACATCACTTTGGCAACAAAGGTCCATGTAGTCAAAACCAAGGCTTTTCCAGCAGTCATGTACAAATGTGAGAGTTGGATTGTAAAGAAGGCTCAGTGTCAAAGAAGTAATGCTTTCAAACTGTAGTGCTGGAGAAGATTCTTGAAAGTCCCTTGGACAGCAAGGAAATCAAGCTAGTCAATCCTAAAGGAAATCAACCCTGAATATTCATTGGAAGGACTGATGTTGAAGCTGAAGCTCCAATACTTTGGCCACCTGATATGAAGAGCCAACTCATTGGAAAAGACTTTGATGCTGGGAAAGATTGAGGTCAGGGGAAAAGAGGATGAGATGGTTGGATGGCATCATCAACTCAGTGGACATGAGTCTGAGCAAACTCTGGCAGATAGTGAAGGGCAGGGAAGCCTGGCGTGCTGCAGTCCACGGATTGAAGAGTCGGACACGACTGAATGACTGACAACAACAACAACAACAAAAGAGTCAACCAAGTTTGACTGGTGCTTTGGGCTCACCCACTGGAACCATGAAATATCAATTATGGGCTTCAGTGTGCATGTGGTACACAAATCCATCACTGAGATTTACCTGACCAGCTAGGTGAATTAATGGGTAACATCTTCCTTTAGAAAATACAGGTAAACCCCACCAAAACATGTCAACTTTTATGCTAAATAACAGTAACAATCAGATCCATTGTAACAGCTAAGAAAAAAATAGCAAATACTGGGCATGATATGGAACAACTTAAGCTCTTATACTGGTGATAAAAAAATTAATTTAAATACACAGCTTTTTCACGAACCAGCCATTTTGCCTTCCAGTTTTTATCCAAGGAAAAAATAGGCCCACAAAATTGTGTGACTGAATGTTTACAGTAGCTTTTAAAATTCTTTCCAAAAGTGGAGACTCATTACATATCCAGCAACAGGAAAAGGTATACAGTATAGCTATATAAAGGTTTAAATTGGGAAACTCAGTTTTAAAATGTGTCAGTTTTATAATAAAACAATTGGTTAAATCTCATAAAAATCATGAGGAGCAAAAGTGAGGTAGGGGGAGAAGCTGTCTTGTTGAAAACAAGAGCCTTAATCACGTATTACAGATGGGATCCCACCTCTTCTTTCCCTGATCAGCTTCCAGAATCCTGGCACCCATGCTTAATCCTGCCGGACAGGAGACTGAAGAACACGTGTGTGGACATCTAGAGACATCCAGTCCAGGTCAAAGACCTCCTGCTCTGTAAGCTTCCCATCAGTTAGCACAGTGAAGAGCACTGAGATCCAGGCTATCAGCCAGGCACATAGAGTTCACCGTCAGCTGATTGCTACCCTGCACACAATGTGAACAAGCAAGGGAGGGCATCTTCTAGTATGAAAGATGATAAAAAAAAGTTGCAGAGCAGTCCCCCAAAGAACAGAAAAAAAAAAAAAAGAAAGAAAAACTCTTAGGAAAATATGATAAATTCTCTCTTAATATATTTTTGAAAATAAGGAATATATTGTATCCACTGAGCACTCTCGTGTACATATGCTACAATGATACATATGTATGTATGAGTATATATGTATGTTTAGGTATATGTGGATACCTAATATGCATATGTATATGGTTTCACAACAACTCAGAAAGTTCCACCAAGAGGCTTGCTACCCTCATTTGCAGCTCTACATACCTACATGGAATAGAAAGCTCCTGACTCACCTTGGAGAACTTGAACAGAACCACTTGGATTTACAGTATACACTGATAACACACTCTCAGTACATACGTCATCATGCGTACCCCCATCACACATCAGCACAAATGGTTTTATTGTCAATTATATATTCAGGGCAGTTTAGAAAACCCCCTCTGCTCCCTTGTCTGTTGGTTCCCAGGGGACCCATGTGACTAATATTCACATGCAGGGTCTTCATGTTAGAGCCCTGAAAGCTGGCCTTGACCTGCAGGAGTAGTCAACTAGGAATGATGACTGAATTTTCCTGCATCTCAGCTTACACCTCTATGATACAGGGTTATAGCAGAAACTACCTTATTTTGTCCTCATGAGGACTGACTGAGATCCAAATAACGTATGCTTTTAATTTCTTTTCTCATCTGAATGTTTCTGGCCAGTTGCTCGGCAGGATTAGAAGACTCATGTGGCTTGCATGAGTTCTGACTTCCTGCCTAAAAAATATTGAATTCCAGCCTTGGGAAGTGGAAGGGAATGGATTTAATGGTTCATAGGCTTATAGGGCTGGAAATTTCCCTCAGAAGCATAAGGGAAGGTGATAACTCTTATCATCCAAAGATCACCTGACTGTGAGGGTTAGGATACACATACGCAGACCAGAGTTCAACCCCAATTTCAGCCTGAGTCTCCAGGTCAAACACTGGTTGGCATCATTTGACAAGGGGCAAAGACAAGAGCAGCACTTCCTGTACCATGACTCTGTGATGGTTCAACCACATTCATCATTTCTCTCAGGGCTTTATGACTACCTCACATGTCCCTTCCCGTGCTGTGAAAAGGGACTAGGATGGGGATTCTGCACAGCTCAAGCCCAAACATGTGGGGACAGAGTCAAGGAAATCACTATTGCAGAAACTTGTTTTGGTGTTAATACTGGGAAACCCAAATTGGCCTCTGAGCACAAACAGACCCACAGAGTTCACCCCATGAAATTAACCCAGTCCTTGGACTAATTCTCTGTTAAAGTAATTTTACTTCCTGATGACCCTTCATATTGATAGCTACATCTGTAATCACTTCCTAACCCCCAAGGCCCTTGTACTCTTTACACTGGTATTTCTGCTCTGGTGCCATGGGACCTTGTGTAGTCTCCTTTAGACAATCTCCTTTCAATTTCCCATCCAATTACACTCCTTTGCCTTTGGCTGCATTTCAGTAGAAAACACCATCTCTGATGCAGATGCTCAGGTAGGAACTATTGACTTCATCCCAACTCTTCTCTTCCCTAGGAACCACAGACAACATCATAGCTCATGTTCTCTGCCTGTAGGACCTATCCTGGATCTGATTCTACTCTCCATCTCCCCTTCATTTCTCCCCTTGGTCCAGCCATCACTGTTCTCAGCCGCAGATCATTGTCACAGAATCCCACTGAGTTAAGCCTTTCTCAAAATGGCAGCCAATGTTCTTTAAAAGGAAATCAAACTCTTTATTGTAGTGTCAGCTCCCTCCATTTTCTGACACCTGATGGCCTTTTACCCCTATTTCTGCCATCCCCTCACTGCATTCTGGCCAGCTTGTATTTTGGCTGGTCCTCACACCCATCATGATCCTGCCTTTTTCAGAGGTATCACTTGTAACTGTCCCTTCAGATTACAAAGCTTCTACCCAGGTGTCCTCAAATTTCAAGTGGCCTCTCCATGGAGCAGCCTTCCAAGACCACTTCTATCAAGACCACCCCTCCATTCCACTGCTTCCACTTTCCCTCTTCATATTTCTTCAGAAAACCTATCACATCTTAACACAAACCTTAGCTTTAGTTTAATTTTCATGTCTAGAATCTTCCTCTCTCCACCTTACCCCTAACAAAAAGACATGGACTTTCTTTATGGTTTTTGTTAATCTTCTCCAATCCAAGCACACTTTTTTTTCATCAGTTGTGAGGAATTACCATTATGATATCTTGATGCTCTGTCATTTACTCATGTGATTCCCTCCAATTATAAAAATGTTATGTGCTGCTTTCCTTACACCATGATAAAAACCAGCTTGTGCTCATTGTCTAATGAGAGGACATCATTTGTGAATACAGATGCTAATTATGGAGCTTGGACTTAATTACGTGAGGAAGAAACCCTCGAAGATTCCCTAGCTTTCTACTGAGGAGCAAGTGCATCATGGGGAGTGAAGGGTGAGGAGTAGCAACTGGCAATTCCCACAGATTGTCCAACTGGATTTCTTCTTGTTCAAAAAACTCACACTGCAACACTCTTGCAATGAAAGGAAACAATCTCCATCTGATTTTTCAAATGTAGCCATTGTTAAATTGAAATATAAATATTAAGTGATAGAAATTTCTTTCTATGTGATCTGTATAAGAGCCTCTCAAAGAGGGATTATCATTTTTTAATAACAAAAAGGCAGACAAGGTCCTTTGAATTAAACTTATAACTCTTGGGAATTTAGCTCTATAAGTATTGATATTGCCAGCTAAAATTCAATACTGATGAACTATATGTATTTTCACATTATAGTGCAATATTTACAGAGAATATTATATATATTATACATATATATCCTATAAGATTGATATAGATAACCAAAACTATCAAGAACTGTGACTTAATGAAGATTCAAACTGAGTAAAAGATCAGTCTATAAAGTACTTTTATTTCACTGTAATAAGAGATAATCCAAGCATTCTGTAAAAAGAGGAAGTCTGACGTATTTTGGCATGTTCTAGGAATTCCAATATATTTAGATGAAAGAAGTTGACCATGAAGGAGCTCACCGCTGAGCTCAGCATATAAAGTCTGAGGAACTGCAGCCCAAGGAGGAGGCTCTCATGCATCCACTGGTCTGAGTATGGCTCCTGTGGAATGTGATGGAGGTGGGTGAATGCAGCCCGGCATGCTGGGAGGCCTGAGAGGAGGGTGGGGAACAGCACAGTTAGTACTCAGGCCCACTCCTAGGGAAGAGACAATCAGGGCTTGGTGCTTGGCCTCCTGGCTGGTTTGGAAAAGGCCTTGGGATCTGGTGATTCTCATGACCTCTTCCAGGGACTTGAGCACTTTTAGCATCTCCTCCATCTCCTCTTCTTGTTTAGACTGCATGAATCTCTCTTTGATCAGTTCTTGAACCAGAGAATTGAGTTCCTGCCTCATCATCACGTTGACCCTCCTCAATTTTCTGTAAGTGTCAGTAAGACCGAGTACATTTATTGACTCACCCTCTAGCCTGGCATTCTCTAAAGATGTCTCCATCTCTGCATACTCATTTTTAGCAGCATGGTACTTGTCAGTGAGTTGGCATTTCTCATCAATCTGTGTAGCCAGTGTTTCTGCGAGCTGCTTTTCATGTCTTACAAACAATTGACTTCTAACAGACTGAAAAAGTCTAAATGTAAATAAGAGACCCACCAATAAGCTAATGACAGGCAGATACACCACTGTCTCCCACTGGAGACTCTGGAATGTGAACTGTGAACTCTGGCCGTTTGGCAGCAGCAACATCACCATCTCACTCAGCTTCCCAAGGATAAGCCCAAAGCAGGCTTCATAGAGGATGGCAGCCCCTCCATGGCACTCACTCACCATGGTGCTCTGCCCAGTTACCATGGGACCACCAGCCACAACAAACGCCAACATTCCACCTCGAACCCAATCAACAACCAGAATCCTGGATTCCTCAGTGTTGGGGGGAGGTTGGGGTCATAGGGAGATTTGTAAATAAAAATATGAGTCTGTTATTTCCTAATGGTAATTTTTCTTTACCTCTTTCTTATAGTGCTTATATCAATATATAATTGCAATATAGTGAAATGTGTCAGTCTTTACAGCTTCACAAATCTTTAAAATTCATAAGCTCTACAGTATCTAAAAGTTCAGTGTATCAGCATAAATATCAATTGTATCCACCGGAACAGAAAAGACCTCTCTGTCACATTTCAGTTAAAACACACCCACTTTCAGGCCATGCTGTCTCAGTTTCAGTTTTTCCAAACATCGATCAGTTTGGCAGTAATTGAACTTAACAAACACGAAATAAATCACAATGTACACTTTGATGTTTGTGTCTTTTGCTTCAAGTAAGGTTTTTTTTTTTTTTCCCGAGTCACATAGTTTTATTTGAGAAAACAGTTCTTTCTGTTTTCAGGGCTGAATAACTTTTCCTTGTAAGAGTGTATCACAAAATCTTCGTCTATTATCTTAATAATAGACGTCTGGGCTAGTTGAAATGTGGGATATTGTGAATAGTTTTTTGCATATTTATGCACGTATCTTTTAAAAAAATATCTGTTTTTATTTCCCCTGGGTAAAGAATACTTGGGAGTAGCACTATTTAGTAGATATGTGCTAAAGAAATATACTCTTCTATTATGCAGGTGATTTCTTGAGGTATAGTTTACATGCCATATAGTCACTCATTAAATACACAATTCTTTGATTTTTGTGTCAGTTAATGCATAGAGCTGTGTCTCCATCGTAATCCCACTTTGGAACAGTGATATCATGGTAAAAAGATTCTCAGTCCTCAGAATCTCAATTTAGAGCTTATACACATTCTTTTTCTGACATTTCCATTAAAAGTTATTACAATGCCTCCATTGCAGGGGGCATGGGTTCGATCTCTGGTTGGGGAAAAGATCCTGTATGCTGCACAGCTCAGCCAAAGTATATAAATAAAAATGAGTTTTAAAAAACAAAAATAGCTTTGCCATATGATCCAGCAGTTCTACTCCAGCACATGTATCCAGACAAGAGTATAATTCAAAAAGATATATGCACCCTTATGTTCATAGCAGCAGAGTTTATAGTAGCCAAGACATGGAAGCAATCTAAATGTCCATCAACAAATAGATGGAAAAGACAATGTAGTACATATATACAACCATAAAAAAGAACAAAGTAATGGAATTTGCGGCAATTTGGATGAACCTAGAGATTATCACACTAAGCAAAGTAAGTCAGAAAGAGAAATGAAATACCATATGATATCACTTATATGTGGAACGTAAAATATGGCACAAATGAACTTATTTATGAAACAGATTCACAAAGACAACAAACTTGTGGTTGCCTAGCAGGATGGGGTGTTGGCAGAGAGTGGACTGGGAATTTGGGAGTAGCAGATGCAAAGTATATATATTGAATGCGTAAAGAATAAGGTCCTATTATGTAGTACAGGGAACAATATTCAATATCTTGTAATAAAACATAATGAAAAATAATATATATATATATAAATAACTTAATCACTTTGCTTTAAACCAGAAACTAACATTCCATTGTAAATCAACAGCACATCAATAAAAAAATACTTAGTCTTCATTTAAAATAATAAAGTTTTCTACAAGAATATTGAATAGCTTCCTGTGCTATACAGTAGGTCCCTGTTGGTTATCTATTTTATATATGGTGGTGTGTATATATTAATCCCAGCTCCTAATTTATGTGTCTCCCCATGCCCTTTATCGCCTTTGTTAACCATAATTTGGTTTCCATGTCTGAGAGTCTATTTCAGTTTTGTAAATAAGTTTATGTGTATCACTATTTTAGATTCCACATATAAGTGATATATGGTATTTGTCTTTCTCTATCTGACTTATTTCACTCTATATGATAACCTACACCCATTCATATTGCTGCAAATGGCATTATTTCATTCTTTTTTATGGCTGGTAATATTCCATTATATATCACATCTTCTTTATCCATTCAGCTGTCAATGGACATTTAGGTTGCTTGTTGCAAAGGACACTGGGGTGCATGTATCTTTTCATGTATTCTCTGAATCTCCGTCCAGGATTATATTGCAGGAAAATATGCTAACTTTACTGTTAGATTTTTAAGGAATCTCCATGGTACATACTTGTTGTTGTTCAGTCGCTCAGACGTGTCTGACTCTTTTTGTCTCTATGAACTGCAGCACGCCAGTCTGCAGTCTTTCACTATCTTTCACTATCTCCCAGAGCTTGCTCAAATGATTACTTCTGACCTATATACAGGTTTTACAGGAGGCAGGTAAGGTGGTCTGGTATTCCCATCTCTTTAAGAATTTTCCACAGTTTGTTGTGATCCACACAGTACTACAAGATTAAATTTATTTTCTCACATATTGAGTGCAACACTTTAACAACACTATCTTTAAGGATTTCAAATAGCTGAGGTGGAATTCCATCATCTCCACTAGCTTTGTTCATAGTGATGCTTCTGAAGGCCCACTTGGCTTTACACCAATGATCATCTGAATTAAATTCACCCATTCCCATCCATTTTAGTTCACTGATCCCTAAAATGTCGATGTTCATTCTTGCCATCTCCTGCTTGACCACTTCCAATTTACCTTGAATTCATGGATCTAATATTCCAGGTTCCTAAGCAATGTTGTTCTTTACAGCTTTGAGTTTTACTTTCACCACAAGACTCATCCTCAACTGGGCAGCGTTTTCGCTTTGGCTCAGCCTCTTCATTACTTCTGGACCTCTTTCTCTGCTCTTCTCCAGCAGCATATTGGGCACCTATTGACCTGGGGGGTTCATTTTTCATTGTTATATCTTTTGGCCTTTTCATACTGTTCATGGGCAAGAATTCAAGGCATTCCATTCAAGGCAAGAATGTTGAAGTGGTTTGCCATTCCCTTCTTCAACGGGCTATGTTTTGTCAGATCTCTCCACCTTGACCTGTCCATCTTGGGTGGCCCTACATGTCATGGCTCATAGTTTCATTAAGTTGCACAAAGCTGTGGTCCACGTGGTCATTTTGTTTGGAATTAAGACCAATCATTCTCAAACTCTTCCAAAAAATTGAAATGGCAGAAATACTTCTAAAATTATTTTATGAGACTGCCATTATAGTAGTACTAGAGCCATACAAAGGCACTAGAAGAAAACTACACGTGCATATCACTGATGAATAGCAATTCAAGAATCTTCAGCAAAATACAAGCAAACTGAATTCAACATCCCTTAAAAAGGACCATATACCAGTATTGGGTGGGATTTATCTCTGGAACATAAGAATTATTTTTGTCACATTTCATTTTTTATTGCGAAATACTTGATAGTCCCAACTTTAAATTAACTGAAAATATTTGAAACATTTTTTATATATCTTAAATTTGAATCCCAGCCAACTCAATATATCAAATGTAAATACTATGCCTAGGATTATGTTAGTAAATGCATATGGTATGGGATACAGTATTGAGTCATATCATTAGGGCTGGAGTGAAAGTTAGGGTTGGCACAATGAATACAGACATGGATGATAGTGGTTGTAGAGGTTTTTACTGTATAGTTTGATCTCATCAGTGATACATTGTAACATGAGGTCCCTTAAAGAATTGGATATAACCTAACGCTTTGGGTCAATTAGTCTAGGGAATGCAGTGACAATATGGACAAAATGGAAGAAAATTAGTTATGAACATTCTGTTAGGGAGAAGAATTGACCTTCTGGTAATAAAGGTTTAAGTTTCATGCAGTTACTGGTCTCTGCTACTCCAACAAACCCTGTTCTTTGGCAGGACAATATAAAAATTAGTTAGATTAAGATTATGCATTATATCATTGTTAGGTTGAAGGCACTTTTGCAAAGGAGGTCATATTTCTCTTGCCTTTTCCTACTAGAAGAAATGTAGAATTGATAGAAATTGACCTGCATTGCTTTGGTCTGAACTTGAATTATGTTGAACTCTAATTGCTGTACAAATAAACCATTAATAGTGGCTGTACCATTGAGATGTCCTGATCCAACTTCAAGGTCATAAACTCTTTTACTGATATAAACTCTAGGTGGGATTTAACTCTTTCACTGATATAAATTCTAGGCAGCTTCTTCCACTGATTCCATTATTTTAGATCAATATGTGGCTAACTGGTGTAGATTTTAGTCATCTAGAGATCATTTTATTTTTCGTTCTCCCCAGCCAAAATTATTAGCCCATGTAAAGTTTTGTTATTGCTTATTTTGGTTGTTGTTTGTTGTTTTTGGGCTAATTAACTGAAACTCCACAGAATCTTCTCATCATTCCTGTCTGTTCACAGAATGGTCCATGTCATTGATTCAAAGTAAGAGACAGTAAAACCTCAGGATGCCATTCAAACAAGTCCTTATTATGCTACATTTGAATGGTCAGGATACCACAGCTGTTAATCAGATGTCAACTACAGGCCATGCCATTAATATTATAAATGCCATTTCCTCCAGATTAAGAATAAGACAAGGGCAGACACCCTCTTCCAACAACACAAGAGAAGACTCTACACATGGACATCACCAGATGGTCAACACCGAAATCACATTGATTATATTCTTTGCAGCCAAAGATGGAGAAGCTCTATACAGTCGGCAAAAACAAGACCTGGAGCTGACTGTAGCTCCGATCATGAACTCCTTATTGCCAAATTCAGACTGAAATTGAAGAAAGTAGGGAAAACCACTAGACCATTCAGGTATGACTTAAATCCAATCCCTTATGACTATACAGTGGAAGTGAGAAATAGATTTAAGGGACTAGATCTGATAGAGAGCCTGATGAACTATGGACGGAGGTTCGTGACATTGTATAGGAGACAGGGATCAAGACCATCCCCATGGAAAAGAAATGCAATAAGGCAAAATGGTTGTCTGAGGAGGCATTACAAATAGCTGTGAAAAGAAGAGAAGCAAAAAGCAAAGGAGAAAAGGAAAGATATTCCCTTTGAATGCAGAGTTCCAAAGAATAGCCAGGAGAGATAAGAAAGCTTTCCTCAGTGATCAATGCAAAGAAATAGAGGAAAACAACAGAATGGGAAAGACTAGAGATCTCTTCACGAAAATTAGAGACATCAAGGGAAAATTTCAGGCAAAGATGGGTTTGATAAAGGACAGAAATGGTATGGACCTAACAGAAGCAGAAAATATTAAGAAGAGGTGGCAAGAATACACAGAAGAACTGTACAAAAAAGATCTTCAGGACCCAGATAATCACAATGGTGTGATCATCAACCTAGAGCCAGACATCCTGGAATGTGAAGTCAAGTGGGCCTTAGAAAGCATCACTACAAACAAAGCTAGTGGGTGTGATGGAATTCCAGTTGAGCTACTTCAAATCCTGAAAGATGGTGCTGTGAAAGTGCTGCACTCAATATGCCATCAAATTTGGAAAACTCAGCAGTGGCCACAGGCCTGGAAAAGGTCAGTTTTCATTCCAATCCCTAAGAAAGACAATCTCAAAGAATGCTCAAACTACTGCACAACTGCTCTCATCTCACACGCTAGTAAAGTAATGCTCAAAATTCTCCAAGCCAGGCTTCAGCAATACGTGACCCGAGAACTTTTAGATATTCAAGCTGATTTTAGAAAAGGCAGAGGAACCAGAGATCAAATTGCCAATATTCACTGGATCATCAAAAAAGCAAGGGAGTTCCAGAAAAACATCTATTTCTGCTTTATTGACTATGCCAAAGCCTTTGACTGTGTGGATCACAATAACTGTGGAAAATTCTGAAGGAGATGGGAATACCAGACCACCTGACCTGCCTCTTGAGAAACCTGTATGCAGGTCAGGAAGCAACAGTTAGAGCTGGGCATGGAATAACAGACTGGTTCCAAATAGGAAAAGGAGTACGTCAAGGCTGTATATCGTCACCCTGCTTATTTAACTTCTATGCAGAGTACATCATGAGAAATTCTGGGCTGGAGGAAGCACAAGCTGGAATCAAGATTGCTGGGAGAAATATCAATAACCTCAGATATGCAGATGACACCACCCTTATGGCAGAAAGTGAAGAGGAACTGAAACCCTCTTGATGAAAGTGAAAGAGGAGAGTGAAAAAGTTGGCTTTAAAGCTCAACATTCGGAAAACTAAGATCATGGCATCTGGGCCCATCACCTCATGGGAAATAAATGGGAAGACAGTAGAAACAATGTCAGGCTTCATTTTTTTTGGCTCCAAAATCACTGCAGATGGTGATTGCAGTCATGAAATTAAAAGACGCTTACTGTTTGGAAGGAAAGTTATGATCAACCTAGATAGCATATTAAAAATCAGAGACATTGCTTTGCCAACAAAGGTCCATCTAGTCAAGGCTATGGTTTTTCCAGTGGTCATGTATGGATGTGAGAGTTGGACTGTGAAGAAAGCTGAGTGCCGAAGAATAATGCTTTTGAACTGTGGTGTTGGAGAAGACTCTTGAGAGTCCCTTGGACTGCAAGGAGATCCAACCAGTCCTTCCTAAAGGAGATCAGTCCTGGGTGTTCATTGGAAGGACTGATGCTGAAGCTGAAACTCCAGTACTTTGGCCATCTCATGCGAAGGGTTGACTCATTGGAAAAGACCCTGATGCTGGGAGGGATTGGGGGCAGGAGGAGAAGGGGACGACAGAGGATGAGATGTCTGGATGGCATCACTGACTCGATGGGCATGAGTTTGAGTAAACTTCAGGAGCTGGTGATGGACAGGGAGGCCTGGTGTGCTGCAATTCATGGGGTCTCAAAGAGTCGGACACGACTGAGTGACTGAACTGAACTGAACCACTTTCATCACTATTACTCAATATAATATTGGAAGTCCTAGTCACAGCATCAGAGAAGAAAAAGAAATTAAGAGAATTCAGATTGGAAAAGGAGAAGTAAAACATTTACTGTTTGTAGGTGACATGATACTATACGTAGAAAATCATAAACATGTCACCAAAAAGCTTCTAGAGCTAGTCCAAAAATTTAGTAAAGTTTCAGGATAGAAAATTAATACACAGAAATCACTTGCCTTCTTATACACTAATAATGAAGAATTAGAGAGTGAAATTAAGGAAACAATCCCATTCACCATTGCATCAATAAGAATAAAATACCTAGGAATAAACCTAACTATGAAAGAAATAAAAGATGACACATACAAATGGAGCGATAGACCATGTTCTTGGATTGGAAGATCGATACTGTGAAAATGATTTTACTACCCAAAGCAATCTACAGATTCAACGAAATTCCTATTAAATTTTCACTGGCATTTTTCACAGAACTAGAACAAAAAACTTCACAATTCGTTTGGAAACACTAAAAGACTCCAAATAGCCAAAACAATCTTGAGAAAGAAAAACAGAACTAGAGAATCAACCTCCCTGATGTCAGGTTATTACAAAGCTGCAGCCATCAAGACAGTATGGTACTGGCACAAAAACATAAATAAAGGCCAATGGAACAAGATAGGAAACCCAGAGATAAACTCACATACCTACGCACACTGTATTTTTGACAAAGGAGGCAAGAATATACAATGGAGAAAAGACAGCCTCTTCAACAAGTAGTGTTGGCAAAACTGGATGGCTAGGTATAAAAGAATGAGATTAGAACACTCCCTAACACCATACACTCAAAAAAAAAAAAAACAAAAAAAATGAATTTAAGATCTAAATGTAAAGTCAGAAACTATAAAGCTCTTAGAGGAACACATAGGCAGTACACTCTTTCATATAAATCACAATAAGAAAGTTATACTTTTCTAAGAATTTGTTCATTTCTTCCAAGTTGTCCATTTTATTGGCATATAGTTGCTGATAGTAGTGTCTTATGATCCTTTGTATTTCTGTGTTGTTTGTTGTGATTTCTCCATTTGCATTTCTAATTTTGTTGATTTGATTCTTTTCCCTTTGTTTCTTGATGAGTCTGGCTAATGGTTTTTCAATTTTATTTATCTTCTCAAAGAACCAGCTTTTAGCTTTGTTGATTTTTGCTATGGTCTCTTTTGTTTCTTCTGCTTTTATTTCTGCCCTAATTTTTAAGATTTCTTTCCTTCTACTAACCCTGGAGTTCTTAATTTCTTCCTTTTCTAGTTGCTTTACGTGTGGATTTAGGTTATTTATTTGACTTTTTTCTTGTTTCTTGAGGTAAGCCTGTATTGCTATGAACCTTCCCCTTAGCACTGCTTTTACAGTGTCCCATAGGTTTTGGGTTGTTGTGTTTTCGTTTTTATGCATATTTTGATTTCATTTTTGATTTCTTCTGTGATTTGTTGGTTATTCAGCAGCGTGTTGTTCAGCCTCCATATGTTTGAATTTTTAACAGTTTTTTTCCCCTGTAATTGAGATCTAATCTTACTGCATTGTGGTCAGAAAAGATGACTGGAATGATTTCAATTTTTTTGAATTTACCAAGGCTAGATTTATGGTCCAGGATGTGATCTATTCTGGAGAAGGTTCCGTGTGCACTTGAGAAAAAGGTGAAATTGTTTTGGGGTGAAATGTCTTAGGAAAGTATAATTTTCCAAAACTGAACCAGGAAGAAATAGAAGATCTTAACAGACCCATCACAGGCAAGGAAATTGAAACTGTAATAAAATATCTTCCAGCAAACAAAAGCCCAGGACCAGATGGCTTCACAGCTGACTTCTACCAAAAATTTAGAGAAGAGCTAACACCTCTCTTACTCAAACTCTTCCAGAAAATTGCAGAAGAAGGTAAACTTCCAAACTCATTCTATGAGGCCACCATCACCCTAATACCAAAACCAGACAAAGATGCCACAAAAAAAGAAAACTACAGACCAATATCACTGATGAACATAGATGCAAAAATCCTTAACAAAATTCTAGCAAACAGAATTGAACAACATGTTTAAAAGATCGTACATCATGACCAAGTGGGCTTTATCCCAGGAATGCAAGGATTCTTTAATATCTGCAAATCAATCAGTGTAATACACCACATTAACAAATTGAAAGATAAAAACCATATGATTATCTCAATAGATGCAGAAAAAGCCTTTGACAAAATTCAACATCCATTTATGATAAAAACTCTCCAGAAAGCAGGAATAGAAGGAACATACCTCAACATAATAAAAGCTATATATGACAAACCCACAGCAAACATTATCCTTAATGGTGAAAAATTGAAAGTATTTCTCCTAAAATCAGGAACAAGACAAGGGTGCCCACTCTCACCACTACTATTCAACATAGTTTTGGAAGTATTGGCCACAGCAATCAGAGCAGAAAAAGAAATAAAAGGAATCCAGATATGAAAAGAAGAAGTAAAACTCTCACTGTTTGCAGATGACATGGTCCTCTACATAGAAAACCCTAAAGACTCTACCAGAAAATTGCTAGAGCTAATCAATGCATATAGTAAAGTTACAGGATATAAAATTAACACACAGAAATCCCTTGCATTCCTATACACTAACAATGAGAAAACAGAAAGAGAAATTAAGGAAACAATACTGTTCACCATTGCAACAAAAAGAATAAAATATTTAGGAGTATATCTACCTAAAGAAACAAAAGACCTATACACAGAAAAATATAAAACACTGATGAAAGAAATCAAAGAGGACACAAGCAGATGGAGAGATACACCATGTTCATGGATTGGAAGAATCAATATTGTCAAAATGACTATACTACCCAAAGCAATCTATAGATTCAACGCAATCCCTATCAAGCTACCAACGGTATTTTTCACAAAACTATAACAAATAATTTCACAATTTGTATGGAAATACAAAAAACCTCGAATAGCCAAAGCAATCTTGAGAAAGAGGAATGGAACTGGAGGAATCAACCTGCCTGACTTCAGGCTATACTACAAAGCCACAGTCATCAAGACTGTATGGTACTGGCACAAAGACAGACATATAGATCAATGGAACAAAATAGAAAGCCCAAAGATAAATCCATGAACCTATGGACACCTTATCTTTGACAAAGGAGGCAAGAATATACAATGGAAAAAAGACAACCTCTTTAGCAAGTGGTGCTGCGAAAACTGGTCAACCACTTGTAAAAGAATGAAACTAGAACACTTTCTAATACCATGCACAAAAATAAACTGAAAAGGGATTAAAGATCTAAATGTAAGACCAGAAACTATAAAACTCCTAGAGGACATAGGCAAAACACTCTCCGACATAAATCACAGCAAGATCCTCTATGACCCACCTCCCAGAATATTGGAAATAAAAGCAAAAATAAACAAATGGGACCTAATCAAACTTAAAAGCTTTTGCACAACAAAGGAAACTATATGCAAGGTAAAAAGACAGCCTTAAGAATGGGAGAAAGTAATAGCAAACAAAGCAACCGACAAAGGATTATTCTCAAAAATATACAAGCAACTCCTGCAGCTCAACTCCAGAAAAATAAATGATCCAATAAAAATATGGGGCAAAGATCTAAACAGACATTTCTCCAAAGAAGACATACAGATGGCTAACAAACACATGAAAAGATGCTCAACATCACTCATTATCAGAGAAATGCAAACCAAAACAGAAGAGAAAAACATCTACTTCTGCTTTATTGATTACACCAAAAGCCCTTGACTGTGTACATCACAAACACTAGAAAATTCTTCAAGAGGTGGGAAAATCAGACCACCTTAACTGCCTCCTGAGAAATCAGTATGCAGGTCAAGAAGCAACAGTTAGAACCAGACTCAGAACGACAAACTGGCTCCAAATTGGGAAAGGAGTGAATCAAGGCTGTATACTGTCACCCTGCTTATTTAGCTTAAATGAAGAGTACATCATGTGACACACCAGACTGGATGAAGCACAAGCTGGAATCAAGATTGCTGGGAGAAATATCAGTAACCTCAGATACACAGATGACACCACCCTTATGGCAGAAAGTGAAGAACTAAAGAACCTCGATGAAAGTGAAAGAGGAAAGTGAAAAAGCTGTCTTAAAACTCAACATTCAAAATTAAGATCATGGCATTTGGTACCATCACTTCATGGCAAATAGATGGGGAAACAATTAAAACAGTGAGACACGTTATTTATTTATTTATTTTTTTTGGTCTCCAAAATCCAAAAGACACTTGCTCCTTGGAAGAAAAACTATGACCAACCTAGACAGCATATTAAAAAGCAGAGACATTTCTTTGCCAACAAAGGTCTGTCTAGTCAAAGCTATGGTTTTTCCAATAGTCATGCATGAATATGACAGTTGGACTATAAAGAAAGCTGAGTGCCAAAGAACTGATGCTTTTGAAACCATGGTATTGGGGAGTCCCTTGGACTGCAAGGAGATCCAACCAGTTGATCCTAAAGGAAATCAGTGCTGAATATTCACTGGAAGGACTGATGCTGAAACTGAAACTCCAAAACTTTGGCCACCTGATGTGAAGAACTGACTTACTGGAAAATTCTGACCGTGATGCTGGAAAAGATTGAAGGCAGGATAATGGGGACGATAGAAGATGAGATGGTTGGAAGGCATCATTGACTCGATAGACATGAGTCTGAGCAAGCTCTGGGAGTTGGTGAAGGACAGGGAAGCCTGCCATGCTGCAGTCCATGGGGTCGCAAATAATTGGACACGA
Organism: Cervus elaphus; assembly: GCF_910594005.1. Classification (NCBI taxonomy): domain Eukaryota; kingdom Metazoa; phylum Chordata; class Mammalia; order Artiodactyla; family Cervidae; genus Cervus; species Cervus elaphus. The sequence goes on from NC_057847.1 coordinate 3,289,361, forward strand.
CTGAGCAACTGAACTGATTGAAACATTGGCAGAGATTTTGAAGGAGACTACTGAGCTAGGGCCTTCTTTCTCCCAGCTGTGGCATGAGCCTATCTCAGGTTTCAAAAGAGTTTGAGCATTATTTCCTAACCACAAGAGACCGCCAAACTGGGGAGGAGTGGATCTATGACCCATTTGTGAATAAGTCAGGTGAATCAACTTTGTTCATGCTAGAAGATCAACTGCTTGAGATCACAAATGGTGGTGGCCTTGAAAGTATGTTTAAGACAACTTCAAATCTCCATATACTCTGGATTAAAGTCAAGGTGGAATATCCTGAGATTTCCACAAAAGGACTAAAAAGTCTGCTTCCATTTCTAGCATCCTATTTTTGTGAGGTAGAATTTGCTGCAGTGACAGCAACCAGGAAAATGTTACCAAGTAGACTGGATGTAAGAAACACACTTCAAATGTCATTGTCTCCCATCACCCCTAGATGGCACTGTCCAGTTGCAGGAAAACAAGCTCAGGGCTCACAATGATTCTGCATTTTAGTGTGTTGCATATTTCATTATATATCAGAATGTAATAATAATAGAAATAAAGTGCACAATAAATGTAATGTGTGGTGGGAAAATTGTCTTCCACAAAACTGGTCCCTGGTGCCTAAAAGGCTGGGAATCACTCTCTTAAGACAAATGATGTGGAGCATCTTTTAATATGCTTGCTTGCCATCTGTCTCTCGTCTTTAACGAGATGTCTGCTGAAGTTTTTAGTCTATTTTTTTTTTTTAAAGTCAAGTTGTTGGTTTTCTTCTTGGAGAGTTTTTTTTGTGTATTTTGGATAACTGTCCTTTTTTTTTGTCTTTTGTCCAGATATTTGTCTTTTGCATATATTTTCTCCCAGAGTGTAGCTGGCCTTTAACTCTGTTCACATTGTCTTAATGAAGTACAGCTTATAAATTACTTCTTTAATTGTTTGTGCTTTTGGTGCTACATCTAAAAAACCATCACCAAACTCAAAGCTATGTATATTGTCATACATATTCTTCTGTCTTATAGCTTTGCATTCTATATTTAGATCTGTAATTCATTTTGAGTTAATTTATGCAAAAGGTATAAAGTTCTTTGTCTAGAGTATGTTCCTAATATTAGCACAGCACATGGTAATAATGCCTCACTGTTCAAGTGTAATTTTTCAAGGAGTAATTTAAGAAGAATTTCAGCTTTGTGTGCTGGTGGTGGAAGATCAGTACAGAAAGATCTGCACAACTCAGGTAATCATGATGATGTGATCATCAACCTAGAGCCAGACATCCTGGAATGTGAATTCAAGTGGGCCTTAGGAAGCAACACTACAAAGCTAGTGGAGGTGATGGAATTCCAGTTGAGCTATTCCAAATCATAAAAGATAATGCTGGGAAAGTGCTGCACTCAATATGCCCACAAATTTGGAAAACTCAACAGTGGCCACAGGACTGGAAGAGGTCAGTTTTCATTCCAATCCCAAAGAAGGGCAATCCCAAAGAATGCTCAAGCTACCTCACAATTGCACTCATCTCACATGCTAGCAAAATAATGCTCACAATTCTCCAAGCCAGGCTCCAACAGTACGTGAACTGTGAACTTCCAGATGTTCAAGCTGGTTTTAGAAAAGGCAGAGGAACCAGAGATCAAATTGCCAACATCCACTGGGTCATCGAAAAAGCAAGAGAAGTTCCAGAAAAACGTTTATTTCTGCTTTATTGACTATGCCAAAGCCTTTGACTGTGTGGATCACAACAAACTCTGGAATATTCTTAAAGAGATGGGAATACCAGACCACCTGACCTGCCTCCTGAGAAATCTGTATGCAGGTCAGGAAGCAACAGTTAGAACTGGACATGAAACAATAGACTGGTTCCAAATCGGGAAAGGAGTACATCAAGGCTATATATTGTCACCCTGCTTATTTAACTTATATACAGAGTACATCATGAGAAACTCTGGGCTAGATGAAGCCCAAGATGGAATCAAGATTGCCAGGAGAAATATCAATAACCTCAGATATGCAGATGACACCACCCTTATGGCAGAAAGTGAAGAAGAACTAAAAAGCCTCTTGATGAAAGTGAAAGAGGAGAGTGAAAAAGTTGGCTTTAAACTCAACATTCGGAAAACTAAGATCATGACATCTGGGCCCTCCACTTCATGGCAAATAGATGGGGAAACAGTGAGAGACTGTTTTTTTTTTTTTCCTTTTAATTTTTTTCGGGCTCCAAAATCACTGCAGATGGTGACTGCAGCCGTGAAATTAAAAGATGCTTGCTCCTCGGAAGAAAAACTATGACCAACCTAGACAGCATATTAAAAAGCAGAGGCATTTCTTTGCCAACAAAGGTCTGTCTAGTCAAAGCTATGGTTTTTCTAGTACTGATGTATGGATGTGAGACTTGAACCATAAAGAAAGCTGAGCGCCAAAGAATTTATGCTTTTGAACTGTGGTGTTGGAGAACACTCTTGCGAGTCTTTGGCCTGCAAGGAGATCAAATCAGTCAATCCTAAAAGAAATCAGTCCTGAATATTCATTGGAAGGACTGATGCTGAAGCTAAAGCTCCAATACTTTCACCACTTGATGTAAAGAACTGACTTTTTGGAAGAGATTCTGATGCTGGGAATGATTGAAGGCGGGAGGAGAAGGGGATGACAGAGGAAGAGATGATGGCATCATCAACTTGGTGGACATGAGTTTGAGCAAGTTCCAGGAGTTGGTGATGGACAGGGAAGCCTGGCGTGCTGCAGTCCATGGGGTCTCAGAGAGTCGGACATTATAGAGTGGCTGAACAAGTATAAAAGGGGAAATCAAAGTAACACGATAATAATAAAAGATGTTAACACCCCACTTACAACAAGAGACAGATCATCCACACAGAAATTTAATATGGAAATACAAGCCTTAAATCACACGTTAGACTAGATGGAGTGAATGATATCTTCAGGACATTCCATAGAAAAACATCAGAATACACTTTTTTCTCTAGTGCACACAGAACATTCTCCAGGATAGATTACATCTTGGGTCACAAACCTAGCCTTGGTAAATTTAAGAAAATTGTAATATCAGGCATCCTTTCTGACTACAATCTTATGGGATTAGATTTCAATTACAGGGAAAAACCTGTAAAAAGCACAAACACATGGAGGCTAAGCAACATGATTCTAAATAACTAAGAGGTCACTGAAGAAATCAAAGAGGAAATAAAACAATACCTAGACACAGATGACAATGAAAATACTATGACCTAAGCCTATGGGATGCAGCAAAAACAGTGCTAAGAGGGACATTTACAGCAATACAACCTGACCTCAAGAAATGAGAAACACATCAAATAACTTAACTTTACAAATAAATCAACTGGAAAAAGAACAAAAAACCCCCAAGGCTAGTAGAAGGAAAGAAATTATAAAGATTTCTCCTCTGGTAGAAATAAATGAAAAATGAAGGAAACAATTGCAAAGACCAGTAAAACTAAAAGTTGGTTCCTTGAGAAGATAAATGAAATTGAAAAACCATTAGACAGACTCATTAAAAAAATGGAAAAGACTCAAATCAATAAAATTTGAAATGGAAAAGGAGAAGTTACAACAGACAACACAGAAATATAAAGGATCATGAGATTACTATGAGAAACCATATGCCAATAAAGTAAACCACATGGAAGAAATAGACAAATTCTTAGAAAACTATAAACTTGTAAGACTGAACCAGGAAGAAATAGAATTCATGAACAGACCAATCACAAGCACTGAAACTGTGATAAAATAATCTTCCAACAAACAAAATTCAAGGACCAGATGGCTTCACAAGTAAATTCCGTCAAATGTTTAGAGTAGAGCTAATATCTACTCTCTCAAACTCCCCCCAAAAATTGCAGAGGGATGAATATGCCCAAACTCATTTTATGAGGCCACCATTACCCTGATACTAAAACTAGGCAAAGATATCACACAAAAAAGAAAATTACAGTCCAATATCACTGATGAACATAGGTGCAAAATTCTTCAACATAATACTAGCAAACAAAATCTAACCACACTTTAAAAGGATCATACCATGATCACATGAAGTTTACTCCAGAAATGCAAAGATTCTCCAGCATATGCAAATCAACCTGATACACCATATAAAGAAACTGAAAGGTAAAAACCATTAGATCATCTCAATAGATGCAGAAAAAGACTTTGACAAAATTCAACACTCATTTATGATAAAAAAAATTCTCTCCAGGGAATGGGCATAGAAAGAACCTTTGAGTTAGTTGCTCAGTTATGTCTGTCTCTTTGTAATCCCATGGACTGTAGCCTGCCAGCTACAGACTGTAGCTCCATCCACGGAATTCTCCAGGCAAGAATGCTGGAGTAGGTTGCCGTTCCCTCCTCCAGGGGATCTTCCCAACCCAGTGATTGAACCTGGGTCTCCTACATTGGCAGGCAGATTCTATACTATCTGAGCCACCAGGGAGGCCCCAGAATGAACCTACCTCAGCACAATATAGGCCATATATGACAAGCCACAAGAAGCATTGTTCTCAATGGTACAAAAGTGGTATCTTTTTTTAAGATCAGGGACAAGACTAGGGTGCCTACTCACCCCACTATTATTCAGTATAATTTTGCTAATCCTAGTGACATCAATCAGAGAAGAAAAAGAAAAAAGGAATCCAGATTGGAAAGAAGGATTAAAACTCTCACCGCTGATGACGATACTATTCGTAGAAAACCCTTAAGTAGCCACCAGATAATTACTATAACTAATCAATGAATTTAATAAATTTTCAGGATACAAGATTAATACACAGAAATCCTTTGCATGCTTATACATTAACAACAAAAACTCAGGGAGAGAAATGAAGGAGACAGTTCCATTAATTATTGAAACAAAAAGAATAAAATACTTAGGAATAAACCTTCCTAAGGAGACAAAAGACCTGTATACAGAAAACTATAAGACATTGATAAAAGATATCAAAGACACCACAAACAGATGGAGTGATATACCATGTTCTTGTATTGGAAGAATCAATATTGTGAAAATGACCATATGATACTATACAGAGCAATCTACACATTCAATGCAATTCCTATCTAATTGTCAATGGCATTTTTCACAGAAGTAGAAAAAAAAATTTTTTTTTTTTTTTTTTTAAATTTTCACAGAAACACAAAAGACCCTGAATAGCCAAAGCAATGCTGAGATAGAAGAATGGAGCTGGAAGCATCAGGATCCCTGATTTCAGACTATAGTACAGTGCAACCATAATCAAGACAGTATGGTACTGGCAAAATGCAAACATATGCATCCATGGAGCAGGATAGACAGCCCAGTGATAACCCACATATCTATGGGCAACTTATAGGAAAATGGAGGCAAGAACTTACAATGGACAAAAGAAAGCCTCTTCAATACGTGGTCCCGGGAAAACTGGACAGCTATATATGAAAAAATGAAAACACAACACTTCCTAACACCATACAAAGAATAAACTTAAAACAAATTAAAGATCTAAATATAAAGCCAGAAACCACAAAACTCTTACAGCAAAATATAGGCCGAGCACTCTCTGACATAAACCACAGCAAAATCCGCATTGACCCATCTCGAAGTGTAATGAAAAGAAAAACAAAAATAAGCAAGTTATTAAACAAGCTTTTAATTAAACGTAAAAGCTTTTGAAGAACAAGATGGTGGGGGAGTAGGTGAACATGGAGTTCATCTCTCTCCATGGGTACATCAGGAATACACCTTCAGACACAGAAGTGCATTCAGAACACCAGCTGAGAGTGGACAGGAGTACCTGACCAGTGGAAAAGAATATATTCAGCCATGCAAAACTCGGTAGGAGGAAGCAAGTAGGGGGAAAAACAGGAGTGTTAGTAGGACTGGACCTGCCCTTGGAAGGTGGGGGAACTGAAGCAGGGGTCTGATCCCCACAGCAGGGCAATTGTCTGAGTCAGAATAGAAACGTTTAAGGCTGAGAGTGAAACAGCTGATCTGTGGCAGCCTAAATGGAATGAGAATCGGACAGTCCTTGCACAGCCATACACACTCTGGGCGGGAACACTGGTCTCCTGGAAAGTGGCAGTGGCTGGAGCTGGAGTTAAGGGATTGTGGAGCAATCCCAGGGCGAGGGCTGCTGTTGACTTTGGAGAGACGGATTGAGGGGATGTGAGGGAGGAGATCATGGTGGGAAATGCCTGTGGAGGAAAGCCAAGCAACCATGGAAAAGATACTGCTGAGTCACGCATAGGGGTGGAGCCATCACCATAGGGTGTCTCTCCACACACGCCAGCATCCCGGCAGCTGACAATACAGAGGCTGGCCCATCAAATGCCTGAGGCACTGAACCACAGGGTAGGGCCCCACCCAGGTGCCCCTTTAAGTGCCTGATGCGCTGAACTACAGGGTAGGACCTCAGTCAGGAGGGGCCCTCTATGTGCCTCATGGGCAGAACAACAGAGAACCCCAGGCAAGGGGGCCTAAGTGCCTGAATGGGTGAAGCTATGGAGAAAGACCGGCCAACGAGGCCTTTTAATGGCCAGCTTCAAGAGGCTTGAAAAAAGACTGACAGGGCCATAACTCCTGTGGCGGAGGCAGTCCGTGTCCCTACACACTTGGCAGAGCCCAGCTTCCCCACAAACCAAGCAGCTGCACGACTTTCACGCTCAACTCTCACTGGGGCAGAGCTGCCACAGGCAAAAAAATAAAAAAAGTCTTGTGTTTATGCATGCAGGGTCGCTTTGCTCCTGTCCGACCTTTGGGACCCTGTGGACTCTGGCCAGTCAGGCTTCTCTGTCTGAGAGGGGGTTCTCCAGGCAAGAATACTGGAGTGTATTGGCCAATACTGGTTGCCATACCCTTCTAGAGCACTATATTTGCTACTACCCTAGCCGCCAACCCTCCTGAGTACCTGGTGCTGCCAGAACCCCTGCAACCCAAGCAGCTGCATCACCTCCACACCTGGACCTCACAGGGCCAAGCCCAGGCCCTTCAGGGCAGCCTCAGAAGCTAAACCCCATGCACGGCCACACATGAATAGAAGACCCACATGCAGAGGTGGAAATAAAACCACAATTGAAACCCAAGAGCAGTGTGGCTAAGGAAGAAGATCCAAAACCTTTCCACCAGCTATACAAGCTGCAGATTTAATCCACACAATCAATGAAGCAGACTCTGTGTCTATGGAATAGACTGAATGGATACAAAAACAAGACCCATATATATGTTGTCTACAAGAAACCCACTTCAGATCTCAAGACACATATAGATTGAAAGTGAGAGGATGGAAAAATATATTCCATGCAAATGGGAAGCAAAAGAAAGCTGGAGTAGTGTATCAGACAAAATAGACCTTAAAATAACGAATATTACAAGAGATAAGGAAGGACACTACATAATGATCAATGGATCAATTCAAGAGGCAGACATAACAATTGTAAATATCTATGCACCCAACATAGGTACCTCTTATGTATTGTAAGACAAACATTAACAAACATAAAAGGAGAAATTAACAGTAACACAATAGTAGCAGGAGACTTTAACATCCCACTCACACCAATGGACAGATCATCAAAGCAGAAAATTAATAAGTAAACACAAGTCTTAAATGATACATGAGACAAGACAGATCTCATTGATATCTTCAGGACATTCCATCGAAATGCAGAAGGATACACCTTCTTTTCAAGACCACATGGTACATTTCCAGGATAGATTGCATCTTGGGTCACTAATCAAATCTCAGTAAATTTAAGAAAATTGAAGTCATATCAAGCAACTTCTCCGACCACAATGCTATGAGATTAGATATCAATTACAAGAAAAAAACTGTAAGAAACACAAACACTTGGAGATTAAACAACATGCTTCTAAATAACCAACAGGTTACTGAAGAAATCAAAAGGGAAATAAAAAAAATTCTAGAAACAAATGACAATGAAAACATGACAACTCAAAACCTACGGGATGGAGCAAAAGCAGTTCTAAGAGGGAAGTTTATAGCAATACAATCCTACCTCAAGAAACAAGAAAAGCATTGAATAGACAACCTAAATTTACACCTAAAACAACTGGAAAAAGAAGAAGAAGAAGCGGAAAAAACAGTTAGTAGAAGGAAAGAAATCATAAAGATCTGAGCAGAAATAAATGAAAAAGAAGTAAAGGAAACAATAGCAAAGATTAATAAAACTAAAAGTTGGTTCTTTGAGAAGATAAACAAAATTGACAAACCTTTAGCCAGACTCATTGAGAAAGAAAGAGAGAAGAATCAAATCAACAAAATTAGAAATTAAAAAGGAGAGGTTACAACAGACAATGCAGAGATACAAAGGATTATAAGAGAGTATTATGAACAACTATATGGCAATATAACCTGGAAGATATGGACAGATTCTTAGAGAAGTTTAATCTTTCAAGACTGAACCACAGATTCTTAGAAAATTTCAATCTTCCAAGACTGAACCAAGAAAAAATAGAAATTGTGAAGAACCCAATGACAAGCACTGATATTGAAGCTGTGATCAAGAATCTCCCATAAAACAAAAGCCCAGGACCAGATGGCTTCACAGGAGAATTCTATCAAACATTTAGAGAAGATATAATGCCAATCATTCTAAAACTCTTTCAAAATATTGCAGGAAGGAACACTTCCAAATTCATTCTATGAGGCCACCATCACCCTGATACCAAAACCAGACAAAGACAACACAAGAAAAGAAAACTGCAGGCCAATATCACTGATGAACACAGATGCAAAAATCCTCAACAAAATTTTAGCAAATAGAATTCAGCAACACATTGAAAAGCTATACACCATGGCCAAGTTGGGTTTATTCCAGGGATGCCAGGATCCTTCAATATATGGAAATCAATCAAGGTGATATACCATATTGACAAACTGAAAGACAACAACCATATGATCATCTCAGTAGATGCAGAAAAACCTTTGACAAAATTTAACACCCATGTATGAGAAAAGCTCTCCAGAAAGCCGGCATAGAAGGAACCTACCTCAACATAGTAAAGACCATATATGTTAAGCCTACAGCAAACATTATTCTCAATGGTGAAAAACTGAAAGCATCCCCCCTAAGATCAGGAACAAGACAAGGGTGTCCACTTTCACCACTATTATTCAAGAGAGTTCTGGAAGTCCTAGCTACAGAAATCAGAGAAGAAAAGAAATAAAAGGAATCCAGATTGGAAAAGAAGTAAATGTCTCACTGTTTGCAGATGACATGATACTGTACATAGAAAACCCTGAAGATAGTAGCAGAAAATTATTAGAGCTAATCAGTGAATTTAGCAAAGTTGCAGGATACAAAATCAATACACAGAAATCACTTGCATTTCTATATATTAACAATGAAAAATCAGAAAGAGCAATTAAGGAATCAATTCCATTCACCATTGCAATGAAAAGGAGAAGGCGAGGGTGGGATGTTTCGAGAGAACAGCATCGAAACATGTATATTATCTAGGGTGAAACAGATCACCAGCCCAGGCTGGATGCATGAGACAAGTGCTCGGGCCTGCTGCACTGGGAAGACCCAGAGGAATCGGGTGGAGAGGGAGGTGTGAGGGGGGATCGGGATGGGGAATACATGTAAATCCATGGCTGATTCATGTCAATGTATGACAAAAACCACTACAATATTGTAAAGTAATTAGCCTCCAACTAATAAAAATAAATGAAAAAAAAAAAGAATTAAATATCTATGAATAAACTTACCTAAGGAGGCAAAAGAACTTTACAGAGAAAATTATAAGACACTAATGAAAGAAATCAAAGACAACATAAACTGATGGAGAGATATTGCATGTTTCTGGGTAGGAAGAATCAATATTGTGAAAATGACTATACTACCAAACACACTCTACCTATTCAATGTGATCCCTATCACATTACCAATGGCATTTGTCAGAGCACTAGAACAAAAAATTTCACCATTCATATAGAAACACAAAAGACCCTGACTAGCCAAAGCAGTCTTGAGAACGAAGAATGGAGCTGGAGGAATCAAGCTTCCTGACTTCAGGTTATACTACAAAACTACAGTCATCAAGACAGTATGGTACTGGCACAAAAGAAGAAATATAGACCAATAGAAAAAGATAGAAAGACCAGAAATAAACCCACGCACCTATGTGTACCTTATTTAGACAGAGGAGGCAAGAATATACAAGGGAGAAAAGACAGCCTCTTCAATAAATGGTGCTGGGGAAACTGGACAACTACATGTAAAAGAATGAAATTAGAACACTTCCTAACACCATACACAAAGATAAACTCAAAATGGACTAAAGACCCAAATGTAAGACCAGAAACTGTAAAACTCTTAGAGGAAAATATAGGCAGAACACCCGATGACATAAATCAAAGCAAGATCCTCTATGACCCACCTCCTAGAGTAACGGAAATAAAAACAAAAGTAAACAAGAGGGACCTGATTAAACTCAAAAGTTTTGCACAGCAAAGGAAAGTATAAACAAGGTGAAAAGACAACACTCAGAATGGGAGAAAATAAAAGCAAATGAAACAACTGACAAAGGATTAATTTTCAAAATATACAAGCAGCTCATACAACTCAATACCAGAAAAACAAACAACCCAATCAAAAAGTGGGAAAAAGACCTAAACAGACATTTCTCCAAAGAAGACATACAGATGGCTAACAAACACATGAAAAGGTGTTCAACATCACTCATTATTAGAGAAATACAAATAAAAACTTCAATGACATATCACCTCACACTGGTCAGAATAACCCTCATCAAAAACCCTTCAAATAATAAGTGCTGGAAAGGGTGTGGAGAAAAGGGAACACTCTTGCACTGTTAGCGGGAATGTAAATTGATACAGCCACTATGGACGACAGCATGGAGATTCCTTGAAAAACTAGGAATAAAATGACCATATGAGCCAGCAATCCCACTCCTCGGCATATACCCTGAGAAAACCAAAATTGAAAAAGACACATGTGTCCCATTGTTCATTGCAGCAGTATTTACAATAGCTAGAACATGGAAGCAACCTAGATGTCCATCGACAGATGAATGGATTAAGAAGTTGTGGCATATATACACAATGGTATATTACTCAGCCACAAAAAGGAATGCATCTGAGTCAGTTCTAATGAGGTGGATGCATCTAGAACCTATTATACAGAGTGAAGTGAGTCAGAAAGAGGAAGATAAATACCCTATTCTAACACATATATATGGAATTTAGAAAAATGATACTGAAGAATTTATTTACAGGGCAAAAATGGAGAAACAGACATAGAGAATAGACTTATGGACATGGGGAGAGGGGAGGAGAGAGTGAGCTGTATGGAAAGAGTAACATGGAAACTTAAATAACCATATGTAAAATAGTTAGCCAACGGAAATTTGCTGTGTGGCTCAGGAAACTCAAACAGGGTTCTGTATCAATCTAGAGGGGTGGGATGGGTGGGAGATGGGAGGGAGTTTCAAAAGGGAGGGGATATATGTATACCTATGGCTGATTCATGTTGAGATTTGACAGAAAACAGCAAAATTCTGTAAAGGAATATCCTTCAATATAAGAGAAATTAATTTACAAAAAGATTAAAAAAACCTTAAAAACTTTTGCACAGTGAAGGAAACTATAAAGAAGGTGAAAAGACAACTCTCAGAATGGGAAAGAATATTTGCAAATGAAGTAACTTATAAAAGTTTAATCTCTGAAATATAAAAGAAGCTCAGTATATTAAAAAAAAAAAAAAACAACCTAATCAAAAAAATAGGCAGAAGAGTTAAAGACATTTTTCTCCAAAGAAGACATACAGATAGCCAACAAAGGCATGAAAAGGTGCAAATCAAAACTCCACTGGTTAGAATGTCCATAATTTAAAAAATCTAAAAACAAAACGTGATGGAGAAAATGTGGAGAAAAGGGAACTCTCTTGCACTCCTGGTTGGAATATAAACTGATACAGCCATTATGGAAAGCAGTATGGAGATTCCTTTAAAAGAATAAAACTATTAATACCATATGACCCAACAATCCCACTACTGGGCACATAGTCTAAGAAAACTATAATTGAAAAAGACACAAGTACCCCAATGTTCATTCCTCACTATTTATAGTAGCCAGGACATGGAAGAAACTTAGATGTCTCTTGACAGATGAATGGATAAATTAGTTGTGATACATATATACAGTGCAATATTACTCACCCATAAAAAGAAAGATTTTGAGTCAGTTGAAGTGAGCTGGATGATTCTAGAGCCTGTTATACAGAGTGAAGTAAGTCAGAAAGGGAAAAATAAATATCATATATTAACACATATATATGGAATCTAGAATGGTACTGATGAATCTATTTGCAGGGCAGGAATAGAGATACAGAGCAGACTTGATGGAGTAGGGGAAGGAGATTGTGGGACAAATTGAGAGAGTAGCACTGAAATGTATACATAGGTAGCTGGTGGCAAGTTGCCTTAAAACAGAGGGAACTCAACCCAGTACTCTGACAACTAAAGGGATGTGATGCGGAGGGTGGGAGAGAGTTTCAAGAGAGAGGGAACATATGCATAATTATGGCTGATTCACGTTGTTGTATGGCAGAAACAATTATTCTCCAGTTAAAAATAAATTAAAAGTATATATGCATTACTTGTTTTTCTCTATCTGACTTACTTCACACTGTATAATAGACTCTAGATACACCTAGACCCCCTACAACTGGCTCAGATTCTTTCTTTTTATGGCTAATATTCCACTGTATGTACATACCACATCTTCTTTATCCATTTATCTGTTGATGGACATCTAGGTTTCATGTATATTTTGGAGATTAATCCTTTTCAGTTTCATTTGCCAATATCCTCTCCCATTCTGAGGGTTCTCTTTTCATCTTGTTTATGATTTCTTTTGGGGTGCAAAAGCTTTTGAATTTAGTTAGGTCCCATTTGTTTAATTTTGTTTTTATTTTCATTGCTCCTAATTTTGACTCATTAGGAGATGAGTCAAAAAAGATCTTTCTGCAGTTTACATCAAAGAGTGATTTACTATGTTTTCCTCTAAGAATTTTATAGTGTCCAGTCTTACATTTAGGTCTTTAATCCATCTTGAGTTTATTTTTGTATGATATTAGAGAATGTTCTAATTTCATTCCTTTACATGTAGCTGTCCAGTTTTCCCGGCCCTACTTATTGAAGAGACTGTCTTTTCTACATTGTATATTCCTGCTACATTTGTCATAGCCTAGGTGACCAGTAACGCTGAAGAAGCCAAAGTTGAATGGTTCTATGAAGACCTACAAGACCTTTTAGAAGTAACACCCCAAAAAAATATTCTTTTCATTATAGGGGACTGGAATGCAAAAGTAGGAAGTCAAGAAACACCCGGAGTAACAGGCAAATTTGACCTTGGAGTACGGAATGAAGCAGGGCAAAGGCTAATAGAGTTTTACTAAGAGAACACTCTGGTCATAGCAATCACCCTTTTCCAACAACACAAGAGAAGACTCTACACATGGACATCACCAGATGGCCAACACCAAAATCAGATTGATTATATTTTTTGCAGCCAAAGATGGAGAAGCTCTATACAGTCAGCAAAAACAAGACCTGGAGCTGACTATGGCTCCGATCATGAACTCCTTATTGCCAAATTCAGACTTAAAATGAAGAGAGTAGGGATAACCACTAGACCATTCAGGTATGACCTAAATCCCTTATGACTATACAGTGGAAGTGAGAAATAGATTTAAGGGACTAGATCTGACAGACAGAGAACCTGATGAACTATGGACAGAGGTTTGTGACATTGTATAGGAGGCAGGGATCAAGACCATCTCCATGGAAAAGAAATGCAATAAGGCAAAATGGTTGTCTGAGGAAGCTTTACAAATAGATGTGAAAAGAAGAGAAGCAAAACGCAAAGGAGAAAAGGAAAGATATTACCATTTGAATGCAGAGTTCCAAATAATGGCAGGGAGAGATAAGAAAGCCTTCCTCAGCAATCAATGCAAAGAAATAGAAGAAAACAATAGAATGGGAAAGACTAGAGATCATATCAAGAAAATTAGAGATACCAAGGGAACATTTTATGCAAAGATGGGCTCAATAAAGGACAGAAATGGTATGGACCTAACAGAAGCAGAAGATATTAACAAGAGGTGGCAAGAATACACAGAAGAACTGTACAAAAAAGATCTTCAGGACCCAGATAATCACGATGGTGTGATCATCAACCTAGGGCCAGACATCCTGGAATGTGAAGTCAAGTGGGCCTTAGAAAGCATCACTACAAACAAAGCTAGTGGAGGTGATGGAATTCCAGTTGAGCTACTTCAAATCCTGAAAGATGATGCTGTGAAAGTGCTGCACTCAATCTGCCAGCAAATTTGGAAAACTCAGCAGTGGCCACAGGACTGGAAAAGGTCAGTTTTCATTCCAATCCCTAAGAAAGGCAATCCCAAAGAATGCTCAAACTACTGCACAATTGCACTCATCTCACACGCTAGTAAAATAATGCTCAAAATTCTCCAAGCCAGGCTTCAGCAATACGTGACCCGAGAACTTTCAGATGTTCAAGCTGGTTTTAGAAAAGGCAGAGGAACCAGAGATCAAATTGCCAGTATTCACTGGATCATCAAAAAAGCAAGAGAGTTCCAGAATAACATCGATTTCTGCTTTATTGACTACGCCAAAGCCTTCGACTGTGTGGATCACAATAAACTGTGGAAAATTCTGAAGGAGATGGGAATACCAGACCACCTGACCTGCCTCCTGAGAAACCTATATGCAGGTCAGGAAGCAACAGTTAGAACTGGACATGGAACAACAGACTGGTTTCAAATAGGAAAAGGAATACGTCAAGGCTGTATATCGTCACCCTGCTTATTTAACTTCTGTGCAGAGTACATCATGAGAAACGCTGGGCTGGAGGAAGCACAAGCTGGAATCAAGATTGCCAGGAGAAATATCAATAACCTCAGATATGCAGATGACACCACCCTTATGGCAGAAAGTGAAGAGGAACTAAAAAGCCTCTTGATGAAAGTGAAAGAGGAGAGTGAAAAAGTTGGCTTAAAACTCAACATTCAGAAAACTAAGATCATGGCATCTGGTCCCATCACCTCATGGGAAATAGATGGGGAGACAGTGAAAACAGTGGGTGACTTTATTTTTTTTGGGCTCCAAAATCACTGCAGATGGTGATTGCAGCCATGAAATTAAAAGATGCTTACTGTTTGGAAGGAAAGTTATGACCAACCTATATGGCATATTAAAAAGCAGAGACATTGCTTTGCCAACAAAGGTCCGTCTGGTCAAGGCTATGGTTTTTCCAGTGGTCATGTATGGATGTGAGAGTTGGGCTGTGAAGAAAGCTGAGCGCTGAAGAATTGATGCATTTGAACTGTGGTGTTGTAGAAGACTCTTGAGAGTTCCTTGGACTGCAAGGAGATCCAACCAGTCCATCCTAAAGGAGATCAGTCCTGGGTGTTCATTGGAAGGACTGATGCTGAAGCTGAAACTCCAATACTTTGGCCACCTCATGCGAAGAGTTGACTCATTGGAAAATACCCTGATGCTGGGAGGGATTGGGGGCAGGAGGAGAAGGGGACGACAGAGGATGAGATGGCTGGATGGCATCACCAACTCGATGGGCATGAGTTTGAGTAAACTCCGGGAGTTTGTGATGGACAGGAAAGCCTGGCGTGCTGCTATTCATGGGGTTGCAAAGAGTCGGACACGACTGAGTGACTGAATTGAACTGAACTGAGGTGACCTAGGATGTGGGTTTATCTCTGGGCTTTCTATCCTGTGCCGTGGGTTTGTGTTTCTCTTTTGTGCTAGTACTTTACTGTCTTGACTACTGTAGCTTTGTAGAATAGTTTGAAGTTGGGGAGCCTGATTCCTCTAGCTTAGTTTTCTTTCTCAAGATTACTTTAGCTACTCAAGATCTTTTGTGTTTCCTTAGAAATTGTAAAAGTTTTTGTTCTAATTTTGTAAAGAATGTCATTGATAATTTGAGAGGAATTGCACTGAATATGTAAACTGCTTTGGGTAGTATTAATATATTCATTTTACCAATATTGACTCATCCAATCCAAGAACATGGTAATCTCTCCATCTGCTTGTGGCATATTTGATTTCTTTCATCACTGTTTTATAGTTTTCTGAGTAAAGGTCTTTTGCATCCTTAGGTAGATTCATTACTTGGTATTTTATTCTTTTTATTGTGATGATAAATGGGGTTATTTCCTTGATTTCCCTTTCTGATCTTTCATTGTAGTGTATAGTATGCAAGAAATTTCTGGGTATTAATTTTGTATCCTGCAACTTTGCTAAATTCATTGAGCAGCTCCAGTAGTTTTCTTGTTATACCTTTAATATTTTCCATGTATAGTTACATGTTATTTGCAAAGTGATGGCTTTCTTCTTTTCCAATTTTTATTCCTTTTCTTTTTATTCTCTGATTACTGTGTAGGACTTACAAAGCTATGTTGAATTAAGAGTGGAAAGAATAGACATACGTGTCTTGTTCCTGACCTTTGGGGAGATAATTTAATTTTCCACAATTGAGAATGATGTTTGCTCTGTGTCTGTCATATATGGCCCTTATTATTTTGAGGTAGATTACCTTGATACCCACATTCTGGAGTGTTTTTTTTCTTTCATAAATGGGTGTTGAATTTTATCAAGTTTTTCCTGCATGTGTTGAGATGATCAAATGGTTTTTACTCTTCAATTTGTTAATATTGTGCATCACATTGCTAGATTTGTATATATAGAAAAATCTTTATATTTCTGCTATCAATTCCAATTGATCATGGTGTATGATCCTTTTAATGTGTTGTATTTTGTTTTCTAATATTTTATTGAGGATTTTTGTGTCTATGTCCATCTGTGATATTCATCTGTAATTTTCTTTTTTGTGTGTGATATCTTTCTCTGGTGTGGTATCGGGGTGATGGCAGCCTAGTAGAATGAATTTGGGAATGTTCTTTCCTCAGCAAGTTTTTGGAAGAACAGAGGTCTAGAAGAAGAATGGGTGTTAGCTCTACTCTAAATGTTTGATCAGAATTCTCCTGTGAAGCCATCTGGTCCTGGACTTTTGATTTTTGGAAGATTTTAAATCACAGTATCAATTTCATTACTTGTTATTGGTTTGCTTATATTTTCTAATTCTTCCTGGTTGTCTTAGAAAGTTGTACCTTTTCAAGAGTTAGTCCATTTCTTCTGGGTTGTCCATTTTATTGGCATAAAGTTGCTTTTAGTAGCCTGTAATGATCCTTTGTATTTCTGAGTTATCAGTTTTAATTTCTCTTTTTTTTGTTTCTAAAATTTTTAATTTGAGTCCTCTTCCTTTTTTCTCTGAGAAATATGGCTAAAGGTTTGTCAGATTTTTAAATCTTCTCAAGGAAACAACTTTTACTTTTATGAATCTTTGCTATTGTTTTCTTCATTTCTATTTCATTTATTTCTGTTCTGATTTGTATGATTTCTTTCTTTCTACTGACTTTGGGGGTTTTGTTCTTCTTTATTTAGGTGTAATGTTAGATTGTTTATTTGTGATTTTTCCTGTTTCTTAAGATTGAATTGCTATAAACTTCCATCTTAGAATTGCTTTTGCTGCATCCCATAGGTACTTTGTATTTTTGTTATCATTTGTTTATATGTATTTTTAAATTTTATCTTTAATTTCTTCAGTATTTTCTTGGTTAATTCGCAGCACACTGTTTAGCCTCTATGTGTCTGTTTTTTATAGTTTTTTTTTTCCTATATCAATTTCTAATTTCATAGTGTTGTGGTCAGAAAAGATAATTTAGACAGTTTTAATTTCCTTAAATTTTCTGAGGCTTGATTTGATTCAAGATGTATGTGGTCTATCCTGGAGAATGTTCCATGTGCACCTGAGAGTAAAGTATATTCTGCCACTTTTGTGTGATACTGCCTATAAATATCCATTACATCTATCTGGTCTATTGTGTCATTTAAAGCTCGTGTTTTCTTATTTATTTTCTGTCTGGATGATCTGTCCATTGGTGTAAGTGGGGTGTTAGAGTCCACCACTATAATTGTGTTACTGTTCATTTCCCCTTTTATGGCTATTAGCATTTGTTTGTATATTGAAGGGCTCTTATGCTGGATGCATAAATATTTATAATTATTTTATCTTCTTCTTGGATTGACCCCTTGATCATTAGGTAGTGTCATTCCTTACATCAAGTGTGTGTGTGTGTTCAGTCATGTCTCACTGTCTGTGACTCAATGGAGTGTCCCAACAGGCTCCTCTCTCCATGGAATTTTTCAGGTAAGAAAACTGGAGTGGGCTGCCATTTCTTACTCCAGGGGATTTTCCTGACCCAGGGAAAGAAATGAATGAAATTTAGAAAATTAACCAATATATTTAAAAACCATAGAAATAAATATATTTTTAATATAAAATTAAGCATTGGAAGGTAAAACCGAATCCTAATAGCAAAAAAAAAAAAAGTATAGGAGAGCAATAACAAAGAATAAAAAAAATTTAGAGAACTAACATATAAACTGATAAATGAAACAACTACCAGAAGGTAAAACAGAACCACAGTAGCAAAAAAACAAAAACAAAAATCAGAAAAAGCATTCACTGTGTGGGGATGGAGGAGGGATGTGAGTTATACAGGTTCCACTTTACACTGTGGGGTCCAGGCGAGATGGGCAGAGAAACAGGGTGGCCCTGGGGCTGTCACCCTCCGGTAGAATAGCTGGTGTGTTAACCTGGAAAGTGGGATCCCAGAGTTGTTCATCTCACCCAGGAGGCTCTTTCTGGAGCACGAGCATCATTCCATCCTCCAGGGCCAGCCAAAGGCCCTGTTTTCATGGAGTCCCCAGCCCAGAGGCCATGCCTGCTTTGAGGGTCCGTTACAGACTCTCAGGAAGTGGAATAGTGCCTGAGTTCTTCTGGCAGCTTATTCTAAGAAAGCAGATCTCCCTCCTCTGGAGAAATTGTAATGCCAGAGGGCTGATGCCAACTCCCTGTTCCCTCTGCCAGGGCTTGTGCCCCTCAGTGGAGCATCCCCTCACACTTCCACTGACCCCAGGCTTGGAGAGGGAGCAGAGCCCTGCCCTGCATGTGTAGTCTGCATGTCATGCTGCTGCTGCTGCTGCTGCTGCTAAGTTGCTTCAGTCGTGTCCAACTCTGTGCGACCCCATAGACGGCAGCCCACCAGGTTCCCCCATCCCTGGGATTCTCCAGGCAAGAACACTGGAGTGGGTTGCCATTTCCTTCTCCAATGCATGAAAGTGAAAAGTGAAAGTGAAGTCTCTCAGTCGTGTCCGACTCTTAGCGACCCCATGGACTGCAGCCTACCAGGCTCCTCCGTCCATGGGATTTTCCAGGCAAGAGTACTGGAGTGGGGTACCATTGCCTTCTCTGCTGCATGTCATAGAGCTGGGCTAAAGGTTAGGGTGCTCTCTGCTGTGAGCCCAGCAGAAAGCCCCTCTTAGACCCTGGCTTTCGGTGTTGTCTCTGGTCCCTCTCTTACAATGCAAATTCCTTGGGAGAGGGAAACCTGTTATATGACACCCTTTCAGTAAAAATCTGACTGGGAGCTCAATCCTTTTTTTTTTTTTTTTTTAATTTTTTTAATTTTTTTATTTATTTTTTTTTTTTAGCTCAATCCTTTTGATAGACAGCGATAGGCAAAGTTCCAGGGAAACAGAAAGGAAGTAATTTCCATGATGAGTGAACTGCTAGGTGTTAGAATCTGCCTTACTGTTGGACCAGTTCAAAATTCACTGGCTGCCATGGGGACAACCTAGCACTACCTTTTCCTGGCTAGTTACTGCAGACCCTTAAAATGCTCTGTCCGCTTCCATTTTCTGCATTCACTACAGGTCGGAACAGCTTGGTCTGTCAGCCTTGTGGGGGCCACTCACCACCAACACAGGGCAGATGTGCAGCACAGTTTAGTGATCTACATGTCACTTTGGAAATAAAGTCTTCACATTTGTGTAATTTCAAGGGCTTGAGGATGCTGGGACAGTCCCTGGCCTGAGAATGGCCATAAGGTAGCCTCCAGGAAGTTGGAGCTAAACTGTAACTGTGGAAGGATCAATGCAAGCAGATTCAGACTGACAAGAGATGGAGTCCCCTACCTTGCCTTTCCTTCCAATCCTCTCCTCACAGGTAACCACTAATTTGTTACCTGTATCTATGACCCTGTTTCTGTTTTGTTATATTCATTAGTTTCCCTTTTGAGATTCCACATATAACTGAAAACATGCACTATGCATTTTTGTCTGAGTTACTTCAAAAGCATGTAATACCCTGAGGTCAATCACATTTTTCCATATGTCTTAGAAATATTCCATTGTATGTGTATATGCTACATCTTTATCTATTGATTTGGCAATTTACACTTAGATTGCTTCCATATTTTGGCTAGTGTAAGTAATGCTATTATGAATATTGGGGAGTACATGTATTTTTTCAAATTAGCATTTTTATTTCTTCAGATATCTACCCATGAGTGGGAATTGCTTAATCCATATGGTAATTTTACTTTTAATTCTTTTTAGGAATCTTCATATTGTTTTCCACAGCGGCTGTACCAATTTACATCCCTACCAACCATGAACCAAAATTCCATCTGTTCTCTTCATCCTTGCAAATATTTGCTACTTGTAGACTTTTTCAAGGTAGCCATGCTGATGGATGTGAAGTGATATCTCATGGTGGTTTTGATTTGCATTTCCCTGGTAATTAGTGGTGAGCATCTCTTCGTATGCTTGTTAGCTATTTGCATGTCTTTTTTGGGAAACTGTCTATTCAGGTCTTCTGCCCATTTCTTAACTGGATTGTTTGGTTTGGATGATTTGGTTTTGAGTTGTATGAGTATGTATGATAATATTTTGGATATTAATCTCTTATAAGACATATTGTTTGCAAATATTGTCTCCCATGCTGTAGGTTGCCTTTTGGCTCTTTTTGAGGGTTTCCTTGGTTGTGCAAAAACTTTTAGTTTTAATTAGGTCCCACTTGTTTATTTTGGCTTTTGTTTCCCTTGCTTGAGGAGACAGAACCAAAAATATATTATTAAGACTTATCTCAAAGAGTGTATGTTTTTTCCTAGTTTTATGATGTCATTTTGCACTGAGGTTTTAAAACCATTTTGATTTTATTTGTATATGGGGTGTAATAAATTGTTTAAATTTCATCCTTTTACATGTAGCTGTCCAGTTTTCACAGCACCACATATTGAGAAATGTATCTTTTCTCCATTGTATATTCTTGACTCCTTTGTTATAGATTAATTAACCATAGATGAGTGGGTTTATATTTGGGCTGTTTATTCCAGCCCATTCCAATTCCATTCCATTGATCTATGTGTCTGTTTTGATTACCATAGCTTTGAATTATACTCTGAAGTCAAGGAGAGTGATACCTCTAAATTTGTTTGCTTTTTCTCAAGATTGCTTTGACTATTCAGAGTAAAATTCATCCATAAATTAGGATTACTTGCTACAGTTCTGTGAAAAATGCTTTGGGTAACTGGATAGGTATTGCACTAAATCTGTAGGTTGCTTTGGGCCGTATGCATGTTTTAGCAATATTAATTCTTCCAGTCATGAACACAAGATATCTGTATCACCTTCAATTTTCTTTATCAGTGTCTTATAGTTTTCAAACTACAGGTCTTTTATAGTTCCTTGGTTGTCTACTCCTAGATATTTTCTTCTTTTTGATGTGACTGTAGATGGGATTGTTTCCTTGATTTCTCTTTCTGATAGTTCATTAGTACTATATAGAAAACAATCAATTTTTGTATATTTATCTAATATCCTGTAGCTTTACTGAATTCATTTGTTAGTTCTAATAGGTTTTTGGTAGAGACTTAAAGGTTTTCTATACATAGTATTGGGTTTCCCAGGTGGCACTAGTGGTAAATAACCTACCTGCCAATGCAAGAGACATAAGAGACATGGATTCAATGCCTGGGAAGATCGCCTGAAGGAGGAAATGGCAACCCACTCCTGTATTCTTGCCTGGAGAATCCCCACGGACAGAAGAGCCTGGCAGGCTACAGTTCATAGGGTCAAAAAGAGTTGGACATGATTGAAGTGACTTAGCATGCACACATACATAGTATCATGTCACCTGCAAATAGTTTTAATTCTTCCCTTCCAATTTGAATGCCTTTAAAATTTCTTTTCCTTATCTGAGTCCTGTGGCTAGGACTTCCAATGCTAGGTAAAATAGAAATGGTGACAATGGGCATTCTTGTCCTGTTCCTAATTTTAGAGGGAACACTTCCAGTTTTTACCTTTTGAGTATAATGTTAGCTCTGGGTTTGTCATAAATGGCCTTTATTAGGTTGAGTTATGTTCCATCTATATCATGTGACTTTTTGTCATTCCTTTCATTAACGTGCTGTATCACATTGATTTGTGTGGGTATTGAATCATCCTTATATTCCTGAATAAATGTCACTTGATCATGGTGTATGATTCTTTTATATATTGTTTAATTTTGTTTGTTAATATTTTGTGGAGAATTTTTGCATCTATGTTCATCAGGAATATTGGACTTGGTGTTGGTATTCTCTGCCCTGGAGCTAGCTTCACCCCCTCAGGAGTCAATGCAGGGATCCCCCATTCCCACTTCACAAATCCCAAGATGTCACTGGCTGCCTCTGCCCTGTTGAGAGGCAAGGCAAGGGTTAGAACCAGATATGTTCCTTGCATGTATATGCATTCTCATTGGCAACAGTAGCCTCTGCTTTAGTGGAGGGAAGTGCCAGAACAAGAGGAGATGGAGAACCCTGACACTAGCTGGAAGCTTCACTGGGGTGGCCCTGGCAGACCACCAGGCAATTTTCAATATGTTGCCTTAGCACTGTGATGGGGAAAAAGCAACTCTGTGTGTGCCTCTTGAAATGTGGAATCTGTCAGGAAGCATTTAACAAGAGGCTTCCTGTGTGCTGTTTTGGATCTGTCAGGAACCCTCTGGCCCTATTGATTCTTGAATATTCAGGAATTAAGAGGAGAGGCACGCCTTTTCCAGGGCTGAGGAATCCAGGCATTTCTCATTACAGTGATAAGTACCCTCTTCCTTCTTAAGAACCATATGGTAAAAGGTGATTGTTTGCAACTCTCTCTTTGATAGGGATCGTCTTATGTTTTGTATATCTGGAATTATATATTTTTTTTCTTTTTTTTTCCCAGTTACTTTTATTAGTTGGAGGCTAATTACTTTAGAATATTGTAGTGGTTTTTGCCATACATTGACATGACTCAGCCATGAATTTACATGTATTCCCCGTCCTGAACCGCCCTCCCACCTCCCTCCCCATCCCATCCCTCTGGGTCATCCCAGTGCACCAGCCCCGAGCACTTGTCTCATGCATCCAACCTGGACTGGCGATCTGTTTCACACTTCATAATATACATGTTTCGATGCTGTTCTCTCAGATCATCCCACCCTTGCCTTCTCCCACAGAGTCCAAAAGTCTGTTCTATACATCTGTGTCTCCTTTTCTGTCTTGCATATAGGGTTATCATTACCATCTTTCTAAATTCCATATATATGTGTTAGTATACTGTATTGGTGTTTTTCTTTCTGGCTTACTTCACTCTGTATAATGGGCTCCAGTTTTATCCATCTCATTAGAACTGATTCAAATGAATTCTTTTTAATGGCTGAGTAATATTCCATGGTGTATATGTATCACAGCTTCCTTATCCATTCATCTGCTGATGGGCATCTAGGTTGCTTCCATGTCCTGGCTATTATAAACAGTGCTGCGATGAACATTGGGGTGCACGTGTCTCTTTCAGATCTGGTTTCCTCAGTGTGTATGCCCAGCAGTGGGATTGCTGGGTCATATGGCAGTTCTATTTCCAGTTTTTTAAGAAATCTTCACACTGTTTTCCATAGTGGCTGTACTAGTTTGCATTCCCACCAACAGTGTAAGAGGGTTCCCTTTTCTCCACACCCTCTCCAGCATTTATTGCTTGTAGACTTCTGGATAGCAGCCATCCTGACTGGCGTGTAATGGTACCTCATTGTGGTTTTGATTTGCATTTCTCTGATAATGAGTGATGTTGAGCATCTTTTCATGTGTTTGTTAGCCATCTGTATGTCTTCTTCAGAGAAATGTCTGTTTAGTTCTTTGGCCCACTTCTTTTTTTTTTTTTTTTTTTTCATTTTCTTTTTTTTTTTTTTTATTTTTTTTAATTTTTTTATTAGTTGGAGGCTAATTACTTCACAACATTTCAGTGGGTTTTGTCATACATTGATATGAATCAGCCATAGATTTACACTTATTCCCCATCCCGATCCCCCCTCCCACCTCCCTCTTCACCCGACTCCTCTGGGTCTTCCCAGTGCACCAGGCCCGAGCACTTGTCTCATGCATCCCACCTGGGCTGGTGATCTGTTTCACCATAGACAGTATACATGCTGTTCTTTTGAAACATCCCACCTTCACATTCTCCCACAGAGTTCAAAAGTCTGTTCTGTATTTCTGTGTCTCTTTTTCTGTTTTGCATATAGGGTTATCATTACCATCTTTCTAAATTCCATATATATGTGTTAGTATGCTGTAATGTTCTTTATCTTTCTGGCTTACTTCACTCTGTATAATGGGCTCCAGTTTTATCCATCTCATTAGAACTGATTCAAATGAATTCTTTTTAATGGCTGAGTAATATTCCATGGTGTATATGTATCACAGCTTCCTTATCCATTCATCTGCTGATGGGCATCTAGGTTGCTTCCATGTCCTGGCTATTATAAACAGTGCTGCGATGAACATTGGGGTGCACGTGTCTCTTTCAGATCTGGTTTCCTCAGTGTGTATGCCCAGCAGTGGGATTGCTGGGTCATATGGCAGTTCTATTTCCAGTTTTTTAAGAAATCTTCACACTGTTTTCCATAGTGGCTGTACTAGTTTGCATTCCCACCAACAGTGTAAGAGGGTTCCCTTTTCTCCACACCCTCTCCAGCATTTATTGCTTGTAGACTTCTGGATAGCAGCCATCCTGACTGGCGTGTAATGGTACCTCATTGTGGTTTTGATTTGCATTTCTCTGATAATGAGTGATGTTGAGCATCTTTTCATGTGTTTGTTAGCCATCTGTATGTCTTCTTCAGAGAAATGTCTGTTTAGTTCTTTGGCCCACTTCTTGACTGGGTCATTTATTTTTCTGGAATTGAGCTGCAGGAGTTGCTTGTATATTTTTGAGATTAATCCTTTGTCAGTTGCTTCATTTGCTATTATTTTCTCCCAATCTGAGGGCTATCTTTTCACCTTGCTTATACTTTCCTTTATTGTGCAAAAGCTTTTAAGTTTAATTAGGTCCTATTTGTTTATTTTTGCTTTTATTTCCAATATTCTGGGAGGTGGGTCATAGAGGATCCTGCTGTGATTTGTGTCAGAGAGTGTTTTGCCTATGTTCTCCTCTAGGAGTTTTATAGTTTCTGGTCTTACATTTAGATCTTTAATCCATTTTGAGTTTATTTTTGTGTATGGTGTTAGAAAGTGTTCTGGTTTCATTCTTTTACAAGTGGTTGACCAGTTTTCCCAGCACCACTTGTTAAAGAGGTTGTCTTTTTTCCATTGTATATTCTTGCCTCCTTTGTCAAAGATAAGGTGTCCCTAGGTATGTGGATTTATCTCTGGGCTTTCTATTCTGTTCCATTGATCTATATTTTTGTCTTTGTGCCAGTACCATACTGTCTTAATGACTGTGGCTTTGTAGTATAGTCTGAAGTCAGGCAGGTTGATTCCTCCAGTTCCATTCTTCTTTCTCAAGATTACTTTGGCTATTCGAGGTTTTTTTTTTTGTATTTCCATACAAATTGTGAAATTATTTGTTCTAGTTCTGTGAACAATACCATTGGTAGCTTGATAGGGATTGCATTGAACCTATAGATTGCTTTGGGTAGTATAGTCATTTTGACAACATTGATTCTTCCAATCCATGAACATGGTGTATTTCTCCATCTGCTTGTGTCCTCTTTCTTTTCTTTCATCAGTGTTTTATAGTTTTCTGTGTATAGGTCTTTTGTTTCTTTAGGTAGATATACTCCTAAGTATTTTATTCTTTTTGTTGCGATGGTGAATGGTGTTGTTTCCTTAATTTCTCTTTCTGTTTTCTCATTGTTAGTGTATAGGAATGCAAGGGATTTCTGTGTGTTAATTTTATATCCTGCAACTTTACTATATTCATTGATTAGCTCTAGTAATTTCCTGGTGGAGTCTTTAGGGTTTTTCTATGTAGAGGATCATGTCATCTGCAAACAGCGAGAGTTTCACTTCTTCTTTTCCTATCTGGATTCCTTTTACTTCTTTTTCTGCTCTGATTGCTGTGGCCAAAACTTCCAAAACTGTGTTGAATAGTAGTGGTGAGAGTGGGCACCCTTGTCGTTCCTGATTTTATGGGAAATGCTTTCAATTTTTCACCATTGAGGGTAATGTTTGCTGTGGGTTTGTCATATATAGCTTTTATTATGTTGAGGTATGTTCCTTCTATTCCTGCTTTCTGGAGAGTTTTTATCATAAATGGATGCTAAATTTTGTCAAAGGCTTTATCTGCATCTATTTAGATAACCATATGGTTTTTATCTTTCAATTTGTTAATGTGGTGTATTACATTGATTGATTTGCAGATATTAAAGAATCCTTGCATTCCTGGGATAAAGCCCACTTGGTCATGATGTATAATCTTTTAAACATGCTGTTAATTTCTGTTTGCTAGAATTTTGTTAAGGATTTTTGCATCTATGTTCATCAGTGATATTGGCCTGTAGTTTTCTTTTTTTGTGGCATCTTTGTCTGGTTTTGGAATTAGGATGATGGTGGCCTCATGGAATGAGTTTGGAAGTTTACCTTCTTCTGCAGTTTTCTGGAAGAGTTTGAGTACTATAGGTGTTAGCACTTCTCTAAATTTTTGGTAGAAGTCAGCTGTGAAGCCATCTGGTCCTGGGCTTTTGTTTGCTGGAAGATTTCTGATTATAGTTTCGATTTCTGTGCTTGTGATGGGTCTGTTAAGATCTTCTATTTCTTCCTGGTTCAGTTTTGGAAAGTTATACTTTTCTAGAATTTGTCCATTTCTTCCAAGTTGTCCATTTTATTGGCATAGAGCTGCTGGTAGTAGTCTCTTATGATCCTTTGTATTTCAGTGTTGTCTGTTGTGATCTCTCCATTTTCATTTCTAATTATGTTGATTTGGTTCTTCTCCCTTTGTTTCTTAATGAGTCTTGCTAACAGCTTGTCAGTTTTGTTTATCTTTAAAAAAAACCCCAGCTTTTAGCTTTGTTGATTTTTGCTATGGTTTCTTTTTTTTCTTTTGCATTTATTTCTGCCCTAATTTTTAAGATTTCTTTCCTTCTACTAACCCTTGGGTTCTTCATCTCTCCCTTCTCTAGTTGCTTTAGGTGTAGAGTTAGGTTATTTATTTGATTTTTTTCTTGTTTCTTGAGGCAAACCTGTATTGCTATGAACCTTCCCCTTAGCACTGCTTTTACAGTGTCCCATTGGTTTTGGGTTGTTGTGTTTTCATTTGTTTCTATGCATATTTTGATTTCTTTTTTGATTTCTTCTATGATTTGCTGGTTATTCAGAAGTGTGTTATTTAGCCTCCATATGTTGGAATTTTTAATAGTTTTTTTTCCCTGTAATTGAGATCTAATCTTACTGCATTGTGGTCAGAACAGATGACTGGAATGATTTCAATTTTTTTGAATTTACCAAGGGTAGATTTATGGCCCCGGATGTGATCTATTCTGGAGAAGGTTCCATGTGCACTTGAGAAAAAGGTGAAATTGATTGTTTTAGGGTAAAATGTCCTATAGATATCAATTAGGTCTAGCTGGTCCATTGTGTCATTTAAAGTGTGTGTTTCCTTGTTAATTTTCTGTTTAGTTGATCTATCCATAGGTGTGAGTGGGGTATTAAAGTCTCCCACTATTACTGTGTTATTTTTTATTTCCCCTTTCATACTCGTTAGCATTTGCTTTACATATTGCAGTGCTCCTATGTTGGGTGCATATATATTTATAATTGTTATATCTTCTTCTTGGATTGATCCTTTGATCATTATGTAGTGTCCTTCTTTGTCTCTTTTCACATCCTTTATTTGAAAGTCTATTTTATCTGATATGAGTGTTGCTACTCCTGCTTTCTTTTGTCCTCCTTTGGTATGAAATATTTTTTTTCCAGCCCTTCACTCTCAGTCTGCACGTGTCCCTTGTTTTGAGGTGGGTATGTTGTAGACAGCATATATAGGGGTCTTGTTTTTGTATCCATTCAGCCAGTCTTTGTCTTTTGGTTGAGGCATTCAACCCATTTATATTTAAGGTAATTGTTGATAGGTATGGTACCGTTGCCATTTACTTTGTTGTTTTGTGTTCATGTTTATACAACCTTTCTGTGTTTCCTGTCTAGAGAAGATCCTTTAGCATTTGTTGAAGAGCTGGTTTGGTGGTGCTGAATTCTCTCAGCTTTTTCTTGTCTGTAAAGCTTTTGAATTCTCCTTCATATCTGAATGAGATCCTTGCTGGGTACAGTAATCTGGGTTGTAGGTTATTCTCTTTCATTACTTTAAGTATGTCCTGCCATTCCCTTCTTGCCTGAAGAGTTTCTATTGATACATCAGCTGTTATCCTTATGGGAATCCCTTTGTGTTTTATTTGTTGTTTCTCCCTTGCTGCTTTTAATATTTGTTCTTTGTGTTTGATCTTTGTTAATTTGATTAATATGTGTCTTGGGGTTTTTCACGTTGGGTTTATCCTGTTTGGTACTTTCTGGATTTCTTGGACTTGCATAACTGTTTCCTTCCCCATTTTGGGGGAGTTTTCAGCTATTATCTCCTCGAGTATTTTCTCATGGCCTTTCTTTTTGTCTTCTTCTTCTGGGATTCCTATGATTCGACTGTTGGGGCATCTCACATTGTCCCAGAGGTCCCTGAGGTTGTCCTCATTTATTTTGATTCTTTTTTCTTTTTTCCTCTCTGCTTCATTTATTTTCACCATTTTATCTTCTACTTCACTTATCCTATCTTCTGCCTCTGTTATTCTACCTTTGGTTCCCTCCAGAGTGTTTTTGATCTCATTCATTGTATTATTCATTTTTAATTGACTTTTTTTTTTATTTCTTCTAGGTCCTTGTTAAACATTTTTTGCATCTTCTCAATCCTTGTCTCCAGGCTATTTATGTGTAACTCCATTTTGTTTTCAAGATTTTGGATCATTTTTATTATCATTATTCTAAATTCTTTTCCAGGTAGATTTTCTGTCTCCTCCTCTTTTATTTGGCTTGGTGGGCATTTTTTCATGTTCCTTTACCTGCTGGGTATTTCTCTGCCTTTTCATCTTGTTTAGATTGCTGTGTTTGGAGTGGCCTTTCTGTATTTTGGTGATCTGTGGTTCGTTTTTATTATGGAGGTTTCTACCAGTGGGTGGGGTTGGACAATTGGCTTGTCAAGGTTTCCTGGTTAAGGAAGCTTGTGTCGGTGTTCTGGTGTATGGAACTGGATTTCTTCTCTCTGGAGTGCAATGGAGTGTCCAGTAGTGAGTTTTGAGATGGGTCTGTGTGTTTGGTGTGACTTTGGGCAGCCTGTATATTGACACTCAGGGCTATGTTCCTGCATTGCTGGAGAATTTGGGTGGTATGTCTTGCTCTGGAACTTATTGGCTCTTGGGTGGTGGTTGGTTTCAGTGTAGGTATGGAGGCTTTTGGATGATCTGTTATTACTTAATGTTCCCTGTAGTCAGGAGTTCTCTGGTGTTCTCAGGTTTTGGGCTTAAGTCTCCTGCCTCTGGATTTCAGTCTTATTCTTCCAGTAGCCTCAAGGCTTCTCCAACTATACAGCACTGATAATAAAACTTCTAGGTTAATGGTGAAAAGATTCTCCACAGTGAGGGGCCCCCAGAGAGGTTCACAGAATATCATGAAGAAGAGGAGAGGGAGGAAGGAGATAGAGATGAGCAGGAGGAGAAAAAGGGGGTCTCAAGAGGAGAGAGACAGATCTATGCAGCACTCTGTTCCCTAAGTGTTCTCCGTAGCCCAGAACACCTACAGAGATTCACAGAATTGGATTGAGAAGAGAAGGGGGAGGGAGGAAATAGAGGTGGTCTGGGGAAGAAAATGGTGAGTCAAAAGGGGGAGAGAGTAATCATCACACTCCTGAGTAAAAATGGGTACTGAATATTGGATTCTTAAATGTCCAAAATTGATATCAAATACTGAAAAACAAAGATTAAAAATCTAGAGTAGAGGTTAGACTCTTAAAAATACAATATTAAAAAGAAAACCACAAAATATTTAAGAAGTATATATGAAGTTCACTTTAAAAATAGGTTTTTTTTTTTTTTGCAAGGTTATAGTGAAATGAAAATGAAAATTAAGGAGTAATAGAGGAGTAATAGGGAATTTTAAAAGAAAATAAAAGAGAAAAAATTTAAAAAAAGAAAGAAAAAAATTGTTTTTAATTAAAAAAAATAGTAAAAATATATCTAGGAATTTCTCTGGAGCTGTTGCGGTCAGTGTGGGTTTGGTTCACTTTCAAATAGCTCCTTCTTCCAGCTTACACTTCTCGATATATAGGCCCCTTCCGGTGTAGTCGGTGTTAACTACAGGGATTTTAATCTGTTGCACTGGTCACTTCTGAAGCGGTTCCCTTTGTTTATTTGGCTTCTGTTTGCAGGTCTCTTCAGTGTCTAATTTCCGCCCTGACACAGGCGGGCAGAGGTGGTCTCTTGTTTAGGTTCGCTTGTTCAGTCGTGCTGTGGGGAGGGAGGGGCGCTGCAGACAAATATCACTGGCCTGTGTGGGGAGCACTCACAGTCTTCCAGCCACACTGGATTTGCCCCCGCTCACGGGTGTGTGCTCTCCCCGTCTACACTGCTCAGGGTCCCGGCTGCTGTACAGGGAGTGGGCCCTGAGTTGCGTGCGGTTCCAGTTTTTGGGTACTCCACAAAAGTGCAGACTCGGTTGGGCCTGAGTTTTGTGCCTTCCCTGCCTAAGCAGCTCAGGCCGCCAGCAGCTTGACGGGCACACTCTCCCCAGATGCAGTGCGCCTTATCCCCTCCGCGGTCCCAGCCTCAGTTTCCGCGCGCGCTGGTTGGGTGCGCCTTGTGTCTGTTCTGGGGAGCTGGTCTCTAGCTGCGACCCTACTGGTGGATGTCAACCATCCAGAATCTCAGGAAGTCTTTGGTTAGAAACTGGAAGCCTGTTTGCCTTTTGGTAGGGGATGCCGTCTCTGGGGCCGAGTTTGCCCCTTTCCCCTCCCCCCTGCCTCCTGCCTCTGGCAGGGGATGGGCCGGTCTGCAGCTGGCTAGCTCTTCTCTGGAATTGCTTAGTCCTTCCTTTGTTCTGCAAGTGGCTGGCAGTGTGTTTGTGCTGGTTAATTTTCTCTCTCTCTCTTGCTATCCCACAGTTTAAGTTGATATCTCACGTTAGCTCTCTCCGATTGCCCTCAGGGCATTCAGGCCCGGTCCTTACCCTAAGCAATGCCGCCCGCTCCTCTCTGTTCCGCCCCCACTTGCTGGTGGCAGATGTGGGCGTCTGGGGTACTTTTCTGCTGGGAGTTGCTTTTAGGCATGTAATCTGTGGGTTTTATTAATTTTTCTTCCCAGTTAGGTTGCCCTCCGAGATTCGAAAACTTCCCCCAGACCCGCCAGTGAGAGGGTTTCCTGGTGTTTGGAAACGTCCTCCATTACAATTCCCTTCCCGGGACAGGTCTCCATCCTTAGCTCTTTTGTCTCTCTTTTTATCTTTTATATTTTGTCCTACCTCCTTTCGAAGATGATGGGCTGCTTTTCTGCATGCCTGATGTCCTCTGCTAGAGATCAGAAGTTGTTTTGTGGAGTTTGCTCAGTGTTCAAATGTTCTTTTGATGAATTTGTAGGGGAGAAAGTGGTCTCCCCGTCCTATTCCTATGCCATCTTAGCTCCCCCCCCATATCTGGAATTTTAATCTTTATCTTTGCTGAGAATAACTACCTTGTAAGACAGTATATATGCCCACACCATGTTGATTAAAACACCTTTGCTCCATCAGAGCTTGGGTCACTGTATCTTTCTTTCTTTCTTTCTCTCTCTCTATCTCTCTATTTCTGGCTAATTCCTTGGAGCGCGGAGGCCCACTGAGCTCACTTTCTTGCCCTGGCTTCTAAGCCTCTCTCGAGAAGCTGCACTGTGCCTTCACCCACTCGAGAGGGCGCCTGGTGCCTACGTGCAGCAGTGTAAGCTCTAAGAACAGGGCTTTTTTGGCTTTCCGTGTAAACCAGGGAATGTCAGCCTCTTTCTCTCTCTTACTTTCTTATCGTCGACTCCAGACCACGAGGTTCTGGTCCATTAAAGGACCAACAGAATCTTAGTTTCTAACAGCCCTCAGGTTAGCCCAGTGGTTTTCAAAGTGTTGGACCCCAGGGCTGAAGCGACTTGAACACCTCACTCCCCAAGGAGGCATCCCGATCCCCTGATATCCCTTCATCTTCTGTGTCCCCCAGTGTGTCCCTTTGCCTCCCTTCCTACCAGACTCCATATGGATCTGTCTTCTCTTTGGTTGTAGAAGAGCTGCTCTTTTAGTCCCTAGATCAATTTCAGCAAGAGCCACTCTACATGTAGTGGCAGTTTTGATGTATTTTTGATGGGAGATGAGCCCAGGGTCCCTTACTCTGCCTCTTGATCTCTCTCTCTTCCCTGTTCGCATTTTCATGCCCAGTTGGGTTTTCCCCTTCTCTTCCCTCCAAAAATATGTTGCTCTGAGCCTTGCCTTGAGGTGGCAGTATTAAACTGTTTGTCATTGCCTTAGCAAGCTTGTATGTTCAGACCTAGTACCTAAAATCATGGTGTTCATACTTGGGTACACAGGTTTCCTTGTACCTACTATTTTCACTATTTTTAGCTGTGGCCCCTCAATGTTCCTGCATCTGTACTGTCCCAGACCCCCTAGTTGCCTTGCCTTTTATCTTCCACTATCAAGTGGAAACTTGCTTTCTCATGCTTTTCTTCCTTTGTCTGAGTTCACCGGCCTTAAGAACAAGCTATTTAACCCCCTGCTTTGCATTTACATGAGCCCTATGCATGACTGGCCCTAAGAGTATGCTGGAGAGCGGGACAGACTGAATTCTTACTTCCATGGAGCTGATTCTGATAGCAAAGTTAGACATGAGTCCTGCAAGGAAACTGAGACAAGGTGTGGTAAATCATATGAAAGAAATAAAGAGCAATATATGAGTATAAAACAGACAGCTGTGTTTCATTCTAGGTATCAAGAGATATTTGCTTGAAGGGCCTTTCAAACTGACCTTGGCTGACCTGCAAGTGGACAATAATGTTCCCAGGTGGAAAGGTTCTTGTGCCGTTTAAGGAGTCAACAGGAGGCAAGTGAGCTGGAGTTCAGAGACTGAAGAGGGAGGGAGGGACGAGGATGGGCTGTACTTGGTCTCAGGTGTTAGGTTAAAGATCTTAGTCTTTGTGTTAAGACCAATAAGAAACCAGTGGAGAGTTTTATTTAATGGAAGCAGCATGCTGATGGCGTGATGGTGGTCAGGGTGGTGGTGAAGATGGTGAAGAAGAGAAGGAAGATGGTGGTGACAGTGATGATGGTAGATGACTATGGTGATGGTGAGGATAATGATAGTAATGAGGTTGCTTACGTAAGGATGAGTGTGATTACGACAGTAAGAGTGATAATGACATGGTGATAATGATGATGCTGTTAACTGATGAAGATGCTGACGGGATGGTGCAGATAATGAAGGGTCCAGTATCACTACCTGCTTAAGAAAGCAGGAATGAGGATGGAAACAACACATTATCTGAAGGGAGACACACCTGGTACTCTGCCACTTATTTGCTGGCTGGAATCAGAAAATGCTTTGACCTCATGTGTACTTCAGTTTATTTATCCTCAGAAGGGTTCCTGAAGATGAAGTGATGTGTATGAGAGTGCTTGGCACCCAGTGGTTGCAAAGTCAGCTCGCTGGTGTCTCCATGACACACACACATGCAGCCAGGCATGTGACAATGAGAGCTTATGTGTGGAGTCCCTCCACTGCTTCAGTTCTGCAGCCTGGCCAGGTGACACGCTCAGAGACTGGGGGGCATCATAAACTAAAGGCTCCTGTTCAGATAATCTCCTCCAAATCGGCTGTCCTGTTGTCGTGGGAATAGTTGGAGGTGGAGCTCTGCTGGGAGTATCTCAATGCCTCATCCACTGCCAGTTGCCCTCACCCTTTTACCACAGTGAGTAACTCCGACACCTCTGGCAACTCAGGGGGACACAGCAATGGGGACTCTGCATGTCTAGGGAAAAATCCCTAAGTCTACTCAAAATGTGACACTTGGCAAGACACAACCTCGCTGGGTCCGTTTCTCATCGAAACCAGTTTGGCAGCTTAAGGTTGCTTCCTGTGAGATTGTGCGCACACTGGACGCTCCACAGCGAGGTGGCCTGCAGCCCCTCTTACCTTACCTCTCCCTGGGGGCAGGGTCAAGGTGTCCATCTGTTTCAGTTTGACCTGTCTGCACTGAGCCTTCCACAGTTTCAGTTTAGCTCCAGCTTCCTGGAGGGTGCCTTCTGGCCAGTCCCAGAACACGGAGAGTCCCAGAATCCCAAGGCCTTTGAAATGACACAAATGTGAAGACTTTTTTCCACAGTGATATGTAGATGACTAACCTGTGCTGCACATCTGCCCTGTGTCAGCACATGTGTGGTGGTGAGTGGCCCCCACAAGGCTAACAGGCCAGGCTGTTCTGACCCGTAATGAATGCAGAAAATGGAAGGGACAGAGCATTTTAAGGCTCTGGGTTCACTAGCCAGGAACAGGTAGTGCTAGGTCATCCCCATGGCGGCCAGGGCATTTTGAGTTGGTCTAACAGTAAGACAAATTCTTTAACACATAGCAGTTCACTCATCATGGAAATTAGTCCCTTTCTGTTTCCCTCCAGCTGTTGCCTATTGCTGGCTATTGGAAAGGCTGATCTCCCAGCCAGATTTTTACTGAAGGATTGTCATATAATGGGTTTCCCTCTTCCTGGGAATTTGCACGAAAAGACAGGGACCTGTGAAAGAGAATACTGACAGCCAGCGTCTGGGAGGGGCTTTCTGCTGGGCTCAGAGCGGAGAGAGCCCTAACCCTCAGCCCATTTCTATGACATGCAGACATGAAATGGAATATCTCCTGCCATATCAATAAACAAGAATATCATAGTGTTGCAGTGAATTAAGAAAAGCTTCCTTCTTCTCTTTTGCCCTTTGAGTCCTTCTCTATTTTACCTGTTCCTGATCTACAGTCTGCATTGATAACTAAGTTTCTTCTTTCCAGAAGACTAACCTGTTATGTAAACTACATCCCGCATCTATCACCCTCTAACTCTGAATGGGCCACAGTCTGTATCTTTTAATTTTATGCTAGCCACATAATGATGCTTAACTTTATGGTACTCTCTCTCTTTGTAAACGACCCCTTGTAGTTTGTTTTTCCCTCTTTTTCCTTTAAGCTAACCATATCTTGATGCTTAACTTTATTGTACTCTTGGAAACCATCCCTTATAGTTTGTTTGTTTGTTTTTTCTTCTCTTTTTGCATTGCAGAAAGAAAGTCACAGTGCCATCCACAAAGGACAAAGGCCCAATTACCAGGACTGACTGCCACACCCAGGCTACCTGAAGCTGGCCTAATGACTGTTTGGAAACAATGCAAAAAGAAAGAATATAGAATCCCCACACCTTTGTTCTTTATCTCCAACCCTGACTGCAAGCCCCAACTATATGATCCCCTAGATCCCCTATGGAGAGAGGCACAGTTCTTAAGACAGCAGCCTACTGTGTTCTCTTCTCTGCCAGCTTGAGGATTAAAGCCATCTTTCTAGTTCCTCCAAACACTGTCTCCGTAGTTTCTTATTCAGCTCCATTGGGCAGAGAAAGCCAAGATTTTGGTGGTAACAATAGCTATCCATAATTTTGACCATCCAATATGAATTTCTGAGTCATGCAGATAAGCAGAAACTTCCCTACAAGAGAAAGTTAAGGATGATAAAATCATTAGTGATTATGTCCCTCTGTCATGAGCAGGAAGGTTCTAAGGGAATTTAAGAAGGAGAAAAATATTTCTGTAAACATACTAGATGCTGGCCCCAGATAGTTTAGATACATATGATAGGAAAGACCAACAATTCCATATTCTTGCATCTTCCCATACACAAAAGAATGCTAAATTCCTTAATATCTTGTTTTCCTTACTTAAAATAATCTTTGATGTTCAGACTGCCTGCCACAATACTGCTAACTTGTATATAGCCTGATTCCCTCTCCTGCCTCCTTGGAGCACTTTTTCAGGGCTATGTGAAATATTATCTCCCAGGCTTCGAGTCTAAACATTCCCACCAAATAAAACACTGCCTACTTTCAGGTTGTGACTAATTTATTAGTTGAAACAAGAGAACACATGCAGGGCAGGGTAAAAGCCTCAGAAATTTTAAGAAAATTAAAACTGTCCAAAGCATCTTTTCCAACCACAATGCTATGAGGTTATTAATTACAAGAGAAAGCTGTAAAAATAGACACAAGGAGGCTAAATAGTGTGCTGCTAAATGACCAAGAGAACTCTGATGAAATTAAAGAGGAAATTAAAAAATACATAGAAATAATTGATAATGAAAACATGAAGAACCAAAACCTGTGGGGTGCAGCCAGAACACTTTTAAGCTGGAAATTTATAGCAATTCAATCTCACCTCAGGAAACAAGAAAAGTCACAAATAAGCAATCTAATGTTACATATGAAGCAACTAGAGAAAGAAGAATAAAAAAACCCAATGTCAGTAGAAGAAAAGAAATCATACAGATCAGAACAGAAATAAATGAAATAGGAATGAAGAAAGCAATAGCAAAAATTCATAAAAGTCGGTTGTTTGAGAAGATAAAAATATAAACCTTTAGACAGAATCCTCGGGAAAAAAAGGAAGAGGACTCAAATTAGTAAAAATAAAAATGAAAAAGGACAAATTAAAACTGACAACACAGAAATACAAAGGATCATTAAAGGCTACTCAGTTAGTCAGTTCAGTTGCCCAGTCACTCCTGACTCTTTGTGACCCCATAGACTGCAGCACGCCAGTCCTCCCTGTCCATCGCCAACTCCCGGAGTTTACCTCAAACTCATGTCTATCGAGTCAGTGATGCCATCCAGCCATTTTGTCCTCTGTTGTCCCCTTCTCCTCCTGCCTTCAATCTTCCCCAGCATCAGGGCCTTTTCAAATGAGTCAGTTCTTCCCATCAGGTGGCCAAAGTATTGGAGTTTCAGCTTCAGCATCAGTCCTGAATGAATAGGACTGATTTCCTTTAGGATGGGCTGGTTGAATCTTCTTGCTGTCCAAGGAACTCTCAAGAGTCTTCTACAACACCACAGTTCAAAA
This sequence comes from Cervus elaphus, assembly GCF_910594005.1. Lineage (NCBI taxonomy): Eukaryota > Metazoa > Chordata > Mammalia > Artiodactyla > Cervidae > Cervus > Cervus elaphus. The sequence goes on from NC_057847.1 coordinate 3,326,774, forward strand.
GCATAAATTCTTCAGCTCTCAGCTTTCTTTATAGTCCAACTCTCACATCCATACATGATTACCAGAAAAACCATAGTCTTGACTAGACGGATGTTTGTGGCAAAGTGATGTCTTTGCTTTTTAAATGCTGTCTAGTTTGGTCATAACTTTTCTTCGAAGGAGCAATCGTCTTTTAATTTGATGGCTGCAATCACCATCTGCAGTGATTTTGGAGCCCAAAGAAATAGTCTGCCACTGTTTCCAATGTTTCTGCATCTATTTGCCATGAAGTGATGGGACCGGATGCCATGATCTTAGTTTTCTGAATGTTGAGTTTTAAGCCAACTTTTTCACTCTCCTCTTTCACTTTCATCAAGAGGCTCTTTAGTTCTTCTTCACTTTCTACCACAAGGGTGATGTCATCTACATATCTGAGGTTATTGATATTTCTCCTGGCAATCTTGATTCCAGCTTGTGCTTCTTCCACTCCAGAATTTTTCATGATGTACTCTGCATATAAGTTAAATAAGCAGGGTGACAATATACAGCCTTGACATACTCCTTTCCCGATTTGGAACCAGTCTGTTGTTCCATGTCCAGTTCTAACTGTTGGTTTTTGACCTGCATACAGATTTTCCAGGAGGCAGGTTAGGTGGTCTGGTATTTCCATCTCTTTAAGAATTTTCCACACTTTGTTGTGATCCAAACAGTCAGGGCGTTGGAGTAGTCAATAAAGCAGAAGTAGATGTTTTTCTGGAACTCTGTTGCTTTTTTGATGATCCAACCGATGTTGGCAATTTGATCTCTGGTTCCTCTGCCTTTTCTAAATCCAGCTTGAACATCTGGAAGTTCATAGTTCACGTACTGTTGAAGCCTGGCTTGGAGAATTGTGAGCATTTCTTTGCTACCATGTGAGATGAGTGCAACTGTGCAGTAGTTTGAGCATTCTTTGGCATTGCCTTTCTTTGGGATTGGAATGAAAATGGACCTTTTCCAGTCCTGTGTCCACTGCTGAGATTTCCATATTTTCTGGCATATTGAGTGCAGCACTTTCACAGCATCATCTTTCAGGATTTGAAATAGCTCAACTGGAATTCCATCACCTCCACTAGCTTTGTTCATAGTGATGTTTTCTAAGGTCCACTTGACATCGAATTCTAGGATGTCTGGCTCTAGGTGAGTGATCACACCATCGTATTATCTGGGTCCTGAAGATCTTTTTTGTATAGTTCTTCTGTGTATTCTTGCCAGCTCTTGTTAATATCTTCTGCTTCTGTTAGGTCCATACCATTTCTGTTCTTTATTGTGCTCATCTTTGCATGAAAAGCTCCCTAGGTATCTCTAATTTTTTTGAAGCGATCTCTAGTCTTTCCCATTCTATTGTTTTCCTCTATTTCTTTGCATTGATCACTGACGAAAGCATTCTTATCTCTCCTTACTATTCTTTGGAACTCTGCATTCAAAAGGGTATACCTTTCATTTTGTCTTTCGCTTCTCTTCTTTTCACCTACCATCTTGCTTAAAGGCTACTAAAAGCAACTATATATTAATAAAATGGACAACCTGGAAGAAATGGACAAATTCTTGAAAACGTACAACTTTCCTAGATTGAATTAGGAAGAATCAGAAAATATGAACAAATAAATCACAAGTAATGCAATTGATATTATAATTAAAAATCTTCCAACAATCTAAAGTCAAGGACCAGAGGGCTTCACAGATGAATTCTATCAAACAATTAGGAAAGATCTAATGCTTCTTCTTCTTCTAAGCCCCTGTTCTTCCCAAAACTTGGAGAGGAAGGAACACTACAAAATTCATTCTACTAGGTAACGATCACTGGATATCAAAACCAAAGAGATCACAAAAGAAGAAAATTACAGATCAATACCGCTGATGGACATAGACACAAAAATCCTCAACAAAATACTAGCAAACAAAATCCAAAAACACATTAAATGGATCATACATCATAATCAAGTAGAATTTATATCAGGAATGTAAAGATTTTTCAATACATACAAATCAAGCAATGTGATACAATATACTAACAACTTGAAGAATAAAAACCATATGATTGTCTCAATACATGTAGAAAAAACTTTTGATAAAATTCAACACCCATTTATGAAAAAAGCTCTCCAGAACACGGGCATCAGGGTAATCTAACCAGCATAATAAAGGCCTTATACAACAAACACACAGCAACCATCATTCTCAGTGGTGAAAAATTAAAGGCATTTCCCTTAAAATCAGGAACAAGGCAATTATGTCCATTCTTGCCACTCTTATTCAACATAGTTTTGGAATCCTACTCATGGAAATCAGAGAAGAAAAAGAAATAAACAGAATACAATTTTTAAAGGGAGTAAAACCTTCATTGTTTATGGATGACATGTTGCTAACACATAGAAAATACTAAAGATAACACAAGAAAAGTACTGGAGCTACTCAAAGAATTTGGTAAAGTTGCAGGATACAAAGTTAATGCACAGAAATCTCTTGCATGTGTATATATTAATAATGAAATATCATAAAGAGAAATCAGGGAAGCAATACCATTTACTGTCACAACAAAAAAATAAAATACCTATGAATAAATATACCTTAGGGTGGCTGCGCCGCCTCCCTCCGAAGCGTGAGGATACACCCTTTCGAGAGCCTGCCATCCTTCTCCTTTCAGCTTCAAACCCCTCTGAATTGCTCCGGGACAACTCCAGCCCAACATTCTCGTTCTCGCTCTCGCTCTCGCTCTCGTTCTCGTCCCTTGGAGGACCTCGGCCCCGACACTGCCCCCTTTCCTGGATGTACTGGCCCCTCCCAACCCTATAAAATGTCCAATAACCTACAAAGGGTCTTCTTGAAACCTACAGAGGAAAAGTCAGGCAACGCCTCGCATTATATTGTTTGTGTGTTTTCTTTTCCTATTTCCAGATCCAGAATGAGATGGCATCAACACTAGAAAAAGTTACTCAAGAAAGAAATGACAAGAACAGTTCTCAACGAAGAAGCAATAAGGCGTCATATCTGAAGAGTGATGCTGAACTTAAAAAGATATGTGGTATCACTAAAGATTTGAGAGTGTGCCTTACTCGGATTCCTCAGCAGTTGGGCTCTGGAGAAGGTTTTGATTCCTTTAGCCCTTTGGTGAAGAATGAAACTTACAAAGAGGCAGAGTTTATAGTGAAGGAGGAAGGGAGAAAACAGCAGGGTATTGATAAGAAAAGAAAAGCAAAAACCACTAAGAAGATGGATCGTCCAAAGAAGAGAAGAACCAATAGTGTTAATAACACAACTATAAATGGAGGAGCTAATGTCACCAGTTCCCAGCTCATTAACAGTATTTTACCAACTTCAGATGTGTCAAACCATAACATCCTCACAAGCTGCAACAAAAGCAGAGAAGAAAAGAGAACTGAGGTAGAGCATTGTACTCACGGAAACCAAGAAAAAGGCACATTGAGCTCAAGTACAGCTTTTGAGCAAAGCCATTCCTTTAATAAAAATTATACTGAAGATATTTTCCTGATGACACCACCAGAGTTAGAAGAAACCATTAGAGATGAAAAGATAAGAAGACTTAAGCAAGTGCTGAGAGAGAAAGAAGCAGCTCTTGAAGAAATGCGTAAGAAGATGCATCAAAAATAGTAAAATGGCTGTTCTTAAAGGCATCAATGAAATAGCTGTGTTTTTTCATATACTTTTGCATTAAGTTAGTTATAGGTGCATTCTGAAAGTGTTTTTGAATGTGAAAATTGTCTTTTCATCAGCTGATTATAAAATTTTATGTAAGAAATACAGAAAACGTTAACTCACATTTGACTTTTATGAATAACTCATGGGATATCTGAATCCTTGTCTATAGATACCTTTTTTTGGAAGGAAAAATTTTCTATTTTTCTATTACTTCAACTAGAATTCCCGAAGTTTGAATATTTATTATTGTTTGTATGTTTAGCTAAATTGCTCAGATGTTATTCCAGCAATAGTTGATTATTGTGTACTTTTAAAATTATATAATCCAAGATAGGAAATCAGCTCAAAGCTTAACTTTACCAATGAGCTTGTATCTTTATATGTCTCTTTACCCGTAAAATGACAATACCTTCTACTCACCATTGTTGTAAGTTTTTCTTAAATTTTATGAAAGAAAATGTATTATAGCAGCATTATTAAAAAATTCAAACATTTCTCAAGAATGAGGGATGTTTGTTTTGTAACTTTTACAAAGTAGTTTCTTATGATACAAAATGGGTTTTAGAATTCAGGCTGTATAATGTATTGTTTGCTTAAAGTGTATGTTATCTCTAGGCAAATGCTTCCCTTTTTTGAAATATGTAAATATATGACTAAGACTGTAGGAAAAGTAAATCTGAACATGGCCACATTTAATACTTTTTAAAATTGTAAAGTGTAGCTTTTCTTAATAGAGCCAGACATTTTTATCTCTGGTTATCTTTGATTTGGAGAGTTGGAGAGTGGTGTAGAGATAGGGATTAAGGGGAAGGAGGAAAAGGTTATTTTTAAGAAATGATAAATTCCTGGAAGTAAGGTCGAATAAAACCTGGACATTGGCAACAAAATAGAAAATAGAAAGTCAGAAAAGACTGAGAGGGAATAAAACAAATGCAAACTGAGTATCAACTAGATTCTCCTGCCCTCCCCCCCCACTTTTTTTGGTAACAGCTTTATTAAGGTAATTTGCATATTGTAAGTTTCACCCTTTTGAAGTGTACAGTTGTTATTCACAGAGTTGTGTGACCAACATGACCTAATTTTAGATAATTTTCATTATCACCTAGAAAACTTCATACTCATTAGCAGTCACTCCCTAGACCCTTCTTTCCCCATCCCTTGGCAACCCACCAGTACACTTTCTGTCTCTCTAAATTTGTGTAGTTTAGGCAGTCATATGCATGGAATGAACCATTCAGTATATTTTCCTTTGTGACTGATTTCTTTGAGTTAGTTTAATGTTTTCAAGGTTCGTCTGTGCTGTCATATGTATTCATACTTAATTTTTTAAATTGCTAATATTCCATTGTATGAATATACCATACTTTGTTTATCCATTCATTTATGGACATTTGGGTTGTGTATACTTTGGCTACTAGGATGTTATATTGTTGTGTTTTTCTGAATGTTTGGGTATATGTTTTTGTGTGGACATAATGTTTTCATGTCTCTTGGGTATATACCTAGGAGTGTATACTGGACCATACCCTAACTTTGAGGAGCTGCCAGATTATTCCCGGCAGATTTTTCTCCCCCTTCATCCTATTTTGTTAAGGATGCCAGTGACTACCATGTTGCTAGATCCAGTGGTTAGTTCTCAGTCTTCTTAATTTATCTATCTGTGGGGAGATTAGTTCATGAATTAATTACCTCCTTTGAAAAAAAAATTAAGCTTTAAAAAAAGAAGCAGTACATGTCCATTGTGGGAAAATTGCAAATACAACAATCTAAAATATTAAAAATTCACTTTCCTATCAAGCTAAAATATTAAATATTGGAGCTTGGGGATACATAGTTAAAGGCTATCAGTAAATAAATACCATTTGAAGCCATATGTCTGAATAACTTCACTTAGGGAAACAGTATAAACAGAGAAGAAGGTGAAATTGTGGGCTCATGTCTTAGTACAATTAAAGATTGGGAAAAGGGCAGTCTCAAATGAATTTTGAGAATCAAAAGCTTCTTGAATGAATTGTATTTATAAATCCTTGGATAGTGCCTGACAGCGATGTATCAGTATTTGTTAAATAAAATCATCTAAAATCATCCTAAAAAAAAAAAATAAATAAATATACCTTAGAAGGCAAAAGACATCAACTCAGCAAAGTATAAAACACTGATGAAATAAACCACAGATGGGACAGATGGAGAGATTAGCATGTTGGTGGATTGGATGAGTCAATATTGTGAAAATGGATATACTACCCAAGCAATCTACAGATCCAATGCAGTTCGTCTTAAATTACCAATGGAATTATTTACAGAATTAGAACTTTTTTTTTTTAATTTCTGTGGAAACCCTGAGGACATTGAATAGCCAAAGTAATCTTGAAAAAACAAATAAAAAGTATCAGGTCCAACAACTTCAAACTATACTAAAAATCTATAGTAGTCAAGACAGTATAGTACTGGCATAAAACAGACATATAGACAAATGGTACAGGATAGACAGCCCAAAGATAAACCCATGCCCTAGGTGACCTTGTCTATGACAAGGGAGGCAAGAATATAGAATGGAAAAAAGACAGTCTCTTCATAAGTGGGGCCAGGAAAACTGCACAGCTGCATGTAAAAGAGTAGAATTAGAACATTCTCTAGAAGTATACGAAATAAACTTAAGCTAGATTAAAGACATAAGTGTAAGGCTGGACACTATAAAACTCAGATTAAAACATAGGCAGAGCACTCTTAGAAATAAGCCACAGCAAGATCTTTTTGACCCACCTACTAGAGTAATGAAAATAAAAACAAATTAAACAAATGGAAGCTAATTAAACTCAAAAACTTATGAACCACAAAAGAAATCATAAATGATGAAAAAACAACTCTCGGAATAGAAGAAAATATTTGAAAATTAAGGAACTAACAAAGGACTAATCTCCAAAATATATAAGAAGCTCAGGGTAAACAACCCAATCAAAAAATGGGCAGAAGATCAAAACAGAAATTTCTCCAAAAAAGACATACACATGACCAAAAAACACAAGTAAAGGTGTTAAAGTTCCCTCATTAATAGAGAAATGCAAATTAAAATTACAGTGAGGTATCATGTCAAATCCATCACAATATCTACCGTCAAAAATCTACAAACAATGCTGGAAAAGATGTAAAGAAAAGAAAATCCTCTTTCACTCTTGGTGAGAATTTAAATTGACCCCACCACTATTGGAAAACAGTATGGAGATTCCTTTAAAAACTAGGAACAAATCTATCATATGACCCAGCAATTCCACTACTGGGCACATACCCTGAAAAAGCCATAATTGAAAAAGACACGTGTACCCCAATAGGCATTGCAGCACTATTTACAATAGTCAGGGCATGGAATAAATAGTGGCTGTATCAATTCAACTGATACTTCATTGTAGTTTTGACTTGAGTTTCTCCAATAATGGGGGGTGTTGAGCACCTTTTCCTGGTTTGTTGGCCATCTGAATCTCTTTGGTGAATTGTCTGCTTAGGTCTTCCATCCACTTTTTGGTATGATTGTTTAGTTTTCTGGTACTGACAGAATGAGCTGCTTCTATATTTTGGAGATTAATCCTTTGTCAGTTGTTTCATTTGCGATGATTTCCTCCATATTGAGGGTTGTCTTTTTATGTTGTTTACAATTTCATTTGTTGTGAAAAAGCTTTTATGTTCAATTAGGCCCCACCTGTTTATTTTTTCTTTTCTTATAAATTAATTAATTTATTTTAATTGGAGGCTAATTACTTTGCAATATTGTAGTGGTTTTATTTTCATTACTCTAGGAGTTGGGTCAACAAGGATCTTGCTGTGACTTACACACCAAGGAAACTAGATCTGAAAGAGACACGTGCACCCCAGTGTTCATCGCAGCACTGTTTATAATTGCCAGGACATGGAAGCAACCTAGATGCCCATCAGCAGACGAATGGATGAGGAAGCTATGGTACATATACACAATGGAATGTTACTCAGCCATTAAAAAGAATTCATTTGAATCAGTTCTAATGAGATGGATGAAACTGGAGCCCATTATACTGAGTGAAGTAAGCCAGAAAGATAAAGACCAATACAGTATACTAATGCATATATATGGAATTTAAAAAGATGGTAATGATAACCCAATATGCAAGACAGAAAAAATGACACAGATGTACAGAATAGACTTTGGGACTCTGTGGGAGAAGGCGAGGGTGGGATGTTCTGAGAGAATAGCATTGAAACAAGTATACTATCAAGGGTGAAACAGACCACCAGCCCAGGTTGGATGCATGAGACAAGTGCTCAGGGCTGGTGCACTGGGAAGACCCAGAGGGATGGGATGGGGAGGGAGGTGGGAGGGGGGATCGGGATGGGGAACACATGTAAATCCATGGCTGATTCATGTCAATGTATGGCAAAAACCACTACAATACTGTAAAGTAATTAGCCTCCAACTAATAAAAATAAATGGAAAAAAAAAAGAGTGCTCTACCTGTTTTCCTCTAAGAGTTTTATAGGTTCTGGCTTTAAATTTAGGTTTTTAACTCATTTTGAGTTTATTTTTTGTGTATAATGTAAGGAAGTTTTAAATTTTCATTCTTTTACATGCATCTGGACCACTTATCAAAGAGACTGTCTTTTCTCCATTGTATATTCTTGCCTCCTTTATCAAAGACAAGGTGATCATAGGTGTGGGTTATCTCTGGGTTTCTATCCTGTTCCATTGATCTATATTCCTGTGTTTTTGCCAGTAACAGTCCATCTTTTTTTAATCTTCTCTTCATTCTTGTTTACTGTAGCTTGTACTGTAATTTGAAGTCATGGACCCTGATTCTTCCAGCTCCAATCTTCTTTCTCAAGATTACTTTGGCTAGTCAGGGTGCAATATATAAATTTAAAATTTTGAGCTTCCATACAAATTTAAAATTTTTTGTTCTTGTTCTGGGAGGAAAGGACATTCGTAATTTGTTAGGGATTGCATTGAATCTGTAGATTACTTTGGGTAGTATGGTCATTTTCACAATATTTATTCTTTCAATTCAAGAACATGGTATATCTCTCCATCTATTTGTGTTGCCTTTGATATCTTTTATCAGTGATTATAGTTTTTTGTATACAGGTCTTTTGTCTACTTATGTAGGTATATTCATAGGTATTTTATTCTTTTTGCTTCATTGGGGAATGGGATTGCTTTCTTAATTTCTGTTTCTGATTTTTTGCTTTAATGTATAAGGATGCAAAGGATTTCTGTATTAAATTTTGTACTTTGTAACTTTAGTAAATTTGTTGATTAGCTCTAGTAATTTTCTGGCGCTACTTTAGGGTTTTCTATATATAGTATTATGTCATCTGTAAGCAGTGATAGTTTTGCTCCTTCTTTCCAGTCTGGATTCCCTTTTTATCCCTTTTCTTCTCTGATTGCCCTGGCTAGGACTTTTAAAACTATATTGAATAATAGTGGTGTGAATAGGCACCCTTGTCTTGTTTCTGGTCTTAGAAAAAAAGTATTAATTTTTCCCCATTGAGAATAGGGCTTTCTGTGGGTTTGTCATATACGGCCTTTATCATGTTGAGTTAGGTTCCTTCTATGCCTATTTCCTGGAGAATTTTTATCATAATTATGTGTTTAATTTTGTCAAAAGCTTTTTCTGCATCTATGCAGATGATCATATGATTTTTACCTTTCAATTTGTTTATATGGTGTAGCACATTGACTGATTTGCATATATTGAAGAATCTTTATATTCTGGGATAAACCCCACTTGATCATGGTGTATGATTCTTTTAATGTGTTATTGGATTCTGTTTGCTAATATTTTGCTGAGGAATTTTGCATCTATGTTCATCTGTGATACAGGCCTGTAATTTTCTTTTTTTGTGGCATCTTTGATTCTTGTATCAGGGTACTGGTGACCTCATAAAGTGAGTTTGAGAGTGCTCCTCCATCAGCAATTTTTTGGAAGAGTTTGAGAAGGCAGGTATTTGTTCTTCTATGAACGTTTGACAGAATTCACCTGGGAAGCCACCTGGTCTTGGGCTTTTGTCTGTTGGAAGATTTTTCTCACATTTTCAATTTCAGTGCTTATGATTGCTTCATGAGTTCTATTTCTTCCTGGTTCAGTCTTGAAAGGTTGTACTTTTCTAAGAATTTGTTGATTTCTTCCATGTGGTTCATTTTATTGGCATATAGTTGCTCATAGTAGTCTCTTATCATCTTTGGTATTTCTGCATTGTCTGTTGTTACTTCTCCTTTTTCATTTCTAGTTTTATTGATTTGAGTCCCCCCCCCCTTTTTTTCTTGATGAGTCTGGCTAATTGTCAAATTTGTTTATATTCTCAAAGAACCAGCTTTTGGTTTTTTGATCTTTGCTATAGTCGCTTTCATTTCTTTATCATTTATTTCTGCTATGATATTTATGATTTATTTCCTTAAGCTAACTTCGGGTGTTTTTTGTTCTTCTTTCTCCAATTGCTTTAGGTATAAGGTCATGTTGTTTATTTGAAGTTTTTCTCATTCCTTGAGGTAGGCTTGTATTGCTATAAACTTCCATTTTAACACTGCTTTTGCTGCATCCCATAGGTTTTGGGTCATGTGTTTTCACTGTCATTTTTTTCTAGGTATTGCTTTATTTCCTCTGATTTCTTCAGGGACTTCTTGCTTATTTAGAAATATATTGTTTAGCTTTCTTGTGTTTGTGTTCAGTTTTTTTTTTTTTTTTTCTGTTGCTGTTGTGTTAGTTGCTCAGTCGCATCTGACTCTTTGTGACTGCATGGACTGTAGCCCACCAGGCTCCTCTGTCCATAGAATTCTCTAGGCAAGAATATTGGAATGGGTTGCCATTCCCTTCTCCAGGGGATTTTCCCAACACAGGGATCGAACTCAGGTCTCCTGCATTGCAGGCAGATTCTATACTATCTGAGCCACCAGGGAAGCACCCCCAACTTTTTCCTTCTTATAATCAATACCTAATCTCATAGCATTGTGGTCAGAAAAGATCCTTGATATGATTTCAATTTTCTGAAATTTACCATTGCTTGATTTGTGAACCGAGGGTGTGATCTATCCTTGAGAATGTTTTGTGTGCATTTGAGAAAAAGTATATTCTTATGTTTTTGGATAGAATATGCTAAAGATATCAATTCACTCCATCTAGTCTAATATGTAACTTAAGATTTGTGTTTAATTAATTATTAATTTTCTGTGTGGATGATCTGCCCAGTGGTATAAGTGGAGTCCCCTACTATTATTGTGTTATTGTCACTTTTCCCTTTTGTATTGTTAGCATTTGACTTATGTGTTGAGGTGTTCCTATGTTGGGTGCATAAATATTGATAATTGTTATATCTTCTTCTTTTATTGACTCCTTGATCATTATGTAGTGCCCTTCCTTATCTCTTGTAATAGTTTCTATTTTAAAGCCTATTTTGTTTCATATGAGTATTGCTACTCCTGCTTTTTTTGTTGTTTCCTATTTACATGGACTATGTTTTTCCATCCCTTTTCAGTGTGTATGTGTCCTTAGGTCTGAAGTGGGTCTCTTGTAGGCAGCATATATATGAGTCTTTTTTTTTTTTTTCCTGTATCTATTCAGCCAGTCTGTGTCTTTTGGTTGGGGCATTTAATCCATTTACATTTATGATAGTTATCAATATATATGTTCCTACTGCCATTTTCTTAATAATTTGGGTTTTTAAATATTTATTTCTTTGGCTATACTGGGTCTTAGTTGTATCATGCAAGATCTTTTAGTTGCGGCATGTAGACTCTTAGTTGTGGCATGGTGGATTTAGTTCCCTATCAGAGATCAATTCTGGTACCCTGAATTGGGAGCTTGGAGTCTTAGCAACTGGGCCACCAGGGAAGAACCTGGGGTTTATTTTTGTGGGTCCTTTTCTTCTATTTTTTTTTCCTGGAGAGTTCCTTTAGCTTTTGTTGTAAGACTGGTTTGATGCAGCTGAATTCTCTTAGCTATTGATTGTCCATAAAGTTTTGATTTGATTTTCAAATCTGAATGAGATCCTTGCTGGATAGAATAATCTTGGTTGTAGGTTTTAACCTTTTGTCATAAATATATCTTGCCACTCCCTTCTAGCCTGCAGAGTTTCTGCTGAAAGTTCAGCTGTTAACCTCATGGGTATTCCCTTGTATATTATCTGTTGCTTTTCTCTTGATGCTTTTAATATTTTTCCTTTGTGTTTAAATTTTGTTAGTTTGGTTGAGGTTTTTTTGGCATATTTCTCTTTAGGTTTATCTTGTATGGGGCTCTATGAGCTTCCTGGGCTTGGGTCGCTATTTCATTTCCCATATTAGGATATTTTTTTATTATAATCTCCTGAAGTTTTTCTCGTATACTTTCTTTTTTTTTTCTTCATCTGGGAACGCTATAATTCAAAATTTGGTGCATTTAATATTGCCCCAGAGGTCTTTAAGATTGCCCTCAATTCTTCTCATTCTTTTTTCTTTATTCTGCTCCTTTGCAGTTCAGTTCAGTTCAGTCACTCAGTTGTGTCCGACTCTTTGCGACCCCATGAATCGCAGCACACCTGGCCTCCCTGTCCATCACCAAATCCCGGAGTTTACTCAAACTCATGTCTATTGAGTTGGTGATGCCATCCAGCCATCTCATCCTCTGTCGTCCCCTTCTCATCCTGCCCCCAATTCCTCCCAGCATCAGGGTCTTTTCCAATGAGTCAACTTTTCGCATGAGGTGGCCAAAGTATTGGAGTTTCAGCTTCAGCATCAGTCTTTCCAATGAACACCCAGGACTGAGCTCCTTTAGGATGGACTGGTTGATCTCATTGCAGTCCAAGGGACTCTCAAGAGTCTTCTCCAACACCACAGTTCAAATGCATCAATTTTTCTGGGCTCAGCTTTCTTCACAGTCCAACTCTCACATCCATACATGACCACTGGAAAAACCATAGCCTTGACCAGACGGACTTCTGTTGGCAAAGTAATGTCTCTGCTTCTTAACATGCTGACTAGGTTGGTCATAACTTTCCTTCCAAGGAGTAAGCGTCTATTAATTTCGTGGCTGCAATCACCATCTGCTGTGATTTTGGAGCCCCCCAAAATAAAGTCTGACACTGTTTCCACTGTTTCCCCATCTATTTCCCATGAAGTGATGGGACCAGATGCCATGATCTTAGTTTTCTGAATGTTGAGCTTTAAGCCAACTTTTTCACTCTCCTCTTTCACTTTCATCAAGAGGCTTTTTAGTTCCTCTTCACTTTCTGCCATAAGGGTGGGGTCATCTGCATATCTGAGATTATTGATATTTCTCCCAGAAATCTTGATTCCAGCTTGTGCTTCATCCAGCCCAGCGTTTCTCATGATGTACTCTGCATATAAGTTAAACAAGCAGGGTTACAATATACAGCCTTGACAAACTCCTTTTCCTATTTGGAACCAGTCTGTTGTTTCATGTCCAGTTCTAACTGTTGCTTTCTGACTTGCATATAGCTTTCTCAAGAGGCAGGTCAGGTGGTCTGGTATTCCCATCTCTTTAAGAATATTCCAGAGTTTATTGTGATCCACACAGTCAAAGGCTTTGGCATAGTCAATAAAGCAGAAATAGATGTTTTTTTTCTGGAACTCTCTTGCTTTTTTGATGATCCAGTGGATGTTGGCAATTTGATCTCTGGTTCCTCTGCCTTTTCTAAAACCAGTTTGAACATCTGGAAGTTCATGGTTCATGTATTGCTGAAGCCTGGCTTGGAGAATTTTGAGCATTACTTTACTAGCGTGTGAGATGAGTGCAGTTGTGCAGTAGTTTGAGCATTCTTTGGCATTGCCTTTCTTTGGGATTGGAATGAAAACTGACCTTTACCAGTCCTGTAGCCACTGCTGAGTTTTCCAAATTTGCTGGCATACTGAGTGCAGCACTTTCACAGCATCATCTTTCAGGATTTGAAATAGCTCAACTGGAATTCCATCACCTCCACTAGCTTTGTTCATAGTGATGCTTTCTAAGGTCCACTTGACTGCACATTCCAGGATGTCTGGCTTTAGGTGAGTGATCACACCATCGTGATTATCTGGGTCCTGAAGATCTTTTTTGTACAGTTCTTCTGTGTATTCTTGCCACCTCTTGTTAATATCTTCTGCTTCTGTTAGGTCCATATCATTTCTGTCCTTTATCAAACCCATCTTTGCATGAAATATTCCCTTGGTATCTCTAATTTTCTTGAAGAGATCGCTAGTCTTTCCCATTCTATTGTTTTCCTCTATTTCTTTGCATTGATCACTGAGGAAGGCTTTCTTATCTCTCCCTGCCATTATTTGGAACTCTGCATTCAAATGGGAATATCTTTCATTTTCTCCTTTGCTTTTTGCTTCTCTTCTTTCCACAGTTATTTGTAAGACCTCTTCAGACAACCATTTTGCCTTTTTGCATTTCTTTTCCATGGGGATGGTCTTGATCCCTGTCTCCTGTACAATGTCACAAACCTCCGTCCATAGTTCATCAGGCACTCTGTCTATCAGATCTAGTCCCTTAAATGTATTTCTCACTTCCACTGTATAGTCATAAGGGATTGGATTTAGGTCATACCCGAATGGTCTAGTGGTTTTCCCTACTTTCTTCAATTTAAGTCTGAATTTGGCAATAAGGAGTTCATGATCTGAGCCACAGTCAGCTCATGGTCTTGTTTTTGCTGACTGTATAGAGCTTCTCCATCTTTGGCTCTAAAGAATATAATGAATCTGATTTCAATGTTGACCATCTGGTATGTCCATGTGTAGAGTCTTCTCTTGTGTTGTTGGAAGAGGGTGTTTGCTATGATCATTGCGTTCTCTTGGCAACACTCTATTAGCGTTTGCCTTGCTTCATTCTGTACCCCAAGGCCAAATTTGCCTGTTACTCCAGGTGTTTCTTGACTTCCTATTTTTGCATTCCAGTCCCCTATAATGAAAAGGACATCTTTACTGGGTGTTGGTTCTAAAAGGTCTTGTAGGTCTTCATAGAACCGTTCAACTTCAGCTTCTTCAGCGTTACTGGTTGGGGCATAGGCTTGGATTACCGAGACATTGAATGGTTTGCCTTGGAAACGAACAGAGATCATTCTGACATTTTTGAGATTGCATCCAAATACTGCATTTCAAACTCTTTTGTTGACCATGATGGCTACTCCATTTCTTCTAAGGGATTCCTGCCCACAGTAGTAGATATAATGGCCATCTGAGTTAAATTCACCCATTCCTGTCCATTTTAGTTCGCTGATTCCTAAAATGTCGACATTCACTCTTGCCATCTCTTGTTTGACCACTTCCAATTTTCCTTGATTCATGGACCTAACCATCCAGGTTCCTGTGCAATATTGCTCTTTACAGCATCGGACCTTGCTTCTGTCACCAGTCACATCCACAACTGGGTATTGTTTTTGCTTTGTCTCCATCTCTTCATTCTTTCTGGAGTTATTTCTCCATTGATCTCCAGTAGCATACTGGGCACCTACCGACCTTGGGAGTTCCTCTTTCAGTATCCTATCATTTTGCCTTTTCATACTGTTCACGGGGTTCTCAAAGCAAGAATACTGAAGTGGTTTGCCTTTTCCAGTGGACCACATTCTGTCAGACCTCCCCACCATGACCTGTCTGTCTTGGGTGGCACCACATGGCATGGTTTAGTTTCACTGAATTAGACAAGGTTGTGGTCCGTGTGATCAGATTGGCTAGTTTTCTGTGATCATGGTTTCAGTTTGTCTGCCCTTTGATGCCCTCTCACAACACCTACCCTTTTACTTGGGTTTGTCTTACCTTGGACGTGGGGGTATCTCTTTAGGGCTGCTCCAGCAAAGCACAGCTGCTGCTACTTACCTTGGACGAGGAGTATCTCCTCACTGCCGCCCCTCCTGACCTTGAACATGGAGTAGGTCCTTTAGGTCCTCCTGCGCCTGCGCAGCCACCCTCCTTGGACGTGGGGTAGCTCCTCTCGGCCGCTGCCCCTGACCTCGGGCATGGAGTATCTCCTCTTGGCCACCGCCCCTGACCTCCGACGTGGACCAGCTCCTCTCAGCAGCCGCCCCTGACCGCGGACGTGGGGTTGCTCCTTTGCAGTTATTTCTAATTTTCTATCTCTCATCCCACTAATCCATTCTTCTGCCTCAGTTATTCTGCCAACTACAAATTGATGTTTGCCAAGGGCATTTGTGATGTGCCTCTGCAGAGAGTTAATCCTGTGCTGCTACAGCTATTTACCTTTGACACACCCTGAAGGGAGTTCAGGGTGGAGAACAGGCACTTTGTGCTCCAGGGAGAGGGGTGGAACAGGTCTTTAGATAGTCTGATATTTTAGGAACTGATTTCATGATCACAATCCTTCCATCTCCTCATATCTAGAAAAGTACTAAATTTCTTCATGGTTATATTAGGTCCTAACTAACTAACTGACTAACAGGAAATCTTTTATAAAATAATTACTTGATTGCATGAACTCTCCCTTCACCAAAATCACATATATTGACCTTCACCCACTACCTCTTTGGACCAGTTTATCAAAGCTATCTGAGGTACCATCTCCTGGCCTGTAGTCCTCATTTTGCCCTAAATAAAACTTAACTGACAACTCTCACGTTGTATATCTTTTTTTAGTTTACAGTTATGGCAACCATGAAGGGACCCAGAGTGAACATCCCTTCTTCACCTGAACTCTACAAGGAACTGGAGCTTTGGTACCAGCAGCAGCCCCTTGCACCCATCTGCCTTCTCAGGTGGTCCAGAGGAATTTGGCTAAGCCTTTCCTGGTTCTCAGCTATTCCATATTGGGTGATGGTCGTGAATTTTATTTGGTGATGGAGCAGATTGCCCAGTTGAAAGGAACTGGGCAGGGAGTGGAGGTGTGAAATATACCAGAGCATACCCACTCAGTGTATAGAAACTGAGTGGAAAGATTCTGGGGGTGGGCTGGTTGAAAGATACCAGGGTAATACCCACTAAGTGGAAAAGTCTGGGGTCAGGGCTTGGTTGAAAGATACTGAGGAATATGCAGGGCTCAATTGAGAGTTCCTGAAGTTGCTCAGTTGTAGAAGACTGAGTGGTCTGTAGTGAGTAGTTAAGTAAGAGGCTAATCTGATGTTTTTTCTCAAGTTGGCTGCCTTAATAGAATTTGGGGGATAAAAGTGAAGATATTACATGAGAGCTTTACATCATAGAAAAGGGAGAAGACTCCTCAGTTGGTTACAGCTTACTCAGGTGACTGAGAAATTTATAGGAGGAGTGGAAGCCGAGTCCTCATACCATGCAATGATCCCATAGGGAAACTCACTCATTAATCAAAACACTTGCTTATCCAGGGGTCACAGATAAGAATTGACCATTCAGTGATCTGAGCACTGTGGTGGTCTTAGACTGCCGTTGTAAGAGGGTCAGATGCCTCTGGAGTGATTCCTGGAGGGAGTTAAGTTCACAAACAGTGTACTGGCCCACCACAGTTTCATGAGTGAATTTTATCCACAACAAGCTCAACTTAAAATAAGTAGAGCCTCTCAAACACAGAAATGAGGGACATCAGAAAGCAGCCTCTATCTCCAGCCAGGGTTATGTACATACAAAACTTATACTTGCAAGTACCTGCTTAATTGGGGAAGTTATACTAAAGGAGATCTCAACCTAAAATGTCCAAATTGAGGGTCCTTTGATATTCCAAAATCGACATTTTTGTGCACATAGTTAGAAAAAGTCGACTGTAAGATCAGATAGCCTAAATAAAATGCTTACTTTCGTATGCAGAACATTCTAAAAGAGGAAACAATAGAGTAACTTCTTTGCAGGAAGCTAACAAGAAATTACATGAAACTATATAAGAACTCAAAAAGGCCACTAGCAGTGACTCAGGTCTAGTGGGACTGGAAAGTCATATTTAGGGCATTTATGCCATGTGGTTTTTTATTTTGGGGCATCGTTTTTCCATTTATTCCATTTGGCTTAAGATTTCTGGGCATCTCTTTGCCATTTGTTTTATTTGGAGTGTAAATTTTGGCTGGTGATATTTTGGTATGGTTTGGTTATTTTGGTTTGAGCACACAGATTGGCTTCATTGTGCAGATATCTGTACAAACTGCTTGAGCTAAAATAGGAAGTGCTCCTTCTAAGCTTCCACCACCACCCCACACCTAAGAACCCCTTGGGAAAAAATTTTAAATGGCTGGTCAACCTATAGCTTATGATCCAATGACAAAGAGAAATGGCCTAAAAATATTAGATCTTTATTGCCACAAGATGGGAAAATGGACAGACGTTCCCTTATGTTCAGGACTTTTCTCCTATAATCAACAACATGGGGCTGATCAAAATAAGATCCTTACCTCCCAGAAGGACAATTCCTGATAGAACATTTTATTAGTTAGTCTGCTTTTGTTATCAGGGCCAATTTGAGAACTACCTGGTCTAAATTTTGGTTATGAAACTATGATCACAGAAAAATAAAGATTTTTGACAGTGTGGCCACAATATTCTTTAGACTCCAGAGAAAATTGATTAAATTTTTTTGAAATTGTCCTACTAGGAGAATATGTTTTCATCTTCTTGAGCCTTGAGACTATGGCTTTCAGGGACACCTATCTAGACCATCTCTAATTCCTGAAACTGAGAGCGGGAAATAAAAGGAAAAGAAGCCTTCAAAAA
Source organism: Cervus elaphus (assembly GCF_910594005.1). NCBI lineage: Eukaryota > Metazoa > Chordata > Mammalia > Artiodactyla > Cervidae > Cervus > Cervus elaphus. Next base: position 3,345,060 of record NC_057847.1, read on the forward strand.
CGTTTAAAATTCCAACTGTTATTTATAATCTAGTGAGTTTTATATTGTGCTATCTGATGCATAACTAAGTTTGGAAAACAAAGCTGTGAGATCTCTTGTTTTCATTTGGATATATGTATGTCTCAGTATGTGTGTTTGTCTTTGGATATTGTTGCTGATTTTGTAAATGAGCTCTGTTTAATTGGCTTTAAGAAAAGTAAGCACTTACAACTCAAGTAATTCTAAATACAAGAAAAATCAACCTAAATGAATTTTATGTTCACATGAACTGGAAAATATTTAGCATACCTGGTATTAATGTGCTTGTTGATCTTATTAATATAAGGGTCATTAACATTAAGCATAGCATTTTCTTTTTCTTTTTTTTGAAATTTTATTTATTTTTTATTTTTTATTATTTTTTTTCATTTATTTTTAAGCATAGCATTTTCATTGTGCCATGGTTTAATAAAAGTTAAATAAAATCTTGTTATAACAGCAATTATTGAACAGTATCTTCCTCTTACAGAGAAACTAAAGAGATTTTGGAAAATTAATGAATATGTTTGATGCCATCCTGAGATGTTCTCTATAAGGAATCAAATGTTTTTAGAAATTATCACTAGTATTTATGTTCATCAATGTATTGAATGCTAATATAGAGGATAGTTCATGGTTGCTTAAGGAAAGTAGGATGTGTGTTTTTAGTAAACAAAGTATGATGAATGGAATTTCATTTTGTTAAGGGAAAAAGAAGTAGGTTTGACTTACAGATGGCTTTTTCAGTATAGGAGAACAAATTAATAGGTACAGAAAATGATAGGAAAAAAAAAGGTTTATGGAAAGTGGACCCTGAGAAAAGAGTTTTATGCATGTTCAGAAATGACTAAGTTTAAAATAAATGTAATAGAGTAAATTAAAAGTAAGGAGGTGCAAAATGTGAATTTGACTTTTCTCTGTATTAAGAGGACAAGCTTTCTTCAGATGTTGAACTGCCTTTGATAACAGTTTCTTTACCTCTTAAATGATCTATTCCGTATTTGCCTTTCAAATCTTTTATTGTTTCTTTGGCTAAGTGAATCAAATTCTAATGAAACATTTTTTGACCTATAGCTAATTTGGGGATGCTTCAAAGGGCCCCTAAAGCATCCCAAAGCGAGATATTGAACTAATTAAGTTCATCTGGTACATTGAATTGCAGGGAAGTATTGTAAAATGAGTAATAAACATCCTCAGGTTATATAGTATGGTAAATGTTACTAATATAGATATCTTAGAAATTCTATGGAGTTTCTAAAATTCTGATACGTCCTGACAAAATATTATCAGTCATGATTCCAGTTACTATCTTAAAGTGTTGTTACAGCAGTAACCAGATTTCTTTGTCAATTATATTGTAGTCAGATTTTAAACGTGCCTTCTTAAGTCTTTTGTCATTATAGGCAGTAATGGTTATTTATTACTTATTTTAATAAATAAATAATATTGCTTTTGCAAAATGCTTCCTCTTCAAGAAGATTTATAGAAAGAACTTTTTGGATAAACATATGTTTCTTACTTTCAGACCATAATGCTGAACTGGGTAAGAAATTAAATGATTCTAATGGGAAACCTGATGGCTTCATAAAAATTAACAGAAAGATTTAATGAACTGGTGAATATGCTTATAACTTTTATGATTTCTATCTGAAAAAGTTATTGGTTTGAATATATGTTTTCTAGGTGTAAGGAGACCTTCCCCTCAAACTAATTATGACTTATGGTAATTTGGTAAAATTATCCTTTTGTAAGCAAAATAAAACATTTATCTTTTCTCTCTCTCTGATCCCTCTAGAGACTGGGAACTCTTAGATTTCCAGTAGCTTTATCAGATAAATTAGGAAGGCTATCTCACTAACAAGTACAGAAATCTCAAAGAATCTTAGAGCTCCTGAGATGGGAGAAATTCAACTAGATTTATTAAGCAAAATCTGTGATAAGCCCTTGGCATAACTTTCTTTTTTTAAAAATTAATTAATTAATTTATTTATTTTACTTTAAAATATTGTATTGGTTTTGCCATACATTGACTTGAATCCTCCATGGGTGTACATGTGTTCCCCATCCTGAACCCCCCTCCGACCTCCCTCCCCATTCCATCCCTCTGGGTCATCTCAGTGCACCAGGCCCGATGATGATAGGCACCCTGTATCATGCATTGAACCTGGACTGGCGATTCATTTCACATATGATAATTTACATGTTTCAATGCCATTCTCCCATATCATCCCGCCCTCGCCCTCACCCACAGAGTCCAAAAAACTATTCAATACATCTGTCTCTCTTTTGCTGTCTCGCATACAGGGTTATTGTTATCATCTTTCTAAATTCCATATATATGCATTAATATACTGTATTGGTGTTTTTCTTTCCGGCTTACTTCACTCTGTATAATAGGCTCCAGTTTCATCCACCTCATTAGAACTGATTCAAATGTATTCTTTTTAATGGCTGAGTAATATTCCATTGTGTATATGTACCACAGCTTTCTTATCCATTCATCTGCTGATGGACATCTAGGTTGCTTCCATGCCCTGGCTATTATAAACAGTGCTGTGATGAACACTGGGGTACACATGTCTCTTTCAATTCTGGTTTCCTCAGTGTGTATGCTCAGCAGTGGGATTGCTGGGTCATATGGCAGTTCTATTTCCAGTTTTATAAAGAATCTCCACACTGTTCTCCATAGTGGCTGTACTAGTTTGCATTCCCAGCAACAGTGTAAGAGGGTTCCCTTTTCTCCACACCCTCTCCAGCATTTATTGCTTGTAGACTTTTGGATAGCAGCCATTCTGACTGGCGTAAAGTGGTACCTCCTTGTGGTTTTAATTTGCATTTCTCTGATAATGAGTGATGTTGAACATCTTTTCATGTGTTTGTCAGCCATTTGTACATCTTCCTTGGAGAGATGTCTGTTTCGTTCTTTGGCCCATGTTTTGATTGGGTCGTTTATTTTTCTGGAGTTGAGCTGCAGGCATTGCTTGTATATTTTTGAGATTAATTCTTTGTCAGTTGCTTTGTTTGCTATTATTTTCTCCCATTCTGAAGGCTGTCTTTTCACTTTGCTTATAGTTTCCTCTGTTGTGTAGAAGCTTTTAATTTTCATTAGGTCACATTTGTTTATTTTTGCTTTTATTTCCAATATTCTGGGAGGTGGGTCATAGAGGATCTTGCTGTGATTTATGTCGGAGAGTGTTTTGCCTATGTTCTCCTCTAGGAGTTTTATAGTTTCTGGTCTTGCATTTAGATCTTTAATCCATTTTGAGTTTATTTTTGTGTATGGTGTTAGAAAGTGTTCTAGTATCATTCTTTTACAAGTGGTTGACCAGTTTCCCCAGCAGCACTTGTTAAACAGATTGTCTTTTTTTCACTGTATATTCTTGCCTCCTTTGTCAAAGATAAGGTGTCCATAGGTTTGTGGATTTATCTCTGGGCTTTCTATTTTGTTCCATTGATCTATATGTCTGTCTTTGTGCCAGTACCATACTGTCTTGATGACTGTGACTTTGTAGTAGAGTCTGAAGTCAGGCAGGTTGATTCCTCAAATTCCATTCTTCTTCCTCAAGATTACTTTGGCTATTCGAGGTTTTTTGTATTTCCATATAAATTGTGAAATTATTTTTTCTAGTTCTCTGAAAAATACCGTTGGTAACTTGATAGGGATTGCATTGAATCTATAGATTACTTTGGATAGTATACTTATTTTCACTCCATTGATTCTTCTGATCCATGAACACGGTATATTTCTCCATCTGTTTGTGTCCTCTTTGATTTCTTTCACCAGTGTTTTATAGTTTTCTATATAAAGGTCTTTTTTGTTTCTTTAGGTAGATATATTCCTAAGTATTTTATTCTTTATGTTGCAATGGTGAATGGAATTGTTTCCTTAATTTCTTTTTATGTTTTCTCATTGTTAGTGTATAAGAATGCAAGGGATTTCTCTGTGCTAATTTTATATCCTGCAACTTTACTGTATTTGTTGATTAGCTCTAGTAATTTTCTGGCAGAGTCTTTAGGGTTTTCTATGTAGAGGATCATGTCATCTGCAAACAGTGAGAGTTTTACTTATTCTTTTCCAATCTGGATTCCTTTTATTTCTTTTTCTGCTCTGATTGCTGTGGCCAAAACTTTTGGCATAACTTTCCTAGCCTTGAGGGTTTTTTTTTTGTTTGTTTTTTTAAGTTCAGCCTGAGACTCAGCAAAGCAAAAAAAAAAAAAAAAAAAAAAAAAGTCTATAATCAATTATGGCTCTATAAATCATCAGGTCAAATTTATTGAGACCAGACATTTTTCAAAAAAAAGCTAATCTTAATTTGGTTATATTTGGTAAAAATTAGGGTAATCTTAGGGAGAAAAAGATGTTTCAATAAATGTTAAATCCTAGTTTTGTTAATGGGGGTCTGTATCTACTAAGACTCATTTCCTGGTTAGTTCTTTACTATATTAACATAAACTTTAATTGAGTTATTAAAGGACACTCTAAGTTTGTTTCTGAAGTTTATCTTAGTAATGTATCATTGGACAAAGATCAGATCCCTCACAACCTCCAACCAGGACTGGAAAATAATTTAAGGGACTGTCTCCAACCCAAATGGAAAGATTATTTTTTAATCAGAGGAAACTATATTACACCAGGACAAGAGGAAGATATCAGAAGTAGACAGTTTGCCTAAGATGCTGGACCTGATTCATGATAATTTATAATATTTTCTTGACTTATTGGAGCTTCACACACAAATCAAATGTTTTCTATCATGTACACCATCCTATGCTAGTTTTAAAACTCAATCCAATTGTTGGGTTTATGGCTAATTACCTGCATCTAATACTTCTAAATTACCTTGGTGGTTTTCTCTACTCCAAGGCTCTAATTGGATGACCCTTAGGAAATTTATTTTAGAATAATGAGACTTCAGTCCTGTTCTATCTACTCATATTACTAGATGGGACCCTCTCAAATGGCCTATTGATAATACCTGCTCTGGCCTGACCATAGACTCAAATTTTCTTTTCAGGTCACTCAAACTCAGTCAGAATGATGACCTAAGTCTCAATCAAAAGCTGTAACCTCTCATCTGTTTAAAGGAAAACTCCCATAATAATGGGTTGGATCTATATGGTTAGCATCAGTCTGTGGTCATTTAAGCTTTAAGCCCCCCTCGCCCCGCCTTTATCTTGGGAACAAGTAAATTATACTAGAATAATCAACCTAGTAACACTAGGAAATCGGGCTAAGAGTCTTATATAATTTTCCTAAAAATAAAAAATATCAGTACAGAATAGACTAAGTAAAATGACCTAAGAATGTACTGTGGTACACTTAATGTAAGTTCTTGGCTTAATTCCCACTTAAATCTTTAATAATACTGCCAGTGATATTATTTGTATTTGCCAGTTTTACAAGATTGTTGTTTCTTGCAATTACCAAATATGTAACTGAGTCTCCAGTGAAAATAATGATGACTAGGAGACTTGCAGTGGTTGATGAAACATATAGTTCTGTATACAATCAATGATTGTATTAGTGTAACTCGATATGGGAAGATGCAATAAGAGAGAATATTTCCCTGGAAAGAAGACAGGTGTCCAGAGATCTTTAACTATTAAAGACCCAGTCCAGTGATAGCACATTGAGTGGCCTATCAGCAAAACCTTCTCCAGAACTAGAAATGAGCCATCCTAACAATGTGGGATGAAATGGTCATGAAATGCCCCCCAAATTATGGTCAAATTTATGACTATGAGGGGGGCCTTATCAACTACAAATTGGTGCTTGCCAAGGGCATTTACCATTTGTCTCTCTGGAGATTGAATCCTGTGCTGCTGCAACTATTGACCTGCAACATGTCTTGAAGGAAGTTCAGGGTGGAGAACGAGTGCACTTTGTGTTCCTGGTAAACTAGTGGAACGGGTCTTTAGATTGCTAGATATTTCCAGGAACTGCTTTCATAATCACAGTGTTTGTGCCTCCTCATATCTAGAAAAGCACTAAATCCCTGCATGGTGACATCAGCTTCTCACAATTAGCAGAAAACCTTTTGTAAAATAAGTGCCTGATTGCATGAACTCCTTCCTCACCAAAATCACATATATTGACATTCCCCAACTACCTCTTTGGGCCAGTTTCTCAGAGTTATCTGTACTGTCCCCTGGGCTCTGGTCGTCATTTTTTCCCCAAATAAAACTCATGACTCTTACGTTGTGCATATTTTTTTAATCAGCACCTCCTTCTAGAGTATTTTTAATTTCATTAATTGTGTTGTTCATTGCTGTTTGCTTATGTCTTATTTCTTCTAGGTCCTTGTTAAATTAGTTAAAAATTTCTTGCATTTTCTCCATTTTATTTTTGATCTTTTGAAAATTCTTTACTATGTTGTTGTTCAGTCTCTCAGTAGAATCTGACTCTTTGCCTTCCAATGGACTGCAGCATGAGAGACTTCCCTGCCCTTCAGTATCTCCCAGAGTTGCTCAAACTCATGTCCATTGAGTCAGTGATGCCATCCAACCATCTCATCCTCTGTCATCCCCTTCTCTTCCTGCCTTCGATCTTTCCCAGCATCAGGGTCTTTTCCAGTGAGTCAACTTTTCCCATCAGGTGGCCAAAGTATTGGGGCTTCAGCTGCAGCATTAGTTCTTCCAATAAATATTCAGGACTGATTTCCTTTAGGATTGACTGGTTTTATCTCATTGCTGTCCAAAGGGCTCTCAAGAGTCTCCTCCAGCATCACAGTTCTAAGGCATCAATTCTTCAGCACTCAGTCTTTTTTTATGGTCCAGCTCTCACATCTATATATGACTACTGGAACCATAGCTTTGACAATATGGATCTTTGTTGGCAAAGTAATGTCTCTGCTTTTTAATCACTGTCTAGGTTTGTCATAGCTTTTTTTCTGAGGAGCAATCGTCTTTTAATTTCATGGCTGCAGTCACCATCTGCCATGATTTTGGAGACCAAGAATATAAAGTCTGTCACTGTTTCCATTGTCTCCCCATCTCCCCATTGTCTCCGCCATGAAGTGATGGGACCAGATACCATGATCTTAGTTTTCTGAATGTTGAGTTTTAAGACAGGTTTTTCATTTTCCTCTTTCAACTTCATCAAGAGGTTCTTTAATTCCTATTCACTTTCTGCCATAAGGGTGGTGTCATCTGCATATCTGAGGTTATTGACATTTCTCCCAACATTCTTGATTCCAGCTTATGCTTCATCCAGCCAAGCATTTCTCATGATGCACTCTTCTTATAAGTAAATAAGCAGGGTGACAATATGCAGCTTTGATGTACTTCTTTCTCAATTTTGAACCAGTCTGTTGTTCCGTGTCCAGTTCTAACTGTTACTTCTTGACTTGCATACAGGTTTTTCAGGAGGCATGTAAGGTGGTCTGGCATTCTCATCTCTTTAGGAATTTTCCACAATTTGTTGTGAACTATATATGCATATAGATTATTTATTTATATAAATATATTTTATATCATGTATAATTATATGGTTTTTTATTACATATAAATACATATTTATGTTATTTATATGTTTATGTATACATACAAACATATATATCTGTGTGTGTGTATATATATATATATATATATATAGAGAGAGAGAGAGAGAGAGAGAGTTTGTTTTGGTTTGGTGTTTTTAATACCCCAAAGCAAAGATGTTTTTAAACTCTCTAAAAGAAGGAAGTAGATGGCTTAGAATAGCTCTCACTGACAAAAGGGCGGGAAGCAGAGCATTGACTAGATCAATTATCACTCATTGGAAGAAGTTAAGCAAAAAGTGACAAGTTTAAGGAATATGAAAAGTCTTTGTAATGCTGTAACGTGGAAGAAGAGAGACCATATTTGGAGAGGCTAAATGTTCATTACCAGCTGTTGTTGTTCAGTCGCTCAGTCATGTTTGATTCTTTGTGACCCCATGGTCTGCAGCAGCCAGGCTTCCCTGTCCTTCACCATCTCCTGGAGCCTGCTGAAACTCATGTCCATTGAGTCGGTGATGCCATCTCATACTCTGTCATCCACTTCTCTTCCTACCTTCAATCTTTCCCAGCACCAGGGTCTTTTCCAATGAGTCAACTCTTCCCATCAAGTGGCCAAAGTATTGGAGCTTCAGCTTCAGCGTCAGTCCTTCCAATGAATACTCAGAACTAATTTCCTTTAGGATTGACTGGTCTGATCTCCTTGCAGTTCAAGGGACTCTCAAGAGTCTTCAACACCACAGTTCAAAAGCATCAATTCTTCAGTGCTCAGGTTTCTTAATGGTTCAACTCTCACATCCATACATGACTACTGGAAAAACCATAGCTTTGACTGTACGGATCTTTATTTTATTACCAGTAGTCATGTACAAATGTGAGACTTGAACCATAAAGAAGGCTGAGCACTGAAGAATTGATGCTTTCAAATTGAGGGTGCTGGAGAAGACTCTTAAGAGTTCCTTGAACTATGTCCTGGCTATTATAAACAGTGCTGCGATGAACATTGGGGTGCACGTGTCTCTTACAAGGAGGTCAAACCAGTCAATGCCAAAGAAAATCAACCCTGAATATTCATTGGAAGGATTTATGCTGAATGAAACTCCAACAATTTGGCCACACTATGTGAAGAGCTGACTCATTGGAAAAGACCTTGATGCTGGGAAAGATTGAGGGCAGGAGGAAAAGGAGGCAGCATAAGATGAGATGGTTAGATATTATCACCAGCTCAATGACCATGAATTTGAGCAAACTTCTGGAGAGAGTAGAGGACAGAGGAACCTGGTGTGCTGCAGTTCATGGGGTTGCAAAGAGTGGGACACAGCTTAGCAACTCAACAATAACAAATGTTTATTAACTAACTGGTGAGGACTGTGGAGTCTAGGGGATCTGACACATGATTCAGGGTTGTTTGGTGATAAGGCACAGATCCACCTTTGTTTTTACCTAATAGGGGGAAAACTGATTCAGGGACCCCTGAAGGCCAGAAACTGCCGGGAAGTTTAGGACTATACTATCAACATGAGTGGAGGGGGACTTCTGGGATAACTGCGAGTCAGTCACTGGGTAGAAGCATGGTTCAACTCCAAGAAATGTAAGAAGGGGGCTCACCCAAAGGTGGTTGGTGATCCTCACTGAAGGAGGGGCCTCTGGTGGAGCTCTTGAACGGGGTGACTGGGGTGGGACAATCTCAAGGTGACTGAAGTTAAAGAAGGCTGCTGCCCTATGACAAACTCAGCCCAGACCAAAGGTAGTATTCAGGTGTGTGTGTGTGTGTGTGTTTTTTTTTTTTTTAATAGGAACAGGGAGGGAGTCCACCATGCTCAGAGAAAGGAAAGGCCATCATCCACAAATCCCTGACCTCTCTGGGCACTCAGCCCAAGCCTTGGCTGGAAGACTCCTTCATTCTTCCTCCCAGAGCTCCCCTCCTGCACTCCTCTGTGCTGCTCGGGATCAGTCCCTTCATCACAACCCGCACCCTGCCCCACCAGCCCTGTGCTACACCCCTCACACATGCTCCTGGCGCCTCTCTGAGCCATCCCAGAACTGCTTAATCCATATCTTATTCCTACACCCAGCGGGCAAACCCTCTGCCCTCAGCTCAGTGGGGGAGAGAGTCCTTGCAACACTTTCTCCCCTCCCGCAAGCCTTTGCAGCCCACAGTACCAGCAACCCCCACGCTGGGACTACCTGAAAGGGAAGCATCTCCTTCCTTCTCATTAATAATCTAATCGGGGCCCAAGAAAGGTACTCCATAAGGAAGATTCCGGGAAGAGTGCCCCGCATCTCGAGACTGGCCTTCCCCTTCTTCCAAATTCTCTTTGAACACTGGGTAGGACTCATGGCTAGGCCCTTCCGAGATGCTTGGGGTTAAACTTGACAGGCGCTGCGGGATGTGGGGGTTAGGGGTACCCACACCTGCGCACTCTAAGGGGTTCTGACCGTGGCTGTGGAATACAGTATACCGGTAGGGGCCGACGGTCATGATTGGATGACTGTCAGTCTGGGGTGCACAAGAGGCTGGGCCTCAGGGATGCAAAATCACAGCCCTGCGGGGAGGCAGAGAAGCACCGAGGCTGATATCTGAATAAACACGAACAAAGCGAGACGGAGGCACTGCCAGAACAGCCCCCACTCGGCCCGCGAGCGTCACCTCTCAGACTACTGCGTGGCGGCTGACAGGCTCCCGGCCCACCTCTGCCCCGCCCCGGCCTAGTTGCCCTCTCGCGGTTAACCCTTGCGGGCCCGTTTCCTGGAACGGCTGCCCAGCGCCTCCAGCGCGGAAGGAAGGACGCGGGCCCTCCGCCTCCCCCGCGTCCTGAGTAGGCGCCAGGCGTCGGGAACTGACCGTGGTGCTGAGCGCGCAGCTCGGTATCGGGCGTGGCTCCCAGACCTGCCAAGACCGCATACCGCGACACTCCCGGCCTCAGCGGTAAGTCGCCAAAGCCCCGAGGATGTAGGCGTGTGTGGAGTGGGGGAAGGGAGTGATTGGGAAATTTTTGTGCGATTTTCGTGCAATGGGCGGGCTGAATGGAGGAACCAGTGTCTGCACTCTGTCCACTCCCTGGTGCCCAGCGAAGATGATATGGTGTCCGGGAGCGATGATCTGTCTGAGCTAGGGAAGGGAGAAACCTTCTCGCGGATGGGGTCTTGGGAAAGGAAGAGTAAGACTGGAGGCCCATCTTCTCTCCACTGGGCAGGCCAGGAATATCCAGACACTCCCTTATAAAAAGTGGACCAGGACCTTCGGTCTCCAAAGGTCCCTTTGTCTCCCCAACATGAGGGTTGAATGAATTGGTAATGTTCAAAAACAGTGCAGATTCTGTTTCTGCTTTATCCCCAATCTCACACCCACCCCAGAACAGAGACTGTCCCTCCCCACAATGGCCTTCATTCCATCCATATGGAAGGTTTTGGCTTCGACAAGGTAGCCTATTACAGAGATAAACTACTGCTCCATACCTACCTTCTCCACCCCAGTGTCCAAGATGTACCTGGGTGGGGCTTCTCTCAGAAGCCCCTACTGTTATCACCACTCACCCCTTTGTGTTTCATGTTTGTCATTTCCTGGATATTGGGGGGTGGGGCAGGGGAAATCAGGGTAAATAACAAAACTATTAGCCAAATTTTTTGTATTTCCAAACTATTTCTGTTGCATACGTGTAACTCCAATGTTTTTATTTTGCTCCATGAAATACCCAATCATTTTCATGTTCAAAAATGAAAGAAAAGCATAGAATTACCTTACCAAAAAGAAAAGAAAATTCCAGGCAGTTGAGCTAGTTAGTCATAATGTAGAAAAGCAGCAAATGAAATTACTTCATTTTCTAGATTTGCAACAAGTTCACATGCATGTGCATGCTCTGTGTAAGATGCTTCAAGGGGAAGCTTTCACATATGGGAAGTCTCTGCCACCACTTTCTTTCCACTGGACCCTCCTCTGGCTCCTAACTGACCTCTCTGCCCTTTTGCCTCTACTTTACATTCTTATTCACAACTAGAGTGATCTGTTAAAACTAAAAATTGGTCTTATTGGCTGGGAAATAATGGGAGAGTATCTATCAGGTTCTCCCCTAAGAGGGTGTTTAGCCACAGGATAACAAAGCAGAATGTGCATTTTTAAAACTGAGAACCTGGACACATATGGCCTCTGCCCTCAGGAAATGAGAGTGCCAGCACCTGGGTGTCTAGATAAATCCTACTGTGCCCCTGAGAATTATCAAGAAAGACGACTGCTCAGCCTGACTCCAGTTGGGCTGGAGTTGGGTGGTGGATCCTCTGACCACTTAGGGAGCTCCCACCCATGTCACATATGGACTGCAGATTTCCAAAGAGTCAGGATCTGGTAAAGTATCTTAACATGGAAACTGAATGGACTGAACACACACTGAATTTCAGTGAAATAATCTTTATCATGCCTGGTTGAAGTTATTTTCCAGAGTACAGTAAGAAAAAGATTTTTCTAAAACATAAGAAAGGTAACTGCATAATCATAATATCACCAAAATTTCTTGCCATAGAAATTATACTACTTTCAGTTACAATTTTTCTAAGTTTGCATGAGCTATACTTTTGCTTTTAGTCTTCATTTTCATTTTACTTTTCAAATTTTATTACAAAACATATTTATTATTCAATTTTTAGATTTCCCATGAAGGGGAAATTGAGCTGTTGGTTCAAAGAATTTCTATCACAGTTAAGAACACAGGTTTAGTATCAGACAGTCTTGGGTTCAAATCCTAGCTCTGTTGCCACCTGTGTGAGGGCCAATCCATTGACTTTTCTGGACGTTAAATTCTCCTTTGTTAAATGGGGTTACAGCAGTATGTCCCTTATAAGCTTATGGGCTAAGCATTCTTCCTGGTTACCACTATGCTGTGTGGCCCAAAACCCATCAGGGCTGGGCTACAAAGGATTGGGAGAAATAAGAATGGGGTCTGCAGGTACAGGTTGGGAAAGGCTTGGGCACATGCTACATGCTACCCAATAGGAGGCAGAAAGGCAGCTGACCCACTGTCCAGGGTGCTGCCACCAAGAACTGGGGTATAGCCAGAGCCAAGCCTGGGTTCTGCAACTTTCCCTTGCATGGCGCCTGCTCCTTCTGCTCTCTGGTCAAAGCCGCAGGTGTTCCTCTACTGGGGAGGAAGCATTGCTAAGGGGTGGGAATGGGATGGAGGTAGTGACATTTGCCCCTGTGAGCCTCTGCAGTGCCACCTTTGCCACCTTTTCTCATCCTCTTTGGTTTTAATGTTGCCAGTTGGGCTGGGAGGCAGCCCCTCCACCCACCTCCCAGACCTCATGTCAAAGCATTTCTGAGACTCTCCGGAGGGAGCTGGTAAGCCTCTTTGGCAGTGGATGTGAAAGGCATGCATACTGACAGTCACTTGCTTGCACACCTGCTCTAGTCCTTCCTCACAGATTGTGGACTAAGGGAGAGTGAATCTAGGTGTTCCCTATGGAGAACCAAAGAAATCAACCCAAACTCTATAATCTCTCCCTGGTCAAACTGCCAGAAGACCAGCTGGCAGTCCCTTACTGCCAAGGACATGTGGAGACAGTGAGACAGATGGAGCCTGAGAGCTGGATACCTGTGAGGTCCAGCAAGCCAGGATGGAGGGACTGGCTCTAAGGGAGTGCTTTTAAACCCTGCCTTATTTTAGTGTTTTTTTTTTTTTTTTTTTTTTAAGAGTTACATTTTATTCAGTGGGCATTTTTAGGACTTCAAGCCCAGGAGGCAGCATCTCAAGTAATTATTAGAGAGCTGCTCCAAGGAATCGAGAGTGGGAACCAGGTTATATAGAGGATTTGCAACAAGGGGCAGGTGGTATTAATGTCAAATGATTTTGTTAATTAAAGAAAACCAGATATCCCAAGTTAAGGAGTTTAGTGCTTTTCTATATATGGGAAGATGCAAGAGTCTGGGCTCAAAAAATCATTCCTTTGATATGCACCTCAGCTATCTGGGGCCTGTATCCTGTGTTTTCACATCCTGACTGATGACTGTGACATCCTTTGATTACTGACACAGCACTGCCTTCTTTTCATGTGTTCTCATGTGTTTCCAAACTCACACAAAGGTAATACATTTAAGCTAGACCACTGCTTCTCACCCCCAAACCAGCTCTTAGCACAGGTCACTTCCTTCCCTTCATTCACCTCTCATCCTCTCCACTTCAGCTTTCCCTCTTTTATGATCCCCCTAATGGCATGTATCCAGGCCTCAGGCTTCTAGACTGTCTTTCTTTATTCAGTTGCTGAATCCTGGTGTTTCTTCCTTTGAAAGATCTTATGGCTTTACTCTCTTTATCATACTTATAGCTGCAGCCTCCATCTAGACCTTATCTCCTTACACCCGGCCCATTTTAGCTGCCTCTTGTGAGTCCCCTCTGTTCAGAGCCTGTCTCGTGGTTTAGTCCATCCTCCACTCAGACATCAGAAAAATGGTCTCAGATCACCAGATTCATTATGCCATTGCTCCCTCAGAAGACTTCTATAGCTCTTCATTGACTCAGGGTAAGGCCAGACTCCCCAGCTGTGCCAACAATGATCAACTTCTTAACACTCTTACCACCTTCCCACTCTCAATTCCGGGAAGACATCAATAAGCAATTCCAGCATTCTTTCCTATTGAGCTCAGACTGGGCATCAGAAACTTTCTCTGGGTGGCACTCCAGGTCAGTCAGTTAGGCTACACACAGAAGACAACACCTGCCTGCTGCCCCAGCTCATGAGGTGCTTTGATGGCCTGCCTGTCCATTCCTGGTCTCATGCTTGTCTCCTCTCTTTCGCGTTCTGCCACATTGCTGTCTCTCTTCTTCTGCACAAACTCTGTGTGCACCATGGAATGCTTGGTTGTGCCTTGCCTGCCTGCTGGGTACATCAGTCCTGAAGGGCACACATGTGTCTTCCCCTTCCACTGATGACCTATGGCACCCAGCCCTGGAAGCAGATTTCCTTTCAGCTTTGTTGCTTATATGAAGGAAGCAACTTACTTATTGACTTCTCTGCTTCATCCACTCAGAAGGGCCATGATACTCCCGCTAAGGATATGGTGCTATTGGTAGAGTGTAGGGCCTGGATATGAGAGGCTAACTTGCCCAGACAAGCTTTGAAAGGATTCTTGAGTGAGTCACAAGATCACAGTTACAGGAACACCAGACCCTGTCTGCTCTCATTTTGGCTCCAACTCTGTGTCTTTAAGCATGCGACTTAACTTCTCTGAGTATCAGTTGTCTACAAAGGCTGGAGCAGTAAGTGTGGGGATGGGACAGTTCCTATCTCCCCCTTCTCTTGCCTCCACAGAGGATCCAAGCTCAGATGTCAGAGCTCGGCTCCCATGCCTGTGTGAGTGGGGCAGGGGGTGGGGTATGGGGACAGGTTTTCTAGAATCACAAGCCTCCATCCTAGATATTGAGTGTCTCCTGCTTTCCCCCATAGCAGCAGAGACACTGCAGCATGGAGCTGAAGAGAGGAAAGACCTTCATCAAATCTAGCCTGCAGATTGACCATGAGAAACCTCCAGACCCAGCAACGACTGCCCTGACCACAGAGGATGCAATCTCACTGGGAGGGCAGCAGCTACCCCACAGTGAGAGGGGCCCCCAGGTCAGTCCCAGCACCCAAGGATACAACAGATGCTCTGATTGGGAAGCCCAGCCAGACACCAGTGGAGGGCCTGCAGCTCTCTGTGGGGCCACCTTCAAACTGGCTCGGAAGAGCAAGAATCACGACATTGTGCCCAGGGCTGACAGGGCAGCCACGGCTACAGGGCAGTTGGTGGGCAGTGCAAGTTTCCCAGGGCCCCCCAGCAGCCAGCGCATGATTGACTACCGCCACTTTGTGCCCCAGATGCCCTTCGTACCAGCTGTGGCCAAGAGCATGCCAAGGAAGAGGATTTCCCTGAAACGACCCAAGAAGTGCTTTCGTAACCTATTCCACATCCGCAGAAACAAGACTGAGAATTTGCCCTCACGGGCAACCGAGGGGCAGGGCTTGTCTTCTCCCAAGGGCCCATCAGAGACTGGAGGGCAGCAAGGCATAGCCTTCCTCCCCTTGGGCGAGGAACTGGGACTGGATGGCCAGTGCCAGGACCTGTCTGACAGTGAGTTCCTGCCCGACTCTTCCTTTGACCTCTGCAGGGCCCTGTGTGAGGACGTGGCCTCGCTGAAGAGCTTTGACTCACTCACAGGCTGTGGGGAGATCTTTGCAGATGAGAGCTCAGTGCCATCCCTGGAGCTGAACGAGGGCCTGGCAAGCCCTGCCCAGAGATCACAGACCTCTGACAGCAAGACTCCCAGGGGCCCCTTCCAAGGCAGCATAGAGCAGCTGGCATCGCCAGCTCAGAATGAGATGTCTGACTTTGCCAAGTTCTGGGACCATGTGAATCACTCGGTGAGGCAGCAGCAGCACGCCCTGCTAGGCCCGAGGCTGGGAGGCCCCCAGGTGTCAGAAACAGCTCAGCCCAGGCCAGATGCAGCTGGGCTGGCTGAGCTCCCCCTGTGCCCATGCAGGGATCCCCACAGCAGCTCTAAAGCCAGCTCCGTGGACACAGGAACCCCCAAGAGTGAGCGGCCGGAGTCTGTGTCCACGAGCGATGAGGGCTACTATGACTCCTTCTCACCAGGCCTCGAGGAGGATAAGAAGGAGGCCCCAAGCCCAGGCACACCCACAGCCACCTTCCCCCGGGACAGCTACAGTGGAGACGCCCTCTATGAGCTCTTCTATGACCCCGCTGAGGGCCCTGGGAGTCCGAGCCTGGATGATGACTTGTGCGTGTCTGAGAGTCTATCGGGGCCTGCAGTGGGAGCCCCCTTGTCCATGTGCAGCTTCCGTGTTGGGGCAGAGGAGAACCTGGCTCCCGTTCCAGGCCCAGACCTGCTCAACCAGGGCTTCTTGCAGAGCTCTTGGAGGGGCAGAGAGTGCCTGCTGAAGCTCTGTGACACCGAACTGGCCATCACCATGGGCATCATCAACTGGCTCCGCCGGGGCCCGGAGCTCCGCGCCGTGCCTGCCTCAGCTCTCAGAGAGCCGACAGCTCCCTCGGGAGGACTGGTGGAGAAACCAGGAGCTGGCTCTGAGAAGATGGGCCTAGGTCCAGTGAAACTGGATGGCAGGGGGACCCAGGCTTTAGATGCAGGTAGGATCTCTACGAGCTCTGCACCCAACAGGAAGGAGCTGTGGGCATGTTCAAGTCCCAAGGGCCTGCTTGCCGGAGTGAGCAAGGTCCTAGCCGGGGCCACACAGGAGACCAGGTCTTCATCCTGTGATCCCTCTCTGGAGTGTGTGCAGGTCTCTGGGGAACAAGGGACACCAGGCCACCCTGAAGGCTCTTTCTCCTCTGTAGGGTCTGAAGCCACCATGGCAACCAACACATCCAGGAAAAACAAGGTCCCAAACCCATCTGTCTGGCCTGGCTCCCAGGAGCCCAGGCTGCCTAGGAACCTTGGGTGTTTCCAAGGTCCCTGGAGGCCAGGTCCTGGGGGAAGCACCATGGATTCAAAACTCACCCTGACAGACTGTGTGGCCCAGGTGGAAGCCCTACAGATCAACCCAGACTGCCAGTCCCCTGCTGCTCAGCCCCCAAGACAAAACACAGGTAGTGGGCTCTGCGGGAAGCCTCAGGCTGGGGGCCCTGACGTTCTGCAACAGAAACAGCCTAATGGCTTCCCTAACCTGGCTGCCATCTGTAGCCTGCCCTCCCTGGCCAACCCACTCCACATCCCACAGGACCAGAGATGCCCAGGCAGCATTCTGGACCTGAGTCAGCTCAGGGAGGAGCCCGCCACGCTGAATGCCCAGGCCCATGTGTCTATGGAGGGCCGGCCCCTGCAGTTCAACTCAAGGGCTATGGAGCAGGCTGCACAGAGGGGCCAGCTGGACTTGTAGCGTGCCTCTGCCTGGGATCACTTGCCAGGAATCTGGCCCTCACTTCCAACAGCTAGTGAGAGGGGACCTCCCTCTGCAAGTGCCCAGAAACCCACTGCAGCTTTTTGGATCACAAGGGATCCTCTGCAACCAGCAGGAAGTAGGGGCTACCAGGACAGCACAACTGAGCCCCAGCTTTGAAACAGTTTTGCATCCTTGGGATCACATTCAGGAGAGTCTAAGACCTAAATCTCCATCCTTTGTTCCTGATGTGAGGACTGGAGGACCATACTGGGGGGAAGGGAGTGTCAGTATTCAGTCAGGCAGAGTGGGGCATTTTAACATGGAGACATCCGTGCCTAAACCCAACAGCTCTGCCAGAAGCGGTCCTGGGAAGCCCAAGGTCAAGGCCAACTGCAAAGCTGCCAGTGCTCGCAAGATGTTCCTCACTGATTTCCTCACACACACACACAAATGAACTGTCTAAACCCAGGTGTCTAAACATACCTTTGGCCACTTACCATACAGTATGTTGGAGAGAGGAACTCGGGCTTGAAACTTTCGGGGATGGAAACAGTACATATTGTAAAGGGCGCATATTGTGTGGATAAGTCTGAAAAAGAATTGAGAGTAATAAATGTGAGTGAGGAATCTGAGACTTGGGTAGAAGCTTGAGACTGGGGGTTAGCTCAGTAGTGTCTACTTACCCCACCTCCAGAATGAGCAGCCATAACCTGTGGCTGAAGGGCTGAAGGGCCCTGAAGGGCTGCTCTAAGGGAATCAGAAGCAGGACCAGCCATCTTAGCAAGAGCCTTGAACCAGCAGATGCCATGCATTCCTGTGCAACCTTGCCAGGGCCGGCCAGACCCAGGGCACCCTGAACAATGGGTGTTCCCTGTCACAGAACATCCCATACAAACAATGCTTTCACCCAGTTTGCATTCTATAACTGATCTGTGGGTGGCAAGATGGGAAGCTGTCTGATTCTCCACACTGCCATTTTCACAGTCCATGCTGCCAGCATCCTAGCCTCCTCTTGCAGGAAGGCTCAATTTTGAATGAAACTGTATCCCCCAACCCCTCAAAAAAAAAAAAAAATCACAACATTTGCACAGCACCAAACATTCAGAATCACAAAAGGAAAGGTGGCTTATATATCAGGAAGGGCAGGTGTCGGTCTGGCCAGCCTCAGGGCAGCAGACCAACAGCAAGCTCCTTGACAGGGTCCTCTATGATCAGATCCTGCCTCAGGTGCCCTGTTTCGTTGAGGTGCCAGGCTGGGAGAGGGGTAGTATGCTACAGGCAGCTATGAAACTGTTTCTTGAAGAGATGCCAGGGGCCCAGTGATGAGGGAGGAATTCCAGACAGAGGGACGCAGTCTGACCACAGGCTGAGGCCAGTCCCGATTGTCCGAGGCTTTGTTTTCAGGCTGGAACATGCTCCCTGGCTCTCATTAACTGTTACCTGTGGCCTGCTATGGGAGGATGAGGACAGCAAATGGGAGGCTCAAAGGGGCATGACAACGCTCCTGACCAGGCCCATTGAGACAGGACACACGGAAGGCTAGGGCCGGCCTTCCTGGGAAGCCACACTTGACCCTTCCTCCTAGGACGGTCACAGTGACAGTTCTGGGGCCTTGACATGAGCAGCTGATGCATGTCAGCTGCTTTCCTGGCTTCTGACATGGAAACCAAGGCCATGGTGTGGATGTGCCTTGCCCACATCATACTCAGCCAGCATGTGGGGCCTAGTTCTTGGCCGGCCCCACTGTGAACACCCCCTCAAGGCCCCCGCTCCTTCCTTCTTTTGGGACACAGGTGTCTGGGGCCTCTGGGTGCCAGGAGTGCACCTCCCTGTTACCTCATACTGTGCCTGAGCAGAGGGAGTACCCAGTGAATACTGTTGCAAGAATGAAATATCAAAAAGTTGTGCATGGTTTTCTGATTTCTTGCTGCCTGTGGGCCTGGGATCTAGAGAGCAACAGAGTTGGGTTTAACTTGGTTGAACTTCTGACAAAGACTTCCTTGATATGACACAGTGACTCATGGAGATATGGAAGAACCAGCCCAGCCCAGAAGTACTGGGAAGGGTATGAACCAAGGTGGTCTCAGGACTCAGAGGCCATGGCAAAGAGGTTGTACAGTGACCCAACCGCAAGGAAGCAGATATAAAGATCTGGGCCAAGCCTACCTGCCCAGTGGCTCTCAATCTGTGGAGGATCTTAAGCAATGCTGGCACCTCAGAGATTATCATTCAGCAATCTGAGTAGCTGACCCAGCAGTGATCTGCGAGACATCTTGCTGGGAGAGTGAAGGAGCCATGTGATCTTTTTGTGTTCTGTGAGTCAAGGTTCCCTCAGCCCATCTCTCTGTCTGTAACCCACTCTTCAGGCTGCCCTTCCCAGCAAGAGGAATCCAGGCAATGCCAGCCTGATTGGGCTCCACAGGCCTCAGGGGTGTCCTTGAGGCCTCAAGTGTGTCCTTGAAGTGACCCACTGCTAGGAAGAGAGGAACTTTGGGAGTCAGCTCCTGGGACAGGTGTCTAACCCAGGGATGAGTGTGGAAGAGCTCTGCACAGGGCATTTTCAGAACTCTGGTCAATTTCCAGTCCTTCTGTTCACACATGGCTGTAGAAGTTATAGAAAGTTTTTCCCATGTAAAGTCAAGTCCTGAGGAGAAAGTCCAGCTGTCCCCAGCTCTCAGCTGTCCCAGGGTCACATGGTGGTGGGGGCGCTGGGCTTCACCCTGGTGCCTGTGCACTGTGGTTCTGCCCTTCCAACCTGCTGAGGTTGAGTTCAGAAATGGGAGGTGCTGGAAGGGGTCCAGGCAGCCTTGCAGCTGAGCCTGACAGTAGGGTGGCTGGGTGGACCATGAGAGTGGGGAAGTGAGCAGAAGGTGCTGGAAAGGAAAGGGAAGTGAAGTCCAGCACAGGTTGGGGAAGACCCTGCAAATTACATTGGGGGTACTTCTTACGTTTCCTGGCTCTTCATTTTATTTATTTCTTTACTTGCTTATTTATTTTTATGACATGAGGACTGATACACCGAATACAGAACAGTGAAAACTAAGTTTCCTCTAATTCCTCTCTTACCCCTGTTGTTTTGATTCAAGATCAATTTCTATTCACAACAAGCAATCCAAACAATGCCAAGTGCAGAGCCTCAGCTTCCCTGTCCTTCTTGAAATTGCATGTGTCCTCAGACCCTTTCTGTGCCCATGACATAAATACACATGACTTGCACCATTTTTTTTTTACTGCCCACTGTATCATAGACATCTTCCTTGGACTTAGCAGGCATCAGCAGATGCAGGTTCTCCACTCTCTTGAACAGCTTGCACAGCAGTCTCCTGTAGGTGGCAAGTAATTTAGACACTCTGCTGTTGATGGATATTCAAGTTAATTTCCCATTTTAGCTGTTACAAACAATACTGCACTTCTTTTTTGCCTAAATGTTCTCTCTGAAAGTCCTCTTCAAAACTATGAAAGTGAAACTTAACAAGGAAAAGATGCATTTTTTAAAATGACCAGTGAATCCTGCTTCCATATCCCCACCTCAGTGCCGAAGTATCTTAAGGTCCTGGTGTTGTTAATGGCCTGAGCTTCATGCTCATACAAACACACTACATGCTTTCATCTTTGGAAGGGGAGAGGTTGGTTCTTTTGTTATTATGGGTAAGGCCTTGGAATTTGTCATTCTCCTCCTTACAAGAAAAAGGTGGACAAACTAAAAATCCATGATTTTCTTGACCTGTCAGAGAATGAGTCACAGAGCAAATAATTTCTCTGAAGCCTGGAGACACAGGTGCATCCAGAGAATGAGGCAACTGAGACCTGGATCAGAAGCTTCAAGATTATGAAGAACTGGTAGGAGCATTTAGGGAGAAATTTTGACAAATTGCTATGACTGAGTAGAAAGGTATAAGGGGCTTGGCAGTAAATGGGGTGCCCATACATTCATGGCTTTCTTCCAGAAACCATTCTATATTTTCAGGGTGAGGACAAACATCCCCTCATGGGCCTGGAAAAGAGAGAATAGCCTTTGTGAAACCCTCTATATCCTTCTCCTTAATAGGCCTATGTAAAGGGGAGAGACTTCCTAGGCGGGTATTTTGAAGCCTTTTCCAAGCTGAAAGAAGGGAATTCTACCCAATCCCAGATGTTTCCAGCCTTTCTGTCTCACTTAAGAAAAGCATGGACAGATAAAAAGACAGAAAGAAAAGGATAGTTAACCGGAAGAGGATTCCAAAATAAAAACTGGAAATGGTGAACCAGAAGGAACTAGGGTTTCATAAGGCTATACCCCACCCCGGCATCACAGGTCTACAAAAGATTGAGACTGATTACAAGCTTAGAAGATAAGGGCACATTCTCCTGCTTCCAACTAAACCTATCTCCACACTAAAAAGCCTTCAGTAATAAGGACTGTGGATTAAAACTAAAAGAGCTATAAGACAAAGACTCTCACTAAAGATCAGAGCAAAGGGAAGCCACAGAGAAATGAAGGGAAGGAAAAATGAGCCCATTACAGTAATACAAAGCCTCTGGTGCTTATATAAGAAATAAGGAAATAGTCTACCTCTTAGCCAGATTAACAAAACCCCTCATACCAAAAACCTGTATACTTCAGTACCTGTTACCCTATACACTCTCTGACTTTCAGCAGAAAACTATTTGCTAAAGGCAAAAGGAAAGAAAGTCTGGGGAACAAAGATATTGCCAGAACTAGCCACAGGTGTTGGAATTACCACATTAAAGATTATAAAATGAGTGATTAATATGCTAAGAGTTCTAATGAAAAAATAGACAAAATGCAAGAACAGGTGGTAATACAGCTGACAGGAAAAATTCCAAGAAAGAAATCAAAAGAAAATGTTAGACGTCAAAAACACTGTACATTAAATGAAAAATCCCATAAATGAGCTCATCAGTAGACTCACCATAGCTTAGTAAAGAATCTGAGTTTCTGATCTTCCCTGGGGGTCCAGCAGTTAAGAATCCACCTGCTGATGCAGGGGACATGGGTTCACTCCCTGGTTCAGGAAGATTCCACATGCCATGGAGCAAGGAAGCACATGCGTCACAACTGTTGAGCCCTCGCGCTGCTAAAACTACTGAAGCCCATGTGCCCACAGTCCCTGCACCACAAGAGAAGCCCACGCATCACAAGGAAGAGTATCCCCCCCCTCACCGCAACTAGAGGAAGCCTGAGCACAGCAATGGAGAGGCGGTGCAGCCAAAAATACATCAAAATGAACACATTTTAAAATTTAAAAACAACAATAAGAAGAAGAATCTGTGAGTTTTATTAGAAAATACCTGAGAGAAACAAAAATGAGACACAATATACCAAAACTTAAGGGATACAGAGAAAGCAGTGCTAAGAAGAAAATTTATTGCTGCAATGCATATGATAATAAAGAAGAAAGATCTCAATTAATAACCTAACTTTATATTCATAATTTAAGAAACTAGAAAAAGAAGAAAAAACTAACCCAGACCCAGCAGAAAGAAAGAAATAATAAACCTTAGAATGGAGATAAATACAATGCAGAAGAGAAAAAAACAGGAAAAAAGTCATCAAAATCAAAGTTGGTTCTTTGAAAAGATCAACTAAATAAACAAACCTTTAGTTTAGACTGAGACCAAATGAGAGAGAAGACTTAAAAGTATTAAAATCAGAAGTACATAAATGGAGATATTACCAATTTTATAAAAATAAAAAAGATAATAAGAGAATGCTATGAACATTTGTATCAACAAATTACATAATCTAGATGAAATGGACAAATAGCTAGAAATATATATCTATCAGAAATGAACTGTAAAAAATTAAAAACCTGAGTAGAATAGATCTATAACTAGCAAAGAGACTGAGTCAGTAGTTTTTAAAAAACCTCTCAATAACAAAAGGTTCAGGACAAGATGACTTAACTGGTGAATTCCATCAAATGTTCAAGGAAGATTTAACATCAATCACTCTGAAACTCTTCCAAACCTTTGAAGAGATGGGAACAGTTTGTAACTCATTCCATGAGGCCAACACTGCCCTGATACCAAAGCCAGACAAAGACACTACAAGAAAACTACATATCAACATTTCTTATGAATATATGATAAAAAAAATTCTCAATATTAGTGGCAAACTGAATTCAACAGCACAGTAAAAGGATTAAACACACCAAGACCGAGTTTTGTTCCTGAAGTGCAAGGATGGTTCAATATATGATAAACAAAATATGTAATCAGTCAGTCAGTCAGTTCAGTCTCTCAGTCGTGTCCGACACTGCGACCCCATGAATCACAGCATGCCAGGCCTCCCTGTCCATCACCAACTCCGGGAGTTTACTCAAACTCATGTCCATCTAGTCAGTGATGCCATCCAGCCATCTCATCCTCTGTCGTCCCCTTCTCCTCCTGCCCTCAATATTTCCCAGCATCAGGGTCTTTTCCAATGAGTCAACTCTTCGCATCAGGTGGCCAAAGTATTGGAGTTTCAGCTTCATAATCAGTCCTTCCAATGAACACCCAGGACTGATCTCCTTCAGGATGGACTGGTTGATCTCATTGCAGTCCAAGGGACTCTCAAGAGTCTTCTCCAACACCACAGTTCGAAAGCATCAATTCTTTGGCACTCAGCTTTCTTCACAGTCCAACTCTCACATCCATACACGACCACTGGAAAAACCATAGCCTTGACTAGATGGACCTTTGTTGGCAAAGTAATGTCTCTTCTTTTTATTGTGCTATTTAGGTTGGTCATAACTTTCCTTCCAAGGAGTAAACGTCTTTTAATTTCATAGCTGCAATCACCATCTGCAGTGATTTTGGAGCCCCCCCAAAATAAAGTCTGACACTGTTTCCCCATCAGTTTCCCATGAAGTGTTGGGGCCAGATGCCATGATTTTAGTTTTCTGAATGTTGAGCTTTAAGCCAACTTTTTCACTCTCCTCTTTCACTTTCATCAAGAGGCTTTTTAGTTCCTCTTCACTTTCTTCCATAAATTACTAAAGTTGAAGGATAAAAAGTCAACAAATATCAGTTGAAATTTTGAAAATACACTAAAAATGAACAGTCCAAAAAGGAAATCAATAAAATGATTTTTAGCATAAAAATAAAATACTTAGGAATAAATATAACCAAGGAGGCAAAACAATCATACATTGAAAATTATAAAATATTGCTTAAAATTTTTTAAGACACAAATAAGTAGAAAGATAACTTATGTTCATGGACTGGAAGATTTATTAATTTATTTATAGGAATTGAATTGAATCTGTCTTTATTATGAAAAGTATTGCTATTTGAACAATATAAAGCATTCAAATATTTAAACACAGGCTGTTTTCCACTTATTTAGACTCTCTTTAATTTATGTTTTACAGTTTTCATAGGAGAAGCCTTTCACTTTCTTGATTAATTCTGAAATATTTTATGTGATTTAAAAATTTTTATTGGAGTATAGTTGATGTACAACGCTGTGTTAGTTTCAGGCATAGAGCAAAGTGAATAAATTATAAATATGCATAAATTCACCCTGTTTTAGATTCTTTCCCCATATAGGTTAATATGGAATATAGAGTAGAGTTCCCTGTGCTGGGCTGCCTGTGTTATATAGTAGCTTCCCACGAGTTATTTATTTTACACATGGTAGTATATATACGTCAATGCTACTTTTTGCATTCATTACACTCTCTCTTGCTCCTGCTGTGTCCACAAATTCCTTCTCCACATCTGTGTCTCCATTTATTCCCTATAAATAGGTTCATCAGTACCATTTTTCTAGATTCCATATATATGCATTAATATATGATATTTGTTTTTCTAACTTACTTCACTCTGTATAACAGACTCAAATTTGTTCATTTTATGGCTTGAGTAATATTCCATTTGGGGCTTCCTTGGTGGTTCAGTTTTCCATTGCTGTGCTGGGAGAAATATCAATAACCTCAAATTTGCTGATGACACCACCCTTATGGCAGAAAGTGAAGAAGAACTAAAGAGTCTCTTGATGAAAGTGAAAAAGGAGAATAAAAAAGTTGGCTTAAAGCTCAACATTCAGAAAACTAAGATCATGGTATCCAGTCCCATCACTTCATGGGAAATAGATGGGGAAACAGTGGAAACAGTGGCTGACTTTATTTTTGAGGGCTCCAAAATCACTGCAGATGGTGATTGCAGCCATGAAATTAAAAGATGCTTGGAAGGAAAGTTATGACCAACCTAGATAGCACAATAAAAAGAAGAGACATTACTTTGTCAACAAAGGTCCATCTAGTCAAAGCTATGGTTTTTCCAGTGGTCGTGTATGGATGTGAGAGTTGGACTATAAAGAAAGCTGAGCACCGAAAAATTGATGCTTTCGAACTGTGGTGTTGGAGAAGACTCTTGAGAGTCCCTTGGACTGCATGGAGATCCTACCAGTCCATCCTGAAGGAGATCAGTCCTGGGTGTTCATTGGAAGGACTGATGTTGAAGCTGAAACTCCAATACTTTGGCCACCTGATGCGAAGAGTTGACTCATTGGAAAAGACCCTTATTCTGGGAAAGATTGAAGGCAGGAGGAGAAGGGGATGACAGAGGATGAGATGGCTGGATGGCATCACCGACTCGATGGGCATGAGTTTGAGTAAACTCCGGGATTTGGTGATGGACAGGGAGGCCTGGTGTGCTGCGATTCATGGGGTTGCAAAGAGTCGGACATGACTGAGCGACTGAACTGAACTGAACTGAACTGGTGGTTCACTGGTAAAGAATCTGACTGCCAATGGAGGAGATGCAGGTTCAATCCCTGGGTCAAGAAGATCCCCTGGAGAAACAGACGGCAACCCACTCTTGTATTTTTGCCTGGGAAATCCAACGGACAGAGGAGCCTGGTAGGCTACAGTCCATGGGGCTGCAGAAGAGTCAGATGCTACTTTGCAACCAAACAACAAAAACAATATTCCATTATATATATGTACCACACCTTCTTTATCCATTCATTTGTCAGTGGATGTCTAGGTTGCTTCCATGACCTGGCTAATGGAAATAGTGCTGCAATGAACACTGGGGCCATGTGTCTTTTTGAATTGTGGTTTCTCAGGGTGTATGCCTAGAAGTGGGATTCCTGGGTCATTGATAGATTTATTCCTAGTTTTCTAAAGAATCTCCATACTATTCTCCATAGTGGCTATATCAGTTTACATTCCCACCAACCAAAAGGAACCAAAGAGGGTTCCTTTTCCTTCACATCTTCTCCAGCATTTATTAATTGTAGGTTTTTTTGATGATGGCCACTCTGATTGGTATGAGGTGAAACCTCATTGTAGTTTTGATTTGCATTTCTCTAATAACGAGCAATGTTGAACATCTTCTCATGAGTTTGTTAGCCATCTGTATGTCTTCTTTGGAGTAATGTCTGTTTAGGTCTTTTTCCTACTTTTTGATTGGGTTGTTCATTTATTTGATTTAGGCTACATGAGCTACTTATATATTTCGGAGATTAATCCTTTGTCAGTTGCTTCATTTGCAATTATTTTCTCCCATTCTGAGGGCTGTTGCTTTATCTTGGTTATAGTTTCATTTGCTGTGCAAAATCATTTGAGTTTAATTAGGTCCCATTTGGTTGTTTTGTTTTTATTTCCATTACTCTAGGAGGTGGGTTCAAAGAGGTTCTTGCTATATATCTTCTAAAGTGTTCTGCCTATACTTTTCTCTAAGGGTTTTATAGTTTCTGGCCCTACATTTAAGTCTTTAATCCATTTTGAGTTTGCTTTTGTGTATGGTGTTAGGAAGTGTTCTAATTTCATTCTTTTACATGTAGCTGTCCAGTTTTCCAGGCACTAATTATTGAAGAGGCTGTCTTTTTTCCTCTGTATATTCTTGCCTCTTATGTCAGGGGTAAGATCCCCATAGGTGAAAAAGCTTATCTCTCGACTTTCTATCTTATTCCATTAGTCTATATTTCTTTTTTTTTTAATTATTTTTTTTATTAAAGATAATTGCTTTACAGAATTTTGCTGTTTTCTGTCAAATCTCAACATGAATCAGCCATAGGTATACATGTATCCCCTCCCTTCTGAATCTCCCTCCCATCTCCCGCCCCATCCCACCCCTCTAGGTTGATACAGAGCCCCTGTTTGAGTTTCCTGAGCCACACAGCAAATTTCCGTTGGCTAACTATTTTACGTATGGTAATGTAAGTTTCCATGTTTCTCTTTTCATATATCTCAGCCTCTCCCCATGTCCATAAGTCTATTCCCTATGTCTGTTTTTTCATTTTTTCCCTGTAAATAAAATCTCCAGTACCATTTTTCTAGATTCCGTATATATGCATTAGAATACAATGTTTATCTTTCTCTTTCTGACTTACTTCACTCTGCATAATAGGCTCTAGGTTCATCCACCTCATCAAAACTGACTCAAATGCATTCCTTTTTATGACTAATATTACACTGTGTATACGTACCACACTTCTTTATCCATTCATCTGTCGGTGGACATTTAGTTTGCTTCCATGTTCTAGCTATTATAAATAATGCTGCAATGAACAATGGGATACATGTGTCTTTTTCAATTTTGGTTTCCTCAGGGTATATGCCTAGGAGTGGGATTGCTAGGTCATATGGTCGTTTTATTCCTAGTTTTTCAAGGAATCTCCATACCATCTTCCATAGTGGCTGTACCAATTTACATTCCCACCAACAGTGCAAGAGCGTTTCCTTTTCTCTACACCCTCTCCAGCACTTATTGTTTGTAGACTTTTTGAAGATGGCCATTCTGACCAGTGTGAAGTCATTGTAATTTTGATTTTCATTTCTCTAATAATGAGTGATGTTCAGCATCTTTTCATGTGTTTGTTAGCCATCTGTATGTCTTCTTTGGAGAAATGTCTGTTTAGGTCTTTTCCCCACTTTTTGGTTGGGTTGTTTGTTTTTCTGGTATTGAGTTATATGAGCTGCTGTATATTTTGAAAATTAATTTGTTTCATTTGCTTTTATTTTCTCCCATTCTGAGTGTTGTCTTTTCACCTTGCTTTTACTTTCCTTTGCTGTGCAAAAGCTTTTAAGTTTAATCAGGTCCCACTTGTTTACTTTTGCTTTAATTTCCATTACTCTAGGAAGTGGGTCATAGAGCAACTTGCTTGATTTATGTCACCAAGTGTTCTGCCTATTGGTCTATATTTCTGTTGTTGTACTGCTAACATATTGTTTTGATGACTGTAACTTGTAGTATAGTCTGAAGTCAGGTAGGTTAATTCCTCCAGGTCCATTTTTATTTCTCAAGATTGCTTTGGCTACTCAGGGTCTTTTGTTTTTCCATAGAAATTGTAAAATTTTTTGTTCCAGTTTTATGAAAAATGCTGTTGATTTAATAGATATTGCATTGAATCTAAGGACTGCATTGTGTACTATTATTTTTCACAATATTGATTGTTTCAATCCAAAAACATCGTGTATGCCTCCATCTGTTTCTGTCGTCTTTGATTTCTTCACCAATATTTTATAGTTTTTGGCATACAGGTCTTTTGTCTCTTTAGGTAGATTTATTCCTAGGTATTTTATTCTTTTTGTTGAAATGGTGAATGGGAATATTTCCTTAATTTTTTTTTCTGAGTTTTCATTGTTAGTGTATAGGAATGAAAGTGATTTCTGTGTATTAATTTTGTATCCCATGACTTTACTAAATTCATTGATTAGCTCTAGTGAGTTTCTCATGGCATCTTTAGGGTTTTTTGTGTATAGTATCATGTCATCTGCAAACAGAGTTTTAATTCTTCTATTACAATCTGTGTTTCTTTTATTTCTCTTTCTTCATTGATTGCTATGGTTATGAATTCCAAAACTATACTGAATAACAGTAGTGAGAATGAGCATCCTTATCTTGTTCCTGATTTAAGAGGAAATACTTTCAGTTTTTCACCATTGAGAATAATGTTTGCTGTGGGTTTTCCATATGTGGCCTATATTATGTTGAGGTAGTTTCCTTCTATGCCCATTTTCTGGAGTGTTTTATCATAAAATGGTGTTGAATTTTGTCAAAAGGTTTCTCTGAATTTATAGAGATGGTCATATGGTTTTTAAATTTCAATTTGTTAATATGGGTCATCACATTGATTGATTTGTGTATATTGAAGAATCCTTGCATTCCTAGGATGAACCTTACTTGATCATATTATATGTATTCTGCTTGCTAGAATTTTGTTGAGCATTTTTGCTTCTATGTTCTTCAGTGATGTTGGCCTGTAATTTTCTTTGTGTATGTGTGTGTGTGTGTATGTGTGTGTGTGTGTGTGTGTGTGTGATATCTTTGTCTGGTTTTGTTATCAGGGTGATGTTGGCCTCATAAAATCAGTTTGAGAGTTTTCCTCCCTCTAAAATTTTTGGGAGAGTTTCAGCAGGATAGATGTTAGCTCTTCTATAAAAATATGATAGAAATCACCTGTGAAGCCATTTGGACCTAGACTTTTGGAAGACTTTTGATCACAGTTTTTATTTCAGTGCTTGTGACTGATTGGTTCATTTTTTCTATTTCTTTCTTGTTCAGTCTTGGAAGTTTATACTTTTATAAAAATTTGTCCATTGCTTCAATGTTGTCCATTTTATTGGCATTTAGTTGCACATAATACTCTTATGATCTTTTGTATTTCTGCATTGTCTACTATAACTTCTCATTTTTCATTTATAATTTTAATGATTTGAGTTTTATCCTTTTTTTCTTGATGAGTCTGGTTAATAGCTTCTCAAATTTGTTTATCTTCTCAAAGAATCAGTTTTTGGTTTTATTAATCTTTCCTATTCTTTTTTTTAATTTCTGCTTTGATCTTTATATTTCCTTCTACTACCTTTGGGAATTTTGTTCTTCTTTTTCTAGTTGCTTTAGGTGTGAGGTTAGATTGTTTATTTGATATTTTTCTCATTTCTTAAAATAGATTTCTATTGCTATGAACTTCCCTCTAATACTGCTTTTGCTGTGTCCCATAGGTTTTGGGTATTTGTGTTTTCATTGTAATTTGTTTCAAGATATTTTTAATTTCCTCTTTAATTTCTTCAGTGACCTCTTGGTATTTTAGAAGTGTCTTGTTTAGCCTCCATTTTTCTGGGTTTTTAACAAATTTTCTCCTAGAACTCTCATACAATCACATAGCATTTGTGGTACAAAAAACTGCCTGATACCATTTCAATTTTCTTAAATTTACCAAGGCTTGATTTGTGACCCCAAATGTGATCTATCTTAGAGAATGTTCCATGTGCGCTTGAGATAAAGTGCATTCTACTTCTTTTGGGTGGAATGCCTGGTAGATATCAATTAGGTTCATCTGGTTAAATGAGTTGTTTAAGGCTTGCATTTTCTTATTTTCTCTCTGAATGATCTGTCCTTTGGTATGAGTGAGGTATTAAAGTTCCCACTATTATTATGTTACTGTCAATTTCCCCTTTTATAGTTGTTAGTATTTGCCTTATATTTTGATGTACTCTTTTGTTGGGTGCATATATATTTATAATTGTTATATCTACATCTTGGATTGGTCTTTGATCATTATGTAGCATCCTTCCTTGTGTTTCTCAATGGTCTTTATTGTAAAGCCTATTTTATCTGATATGAGTATTGCTACTCACGCTTTCTTTGGATTTCCATTTGCATGGAGTATCTTTTTTCCAGTCACTCATTTACAGTCTGTATGTGTCCCGAGGTCTGAAGTGGGTCTCTTGTAAGCAGCACGTATATGGGTCTAATTTTTGTATCCATTCAGCCAGTCTGTGTCTTTTGGTTGGAACATTTTATCCATTTACATTTAAAGTAATTTTTGATATGTATGATGCTTTTAGTTGTTCAGTTATGTATGATCATATTAACATTTACTTTATTGTTTGGGTTTTTTTTTTTTTTAAAGTCTTTATCTTGTGTTTCTGCTGTGTTTCCTGTCTAGAAAAGTTCCTTTAGCCTTTGTTGTAAACCTTGTTTGGTGGCATTGAATTCTCTTAACTTTTGCCTGTATGTAAAAGTTTGATTGCTTTCTCCAATCTGAATGAGAGCCTTGTTGGGTAAACTCCAGGAGTTGGTGATGGAAAAGGAGGCCTGGTGTGCTGCGATTCATGGGGTTGCAACGAGTCGGACACGACGGAGCGACTGAACTGAACTGAATCTTGGGTGTAGGTTTTTTTCCCCTTTCATCACTTTCAGTATATCTTATCACTTTTTTCTGGCCTGCAGAATTTCTGCTGAAAGCTCAGCTGTCAACCTTATGAGGATTCCCTTTTATGTTATTTGTTGCCTTTTCCTTGATACTTTTAATACTTGTTCTTTGTGTTTAATTTTTGTTAGTTTGCTTAATATGTGTCTTCATGTGTGTCTCTTTGGGTTTATCCTGTATGAGACTCTCTGGGCTTCCTCAACTCTTGTGGCTTTACCATGTTATGGAAGTTTTTCACTAAAATCTCAAGTATTTTCTCAAAATTTTTTTTTTCTCTTCTTCTGGGACCCCTATGATTTGAATATTGGTGCACTTAATGTTGTCCCATGTATCTCTGAGACTCATTACTTTTCTTTTTTCCCCCTTTATTCTGCTCTGCTTCTGTTATTTCCACTATTTTATCTTCCAACTGACTTACCTATTCATCTGCCTTGTTACTCTGCTATTGGTTCCCTCTAGAATATTTTTAATTTCAGTTATTGTGTAGTTTATTGCTGATTGTATATTCTTTGCTTCTTCTTTGTCCTTGTTAAATATCCTCTCAATTCGTGCCTTCATTCTATTTCTCTGTGCCTCCATTTCATTTCCAAGATTTTACATCATATTTACTATCATTACACTGAATTCTTTTTCAGGTATACTGCCTCTGTCCTCTTCATTTGTTTGGTTTTGTGGGGTTTTGCCATTTTCCTTCATCTGCTGCATGTTTCTCTTTTTCATTTTGTTTAATTTACTGTGTTTGTGGTCTCTTTTCTGCAGGCTGCAAGGTCACAGTTCCCTTTACTTGTGGAGTCTACCCTAAGTGTGTGGGGTTTGCCTCGTGCCTTGGGAAGGCTTCCTGCTGAGGAGGGACTGGTGTCTGTGTTCTGGTGGGTAGAGCTGGATCTTGTCTCTTTTCGGGCAGTGCTATGTGCAGTGGTGTGTTTTGGGGTGTTTGTGAGTTTAGTATTGCTTTGGAAACCTTGTCTAATGGGTGAGTTTGTGTTCCTGTTCTGCTAGTTGTTTGGTGTGAGGCATCTAGACCTGTAGCTTGCTGGACTTTGAGTGGAGCCAGGTCTTGGTGTTGAGATGAAGAGCTCTGAGAGAGCTCTTGCCAATGAATATTCCATGAAGTTGGGAGTGATCTAATGATGAACATCCTGGACTCAGACCTCCCACCTCAGAGGTTCAGGTACAACACCTGGCTGGAGCACGAAAACTCCACAAGCCACACAGTATAGAAGAGAAAGAGCAAGAAAGAAGAAGAAAAAAATTGAACAAACACACAAACCAAAAAGGACAGATAAACACCCAAGACAAATGGTAAAAGCAGAGCTTAAAAAACAAAAACACAGAAAGAAACCCACAAATTTACACTCACAAAAAGAAAAGAGAAAAAAGAAAGAATAAAAAGAAGACTCAAAGAAGAGGAGAGCAATCAAACCAAAGAACAAACCCATAAATGAAAACAAACACTAGAAAGTGGAATAGCAAAAATACAAAATCTAAAACATGTGGAAAATGCAATGTAATGAAAAAGCATTTTATAAATAGGAAAAAATAAAATAAGTATATTTACTTAGAATTAAAAGCATAAAAAAGAAAAAAGTAAGTAAAATAATAAATATTAAAGGAAGAATTATAAAAGAGAAACAATAGAATGAAACAAAAAAGAAAAATATACATAGAAAGAGTGATAGTAAGACTATTCTCCTCAGCTGTCAGTGCCCTCACCCACTGTGAGCACCAGTCAATCTACCTACTTAGGAAGTCCTTTAATATTTCTATTAATAGGGAGGTCTCTGGACCTACCGTGGGCACAGTGGGTTCAGCTCAGGCTCATTCAGGTTTTGCCTTATTCCAACTTACCAATCTAATCATATGGACCACAGACTTGTGTAACTCAATGAAACTATGAGCCATGCCCTGTAGGACCACCCAAGATGGATGGGTCATGGTGGAGAGTTCTGACAAAATGTGGTCCACTGGAAAAGGGAATGGCAAACCACTTCAGTATTCTTGCATTGAGAACCCCATGAACAGTATGAAAAGGTAAAAATATAAGACACTGAAAGATGAACTCTCCAGGTTGGTAGGTGCCCAATATGCTACTGGGGATCAGTGGAGAAATAACTCCAGAAAGAATGAAGAGATGGAGCCAAAGCAAAAACAACACCCAGTTTTGGATGTGACTGGTGATGGAAGGAAGGTCCGATGCTGAAAAAAGCAACATTGCATAGGAACCTGGGATGTTAGGTCCATGAATCAAGGCAAATTGGAAGTGGTCAAACAGGAGATGGCAAGAGTGAACGTCGACATTTTAGGAATCAGCGAACTAAAATGGACTGGAATGGGTGAATTTAAATCAGATGACCATTATACTTATTATTGTGGGCAAGACCCCCTTAGAAGAAATGAAGTAGCCATCATAGTCAAAAAAAGAGTCTGAAATACAGCCCTTGGATGCAATCTCAAAAATGACAGAATTATCTCTGTTCATTTCAAACGCAAACCATTCAGTATCATGGTAATCCAAGTCTATGCTCCAATAGTAATGCTGAAGAAGCTGCAGTTTAAAGGCTCCTTGAAGACCTACAAGACCTTTTAGAACTAACATACAAAAAGATGTCCTTTTCATTATAAGGGACTGGAATGCAAAAGTAAGAAGTCAAGAAACACCTGGAGTAACAGGCAAATTTGGTCTTGGACGACAGAATGAAGCAGGGCAAAGGCTAATAGAGTTGCCAAGAGAATGCACTGGTCATAGCAAACACCCTCTTCCAACAACACAAGAGAGGACTCTACACATGGACATCACCAGATGGTCAACTCCAAAACCAGATTGATTATATTCTTTGCAGACAAAGATGGAGAAGCTCTATACGGTCAGCAAAAATAAGACTGGGACCTGACTGTGGCTCAGATCATAAACTCCTTATTGCCAAATTCAGACATAAAATGAAGAAAGTAGGGAAAATCACTAGACCATTCAGATATGAGCTAAATCAAATCCCTAACGATTATACAGTGGAAGTGAGAAATAGATTTAAGGGACTAGATCTGATAGGCAGAGTGCCTGATGAACTATGGATGGAGGTTTTTGACACTGTACAGGAGACAGGGATAAGACCATCCCCATGGAAAAGAAATGCAAGAAAGCAAAATGGCTGTCTGAGGAGGCCTTACAAATAGCTGTGAAAAGAAGAGAAGCAAAAGACAAAGGAGAAAAGGAAAGATATACCCATTTGAATGCAGAGTTCCTAAGAATAGCAAGGAGGACAGGAAAGCCTTCCTCAGCGATCAGTGCAAAGAAAAAGAGGAAAACAATAGAATGGGAAAGACTCGAGAGCTCTTCAAGAAAATTAGAGATACCAAGGGAACATTTCATGCAAAGATGGGCTCAATAAAGGACAGAAATGGTATGGACCTAACAGAAGCAGAAGATATTAACAAGAGATGGCAAGAATACACAGAAGAACTGTCCAAAAAAGATCTTCACGACCCAGATAATCATGATGGTGTGATCACTCACCTAGAGCCAGACATTCTGGAATGTGAAGTCAAGTGGGCCTTAGGAAACATCACTACGAACAAAGCTAGTGGAGGTGATGGAATTCCAGTTGAGCTATTTCAAATCCTGAAAGATGATGCTGTGAACGTGTTGCACTCAATATGCCAGCAAATTTGGAAAACTCAGCAGTGGCCACAGGACTGGAAAAGGTCAGTTGTCATTCCCACCCCTAAGAAAGGTCATTGCAAAGAATGCTCAAACTATCGCATAATTGCACTCATCTCACATGCTAGCAAAGTAATGCTCAAAATTCTCCAAGCCAGGCTTCAGTAGTATGTGAACCATGAACTTCCAGATGTTCAAGCTGGTTTTAGAAAAGGCAGAGGAACCAGAGATCAAATTGCCAACATCTGCTGGGTCATCGAAAAAGCAAGAGAGTTCCAGAAAAACATCTATTTCTGCTTTATTGGCTATGCCAAAGCCTTTGACTGTGTGGATCACAATAAACTGTGAAAATTCTGAAAGAGATGGGAATACCAGACCACCTGACCTGCCTCTTGAGAACCCTGTGTGCAGGTCAGGAAGCAACAGTTAGAACTGGACATGGAACAACAGACTGGTTCCAAATAGGTAAGGAGCAAGTCAAGGCTGTATATTGTCACCCTGCTTATTTAACTTATATGCAGGGTACATCATGAGAAATGCTGGGCTGGAGGAAGCCCAAGCTAGAATCAAGATTGCCGGGAGAAATATCAATAACCTCAGATATGCAGATGACACCACCCTTATGGCAGAAAGTGAAGAAGAACTAAAGAGCCTCTTGATGAAAGTGAAAGAGGACAGTGAAAATGTTGGCTTAAAGCTCAACATTCAGAAAACAAAGATCATGGCATCCGGTCCCATCTCTTCATGGCAAATAGACGGGGAAATAGTGGAAACAGTGGCAGGCTATTTCTTTGGGCTCCAAAATCACTGCAGATCATGATTGCAGCCATGAAATTAAAAGATGCTTGCTCCTTGGAAGAAAAGATATGACCAACCTAGACAGCACATTAAAAAGAAGAGACATTGACAAAAAAGGTCCATCTAGTCAAGGCTATGGTTTTTATAGTAGTCATGTATGGATGTGAGAGTTGGACCATAAAGAAAGCTGAATGCAGAAGAATTGATGCTTTTGAACTGTGGTGTTGGAGAAGACTCTTAAGAATCCCTTGGAAAAAAAAAAAAGAATCCCTTGGACTGCAAGGAGATCAAACCAGTTCATTCTAAGGGAAATCAGTCCTGAATAGTCATTGGAAGGACTGATGTTGCAGCTGAAACTCCAATACTTTGGCCACCTGATGTGAAGATCTGAATCATTTGAAAAGACCCTGATTCTGGGAAAGATTGAAGGCAGGAGGAGAAGGGGACAACATAGGATGAGATGGTTGGATGGCATCACCGACTCAATAGACATGAATTTGAGTAAACTCCAGGAGTTGGTGGTAGGCAGGGAGGCCTGCCGTGCTGCAGTCCATGGGGTCGCAAAGAGTCGGACACGACTGAGGGACTGAACTGAACTGAGCTTATGTTTGCATGCTCAGTCATTTCAGTCATGTCCAACTCTTTGCAACCCTATGGACCATGGCCCGTCAGGCTCCTCTGCCCTTGGGATTTTCTGGGTAAGAATACTGGAGTTGATTGCCATGTCCTCTCCAGGGGATCTTCCTGACCCCGGGATTGAATCCATGTCTCCAACGGCTCCTGCACTGCAGGAGGATTCTTTACTGCTGAGCTACCAGAGAAGCCCCATTCCAGCTTATACTTGCTTTTAGAGTCCACAGTGCCCTCAAAGCCCACAACCTCAAAAGTGGGGACACTCATTTTTTATTCCAATATTCCACAGATGCATGGTTTACCAAGCCAATTGCAAGGATTTAGTCCACTGCTCCTATAGTGGTACTAGCAAACTTCCTTCCTCTCTTTTGGACACATAGCCTTGGTGCTCACTTTTGGTTTTGGTCCCACCTCTGTTTGTGGGCCACCCTCTGTCATCTGTTCCCCATCCAGACAAGAGGGTGTGAAAGCAGTGGCTGATTACAGCTCACTTGCTCAGCTGGGCCAGGGAGAGGGAGGGTTATGGCAGAGACAACTGAGATGTGTGAGGAGTGCCTGCGGTGGCAGAGGCCTGCATGGAGTTGCTACAGCCTATGACGTGTTGTGAATTGGCCCCAGGTTGTGGGTTCCTCAGAAGTGCCAGGCTGCACAGGCCTCCTAAAGGTGTTGGCAGTGATTTGAGTCAGCCCGCAGTTTGGTGGCAGCCCCAGCACCCATCAGACCCATCTCTGGGGTTGGGAACAGCAGCTGCATCTTGCCCCTCTCTGGCAATGTTACAGGCAGATGTGGCAGCTGACATGTCCACCTCTGGGACTGGAGAACACAGCTGTGGCTTGCTGACACTGGTGCAGGTGGAGGCAGCAGCTGGGCTGCCCACCTCCTGGATCAGAGACTGCAGCCACAACTCATCCTACTTCTGACACTTGCAAAGGTGATACCTTGCCACCTGTGAGTGCATGAGGTTAGGGTGTCTGAGAGACAGTAATGTCTTGCCTCTCTGGAAGGTGCAGGTTTTTTCCTGGATTCCTTCAGCTGTGTCATACTAAAACCCTCAGATTTTCTTCACAGCAGTCAGCCCCAGTCCTCTCCCTGGGGTCTGAACTCCAAAGCCTGAGACTCAGTACCCAGCCTTCACCTGCCTCAGCAGTGAGCAGACAAGCATCTCAGGTGGGGAGTGCTGGTCAGCAGTGATCTCTGTACAGAATTCTTTCCACTCTGCTTTCTACATACCTGCCGCTGTGCTATCCTCTGAGGCTCCGAAGCCCCTTCCATCCTTGTCTGTGAGGGCTTTCTGAGTGTGTGCAGAAACTTTACCCCTTCACAGCTTCCTCCCAAACACTGAGGTCCCATCTTGAGTCCTCTGTCTCTTCTCTTTCTTATCTCTTTTACCTTACCCCATTATGTGGAGATTCGCTTGCTTTTTTGGAAGTTTGAGGTCTTCTGCCAGCATCCAGTTCTCTAGGAATTGTTCCAAATGCAGGTATATTTTTTGATGTATTTGTGGTGAGGAAGGTGATCGCTAAGGCTTACTCCCCTATCACCTTGAAGGTCTGGCCTCAGAAAATTTAATATTGCTAAAATGACAGTGCTACCTAAGCAATCTAGAGATTCAATGCAATCCCTATGAAAATCCCAATAGATTCTTTTTTGCAGGAATAGAAAAATCTATCTGGAAATTCACATGGAATCTCGAGGGATGAAAAATACCCAAAAGAATTCTGAGAAAGAACAGTTGGCAAACTCATACTACATAATTTGAAAATTTACTAAAAGGCTCCAGTAAACAAAACAGGTGTTATTGGCATAAGGACAGGCATGTAGATAAATGGAACATAATAGAGCCCAGGGAAAAACCTTCACATATTTGGCACCCTTTGACAGGAACGTCAAAACCATTCAAAGGAGAAAGGACCATCTTTTCCACAAATCATGCTGGAAAAATTGGATACCACAGGCAAAGGTATAAAGGTGGATCTTAACGTTATCAGTTGAGTTCAGTTCAGCTCTTCAGTCATGTCCAACTCTTTGCAACCCCATGAACCTCAGCACGCCAGGCCTCCCTGTCCATCATCAACTCCTGGAGCCTACCCAAACCCATGTCCACTGAGTCGGTGATGCCATGCAACCATCTCATCCTCTGTCATCCCCTTCTCCTCCTGCCTTCAGTCTTTCCCAACATCAGGATCTTTTCAAATGAGTCAGCTCTTCACATCAAGTGGCCAGAGTACTGGAGTTTCAGCTTCAGCATCAGTCCTTCCAATGAACACCCAGGACTGATCTCCTTCAGGATGAACTGGTTGGATCTCCTTGCAGTCCAAGGGACTCTCAAGAGTCTTCTCCAACACCACAGTTCGAAAGCATCAATTCTTCGGTGCTCAGCTTTCTTTATAGTCCAACTCTCACATCCATACACGACCACAGGAAAAACCATAGCCTTGACTAGACGGACCTTTGTTGACAAAGTAATGCCTCTGCTTTTTAATGTGCTATCTAGGTTGGTCATAACTTTCTTTCCAAGGAGTAAGTGTCTTTTAATGTCATGACTGCAGTCACAATCTGCAGTGATTGTGCAGAGCCCTCAAAAATTAAGTCAGCCATTGTTTCCACTGTTTCTCCATCTATTTGACATGAAGAGATGGGACCGGATGCCATGATCTTTGTTTTCTGAATGTTGAGCTTTAAGCCAACTTTTTCACTCTCTTATTTCACTTTCATCCAGAGGCTCTTTAGTTCTTCTTCACTTTCTGCCATAAGAGTGGTGTCATCTGCATATCTGAGGTTATTGATATTTCTCCCAGCAATCTTGATTCCAGCTTGGGCTTCATTCAGCCCAGCATTTCTCATGATGTACTCTGCATGTAAGTTAAATAAGCAGAGTGACAATATACAACCTTGACATACTCCTTTTCCTATTTGGAACCAGTCTGTTGTTCCATGTCCAGTTCTAACTGTTGCTTCCTGACCTGCACATAGGTTTCTCAAGAGGCAGGTCAGGTGGTCTGCTATTCCCATCTCTTTCAGAACTTGCCACAGTTTGTTGTGATCCACACAGTCAAAGGCTTTGGCATAGTCAATAAAGCAGAAATAGATGTTTTTCTGGAACTCTCTTGCTTTTTCGATGACCCAGCAGATGTTGGCAATTTGATCTCTGGCTCCTCTGCCTTTTCTAAAACCAGCTTGAACATCTGGAAGTTCACAGTTCACATACTATTGAAGTGTGGCTTGGAGAATTTTGAGCATTACTTTGCTAGCATGTGAGATGAGTGCAATTGTGCGGTAGTTTGAACATTCTTTGCAATGACCTTTCTTAGGGGTTGGAATGAAAACTGACCTTTTCCAGGCCTGTGGCCACTGCTGGCATATTAAGTGCAACACTTTCACAGCATCATCTTTTAGGATTTGAAATAGCTCAACTGGAATTCCATCACCTCCACTAGCTTTGTTTGTAGTGATGTTTCCTAAGGCCCACTTGGCTTCACATTCCAGGATGTCTGGCTCTAGGTGAGTGATCACACTATCGTGATTATCTGGGTCGTGAAGATCTTTTTTGTACAGTTCTTCTGTGTATTCTTGCCACCTCTTGTTAATATCTTCTGCTTCTGTTAGGTCCATACCATTTCTGTCCTTTATTGAGCATGAAATATTTCCTTTTGCATGAAATATTTCCTTTGCATGAAATATTTCCTTGGTATCTCTAATTTTCTTGAAGAGCTCTCGAGTCTTTCCCATTCTATTGTTTTCGTTTATTTCTTTGTATTAGTCGCTGAGGAAGGCTTTCTTGTCTCTACTTGCTATTCTTTGGAACTCTGCATTCAAATGGGTATATCTTTCCTTTTCTCCTTTGTCTTTTGCTTCTCTTCTTTTCACAGCTATTTGTAAGGCCTCCTCAGACAGCCATTTTGCTTTCTTGCATTTCTTTTTATTGGGGATGGTCTTGCTCCCTGTCTCCTGTACAATGTCACGAACCTCTGTAAATAGTTCATCAGGAACTCTGTGTATCAGATTTAGTCCCTTAATTCTATTTCTCACTTCCACTGTATAATCATAAAGAATTTCATTTAGGTCATACCTGAATGGTTTGATGGTTTTCCCACTTCATTTTAAGTCTGAATTTGGCATTCAGGAGTTCATGATCTGAGCCACAGTCCGCTCCCTGTGTTGTTTTCGCTGACCATATAGAGCTTCTCCATCTTTGTCTGCAAAGAATATAATAAATCTGATTTTGGTGTTAACCTTATACCACACACAAAAATTAATTCAAAAGGAATAAAAGAGAATTGAGTCAATATGGCAGAAGTGTAAGAAGATTTAGAGTTCACCTTTCCCCACATAGTCATCAAAAGTATATCAAGAGGGCTTCTCTGGTTGTATAGTGCTTCAGAATTCCCCTCTCAATTCAGGGCACATGAGTTCCATTCCTGCCCCAGGAAGATGCCACATGCCAAGGAGCAACTAAGCCCACACAGCACAACTACTGCCCATGTGCCAAACCTCCTGAAGCCCACATGTCTAGAACCTGTGCTCTACAGCAAAAGAAGCCACTGCGATGATAACAAACACTACAATGAAGAGTAGGTCCTGCTCACCAAAGCTAGAGAAAGCCCATGTGCAACAGAGACCTGAAACAGCCAAAAACAAACAAATCTTTAAAAAATTAGTGTCTTAAAAAAAGAATGCATCAATAAATGAAACAGCTCTCACAAAGCACCTGCTAAACACTAGCAGAGAACTGGAGACACTTAAAAGGGCAAGAAAGGTCCCCACATAACTGGGTAGGACCAAAGAAAGAAGGGAAAAGGATGAGAAAGGCAAGCAGGCCATAACCCATACCCCAAAGCGGGGAGCTGAAGAAGAGGAGAGATTCCTGCAACCAGGGGAGCCCCTCATCAGCAGACAGATCAGCTCGGACAGAAGGGGAGCTTTGGGGGTTCAGAGGAGAGCAAAGCAACCAGTGGCAGGTAGGACAGACCTGTATAGAAGGTCCAAGCCACAACACTGTGTGTCCCAGCTTGAAAAGTGTGTCCATCAGTGTGGATGGGGGCTGGGTGCTGGAATGTAGGATTTGGAGAGCAGATCCAGGGAGACGACTGGTCTTGGCTCTGAGGAGACAGCCTGAGGGGACAGGAGAGAGGAGCTCCACAACTAGGAATGCTCATGGAGGAAGCCCAGACAGCCACAGAAATGAACCACCATGCTTAAGTTACATGCAAAGGATGGGGCCACCATTGCATTCTCTCTGCCCACGTGCCAGCCCCTGATTCCCAGAGTACTAGGAAGGGCTCCTGGGGTACTAGGAAGTCAGCTCTCTTGAACCTGCAGCTGCTGTCTCCTCCACATGCCCTGTCCCCACTGAAGCTGGCTCTCACATGCCCATGGCTGCCAGCCTTGTGTCTCCCTCCACCCCCGCATTCCCCATCCTGGTCAGGGCTGACTGTCTTGAACATGTTGCCACTGGCTCCCCCCATGTGACCCATCCCCACCATGGAAGGCTCACAGGCTCCAGGAGCACCCTCTGGAGCAGACACCTGTGAGTGGCCCACACACCATGCTTTTATTGCTCAGTCCTGTCTCTTTGTGACCCCATTGACTAGAGCCTGCCAGGCTCCTCTGTCCATGGGATTCTCCAGGCAAGGATACTGGAGTGGGTCGCCATTGCTCTCCTCCAGGGGATCTTCCCAACCCAGGAAATGAATCCAGGTCTCCCGCATTACAGGCAGATTTTTACCATCTGAGCCACCAGAGAAGCCTAAACCTTTTTCTCAAATCCTGTCCCAGCTCCCTTATACCCATTATCCACTTAAGTGAAATTAACTGCTATGAATCTGTCCTGTCCACTCTGTATCTAATACCTAAAAGAGTGCAAGAGATGTTATGAGTGTTCATTAAATATTTGTTCACTGAATGAATGAATGAATGAATGAATATCTTAACAATAAAAGATGGCAGTGAGTTGTGACTGGGACAGAGATAATGGATCTTCTCTCTGAGAAAGATTTTTCTAGGAAGCAATTATATCAGTTAGTCAGTCAGTTCAGTCACTCAGTCGTGTCTGACTCTTTGCGACCCCATGAATCACAGCACGCCAGGCCTCCCTGTCCATCACAAACTCCCAGAGTTTATTCA
Source organism: Cervus elaphus (assembly GCF_910594005.1). Classification (NCBI taxonomy): domain Eukaryota; kingdom Metazoa; phylum Chordata; class Mammalia; order Artiodactyla; family Cervidae; genus Cervus; species Cervus elaphus. The sequence continues at coordinate 3,387,796 of NC_057847.1, forward strand.
AACTCATGCAATCGTATACCAATCACCAAAGAAGCTAAAAGTGCATTAAGAAATTTTTGATGAAACTTAATTGATACATTAGGGTATCTGCCTGTCCATAACCCTTTCTGGAGACACACTTATTTCATTTGGGGGTTGGGGACTACAGAGTCTGGGCCATGCACACAATGGTGGAGGTGAAATCACAGCTGAGCCCCAGGGGCCATGCGGCTAAGGAAGAAGAGCTGGAATCTCTCCTCACAGCTATACAAACCTGAGAATTACATCACCACAACCAGCTTTCTTATCTCATTCCCTGTAGAACATCTGAACAGTCATCAAGTGCTCTTGCAGCCAAGATGGGTCTAAGTTTAGCAACTGTGGACTTGTGAGCATGTACACACAGGATCTGAGCTGCCCCCATAGTGCCCACAGCGAGCCCAGATTCATGATTGCTGCAATTCTGGGACCTGACTTTAGTGGATCTATGCTGGTGGCCTGGTGAAAATAGCACCCAAGAGACACCAGGGCCAATTGCTAGCATGCTCATGGTTAAAATGGGGTCAAGAGCAGTGACAACAACAGAGTAACTAAAGAGTACAGGCCATGGGTGAAAGGTGACACATCAGAGCACGCTCACAGGTAAACATTTCTAGAGGAGGAATACTCAGTGACTTCTCTCCAAGTGAGAATGCTCCAATCCCTCCTGCCTCACACCAAAAATCAGAAACACAGCATGGAAACAGATCTGGGGGGAAGATCTCCCCCTCCCCAAAACTAGAGACCAAACCCCACCCCGACAGGGCAGTGAAAACCACAGAGAAAAGGGGAGGTACCACTCAATATGCAGGGCAGAGTCTGGTCACCACAATACCAGTCAAACCCCCTCTCAAGGGGATGATACTCAGTATACGCTAAAAAAAGAGGTGGCAAATATCTATATTAAAAATAGCCCTCACACCCCCAAAATAAATAAAGAAACCCATGCAGGCTACACTGCGAGATTCTCACATAAAAATAACCCTCCAAGACATTCTGAGGGTATGGCAGGAAGAGCCCTCAGAAGATTTAGCACAGGGCTGATGGAGAGAGAGATTCCACTCTTGGAGGGTGCACACAAGGTCTCACATGCACTGGGACCCAGCACAAAGCAGTACCTCCAAAGGAACCTGGGCTAAACCTACCCAGGGGTCTTAGAGGGACTCCTAGGCAGGCAGGAGTTGACTATAGCTTACTACAAGGACAAAGACACTGGTTATCAGAGTCCCCAGGGAAGATTAATTGGCATGATCTCTTCAGGAAGTCCCCATTTCAGCAAGACCCAACCTCATACAACAGCCTACAGGTTCCAGCAAGACAGGAACAAAGCCTTACCCATCAGCAGACAGGTTGCCTCAAGTCCTTCTAAGCTCAAAGTCATCCCCAACACACCGTGTGACCGGGCACTGTTCACCAGAGAGACATGATCTGCCTCTGACCACCAGAGAGCAGGCACCAGTTCTCCACCCGTGAAACCTGTGCAAGCCCCTGGGTCAAACTCACCCACCAGGGGTTAGGCCCCCAAAACCAGAGGAGCTACTATCACACAGCCTGTGAAAAGAAGACCACCAACATAGGAAGTCAGGCAAAATGAGGCAACAGAGAAATGTTGCAGATGAAGGAGCAAGATAAAAACCTGTAAGAACAACTAAATGAAGAGACGATGGGCAACCTATTGAGAAATAATTCATTGTAATGACAGTAAAGATGATCCAAAATCTTGGGAAAAGAATGGAGGCACAGATTGAGAGGATACAAGAAATTCTTAACAATGAGATAAAAGATCTGTAGAAGAAACAAACAAAAATGAACAGAGATAAACAACCAAAGTGAAAAATACACTAGAAGGAATTAATAGCAGAATAACTGAGGCAGAAGAATACATAAGTAACCTGGAAGACAGAATAATGGAAATCAGTGTCACAGAATGGAGTAAAGAAAAAAGAACGTAAAGAAATGAGGACAGTTTAAGAAACCTCTGGGGCAACATTAAAAGCACCAACATTTGCATTATAGAGGCCCCAGAAGGAGAGGAAGAAAAGAAACCTGAGAACATATTTGAGGAGATTATAGTCTGAAACTTCTCTAACATGGGAAAGGAAATAGTCATCCTAGTCCAGTAATCAGAGAGTCTCATGCATACATAAACTCAAGGAGATTTATGTACATACATAAACCCAAGCACCATGTAGATAAACGCAAGAAGAAACACACCAAGACTCATATTAATAAAACTAAAAAAATTAAATTCAAAGAAAAAATATTAAAAGCAACAAATAAAAGGGAATTTCCATAAAGTTACCTGTTATTTTTCAACAGAAACTCTGCACACCAGAAGGGAATGGCACAATATATTTAAAGAGATGAAAGGGAAAAATCTACAGCCAAGAATACTCTACCCAGCAAGGATGTCATTCAGATTCAACAGAGAAATCAAAATCTTTACAGAAGCTAAGAGAGTGTAGCACCACCAAGCCAATTTTACAAATACTAAAGGAATTTCTCTAGGCTGAGGGGACAAAAAAGGCCACAACTAGAAACCAGAAAATCAGAAATGGGAAAGATCACTGGTAAAGGAGACACACTGCAAAAGTAGGAAATTATCCACATATAAATATGTTATCAAAAGCAGAAACCATGAACAGAGGAGAGTACAAAGGCAGGAAATGGAAATTGCATTTGAAATGAAAAGAACAGCAATTTAAAACCATATATATAGTCTGCTACATCAAAACCTCATAGGAACTGCAAATCAAAAACTTACAATAGTTTTTTACACGCAAAAATGTAAAAGCAACTCTAACACAATACTAAAGGTGCTCATAAAAACACAAAAGAAGAGAACAAAAAAGGAAGGGAAGAAAAAAGACCTACAAAAACATACCCCAAACAATTAAAAGAATAGCAATAGGAACATACATATCAATTTACCTTAAAACTAACTGGATTAAATGCTCCAATCAAAAGACACAGACTGGCTTAATGGATAAAGTCACAGACTGGCTTAATGGATACAAAAACAAGATTCATACATATGCTGTCTCAAGAGACCCACTTCAGACCTAGGGACACATGTAGACAGTGAGGGGGTGAAAAAAGATATTCCATACAAATAGAAATGAAAAGAAAGCTAGAGTAGCAAGACTAATATCAGACAAAATAGACTTTAAAATAAAGACCATTAAAAAAATACAAGGAAGGATACTACATAATGATCAAGGGATCAATCCAAGAAGAAGATATAAAAATCTCATATCTTGGATCACTAATCAAACCTCAGTAAATTTAAGAAAATTGAGATAATATCAAGCATCTTCTCTGACCGCAATGCTATGAGAGTAGATATTAATTACAAAGCTAGAGTAGCAATACTAATATCAGACAAAATAGACTTTAAAATAAAGACCGTTAAAAACATACAAGGGAGGATACTACATAATGATCAAGGGATCAATCCAAGAAGAAGATATAAAAATCTCATATCTTGGATCACTAATCAAACCTCAGTAAATTTAAGAAAATTGAGATAATATCAAGCATCTTCTCTGACCACAGTGCTATGAGAGTAGATATTAATTACAAGAAAAAAACTGTAAGAAACACAAACACATGGGGATTAAAGAAAATATTTCTAAATAACCAACAGGTTACTGAAGAAATCAAAAGGGGAATAAAAAACTTCCTAGAAACAAATGACAATGAAAACATGACAACTCAAAACCTACGCGATGCAACAGAAGCAGTTCTAAGGGGGAAGTTTATAGTAATACAATTCTACCTCAAGAACTAAGAAAAACATTGAATAGACAACCAACTATACACCTAAAGTAACTGGAAAAAGAACAACAACAAAAAAACCCCCAAAATTAGTAGAAGGAAAGAAATCATAAAGATATGAGCAGAAATAAATGAAAAAGAAATGAAAGAAACAAAAGTAGAGATTAATAAAACTAAAAGCTGGTTCTTTGATAAGATAAACAAAACTGAAAACCCTCTAGTCAGACTCATCAAGAAAAAAAGAGAGAATAAAATCAACAAAATTAAAAATGAAAAAGGAGAGGTTACAACAGACAATGCAGAAATGCAAAGGATCATGAGATTATTATGACAGCTATATGTCAATAAAATAGATAACCTGGAAGAAATGGACAGATTCTTAGAAATGTTTAATCTTCCAAGACTGAACCATTAAGAAATAGAAATTATGAAGAATTACAAGCACTGAAATTGAAGCTGTGATAAAAAGTCTCCCAAAAAACAAAAGCCCAGGACCAGATGGCTTCACAGGAGAATTCTATCAAACATTTAGAGAAGAGCTAATGCCTATCCTTCTAAAATTCTTTCAAAAAATTGCAGAGGAAGGAAAACTTCCAAATTCATTCTATGAGGCCACCATTACTGTAATACCAAAACCAGACAAAGACAACACAAAAGAAAACCGCAGGCTAATATCATTGATGAATGCAGATGCAAATATCTTGAACAAAATTTTAGGAAAGAGAATTCAGCAACACATCAAAAAGCTCATACACCATGACTAAGTTGGATTTATTCCAGGGATGCAAGGATTCTCCAATATACGTAGATCAGGCAATGTGATATACCATAGTAACAAATTGAAAGATAAAAACCATATGATAATCTCAATAGATGCAGAAAAATCCTTTGACAAAATTCAGCACCCATTTATGATTAAAACTCTTAAAAAATGGGCATGGAAGGAACCCACCTCAACGTATTAAAGAACATATATGATAAGCCTACAGAAAACATTATTCTCAATGGTGAAAAACTGAAAGCATTCCCCCCTAAGATCAGGAACAAGACAAGGGTGTCCACTTTCACTACTGTTATTCAGCATTGTTCTGGAAGTCCTAGCCACAGCAATCAGAGAAGAAAAAGAAATAAAAGGAATCCAGATCAGAAAAGAAAAAGTAAAGGTCTCATTGTTTGCAGATGACATGATACTGTATATAGAAAACCTGAAAGATAGTATCAGAAAATTACTAGAGCTAATCAGTGAATTTAGCAAAGTTGCAGGATACAAAATCAATGCACAGAAATCACTTGTGTTTCTATGTACTAACAATGAAAAATCAGAAAAAACAACTAAGGAATCAATCCCATTCACCGTTGCAACAAAAAGAATTAAACATCTAGGAATAAACTTACCTAAGGAGATGAAAGAACTGTACACAGAAAATTAAAAGACACCAGTGAAAGAAATCAAAGACAACATAAACAGATGGAGAGATATTCCATGTTCTTAGGTAGGAAGAATCAATATTGTGAAGATGACTATACTACCAAATGCAATCTACAGATTTAATGCAATCTCTATCAAATTACCAACGGCATTTTTCACAGAACTAGAACAAAAATTTCACAATTCATATGGAAACAAAAAAGACCCTGAATAGCCAAAGCAGTCTTGAGAAAGAAGAATGGAGCTGGAGGAATCAAGCTTCCTGACTTTAGGTTATACTACAAAACTACAGTCATCAAGACAGTATGGTACTGGCACAGAAACAGAAATACAGTCCAATGGAACAAGATAGAAAGGTCAGGAAAAAACCCATGCAACTATGGGTACCTTATTTAGACAGAGGAGGCAAGAATATACAATGGGGCAAAGATAGCCTCTTCAATAAATGGTGCTGGGAAAACTGGACAGCTACATGTAAAAAAATGAAATAAGAACACTTCCTAACACCATACACAAAGATAAACTCAAAATGGACTAAAGACCTAAATGTAAGACCAGAAACTGTAAAACTTTAAGAGGAAAACATAGACAGAACATTCGATGAGATAAATCAAAGCAAGATGCTCTATGACACACCTCCTAGAGTAATGGAAATAAAAACAAAGGTAAACAAGTGGGACCTGATTAAACTTAAAAGTTTTGCACAGCAAAGGAAAGTATAAGCAAGGTGAAAAGACAACACTCAGAATGGGAGAAAATAAAAGCAAATGAAACAACTGACAAAGGATTAATTTTCAAAATATACAAGCAGCTCATACAGCTCAATACCAGAAAAACAAACAACCCAATCAAAAAGTGGGAAAAAGACCTAAACAGACATTTCTCCAAAGAAGACATACAGATGGCTAACAAACACATGAAAAGATGCTCAACTTTGCTCATCATTAGAGAAATGCAAATCAAAACTTCAATGAGATATCACCTCAGACCAGTCAGAATGGCCCTCATCAAAAACCCTTCAAATAATAAATGCTGGAAATGGTGTGGAGAAAAGGGAACACTCTTGTACTGTTAATGGGAATGTAAATGGATACAGCCACTATGGAAGATGGCATGGAGATTCCTTGAAAAACTAGGAATAAAATGACCATATGACCCAGCAATCCCACTCCTAGGCATATACCCTGAGGAAACCAAAATTGAAAGAGACACATGTATCCCATTGTTCACTGCAGCACTATTTACAATAGCTAGAACATGGAAGCAACCTAGATGTCCATCGACAGATGAATGGATAAAGAAGTTGTGGTACATATACACAATGTAATATTACTCAGTCATAAAAAGGAACACATTTGAGTCAGTTTTAATGAGGTGGATGAAACTAGATCCTATTATACAGAGTGAAGTAAGTCAGAAAGAGAAAGATAAATATTGTATTCTAACACAAATATACGTAATTTAGAAAAATGGTACTTAAAATTTTATTTACACCGCAAGAATGGAGATACAGACATAGAGGATAGACTTACGGACATGGGGAGAGAGGAGGGGAGGGTGAGCTGTATGGAAAGAGTAACATGGAAACTTAAATTACCATATGTAAAATAGATAGCCAATGGGAATTTGCTCTAAGGCTCAGGAAACTCAAACAGGGGCTCTGTATCAACCTAGAGGAGTGGGATGGGGATGGAGGTCAGAGGGAATTTCAAAAAGGAGGGGATATATGTATATCTATGGCTGATTCATGTTGAGGTTTGACAGAAAAATGCAAAATCCTGTAAAGCAATTATCCTTCAACAAAAAATTAATTAATTAAAAAAATGAAAGCTGGTTCTTTGAGAGGATAAAAGAATATTGATTAACTTTTAGCCAGACTCCTACAGAAACAAAGGAGAGGACTCAAATCGACATAATGAGAAATGAAAACAGAGAAGTTACAATGTACACCACAGAAATACAAAAGATTAAGTAATAGATGCCAATAAAATGGACAACCTAGAAGAAATGGATAAATTCTTAGAAAATTATGAACTTTCAAGACTGAACCAGGAAGAGCTGAACATATGAACAGATGGATCAAAAGTAATGAAATTGACACTGTGATTAAAAATCTTCCAACAAACAAAAGTCCAGGACCACATGGCTTCACAGGCTAATTCTATTAAACATTTAGAGACGTGCTAACACCTACTATTCTGAAACTCTTCCCGAAAATTGCAGAGGAAGTTACATTCCCAAGCTCATTCTATTAGGCCCAATAACAGCCTGACATTAAACCAGAGAAGGATATCACAAAAAAGAAAATTACAGGCCAATGGCCCCGATGAACATAGATGCAAGTGTCTTCAACAGAACACTAGCAAGCTGAAACCAACAACACATTAAAAGGGTCATACACCATGATCAAGTGGAATTTATCATAAGGATGGAGGTTTTCTTCAATATATCCAAATCCCTCAGTGTGAATACACCAGATTAACAAGCTGAAGTACAAGCACCATATGATCATCTCGATAGATGCAGGAAAAGCTTTCGGCAAAATTCAATACCCGTTTATGAGATAAGTTATCTTGAAAGCGGGCATAGAAGGAACATGTCTCAACATAATATAGGCCATTTATGGCAAACCCACAGCAGACATCATTCTCAATGGTGAAAAACTGTGACATATCCTCTAAGATCAGGAACAAGATAAGGATGTCCACTTTCTCCACTTTTATTCAATATAGTTTTGGAAGTCTTAACCATAGCTATCAGAGAAAAAAAAGAAGTAAACAGAATTCAAACTGGAAAAGAAAAAGTAAAACTGTCCCTGTTTGCAGATGACATTATGCTGTATATAGAAAATCCTAAAAATGCTATCAGAAAATTACTAGAGCTTGTCAATGAATTTGGTAAAGTTGCAGGATACAAAATTAATACACAGAAACCACTTGCATTTCTATACCTAACAATGAAAGATCAGAAAGAGAAATCAAGGAAACAATCCCATTCACCATTGAAATAAAAGAATAAAATACCTAGGAATAAATCTACCTAAGGAGACAAGAGACCTGTACTCAGAAAACTCTGATAACAATGAAAGATATCAAAGATGACATAAACAGATCGAGAGATATACCATGTTGCTGGATTGGGAGAGTTAATATTTTCAAAATGACTATACTACCCAAAGCAATCTACAGATTTAGTGCAGTCCCTATCAAATTATCAATGGCAGTTTTTGAAGAACGAGGACAAAAAATGTACAAGTTATATGGAAACACAAAAATAGCCAAAGCAGTCTTAAAGAAGGAAAATAAAGCTGGAGGAATCAGACTCCATAACTTCAGACTATACTACAAAGCTACAGTAATCAAAGTTTTTGATACTGGCACAAAAACAGAAATATAAATCAATGGAACCAAATAAAATTCAAAGATAAACCCATGCACCTATGGTTACCTAATCTATGACAAAGGAGGCAAGAATATACACAGGAGAAAAGACCATCTCTTCAATAAGTGGTGCTGGGAAAGCTGGAGAGCTACTTGTAAAAGAATAAAACTAGAATGCTCCCTAACACCATGCACAAAAATAAACTCGAAATGAATTAAAAACCTAAATGTAAAGACAGATACTATTAAACTCTTACAGAAAAACATTGGTAGAACACTCTTTGACATAAATGACAGCAAGATCTTTCTTAATCCACCTCCTAGAGTAATGAAAATCAAACATAAACAAAAGGGACCTAATTTGCTTTGCACAGCAAAAACAGCCACAACTAGAAACAAGAAAATCAGAAATGGGAAAGATCATTGATAAAGGCAGACACACTGTAAAAGTAGGAAATCACCCACATATAAATATGTTATCAAAAGCAGCAACCATGAAAAGAGGAGAGTACAGAGGCAGGAAATGGGAATTGCATTTGAAATTAAAAGAACAGCAACTTAAACAAAGACAACTGTCAGAATGGGAGAAAATACTTGCAAATTAAACAACTGACAAGGGATTAAGATTAATCTCCAAAAATACACAAATAGCTCATGCAGCTCAATATCAAAAAAACAACAACCCTCTTAAAGTGGACAAAAGAACTAAACAGATATTTCTCCAAAGAAGAATTACAGCTGGACCAGAGGCACATGAAAAGATGCTCAACACCGCAAATTATTAGAGAAATGTAAATCAAAACTAGAGTGATGTATCAACTTACACCAGTCAGAATAGCCATCATCAAAAACTTCACAAACAATAAGTGCTACAGAGGATGTGGAGAAAAGAGAAACCTCCTCAGTAGGAGTGTAAGCTGTTATGGAGAGATTTACTTTGATAAATTCTTGGTAAATACCTCCTTAGTAAATTCTTGGTAAATACCTCATTGGTAGGAATATAAATTTGTATGTTCTCATTATGGAGAATAGTATGGAGTTCCTTTAAAAAACTAAAAATAGAGCTGCCATACAATCCAGCAATCCCACTCCTGGGAATATATCCAGAGAAAACCATAATTTGAAGATACATTCACCCAAATATTCATTGCAGCCCTATTTACTGTGGGCAGGACATGGAAGCAACATAAATGTCATCATCAGAGGAAAGGATAAAGAAGATGTGGATCATATATACAATGGAATATTACTCAGCCATTCAAAAGAATGAAATAATATCAATTGCAGCAACATGGATAGATCTAGCAATTGTCATATTGTATGAAGTAAGTCAGACAAAGAAGACAAACATCATATGCTATCACTTATATGTGAGACCAAAAAAAGGTACAAATATATTTATTTGCAAAGCAGAAATAGAGTCACAGATACAGAAAACAAGCTTATGGTTACTGGGAGAAATAGGGGAGTGATCAATTGGGAGATTGGAATTGATGTATACACACTCCTATGTATAAAATAGATAACTAATGAGGACCTACTTCTATGGCACAGGAACTCATCATAACACTCTGTAATGACCTATTTGAAGCTGAAACTCCAATACTTTGGCCACCAATGTGAAGAACTGACTCATTTAAAAAGACCCTGATGCTGGGAAATATTGAGGGCAGGAGGAGAAGGGGACGACAAAGGATGAGATGGCTGGATGGCATCACTGACTCAATGGACATGAGTTTGGGTAGGTTCTGGGAGTTGGTGATGGACAGGGAGGCCTGGCATGCTGCAGTTCATGGGGTCACAAAGAGTCGGACACGACTGAGCGACTGAACTGAATGACCTATTTGGGAAAAGAACACCAAAGGCAGGACAAATACCAAGTACAAATACAAATACACACACACACACACACACACACACACGCACACACACCCCGACAACTGGGCATAGCATATTGAAATTGGGGAAACCAAAGGCAAAGAGAGAAATCTGAAAAAAAACCAGAGGTGACAGAAAGTGGACAACTTAAGTACAGAGAATCAAGTATAAGAATCACCTGAATCTCTCATTAGAAAACCATGAAAGAAATGTCAAAATAAGTTTTTCAGACAAAGAAATTCAGTTCAGTTCAGTTGCTCAGGCGTGTCCAACTCTTTGCGACCCCATGAATCACAGCAGGCCAGACCTCCCTGTCCATCACCAATTCCCAGAGTTTACTCAGACTCATGTTCACTGAGTTGGTGATGCCATCCAGCCATCTCATCCTCTGTCATCCCCTTCTCCTCCTGCCCCCAATCCCTCCCAGCATCAGGGTCTTTTCCAGTAAGTCAACTCTTCACATGAGGTGGTCAAAGTATTGGAGTTTCAGCTTCAGCATCAGTCCTTCCAAAGAACACCCAGGACTGATCTCCTTTAGGATGGACTGGTTGGATCTCCTTGCAGTCCAAGGGACTCTCAAGATTCTTCTCCAACACCACAGTTCAAAAGCATCAATTCTTCAGTGCTCAGCTTTCTTCACAGTCCAACTCTCACATCCATACATGACCACTGGAAAAACCATAGCCTTGACCAGATGGACCTTTGTTGGCAAAGTAATGTCTCTGCTTTTTAATATGCTATATAGGTTGTTCATAACTTTCCTTCCAAGGAGTAAGTGTCTTTTAATTTCATGGCTACAATCACCATCTGCAGTGATTTTGGAGCCCCCCAAAATTAAGTCTGACACTGTCTCCACTGTTTCCCCATCTATTTCCCATGAAGTGATGGGACCGGATGCCATGATCTTAGTTTTCTGAATGTTAAGCTTTAAGCCAACTTTTTCACTCTCCTCTTTCACTTTCATCAAGAGGCTTTTTAGTTCCTCTTCACTTTCTGCCATAAGGGTGGGGTCATCTGCATATCTGACGTTGTTGATATTTCTCCTGGCAATCTTGATTCCAGCTTGTGCTTCTTCCAGCCCAGCATTTCTCATGATGTCCTCTGCATATAAGTTAAATAAGCAGGGTGACAATATACAGCCTTGACGTACTCCTTTTCCTATTTGGAACCAGTCTGTTGTTTCATGTCCAGTTCTAACTGTTGCTTCATGACTGCATACAGGTATCTCAAGGGGCAGGTCAGGTGGTCTGCTATTCCCATCTCTTTCAGAATTTTCCACAGTTAGTTCATTGTGATCCTCACAGTCAAAGGATCTGGCACAGTCAATAAAGCAGAAATAGATGTTTTTCTGGAACTCTCTTGCTTTTTCGATGACCCAGCAGATGTTGGCAATTTGATCTCTGGTTCTTCTGCCTTTTCTAAAACCAGCTTGAACATCTGGAAGTTCACGGTTCACGTATTGCTGAAGCCTGGCTTGGAGAATTTTGAGCATTACTTTACTAGTGTGTGAGATGAGTGCAACTGTGCAGTAGTTTGAGCATCTTTGGGATTGCCTTCCTTTGGGATTGGAATGACAACTGACCTTTTCCAGGCCTGTGGCCATTGCTGAGTTTTCCAAATTTGCTGGCATATGGAGTGCAACACTTTCACAGCATCATCTTTCAGGATTTGAACTAGCTCAACTGGAATTTCATCACACCCACTAGCTTTGTTCATAGTGATGCTTTCTAAGGCCCACTTGACTTCACATTCCAGGATGTCTGGCTCTAGGTGAGTGATCACACCATCGTGATTATCTGGGTCGTGAAGATCTTTTTTGGACAGTTCTTCTGTGTATTCATGCCATCTCTTCTTAATATTTTCTGCTTCTGTTAGATCCATACCATTTCTGTCCTTTATCGAGCCCATCTTTGCATGAAATATTCCCTTGGTATCTCTAATTTTCTTGATAAGATCTCGAGTCTTTCCCATTCTGTTGTTTTCCTCTATTTCTTTGCCTTGATCGCTGAGGAAGGCTTTCTTATCTCTCCTTGCTATTCTTAGGAACTCTGCATTCAAATGGGAATTTCTTTCCTTTTCTCCTTTGCGTTTTGCTTCTCTTCTTTTCACAGCTATTTGTAAGGCCTCCTCAGACAGTCATTTTGCTTTTTTGCATTTCTTTTTGTTGGGGATGGTCTTGATCCCTGTCTCCTGTACAATGTCACGAACCTCCGTCCATAGTTCATCAGGCTGTCTGTCTATCAGATCTAGTCCCTTAAATCTATTTCTCACTTCCACTGTATAGTCATAAGGGATTGGATTTAGGTCATACCTGAATGGTCTAGTGATTTTCCCTACTTTCTTCAATTTAAGTCTGAATTTGGCAATAAGGAGTTCATGATCTGAGCCATAGTCAGCTCCCAGTCTTGTTTTTGCTGACTGAATAGAGCTTCTTCATCTTTGACTGCAAAGAATATAATGAATCTGATTTCGGTGTTGACCATCTGGTGATGTCCATGTGTAGAGTCTTTTCTTGTGTTGTTGGAAGAGGGTATTTGCTATGACTAGTGCGTTCTCTTGGCAAAACTCTATTAACCTTTGCCCCACTTCATTCCGTACTTCAAGGCCAAATTTGCGTGTTACTCCAGGTGTTTCTTGACTTCCTACTTTTGCATTCTAGTCCACTATAATGAAAAGGACATCTTTTTGCAGTGTTAGTTCTAAAAGGTCTTGTAGGTCTTCATAGAGCCGTTCAACTTCAGCTTCTTCAGTGTTACTTGTTGGGGCATGGACCACAGCCTTGTCTAACTCAAATAAACTAAACCATGCTGTGGGGGCCACCCAAGATGGATGGGTCATAGTGGAGAGGTCTGACAGAATGTGGTCCACTGGAGAAGGGAATGGCAAACCACTTCAATATTCTTGCTTTGAGAACCCCATGAACAGTATGAAAAGGCAAAATGATAAGACACTGAAAAATGAACTCCCCAGGTCAGTAGGTGCCCAATATGCTACTGGAGATCAGTGGAGAAATAACTCCAGAAAGAATGAAGAGATGGAGCCAAAACAAAAACAACAGCCAGTTTTGGATGTGACTGGTGATGGAAGCAAGGTCTGATGTTGTAAAGAGCAATACTGCATAGGAACCTGGTCCATGAATCAAGGAAAATTAGAAGTGGTCAAACAGGAGATGGAAAGCGTGAATGTCGACATTCTAGGAATCAGCGAGCTGAAATGGACTGGAATGGGTGAATTTAACTCAGATTACCATTATATGTACTACTGTGGGCAGGAATCCCTTAGAAGAAATGGAGTAGCCATCATGGTCAACAAAAGAGTCCGAAATGCAGTCCTTGGGTGCAATCTCAAAAACGACAGGATGATCTCTGTTCATTTCAAAGGCAAACCATTCAATATCATGGTGATTCATGCCTATGCCTCAACCAGTAATGCTGAAGAAAGAAATTAGCACAGATCAAACACTTGGATCTACATAAAGACACAAACCGGAAAAGGAAGAAATGGTAAAATAAATTATGTTATCTTTGTTACTAATTGATATACAAGATTTACTTAAAACAATAATTGCAGCAACATATTTTGCATTTATGGCATATGAATTTGTCACATGAATAACAGCAATGTCACAAGGCATGGTGGGGGGAAGAATTGAGCAAACTCTCTCATGAGTAGCTGCAGTCCACATGAAACAGTTAATGTGACCTGAAGGTGGACTTAGATTATTTTTAAATGCATATTTTAAACCCCAAGGCAACCACTAGAAAAGCTTTTAAAAGTAGGAATAATATACTAAGATGGAGACACAATTGAATCATATATTTAAAACCAGAGAAGGCATAAAAAGTGGTGGGAATGCTACAAAGAACAAATGCAATGGATATATGCACACTTACAAAAAACAGTAGATTTTCCTTCTCAGCAATCGCTTTAGTTGTGAATACCAGGTGAGAACAAGATCATGAGACTGTAGATAGTAAAACAAAAAGACTCGCATACATACTGCCTACAAGAAACTCACTGTAAGTATAATGACATCTATACCTTAGAAGTAAAAGTATGGAGAAATATATACCATGCTAGCAGTAATGAAAGGAAAATGAGAGCTTGTTAATTTCAGGCAGTCTGATTTTAGAACAAGGAAGACGGTCCGAGATAGTCTTTATATACAGTCATCCCTTGGACTCCATGGGAGATTGGATCCAGGACCACCCCCTTCACACATACACACATAGTGGATACCAAAATGCATGGGTGTTCAAGTCCCTTATATACAGTGGCTTTATACAGTAGGCCTTCCACATCTGTGGGTTCTGCATCTTCAGATTCAATCAAATTTGATCCTCAGTTGGTTGAATCTGCAAATGTGAAACCTATAGGTATGGAGGGCAGTTTGTAAATTATAAGATTCAATTATCTGAGAGGACATGATTCTAATCATATGCCCTTGACAATAGAGCACCATATTGCTGTATCTCACTGTCCACACTGTTTGCTGAATCCAGGATAGGTAAGGCTTGAGCTAAGAGACTGGAAGGAGACTCAAGGAGCCATTGGAACTGCAGACACATTTATTCTCTCCTGGCTGATGCAGTAGCCCTAGCAGAAGATACTCTATATTCTCTCCTCTCATGGCAGACCCAACGGACATAGCCGTGATGCAGCAGTAAATAAGTGCCACCACTTTCTTAGGTGGAGCTCACATATGTGTATAGCACAAAGTAGCCCAGGACGAAGCAAGTACCTCATGACATGCATGCATAGTGCTACAAATGCTCTCAGCTGTTACATAGTCATTATTTACAAAATGTGGGGCAAGAGAGCCTGAATATGCTATCTTGGCAAATTTGCTTTCTCCCCACAAGCATCAAAATACATACAGCAAAAACTAACAGAATTAAAATACTAGAATTGGACACTTCAACACTTCGTTGTCAGTAACTGATATTAATAGATCAAATAGGTAGAAAATCAGCAAGGATATATAGATGACCTATATTGTTGTTGTTTAGCTACCCAGTCGTGTCCAACTCTTTGGGACCCCATGGACTGCAGTACACCAGGCCTTCCTGTCCCTCACCATCTCCAGGAGTTTTCCCAAAGCAGGAGTTTTCATGTTCATTGCATCAGTGATGCTGTCCGGCCATCTCATGCTCTGACACCCTTTTCTTCTGTCTTCTATCTTTCCCAGGGACTTTTCCAATAAGTTGTCTCTGCATTAGATGACCAAAATACTGGAGCTTCAACTTCAGCATCAGTCCTTCCAGTGAATATCCAGAGTTGAGCTCCCTTAAGATTTACTGGTTTGATCTTGCTGTCCAAGAGACTTTCAGGAGTCTCCTCCAGCACCACATATTGAAGGCATCTATTCTTTGGTGTTCTGCCTTCTAACTGTACTATTGATCAACTCGATCTAAGTGACATGTATAGAACACCCCAGCCAACATCCCAGGGCTTCCCAGGTGGCACAGTGGTAAAGAATCTGCTTGCTAGTGCAGGAGGTGCCAGAGACGTGGGTTCAGTCCCAGGGTTGAGAAGATCCCCTGGAGTAGGAAATGGCAACCAGCTCTAGTATTCTTGCCTGGAAAATTTCATAGACAGAAGGGTCACAAAGAGTCAGACATGACTGAGCATGTATGTACATCATCCAACAGCCGAAGGCACATTTTTTATCAAGCACACATGGAACATTCACAAAAATAGATCACACCAGGGCTGTGAAACATTTTAACAAGCTGAAAAGAACAATAATCACACAAAGCGTGTTTCCATAGGGGTACAGGTTAACAACTCAGAGCCCACTGTACATGTTTACTAGGAGTGAACAGATAAGTGAAGGGATGGTAGCTGGCAGATGGTGGGAGCCAGGTCCCCACTGTTAGAGCTGAGGTTACAAATAAGCAAGTAGAGAAGGCTGACAAAAGGATTAGAGTCAGAGACACCAGTATGCACTCATGTTTAGCTTATTGTGGGTGCTCATGGATAAATGTAAAAGTAATTATGTGTGTGTGTATAGATGAACTAATAGTATACATACATATATTTTCTCTCTGTCCATTGAGATAGCAAAGAAGCAAGCACATCTCAGTAGCAAAAAGCACACCCAGCCTCTAGACCTTGTTTCCTAATACTATTTTGGGATAAAAGACTTTTCTTCTCTGGTTCAGTTTAGTTCAGTTTCTCAGTTGTGTCCAACTCTCTGTGACCCCATGGACTGCAGCACACCTGGCTTCCCTGTCCATCACCGACTCCCAGAGCTTGCTCAAACTCATGTCCATCAAGTTGGTGTTGCCATCCAACCATCTCACCTTCTGTTGTCCCCTTCTCCTCCTTACTTCAATCTTTCCCAGCATCAGGGTCTTTTCCAAGGAGTCAATTCTTTGCATTGGGTAGCCAAAGTGTTGGAGATTCAGCTTCAGCTATCAGTCCTTCCAATGAATATTCAGGGTTGATTTCCTTTAGGATTGACTGATTTGATCTCCATGATTAAATTCAAGGTCTGGGGAGAGAATGTACAAAGCCCAGAGCAACATAAAGTAATAAAGGACTCACAAACTCACACACTATGATGCAGTTTTGTCAGGAGGACACAGAAAACCACTGAAAGTGCTCCCAATGGCCAAAGCTGGAGCAAGTTGAGCCACAAAATGGACCATGGGATATTGTGTTATAGCTCAAAGATGTGTGAGCTGTACTTAGGACTTGCTTCTTAAGTCAACTGTGGAAAGAGAGCAAAAAGTAACTTTGCTCCCTATAATATACAGCAATTTCTCCCCACCTATCCACTTTACACACGATAGTGTATATATGTTGATGCTACTTTCTCCATCCATCCCATGCTATCCCTCCCCCATTGTGTCCACAAGTCCATTGTGTACCTCTGTGTCTCCATTCCTTCCCTGCTCATCAGTATCATTTTTCTAGATTCCATATATATGCGTTAATACACTTTATTTGTTTTTCTCTTTCTGATTTACTTCACTCTGCATAACAGGCTCTAGGCTCATCCACCTAGCTAGAACTCATTCAAATTCTTTCTTTGTTATGGCTGTGCAATGGGGGTAAGGGAGGAAGGCTTAAAAGGGAGAGTATGTAATCATGGTTGACTTGCTTTGTTGTATGGAAGAAACCAACACAACATTGTTAAAATTTAAAAAACAACAAAAACTATAAATAAATAAATACAAAAAAGAACTTTCTAGTGGACAAAGCTGGTGAGTATTCTCTTAGCCAGGTGGTCCAGGAGAAATCCTGCTGAGAGCATGCTCCCTTGACAGGAAATGATAAGAACCTACTGATTCTCTGTAATCTCCCTCCCCAAACCCACAAACCCAGTCTAACTACAAGAAAAATATCAGACCAGCCGAAACTGCGGGACACTCTATAAACAGTTGTCAAGATCATCAAAACAGGAAAAGTCTGAGAAACTGCCATAGCCCAGGAGAGACTACGGAGACAGGACAACCAAATGAATGTGGTATCTTGGATGATTCTGGAACAGGAAATGGACATTAAGGAAAGTCTCAGGAAACCTGGATAAAGTATTGCCGGGGTCCAGCCTCGGCAGGATCCAGGGGTACCCTCAGGATGAACGGTGTCGGCGAGAGAAAGAGAGAGAGAGAGAGAGAGAGAGAAAGAGAGTGACCAGATGGGGGGTGCAGCAGAGTCTGGCAATGCTTTATTTTTTACCGTGGCTTTTATACCCTAAATTAGTACATTTCTAAGGGGAAGATAGTTTAACATTACATCAGCTTGTTCTTCACGAAACCAGGGTGTTTTCTGCATACTTCTTTGTTTATGAGGGTCTTGTACATTATCTTCTGGCCTTGGGGCCTATTGACATTTTATGACCTAGGTGAATGCAAAGCTGTTTTCTGTAATCTATTCTTTAATGAACACAAAGGTCAGTCCTTTTGCAGAAGTTATCAGTTAAATTTATCTAAAAGGTTTACGACACAAAGACTGCAGCACCAGTGAGGCAGCCCCTGTTTAGCATTCCTGGTTAAAATGAACAATTCTAAACTCTTACTTTTCTAAATCTTTAACTATAACCACTTTTAGAATAATATTTTTATGTTCTCTAATAGGGCTTCCTCACCCCCCGAAGGGCTCTGTGCCTATTAGGGCCTTTCGTGTGATCAGGTTCTTTATGCTGTTCATGGTTAAGGTGTTGTGAGCAGTCATGTGCATTAGTATGCATTTGCCAAGCAGGCTAGAATGCCAGCAAAGGGGTCTAAATTGAAACACTCCTTTCATCCTGGATAATCTTATAGGATACCACCGTCCGGGGGACACATTGATTAAAGTTCTAAGTTGATTCTGTTTGGAGAGAGGTCGGGGAAGGCCTTCTACCTGTGTCACAGAAATTAGGGAGTAGTCTAATATAGCAAGCATCAGAAAGACAGAGATTATCTTTAATGTGAGCACCAGGGCAGCTTTTCGAAATCCCTGAAATCCTGATCTGCCTTGCTTGTCAGGTCTTCTCCTCATGCCCTTGTCATGGGTGGGATCTCATGTGCTGGCTCCCGGCAAAGTATGAAGTTTAGTTATCAGTGATGTTTAAATATTGGTCAATTAGTTGTTATAAATGTACTATAGTAATATAAGATATTAACATTAAGGAAGCAATGTAAAGCATATATGGGAATTCTCTGTACTATTGTAATTTTTTGCAACTTTTCTGTAAATATGAAACTTCTGAAATAAAAATTTAAATGTACATTTTTAAAAAAGTTAGCACTAGCACCACCACCTTCTGCCCATAAATGACAACAAGGAGTAAATCTGCTGATACTGCTCCTAATTGTGAATACACAGTCCTATTGTAGGCAACGGGCATAATAAATGAGATAATTATTTAATGGAGAAGGCAGACACAATCTCAACTATACTTGTTAGCATGCCCAATGAAGAGACAGTCCTCCTCCTATATAGCACATTTGTGCCATTTAGGTTAGCAAAAACAATATATATATATATATATATATATATATATATATATATATATATATTTTTTTTTACAAATAATGATAGCTCAAGATTCGACACTCACACTTATTGCCAAGGAGATTTCTCTCTTACTTTCTCTGTGTATGTGTGTGTAATTACACCTGTCTTCTGAGAGAAATCATTTATTTCCTATCATACCACTAAGATATCCACCCATATCTTAGTCAGCTCAGGCTTCCATAACAAAAGGCCACAGACTGGCTTAACCACCAAGATTGTATTTTCTCAAGGTTCTGGAAGCTGAGTTGGTTTCTCCTGAGGCCTCTCTTCTTGGCTTGCACTTGACCACCTTCTCACTGTATCCTCATATAGTCTCCCTTCCTTCCTTCTGCATCCCTTATGTCTCTTTGTGTGTCCTAATTTCTTCTTCTTAGAAGGATACCAATCAGGTTATATTAGAAAGTGAAGAAAGTGAAGTCGCTCAGTGGTGTCTGACTCTTTGTGACCCCATGGACACCAGGCTTCTCCGTCCATGGGATTTTCTAGGCAAGAGTACTGGAGTGGGTTGCCATTTCCCTCTCCAGGAAGTCTTCCCAACCCAGGGATCTAACCCAGGTCTCCTGCATTGTAGACAGACGCTTTACCGTCTGAGCCACCAGGGAAGACCAGGTTATATTAAGGTCCACCCAAACAGCCTCATTTTAACTCAATAACCTCTTTAAAGCTCTGTTTCCAAATGCCATCAGATTGCGAAGGGGTTAGAATTTCAACATATGAATTTGGGGAGACAACATTTAGCCCATAGTAGGGCATTGACAGTTGGTGGGTGAGTCTATGGGTGTTTTTTGTTGTGTTGGTTGGTGGTACTCGCATTCCCCACAATGAGATAGAAATGACCAGGCTTTGGCAGCCAACTGGCTCCTCACTTCTAACTGAACAGTGAGCTTGGGAAGAAAGTACTAAAGTCTGGTCTCCTTTTACAATCTGTGGCCAGCATATTGCCTACCTCGAAGAGATATCAGGACTTGGGGCTCAAGGACAGAAAGTCATCCATAAAGGTGGTATTATTTTTTAATGTCATGAGTCAGGGCCTCAGACTCTGCTCTCCACATTCTGCTGCTTCCATCACTTCACATGTGTGGAACAGTCATGAGGATTGAACCACTTGTTGATGGCACAGCCCTGGACTGAGCATTGCTGGTCAGTGGGCAGTCTATCTTCAAAATGTGGCCCATTTTTTGGGTGAAAATCTATTCGTGCCAACCGAACATTTTAAGGTAGAAACCCCAAATTGCTTTTTATCTCAGAGATTTTTAAATAGCTGTGTGTGTGTGTGTGTGTGACTCAGTCATGTCTGTGTCTGCGACACCATGGACTGTAACCTGATAGGCTCCTCTGTTCATGGGATTCTCCAGATAAGAATACTGAAGTGGGTTGCCATTCCCTTTTCTAGGGGATCTTTCTGACCCAGGGATCAAACATGGGTCTCCTGCATTGCAGGCAAATTCTTTACTGTCTGAGTCACTAGGGAAGCTAAATAGCTATAAAGGATATAATTCCCAGTGTATCTTAAAACTTGACATTTAAAAATAAAAAAGTGTATATCATGCTTTCAAATTTATTCATTGGAATCTAAGCACCTTAGCACTTTGGAGACTATCATACAATTTTTCTTTAATGAGCAAGATTTTCTTTAATTTACATTATTTCTTTGCTCATTGAACTTATTTTTTCCATTCCACTTCCTTGACAGAAATTTCTTCTACAGTTTTTTCATTGCTCCCCCATGTCACAGGCATTCTCACACAGATTAGTTATAAAGTAGAAATGTGTGGAAATTAAGAATCTGGGCCCACCAGGGTGAAGAGTGGGAGCCTGGCAGTGCCCCACACTGGTTTGTCAGGTGGCTTCAAGTAAGGCAGCAGAGAAGGCAGGTGATCCCTGGCCTCCTCCCCCACCCCCCCAAGTCACGGATCAAAAAAGCAGGGAGGACAAAAGAAAAGCCAGATGGGGATGATGTCAGGCAGAAATAATCCTGGGAGGAAGGAGGAGGAGAAAGCCATGGTGAAGGTGAAGAACAGCTCAGGCAGTCATGCAGGGTCTTGGACAGAGGGGGGCCCAGAGCCACGCAGGACATGGGGGCTGCCATAGGGGAGATACAGGTGGCAGAAAGGGATAAGAGGAGCCTGGAGACTGAGGGCTCAGGGGACCCTGATGGAGAACAATCAAAAGGAAGGCTCACTTCTAAAGCAGCATCTGTCTGTGCCTCACATATGCACTTGAGTTTGTATTAGCATCTGTATCTTCTATGCATGATGGAGAATGGGAGTTGCATTTTCAAAATGAATTTACTACAAACACAAATTTATTCTTATTTCAAACAAGCAAGGGAGAAAATCCTAGAAGTATTTTTCCTAGCAAGGATGAATATTTATACAATTTATATTTAAAGGAAGGAAACTATAACAAGAACAATGAAGTTATAGTAGGTTAATTATAAGTTGGTGAGCAAATTCAATTTTCTGAGATAAACATGGTAAATAGCTTGGTGTGAGATGAGGCAATTTTCTATAGCAAACATTCTGAGAAATTCAGTTTCCTATAACAATCATATGGGGTCTCAATACAATTTACAGGTCATGGGACGGTATGTCAACTTCATGATGATGAAATGGAAAAAAACATAAAAATTCACCTTAAATAGGTGCTTCACATTATGAACTAATAGTATAGATTTGTTGAAACAGTGCCTGACTTATAAGTACTGTATAAGAGCTACTGAATGAGATAACATAATAAAATGAAATATTTAATTTTTATCAATTGTACCTCTATAGTAACTAGTAAGTATTTCCCAACCTTCTTATTTCATTTCAAAGAATTGGTGTTATCAGCTGAATTGTGATGACAAATGTCCTATGTTGAATCTCTAATCCAGTTATACTATATTTGGAGATAAGGTCTTTAAAAAGATAATTAAGGTAAAATCAGGCTGTTAGAGTAAGTTCTATTGTAAACTGACTGGTATCCTCATAATAAGAGGAAGAGACCAGGCAGTTCCAAAGGAAAAGTCAAATGAAGATAAAACAAGAAGGCGGCTGTGTGTAAGCCATGGAGAGAGGCCTCAGGAGAAACCAAACCTGCAGACATTTCATTCTTAGGTTTCCAGCCTCCAGAACTATGAAAAATAAAATGTTGTTGTTTAAGCCACCGAGTCTGTAATATTTTGTTATGGGAGACTGAGGTGACTAAGGCAGATGGCATTCCCCAAAGCACTCAGTTATCAATTTTTTTCTTTACTCTCTGCTTTTCTCTTTGAGTATTATTATCATCTGTGGGTTTTTTGAGCTTATAATTCTACTCTTTAGTATTTTAACAGCTCTACCAAGTTGATCACTACCTTAAGTATTAAAACTTAATCAATCAGACTTTGCTCCAAATAATTTAGATGGCTTCCACCAATCCTATCTCACTCAAAAGCCTAAACCATGCTGATTTTTTATTTATGTCATTAAAAAGGCAATTAAAAAGAGGCTTCCTGCCACCTGGCTTGTTCCTTAATGGCCAGCTATGGGGGAAAAGGGTGAATGGGGCCCCGAAGCATCAAGAATTAACATGCTATATGGGCCAGGCCACCTTGGACATAGTGGGCGTCAGGTTCTGGCTTCTGGTGGCCATTATTCCTAGTAAGTATGATTGGGAAGCTAGGCTAAAAATAGTACTGTTGAAGGGGGAAGATCAAAATGGCAGGGTAGGAGGGTACTGGGTCACTGACCTTCATTAACACATGAAAATTACAACTACATACAGAAGTACCCTTGCTGAAATTGACCTGGGGACTAGAAGAGCAGCTCTTCTACAACCAAGGCTGAGCCAGTACCAGCTGGGGGGCATTCCTGCACGCAGAAGGGTGTTTAATTCCTGCACCCTCCAGAAGGGTGAAGCCAGCTCCCAGAGTGGTGACTGCCACTGCCTGAGCTCCCCTGACTGTGTGCACTTGGGAGAAGGAGGGTCAGTTCAGTGGTGTGGCACCAGCCCCTCTGGACCTGACCCGACCTCTAACCAAGGCAAGAGACTGAGGGAAGAAGTAAAGCCAGCACAGAAGTGCAGGCCCAAGCACGCAGGCCCCAGCTACTTCTCAACTGCCATCACACTGGAGAGAAACAGCACTGCCTCAGGGCTCCTGCTCCAGCAACTTTGGTTTGACCCCACCCCTATAGGTGGTGATGCCAATAGGCAAGGAAGAAGCCTTGGTAGCAACTGGCTCTGGCTGCAGCCCCTCCAACTCCAGCCCTACCTCCCACCAAGGCAGTAGCTGCCAACACAGTCCAGCTGCGCTCACTTCAGATCTAGCTTTCCTGCTCAAACCACTGGGCACACACAGACTGCATAGCAACACTCCCACACGAGGACACACCTCCAACTGAGATAAATAACAGTTGCACCTGATTTCATAGAGACACAGAGAGTTAAACAAAATGGGAAGACAGAGGAATATGTTTCAAGTGAAAGAAAAAGAAAAAACCCTGGAAAAAACCCTAGTGAAACAGACATAAAAAATTTACCAGATAGAGTTCAAAGAAGTAATGAGAATGCTGGCCGAGCCAGGGAAAACAATAGACAAACTCTGAATTAAATTTTCAGAGAAGTGAAAGATTTTTAGAATCTTAAAATTCTTAAAATTCTAAGATAGTCTTAGAATTTTAAAATGTAAAGAAGAACCAGTCAGAGCTGAAGAAAATAATAACTGAAAGAAAAATATACTAGAGGAAATTAACAACAGACTAGGTGATAAAGAGGGGCTTCCCTGGTAGATCAGTGGTAAAGAATCCACCTGCAATGCAGGAGACACAGGAGATGGGGTTTGATCCCTGGGTCTGGAAGATCCCCTGGAGGAGGGCATGGCAACCTACTCCAGTATTATTGCCCAGAGAATCCTATGGACAGAGGAGCCTGGTGGGTTTGCAAAGAGTCAGACACGACAGAAATGACTGAGCATGCATGAATGCAGTATATGATACATGAAAGCAATAACTTAAGATGAAGAGAGAATTCTAAAGGTAGCAAAAGAAAAACAGTCACATACAAAGGAAACACATGTGGGCATTAGCTATTAATAGTAGATTTTTCAGCAGAAATGTTGCAGGCTAGAAGGGTGTGGCATAATATAGTCAAAGTGCTGAAAGTGAAAAATATAACCAGGATACTCTACCCAGCAAGATATCATTCATAATTGAAGGAGAGACCAAGAACCTTTCAGACAAGCAAAAGTTAAGTTCATAAATAGTAAAGATCTTTCAAGAAGTGCTAAAGGATCTTCTTGAAGTGAGAAAGAAAAGGCTACAATAAGAAACTATAGGAGGGAGGAATCCCACGGGTAAAGGGAAATATATAGTAAAAGCACTTAAATAAGTTCAAACACTTAAATAAGTTAGTACAAAGGTTAAAAGACAAAAGCTGTAAAATCAATATAACTACAATAGACAGTTAAGGAATAGACATGACACTGTAAAATATAACATCAGATGTACATAAAATAAAGTAGAGGTGAGTAAAAAATGTAAAGCAGTTATAATGTGTTTGAAGTGAAATCACTATTACTCTAAAACAAGTAGACATAGTTATAGGTCAGCATAAATGAACTACATGGCAACCACAGATCAGAAACCTACAGAGACAAAAACTACAAACAAAGGAACACAGACATAACACTAAAGTATTTTTCAAGCTGCAAGGAAAGACTAAAAGAAAAAGAAAATAACTGAAAAGAACTATAGAGACAAATTTTTTAAATGGCATCAAGTACATACCCATCAACATTCACTTTAAATATCAATGCACTAATTGCTCTGATCAAAAGACATAAGGTGGCTGACTGAAAACAAACAAACAAGACCCATCTATATGCTGCCTATAAAAGACTCATCAGAGCTAAAGATACCACCAGACTGAAAGTGAAGGGATGGAAAAAGGTATTCCATGCAAGAGAAAATGAATAAAGCTGGGGTAACAACACTCATATCAGACAAAGTCGACTCAAAGCAAAGTCTGTAATTAAGGACACAGAAGGGCAATATATAATGATAAAAGCATCAACATAAAAAGAATATAACGTTCATAAATATATGTGAAGATAATGCTGAAAAACCTAAAAATATAAAGCAAGTATTAACAGGTAAAAAGGGAGAAGTTGACAATAGTACAAGAATAGTAGAAGACTTTCACACTAACTTACACCAATGGATGGATAATCTAGACAAAAAAATCAATAAACACATATGGTCAATTAATCTACAACAAAGTATGCACATATATATATAATTGGGAAAAGACAAGTCACTTCACAGATGGTTCTGGGAAAACTGGACAACTATGTATAAAAGAAAGAAATTTGGACATTTTCTAACTCCATATAAAAAGAAACTCAAAAACAAAGATCTAAATTTAAGACTGAAAACAGTAGAACTCCCAGAAGAAAACAGGCAAATCACTTCTGACGTTGTTCTGTTATGAAGTCATGTCTGACTCTTTGGGACCCCGTGGACTGCAGCACACCAGGCTTCTCTGTCACTATCTCCCAGAGTTTGCTCAAACTCATATCTATGAGTCAGTGATACTATCCAACTATCTCATCCTCTGTTGCTCCCTTCTCCTGCCATCAAGCATTCCCATCATCAGGGTTTTTTCTAATGAGTGGGCTCTTCACATCAAGTGACTGAAGTACTGGAGCTTCAGCTCCACCATCAGTCCTTCCAATGAGTATACAGGGTTGATTTCCTTTAGTATTGACTGGTTTGATTTCCTTTCAGTACAAGGGACTCTCAAGAATCTCCAGAATCACAATTTGAAAGCATCATTACTTCAACATTCAGCCTTCTTTATGGTCCAACTCTCACATTCGAACATGCTGGGGCTGCTAAGTCGCTTCAGTCATGTCCGACTCTGTGCGACCCCACAGATGGCAGCCCACCAGGCTCTCCTGTCCCTGGGATTCTCCAGGCAAGAACACTGGAGTGGGTTACCATTTCCTTCTCCAAAGCGTGGAAGTGAAAAGTGAAAGTGAAGCCACTCAGTCGCGCCCAACTCTTAGCGACCCCATGAACTGCAGCATGCCAGGCATCCCTGTCCATCACCAAATCCCGGAGTCCACCCAAACTCATGTCCATTGAGTCGGTGATGCCATCCAACCATCTCATCCTCTGTCGTCCCCTTCTCCTCCTGCCCTCAATTCCCCCCCCCCCCCCCCAGCATCAAGGTCTTTTCAAATGAGTCAGCTCTTTACATCAGGTGGCCAAAGTATTGGAGTTTCAGCTTCATAATCAGTCCTTCCAATAAACACCCAGGAGTGATCTCTTTAGGATGGACTAGTTGGATCTCTTTGCAGCCCAAGGGACTCTCAAGAGTCTTCTCCAACACCACAGTTGAAAAGGATCAATTCTTCGGTGCCCAGCTTTCTTTATAGTCTAACTCTCACATCCATACATGACCACTGGAAAAACCATAGCCTTGACTAGATGGACCTTTGTTGACAAAGTAATCTCTGTGTTTTAATATGCTGTCTAGGTTGGTCATAACTATCCTTCCAAGGAGTAAGCGTCTTTTAATTTCATGGCTGCAATCACCATCTGCAGTGATTTTGGAGCCCCCCAAAATAAAGTCACCCACTGTTTCCCCATCTATTTCCCATGAAGTGATGGGACCGGATGCCATGATCTTGGTTTTCTGGGTGTTGAACTTTAAGCTAATGTTTTCACTCTCCTCTTTCACTTTCATCAAGAGGCTTTTCAATTCCTCTTCACTTTCTGCCATAAGGGTGGTGTCATCTGCATATCTGACGTTATTGATATTTCTCCTGGCAATCTTGATTCCAGCTTGTGCTTCCTCCAGCCCAGCACTTCTCATGATGTACTCTGCATGTAAGTGAAATAAGCAGGGTGACAATATACAGCCTTGACGTACTCCTTTTCCTATTTGGAACCAGTCTGTTGTTCCATGTCCAGTTCTAACTGTTCTTCCTGACCTGCATACAGGGTTCTCAAGAGGCAGGTCAGGTGGTCTGCTATTCCCATCTCTTTCAGAATTTTCCACAGTTCATTGTGATCCACACAGTCAAAGGCTTTGGCATAGTCAATAAAGCAGAAATACATGTTTTTCTGGAACTCTCTTGCTTTTTTGATGATCCAGTGGATGTTGGCAATTTGATCTCTGTTTCCTCTGCCTTTTCTAAAATCAGCTTGAAAATCTGGAAGTTCATGGCTCATGTATTGCTGAAGCCTGGCTTGGAGAATTTTGAGCATTACTTTACTAGCATGTGAGATGAGTGCAATTGTGTGGTAGTCTGAGCATTCTTTGGGATTGCATTTCTTTGGGATTGGAATGACAACTGTGAGGTTTTTAAAATTTTCATTTATTTATTCATTTTTTAACACCCAAAACATTTTGATTGGGGCATAGCCAATTAAATATGCTGTGGTAGTTTCAGGTGAACAGTGAAGGGACTCAGCCATCCGTATATATGTATCCATTCTCCCCCAACCCCCACTCCCATCCAGTCTGTCACATACTATTGAGCAGATTTCCATGTACTGTACAATAGGTCTGTATTGGCTATCCATTTTAATTACCCCAGTGTGTACATGACCTTCCCAAAGTCCCTAACCATCCCTTCCCTTCAGCAATCTAGTTCATTTTCTAAGTCTGTAACTCTTTCTGCTTTGGGAGCAAATTCGTTTGTATCATTTCTTTTTATATTCCACATATAAGGGATGTCATATGATATTTCTCCTCTGTCTGACTTACTTTGCTCAGTATTACACTCTCTAGGTACATCCATGTTGCTGCAATGGCATTATTTTATTGTTTAATGGCTGAGTAATATTCCATTGCATATATGTACCACTTCTTCTGTATCCATTCCTCTATCATTAGACATTTAGGTTGCTCCCATGTCTTGGGTATTTTAAACAGTGTTGCAATGAACACTCGGGTGCATGTATCTTTTCAGACCATGTTTTTCTCTGGGTATATGGCCAGGAGTGGAATTGCAGGGTCATATGGTAGCTTTACTTTTAGTTTTTTAAGGAACCTCCATACTTGCCGGGGTCCAACCTCAGCAGGATCCAGGGGATACCCTCAGGATGAACGGCGTCGGCGAGAAAAGGAGAAGACACGTGAGACCAGCCTTGATAGGGCCAAGTCTGCGAGGGAGACAGAGAGAAAGAGCGCGCGAGAGAGAATGACCAGACGGGGGTGTTTGCAGGGACTGGCAGAGTCTGGCAATGCTTTATTTTTTACCGTGGCTTTTATACCCTAAATTAGTACATTTCTAAGGGGAAGATAGTTTAACATTACATCAGCTTGTTCTTCACGAAACCAGGGTGTTTTCTGCATACTTCTTTGTTTATGAGGGTCTTGTACATTATCTTCTGGCCTCGGTGCCTATTGACATTTTATGACCTAGGTGAATGCAAAGCTGTTTTCCATAATCTATTCTTTAATGAACACAAAGGTCAGTCCTTTTGCAGAAGTTATCAGTTAAGTTTATCTAAAAGGTTTACCACACAAAGACTCTGCAGCTCCAGTGAGGCAGCCCCTGTTCAGCATTCCTGGTTAAAATTAACAGGTTTAAACTCTTATTTTTCTATCTTTAACTATAACCACTTTTAGAATAATATTTTTATGTTCTCTAACAGGGCTTCCTCAGCCCCGAAGGGCTCTGTATCTATTAGGGCCTTTATGTGGTCAGGTTCTTTATGCTGTTTTATGATTAGGGTATTATAAGCAGTCATGCATATTAGTACCAAGGGCATAAACGCATTTGCCAAACAAACTAAAATACCAGCAAAGGAGTTTAAATTAAAACACTCCTTTCATCCTGGATAATCTCATAAAATACCACCACCGGGAAACTTGTTGATTAAAGTTCTAAATTGATTCTTACCAGGAAAGAGATCAGGGAAGGCCTTCTGCCTGTGTCACAGAAATTAGGGAGTAGTCTATTGAAGCAAGCATCAGAAAGACAGATATCATCTTTAAGGTGAGGGGGCAGCTTTTCAGAATCCCTGAAAACCTGATCCGCCTTGCCCGTCAGGTTTTCTCCCTCATGACCTTGTCATGGGTGGGATCTCGTGTGCTGGCTCCCGGAATCTGCCCCTTTTTTATTTTTTAAGACAGCCAGATGGATCTCAGTCACGAGCTTTTGAGTGCTCTGCTGGAGAGTTCTGACAATGCAAGGAAGGATTATAATGAGAAGTAAAATTAGGGCTGCTATAGTAGCATAACTGAAGATAGTTGATAGGATTTTTTTCCAGTAATAAAGTTAGAAAAGGTATGAAAAAATTCATTAGCAGCTCCTGCAGCAGTAAAGTCCAGGCGGGAATGTTCTAAGGCTTTTATCTGACCGTGAAGCTCTCCAAGATCTAAACTAATGCTGGAGCTATTCCATACACCTGAAATATGATTTTTAATTCTTTCCCAATTGTAATCTGTATCATTTACTTTCAGGGGTGTTACAGAGATCCACTGATAGTCGGCGTGACAGGATAGTGCTAACTTTACCCTTAAAGCCTGCAACTCAGTTCCAATATGCATGACTGCTTCTATTTTTCCTTCTAATTCCCTATCTATAATCTCTTGCATAGCTAGAGCTAAAGAAACATTTTTTTGACATATCATTGACATACTGAACAGTATGTACCTGTTGAGTCAATGATATCGCTGCCAGAGTGACAGAGGTAATTGCTGTTATCAAAGCTGAAATCCCTAGAATAAGTAATCCTACAAACCGTCGGGAATGCATTAAATCTTGTAGTTGTTGCAGAACGGCTAAACTGTAATTGTCATACCAATAGGCATTCACTGTCACGGGCACCATAAGATAAGGTGGGCGTTGCAGCACCACAAAAGAACAAATATTATATTGAGGGGTTAAACAGGATGAGAGCATGCATGGTTCACAGTAGACTATATTGGGTCCACCTGAATAATTCATTTGTATATGAAGTCTTTTTGAATCATTAGTAAACAAAAAAACGCGAGGGGAGGGTAAACAAGCCAGCACAGAATAGGTGGAATCATTTTCTGGCTGAGTTAAAGTAACAATGGAGGTGGCAGCAAGGGCTCTCCAAATTTCTGGTTGCCAAAAGGTTTTGCCCTTAGTAGTATAGGACAACATGGGGGGAACACATTGATTATAATGCCATCTGCTGGGCACCAATGGCCAAGGGAGGGAATCATTTTTCCAATTGCTAAACCTACTGACATGGTCAGAAACAGATCCTAGATTCTGACTTGGACTTGGATTGCTCCAGTCTTGTACTGAATAGTTTCTGCCTCTCGGTATTCTATAATCTATTCTCGAATTATAAGTACAAGATTTTCATACCAGATATCCCAAGCAGTTGTCTATAGTTTTCCATAAGACATCTGAAGGAGCAACATCAATACAATTGGGATATTTTGGTGGAGCATTAAGGAACAAGGATTTATAGGGGTCAAGGACCCCGGGCATATGGGCCTGTAATATCCAAACCAGCCAATCTCCTGTTTTCTCTGAAAATTTTGATGCTGGAGAATCTGTCAGAATTGCTTTCTTGGAGGCTCTAACACACCCCTCCTTAGAGGGAGTGATGAGATCACTTGTATGACTATGGGGGAAGTTAAAGCAAAGGGGAAGATCACCCGTTAATCCCCTAAAAGTATAGTTAAAATTGATGGGGTGTGATCTTTATCATAAGAAGTGTAGGATCCTCCCAAGAGATGAGGCTGGTCTGTGTTGACCCCTATAGGGTCGCTGTTCCAAGTAACTACTTGGAAGGTCAGGGGATCAGGGAAATATGCCCAGTATTTTTTTGAAGTAGAAGAGGTAGCACTTGCCTGACAAGACAATAAAGCAAGCATGGCAATAAAAACCCTTTCGGGAGAGGCTGAAGATCCCTGCAGGGAAGCTATTCCCTGTGCTTGATGACAGAGTGACTTAATTTGTCCCCATGTGAGTATGGAGGCTTGTTGAGTTGCCCGCGCAGGACGTCCTGGTGGTTTCCATTTGTTCTTCTGGGATCTCCACTGCCGGTTGTTTCAGAGTCTGCTGGACCTTCTAGGTGGGCGGTGGAGGCAGGGGCAGAGGAGTGTCCTTCTTCTTTTGCGGTCGAAGCAATGGGGGAACCGGATGTCTGGGGGACTGCGACATGGCGAATCAGTTTGTCCGGGATCCAAATTGGCTACTCAGCACCCTGGGGGAAAATACAAGCACACCCTTGGCCACTGGTTAGTAATGGGTCAGGACCCCTCCATTGTCCTGAAAGAAGGTTTTTCCATTTAACCAGAGGTTTTGTACTCTGCTGCTCTGGACTCCAATGTTGGAGCATTGCAGTAACCCCAAATGAATCAGTGTTTAGATTGTATATCACAAAAAGAGCATGTTGTAGAATCTGGTGAGGGGAACTATACTTAAATTCACCTTTATGTAGTTTTAAAATTTGAGTTTTTAGGGTCTGATGTGCTCTTTCTATGATGGCTTGTCCCTGTGGGTTATGAGGGATACCTGTGCTATGTTTTATATGAAACCTTGTACAACAGTCTTGAAAAGATTTAGAAGTGTAAGCAGGGGCGTTGTCAGTTTTAAGACATTAAGACAGTTAAGACACAAGTCTAACAGTGAGGGGTTATTTTTGGTAGAAGCAGAATGAGCTTTTATATGTACCATAATCTTAAATAACACTTATTTACTTTACTGAAGCATCAAAAGATTTTAAAAACAAATATAAATCACTTAAAGGCAAAGAAATTCATAATTTGTTATTGAAAGATTCATTCTAAGAAAACTTTTTTCTCTTAACATAGAGAGTAGACTAAATTCCAGTCTGTTACCAATTTACCGGATAGCAAACAAACAAAACTTTTCAGTTAATCTTAGAAAAGTCTTTTTTATAAATCTTGAAGAACTAGCAGTATTTTTTTTTTTAAAGGCATGAGAGTGAAACCATACAAGGCATGTTTAAAATCTAATTAAATTGTAATTGACAAAGTAGCCTGGTCATTGTTGTGACTTGTAACACTTTAACGTGATAACTAAAATTATAACTGACAACATTTTACCAGGACATATCAGATTTTCATGGATTTCACATAATTTCTAGGATATCTATATAAGTAACATCAACCATACAATATATCCTGAGAAGATTTATCACTCCTCCAACAATAATTCCCATGCAATTTAACATGTCAAATGAACTCAGGTAGTTTAATAGCTCTTTGGGATGTCTCAGGGGCCCTCTGAAGCATCCCAAAGTCAGCTAGAACTCAAGCTATTTAGGCAGTTTTGTCAATAAATATCAAAAGGGTTTATAGTACTCTGTCAGGTAGAATCATATAGATCACTGTGAAATAATATATTTACTTAGCCGAAGTAAAAAAGAAGATTTCAAAGGTAAACATAGAACAGATCACTTCAAAGGTAAAGATACTTAAAATCCATTATCAAAGGCCGTTCAACATCTCAAGAAAACTTGTATTTATGCACAAAACTCTTCCCTTGGAGTGCACTTTCCATCAAACCTTCTTAATACTTTCTGTACACATTGCTTTGTTCTCCCATCCTAAAACAGCCACCTGTAAGTCAGACTTACTTCCTTTTTTTTTTTTTTTTAATAAAATGTAACTTCATTTTTCATACCTTCTTTACTGAACACACACATCCTACTTTCTTTAAGCAACCAAGAATTTACTTTTATATTAACATTCTATAGATTGGTGAACATAAATACCAGTGATAATTTCTAAAAAAATTCTAGCGAACATCTCAGGATGGCATCAAACATTATTTATTAATAGTCTAAAATCTTTAGTTTCTCTGTAAGTTAGTATTCAGTAATGAATGTTTCAGAATCTTATTTTATTTGGAAATGACCTAGCTATTTAATAAACTTCTGTTATTAGTTTAGCACAACTTTAGAAATTTAAGTTACCAAAATCTAGAGAAACTGTTTAGACAGGCATTTTTAATCTTAATAAAGTTCAAAAGCTCATATCTCATTTACCCCCCCTTTTTTTTTTAAGTTTCTTTACTTGAGGTACTTTCCTTGCTGACAAACTTGTAACAGATATTACAATATAACAATATTTAACTTATAATAAACCTAGGCATAATGAAAATATTTTACTAGATGTTAATTTTTCTAAGACATGTCCATATTAGATAAGTCAACAAACATTAATATCAGGTATTTAATACTGAATATTTCCCAGTTTACCTGAACCTGGAATTTATTGTTTAATTTAGAATTATTTGATTTGTAAGTGCTTACCTTTTTTTTTAAGTCAATTAAATAGAGCTCATTTACCAATTAACCTAAAAAATATCACCCAGAGACAAAGACATACCAAGACATATTTAGACAGACACAGTGTAAGATCTAGCTTCATTTTTTAAGTTTGGTCATGAATTAGATATTACAATATAAAATTTACTAGTTTATAAACAAGTTGAAATAAATAAAAATTTTAAAGGCTTTTTCCCTTTTCCCCTCAGTCTCAGGAGTTAGAGATGGTCTAGATAAGCGTTCCTGAGAGCCCTGGTCTCAAGGCACAGGGAAAGAAAATCAAGTTCTAACAAAAAGCAAAGTGACCATCAAAAATCACAACACAGAACACAGAGTTAAAAAACACACACATAAACACACACACACACACACATAAACCTGGCAGTCCTCATCAGACACTCCCTTAAATACAAGAATACAGTCTCAGAAAACCTTCTATAGAGACACAGAACTTCAGATGTCTTCAAAGATTTTAAGAGGAGGAAAGGAAAAGGAGGAGGAGGCGGGAAAGGGGGGCAAAAGGGGTGGCCTTACAGACGTGTCCCGCCACCTGCAGACACCCAGGCATTACGGGACTTTCCCCTGGGCTTCCAGAGAAGGGAGGACTGGAACTCGGCCCTACCGGAATTCGAGTTCTCTGCCAAGAGGAGGTGATCAGTCTCCAATCCTCAGCTCAAGCTGAGGCCCTTTGACCAAATTCCTGCGTCCAGGACCGGGGGACTAGAAAAACGGGAAGGATAGGAAGGGCTAAGGAGAGGAAAGAGAGAGGGAAGGGGAGAGAGGTCAATAAAGTCTCTTGTTCCTTACCGGTCGGGGCACTCTGGCCAGTTGTCTGCGTCAGGAGGAGACCAGGGACAAAAGGGTCCCAGTTGCAGCCACTGGGTCTGGTCCATTGGCAGGCAAGCTGGCCTCTGAGTACCCCAAGTGGTCAGGATGTCAGTCTCAGTGAAGGAGAGTCCCCACCAGTAGCAGGAAGGGGGACCCCTTCCAGGGCCTGTAACTGGGCTTTTATAAATGAACTGTCCGAGGAGACACATGTGCTGACAAAGCAAGAGATCTCATTGGAAAGAGCACCGGGGTGGAGGGCAGGAGGGTAAGGGAACTCAGGAGAACTGCTCTCTTCTGGAAAACAAGGACATTGCTCTTGGACAAAGGTAGAAAAGGACTGAACACTGGTCTTTTTAACTTTAACTCCTCTGTAGTTAAGGAGTTGCATTATGATTCCAATAAAAAGCTGTCTTTCTTTTGACTCACTGTTACTCATATTTGTTACTAATTAGAAGAAGAAAAAAAGAGAAAAAAAGGAAGAGGCTTAATTTTAGAGAAGAAAGAACCTGAAACGTACCCACCTTTCTTACCCTACCTTTCTTATGTAGGGGGGCCTGTAGCGCCCTAGTGGGGTTCTAAAACCTGAAGCCTACCCACTTTCCTCACCCTACCTATCTTATGCAGGGGGCCCCGCGGCGCCCTAGTGGGGTCCTAGCTGTCCCGAAGACTGAACAATGGGGGGGATTACCTTTGGGTTCCCTGTTCGTGGCGCCACTTGCAGGGGTCCAGCCTTAGCAGGATCCAGGGGATACCCTCAGGATGAACGGCGTCGGCGAGAAAAGGAGAGAGAAGACACGTGAGACCAGCCTTGATAGGGCCAAGTCTGCGAGGGAGACAGAGAGAAAGAGCGCGCGAGAGAGAATGACCAGACGGGGGTGTTTGCAGGGACTGGCAGAGTCTGGCAATGCTTTATTTTTTACCGTGGCTTTTATACCCTAAATTAGTACATTTCTAAGGGGAAGATAGTTTAACATTACATCAGCTTGTTCTTCACGAAACCAGGGTGTTTTCTGCATACTTCTTTGTTTATGAGGGTCTTGTACATTATCTTCTGGCCTCGGTGCCTGTTGACATTTTATGACCTAGGTGAATGCAAAGCTGTTTTCCATAATCTATTCTTTAATGAACACAAAGATCAGTCCTTTTGCAGAAGTTATCAGTTAAGTTTATCTAAAAGGTTTACCACACAAAGACTCTGCAGCTCCAGTGAGGCAGCCCCTGTTTAGCATTCCTGGTTAAAATTAACAGGTTTAAACTCTTATTTTTCTAACTCTTTAACTATAACCACTTTTAGAATAATATTTTTATGTTCTCTAACAGGGCTTCCTCAGCCCCGAAGGGCTCTGTGCCTATTAGGGCCTTTATGTGATCAGGTTCTTTATGCTGTTTTATGATTAGGGTATTATAAGCAGTCATGCATATTAGTACCAAGGGCATAAACGCATTTGCCAAACAAACTAAAATACCAGCAAAGGAGTTTAAATTAAAACACTCCTTTCATCCTGGATAATCTCATAAAATACCACCACCGGGAAACTTGTTGATTAAAGTTCTAAATTGATTCTTACCAGGAAAGAGATCAGGGAAGGCCTTCTGCCTGTGTCACAGAAATTAGGGAGTAGTCTATTGAAGCAAGCATCAGAAAGACAGATATCATCTTTAAGGTGAGCGCTGGGGGCAGCTTTTCAGAATCCCTGAAAACCTGATCCGCCTTGCCCGTCAGGTTTTCTCCCTCATGACCTTGTCATGGGTGGGATCTCGTGTGCCGGCTCCGGCACATACTGTTCTCCATAGTGGCTGTACCAATTTATATTCCCACCAACAGTGCAGGAGAGTTGCTTTCTCTCTAAGCTCTCTCTAGCATTTGTCGTTTGTGGACTCCCACGGATAGTCACATGATTTTTAACAAGGATGTGAAGACTGGTCAACAAGGAAAACCTCTTCAACTAATGGTGATGGAAAAATTGGACATCCACATGCAAAAGAATAAAGATAAATCCTGACCTATACAAATGTTAACATAAAGTGGTTCAAATACCTAAACAAAAGACCTCATGATGTAAAACTCCTAAAAGAAAACATAGGGAGAAACGTTTATGACATTAGATTTGGTGATGATTTCAAATCCTATACCCACGAGGTGGGTGACCCGCACACTGGAGAATAATAATGCCAAAGAAGTTCTCACACTGTTGTGAAAGTTCTGAACCCCACATCAGGCTTCCCAACCTGGAGATCTGACAAAGAGACAGGGAATCTTCAGGGAATCCAGCCTTGAGGGCCAGCGGGATTTGTTTACAGGGCTTTCAGAGGACTGGGGGAAACAAATTCCAGTCTTGGAGAGCACAAACAAAATTTTGTGCACACAAAGACCCAGAGGAATAGAGACCCCACAGGAGACTGAAACAAAACTGCTTGCTAGTGTTGGAGGAACTCCTGTGGAGGTGTGAGTTGGCAGGTGCTCACCACAGGGATGGGGCACTGGAAGGTCCTACTTGGCATAAACCCTCTGGAAGTTCACCATTAACCCTACCATAGAGCCCATAGACCCCAGGGCTGGGTCACCTCCAGCCAAACAACTACCAGGAAGGAGTGTAACCCCACCCATCAGCAGATAATTGGATTAAAGCTTTACTGAGCAAAGCACTGCCCACCAAAGCAAGACCCAGTTTTCCCCATTACCAGTGCCTCCCATCAAGAAGCTTACACAAGCCTCTTAGCCTCATCCATCAGAAGGCTGACAGAAGAAGCAAGAAGCTTCTTCTTCTAAACTAAAACAAAAATAATATTACAGAAAGTTAATCACAATGAAAAAGCAGAAAGTTATGTCCCAGATGAAAGGACAAGATAAAACCCCAGAAAAGCAACTAAATGAAGTGGAGATAGGCAACCTTCCAGAAAAAGAATTTAGAATAATGATAGTGATGATGATCCAGGTTCTTGGGAAAAGAATGGAGGCAAAGAATGAGAAGATGCAAGAAATGTTTACCAAAGACCTAGAAGAAATAAAAAACAAGCAAACAGAGATGAATAATACACTAGAAGGAATCAATAGCAGAATAACTGAGCCTGAAAAATGGATAAATGACCTGGAGGACATGGTGGAATGTCCTCCATGGAGAATGGTGGAAATCACTGACACAGAACAGAGTACAGAAAACAGGCTAAGAAGAAATAAAGACAGTCTAATAGACCTCTGGGACAATATTAAACATACCAACATTCGCATTACAGGGATCCCAGAAGGAGAAGAGAGAGAGAAAGCTGGAATTAGAACTGCCATATGACCCAGCAATCCCACTTCTGGGCATACACACCGAGGAAACCAGATCTGAAAGAGACACGTGCACCCCAATGTTCATTGCAGCACTGTTTATAATAGCCAGGACATGGAAGCAACCTAGATGCCCATCAGCAGACGAATGGATAAAGAAGCTGTGGTACATATACACCATGGAATATTACTCAGCCATTAAAAAGAATTCATTTGAATCAGTTCTAATGAGATGGATGAAACTGGAGCCTATTATACAGAGTGAAGTAAGCCAGAAAGATAAAGACCAATACAGTATACTAACGCATATATATGGAATTTAAGAAGATGGTAACGATAAGTCTATATGCAAAACAGAAAAAGAGACACAGATGTACAGAACAGAATTTTGGACTCTGTGGGAGAAGTCAAGGGTGGGATGTTTTGAGAGAACAGCATCGAAACATGTATATTATCAAGGGTGAAACAGATCACCAGCCCAGGCTGGATGCATGAGACAAGTGCTCGGGCCTGGTGCACTGGGAAGACCCAGAGGGATCGGGTGGAGAGGGAGGTGGGAGGGGGGATCGGGATGGGGAATACATGTAAATCCGTGGCTGATTCATGTCAATGTATGACAAAAACCACTACAATATTGTAAAATAATTAGCCTCCAGCTAATAAAAATAAACGAAAAAAAAAAAAAAAAAAAAAGAGAGAGAGAGAGAAAGGACCTGAGAAAATATTTGAAGAGATAATAGCTGAAAACTTCCCTAACATGGGAAAAGAAGTAGTCAACCAAGTCCAGGACACACAGAGAGTCCCAGGGAGGCTAAACTCAAAGAGGAACACACCAAGACACATAGTAATCAAACTGACAAAAATTAAAGACAGACGAGAAAATATTAAATGCAACTAGGGAAAAATGACAAATAACAGGAAACTCCTATCAGGCTATCAACTGATTTCTCAACAGAAACTTTATAAGCCAAAAGGGAATGGCATGATATATTTAAAGTGATGAAAGGGAAGAACCTACAACCAAGAATACTCTACCCAGCAAGACTCTGCTTCAGATTTGATGGAGAAATCAAAAGCTTTCCAGACAAGCAAAAGTTAAGAGAATTCAGCACCACCAAACCAGCTTTACAACAAATGCTAAAGGAACTTCTCTAGGCAGGAAACACAAGAGGAGGAAAGACCTACAGAAAATAAACCCAAAATAATTAAGAAAACACTAATAGAATTATACATATTAATCATTACCTTAAACATAAATGGATTAAGTGCACCAACCAAAGACATAGACTGGTTGGGTGGATGAAAACATGTGCATGTATGCACCTCCAGTTACCACATCACTCTGCTTGACTCCCCAATTATATGTAATTATTTTATGTTGTTAAGTTAATCATTCTTTCCCATTATGGCTTGCAATTGTAATTATCTTTCTTTTTTTGGTCTGGCTATTGATTGTGAAAATTGATAAACATCTTTTACTATTGTGATTATATAATATCACCCACTTAATACCATTGTATCATGATTGGTCAGCAGAAAAATAGTAGAACTCTATATTACCAAATCTAGGATCTAATAGAAAAACCTGTAATCACTTTTGAAAATCCAGATGCATATCAAAATTATGTTGAAACTTTTTTGAAAAATATAAATGCTCAGATATTGTTTTTTTCTCCAGAGCTCCAAACATATTTCTAATGAGCAGTCATTTTTAAAAACAACTGAACTATGTGATGATCTTTTACTTTTACTTAGCTTCACTTTTTAAATTTCATATTCAGTGCTCCCATTTCATTTAGTTTATGTTCTCCAATTTCTCCATTTCTTTCTTTATGTTCTTTCTCAAGCCTTTATCAAGTGTAGTAGAAAAGAAATAGATAAAATAAAACTTATGAATATTTGCCTAGCTAAAAAATTATGACATTTTTATTTCATTTGTTTGACTTAGTATTAATATAATGCTAGATTTCTAATTAAAAAATAGATATGCAACAAACAACAAAGGTTTACTGTATAGCATAGGGAACTATAGTCAATATCTTATAGTAACCTATGATGGAAAATAATTTCAAAAATAATATATGTGCACTTGTATAACCAAATAACCTTGCTGTGCACCTGAAATATTTTAAGTCAATTACACTTCAATAAAATATACATATATTTTAAAAACTTATTGCATGAAAGGATACAGTCAACAGAGTGAAAGTGCAACCTGCAAATGGGAAAAAATATTTGAAACTTATATATCTTATATTTATATAAAAAGAACCATACAACTCAATAGCAAAAACAAACAATCTGATTTTAAAATGGATGGAGGAATGGAATAAACATTTTTCCAAAAGAAATATACAGATGACAAACAGGTATATGAGAAAGTGGTTGAAATCTAATCATGGGGGAAATGCAAATCAAAACCCCAATATGATATCACCTTACATCCATGGCCATTTTTTGAAAAGGAAATAATGAGAACATTGGTGAAGATATGGAGAAATTGGAATTCTCATACACTGTTGATGAGAATTTTAATGGTGCAGCCAATTTGGAAAGCAGTATGGAAGTTACACAAAAAAATTAAACATGGAATTATCAAATGATCCAACAAACTTCCTTATGGGCATTATCTAAAAGAATTGAAAGCAGGATCTCTAACAGATATTTGCACAACCATATTCATTGCACAGCCTTCCCCAGTGGCTCAGTGTAAAGAATCTGCCTGCAATGCAGGAGCCACAGGAAATGCAGGCTTGATCCTTGGGTGGGGAAGATCCCCTGGAGGAGGGCATGGCAACCCACTCCAGTATTCTCGCCTGGAGAATCCCATAGAAAAAGGAGCCTGGTGGGCTACAGTCCATGGGGTCTCAAAGAATTGGATACAACTGAAGGAACTTAGCTCTCAAGCAGGCATATTCACTACATAGCATTGTTCACCATAGGCAAGAGGAAGCAGCAACTCAATGTCATTTTACAGATAAATGAATGAAGAAAGTGTATTCAGCGATATATATACCACTGATCCTGTTCACAACGCCAATTGTCTCGCTGTTCACACTATTTGCCCTGATCGCTGAACCCAGGGTAGGCAGGCACGATCTAAGAGGCTGGAAGGAGACTTGAGGAGCTGCAGGGATTGCAGACACATGTATTCTCTCCTAGCTGATGCAGCAGCCATAACATAACCTAGCACAACACAAACTCTCTCCTGGCTGGCACAGTGGCCATAACAGTACTTTCTCTGGGTTGATGCAGCAGCTGTAGCAGTAGACTCTCTATATTCTCTCCTCTTGTGTCTGACCCAACGAACACAGCCCTGATGCAGCAGTAATCAGGGCCTTCATGGTGAAGCTCTTACAGACATACTGTAGGAAGTAACCCATGACCAAGTGAGCACCTCGTGACACATATGTGCAGTGCTATAAGTGATCTCAGCTGTTACATAGTCATTATTTACAAAGTATGGGGGGAGAGAGGCTGAACGTGACATCTTGGCCAATGTGCTGTCTCCCCACACTTCACCCCTCTTCAGGGTCTCTCGCCTCACATCCTCTGTGCAGTCCATCTTCTGTGATATTCCCTTGGTGAGTAACACTGACCTTGGGGATTTGCATCTTGCAACAGCAGTAGCTACAGCAACAAATAGTTACATCCCCAATACATAATAAAACCCAACACCAGGTATCACCTGGAACTCATGTTGCAGTCCTTGCCTTCATGGGGCTAGAAGAACCAATCACCACATGTGGAGTGCCTTTATCTTCCATGGCCAAGTCCAGTCCACTGTTTGTCCTTAGAAATCACAGGAAAACCTCCACAGAGGCAGCTCCACCCCTGAGGCTTTTCTATTAAGGATCCACAAAATCCCCCACAGGCATTGGCCCATCCCTTCAAGGAGGGGATATTTGTGGCGCTCACAGCCCACCCACAAAGTTCCAAATGCTTTCACACTGTTCTAAATCTGCAAGAGAGTCTGAGGGTAGTAGTACACCACAGGACACAGCCTATCTTTGCACAAATCAGCCCACAGTTGCATCTGCATAATCCAGAGGAACCAACACATATTCTGATTCTTTGGACACCCGTGCCAGGTCAGGCCCCCCTCTGGGGTCTTCACACTTTCAAAATGACATCTCACATGCATCCCTCTACTTCTCTCAGTAAAGACCCTCAAAACCTCCACAGGTGCCAGGCCCACCCCTGTGTCCCAGAGTCACAAAAGCCAAGTCACC
Source organism: Cervus elaphus (assembly GCF_910594005.1). Lineage (NCBI taxonomy): Eukaryota > Metazoa > Chordata > Mammalia > Artiodactyla > Cervidae > Cervus > Cervus elaphus. The sequence continues at coordinate 3,429,879 of NC_057847.1, forward strand.
AAGGTTTCCCCTCATCGTCACTTACCACCTCGCTGCCAGAGATGCTGCGTTCTTCATGACCACGGAGCTCTTGCTCTAATGCTAGTATACTTTGCTCTAGTTCTTCCAAATGTCTCATTTGTGTACCAGTGTACCATTGTGTAGGGCACTATACATATTTGCCTTCAAGGCAGTCAGGGAAATCCATGGTGCCAGAAGCAGTCGGTGCCACCGTGTTCAGCAAAGCACCTGTAACACCTTTTCAACGCTCCCTGGCTAACTATCTGCTGCCTCCCAGTCTTCCACCAGAGCCCATGCTGAGAGGATCGCAGCCACAAGATCGCACATGCCATCTGGTGGTCCCTGGCTTCCTCCATTCAGTGGAGCCTCAGGCTCCTCTATCTGCTGGGTATCGTGCCAACTACATCAGTTGTATCGCTGATCCCGTTCACAGTGCCAATTGTCTTGCTGTTCATACCATTCACACTGTTTGTTGAACTCAAGGTAGGCAAGGCTCAAGCTAAGAGCCTGGAAGAAGACTTGAGGAGCTGCAGGAACTACAGATACATTTATTCTTTCCTGGCTGATGCAGCAGCTGTTGCAGCAGCCATAGCAGAACCCAGCACAACACAAACTCTCTCCTGGCTGGCACAGTGGTCACAACAGTACTCTCTCCCCGTTGAAGCAGCAGCTGTAGCAGTAGACATGCTGTATTCTCTCCTCTTGTGGCTGACCCAACAGACACAGCTGTGATGCAGCAGTAATCAGGGCCTTCATGTTGAAGCTCCTACAGGCGAACCACACAAAGTAACCTGTGACTAAGTGAGCACCTCGTGACACGCATGCGCAGTGCTATAAGTGATCTCAATGTTACAGTCATTACTTATGAAACATGGGGCAAGAGAGCCTGAACACACCATCCCGGCTAATTTACTCTCTCCCCACAATGTGTATATTACATTATGGGCATCCCTCGTGGCTCAAATGGTGAAGAATCTGCCTGCAATGCAGGATACCTGAGTTTGAACCCTGGGTCAGGAAGATTCCTTGGAGAAGGGAATAGCTACCCACTCCAGTATTCTGGAGAATTCCATGGACAGAGGAGCCTGGCCATGGAGTTGCAAAGAGTTGGACACAACTGAGCTACTAACACACACACACATTCCATTATATATTAATATATACCAATTCAACCTTTAAAAAGAAGGAAATTTTGGATTAAGGCAGAGATGTATAAGATTACAGTATAGAAGAACATAAGCTCACCTCTTCTTCTGAAAACATCAAAAATAAAACTACAATTAAGTCCTCTATATACAAACCTTCAAGTTGTGAAGTTTCAAAGATGGGAACATGTTCAGAGAAAGGCTGAAAAGAGACAAGAGGAAGAAATAACTGAAAAACTGAAGAGATTCATGATGTAGGAAATAGTAAGGAGATTATCTGAGGAGGCACTGTTAGTTTATGAGACATAGGACCTGACCAGAGAACAGGACAGGAAGATTGCAGTAGCCATTGAGAATGCAATCCAGTGCTACTGTGTCACCAATGATAAGAAGAAAAGAGCTACTACCCAGACGTCACTGGATCATTTTTTCAAGAGTATAGACAGAATTTAATCCATCAAGGAACCAGAACATGTGCCATCAATGTCAAGCATGAGTGAAATTGTAGTCTGCCCTGTGTTTCCCATTGCTGATGATCTTCAGGTCTACCATCTCCCACCCGCTTTTCCTCCTCCAGGCAGTAACTCGATGCCGGCCCCTGAATGCCAGCTGTTGCACTGTACTACTGTACTTTTTAAGGTATTGTAAGAGGGATGGCACCCACTCCAGTGCTCTTGCCTGGAAAGTCCCATGGACAGAGGAGCCTGGCAGGCTACAGTCCATGGGGTGGCAAAGAGTCGGACACGACTGAGCGACTTCACTTCACTTCACTGTAAGATTAAAAAGGTTTTTATTTTTTGTGTGTGTGTTTGTTTTTTTATGTATAATTTGTGTGAAAAGTATTATAAACCTATTACAGTATAGTACTATATAGCTGTGTTAGTCGGGGGCTTAGGCTAACTTTGTTAAATTTATGAACAAATTGGACTTATGAACACATTCTCAAAACAGAGCTCATAAAAACAAACAAACAAACAACAACAAAAAAAAAAACCACAGAGCTCATTTGTATGTAGGGGACTTACTGTAATTACTGAACAACCACTGAAAGAAAACCTGCCAAGAAAGATACTGTACATCCAGAGATAAAGAAGAAACCACAATGAGATGGTAGGAGGGGCACAATCATGATAAAATCAAATCCCATACTCACTGAGTAGACAACACACAAACTGGAAAAAAATTACACCACAGATATTCTCCCAGAGGAGTGAAAGTTCTGAGCTGCCCCATGTCAGAACCCCCAGCCTGGGGTCTGGAAAAAAGAGGTGGAGCTCCCAGGGAATATGGCTAAGAAGGCCAGCAGGGTTTGATTGTAGGAATTCCACAAGACTGGAAGATCAGAAACTCCACTCTTGGAGGTCACACACAGAGTCTGTGCACTATGACACAGAGAAAATAGCCGTGACCTCACAAAAGAGAGGGCCAGACCTGCCTGCTGGTATTGGAGGGGATCCTGCAGAGGTGGTGTGTGGCTCTAGCTCACTGGTGGGACAACGACAGTGGTGGTCCTAGCTCTGGGTAGTGCTCACTGGTGTAAGCCCTCCTGGAGGCTGCCATTTCCTTGCCAGCAGCCTATGGGCTTCAGTGCCAGGACAGCTCAAACCAAGCAGCTCACAGGGCATGAGCGTTGCCCCACTCGCCAACAAGTGGGCTGCTTTGTCTACCTGAGCCTACCTCTGTCTACTAAGCACATGTCTTAACATGGCTCTGCTCATCAGAAGGAGATCCACCTCCATCCACCAGTGGGCAGGCTCCAGTCATTCCCACCAGGAAGCCTGCCCAAGCCTCTTAAACAGCCTCACCCACCAGAGGGCAGACTTTGAAGCAGGAAAAACTATACAGCTCAGCAGCCTGCAGAATAGAGACTGCAATCACAGAAAGGTAAACAAAATATGACAGCAGAGAAATATATGCCAGATGAAAGATCAAGATAAAACCCCGGAAGAAAAACTAACTGAAATGGAAATAGGCTAATAGTAAATACACTAGAAAAAGAATTTAGAGTAGTAACAGTGAAGATGATCCAAGATCTCAGAAAATGAATACAGGCATAGATCCAGAACTTAAAAAATAGCTTAACAAAGACCTGGAAGAACTAAAGAACAAGCAGAGATGAAGAATACAAAAACTGAAATTAAAAATACATTAGAAGGAATCAATAGCAGAATAACTGAGGCAGAAAAACAGATAAGTGACCTGGAAGATACAATGGTGGAAATCACTACCGCGGAACAGAATAAAGAAGAAAGAACAAAAAGTAATGAAGACAGTGTAAGAGACCTCTGGGACAACAATAAACACGCAACATTCATATTATAGGGGTCCCAGAAGAACAGAAAGAGATAGGACCTGAGAAAATATTTAGGAGATAATTGTTGAAAACTTCCCTAACCTAGGAAAGGAAACAGTAACAACTCCAGGAAGCACAGAGTCTCTCAGGCAGGATAAACACAGAAAGGAACATACCAAGAGAATAGTAACCAATTTAACAAAAAATAAAGATAAAGAAAAAATATTAAAAGCAATAGCAAAAATAAAAACAAAATATATAAGGGAATTCCCATAAGGTTTGCTGTTGATGTTCAGTCACTAAGTCATGTCCAGCTCTTCAACCCCTTGAACAGAAGCACTCCAGGCTACTCTGTCCTCCACTATCTCCCTGAATTTACTCAAATTTCTGTCCACTGAGTCAGTGGTGCTATCTAAACATCTTATCCCCTGCCATCCCCTTCCCCTATTGCCTTCAATCTTGCCTACATCAGGGGCTTTTCCAATGAGTAGGCTCCTCGCATCAAGTGGCCAAAGTATTGGAGCTTCAGCTTCAGCATCAGTCCTTTCAATAAATATTCAGGATTGATTTACTTTAGGATTTGACTGGTTTGACCTCCTTGCAGTCCAAGGGATTCTCAAGAGTCTTCTCCAGCACCACAATTCAAAAGCATCAATTCTTCGGTGCTCAGCCTTCTTTATGATCCACTTTGCACATCCATACATGACTACTGGAAAAATCATAGCTTTGACTATATGGACATTTGTTGACAAACTGATGTCTCTGCTTTCAAATATGCTGTCTAGTTTTGTTCTAGCTTTCTTCCAAGGGGCAAGGGTCTTAATTTCATGACTGCAGTCACCATCCGTAGTGATTTTGGATCCCAAGAAAATAAAATCTGTCACTGTTTCCACTTTTTCCCCTAGTATTCATCATGGAGTTATGGGACTGATGGCATGATCTTAGTTTTTAGTGTTGTTTCAAGCCAACTTTTTCATTCTCTTCTTTCACCCTCAACAAGAGTCCCTTTAGTTCCTCTTCACTTTCTGCATTAGAGTGATGTCATCTGCATATCTGAAGTTGTTGATACTTCTCCAGGCAATCTTGATTCTGGCTTGTGATTCATCCAGCCCAGCATTTCACATTATATACTCTGCATAGAAGTCAAATAAGCAAGGTGATAACATATAGCCTTGTCATATTTCTCTCCCAATTTTGAGCCAGTCTGTTGTTCCATATCTGGTTCTAACTATTGCTTCTTGACCTGCATATAGATTTCTAAGGAAAGTAAGGTAGTCTATATTCCCATATCTTTAAGAATTTTCCACAATTTGTTGTGATCCACATAGTCAAAGGCTTTAGTATAGTCAACAAAGCAGAAATAGATGTTTTTCTGGAACTCCTTTGATTCCTTCATGATCCAATGAATGGCAATGTTAGCAATTTGATTTTTCATTCCTCTGCCTCTTTGAAACCCAGTTTGTACTTGATTCATGTACATCTGAAGCCTAGCTTGAAGAATTTTGAGTATAACCTTGCTAGCATGTGAAATGATTGCAACTGCATAGTAGTTTGAACATTCTTTGGCATTGCCTTTCTTTAGGATTGGAATGAAAGCTGAGCTTTTCCAGTGCTGTAGCCACTGCTGAGTTTTCCAAATTTGCTGACATAGCACTTTAACAGCATCAACTATTAGGATTTTAAATATCTCAAATGGAATTCCATTATCTCCACTGACTTTGTGCATAGTAATGTTTCCTAAGGCCCACTTGACTTCATACTCCAGGATATCCAGTTATAGGAGAGTGACCACACCATCATGGTTAACCAGGTCATTAAAAACTTTTTGTATAGTTCTTCTGTTTATTCTTGCCACCTCTTCTTAATCACTTCTGTTCTGTTAGGTCCTTATGGTTTCTGTATTTTATTGTGCTCATCTTTGCATGAAATGTGCCCTTGATATCTCCAGTTCTCTTAAGAGATCTCTAGTCTTCCCATTCTATTGTTTTCCTCTATTTCTTTGCATTGTTCATTGAAGAAGCCTTCTTATCCCTCCTTGTTATTCTCTGGAACTCTGCATTCATTTGAGTATATCTTTCCCTTTCCCCCTTGCCTTTTGCTTCCCTTCTTTCCTCAGCAATTTGTAAAGCCTCCTTAGACAACCATTTTGCCTTCTTGCATTTCTTTTTCTTTGGGATGGTTTTGGCCCCTGCCTCCTATACTATATTATGAACTTGTATCCATAGCACTTCAAGCACTCTGTCTACCAGATCTAATTTCTTGAATTTATTCATCACATCCACTGTACAATCATAAGAACTCGATTTAGGTCACACCTGAATGGTCTAGTGGTTATCCTTTCTTTCTTCAATTTAAGACTGAATTTTTTTCCCTTTATTTTTTTTCCTTTATTATTTTTAATTGAAGGATAATTGCTTTACAGTATTGTGTTGGTTTCTGCCAAACATCAACATGAATCAGCCATAGGTGTACAAATGTCTCCTCCCTCTTAAACCTCCCTCCCACCTCCCTCCCCACCCCACCCTTCTAGGTTATTACAGAGCCCCAGTTTGAGTCTCCTGAGTCATATAGCAAATTCCCATTAGCTATCTATTTTACACATGGTAATGTGTGTTCCCATGTTATTCTCTCCATACATCCCTCTCTGTCCTTCCTCCCCCCTACCATGGCCATAAGTTTGTTCTCTATGCCTGTGTCTCCATTGTTGTTCTACAAATAATTTCATTAGAACCATCTTTCCAGATTCCATATATATGCATTAGTATAATATTTGTTTTTCTCTTTCTGACTTACTTCATTTTGTATACTAGGCTCTAGGTTCATCTACCTCATTAGAACTGACTCAAATATACAAGCAACTCATACAAGTCAATACCATAAAAACAAGCAACCCAATTTAAGGGTGGGAAAAAGACATAAACAGACATTTCTGCAAAGAAGACATACAGATGGCTAACAAACACATGAAAGATTCTCAACATTGCTTATTATTACAGAAATGCAAATCAAAACTACAATGAGATATCACCTCACACTGGTCAGAATGACTATCATCCAAAGTCTACAAACAATAAATACTCAGGAGAGTGTGGAGAGAAAGGAACACTCCTACACTGTTGATGGGAATGTAAATTGCTACAGGCACTATAGAGAATAGTATGAAAGTTCTCTAAGAAAGTAAAAATAAATCTACCTTATGATCCAGTAATCCTGGTCCTGGGCATATATCAGAGGAAAACGTAGATCCAAAAAGATAAATGCACTCTGATATTCATAGCAGTGCTGTTTACAATAGACAAGACACAGAAGCAACCTAAATGTCCATTGACAGATGGATGGATGAGATGGGCATATATACACAGTGGAATGTTACTCAGCCATTAAAAAGAATGGAATAATGCCATTTTCAGTAACATGGATGGATCTAGAGACTGTCATACTAAATGAGGTAAGTCAGACAAAGAAATATCATATAATATAGTTTATATGTGGAATATAAAAAATGGAACAATGGATTGGTTCAAATTTGGGAAAGGAGTACATCAAGGCTGTACACTGTCACTCAGCTTATTTAACTTATATGCAGAGTACATCATAAGAAATGCTGGGCTGGATGAAGCACAAGCTTAAATCAAGATTGCTGGGAACAATATCAGTAACCTCGGATAGGCAGATGACACCACCCTTATGGCAGAAAGTGAAAAGGAACTAAAGGGCCTCTTGATGAAGGTGAAAGAGGAGAGTGAAAAAACTGGCTTAAAACCCACATTCAAAAAACTTTAAAATCATGAAATCTCATCCCATCACTTCATGGCAAATAGAGGGGGAAACAATGGAAACAGTGATAGACTTTATTTTCTTGGGCTCCAAAATCACTTCAGCCATTAAAAGACTCTTGATAGCTATGACAAACCTAGGCAGCATATTAAAAAGCAGAGACATTGCATTGCTGACAAAGGTCCACACAGTCAAAGCTATGGTTTTTCCGGTAGTCATGTATGGATGTGAGAGTTGGACCATAAAGAAAGCTGATCACCAAAGAATTGATGCTTTTGAACTGTGGTGTTGGAGAAGATTCTTGAGAATCCCTTGGACTGCAAGATCAAACCAGTCAATCCTAAAGGAAATCAACCTGAATATACATTGGAAGGATTGATGCTGGAACTGAAGCTCCAATACTTTGGCCACCCGATGTGAAGAGCTGACTCATTGGAAAGACCCTGATACTGGGGGAAATTGAAGGCAGATGGAGAAGGGGAGGATAGAGGACAAGATGATTAGATGGTATCACCAATTCAATGGACATGAGTTTGAGAAAACTCCAGGAGATGGTGAAGGACAGGGCAGTCTGGTGTGTTGCAGTCCATGGGGTTGTAAAGAGTCAGACATGACTAAACAACAACAAAACCACAAAAAAGAAATGTGTCAGTACAAATGAACTGACTTACAAAATAGAAACAGACTTAGAGAACAAACTTATGGTTACCAGGGAGAAGGTTGAGGGGAGAGATAGATTGGGAGTTTGGGATTGACATGTACACACTATTATGTATAAAATAGAAATCCAACAAGGATCTACTTTATAACACAATGAACTTTTCTAGGTATTCTTTTTTTTAAATTTATTTTGATTAGTTGGAGGCTAATTACTTACAATACTGTAGTGGTTTTTGCCATACATTGACATGAATCAGCCACGGATTTACATGTATTCCCCATCCTGATCCCCCCTCCCACCTCCCTCTCCACCCGATCCCTCTGGGTCTTCCCAGTGCACCAGCCCTGAGCACTTGTCTCATGCATCCAGCCTGGGCTGGTGATCTGTTTCACCCTTGATAGTATACTTGTTTCAAATGCTGTTCTCTCAGAACATCCCACTCTCGCCTTCTCCCACAGAGTCCAAAAGTCTGTTCTGTACATCTGTGTCTCTTTTTCTGTTTTGCATATAGGGTTGTCATTACCATCTTCTTAAATTCCACATGTATGCGTTAGTATACTGTATTGGTCTTTATCTTTCTGGCTTACGTCACTCTGTATTATGGGCTCCAGGTTCATCCATCTCATTAGAACTGATTCAAATGAATTCTTTTTAATGACTGAGTAATATTCCATGGTGTATATGTACCGCAGCTTCCTTATCCATTCGTCTGCTGATGGGCATCTAGGTTGCTTCCATGTCCTGGATATTATAAACAGTACTGCGATGAACACTGAGGTACACATGTCTCTTTCAGATCTGGTTTCCTCAGTGTGTATGCCCAGGAGTGGGATTGCTGGGTCATATGGCAGTTCTATTTCCAGTTTTTTAAAGAAATCTCCACACTGTTCTCCATAGCGGCTGTACTAGTTTGCATTCCCACCAACAGTGTAAGAGGGTTCCCTTTTCTCCACACCCTCTCCAGCATTTATTGCTTGTAGACTTTTGGATAGCAGCCATCCTGACTGGCATGTAATGGTACCTCATTGAGGTTTTGATTTGCATTTCTCTGATAATGAGTGATGTTGAGCATCTTTTCATGTGTTTGTTAGCCATTCGTGTGTCTTCTTCAGAGAAATGTCTGTTTAGTTCTTTGGCCCATTTTTTGATTGGGCCATTTATTTTTCTGGAATTGAGCTGCAGGAGTTGTTTGTATATTTTTGAGATTAATCATTTGTCTGTTTCTTCATTTGCTATTATTTTCTCCCATTCTGAAGGCTGTCTTTTCACCTTATTTATACTTTCCTTTGTTGTGCAAAATCTTTTAAGTTTAATTAGGTCCCATTTGTTTATTTTTCCTTTTATTTCCAATATTCTGGGAGGTGGGTCATAGAGGATCTTGCTGTGATTTATGTCGGAGAGTGTTTTGCCTATGTTCTCCTCTAGGAGTTTTATAGTTTCTGGTCTTACATTTAGATCTTTAATCCATTTTGAGTTTATTTTTGTGTATGGTGCTAGAAACTGTTCTAGTTTCATTCTTTTACAAGTGATTGACCAGTTTCCCTAGCACCACTTGCTAAAGAGGTTGTCTTTTTTCCATTGCATATTCTTGCCTCCTTTGTTGAAGATAAGGTGTCCATAGGTAGGTGGATTTATCTCTGGGGTTTCTATTTTGTTCCATTGATCTATATTTCTGTCTTTGTGCCAGTACCATACTGTCTTGATGACTGTGGCTTTGTAGTATAGTCTGAAGTCAGGCAGGTTGATTCCTCCAGTTCCTTTCTTCTTCCTCAAGATTGCTTTGGCTATTCGAGGTTTTTTGTATTTCCATACAAATTGTGAAATTATTTGTTCTAGTTCTGTGAAAAATACCATTGGTAGCTTGATAGGGATTGCATTGAATCTATAGATTGCTTTGGGTAGTACAGTCATTTTCACAATATTGATTCTTCCAAACCATGAACATGGTATATTTCTCCATCTATTTGTGTCCTCTTTGATTCCTTTCATCAGTGTTTTATAGTTTTCTGTATATAGGTCTTTTTTTTTCTTTAGGTAGATATACTCCTAAGTATTTTATTCTTTTTGTTGCAATGGTGAATGGTATTGTTTCCTTAATTTCTCTGTTTTCTCATTGTTAGTGTATAGGAATGCAAAGGACTTCTGTGTGTTAATTTTATATCCTGCAACTTTACTATATTCATTGATTAGCTCTAGTAATTTTCTGGTAGAGTCTTTAGGGTTTTCTATGTAGAGGATCATGTCATCTGCAAACAGTCAGAGTTTTACTTCTTCTTTTCATATCTGGATTCCTTTTATTTCTTTTTCTGCTCTGATTGCTGTGGCCAAAACTCCCAAAACTATGTTGAATGGTAGTCATGAGAGTGGGCACCCTTGTCTTGTTCTTGATTTTAGGGGAAATGCTTTCCATTTTTCACCATTGAGGGTGATGCTTGCTGTGGGTTTGTCATATATAGCTTTTATTATGTTGAGGTATGTTCCTTCTATTTCTGCTTTCTGGAGAGTTTTTATCATAGATGGATGTTGAATTTTGTCAAAGGCTTTTTCTGCATCTATTGAGATAATCATATGGTTTTTATCTTTCATTTTGCTAATGTGGTGTATTACATTGATTGACTTGTGGATATTGAAGAATCCTTGCATTCCTGGGATAAAGCCCACTTGGTCAAGATGTATGATCTTTTAAACATGTTGGATTCTGTTTGCTAGAATTATGTTAAGGATGTTTGCATCTATGTTCATCAGTGATATTGGCCTGTAGTTTTCTTTTTTTTGTGGCATCTTTGTCTGGTTTTGGAACTAGGGTGATGGTGGCCTCATAGAATGAGTTTGGAAGTTTACCTTCTTCTGCAATTTTCTGGAAGAGTTTGAGTAAGATAGGTGTTAGCTCATCTCTAAATTTTTGGTAGAATTCAGCTGTGAAGCCATCTGGTCCTGGGCTTTTGTTTGCTGGAAGATTTCTGATTACAGTTTTGAAATCCGTGCTTGTGATGGGTCTGTTAAGACCTTGTATTTCTTCCTGGCTCAGTTTTGGAAAGCTATACTTTTCTAGAATTTGTCCATTTCTTCCAAGCTGTCCATTTTATTGGCATAGAGCTGCTGGTAGTAGTCTCTTATGATCCTTTGTATTTCAGTGTTGTCTGTTGTGATCTATTTTCATTTCTAATTTTGTTGATTTGGTTCTTCTCCCTTTGTTTCTTAATGAGTCTTGCTAACGGTTTGTCAATTTTGTTTATCTTTTCAAAAGCCAGCTTTTAGCTTGGTTGATTTTTGCTATCGTCTCATTTGTTTACTTTGCATTTATTTCTGCCCTAATTTTTAAGATTTCTTTCCTTCTACTAACCCTGGGGTTCTTCGTTTCTTTCTTCTCTAGTTGCTTTAGGTGTAGAGTTAGGTTATTCATTTGACTTTTTTCTTGTTTCTTGAGGTAAGGCTGTAATGCTATGAACCTTCCCCTCAGCACTGCTTTTACAGTATCCCACAGGTTTTGGGTTGTTGTGGTTTCATTTTCATTCGTTTCTATGCATATTTTGATTTCTTCTATGATTTTTTGGTTATTCAGAAGCGTGTTATTTAGCCTCCATATGTTGGAATTTTTAATAGTTTTTTTCCTGTATTTGAGATCTAGTCTTACTGCATTGTGGTGAGAAAAGATGACTGGAATGATTTCAATTTTTTTGAATTTCCGAAGGCTAGATTTATGGCCCAGGATGTGATCTATTCTGGAGAAGGTTCCATGGGCACTTGAAAAAAAGGTGACATTGATTGTTTTGGGGTGAAATGTCCTATAGATATCAATTAGGTCTAGCTGGTCCATTGTGTCATTTAAAGTTTGTGTTTCCTTGTTAATTTTCTGTTTAGTTGATCTATCTCTAGGTGTGAGTGGGGTATTAAAGTCTCCCACTATTATTGTGTTATTGTTGATTTCCCCTTTCATACTCATTAGCATTTGCCTTACATATTGTGGTGCTCCTATGTTGGGTGCATATATATTTATAATTGTTATATCTTCTTCTTGGACTGGTCTTTTGATCATTATGTAGTGTCCTTATTTGTCTCTTTTCACAGCCTTTATTTTAAACTCTATTTGATCTGATATGAGTATTGCGACTCCTGCTTTCTTTTAGTCTCCATTTGCATGAAATATTTTTTTCCAACTCTTCACTTTCAGTCTGTATGTGTCCCTTGTTTTGAGGTGGGTCTCTTGTAGACAGCATATATAGGGGTCTTGTTTTTGTATCCATTCAGCCACTCTTTGTCTTTTGGTTGGGGCATTCAACCCATTTACATTTAAGGTAATTGTTGATAGGTATGGTCCCATTGCCATTTACTTTGTTGTTTTTGTGTTCACGTTTATACAATCTTACTGTGTTTCCTGTCTAGAGAAGATCCTTTAGCATTTGTTGCAGAGCTGGTTTGGTGGGTCTGAATTCTGTCAGCTTTTGCTTGTCTGTAAAGCTTTTGAATTCTCCTTCATATCTGAATGAGATCCTTGCTGGATACAGTAATCTGGGTTGTAGGTTATTCTCTTTCATTACTTTAAGTATGTCCTGCCATTCCCTTCTGACCTGAAAAGTTTCTATTGATACATCAGCTGTTATCCTTATGGGAATCCCTTTGTGTGTGTTATTTGTTTTTTCTCCCTTGCTGCTTTTAATATTTGTTCTTTGTGTTTGATCTTTGTTAATTTGATTAATATGTGTCTTGGGGTGTTTCACCTTGGGTTAATCCTGTTTGGGACTCTCTGGGTTTCTTGGACTTGGGTGGCTATTTCCTCCCCCATTTTAGGGAAGTTTTCAGCTATTATCTCCTCGAGTATTTTCTCATGGCCTTTCTTTTTGTCTTCTTCTTCTGGGATTCCTATGATTCGAATGTTGGGGCATTTCACATTGTCCCAGAGGTCCCTGAGGTTGTCCTCATTTATTTTGATTCTTTTTTTCTTTTTTCCTCTCTGCTTCATTTATTTTCACCATTTTATCTTCTACCTCACTTATCCTATCTTCTGCCTCCATTATTCTACTGTTGCTTCCCTCCAGAGTGTTTTTGATCTCATTTATTGCATTATTCATTTTTAATTGACTCTTTTTTATTTCTTCTAGGTCCTTGTTAAACATTTTTTGCATCTTCTCAATCCTTGTCTCCAGGCTATTTATGTGTAACTCCATTTTGTTTTCAAGATTTTGTATCATTTTTATTATCATTATTCTAAATTCTTTTTCAGGTAGATTCCCTATCTCCTCCTCTGTTGTTTGGCTTGGTGGGCATTTTTAACATTCCTTTACCTGTTGGGTATTTCTCTGGCTTTTCATCTTGTTTAGATTGCTGTGTTTGGAGTGGCCTTTCTGTATTCTGGTGGTCTGGGGTTCCTTTTTATTGTGGACATTTCTCCCAGTGGGTGGAGTTGGATGATTGTCTTGTCAAGGTTTCTTGGTTAGGGGAGCTTGCGTCGGTGTTCTGGTGTGTGGAACTGGATTTCTTTTCTCTGGAATGCAATGGAGTGTCCAGTAGTGAGTTTTGAGATGGGTCTATGGGTTTGGAGTGACTCTGGGCAGCCTGTATATTGATGCTCAGAGCTATGTTCCTGCATTGCTGGAGAATTTGCGTGGTATGTCTTGCTCTGGAACTTATTGGCTCTTGGGTGGTGGTTGGTTTCAGTGTAGGTATGGAGGCTTTTGGATGATCTGTTATTACTTAATGTTCCCTGTGGTCAGGAGTTCTCTGGTGTTCTCAGGTTTTGGGCTTAAGTCTCCTGCCTCTGGCATTCAGTCTTATTCTTCCAGTAGCCTCAAGGCTTCTCCAACTATACAGCACTGATAATAAAACTTCTAGGTTAATGGTGAAAAGATTCTCCACAGTGAGGGACACTCAGAGAGGTTCACAGAGTTACATGAAGAAGAGGAGAGGGAGGAAGGAGATAGAGATGAGCAGGAGGATAAAAAAGGGGACTCAAGTGGAGAGAGACAGATGTGCACAGTAGTCTGTTCCCTAAGTGTTCTCCACTGCCCAGAACACCCACAGAGATTCACAGAATTGGATTGAGAAAAGAAGGGGGAGGGAGGAAATAGAGGTGATCTGGGGGAGAAAAAGGCGAGTCAAAAGAGGGAGAGAGTAATCATCACACTCCTGAATAAAAATGGGTACTGAATATTGGATTCTTAATTGTCCAAAATTGATATCAAATACTGAAAAACAAAGATTAAAAACCTAGAGTAGAGGTTAGATTCTTAAAAATACAATATGAAAAACAAAAACACAAAAAATTTAAGAAATATATATGAAGTTCACCTTAAAAATAGGGTCTTTTTTTTTTGCAAGGTTACAGTGAAATCAAAATGAAAATTAAGGAGTAACAGAGGAGTAATAGAGGACTTTAAAAGAGAATAAAAGAAAAAAAAAGAAACAAAAAGAAAGAAAAAGCTTTTAATTAAAAAATAGTAAAAATACATGAGAATGAAAATGAAAATTAAGGATTAATAGAGGAGTAATAGAGGACTTTAAAAGAAAATAAAAGAAAAAATTTAATTAAAAAATAGTAAAAATATATGAAAATGAAAATTAAGGACTAATAGAGGAGTACTAGAGGACTTTAAAAGAAAATGAAAATTCAGGAGTAATAGGGGAGTAATACAGAATTTAAAAGAAAATAAGAGAGAAAAAAATTAAAAAAAGGAAAAAAGAAAAGAAAAAAATTTTCTTTTAATTAAAAGAAATTTAAAAAATTTTACTTATAAAATGGCAAAAATACATCTAGGAATTTCTCTGGAGTTGTTGCAGGCAATGTGGGTTCGGTTCAGTTTCAGATAGCTCCTTGTTCCAGCTTACACTTCTCGATATCTATAGGCCCCTTCTGGTGTTAACTACAGGGATTTTAATCTGTTGCTCCTGTCACTTCTGAAGTGGTTCCCTTTGTTTATTTGGCTTCTGTCTGCTGGTCTCTTCAGTGTCTAATTTCTGCCCTGACACAGGCCGGCGGAGGTGGTCTCTTGTTTAGGTTCACTTGTTGAGTCGTGCTGCGGGGAGGGAGGGGCGCTTCAGACAAATATCACTGGCGTGTGTGGGGAGCCCTCGCAGTGTTCTGGCCACACTGGATTTGCCCCCGCTCACGGATGTGTGCTCTCCCCATCTACACTGCTCAGGGTCCCGGCTGCTCTACAGGGAGTGGGCCCTGAGTTGCGTGCGGTTCCAGTTTTCGGGTAATCCACAAAAGCGTGGACTCCGTTGGGCCTGCGTTTTGTGCCTTCCCCGCCCGAGCAGCTCAGGCCTCCAGGAGCTTGACCGGCGCACTCTCCCCGGATGCAGTGCGCCTTATCCCCTCCGCGGTCCCAGCCTCAGTTTCCCTGTGCGCTGGTTGGGTGCGCCTTGTGTCTGTTCTGGGGAGCTCGTCTCTAGCTGCAACCCTCCCGGCAGATGTCAACCATCCAGAATCTCAGGAAGTCTTTGGTTAGAAATTGGGAGCCTGTTTGCAGTTTGGTAGGGGGTGCCATCTCTGGGGCTGAGTTTGCCCCTCCCCCCCCCCACCTCTGGTGGGGAATGGGCCGGTCTGCAGCCGGCTAGCTCTTCTCTGGAATTGCTCAGCCTTTCTTTTGTTCTGTGAACGGCCGGCAGTGTGTTCGGTTAGCATGCTTTTCGCCCGTTAATTCTCTCTCTCTCTCGCTATCCCACAATTTAAGTTGATATCTCACGTTAGCTCTCTCTGATTGCCCTCAGGGCATTTGGGCCTGGTCCTTACCCTAAGCAATGCCGCCTGCTCCTCTCCATTCAGTCCCCACTTGCTGGTGGCGGATGCGAGCACCTGGGGTACTTTTCTGCTGGGAGTTGCTTTTAGGCATGTAATCTGTGGGTTTTATTTATTTTTCCTCCCAGTTAGGTTGCCCTCCGAGATTTGAAAACTTCCCCCAGACCCGCCAGTGAGAGGGTTTCCTGGTGTTTGGAAACTTCCTCTATTACAACTCCCTTCCTGGGATGGGTGTCCATCCCTAGCTCTTTTGTCTCTCTTTTTATCTTTTATATTTTCTCCTACCTCCTTTCGAAGACAATGGGCTGCTTTTCTGGGCGCCTGATGTCCTCTGCTAGCGATCAGAAGTTGTTTTGTGGAGTTTGCTCAGTGTTCAAATGTTCTTTCGATGAATTTGTAGGGGAGAAAGTGGTCTCCCCGTCCTATTCCTCCTTAGCTCCTTCCTCAGTATTCTATAATAATATTAAGTGGAAAAAAATTGGAAAAAGAATAAACATGTTTGTGTATAACTGAATCACTTTGCTGTGCACCTAAAACTAACACATTGTTAATTAATTATACTTCACTATAAAATTTAAAAAAATTTTATGGACTAAAGAAAAATTTTATTTTAAAAAAGGAAAATTTTTCAACCTTTGTCACCTGTGGCTGAGTCATGTCAATGTATGGCAAAAACCACCACAATATTGTAAAGTAACTATCCTCCAATTATAATAAATAAATTAATTTTTTATAAAAGGAAGGAAATTTTGTCGCACACAACAACATGGATGAACTTTGAGGACATTTTGCTAAGTGAAAGAAGCCAGTTGCAAAAAGATAAATACTGTATGAATATATGAGGCCCTTAGAGTAGTTAAATTCATACGAAGTAGAATAATAGTGGCCAGGAGCTGGGAGGAGGGGGAAATGATGAGTTGTTGTTCAATGGGTATAGAGTTTTAGTTTTGCAAGTTGAAAAACTCCTAGAAATTGTTTTCACAATGATATAGATAACAGTAACTGTATGCTTAAAAATGGTTAAGATGATAATTTTAATGGGAATTTTTGTTAACCACAACTTACTTTTTTTAAAAGACCAGGTCTTATATGATCCATTTACATGAAATGTCCAGAATAGGGAAATCCAAAGAGAAAGAAAGTAGATTGGTTACTCCTAGGACTGAGGAGTGGGGTGGGCATTTGGAGAAACAGCTAAAGACTATGGTGTTCTGGAGAGTGGGAAGGAAAGTAAAGGTAGAACTAGACTGTGGTGACAGTTGCAAAACTCCAAGATGAATTATGCGGTTTGTCCATCATATCTCAATAAAGCTGTGTAAAAGGGGTCGGGTGTACAGTGAGACCAGGAAAGGGGTCCATCGGAATGAGGAGGAGGTGGGGAGAGGACAGTGTGAAGAGAGAGAAGAGCTAGGCATAATGTGGTAAGTGCCAGAGACAGTGGAATCTATTAAAAGTAATGTTCACAAATTTTGCTTTTCATGTGTGGTATAATCTAATGTTTGCTTAAAAAACTTCAGTAAAATCTACATTATTTGCATATGCTTTAGGAATTGCATCTGCATGTGTGTTTTGGATGTAATGACTGCTGACTCTGACCCCAGGGAGACCCAGTGATCCTTGTAGCTCCCCCCGACTTAGTACAGCATTTGGCTTGTTGTAGGTACTCAATACTATTAGTTAGTTTGAAGAATGAATAAGTGAATAAATGAAAAAATGAAGTCTCTTAAATTTTCTATGCTGTTCAGTCTGCTTGGAGGAGAGTAGGCTTCCTCTAGCAAGATTAGAACAGAGAATTTGTAGCCTCCCCTCTGCCATGGCACTTTCCTTGCCTGTTTTTCCCAAATTATCTTCTGCTGATTTTCAACAAAGGACTGATGTTACCTTTCTCAGGGGCCTGGCATTCTACTGGGAAGGAAAACCTCTTCATCAAGCACCTATCTGGGCTAAACACCCTGCTAGATGTGTCACCTGTTTCTCTCACTTAATACAATAAACTACACAAAATGAAAACTACTAGGATCTCAATTAAGCGTAAGTGACTTCCCCAAGGTCACACGTGAGTAAGTGGGATATCCAGACATGAACCCGGATCTCCCTGCTCCAGAGCTTTCCCCACCCCTTTAATTTAATGAAAACCTCACATCCTCCAAGGTTCAACGTATTAAAGTCTTTAATTACAGAATTCTAGACGTTGGTGGGTGATGGTAGTGCAGGGAGACTCTTTGTGGCAGTCTTTCTCCTACATGAACCACATCCCATCATGAGTTTCACAGTGAAGACCAGCAGAGGTACTTAGAGCATTCTTTGAATCTGAAAAGCGGGTAGAAGAAAAGATCTGACCTCT
The DNA here is from genome assembly GCF_910594005.1 of Cervus elaphus. Taxonomy (NCBI): domain Eukaryota; kingdom Metazoa; phylum Chordata; class Mammalia; order Artiodactyla; family Cervidae; genus Cervus; species Cervus elaphus. Next base: position 3,447,834 of record NC_057847.1, read on the forward strand.
GAAGAGGACAGGTCTAGTCAGGCTCTGGGGTAAGGAGCTGAGAGGGAGCGCATGAAATCAGGTCTTACCTACATCCTGACACACCCAACCTCCATCAGCATAAGCTCGCTGCCAAGGAGAGGATGTGGCTGACAATGGTGGTGGAAGCTGACCACACCCGGACAGGGCCAGTCATGAGGGAGAGTGCCTCATGGCACCTCCCTGACCCTGGAACCTGGGATTTGGGCTCCCTTGGTTGGTGCACAGGAAGTCCCCCTTTCCCCCTCCCTTCAAAGCCCCCAGGCTCACTCCCACACCTTGAGAAGCCCTACCCCTCCCACCCACATACATGAGTCACTCTGAAAGAACATTCTGTCATACCCACGTTTATGCGTGTAACAAACTTGCACTCATCTGCCCACCTGTGCACTCTCACACAGAGATGGCTGTGTCCTAGGCATGGATTCATAATTGCAAATAACAAACACCAACTCAGACCATTGGAAGAAAAGTAAAAGTCTGATGGAGCTTGAACATGATGGTACCTGACAGACAATACCTCGTTGGTAGAAGTCCCTGCTTGTGAGGGGAATGCCACTGTAACATGCTTGGGTTAGGCTGGGACCTGAGAAAGAGGAGGAGGGCAGAGAGAAGCAGAAGGCTGAGGCGAGGGCAGCACCGAGCAGACGTCTCCACACCATCCCCAGAAAAAGACCAATACAGTATACTAACGCATATATATGGAATTTAGAAAGATGATAACGATAACCCTATATGCAAAACAGAAAAAGAGACACAGATGTACAGAACAGAATTTTGGACTCTGTGGGAGAAGGCGAGGGTGGGATGTTTTGAGAGAACAGCATCGAAACATGTATATTATCTAGGATGAAACAGATCACCAGCCCAGGCTGGATGCATGAGACAAGTGCTCGGGCCTGGTGCACTGGGAAGACCCAGAGGGATCGGGTGGAGAGGGAAGTGGGAGGGGAGATCGGGATGGGGTACTTGTAAATCCATGGCTGATTCATGTCAATGTATGACAAAAACCACTATAATATTGTAAAGTAATTAGCCTCCAACTAATAAAAATAAATGGAAAAAAAAAAAAAGAAAGAAACTCAAGTCCGACTGTAATTTTCCACTAGATAGGAGAACACCACTCAAGCAAGCGGCGCAGTCCTCCAGTAGATCTTTCTCAACTGCTGCCCCCTCACACACACCCACGTGGACACACCCACTTCTCTGCTTTCAGATGACATCCTGCAAGCCACACTGAGCCTCCATTTCCAACGGGAGTGCATGGGTTCAAAGAAAGATCGAGAGCAGTAGATAAGAATCATAACCCCAAATTTCTAGCCATTTTCTTAAAGATTTGGACCATGTTTCTCCCTGGTGTCGTTCAGCTATCAGCTTTGTTTTGCCCCAAGGGTTTACTCTGATAGCCCTTTTTCTAAGCCCTTGACTTGCTCCCAGTCCCGGCTACTCTCGTACCTGCTGGGGTCCTCCTGAAGTTGATAACCACAGCAAAGCAGCAAGCGCCATTCAGAGCAAACCTGCTCCCCGTGGATCATGCCCGGAGAAGATGCTGGGCAGTTCCTGAAAATAGCAAACACAGACCTACCGTTTGGTCAGCAGTTTTACTCCTGGAGCTATACCCAAGGAAAATGAAAACACATCCTCACAGGAACTTGTACCCAAATGTTCACAGCAGCGTTAGTCAGCATTGCCAAAGGATGGAAATGAGCCGACACCCATCAGCTGAGGAGCACATCAGGAAAACAAGGTGTGCTCAGACACTTGAAAACTACTCAGAAATAAAAAGGAATGACGCTGATGCAAGCTACAAAATAGACACATCTTGAAAACATTATCTAAATGGAAGAAGCCAGTCAGTCACAAAAGACAATATATTGCAGGATTCCATTTATGTGAACTACTCAGAGCTGGCAAATCCAGAGAGAGAGAGAGATAAATCATTGCCAGGAACTGGGGAGAGAAGAGAGAAGTAGTCCATTTGGGAAAGCTGAAAATTAGAGGGTGATGACAATTGCACAACTTTGTGAGTATACTAGAAATACTGACTTGTGCACTTTATTTTTATTTATTTAGTTATTTTTGGTAGTAGAGTCTGGCAAATCTTTATTTTTTTACCGTAGCTTTTATATTCTAAGTTAGTACATTTTTAAGGGGAAGATAGTTTAATATTACATCAGCTTGTCCTACACGAAACCAGGGTGTTTTTTGCATACTACTTTGTGAGAGTCTTGTACATTATCTTCTGGCCTTGGGGCCTATTGACATTTTATGACCTAGGTGAATGCAAAGCTGTTTTCTGTAATCTATTCTTTAATGAACACAAAGGTCAGTCCTTTTGCAGAAGTTATCAGTTAAATTTATCTAAAAGGTTTACCACACAAAGACTCTGCAGCTCCGGTGAGGCAGCCCCTGTTTAGCATTCCTGGTTAAAATGAACAATTCTAAACTCTTATTTTTCTAAATCTTTAACTCTAACCACTTTTAGAATAATATTTTTGTGTTCTCTAATAGGGCTTCCTCACCCCCGAAGGGCTCTGTGCCTATTAGGGCCTTTCGTGTGATCAGGTTCTTTATGCTGTTCATGGTTAAGGTGTTGAGAGCAGTCATGTGCATCAGTACGCATTTGCCAAGCAGGCTAGAATGCCAGCAAAGGGGTCTAAATTGAAACACTCCTTTCATCCTGGATAATCTTATAGAATACCACCGTCCGGGGGACATATTGATTAAAGTTCTAAGTTGATTCTGTTTGGCGGGAGATCGGGGAAGGCCTTCTACCTGTGTCACAGAAATTAGGGAGTAGTCTAATATAGTAAGCATCAAAAAGACAGAGATCATCTTTAAGGTGAGCGCCAGGGCAGCTTTTCGAAATCCCTGAAGTCCTGATCTGCCTTGCTTGTCAGGTCTTCTCATGACCTTGTCATGGGTGGGATCTCGTGTGCTGGCTCCTGGCATCTCCCCCTTTTTTATTTTTTAAGACAGCCAGATGGATCTCAGTCGTGAGCTTCTGAGTGTTCTGCCGGAGAGTTCTTTTAGGGGAGGCTGAAGATTCCTGTAGAGAAGCTATTCTTTGTGCTTGATGGCAGAGTGACTTAATTTGTCCCCATGTGGGTATGGAGGCTTGTTGAGTTGCCTGCTCAGGATGTCTTGGTTGCAGGTCATGAGGCATCTGATCTTCATTCAAAGATAGATTATTTCGGGTTCTCTGTTTGTGGTGCCACTTGCTGGGGTCCAGCCTCAGCAGGATCCAGGGGTACCCTCAGGATGAACGGCGTCAGTGAGAAAAAGAGAGAGAGAGAGAGAGACCAGACTGGGGGTGTGTAGTAGAGTCTGGCTGACTTGTGCACTTTAAAAAGGCAAATTTTATGGATGTGGATTGTGTCTCAGTGAAACTCAGTAAACTCAGTGCTACATATGCACACACAGAATAATACATATAAAGACATATACATGTGTGTGTCTATGTTGGGATCATAGATATTACTAGGCCTTTGGTCTTCTCCATACATAGATTTACTTTATTTACTCCATATATTTAATTTTACTTAATAATATATTTCTCCAATAAGTGAAAATATATGGAAAAATATATGGAAATAATATGTGGAAAATAAATATATGGAGTAAATAAATACTATGTGGAATAGACAAGATCTTCAAAGCACAAATTTGTAATGTCAGTAACTGAGAAGTATAACTAAATGAAATTACTCTACTAGTGCATTGAATCTCTTTGACCCTCACCGAATCTGTTTTTGTAAATCTACAAACTTTTACCATGTACCTAAAGAGGACATATTTTCAATATATGCTATCAGTTGCCTATAAACTGAGGGAAGAAGAGTAAGTATTCAGGGGAAAGGGACAAATAAAATAACTTAAAATAATTTCTAATAATTTAAAATAAATAAGAGAAGGTTCTTGCCATACTGGTGGTACTCTGTGTACCACAGGTTGAGAAGCATGAATGACTCAGTTCCCTGTATCTAAACTGACCAAGAGAAACAAGATGAACCAGGGACAGAAAAAGCAGGTGAAAATTAAATTGCTGTGAGGGAAAAGACTTAAGATACAGAGGAAAAAGAGGGAAAAAAAAAGGGCTTTCCAAACTAATATAACAGAGAGGCAAGAAAATGGAAATTACAGAAGATGATACAATAAGAAGGTAGGATGAGCATTTTATTGGACTAGCAGAAAGAAAGAGGGGGAAATGGGGCCGAAGCAATATTTGAAGAAATAAAGGCAGAATTTACCAAAATTCATTAATAATATGAATCATATTCAGGAAGTTTAATCAGTATGAAGCAGGATAAATAAAAAGAAATTCATATACACATCATAGTGGAACTTAAGAAAACGAAGCAAAGAACAGACATTAAAAGAAAGCAGAAAAAAAATACATAGATGACCTTCAGGAATTAAAGTGACAGATTTCTCAACAGCAGTAGTGAACATGGGAAGCCAGTACAGTGTACTGAAAGAATGTAAGTGTCAACTTGGGATTCTATGCCAGTTAAAAGCATTCTTTTAAGAATGGTAGTGAAATAAAGACATTGTCAGATATATAAAAATAAAAATTCTCCATTAGCAAGCATACACTATAGGAAATTCGGAAATTACTACTTGACAGGAGAAAAATCACCCAAGGTAGAGATGCAGAAAGGAATGAAAGGCAGCGGGAATGGCATGAGTGCATCTGAACGAATACAAACTACGGAAAACAAGAATAGTACTGTCCGAGGCACTTAAAACACGAGGAATTCACATCCATGACAGCAATAGGCACTGTTGGCAGAGATGTAAATGGAGTTTAAGTCCTAAGATCCTTCATTATCTAGGAGGAGAGTAATGTTGTCAGTTAACAGTATGTTCTGATGATTTTAAAAGGTATGTTATAATTTCAGGGTGACAACTAAAAATAAAAATATATATAACAGAAGAAAGAACATAATTTATTACATTAAATGCAAATGGATTAAGTGTTTCAGTTAAAAGACACTAGATTTTTAAAAAGAGAAAACCACTGTATGCTGCTTATAAGAGAGACACCTAAAATCTAACCCAGGGGTTTAAAAAGCTGAAAGTAAGATGGCAGAGTGCATACACCTTGTATTCCTGCTCCAAACCTTGTCTTGTGTGGCGTGCAGAAGTCAGAGGCACTTTGTTAAGACTGGACAGGAGGTCACTTTCATGACAAAGCAGGACCAGGAGCCTCCCCGCTCAGCGTCAGAGCTTTCTAGTGGGAGGTTGATGGCCATGGCCCTGGTTCCATGTCTGTGATCTGCCCCTGGCTGGGCTCTGCTGCCTCCTCCTGTGGGCTTCCAGGGTTGCTGCTGCCTTCTCAGTGACCTGAATGCTAAGCCAGTGCCAGAACAATGCTGCTTCTAGGCTTTGCCCTTCATTCCCTGCAGGAAAGCTGGAAAATTCTGCAGTGTTTGATCTAGGGCTCAGGGAAGTAAACACAGCCTCACACACTCAGAATCAGAATCCACTGATGGGAATGTCTTCGCTACTCTGCAAACATTGTTGGTGCCTCCCTGCCCCATGCAAGCTCCTCATCTCCTATACTGTCCTGGGCATCAGGCCTCTTCACTGACATGCAGAATTGCTGAATGTAAAGAGCCTTAGTAGAAGCTGTCCCAGGCTTCCCATGTGGAGAACACTGGGACTGGTTTTGTAGAAGGAATGACTGAATCCCTCTGGGCAGCAGTAGCAGACCACCTTTGGGCAGTGAAAGGAAAGAGCTCTGCTCCTCTTTTACCTTCTGCTGACACACAACACTCCATGCCAGCCATCCAACATGTGGGATTTTCTAACCAACAACTAACTCTCTGTGGCTCCAGCTGGATGTCTACAATTCAATTCAATTCTGACATCATCTACCTGCAGTTAGTGAGGACTCTGTGCAGGTCAAGGGCTCAGTCCCATAAGACTTTCTCCTGCTTCAGACCTCAATCATAAGTCTGGCTGTCACCTGTGACTCTGATCAAATGTTTGTAAATCAAAGGTTTCTAAGACCTTCTCCTCAAGTTCAACCATTTGCTAGAGTGTCTTCAAGAACTCAGGAAAACAATACTTCCTAGAAACCAGTTTATTACAAAAGGAGACAGCTCAGGAGCAGCCAGGTTGGGGGGCGGGGTGAACAGGATGCAGATGGGAAGGAGAAGGGTGGTCCCCTGCCCTCTCTGGATGCACCAGCCCCAGATGGTTCACCAAACCAGAAACTCCGAACCTCATCCTTCAGTGATTCGTTTTTGGAAACTTCTTTACATAGGCATAATTGATAATGTCTCTGGCCATTGATGATTAATTCAACTTCCAGCTCCTTTCTCCTCCCCAGAGGTCATATAGGTGTTGAACAAATCAATGCACACACTCAACATCACCTTTCCCCATGCACCTCCCAACTGTTTGTGACTGATGTGCTGTCCCAGTTTGAAGATGCAGCAACTGCAAAGTAGGGGGTTGGGACTCGAGGCCAGGGCTGTGTAGCGCTACCAGGTTCTCCCGAGGGACTCTGAGGTCAGGGTCAGGTGTTGAGATGCCTGGTGGTCAGGGCCCAAGGATAGCCTCAGCTCTCCTCTGCCAGTCCTGGAGACACCCAGCCCAGCCCAGAGTGGAGCCACATGTGCTGGGAAAGCCCATGATACAGGCATCCATTCCAGGTAGAAAGCCCCTGAGCTGTATTTATCAGCAAGAACTCAGACTTAAGCAGGGTCCAGAGAAAGGAGGCATACCTTCCAGCAGCCACCCTGTTCCTCACCAGTGCCTGCACATGTGGCAGACCCAGACAAGTGCTAGTGTGAGTGTCTAGGGGCCCAGGAGAACAGCCAGGTGACTTTGGCACTTTCTGACACCTACCCCTGCCGGAACTGCCTGACTGGAGAGCCTGTGGTCACCTGTGGGTCCTGGGCAGAGCAGGCTGGAAATGGGCCCCCAACCCCCAGGCCATCTGATCGACTCTGCTATGCTGCTGGGTGAGTTTGCCCGGCACCTCAGGCTGCTGCTATTTTTTTTTTTTTTTTGCCAAAAGCATCTTCAGTTCCTTAACACTAGGGAAGTAAAGTCATTATGGCTCTTTTCCTCCTCTGCTCAACAGCTGGCAGGCCTGTGCACTCACTGAAAAGCATGTCCAACCCGGAAAAAACAACGTTCTTGCTGGGAGCTGCAGAATGAACAGACCGTGCTGTGGGCAAAAGAAAATGCCCCCCAGCTGGATGCCAACTCTCCTTAGAAGGAAAGGAACCTGGCCTGGGGCCACCACTTATAATGACAAATTTTCTCCCAGAGTCATAAAAGAAAGCACTTTCAGCCTGGAGCTTCAGCTTGAATTTTCCAGAAGCTGAGGAGGCATTTGCCTCTGTGAGTTGGAAAAGGAGCTCTCCAAGAGACAGCGGGCACCAGAAAAAGAGGCCCCTCCACATAGGCTTTTCAACCTGGATCAGTCACCAATTCCAGGCCCTACTGGGGTCTTAGGAGAAAACTGTTACATCAGGTAAAAGTAAGTAATAGTGTGAATATGTGCTAAGTTGCTTCAGTTGTGTCCGACTCTGCAACCCTATGGACTGTAGCCCACCAGGCTCTTCTGTCCTTGGGATTCTCCAGGCAAGAATACTGGAGAGGCTTGCCATGCCCTCCTCCAGGGGATCTTCCCAACCCAGGGACTGAACCCGTGTCTCTTCTGTCTCCTGCATTGGTGGGAGGGTTCTTTACCACTAGCGCCACCTGGGAAGCCCAAGTAATTATGTAGCTAACATATATGGAACATGTTCTTTAGATCCATTGTCTATCTTAATCCTCGCAATTGCCCTATAAGGGGAGTATTACTATTATCCCTGTTTCACAGGGAACTGAAATACAGAGAGGGTTAGCAACTTGCTCCAGGTCTCACAGTAATTATGTGTCTGAGTCGGGCTTGTCAGGCAGCCTTTCACTTCAGGGCTTAGGACTTCCGGGCGCACTGGAGTCTGCTGGGTCTTTCTGGCAGATGTGGGGAGGGGCAGACAGTGACCAGAACCACTTGAGGGGATCAGGACTGGTTTTAGCTGTGTGATCCTGCCTGGTTGAAGCTGGGTGATCAGCATTTGTAAGGCTCTTGTCTGTGCCCCTGGAGTGGAAGCCTAAAGTCAGTGGGTAGGGAGGAAATGTGTGTGCAGGGGGAAAGCAAGGGGAGCAGGAGCCCACTGGAATTTCTGGGACCAGCTGGAACCCAAAGGTCCAATGTGGATGACTGGCATCCTGCGGGCAAAACTGGTGCCCTTCTCCAGGGGAGAACCCTTCTGGCCCAAAGTTAGTAAGGGTCCTGCAGGAGCTGCTGCCCACACCCTGGTGAGCCAGAGGGGATGCCAGCATTTGTGAGAACTTGCACCCTCTGTGAGTGTGAAAAGGGCATGGCACCGCTTTGCTTCCTCATCCCAAATCACACACTGTCTCTGGTGACTATCAAAACACAGATGGCTCCTGTGGTCCATTCACCCTGAAGGCCTTGCTGCACAGGGACCAGTGGCCAGCAGGCATGGGTATACCCCCATGTCCGGGTCTCTTTACGCTAACCTGGGCCTCCTAAACTTGGGTCTCCCCAAGCCCATCTGGGTCACCCCATCCCCCTTGGCCAAACCCAGAACTTGAGCCTTGCTCCCCAGAGAGCTGAAACCCCTCCCCGTCTTTTCTCACTGATCTCCGCTCTCCCCAGGCACTACCACCGTCAGCCACAATTCAAAGGCTCTATGCGTCTCAACTCCTGGAAATCCTAGACAGAAGAAGCCAGCCTCTGCCCCAGGTGGTTGCTCCTTTCCACCTGCAGGGCCAGTCTTGGCACCTGGGAGGATGTTCCAGGGTGGCTGAGTCTGCCCCAGCAGCGGCTCCTGAGATGAGAGCTCAGTTTGGGAGGAAAAGCAAGCCCCGTGCTTCTGAAGGACACACCTGGCTGGGGAGTGGGAGCCCACCTGTGGGCTGGAGGCCCACGGAGGAGGCTGTGGTGGCATGGGGTCAAGATCACCTGTGTGGGGCAGAGGCAGCTGATCAGGACACGTCCACCTCAGCCCCTTCCCCACCTTGACTGGTGTGGCAAAAGGGCCCAATGTATCAGCCTCAGAGGCTGCGGGTGGGGCCAGACAAAGGTGAGCAGGAGCAGCCAGCCTGGTTTCACATGGGATGCCCACTCCTGAGGTGAGGATGGGGAGCTGTGGAGGACACGCTCCTGAATAATATATGGATTGGACCCTGCTCCTTGTTCCTGACACAGAGCTCCTAAATGCCTTGGAATTTCCTGGGTGATAGTAGAGATTTTTCTTCTAATGAAGTGAATCTGAGTGGGCTCCAAGACTGTGCTGCTTATACCAGAAAAGCCAAGCCATGATTAAAAGCTTGGAAGTTTTGGCCCCATCCTGTAGTCTCCCTAGGAGAGAGGGACTGGAAATGGAATTAATATTCAGTCACACCTCCATAAAAATCCCAGAAGTATGGGATTCAGCTTGCATTTCTTGAGTTCTGCCAGCCTTCTAGCAAATCATCCAACCCAAGGAGGGAGCTGTGGGCATGTCAATGTGTAGGCGGTGTGTCAGTACCATGGGGACAGTCTGGTCTTGCAACTGTCCTCTGAAGAGGGAGGGGCAGTTTAGTGAGACTGAGCCCTGCCTATTGGAATGGAATGATGGGTAGATAGTGTCAGAACTTTATTTTTGGGGGCTCCAAAATCACTGCAGATGGTGACTGCAGCCTTGAAATTAAAAGACGCTTACTCCTTGGAAGAAAAGTTATGACCAACCTAGACAGCATATTAAAAATCAGAGATGTTACTTTGCCAACAAAGGTCCATCTAGTCAAGGCTATGGTTTTTCCAATAGTTGTGTAGATGTGAGAGTTGGACTATAAAGACAGCTGAGCGCTGAAGAATTGATGCTTTTGAATTGTGTTGGAGAAGACGCTTGAGCATCCCTAGGACTGTAAAGAGATCCAACCAGCACATCCTAAGGGAAATCAGTCCTGAATATTCATTAGGACTGATGCTGAAGCTGAAACTCCAATACTTTGGCCACCTGATGTGAAGAACTGACTCATTTGAAAAGACCCTGATGCTTGGAAAGATTGAAGGCGGGAGAAGGGGATGACAGAGGATGAGATGGTTGGATGGCATCACCAACTCAATGAACATGAGTTTGAGCAAACTCTGGGAGTTGGTGATGGACAGGGAGGCCTGGTGTGCTGCTGTCCTTGGGGTCGCAAAGAGTCGGACACAGCTGAGCAACTGAACTGAACTGAACTGAGTGTCAAGACTGAATTAAACTGTGGGACACCACCTGGTTTTGCAGAGACTTGCTTGGTATGTGAACACTTACATGCATGGTTCAAAAGTATTTTGACTGTGTGAGTAAAGTTAACACTGGTCCACACTCTGGAAGGTGCCCTTGGCCACCTGATAAGAAAGCAAAGAAGCTCAACATCTACAGTAAGTATTTGTTCACATCTGGTTTAGGGACACTCTCCACACCATGGAGAAGGTGCTGTGGTGAGGGAGAGGTGGGAGGAGTGTGGGGGAAGAATGTAACCACAGTAGGAGGCTGCCCACTGATGAAAGCCTTGGAGCTTCTGATGGGCAGGTCCCTGGGCCATCCTACCCCCAAAGACGTTTGGGGTCTGGCTGTCGAGGGACCAAGGAAACGTCCTCAGTGGACCTTCCCCGGCTGTTCCTGTGAAGGACGTGCAGGAGTCCTGAGGACGGAGTCCTGCTGTCACCTCACGGCCGGGCAGCGGCCACCTGTGGGTCAGCCCATGCCTCCATGCTGGGTGGTGTATGCCTGCCTCACCAGACAAAGCTGTGTGGACTCTGCTGATCAGCCAGCCCCCCGGGATGACTGCCAGGGCACAGTGTCAGGGCCGTGACAAGGTCCAGCACCCAGGGGCCCTATTTCATGTCTGTTCCCTCATGCACTCATTCAGGACCCCCGCCACCTACAGGTCCTGGTGAGAAACCTGATCCCATAGAGGCTGGAGTCTTCCTGAGGCCACAGGAGACTTGGGGTTGAAGCACACACTGACCCCAGCCCTGCCATCCCTTCTGTTCTATCTGGCAGACTTTCCAGTGGTGAGAGGAGAGGACCTACCCTGGGCCTTTCTTCTGGCAGCTTGGTGCCAGCTACCCCCATGCATGCTGAGGCCCCGCCATGCCCCTTGACTTGGCTGCATCCCCAGGGAAGCCCCCTCCTTGTCAGCTGAACCCAGTAAGTTCACAATACAACCCTCATCCTCTCTTCATGCAGTAGAAAGTCAGTCTGACCTGGGAGGTCAGACTCCTACAACAGAGGGGATGATTTTTACTTCTGAGCCTCTGTTCCCTCATCTGTGAAGTGGGTTACTGATGGAGGTCAAGTGCAGCTTGGTATGGGTCTGGGTGCCAGGGAAGGCCAATAGGGCTGGCCCTAACCCTATCTGTGTGGACATGGACAGGTCCCCTAGGGCCATGAGCCAGGGACCATCACACAGCCACATACACAGGACATCCTGAACAACACATAGCATGACCCTCCATGTCATTTCTTCACCCGAGTCTAAAGGTTCTTGTGAACACAGCCTCAACTGTTGCTAAATTGCTGGCATTTTGAAAATTATGTTTTCTGAGTGAGAGAATTGATTCACAAAAGCCCAAATGCACACTGGGCAGAACCTTCTAAATTTCATCTGTTTCCCGCTTTGTGCAGGAGGATGGTTCACCAAGACTTTCAGGTGCACGCCCTCTGTGGTGAGCGGGGTGGGTGGGCCCTCATTCAGTCGTTTTGTTCTGCCTGAGCTCCCATCTAATGTATTGGGATGATTCACACACACACTGCCCCTCTGTAAAGCCATCTCACACAAGTGCATACCCAAGGTGGCTGGCAGCCAGGCACAGCCTGAATTATGAGCTGATTTTCCCTGTGTACCCTGTTGCTAAGAGCAGCCTTGGCCTGGATCCCAGGGGTAGGGACCCAAGTCTGACTTACTGCTGGCCCTGGGCCATGGGGATGGGGAGGGGCCCACCATGTGGTAAGGGTGTGAGGAGAGAGTACTGCTGTGGACTAACCCTGCCTCTGGTGTCTGCCCCACCCATCCCCTGCCCGTGGACCCCAGGGTGGCCTCCAGGGCAGGTGGGCTGCTCAGCTCAAGATTAGCTTCCTGGCCTGGCCCATAAGGACTGGGTTCTGCCGCATAGAGCAGTGGAACCCAGGCCCTTTGCTCCCCAGCAGCACGGTCTTCCTCAAAGGAGGACCCAGTCTCACTCTGTCCACCTATCGTGCCAGGAGTCACTACTATGCAACTGATGCTTCCCTCAGGGCCAGGCTTGCCCCTGAGACAGGAGACAGAGTTTATAGCCTGGGCAGACCCACTGTGGGAGGTAAGGTTGCAGCTCAGAGGACCTAGACTTCTCATTCTGACTTATTCTTGCTCCAATTGAACCTGGGAGTCCTCCTGGTCCTCCTGGAGGAGGCAGAAAGCCCTGCCATGGGAACAAGGCCAATCAGCCTGCAAATGTGGCCACAGCCCTGCTGCAGCCCCAAATCAGCATAGGCTGAGCCTTCTCCGCCCTGGATCAGGTGCCACTCTCAGACCCAGAACCCTAGCCAGGGCCGTATTCAGAGCATGCAGCCCCTGGTCTTCTGAGCCTGAAATAAAAGCCACTTGTTTCCTAGCGGGTACAAGGTGCGCAACTTCATCATGTCTCATGGCCCTTTTCTCCTACGCAGTCATCTCCTTCCTCCACCCCTCTCTCCCCATCAGGCCTGGGAACACTCCCCCCCACCCCTCGCATCTGCTGCACACAAAAGCTCATTCTGGACTCTCTCTTTGAGACCAGGCAGCAGTGGCATCACCCTGGAGACCGGCGCCTTCTGGCCCAACTCCTCCATGCTCTCCTCTGCCCAGTCCAGTCCGCCTGTTGGCTCAACTCAGTCCCAAGTAAGCTCCCAGGCCACAGAAGCCCTGCCTGCGGTCCTCGTCAGCTGCTATGGGTCCTCTCCTGTGAAGCTTGGAGTCTGATGTGTCTCCTGGTCCCTCCAGGGGCCCTGCTGGCCCCAGATCAAGGTCATTTCCCTTGCTGACATTGCTCTGCACTTGCCTTCAGCCCTGTGTTCGGTCCCTTCTCCAATCCTTCCAGGCCTCGAGCTCAGGCCCCTCCCCACACTGTCACCCAGGAGCTGCTCCAAAAACTCACCCCTCTTCCCAAGGCACAGCCCGCACTACATGCCAGGGTACGTGGACACAGATGCACGTGGCAACACCTCTTTGAGGATCATGACACATACGGGTAGTAACATAATTCTGTAATACGTGCAGACACAGTAACACAGGAGCTGGACATGCTGGAGTGACTGGTGCACCCGGCTTTGCAGAGTGACTCAGGCCTCAACAATAGGAGGCAGTAAGCACCCCAAAATGTAGGGGTATAATGCAATCTTTTATTATTACCTTTCCCAGTTCTGGGGGCTGACAGGAACCAGCTAGAGGTTCTTGGTGGGGAAGAAGGAGTGGGGAGGCCAGGCCCAGTGAACGGAGCTGCTCAGGGGAGGGCCTGCCTTGCACACTAAAGATCCCACTTCTCACTGGTGTCATTTATCACCAAAGCAAAAATAAGATGAATCAAATAACACAGGTGTATATAAAGGGAAGAGCCTGGCCCCAGAGGTAACTACTCCTAACAGGTGGGTATAAAAGCTGACTCTGTCTGTCATCCCTTCTTTTATCAATACCCACTCTCCTTGCCAGGTCCTTGGAGGGGACTCCCAGCTCAGTGGAATGCATTTACCTCACCCAAGGCTCGAGGCTTATGCTGACACCTCCACGTACATCCACAGCAGCCCTTGGAGGCAGGTGTAATGATGGTCCCATTTTACAGATGAGGAAACAGAGGCACAGAAGAGTCAAGTAACCTGCCTCAGGGGCTTCCCTGGTGGTGCAGTGGTAAAGAATCTTCCTGCCAATGCAGAAGATACGAGTTTGATCCTTTGGTTGGGAAGATTCCCTGGAAAAGGAAATGGCAACCCACTTCAGCAAATTTGGAAAACTCAGCAATGGCCACAGGACTGGAAAAGGTCAGTTTTCATATCAATCCCAAAGAAAGGCAATGCCAAAGAATGTTGAAACTACTGAACAATTGCACTCATCTCACACATGAGCAAAGTAATGCTCAGAATTCTCCAAGCCAGGCTTCAACAGTATGTGAACCAAGAACTTCCAGATGTTCAAGCTGGATTCAGAAAAGGCAGAGGAACCAGAGATCAAAATTGCCATCTGTTGGATCATAGAACAAGCAAGAGAATTCCAGAAAAACATATACTTCTGCTTCATTGACTATACTAGAGCCTTTGATTGTGTGGATCACAACAAACTGGAAATTCTGAAACAGGTGGGAATACCAGACCACCTTATCTGCCTCCTGAGAAATCTGTATGCAGGTCAAGAAGCAACAGTTAGAACCGGACATGGAACAAAGGACTTGTTCCGAATTGGGAAAGGAGTACATCAAGACTGTATATTGTCACCCTGCTTATTAAACTTTTATGCAGAGTACATCATGAGAAATGCCAGGCTGGATGAAGCACAAGCTGGAATCAAGATTGCTGGGAGAAATATCAATAACCTCAGATGTACAGATGACACCACTCTTATGGCAGAAAGTGAAAAGGAGCTAAAGAGCCTCTTAATGAAAGTGAAAGAGGAGAAAAAGCTGGATTAAAACCCAACATTCAAAAAACTAAGGTCATGGCACCTAGTCCTGTCACTTAATGCAGATAGATGGGGAAACAGTGACAGACTTTATTTTCTTGGGCTCCAAAATCACTGTGGATGGTGACTGCAGCCACGAAATTAAAAGATGCTTGCTTCTTGGAAGAAAGGCTATGACAAGCCTAGATAGTATATTAAAAAGCAGAGAAATTACTTTTCCGACAAAGGTCCTTATAGTCAAATCTATGGTTTTTCCAGTAGTCATGTATGGATGTGGGAGTTGCACCATAAAGAAAGCTGAGCGCTGAAGAATTGATGCTTTTGAACTGTGGTGTTGGAAAAGACTCTTGAGAGTCCATTGGGCTGCAAGGAGATCAAAGCAGTCAATACTAAAGGAAATCAGTCCTGAATATTCATTGGAAGGATTGATGCTGAAGCTGAAGCTCCAATACTTTGGCCACCTGATGTGAAGTGCTGACTCATTTGAAAAGACCCTGGTGCTGGGAAAGATTGACAATAGGAAGAGAAGTGGACGACATAGGATGAGATATTTGGATGGTATCATCAACTTAATGGACATGAGTTTGAGAAGGCTCTGAGTGTTGGTGATGGACAAGGAAGCCTGGTGTGCTGCAGTCTATGGGGTTGCAAAGAGTCGGACACAACTGAGCAACTGAACTGAACTGAACCCACTTCAGTATTCTTACCTGGGAAATGGACAGAGGAGCCTGGCGGGCTACAGTCTATGGGGTCACAAAAGAGTCAGACACGACTTAGCACCTCAGCATCACCAGTAGCAACACCCTGCCTCAAGCCTCACAGCCAGCCTTGGCTGAACCCAGAACTGTGCCTCCAGCAGGACTCCAGGCTACCTCTGACACAGCAGCCAGGGTAGACGGTGCACTTGGGGGGCCCTACACCTGAGGAACCCCACCACAGAGCATCACCAATCAGGATTTGCCTCAGAATCCTGAAGTCATGGCTCCATGTCACACACAGACCTTGGCTACCAGGCCTACCTTCTGACGATCCTGCTCACACACCCACCCTCGCTCTGTCCACTGTCAGCGGCGGTCTTCTCCCTGCTAATATCAGCTGTGACCGTGAGCTGAGAAAAGTCATGCCCAGAGGTGGCACAGGCATCCCACGGCAGTGGCACACACTAGCCCTGCTCCAGAAATTCAGGGGTTGGATGAGGGAAGGTGGTCCCAGACAATGACAGGACAGTTCATCCCAGCACGTGAGGGATGACTGAAGCACAGGACACAAAGAAGAGAAGGGGCAGGAGGAGGTGGAGGGGCAGGAGGGGTTGTGGGCGAGGGTATCCATCCTGCTTCTGAGGCTCCTGCATGCCCATGTTCCAACACACCCCTATCTGCCTTTCATCCCAGCTCAACCCCTTGAAGGCTTTCCTCAGCCTTGACCATCCCTGTGAGCCCCTCCCCACCCAGGGTCAAGTTGTCTTGCGACCCTTAGTAATTTCCCTGAGGATTTGGGGGTCCCTGAGACACATCCACACTGCTCCTGGCTTGAGGGCTCCACCAGCCAAGACAGTAAAAGAAGGCTGCTGTTGTTCCCAATTAAAGACTCTGTGGGCAACTCCTTCCCGCTTTTCCCCTTTGTATTTCTTTTTCTTCTCTTTCACTTTGTAATAAACCATCCACAGTGTCAGCCAAAGACTGCACGGACACATTTCTTTGCAGTTCACAAGCCGTGACTTCAGGGAGCTGCACAGAGGCTTGCTGAGGGTGCTGAAGGCTTGGGGCAGAGCTGGGGGAGGGCAAGTTGGTCATACTCTTGCCAAATTCTCTAGCTGACTGGGTTCAGAATGCCCCCAACCTCACCTGCATTGCATTCAGCCCTGTCCTGGCTCCTGGTGGTGGGGAGCTGGAGGCAGATAGCATCCTGCCAGAGGTGCCCAGGGCCCTGGTCTGTAGCTGAGTCATTTCCCCAGAGATTTACCGCCCAGCTCTGCGGAAAGCATGGCGCAGTCCTGCTGGAGGGCCCGGGCCGGCTCTTTCTGGGACACCAGTGACATTCTGCGTGAGATATGACACAGCTGGTACCCTTCCCTGAAGGGTTCTCCTGAGTGAAGGTCCCTGAGCCAAGCACCAAGCCCTGTCCCTTCTCTCTGAAGAGCCGCTTCCTCCCCAGAAAGGGATATACATGGGTACCCGGAGGCCCCAGGGAGGGTGTGGATTGTTTGTAGGGCAGAAAGAAGCCACTGAGTTGGGCCAGAAGGAACCAGACTTTTGAGACCACTTCAGGGGCCTCGACAGGGAAAGTGGTTGGAGCAGGGCTGAAGCAGTTGGGGTAGCTGGGGAGGGTAGCATTGAGGTGCATTCGGGAGGTGCAGCCCACAGGAAGTGCTGGTAAAGTGAGTTGTAGGGCTTTGGGAAAGGGAGGAGACTGATTTTTTGCCTGATTAAGTAGAGGAGTAAGACTGTTACTCAGTGACACAGGAGGAACCCCAGGGAAGGTGCCATTTGGGCGGTATGGGGAACAAGGATTCAGTTTTGAATGTGTGAAGTTTGGGGTCCAGTCCCAAGGGACAGCAGGGTACCTACCCTCTTGAAGCTCACACCTGGGGGAGATAGAAGATCACAGAGCAGGGATTGTGTGTGTAGGGCAGCTGATGGGGGACCTGAGTTGCAGGGTCATGCGAGTACTCACCCGTGTCCACGCCTGAACCTAGGGAAGAGCAGGATGGCACAGACACTCTCCCAACTGCAGGGAGCCGGCCTGAACGTACAGGCCCCTTACGGCCCTAAGAGAGAACAAAAGGTCTCTCTTTGTCTTGCCACCCCTTCTTGTTAAAGTATAGACTGGCATTTGTCTCCTTCAGGGAAAAAACACACCGGTGACCTTTTGCCTGTTTTTCTGGTGCTGATAAGCTCATCATGCTCGAAACCTGTTTTCCATCTAGATTATGTTCTATTGATGAAGCCTGTTTTCTATCTAATGTTCTATTGATCTTAATCATGTTGGGCGCTAGGGTAATTAATGCTTTACTGATCTTAAGTGTGGGAATTTAAAACATCTGTAGCTCTGCACGTATGCAAACCCTCGATCTATTCTTAGTAACTCCTGTTAGCGTATATACAGGCGTGGTATTCTTCAATAAAGTTGGCGGAGTCAGACGCAAGTGGACTCCATCTCTCTCAACCCCATCTTTCTCTTTCTGAGTCTTATTTTTCCTAGGTACTCTGGTAATTGTGTTCTCGACCAGTTCGTTTGCCGGCAGGCTCCGGCACCAACCTCACGGTGCTTGAGGTCCTGTCCTTGCCAACGCGGCTGCGGGTGTGCGCCCCATCCACCTGCCTTCTCACGGTGCTTACTCCTGTCAGGGTACCTCATATCTGGCCCTGTGCTTGCTGCTTCCAGAGTGTCCCGGCCTTACATGCTCCCCAACTCCCAGCTGCCCTGCGACACAGCAAGCCCCTTCTCCACATGAAGGATCACCTCTCAGCAGGAAACAGGCCCTTCTGCTGCGGTCCACCAAAGCCTGGGTGTCCCTGCCCAGAGATAACTGCACTTCCCCCAGCAGGACGGGGACTCCTGGGTGCAGAGGGATTGAAGCATGGGCTCGATGAGCCCCAGGCCCCTGGCACAGGTCCCCACTCCCAAGGCCCCCTGGAAAATGCTGATCTCAGTAAGCGAGTGTGGGGAGGATTCATTGCTCCTAGAATTGGCAGTCTTGTCTTTGGTGTGGTCCCAATCTGCCACCTGAGGGGTGCTCCGTGCTTGAAGGGCCTCAGAAGCCTTATTTAGGCAGAGCAGGTCCTCCGTGGCAAAGGGAAGCTGCCACGATAGAGAAACACTCGAAGCCTGTTCTTCCCTGACGCTTGCACATACAGTAGCTGCACAGGCCCCTCAATCCCAGGACGGTTGAGAGCACAGAGGCTGGAGCAGCTGCACTCGATGCTCGGCCAGCCTCTGCTTGGATCCACTGCCCAGGGCACCAGTCACAAGCTGACCGCTGGATGGGCAGAGCGGTCCACAGCACCGGCTTCCTGGAGGAGTCCTCTGGCCCTGTCCTCACACCGAGGCTCCCACCTCACCTCCCACCCCTCTCCTACCTGCTGCCTGAGGTACAGATGCTCGGGCTCCTTTGCATGCATCCCCTCTTTAAGGGCCCTCTTTTCCTGGACCTTCATGTGACTGGCTCTGCTCCAGCATTCAGAGAGGTCTTCCTGAGAGCTTCCTCTCCTCCCTCACCCCTGCACCTTTTACCTCAACGGTGCTTAATCCAAGCTGTCATTTTCTATGTGTTGATTTGTTCGCAAGGATCCTCTCATGGTGGCAAAGCAGACTATCTTCAATGCCTGAATCATGCATGCACAAACCAGGTACTCAGTACATATTTCTGGAATACACTTATTTTACTGGGTTGATCTGAAGTGACTATGAACTGTAGACAAGAGTACGGGAAGATCTAGTTCTCCCTCTGAGATGTCTGCAGCCTGGCTGGGGCTTTCAGCGGCCACACAAAGGTGCCGCATGGGAACTGGGGCAGAATCCCTGCCTTTCCCATCCAGCCACATTCACCCCCTCACAGCCACCTTGGAAGGGGCGGGCCATTCTCCCACGCGGGTCAATAAAAAATCCACTGACTTCAGGGCTAATGGGGTTGAGCCATCATGGCGGGAAGATAAGGCAGTGAGGACAACAGCCTTGCAAGCTGGGGCTACCATCAGCCCCATTTCAGGGAGGAGAACACTGAGGCACATGGGCTTGGGTGAGCCGCTCAAGCACACACTGGCTGCAGAGCCAGGCTCTTGGATCCCAGGGCTTCCGCTTTCACCCCAGCCTGGATTCTCCACTGTCCTTACACAGAGCCGCCCATCTTGCACACACGCAGATGTGGTGGGGGCTGGTGGCAGGAGAGCACGGGGAGGCACCGCAGGGCCGTGTGGGGTGGTCCTGAGCAGGAGAGGCCCCACTGCTCGGGTGGGGTGGGGTCAGCCTGCCTTCTCAGACAGGGAAGGAGGAGGTCAGCTGGTGCTGATCTGGGGTGGGGTCCACCCTCAGCCATTGTTTCAGGAGGGTGGTCCACGATGGGGAGCCCAGAGTTTGCAGCTCTGGGCTTGAATCTTGCCTCCATTTTCACTAGGTGTGTGAACTGGGGAAGAGACACGGACACCTGTCTCAGTGGTGCTGTCCTGCCTGGCTGTTACTCTCTGTGCCTCTGTGCCCCTTCCAAGCAGTTGTCCCAGAACAACTCTCAGCCCTGGAAACAGGCTCTACAGGGCCACCTTCTCTGAGACCAAACCCTCATGGGAATCCTTATGGAATGTTCTTTCCAGCTCTGCTGCCCTCAAGGCCATGCCAGGCCAACGTCCAGCAGGGAGCTCTGTGGACACCCTAGCCTAGCTCCCCTGCCCAGAAGCACCTCCTGCCTGAATCTCTAGCCCCTTTCAAAGTTCCTTCTGGGAAGTTTCCCAGAAACCTCAGCCCCATGGCTCACCCCTGCTTTGCTTGGCCACACGGACCCTGGCTGCACCCCAGGCTCCACTCTGGGAGCATCTCTCCCTGACCATCAGTTTCCAGCTGTTCTCAGTGCTACTGGGGACCACACCCCCCCGCCTCCCCTTGCACCCTCACCCAGGTGCTTTATCTCTGGGATGCTGGGTTTCCTCACCTGGTAACACAGAAGCGCAGATGAGTCTCCTCATCGATGTGCCCTTCCATCTGTTCTGTTCATTGCCAAGGAGTGTGCCCACCTTCCCCTGAAGGTTGCTTTCCATTGTCTCCCAGGTACCTCTTCAGTGCAAAGGCACCCAGGAAGTGCGTGTGCCTGGTCACGCCTCTGCCTTTCATGGGGGATAGATGTGAAGAAAGGGATGAGGGGAGTCACAGGGGTCTTAGAGAGACAAGAGGACAGCAAGTTGAGGTAAGAAGCTCTCTGATGGGAGTGGAGTGGTGTGGATTGGGATGCCGCGGTGCCCAAGATCACAGACAAGACGCGTCCTGTCTTTGGAATGATGCTTGTTCACTTCAAGCAGAGGTGGTGAGATCAGGTGTGTGAGCTGCCTGGAATGGAGGAGCCCCTTGTCCTGCAGTTGTGGCACCTGTGGTTGGGGAAAGGCAGGAAGGAATGGGAACGGTGAGGACAGGACAAATCCTTTGCTCAGCCTCCAGGCTCCCATACCCTCTTTCATGCAAAACAGTTCTCCTGGAACCAGGAAGCTCAGGCACCCTCCCAGGGGCTTTGCTGAGTTCCTCACGGGTGTGTCAGCCTCTGCCTGGCTCTGCACTCTTGGCCAGGTGTTCTCCATCTGCGCTCATTGGGAAGTTCTGACATCAAGGTCCACCCTGGCCACAAGCACTCAGCAGGGTGCACCTGCTTCCTTCTCCTGATGGCCCTTGAGGGAAGCTGGAGTGGGCTCCCCTGGGCCTTCTCCAAGGGGATGAGAGGCTTTACTATCCCCACCACCTTGGCCCTCCCATGTGCCAACTTTAGGATCTCAATTCAGTCTGGAGGCCCCTGCAGAGCATTTGACATGATCCCATGACCCCTGGAACATCTGATTCGCAGAGTTGGGTGTGAGAGGGCCAAGGTGGTGGGGGGCAGGAGAACCTCTCTCACCAGCACTGCCTTCCAGGCTAGCCAAGAGAGAACACAAATGCTCCATCGGCCTGGGCTCACCCCTAACAGCTGTGCCTACCTGACTGTCTGAGCTGGCCCTTGGCAGATTTGTACTTATGTTAAGGACCATTTGGTTTCGACTGAGGCCAAAGAATGGAGTCATTTGTTGTCACCCACTCTCCAGCCTTCAGGAGCTCTCTTAAATTCTGTTTCCAATATGTTCTTAATTTGTCCCACATTTGGAGGCAACCGTGCAGGCAGGCCATTCCTACCAAGGCTCACTGAAGCTTCCTGAAGGTTCACTCTCTCCCCCGCTCAGTTCCTTAGAGCAGGCACACTATGGGAGACTCAGGCAACTCTGGACTTTACCTCTTGGGAGCTGATGGAGGCCCAGGGACCTAAAGGCAGAGGCAAGGGCAGGCCAGAGGCTAGGAGAAAATTGCAAGTGGGGCTGCAGCACATTCAGGGAGGGCATTCAGGCACCAGGATCAGCCTCTCCAAACAGGTAGTTTCTCTTGTTGAATGTTAACCACACCTGCTGAGGCTGCCTCTCCTGGCATCCGCCTGTTCCCTGGATCAGCACCCCTTCACCTGCCTACGAATTTGTGACCTACTCCATATTCCTCCTAACACTCCTGTGCTGCCAGACTAGCTGGAGGGAGCAGTTTGTGTCCTTTGTGACCCAGACCCTGACTGGGGCATAGGTCCATCTCTGTGTGCTCCTGGGGACAGAGGAATAAATAGAGTGTGGCAGGGCACACCAAGGGATGCACAGGCTGGTCCCCAGCTGTCTGCCCAAGCCCATCCTCTTCCCTTACCACAGTGCCTCGGCATCTAGTGCGATGTTTTCTCTTTGACCACTCCCCACATTGCTGAACCTGCAGTGTGTGACAGTCTTGAAACTGGAATCACAGAATTTAAACATGGTGAGCTCGGCTAATTAGAAACCTGCTGTGCCCATCCCTCTGCAAATCTAATTGTCTACTTTTAAAAAACAAAAACCAAAACAAAACAGCACAATTTTCAGAGATGTTTTAGGTTCACAGCAAAAATTAGAGGAAGGTACAGAGATTTCCCACATACCCAGCCTCTACACGTGTTCAGTCCCGTTGCTCAGTTGTGTCTGACTCTTCGCGACCCCCTGGTCTGCAGCACACCAGGCTTCCCTGTCCGTCATCAACCCCCGGAGCTTACATGTGTAGCCTCCCCCTTTATGAACATCCACCACCACAGTGGCACAATTATCACAACTGATGTATTTACACAGACACATCATTATCATCTGAAGTTCAGAGTTCACATTAATTAGGGTTCACTCTGGGTGTTTTACATTCTATGGGTTTTGACTAAAGTGTAATGACATGACATACACCGGTCACTAGAGTATCACAGTATTTTCACCATCCTAGATATCCTCTGTGCTCTACCTATTCATCCCCACTTTGTTCTAAACCCCTGGCAACCACTGATCTTTAAACTTTTTGTCTTTTAATAACAAAGGAGCGAGCATACCCTTTAACTCCATAATGCAGTCAAGTACTTCTAAAACTTGTTCTCTGGTGAAAAACTCAGATATGGACATGAGTTTGAGCAAACTCCAGGAGATAGTGAAGGACAGGGAAGCCTAGCCTGCTGCAGTCCGTGAGGTCACAAAGAGTTGGACAAGGCAGAGCAACTGAACAACAACAAATGACCACATCTGACTTATTTCCCCTTGGACTGCTGAGGGATTAAATGCCACAAGCTATGGCAGGGACCTATTCCGAGACTGGGACATGGTAAATGTTTGGTAAATGGAACTACCACAATGGTAATTTGCTAGCTTGGGGTCTGCCCCTCTGATAAGCTATGAAGTTGACTCAGGCCCCACTTCATGGGCCTCTGAATGTCCCAGGACAAGCAACAGCAGTGTCACTTGGGAGCTTGTTAAAATAAATATCCAGGCCCCACCCCAGATCTGCCATCCAGAAACTTTGGGTAGGCCCGGCAGCCTATGTTCTAACACATCCACCAGGTGGTTCTGATGCTTAAGTCTGAGAACCTGCCATCCAAGCATAAAGGTCAGATAACTGTAGACTCTGTGGCCAGCGAGATATGTATTTTCACTGGACCAAGGTGCTAAAGGGGCTTTAGCACCTTAAGGCAACAAAGAAGAGGCAATTAACATTTGCTGAGCACCTCTGAGGGCTTCACTGGTGGCTCAGCTGGTAAAATATCTGCCTGCAATGCATGAGACCTGCCTGGGTTCAATCCCTGGGTCCGGAAGATCCCCTGGAGAAGAAAATGGCAACCCACTCCAATATTCTTGCCTGGAGAATGCCATGGACAGAGGAGCCTGGAGGGCTACAGTCCATGGGGTCGCAAAGAGTCAGGCATGACTGAGCAACTAACACTTTCTTTCTGAGGTTTAACTTCTCCTTTAAATTCCACATAAGGCAGGTCTTCGTCTCCCAAGTTTAAGAAAAGGGCTTAGAAGGGGAGACCGAGATTCTGCAATTCCTTTGCTTCCACCACCAGGAGCCTCAGGGACATCTTCTCACAAGGTCCATGGATCCCAGGAAACAGACAACCAAAACTTTCAGGTGATCTCAAGGCTGCCTCTGCTCCCACACCCCACAAATTCTAGCCTCCACGCTTTCTGCCCTGCTCTGACTGCTCTGAGGATCTGGGAGAAGCAGAGAGAGTTCGGTGTGGGGGGAAAGCACAGTCTGCCAGGCAACACTGGACAGGTACTGCTGACCAGGAATGGCATTCAAGGGGACCAGAAACTGGGTGAGGGGGCAGGCATGGACAGGGGCATGCAAAGCCAGTCTGAGCAGGCGCTAAGCCTCCATGAGACTCATCCCAGAGGTGGTGGGCTTGGAGCAGGACTGTAGTATGACACCCATGAGCCCTTGGCACTTGTATTTCTTTGGGCTCTTCCAGCATAAAATTATTTTTTAAAAAATTATTTTTTACAACTGTAAATCCAGGCTGGATGATGATTCTCAGGTCTTTTCTTTTAATTTGAAGAGAAATTAAAATAAACACATCTGTGTTTGTGCATAGAAATCTTGTGGCCATCTTGGCTAATGGGAGCATGTCTCCTGGGCGGGCCTCATCTCCTTAAAACCCACGAAGAAAACATTCAGGACTTCCCCTTGCTGCTTAGCAGAAGACAGCTCTCCTCTACCCGCTGGCGGATTCTCCATTTGCCTCCTACATGCCGGAGCATATATCTAGAAAGGAGGGGAGCCAGAGTGGGTCCTGGACCCAGAATTTGGGTCTAGGGACTCCAGTCTACACTTGCCTTTCCTCTCACTAGGGGCCTGATCGCCTACGTGTTGCTGAGCGTCTCTGGGATCCAGTTTCTTCAACTGGCAACTGAGAATGCTGGGCAAACGCCCTGAACTTTCTCGAGATCTTCGACGGAAAAGGCCGCCCTCCCCACGGAAGGGCAGGGACTCCACAGGTGAGTCGCAGGTCGCTGGCGCGCGCGCCGCGTAGAATTCGGATACACGCCTCTGTGTGGTGTTTGTGCAGAAGTGCGGAGCGCGTTCTTTCTTATTAAACACTCCCAGGCTCCGGGTCTGCCCGGCTGGCACCGGGCGGGTGGGGGGGGTGCTGCTCCCTGGGGCGCCGAGCCTCGTCGGCGGACAGCTCCGGCGTGTCTGTGGGTCTCGGTCGCGGCAGTGGCCCTGGGGTGCTAGAGCGGCCGGACGCGGGAAGGCGGGGCGTCTGGGCGACGCGGGCGGGACGAGGGCTGGACGGGGCGGGGCGCGCGGCGGCTTTAGCGGAGCCGGACTCCGCCGCGCGGCTCTCGGTGCTGCGAGCGGGCCACCATGCTCAGCGTCGTGCACTTCCTCCGGAGCTTATTTAAGGTGAGACGCGGCATCCCCCTGGCCACTGCGGGCGCTGGGCGCTGGGCGGGGTCTGGGAGCAGAGCTGGTGCACGCCGCTGCGCCCCGAGCTTACCGCTGGGCCCTCCCTGCCGCCCCCAACTTTCTAAAGTGCCGGATTGGGAGAGCGGGGCCGCCCGATTCGGGGAAGGAGAGGTGCCCATCAAAGGTAGGTTGGATGGCAGCCCAAGGTCAGCATTGGTGAGGTGGACGCCCAGTGTCCGGCCTCCCTGGCACCTGCTCACCCTCGACACGCAGGGCACAAGTCAGCCTCGGTTCCTCCGAGCAG
The DNA here is from genome assembly GCF_910594005.1 of Cervus elaphus. Classification (NCBI taxonomy): domain Eukaryota; kingdom Metazoa; phylum Chordata; class Mammalia; order Artiodactyla; family Cervidae; genus Cervus; species Cervus elaphus. The sequence goes on from NC_057847.1 coordinate 3,473,299, forward strand.
GACCGCCGGTTCTGGGAAGGACAGCTTGCGCCGGATCCAGTCATGCCCAGGAAGTCTTTGATATTTTATTACCCAGGCTGAGGGTACCCGAGGTACCCACAGAAAACCAGCGGGGTTGGGGCATCGTTTTGAGAAAGGATGTCTAAGCGGGGGTAGGAGAACGGCAACCTGGGGAGTTTTAGACTTCTGCATGAAGGGCCCCTCTACCCAGGCCGGAATCTCCAGACGACTCATTAGTGCGGTTTCTCTGGGGCGCCCTTACCTTCCATGCCCTGATGGGGACCCCATGGTGAGCAGTTGGCTGCAGATTGCCTAGCTCCACCTCCACAGGTGAGAAACCTGGGACCGTGGTGGGAGGCAGGATGGGGGTGGATTGGCCTGAAACCAACCGCATAAAAAAGAAGAGGCAAAGAATTGTTACCAGAGTGACAGCCCCTCAGTAGGCAGCCAAACGCTGGGGCCTGCCAGAGCCTGGGACTGGCCATGGTGGGAGGAGTTGCTCTACTTGGCTGTGAGACCACTTTCTCCTAGAGTGCAGACCGAAGGGTCCAGGTAAAGTTCTCTGGCTCTGAGAGCCCTGGGGAAAGTGGCGGGATGCCAAATGACCTAGAGCTGCATCTGCAGGAGCCCTGCCCTCAGCCAGTCTGGAAGAGCAGCCTGCATATCAGTTCACACCACTGTGTGTAATTAATGCATACAACATCAGGAGGGGAGAGGGATGGAGCCTTTCAGCAACTTGTATTAGTGAGTGATGTTCTTTGGTGTTCTTTGAAGAACAGGGGAAGGTGGCAGGTGTCAGGGCTATAGCTCTGAACACACAACCCCCTCACCCTCCTTTGCATTCTGATTCTGCTACTGACAAGCTGTACAGTCTTGGTGCAATCACTTAACCATGTTGGTCTTTGTTTTCCTATTTGAAAAGTGTGGACAAGAATCCCACACCTTTCTAGGTGGCTATGAGAGTCTTATTACAAACCATACATGTGTTTTAGAGCACTGAGCCAAGGACCTTGGTCCTTCTCCACCCATGGCAGTGGTCGCAGGCCACCCAGGTGAGGGAACGTTTGCTGGGCAGAATCAGGAGCACAGGAAACAGGCAAGGGTGACTTGGGAGGAGGTCACTGGACCTCCCAGGGCCTTGCCTGCCTGCTGAGTGGAAGCCTCCTAGGAAGGGGGTCCTTTGACTAACTATTGTCATGGGACACACTCTCCTCACATTCCTAGCCTGTCCCCAGCAGCCGCTGCCTACCGTAGTGTCCCCAGAGGTCTTAACACATCTCAGACCTCTCTCTGTGCATACCATGGGAATGAGTAGATGTGCCTCTCAAAGGATGTCCCTTTCTGCTGCCCTGCAGAGCCACCCTTGGGAGGAGCCTTGAATGCCACGGTAGATAGTCCACTTCTGGCTGTGCAGGTATATCTTGCAGAACCACCATATAAAGACCATTCACACATGCTTTTCCTTTAGACACTGGTCATAAGGAATGCCCCACTGGGCCACAGGAGTGGGAAGTAGAGGGAACCACCTCCTGACCTCTCCTGAGCCTGGGCCTGTACTGACCACTTGGTGATAAGTAACTGACTTGGTTATTTGCCTGATCAAGAATGCTGCTCCATCCTAGGGAACTCAGATCACTGGAGTCCCACAGTCAGACTCTGATAATAGAGACACAGTCTCCACCAAGGTCCAGGAGCAAAAACAATCCATCAAACCCCAGTCCCCAGCTGAGACTTCTGTTGGGATTTGTTCCGCTCCAGGCACTGTGGGAACCAACAGGATGTCACAGTCTTGTGACAGAGCCTTACACAGTGCAAGAAGAGCAGAGAACCTGCTCATGGCCTTTGGGATCACCCAGCAAATGAGTTGGAGCAGCAAACCTAAGGAAAAATAAGTTGCTTCAAAAATCCAGACACCTGCCTAGCACTGTGCATCTTTCTTGAGGGTCAGGTGCTGAAGTCCAGCAGCATGTCTTTCACTTTCAAAAGGCTTTCCAAATGTTCCAGACAACTGAATACCTCTGCTGCCTGCCTGGATGTTTCACTCTCTATTTTCATACTATGCATGTGCTCAGTCATATCCTACTCTTTGCAACCCTATGGAAAATAGCCCACCGGGTTCCTCTGTTCTTGGAATTTTCAAGGCAACGATCGATACTGGAGTGGGTTGCCATTTCCTTCTCCAGAGGATTTTCCTGACCCAGGGGCTCATCGCCTGTCTCTTCAGTCTCCTGCACTGGCAGACAGATGTTTGTTTTTGTCACTGTGCCACCTGGGAAGCCTCTCTGTTTTCATTTTTAAATTAATTTTTATTGGAGAATAGAATATTGTGTGAGTTTCCATTGTACAGCAACAGAATCAGCTATATGTATACATATATTCTCTCTTTTTTTGGATTTCCTTCCGATTTAGGTCACCACAGAGAACTGAATAGTTCCTCGAGCTATACAGTATGTTCTTATTAGCTATCTATTTTATACATAGTATCAATAGTATATATCTAAATATGTATATATATGTACATATGTATGTATCAATTCCAATCTCCCAGTTCCTCCCATCCCTCTTTCACTCCTTGTGTCCATATGCTTGTTCTCTATGTCTGTGTCTCTCTTTCTGCTTTGCAAATAAGATTGTACCATTTTTCTTGATTCCACATATGTGCATCAATATATGATATCTGTTTCTCTCTTCTGATCTCACTCTGTATGACAGTCTCGCGGACTCTTTGCCCCACGCTCCAGTCCACATCAGGGTACCTTGCTAATTGCTGCTCTACAAGTCCTATCAGTTTGGTGGTACCATAGATTGGCATGAGGTCTTTAGGAGTAGGAAGGTCAAAGTCTCTGCCCACTAAATTATGGCTCAGAATCAGCAGTGCCCTGAAGCAGGGTGGTGAAGCTCTGCTGCGCCTCTCATAGGGAAAGTGACTGATTTGTGCTGGTCCCCAGATCAGCAGTTGAGACAAGAAACACATATACACACAGGTACACTTTTAGCCAAACCCATGGACAAGGACTGTAAGAACATCTGTTCCATTTAAGGAGATTGCTTGTGGGTCAGGAGACTCCAAACAGTAGAATGTAAAATGGTCTACCAGCGTTTTCAAGACCCCACGCCTTCTGAACAAGCTGAGCTGGGATGTTGAACAGGGCTGCAGTAGGAATTCCCTCTCCTCCACTGTGATTTCTTAGTCACCAGAGGTGAAGTATTGCTTTTGATCCCTGTTTTGGAGGGGCGGGGGTGTTCAGAGGCTTCAGTTAGCCTTTCTTCCCGCAGTGTCTCCACGTCGTGAGTGAAGAAATGGAGGTGGGGTTTCCACCAGGGACTGAGCGTGTCTTTGCCAGCTGAGCACTGTGGAGCTGGGAAAATCTCTGGAGGACAGATTCAGGACTCCAATGGGCTACCATGATGTGGACGCATCGGAAGGCTCCGTTTATGACCTGGCGTGCCTTCCACTTCTCACAGGCCACAGATTCCTATTAGAACGGAGCCAGTGTTCACTAACCTCTGAAATGTCCAGGTGGTTCTCTGTATGGAGCCTTCAGAAAATCATAGTACTACTTGCTTAGTATGCTATTGCAGGTAACCAGCCTCCTCATTGAAGGAATTCTGGGTCTGTCGTCTCAAACCTGGGAGTTAGGCAAGGGACGATGGAGTTTAACCAGTAAATATTTATTGAACATCTACTATCTTCCAGACACTGTTTTAGGCACAGTAAGAACTTTTTTTTTTTTTTTTTTGCATTTTCCCCAAAATATTGTGAATGTGCTCAGTCGTTCAGTCATGTTTGACTCTTTACAACCCCAAGGACTGTATCCCGCCAGGCTCCTCTGACTTTGGGATTTTCCAGGCAAAAATACTGGAGTGAGTTACCTTTTCCTACTCCAGGGTATTGTCCCAATGCAGGGATCAAATCCACATCTCCTGCATCTCCTGCGTTGGCAGGTGGATTCTTTACCACCAGGGAAGCGCTTTCAGTATTACATGAGTCCAGCAGGACCCCATGGGTGTTGCCCATCCATTTCAGTCCTGGTACCCCCAAAGAGCTGTGACATCAGAACATTCATGTTGGCTTCTGGCACTTTAACACTGCTTCTCATCCTCTGTCATCCAATCAGCCACTGCCCCGTCTGCCACCACCAAAGACAGCATTTCTCATCACCGTCACCAGGTGATAAAGAATAGCACTTATGGCAGTTTTCCAAGATGTTGACATTCTCCTTGCCAAAGTAGGTCTCTGTGCCTCTGTGTCTTTTGGCTTTATAGGGGACACACTTAGGGGGTTGTGAGCAGATTGCTCTTGGTAAATCCACCCCAACACTCTGTCCCTTAAGATATTTAGACTCCTTCAAGGAATTTCTTCCTTGTCCATTTCAATTTGAGCCAATATCAAACTGAGGTTTTATGCAAGCAACAGGTCACCTGCTGGAGCACATCTTGGGCCCTGGAGCCAGCTTGCTGCCTCCAGAACGAGCGCCTGCACCCATGTGAACATTATTCCTGACCCACAGAGCTGCTCTTCCCTCCGTGGCCAGACGCTCTTGCAATCCATTCCCATCTGTCTCCCCAGATTTTTGCCAGTGCATATTGGCAAAGTGATAATTTTCTGAAACATGAACCTTTTCCTCCATAGTTTGAGTTGGTAACTGGTTCCCATGGCCATGCTGAGATAAGACTCTGTGTTTTGTTCTGGAGGCAGGGAAGGGGGTGGGGGTGGACATGAGGGGCACAGGCCTCACTTCACAGGGGAAAGTGATCACAGGTTCTTGCAGCAGTCAGAGAGAGGATCAGGGGCTGAGTAGGTTTGTGAATGTCTTAATAGATGGCCATTGCGAAGGCCAGGGGTCTCAGTCTTTTCTGGACGATGCTCTGACTTTCATTCAAGGAACAAGAAAGCAGTCATTCAGCTCACCAATCCACACACTGATAGAATCAGGATGATCTTGGTTCAGGCATATCTCAGTTCTGGGGCTGCAAAAGAGAGGAAATACTTTATGTTCAGTCAGAGAGTCCTGGGAGCTCAGGGGTTTGAGTTTGTTGTCCTCTGTCTTTAGTCTGGCTGGGGCAGTTAGGAATGACAGTCACCCCACAGTGCTGGAGCTCTTCATGCCTTCCCCTCAGTTTTCATAGCAAGGTCACTTTCTCCCCCAAAGTCCCTGGTAGACTTAGACACAGCTGATTGAATTAGGGGTTCACCATGCATGCAGTGAGGTGCTGCAGTTTTGTAACTTAATGCCCAATATATTTTCACTGCCTTTGGCCTAAAATTGATGGATTAACCAATCTTAGCACTTCTCCCCCTGCTCCTTTCTTTAAGGGTCTGTTATCTATAATCACTCTAGTAACAGTTTCTTTATTAGTGAAGGCTCTTGGTGGCAAGACAAAAATGAACTCCAGTTAAGTGGAAAAAGAAAAGGAACTATCCCGTCAAGGTGTGGGTAACTTCCAGGATCCAGCCTGGGCAGGGATCAGGAGAGGTGGGGCATGGTCAGTCCTGCTCAGCAGGCTGACTGCTGAGATGCCTCTGGCGGGGCTGTATCCAGACACTCAGTTCTGCCGCTCCACTCTGAGTGTCTCCACCTCCCCCTTGCAGGCAGTTAGGTCTGTTCTCAGGATCCACTGTCCTGCCTGGAGCTGAGCCCAGGCTGCCCTCTGGAGGGTGGGGACAGAGGAAATCTGCCCCCTTTCTGTTTCCAAGATGGAAGGGTCCCAGTTTCTCAGTTGTCCTAAGAGCCCCTCCTACCTGAGTCAGGACTGCTGTTCAGATGCTGGGTAGGAGAGCAGTAAATGCCCCCATGAAGTTAAGGAGAAGTCCCACCAGGTCTCAGCCTACCAACCTTGGTGGTGAGGGGTGTGTACCCCAGTTCCTAGGGGCATTTACTAGGGAGTCACCCACATGTTTCAGCTCTTCTGGGCAAAGGTCACAATAGGCACCTGAAAGCCACAGAGACTCTACCCCCTGAGAGGTCATGAGAAGGCTGTCCCCTGAGTCCTAAAGAGGCTGGTCCCTTGGGATGACAGAGAGTGAAGTGGGCAGCTCTGGGAATCAGCTGCCTTCCAAGAGACCCTCAGTACCAACCCAGGGCTGCCACTTTCCCATCACCCAGGACTCTGCCATCCTCGGCCACGGTGCTGCTCAGGGGCCTGGTGCTTCCTCTCTGCCCTGGGGCCATCTCTCCCACATTGCCCTTCAAAAGCCTCAGATGTGGCCGGAGGCCAGAGGCCACCTGGGCTTTTGTTCCGGAGCCTCCTTCCACTCCCTCCGCCAACTCAGGGAACATCCCTGACCTCACCAGCTCCTCTCCATCCAGCTGTTCAAAATATACTTCCCAAACACCTCCATATTCTGAGTCCTGCCGTCTCCCTCTGAGATGAAGGCTCTGAGAGGCAGGGCTGGGGTTTGGAGCATAATGTCCTGGGAAATGCCAGCCAAACCTGAGAATGAGTTCACCTGCAGAAGCAACACCTTGGCCAGGTCAGTGTCTCACATGATCCCCTTGTCCAGGGGACCTTAGTTGGCCAACCAGGGCTGTGGGTTCTAGAGACATGCATTCCCACAACCTCCATTGCAAGCTTGGGCCAAGCTCAGCTCAGCTCTCTGGACTCTGGAGGCCTTGTCTCCCCCTGTCTGGGTGCCTGTTCTCCCCTTGGCCACCAGCCAGTCACAGCAGTCCTTTCAGGACCAGCCTGAGACTGCAGCCACTCTTTATAACATCAGGGAGGTACTTTTGGTACGGTCAGGGCTTCCGGGCCCCAAATGTTTTGTCGGCTTCTCCTACCAGATAGAACTGGGCAGTGTCCCAGTGTCCTGAGACGTGCTCGTCTTTCGGAAGTCCTTTCATGGTTTCCTCATCACTGAAATAGGCAATCTCCTCCTTGCCAGTTGTAATACTGTGAGGTTCATTGGCTGCTCTGAGACCCTCCTGGGTAACCAATGTGAGCCGTCTTAGGAGTGGGGGTGGCCTGTGAGGCCTCGCTGCCTCTCATCTGTTGATTCATGTGCCACATTCGAGGAGTAGGGCCCTGCCAAGGGTGCCACCACACCACGCCAGCTGCCACACCTTATCACCTCCTCCAGGAAGTCTTCCTTGATGCTTCCTTCTCTGTGTTGCCTTTGCAGCTCAGCTTCCTTCAGTCTTAGGAGCATACTGAATTATAATTGTCTCTCACTTCTCCATGCACATGTTCATTTAAATATAATTTTACTAAGGATCAACTTACTGTATATTTCTATTTTGTACTGTCCTTAGAAGATTCCATGGCTACACAGTATCATTTCCTTTTTTTCTCTAAGTTCCCAGCTTTTCTGTTTATTCTCATGTATGACATGCCACAGACAATGACAAAAAAACAAGCCATTTCATGCCCCATGTACAACAGGGCTTCCAAGTACTTAGTAATTAATGGATATACTAATTCAAAACTCACCACTCTGGATACTGGGAGGTAGATTCATGAGTGTTCATTTTATTATTATTTCATAGCATATATAAATATATTTTTGCTTTTGTGTATCATATATTGCATGTGTGCATGCCCAGTTGCTCACTTGTGTCCAACGCTTTGTGATCCCATAGACTGTAGCCCGCCAGGCTCCTCTGTCCATGCAATTTTCCAGGCAAGAATACTGGAGTGGATTGCTATTCCCTACCCCAGGGGATCTTCCCTGACCCATGGATTGAACCCGTGTCTCTTGAGTCTCCTGCGTTGGCAGGAGGATTATTTACCACTCTGCCACCTGTGAAGCCTGTGCCACATATTGCATAATTTAAAAATCGACCAGTTAGTAAATCAATCAGTGCAAACAGGAAATAGGAAAAAAAAAAAAATAGAGAAATCCTCTTGTTCTTAATGAACTGTTGTCCATGGAGGATCCAGCATGGGCTGGGGGAGGAGAATGAGAGAAGGACCCCTTCCTCAGTTATCGCCCCTGGGCTGCAGCTGAGCCCTGGATCTCCTGCCTGTCTAGATACCCGAGCACTGCAGGGGGGAGGGTGACATCCAGGACTGGATGGAGCCGTGCTCAGTGGCATCTGATTAAGTAAATGACAGGGACATTATTTTGCAGCATGAGTGACAGGTGAACGGACTGCTTCCTTCATGGCTCAGGCTGATGCAGCCAGGGCCCTGTGTGCCTGACACCCGAGGCTGCAGCTTCCAGCAAAGCTGCGCATCAGAATCACCAGCCACACAAACTGAGTGGGTCAGAATCCAGACCCGGGGCCCAGCCCCAGCTCCTGAGCTTGCAGATGATGCCAGGGCATGGCTAAGCTCAGAAGCACTGCTCTGCAGACCCTGGCGCTGCCTGCACTCCCCACTAGGACAGGGCCATTCTCAGGGATTCTCTGGACTGAAGAGAGCCGAGACCAGACCGCAGGCTTCCCTGTGACCTTCACACCGCTCTAATGTCCCTGAGGGGGGCATATGCTCCCCTGTGGACGGGGTGTGACCAAGGCTGACTCCCAGCAGTTTTCTGCTGTGGATGCCCCCTCCCCAGGCAGCCCCAGTGCTATGGGTGTTCGCATGCACCGTGTGCACCAAACGGGCAGTGTGTCCCTCCTGGAAGCTTTTTGCCATGAGGTGAGGATTTCCTGAGTCTAAGAAGGGACCTTGGAGCAGGGCCTGGGCTGGGAAGATGTACTGTGTGGTGCTGCCCCTCCTCCTGGGCCCCTGGCATTGGTGGTGGGCCTGGGGGCCGGGGCAGCATGGACCAGCTCTCCCATGGGGCTCAGGCACCTTCATGTGAAACTCTTCCACTTCTAGGGATGTTGTGAAAGTTAAATGATAATAAAAGCAGGGAAAAACCTGCAATTACCCAGCATAGATCAAGCTCTCAACCATTCTTACTCACCTCCTGTGCTTTTCCTTGCCCACCTCTGTTTCTCTCCTCAAAACGATTAGTTTTCCTTGTAACCAGTGGAGCTGAATGGAAGCCCATCTCCTGATACACGGTCACATGGGGTTGCTGCTCAGGCAGACGCTACACCAGCCTGCAGCTCCTGACATAGGTACAAGTTGCATTTTCACAGAAGAGCTCGGACCCTATGCCCAGAATAGTTGGTGAAGCCAGTCCTTGGAGAAGCCCAAGTCCTGGAAAGGGGTGTGAATATTGAGCCTTGTGAGAAAGTGGGAAACAACTGAATGGAGGTTTCCTCCATTCAGTGGAGCCATGAAGGAATCCTTGCCTCGGAATACCACTTAGTGAGAGAGGAGGGGGCCGCGGGGACACACCCCAACCATATGGGTTTCCAGAGAATTCTGAGAGTGGCCAGAATGCTGCATGGTTGCATTTATCTAAAATGCCTGTCCATACTCCTGAGTCTCTAGTGACAGAAAGCAGAGCGTGGGACAGGTGGGGACTGGACCTCAGCTGGTGGGGACGTGAGACATCCGTTGTCTTCTCTGGTGATAGTTTCATGGCGTATACCACGTCAGAAACCCTCAAGTCCTACCTCCGATGTGGGCAGTTTACCTCGATAGAGCCAGGGTCTCTCTCTGGGGAAATAGGACTGAAATCTCTTAGCTAGAGCATCTCAAGGCACTCCTCCCTGCTTAAAAATGATCCCCTTTCTCTCTTCACCCCCTTTTTGAGGTGCCATTGGCACAGACTACTGTGGTTTGGGGGCAGTGATGGCCAGTGAGATGGAGGCCTCGTCTGGGATAGAGTCAGGGGATTCTGGTTTTGGCAGTGGAGGTGTCCTTAGATCAAGGGTGCATTGGCTGGGTGTGTCATTTCTGGCTTGTCCTGTAAAAGGTGTAGGGCTTGGGGTGCTTGGTCATCTAGTGCCTCCACCCCGAGAGTCAGGCACTGGGCTCCTGGGAGTGTGGAGTACCTCCCTGCAGCTGTGTGAGGTGATGTTGGTAAGGACTTGCTGCTGGAGTTGGCTTGTAGGTGAGTTTGGAGAGGTTTAAGGAAGCAGGGATGCTGTAAGGAAGCATAAAGAATTCTGTGATTGAGTAATTCAGTAAATCTCACCCGGGGAGGGGAGGTATGACTGGTCTGAGGCTAAACCTGGGATTGATGAAGCAGCAGACATCGCCCAGAATAGCCAGCTGTATGCGCTCCGTGACCTGGAGTGTGTGTTCCGTCTGAGCCCAGGTGTGAACACGGAGGGGCTTTGTCACGACCCCGGAGTGCCTTGCCTGATGCTGTTGCTTCATGACGTTGTTCACACTCCGCAGAAGGACGCTGGGCTCCGCTGTGGCGCCGGGAGGGCTCCTGTGTGTCATGGTCACTGTTGTCCTTCTTGCTTACTGGAAGTGAGCTGGGTGGATATCCAACCCCCGAGAGCTTTATCACAGATGCTTGTCAAGGCCCTTCCTGGTCCCAGTGACCCAACTCTCCTGAGGGTGCCCAGCAGGCATTTGGGAAAAGCCTTGGGGTGATTCTGTGCTTCTGTTGTGGACCATGGCACAGAGCCCGGCTTGTATTCTTGACTTGCTGAGCCCAGCAGAACAGGTGCTCTGAGCCCCTCAGCCCCACCCAGCCAGCTCCAGCCTCCCGAAGCAAGTCCGCCCCTCCCACCCAGGACGCGGGCCTTCCCAGCACTGCCGCTGTCTGCCTGCTGCTCCGTGTGGACCAGGGGGCAGCTAGCGACACTGCCTCTGTCCCAGAGCATCTGCTTCTCACTTGGTGTCTGAGTTCCTCAATTGGGAAAAGCCGGAAGGAGATACGAGAGACCTTGTAAGACAGGAGTTTTCTATCATCACGGTAGACTTGGGGGCACCCCAAATCCTGACTGTGAACAGGGTGATGACTGTGGCTCAGACATCCAAATTCTGTTTCCCTGTAAAATGAGAGTAACAATCTGTCAGATCATGAAAGTCAGTAAGCTCACATTTGTAAAATGTGTGGCCTGTGTACCTTGAATGTAGAAGACTCAGGCCCCTCAGAGGACTAGACGCCAAGGTGGGAGCATGTTTGGTATTCGGTGCCCTTCTGAGGCTGCCTCAGTCTCTCCTCTCTGTGAGTTCTGGAGTTTATAAAATGCCAGGAGAGGATTCATCAGGGAAAACATTGGCTTAGAAAAGACACAGCCTCCACCCTGAGGGTGGTGAGTAAGACGCAGAGGGTGGTGGGACAGGTGGGAGGGCGGCCTGTGCGGCCCCACCCCTGTGCCTGCAGCCTGCTGCCCAGCTCCACCTCCCCTCCTGATCGTCCCAGGGACCATGCAGCCCTCCCCCTCCCCACAGGCCCTCCCCTGGCCTCAGTCTCAGGAACAGGGCTGGAACTGAGCCTCTGGATAGGGCTGGTGTGGCTGGTCACTTCTGGCTGAAGCTGACCAGCCAAATGGACCCCACAGGTGTGCAAAAGGCCATGTGGGAGCAGGGACTCCTCAATGCAATGGGGAAGGAGGCTGGACCCAGGACATTGACGGTCGGCTGGAAGGAGCACTGAGGGCTCAGTGTCCAGGCAGGAGAAGGGCTGAATTTGCAGTTTGATGGAGTTTGCATGAGACAGGAGCTTTCTCCAGGTCACGTGTGCTGCCCGTACCCCCCACCATGTCTCAGGACCACCCTCTGAAGCAGCTGGAAAGGCAGGCTTAGATCCAATCTGAAGGGCCCCAGGCTCTGGCCCACTGTTCTGATTTGATCACAGAAGTGCACCTTATTCATTCCAACTACAGCATTTGCCAAGTCCTTTTTCACCCCAGGCCCTCTGCTTGGGAGACTAAGCCATGAGTGAGACAGAGTCTGGCCATCCAAGCACCTCCAGGAGGTGGTTCTAAATTCTCTTGAGCACCAGGTCAGTAGCTGAAACCTGGGTATGAGGAGATGGGTGGGTTATGTGTGTTGTTGGGACAAAGTCAGACACTGTGCATGGGAGATGTGCCACAGTGAGGCTGCGGGGAGGGTCTGGAGGGGTCGGGGTGCTTGGGCGATCAGGTGCCAGGATGGAGGGCACTGAGCCCTGAGGGGGGGTGCAGTGCCCAAGGGACCTGGCCAGGGACGCTGCCTGGAGGACGGTGGGCCTTTCCTCCAAGAGGCTGAGCAGGCCCTGGACCTCTGATCCACCACCCCAGCCAATGCAAGCTTGGAAAGTTTTTGCCAAGGCACAGGGGTGAGAAAGGAAAGGCAGGCCTGCCAAGTGAGGAGGTACTGCCTGCCTGTGTGTGCCGCAGGCCAGGTGCCAGCCCTCCACGAGGTGGGGGAGGAGAGGGCTGCCGCGAGGCCTCGCCTGCTGCCTGCACCTCTGCCTCCTTGTTCGTAGCCCCAGTGTTTATTTCTGTCTAAAACAGGTCCAGTGCTGGCCCGTGGAGGGGCCCCTGAAGAGGGTGCTGGGATCTGGGGAAGCTCTGGCTTATCGCAGGGGCCTTGGAGAAGACACCCTGTATTCACCCTGTGCCACAGAGAGACAGGATGTGCAGGGAGATGGGTATGTGCCAGTTCTCTGGGTGCTGTTTGCAGAGTCTTCCCCTTTGCTGTTCACAGAGGCACCTCTGACCAGGGCCCCATGTCCAAGCAATAAGGTGGGGGTTTGGCAGCCACACTGCTCACAGGGTCACTCCAAAGGACTGGCCGGGCCACCTTCTTGCCAAGGACCCTGAGGGAGGCTCACCTCAACCTCTCTCTTGAGATGTACTGCAGCAAGTCACCTTTCCTGGAACTTAAGACACACTTCTCAGAAAGCAGCTTGATTCTTCTAAGATCAAGATGCATTTATAATTGATGTGTACATTTAAGAATGATTTCCTCTTCCTCTCGGAAGCTGTCATTGACTTTGTGGCCTCTCAGTTGTAAGTCTCCCACGTGAGCAGGACACACAGTGCATGCGTCTCCGGGGGCCCCAGCCCCGCCCAGCCCGGGAGGCAGAGGCCTTCCGGGAGAGACCTGCACTCCCAGGGCATCCTCAGAGGGACACCTTTCCCAGCATTCCCGGAGAGACCCCACCAGCCCCCGGGCCTGCCCCACGTCTCCCTAGCAGTGAGTGTGATCACCAGGATTTTGCGCCTGATGGACAGAGCAGCGGCCACCTTCTGGCTGAGCTTCCCCTGTGTCCCTCTTTGTGCAGGCAGTCACCTCTCAAGGCACCTCAAGGGAGCAGGCATTTCCGGTGACCCATGTGTGTCTGCCGGAGAGCTGCCGACACAGCCAGTCATCACATTCAAGGACTGTTTTTCTGGGAGCTGGATCTATTCTCCTCCAATGAGGCTGGTTCCAAGACCCACCCCCAGCTTGCCTGTGGCCTCCGACCAGCACTAAATGGCTGCTGATTGGATTCCCAACTCCAGATCCTCCAAATTGGCCACGTTCTTCTCTCCCTCTGGTTCAGCTGCATGTGCCCTAACACAGTAGAACGTGGCCAGTGGGCAGGGGAACAGACTGTAGGGGTGGCAGAGCCTCTAGGAGGGGTGCAGCAGGCAGGCAAGTGTCCCTCCTAACAGCGGCCTCATTTGTAGATGAGTCAACTCGGGTGATAAGCTGTTGGTCCTTTAATGGACCGGAACCTGGTGGTTCTGAGAGTAAGGGAGAGAAAGAGGCTGACATCCCCTGGTTTACGCGGAAAGCCAATAGAGTCCTGTTCTTAGGGCTCGCGCTGCTGCACGTAGGCACCAGGCGCCCTCTCGAGTAGGTGACGGCACCGTGCGCCTTCTCGAGAGGGGCTTAGAAGCCCGGGCAAGAAAGTGAGCTCAGCGGGCCTCCGCGCTCCAAGGAATTAGCCAGAAATAGAGAGAGAGAGAAAGACAGAAAGAAGGAATAGAAAGAAAGAAAGAAAGACACGGGGACCAAACCTCCGATGGAGCAAAGGTGTTTTAATCAACATGGCGTGGGCATATATACTGTCTTACAAGGTGGTTATTCTCAGCAAAGACAAAGATTAAAATTCCAGACTTACAAAACATAAGATGATCCCTATCAAAGAGAGAGTTGCAAATGATCACCTTTTACCATATGGCTCATAAAAAGGAAGAGGGTACTTATCACTGTAATGAGAAATGCCTGGATTCCTCAGCCCCGGGAAAGGTGTGCCTCTCCTCTTAATTCCTGAATATTCAGGAATCAATAAGGGCCGGAGGGTTCCTGACAGATCCAAAACAGCACACAGGAAGCCTCTTGTTAAATGCTTCCTGACAATAAGCAGAGGAGTGAAGGCAGAACAAAACCCAACATTGACGCCCCCATTTTTCTGCCATGCTGGGAAGCCTCCAGCAATCTAGGCTTTCCAGTGAGACCCTGTGTGATGATGTTCTGGGCTACCAGGGCCTCTGCCGTACATGTGCTTCTGTGTCCAATGGAGAAACCCCCCTCCCTGCACAGGCATGGTGTGCTCCAGACCCACCATGAGTCTTGGAGCAACCTAGGACCCCCTTGTGCAGGCCCACCTGGGGCTGCCACATGCACATCCCACTGTGAGAGGTTCTCTCCGTCCCTCTGAGTAGGTCTGTCTCTGAAACTGGAGCAACAACCTGCTGAAGCCCCTGTGCAGGGCTGCAGAGAGGGCAGGAGGAAGTGAGCTCCTCCAGCTTTGTGCAATCTGTAGAGACTGTGGATGTGCAGGTATGTTTGCACATGGAGAAGGCTGGGTACTGACTGAAGCTGGGATGGAACCATCTCCCTGCTTTTCTTCTGTCTGGTGGCCTTGGGTGAGGCAGGGTAGGGGGAGGCATGACCAGAGACATGCAGGTCAGAAAGGACATGAGTTAGGGCTCATCTGTAGATGGTGACAGGCATCACCAGACCGCCCCTCGTGGGCAGTCTGAGCTGGTCCCTGTCTCTTCACTCCAGTGTTGGAGGAGAGCCTGTGAAGACCCCTGGGTCAGCCCTGCCTGGCGTTAGTAAACTGTGTGGTGGTGTTTCTCAGGCAGTTATGTCTTCTCAGGGAAAGGAAGGCTACTCTCTTCCCCAGAAGAGACACAGCCAGGAACCATGGGCAGGAATATACTTTGGCTGGGACCTAGGAGCAGCAGTTCCTTTGTCTCCAGGAGACTTGCTCTGTGGCAGGTGAGGAAGGCCAACCCCACACACCTGCTAGGAAGGAACTGCTGCCAGGCCTTGGGTGGGTGGCCTCACTGCCTCGAAAGAATGAGGCAGCGCAGGCAGGGGCCTGCAGGGAAGCCTCAGGGCAGCAGGTCAGAGGCTGGCTCAGGGTACTCACATGAAGAGACGCAGTCGCATCACCACCATGAACACACAGCCACTGTAACGTCCCGACTACTGCCATTACCGGATCATCTGTGACCCGGAGAACCCACCCTCCCTCTCTGGAGATCCAGTAAGCCTCACACGAGACACCACTAGGTACCAGAGTTGGGGAGTCAGAAAGACCTTTCCAAACTCAACCACCACCACTTAGCAGCCTGGACAAGGAGCTGTTCTGAGCTTCAGTAAGGAAATCTGCAGAGAAAAATAAGAACACCAGCAACATTTTAGGAGGAAACACTGTATATGAGGTACGTGGAGAGCATCTCATGCGTCTCTGCCATCACATGTTATTTTTATCATGTTGTTTAGTTGCTCAGTCGTCTCCGACTCTTTCTGCGACCCCATGGACTGTAGCCCGCCAGGCTTCCCTGTCCATGGGATTTCCCAGGCGAGAACACTGGAGTGGGCTGCTATTTCCTTCTCCAGGGAATCTTCCTGACCCGGGGATTGAATGAATATGTGTCTCCTGTGTTGGTAGGTGGGTTCTTTACCACCGAGCTACCTGGGAAGCCCTGTTTTTATAACAGGGAAGGCAAACAACAGGAGAGACAGTTTTCACTCAGGGGTGTACTGTGCAGCTGCCCTCTGGCAGGCTCAGTGCTAGGGGCTGGAGTCCTAGAGGGGCTGTCATGCTCCCCCTGGGGGAGCCTGGAGTCTAGCAGGAGAGACAGGTAGGCCCATGACAGCAACAAGGGCAACAGCAGCTTCACCTCCACAGCTAGGGATTTGACAGGGAGTGGTGGGTGCTGGAGAACCCAGGAGAGGAAGCACTCAGGGAGAGGCCTGAGGAGCCAGCTGGGTAGGAGGCACTAGTGTGAGGCCCCATGCACTCATATGGATTCCTGATACCCAGGGAAAACTGAAGAGTGAGCAGGGGAGCCTGTGGAGAAGGTGGAACAACGTGCCTGAAGGTAAAGAATCAATGCTGGGGACATCTTAGGAGATGCCCAGGTGTAAGGAGGGACTGGGATAAGTGAGGACGCAGAGCAGGGCCCCGGTGGGCTGAGCCTGGGCGTTCGTATGGGCAGTGGAGAGCCCGGGCGTGACACCAGTTGTGGATGTGCTGAGACCTGAGGCAAGGGCTGGGGGGCACAGGAGCCCACCCCTTCTCAGGGCAGGATGTCCTTGTCCTGCTCAGAGCCCAGGAGCAGGACAGAAGAGGGCTTAGTGGGGAAAGGGTAGAGCCACCGCAGCCAGCAGGACAATATTAGAAGATTCTTTGGTCTCCTGGGCCCAGAGCAAGATCCTCTCCCCTAGGGATCCTGGGCCTGCCACCTGTACATGCCAAGAAGTCTCTCAGGTTTCAGAGAAGAAGCCGTCTCCTTCTGGCAGCCTGACACACCCGGGTTAGGAAACTTCCATTATGGTTCACCTGGCGAGAGCCCACGAGTCGGGTCCCTTGGATTTCCTGGCTTGGCATTTTCCACTAGATACCTCTGCACGGCATCACAAGGGACTCCCTGGCTGCCCCACACCCATCCTAAGGACCAGGCTGGGGTCTTCTGGAGGGAATTCCACACAGGTGCCCACACTCTGATGTTAACAGGCATATGGGTGATAATGAGCCTGTGATGGCAGAAAATTCAGAACAGATGTGAGAGGAAAGAGGGTTGAGCCACCCAATTACATCATGAGTAATTGGGTGGCTTCAGACATAGCACTTGACCTAATTCCATCTTTTCATCTGTAAAACACTGCCTACTTCACAAGCTTATTGTTTGGACTTAGCTACAAGGTGAGATTTGAAGGAGGCATGTAATGCTGACACTTTTCCTTTCCAATCTTCATCACATGACAGACTACAAAGCACAGAGGTCAGCTTTGACTCAACTCTTCCACTGGACACCGTGAGAAAATCATGGTCCAGGGTGGAGCTGCCGAGACATGTGTGGGCTGAACCAGATGTCTGTGAGCATCAACTTTCAGGCCGACAGCTTCTCTCTTCTTCTTGAACTGTCTTGGGTTTCCATGGCACCTTCTGCCTCTCTACAGTGTGAGTGGGGCAGAACTTGAGGAGTGGGCGTGTCAGGAGCACCTTCATTTGCGTCCTCTGTTGTGTACAGGCTACCTGAACCCTAGCAACATCCCAGCCACTGTGGGAATACAGTATGGGTCAGGTGAATTGAGGGCACAGTCATAATAAAATACGATGAAGTCAGCCTTGAAAAATGGAAAGGCTGGTGCCAGAACATCTGAATCCTAGTCCCAGCTTTGCTGTTACCTTTTTGTGTGATTCTGGGCAAGTCACTAAACCTGTGGGACAAGGGGTTTCAGTTCTCTCACCTGTCAAATGCAAACATCCTCTCTCCTGCTCACCTCATGGGTTTTTGTGATGATGCAACTGATGATGCAAGTGGGAATTGCTTGGGAAAAAAATATATCCAATACAAGAGAAATTATTTTAGAAATTATGGGGTATCCAAACAAAATGGTAATAAAATTATGTCATAAAATAATACTTAGGGCCGCCCCCTCAGGATTCCTCTGATCATGCCAGCAGGAAGGGCACCTCCCCTCCCGTCACACAGGCGGTGGCTTCTGCACCCTGGGCGAGCCCGCACACCTGCCTGCACCTGCACCTACACCTACAGGGCTGCTGGCTGCTTACCTGTAGTTGTGGACTGTTGTGTAAAGAGAAGGACTGACCATGTTTACTGAGGAGAAAGGGCAAAAAGAGTGGTTAAATGTACAGGAGAGGGGCAGGGGTTTTCTGAGTGAGAATTGTGAAGATCAGGGTGTCACTGCAGGAACGTTAGTAATACCCAGAGCCTGACACGAGAGGGTGCCTTTGTTTTTGTTTTTTAATTGAAGGTGGGCATGAAGGGCTGCAGCAAGGCTGCTAAGGCAAGTGCATTTATGGGTAGGCTGGAGATAGCGGGTCTTATCTGATGACCTCTTTTCTCAGGAAGAAGGCAAAACCTTCCCCCTGGTGAAGCAGTGTGGGTATATGATGCCTCCTGCAGGGAGACGTGGTTGAGTGCTCTCTGAAGTTCATTGCAGATAATAGTGCTCCAAGGTTTGGTTCTGGACTCAGCATGTGTCTGTAACCACCTGTGTTCATCCCCAGTGACAGTGTAAAAATCTGCTCTTTGGGCTTTCCTGTCCTTTAACATGCTTTCCTCAGCCAGAGGAGTGTATGGCTCCTACATGTGATTTTGTAATAAAGCTTTAATTTTGGAATAGATCTAGCTTCCCAGCTTCCTGGGTGGGTCAGTGGTAAAGTATCTGTCTGCCAAGCAGGAGACTCGGGTACAATCCCTGGGTAGGGAAGATCTCCTGGAGAAGGAAATGGCAACCCACTCAAGTATTCTTGCCTGGGAAAAGAGGAACCTGGAGGGCTACAGTCCATGGAGTTGCAAAGAGCCTGATGTGACTTAGTGACTAAACAACAATTAGGATTATAGAAAAATTGCAACAGTGCAGAATTCATATGTACCCTATACCCAGTCTGCCCTGTTGGTGACATTTTACATGTCTGGTATATTTGTCACAGTGAGTGAATCGATTTTTATAAAGAGTTACTTATATTTTATTTCTTTATTTCCAAACATTCTTGGTACGGCCTTTTCCATTACCTTTGAGCATGGGAAGAATTCTTGTTTACTCATGATTTAGGAACTTGAATCACTCATTTGAATCGTCTCCCTCACTTTTGGGAGTTTCTCTATTTCTTATCTCCTATGGATGTGGGAAAAAGTGCTGTAGAGGAAAATAAATATCAACTGGAATTTTATCAAGTCAATATGACCCTGGTGTCAGTTATATGTGTTTTTTTTTTTTTTTTAAGTGTTATTACCTAGTAAATGCAGTTTGACAGAAATCTTTTTAAGAAAATGGTTTCTTTTCACCTTGCTTATAGTTTCCTTTGTTGTGCAAAAGCTTTTAAGTTTCATTAGGTCCCATTTGTTTATTTTTGCTTTTATTTCCAGTATTCTGGGAGGTGGGTCATAGAGGATCCTGCTGTGATTTATGTCGGAGAGTGTTTTACCTATGTTCTCCTCTAGGAGTTTTATAGTTTCTGGTCTTACATTTAGATCTTTAATCCATTTTGAGTTTATTTTTGTGTATGGTGTTAGAAAGTGTTCGTTTCATTCTTTTACAAGTGGTTGACCAGTTTTTTTTTTTTCTTTAAATATCTGGTAAAAATTACTAAAGAAATTTCCTTTGGGGGAAAAATACTTAGTACTGATTCAATTCCTTTAATAGCATTCACTATTTCTCTTTCTTTTTGAGTTATTTTTGGTAGATTATTTATCTCTATGTGGCTATTAAGTGTGTCCAGAGAGTTAGCTTGGCACTAACAAAAATGGTCTGTTTGTGGGTCTACGTGATTTAATTCTTTGTCTCTATTTGGTTCCCTCAATCTAGTATCCTTATACCGATATCACACTCTCTTGGTTACTATAGCTTTAGTCTCTAAAGTCTTGAAATCCAGTTGCATAGTACCCATTTGTTCTTTTTAAAGACTTTTTAGCTATTCTAGGAAATTTGTATTTCTGTATAAATTTTAGAATCACATTATGATTTCTACAAAAAAGCCTGCTAGAATTTTGTATGGGATTACACTGACTACAGATCTTAGCAATATTGAGTCTAGTTTTGTTAAATTATATTTTTCTGAGGATTTTTCCATTTCATCTAACACTTCAAATTAATTTTCATAAAGTTTCTTAGGAATATTGTTAATGTCTGCAACATGTATGATGACACCCTCCTTCTCATTCCGCATATTTGTTATGTGTACCTTCACTTTTCCTTGACCAATTTTTTTCAGAGGGGTTTGTGAATGTATTAGCTAAGGTATTCCTGGTTTTTGAAACAACAAGCAAAAAATGTGATATTATAATTTATTTCTCTAAATAGGCTTATCTAGTCAGCAGTTGTTTTCCTCTAGGTGATGATTCAGGAACCCAGGCCTTTTCTATATTTCTACCGTCTTCATAACATGGTTTCCAGGATTGCTTTGTTTGCCTGTATAATATTAAAAAATAATATTATAATAAATATAATAAAAATTTTTTTTAAAAAGGTGAAAGAAAGTTAATGGGCCAGGGTTGAGAACATTGCCTGTCACTTTATCTCACATTCCATTAACCAGAACTCAGCTGCAAGGCTATAATATTCAGGCAGTGCTGGGAAACACTACTGAGTTGTGAACCTGGAAAAGAATAGGAATAGGTTTGTACAGCTATCTTATGTATTCTACAGTGATTTTCATCAGCACTTTTGAAAGACTTATTCCTTTGCTGGACCTTGATGTTACACACTGGTCTTCTATCTTATTATTAACAGTTGTCGCTCTCAGCTTTGCTACATTCTTTCTTATCCTTAACTGTATTTTTTTATTCATCTTTCAATTTCTTGAAAAAGATGTTTAATGTATTAGCTTTCAAGCTTTCTTTTATAGTATTTAAGGCTTCAAATTTTCTCCTGAAGTAATGCTTTAGCCACAGCTCATGTTTTCATCTGTGGTATTTTCAGTTTTCATCAGCGGTATTTTCTAATTAATCCAGTTCAAAACATTATCTAATTTTCATTGGTATTCCTTCTCCAATCCTCAAGTTACTTTAAATTGTTACTTACTTTCTAAATATATGGAGATGAGTCTTTATTATTGATTTCTAGTTTAAGTGCATTGGAAGAGAGAATGTACACTGAATTATTTCAACCTTCTGAATTTTATAATTATTATAATATTTTTCTCTACTTTTTGGGGAAGATACACACTCCATTTCCATTCTTTTAATATTTGTCCAAGATTTATAATATGCATATTTAACTTACCAAACTAAGTGATTCAATTTCTTTGTCTTCCTAAGAGGTAATATTGTACAATGATCATTAATTTTTTAACTTTACTTACTTCTTTGATATTGTTATCCTGTATTTTCCTACTATGTTTTCATTTTAACACTACTAGATGTTATTATTGTTATTTTATAGTCCATGTGCAGTTTTATTTACCCATTTATTTGCTACATTTTTTGTTCTTCATTCTTTCTTTCAACTAGAGTTACTCTCCTGTCTGTAAATTATTCTTTAGGTTTTCCTTAATGAGAATCTACTAGGGGTGAATTTTCTCAGGTTTTTGTTTTCTTAAATTGTACATTTTTATTTATTTGTTTTTTAAATTGAAGTTTAGTTAAAATACAATGTTCAGCCAAAGTGATTCAATTATATATATATATATATATATATATATATATATATATATATATTCTTTCACAGACTCTTTTCCATCATAGGTATTACAAGACATTGACTATAAGTCCCTGTTTTATACAGTAGATCCTTGTTGGTTATTCATGTTATGTATAGTAGTGTGAATCTGTTAATCCCAAATTTCTAATTTATCTCTCCCCCTCTTTTCCCCTTAGGTTACCATAAATATGTTTTCTATGTCTGTGAGTTTGCTTGTGTTTTTATAAGTAAGGTCATTTCTTTAAATTCAACATATAAGTGATATCATATGATATTTGTCTTCCTCTCTCTGACTTAATTCCCTTGGTATGATATACTCTAGATTCATCCATTATTACAAATGGCATTATTTCATTCTTTTATGGCTGAGTAATATTCTATTATATATATATTTACATCTTCTTTATCCATTTGTCTGCCGATGGATATGTAGTTTGCTTCCATGTCCTGACAGCTCAGTTGGTAAAGAATCTGCCTGCAGTGCAGGAGACCCCAGTTCAATTCCTGGGTCAGGAAGATCCACTGGAGAAGGGATAGGCTACCCACTCCAGTATTCTTGGGCTTCCCTTGTGGCTCAGCTGGTAAAGAATCTGCCTGCAATGTGGGAGACCTGGGTTAGATCCCTGGGTTGGGAAGATGCCCTGAAGGGAAAGACCACCCTCTCCAGTATTCTGCCTGGAGAATGGACTGTATAGTCCATGGGGTTACAAAGAGTCAGACTTGACTGAGCAACTTTCACTTTCATGTCCTGGCTATTGTAAGTAATGCTGCTATGAACACTGGAACTGTGTATTTTCAAATTAGAATTTTCTTCAGATGTATGCCCAGGAGTGCAATTTCTGGATCACATGCTAGCTCTGTTTTTAGGTTTTTAAGGAACACCCATACTGTCCTCCGTATCAGATATACCAATTTCCATTCCCACCAACAGTGTAGGAAGGTTCCCTTTTTTCTCCACACCCGTTCCAGCATTTATTTGTAGACTTTTGAAGATGGCCATTCCTATTGGTTTGAGATGATACCTCACTGTAGTTTTGATTTGCATTTCTCTAATAATTAGCAATGATGAGCATCTTTGCATGTACTCTTTGGCTATCAGTATGTCTTTCTTGGAGAAACATCTATTTACATCTTCTGCCTATTTTTTAAATTGGGTTGAGTTGTATGAGCTATCTATGTATTTTGGAAATTAAGCCCTTGTCAGTTGCATCATTTTCAAGTATTTTCTCCTACTCCATAGATTTGCCTTTCATTTTGTTGATAGTTTCTCTTGATGTTTAACTAGGTCCCATTTGTTTATTTTTGCTTTTGTTTCCTGTTACTCTAGGAGACAGATCCAGAAATATACTGATGTGATTTATGTCAAAGAGTGTTCAGCCAATTGTTTCCTCTAGTAGTTTTGTGTTATAGTATCCAGTCTTACACTTAGGTCTTTAATCCATTTTGAGTTTCTTTTTGTATATAGTGAGAGAATATTCTAATTTCATTCCTTTACAGGTAGCTGTCCTCCTTTTCAAGATTGTTTTGGCTAATAGGGGTTTTTTGTGTGTCCGTATAAATTAAAAAATTTTTTTCCAGTTCTGTGAAAAATGCCATTGGTAGTTTCATGGTGATTGCATTGAATCTGTGATTGCATTGCCTTGGGTAGTATGGTTATTTTAACAATATTGATTCTTCCAATCCAAGAACAGGTATATCATTCCATCTGTTTGTATGGTCTTCAATTTCTTTCATCAACATCTTATACTTTTCAGAGTACATGATTTGTGCCTCCTTAGGTTGGTTTATTTCTAGGTATTTTATTCTTTTTGATGCAATGGTAAATGGGATAGTTTCTTTATCTTTCTCACATTTCATTGTTAGTGTATACAAAATACAAAATATTTTTGTATATTAATTTTATTCGGCAACTTTGCCAAATTCGTTGATGAGCTCTAGTACCTTTCTAGTGGCATCCTTCCAATTTTCTACATTTAGTGTCATGTCACCTGCAAACAATGGCAGCTTCACTTCTTTCTTTACAATTTTGATTTTAAAGTTATTTTTCTTCTGATTGCTGTGGCTAGGACTTCCTAAAACTATGTTGAATAAAAATGATGAGAGTGGGCATCCTTGTCTTGTTCCTGATCTTAGAGGGAATGTTTCATCTTTTCAACATTGAGTGTGAATTTAGCTGTGTGTTTTCATCTATGGCCTTTATTATGTTCTCCCTATGGCCATTTTTTTGCAGAGTTTTAATCATAAGTGAATGTTGAATTTTACTAAAAGTTTTTCTGCATCTATTGAGATGCTCATGTGGTTTTGATTCTTCAATTTGTCAATGTGGTGTATCATGCTAAATGACTTGGCGGATATTGAAAAATCCTTGTATCCCTAGGATAAATCCCACTTGATCTGGGTGTTTGATTCCTTTAAAGTATTATTAGAGTCAGTTTTCTCATATTTTGTTGAGGATTTTGGTATCTATGGTCACAGTAATATTGGCCTGTAATTTTCTTTTTTATGATATCTTTGTCTAGATTTGGTATCTGGGTGATGGTGGCTTCATGGAGCCAGTTTGAAAGTGTTCTTTCCTCTGCAGTTTCTTGGAATGAGTTCAGAAGGATAAGTGTTAACTCTTCTGTAAATGTTTTATAGAATTTGCCTGTGGAGCTATCTGGTCCTGGATTTTCATTTTTTGGGAGTTTTAAAATTACTGATTCAATTTTAGTATAATTGGCCTTTTCATATTTTCTATTTCTTCCTAATTCTGTCTTGGGAGATTCTACCTTCCTAACTTAACAATTTGTCCATTTCTTCTACGTTGTTCATTTTATTGGTGTATAGTTGCTCATAGTAGTCTCTTATAATCCTTTGTATTTCTGTGATGTTGATTGTAACTTCTCCTTATCCATATCTGATTTTATCATTCTCTCCTTTTATGTTGATGTGTCTGACTAAAAGTTTACCAATTTTGCTTATTTTTTTAAAAAACCAGCTTTTAGTTTTGTTGATTATTGTTCTTTTAGTCTCTATTTCATTTATTTCTGTTCTGGTTGTTATGGCTTCTTCCCTTCTTATACCTTTGAGATTTGTTTGTTCTTCTTTATCCAGTTGCTTTAGGTATAAGGTGAAGTTATTTATTTGAGGTTTATCTTGTTTCCTAAGGTAAGCTTCTCTGGCTATAAACTTTCCTCTTATAGCTGCTTTTCTTGTGTTCCCTATGTTTTGGATCTTTGTGGTTTTGTATTCATTTCTTTCTAGGTATTTTCTATTGATTTGATTTCATCAGTGGTCCATTGGTTATTTAGCTTCCTTGTGTCTGTGTTTTTTTTTTTTCAGTTTCTCCTTGTAGTTGGTTTCCAGTCTCATAGCATTGTGGTTGGAAAAGATGCTTGAAATGATTTGTTTTTTTAAAAAATTTACCAAGCCTTGTTTCGTGACCCAGGATACAATCTATTCTGGAGACTATTCCATGTACACTTGAAGAGTGTGTATTGTGAGGCTTTGGGATCAGTTCAGTCGCTCATACATGTCTGACTCTTTGTGACCTCATGGACTGCAGCATGCCAGGCCTCCCTGTCCATCACCAACTCCCAGAGTTTACTAAAACTCATGTCCAATGAGTTAGTGATGCCATCCAACAATCTCATCCTCTGTCATTCCCTTCTCTTCCCACCTTCAATCTTTCCCAGCATCAGGGTCTTTTCTAGTGAGTCAGTTCTTCATATCAGGTGGCCAAAGTATTGGAGTTTCAACTTAAGCATCAGACCATCCAATGAATATTCAGGACTGATTTCCTTTAGGACAGACTGGTTGGATCTCCTTGGAATCCAAGGGACTCTCAAGAGTCTTCTCCAACATAACAGTTCAAAAGCTTCAATTCTTCAGCACTCAGCTTTCTTTTTTTTTTTTTTTCTCAGCTTTCTTTATACTCCAACTCTCACATCCATACATGACTACTGGAAAAACCATAGCTTTGACTAGGTGGACCTTTTTTTGGCAAAGTAATGTTTCTCTGCTTTAAATATGCTGTCTAGGTTGGCCATAGTTTTTCTTCCAAGGAGCAAGCATCTTTTAATTTCATGGCTGCAGTCACCATCTGCAGTGATTTTGGAGTCTCAAAAAATAAAGTCTGGCACTGTTTCCATTTTTCCCCATCTATTTGCCATGAGGTGATGGGACCAGATGCCATGATCTTAGTTTTCTGAATTTTGAGTTTTAAGTCAACTTTTTTACTCTCCTCTTTCACTTTCATCAAGAGGCTCTTTAGTTCTTCACTTTCTGCCATGAGGGTGGTGTCATCTGCATATCTGAGGATATTGATATTTCTCCCGGCAATCTTGATTCCACCTTGTGTTTCATTCAGCCTGGCATTGTGCATGATGTACTCTGCATATAAGTTAAATAAGCAGGGTGACAATATGCAGCCTTGACGTCCTCCTTTCCCAATTTGGAACCAGTCCATTGTTCCATGTCCAGTTCTAACTGCTTCTTCCTGACCTGCATACAGATTTCTCAGAAAGCGGGTCAGGTGGTCTGGTATTCCCATCTCTTTAAGAATTTTCTAGTTTGTTGTTATCCACACAGTCAAAGGCTTTGGCATAGTCAGTAAAGTAGAAGTAGATGTTTTTCTGGAACTCCCTCACTTTTTCAATGATCCAACGGATGTTGGCAATTTGATTTCTGGTTCCTCTGCCTTTTCTAAATCCAGCTTGAACATCTGGAAGTTCATGGTTCATGTACTGTTGAAGACAGGCGTGGAGAATGTTGAGCATTACTTTGCTAGTATGTGAGATGTGGCATTGCCTTTTTGGGGGGACTGGAATGAAAATTGACCTTTTCCAGTCTTGTGGACACTGCTGAGTTTTCCAAATTTGCTGGCATACTGAGTGCAGCACTTTCACAGCATCATCTTTTAGGTTTTGAAGTAGCTCAACTGGAATTTCCTCCCTCCACTAGCTTTGTTCATAGTGATGTTTCCTAAGGCCCACTTGACTTTGCATTCCAGGATGTCTGGCTCAAGGTGAGTGATCACACCATCATGGTTATCTGGGTCAAGAAGATCTTTTTGTGTAGTTCTTCTGCGTATTCTTGTCACCTCTTCTTAATATCTTCTGCTTCTGTTAGGTCCATACCATTTCTGTCCTTTATTGTGCCCATCTTTGCATGAAATCTTCCCTTGGTATCTCTAATTTTCTTGAAGAGATCTCTAGTTTTTCCCATTCTGTTGTTTTCCTCTATTTCTTTGCATTGATTGCTGAGGAAGGCTTTCTTATCTTTCCTTGCTATTCTTTGGAACTCTGTATTCAAATGGGTATATCTTTCCTTTTCTCCTTTGCATTTAGTTTCTCTTCTTTCCTCAGGTATTTATAAGACCTTCTCAGACAACCATTCTGCCTTTTTCTATTTCTTTTTCTTTGGGATGGTGTTGATAACTGCCTCCTGTACAATGTCATGAACCTCCGTCCATAGTTCTTCAGCAACTCTGTCTATCAGATATAATCCATTGAATCTGTTTGTCACTTCCACTGTATAATCGTAAGAGATTTGATTTAGGTCATACCTGAATTGTGTGGTGATTTTCCCTAATTTCTTCAATTTAAATATGAATTTGGCAATAAGGAGTTCATGATCTGAGCCATAGTCAGCTCCCGGTCTTGTTTTTGCTGACTATATAGAGCTTCTCCTTCTTTGGCTGCAAAGAATATAATCAATCTGATTTTGGTATTGAACATCTGGTGATGTCCATGTGTAGAGTCTACTCTTGTGTTATTGGAAGAGTCTTCTCTTGTTCCCATCAGAACAAGACCCAGTTTCCCCCTCAATCAGTCTCTCCCATCAGGAAGCTTTCATAAGCCTCTTATTTTTAACTATCAGAGGGCAGACAGAATGGAAACTACAATCACAGAAAACTAACCAAACTGATCACATAGACCACAGCCATGTTTAACTCAATGAAACTATGAACCATGCCTTGTAGGGCCACCCAAGATGGACAGGTCATGGTGGAGAGTTCTGACAAAATGTGGTCCACTGGAGAAGGGAATGGCAAACCACTTCAGTATTCTTGCATTGAGAACCTCATGAACAGTATGAAAAGGCAAAAAGATAAGACACTGAAAGATGAACTCCCCAGGCCATAGGTGCCCAATGTGCTACTGGAGATCAGTGGAGAAATAATTCCAGAAAGAATGAAGAGATAGAACCAAAACAAAAACAACACCCAGTTGTGGATGTGGCTGGTGATGGAGACAAAGTCTGCTACTGTAAAGAGAAAAACTGCATAGGAAACCTTGAATGTTAGGTCCATGAATCAAGGTAAATTGGAAGTGGCCAAACAGGAGATGGCAAGAGTGAACATCGACATTTTAAGAATCAGTGAACTAAAGTGGAATGAAATGGCTGAATTTAACTCAGATGACCATTATGTCTACTACTGTGGGCAAGAATCCCTTAGAAGAAATGCAGTAGCCATCATAATCAACAAGAGAGTCTGAAATGCAGTACTTGGGTGCGGTCTTAAAAATGACAGCATGATCTCTGTTGATTTCCAAGGCAAACCATTCAATATCACTGTAATTCAAGTCTATGCCCCGACCAGTAATGCTGAAGAAGCTGAAGTTGAATGGTTCTATGAAGACCTACAAGACCTTCTAGAACTAACACCCCCCCAAAAATGTCCTTTTCATTATAGGGGACTGGAATGCAAAAGTAGGAAGTCAAATACGTGGAGTAACAGGCAAATTTGGTCCTGGAGTACAAAATGAAGTAGAGCAAAGGCTAAAAGATGCTTTGGGATGGAGTGCTTTATAAACATTACTTAAGTTCACTTGATCTAATGTGCCATTTAAGACTTGTGTTTCCTTATTGCTTTTCTGTCTGTATATCTGTCCATTGGGCCTAAGTGGGATGTTAAAGTCCCCCACTATTATTGTGTAACCATCAATTATTTACTTTATGTCTTTTACTATCTGCCTTAAAAATTCAGTATTCCTATGTGGGGAGAATATATATATACAATTGTTATCTTTCATTCTTAGATTGATCTCTTTTGTGTGTGTGTGTGTGTTTTACTTTGTCTTTATTTATTTATTTTTCATTTATATATATTAGTTGAAGGCTAATTACAATATTGTAGTGGTTTTTGCCATACATTGATATGAATCAGCCATGGATTTACATGTGTTCCCCATCCTGAACCCCCTACCCCACCTCCCTCCCCATCCCATCCCTCTGGGTCATCCTAGTTCACCAGCCCTGCGCACTTACCTGAACTGGTGATCTGTTTCACAATTGATAATATACATGTTTCAATGTTATTCTCTCAAAACATCCCACCCTCGCCTTCTCCCACAGAGTCCAAAAGTCTGTTCTGTACATCTGTGTCTCTTTTTCTGTCTTGCATGTAGGGTTATCATTACCATCTTTCTAAATTCCATATATATGCATTAGCATACTGTATTGGTCTTTATCTTTCTGGCTTACTTCACTCTGTATAATGGGCTCCAGTTTCATCCATCTCATTAGAACTGATTCAAATGAATTCTTTTTAATGGCTGAGTAATATTCCATGGTGTATATGTACCACAGCTTCCTTATCCATTCGTCTGCTGATGGGCATCTAGGTTGCTTCCATGTCCTGGCTATTATAAACAGTGCTGCGATGAACATTGGGGTACACACGTCTCTTTCAGTTCTGGTTTCCTCAGTGTGTATGCCCAGGAATGGGATTGCTGGGTCATATGGCAGTTCTATTTCCAGTTTTTTAAGAAATCTCCACACTGTTCTCCATAGCGGCTGTACTAGTTTGCATTCCCACCAACAGTGTAAGAGGGTTCCCTTCTCTCCACACCCTCTCCAGCATTTATTGCTTGTAGACTTTTGGATAGCAGCCATCCTGACTGGCGTGAAATGGTACCTCATTGTGGTTTTGATTTGCATTTCTCTAATAATGAGTGATGTTGAGCATTTTTTCATGTGTTTGTTAGCCATCTGTATGTCTTCTTTGGAGAAATGTCTGTTTAGATTTTAGATCTTTGGCCCATTTTTTGATTGGGTCATTTATTTTTCTGGAATTGAGCTGCAGGAGTTGCTTGTATATTTTGAGATTAATTTTTTTGTCTGTTGCTTCGTTTGCTATTATTTTCTCCCATTTTGAAGGCTGTCTTTTCACCTTGCTTATAGTTTCCTTTGTTGTGCAAGAGCTTTTAAGTTTAATTAGATCCCATTTGTAAATCCACATACCTATGGACACCTTATCTTTGACAAAGGAGGCAAGAATATACAACGGAGAAAAGATAACCTCTTTAACAAGTGGTTCTGGGAAAACTGGTCAACCACTTGTAAAAGAATGAAACCAGAACACTTTCTACTATCATACACAAAAATAACTCAAAATGGATTAAAGATCTAAATGTAAGACCAGAAACTATAAAACTCCTAGAGGAGAACATAGGCAAAACACTCTCTGACATAAATCACAGCAAGAGCCTCTATGACCCACTTCCCAGAATATTAGACTTATCTCTTGATCATTATGTAGGGTCCTTTGTCTCTTGCAACAGTCTATTTTAAGGTCTATTTTGTCTGATACAAGTATTACTACTACTCTGGCTTTCTTTTGATTTCCATTTGTGTGGAATTCCTTTTTCCATCTCCTCACTTTCAGTCTGTGTGTGTCTTTAGATCCAAAGTGAGCCTCTTGTAGAAAGTACATAGACAGATCTTATTTTTGGATCCATTCAGCCAGTCTGTGTCTTTTGGTTTCAACATTTAGTCTGCTTACATTTAAGGTAATTATTGATATGTATGCTTTTATTGCCAGTTTGTTGTTGTTTAGTATTTGTTTTTGTAGGTCTTTCTCCCTTTTTTTCTCTTGCTTTCTTCTCATGATTAAAATAAAATGATTGTCTTGTATGGTAGTTCCTTTTTAAATATTTGTTTGTTGTGGATGCACATTTATTTTGGGTCATTGTTGCTGTGCTTAGGCTTTCTCAAGTTGCGACAAATGGGCACTACTCTTTAGTTGTGGTGGAAGCTTCTCTTTGTTGTGGCTCCTCTTGTTGGAGAGCACAAGCTCTAGGGCACATGGGCTTCAGTATTTGCAGCATATGGGCTCAATAGTTGTGGTTCACAGGCTCCAGAGCTTGGGCTCAATAGTTATGGGAGAAAGGTTTAGTTGCTCTGTGGCATATGGGGTCACCCCAGAGCAGGGATTAAACCAGTGTCCTTTGCATTGCAAGGTGCATTCTTAACCACTGGACTATCAGGGAAACCTTCTTCTCATGATTTGATGACTATTGCTAGTATTATGTTTGGCTTTCTCTATCTTTTCTGTGTGTATATATATTAAAGGTTTCCGGTTTGTGGTTACTTTGAAGTTTTTTTGTATATACACAAATATATATATATATACATATATATATATATATATATACACACACACATATATATATATATATATACATATATATATATATATATATACACACACACATATATATATATATATATATACACACATACACATATATATATATATACACACACACAAATATATACATATAAAAGTTGCTTATTGCTTAATTTAAATTACATTTTAAATACCATGCATTTGTAATATTTTCCTCAGGATTACTGTTTTGATGTCATATTTTATATCTAATTATTTAGTGTATTCCTTAGCTACTTATTATGGATACAGATGATTTTACTACTTTTGTCTTTTAACCTTCCTACCAACTTTTTTGTGGATGAATTTCTTACCTTCATTGTAAGTTTTCCTTTACCAGTGAGCTTTTCCATTTTGTAATGGTCTTGTTTCTTATTGTGGCCTTTTCTTTTTCATTTAAGAAGTTCATTTAATATTGGTTGTAATGCTAGTTTGTGTGTGTGTTTATTTGCTCAGTCATGTATGAGTCTTTGTGGCCCCATGGACTGTAGCCCGCCAAGCTCCTCTGTCCATGGAATTTTCCAGGCAAGAATACTGAAGCAGGTTGCCATTTCCTACTCCAGGGGATCCTCCAAACCCAGGAATTGAGCCCACATCACTTGCGTCTCCTGCATTGGTAGTTCAATTCTTACCACTAGCGCTACTTGGGAAGCCCAAGATGGTTTGGTGGTGCTGAATTCTTTTATATTTTGCTTGTCTATAAAGCTTTTGATTTCTCCACAGCTTCCTTATCCATTCATCTGCTGATGGGCATCTAGGTTGCTTCCATGACCTGGATATTATAAACAGTGCTGCAATGAACATTGGGGTGCACGTGTCTCTTTCAGATCTGGTTTCCTCAGTGTGTATGCCCAGGAATGGGATTGCTGGGTCATATGGCAGTTCTATTTCCAGTTTTTTAAGAAATCTCCACACTGTTCTCCATAGCGGCTGTACTAGTTTGCATTCCCACCAACAGTGTAAGAGGGTTCCCTTTTCTCCACACCCTCTCCAGCATTTATTGCTTGTAGACTTTTGGATAGCAGCCATCCTGACTGGCGTGTAATGGTACCTCATTGTGGTTTTGATTTGCATTTCTCTGATAATGAGTGGTGTTGAGTACCTTTTCATGTGTTTGTTAGCCATCTGTATGTCTTCTTTGGAGAAATGTCTGTTTAGTTCTTTGGCCCATTTTTGAATTGGGTCATTTATTTTTCTGGAATTGAGCTTCAGGAGTTGCTTGTATATTTTTGAGATTAATCCTTTGTCTGTTTCTTCATTTGCTATTATTTTCTCCCATTCTGAGGGCTGTCTTTTCACCTTACTTATAGTTTCCTTTGTAGTGCAAAAGCTTTTAAGTTTCATTAGGTGCCATTTGTTTAGTTTTGCTTTTATTTCCAATATTCTGGGAGGTGGGTCATAGAGGATCTTGCTGTGATTTATGTCGGAGAGTGTTTTGCCTATGTTCTCCTCTAGGAGTTTTATAGTTTCTGGTCTTACATTTAGATCTTTAATCCATTTTGAGTTTATTTTTGTGTATGGTGTTAGAAAGTGTTCTAGTTTCATTCTTTTACAAGTGGTTGACCAGTTTTCCCAGCACCACTTGTTGAAGAGGTTGTCTTTTTTCCATTGTATATCCTTGCCTCCTTTGTCAAAGATAAGGTGTCCATAGGTTCGTGGATTTATCTCTGGGCTTTCTATTCTGTTCCATTGATCTATATTTCTGTCTTTGTGCCAGTACCATACTGTCTTGATGACTGTGGCTTTGTAGTAGAGTCTGAAGTCAGGCAGGTTGATTCCTCCAGTTCCATACAGAGTGAAGTAAGCCAGAAAGATAAAGAACATTACAGCATACTAACGCATATATATGGAATTTAGAAAGATGGTAACGATAACCCTGTATGCAAAACAGAAAGAGAGACACAGAAATACAGAACAGACTATTGAACTCTGTGGGAGAATGTGAGGGTGGGATATTTCAAAAGAACAGCATGTATACTATCTGTGGTGAAACAGATCCCCAGCCCAGGTGGGATGCATGAGACAAGTGCTCGGGCCTGGTGCACTGGGAAGACCCAGAGGAATCGGGTGGAGAGGGAGGTGGGAGGGGGAATCGGGATGGGGAATACGTGTAAATCTATGGCTGATTCATATCAATGTATGACAAACCCAGTGAAATGTTGTGAAGTAATTAGCCTCCAACTAATAAAAAATTAAAAAAAATAAAATAAAGCTTTTGATTTCTCTATAAAATCTGAATGGGAGCCTTGCTAGGTATTCTTGGTTGTATGTTTTTTCTTTTTCATCACTTTAGAGATATAGAGAGGGAGAGATAAACTCCCTTCCAAAATTTCTGATGAAAAATCAGCTAATAGCCTTATGGGAGTTCCCTTCTATGTTATTTGTTTCTTTTCCCCTGCTGCTTTTAGTATTCTCTCTTTATCTTTGATTTTTGTCATTTTAATTACAATGTGTCTTGGTGTGTTCCTCTTTGGGTTAATCCTGTATGGGATTCTCTGCACTTCATGGATTGAGTGATTGTTTTCTTTCCCAGATTAGGGAGTTTTTCAGCTATTACCTGTTCAAGTATTTTCTTGGTCCCCTTCTCTCTCTCTCTTCTCCTTCTGGGACTCCTGTAATGTGAATGTTAGTGTGCATGTGGTTGTCCCAGAGGTCTTTTAAACTGTTTTCATTTCTTTTCATTCTTTTTTCTGTTCAGTGGTAGTGATTTGCACTACACTATCTTCCAACCCATCAGTCTGTTCTGCTGAATCATTTAATCTACTATTGATTTCTTCTAGTGTGTTTTTCATTTCAGTTATTGTATTCTTCATCTCTATTTTGTTGTTCTGTATCTTTTCTAACTCATTGTTAAAATTTTCTAACTTCTCATTCTGTGCACCCATTCTCCTCCCAAGATCTTTGATCATCTTTACAATCATTCAGTTCAGTTCAGTTCAGTTCAGTCACTCAGTCGTGTCCGACTCTTTGCGACCTGTATGCAGGTCAGGAAGCAACAGTTAGAACTGGACATGGAACAACAGACTGGTTCCAAATAGGAAAAGGAATATGTCAAGGCTGTATATTGTCACCCTGCTTATTTCACTTATATGCAGAGTACATCATGAGAAACGCCGGGCTGGAGGAAGCACAAGCTGAAATCCAGATTGCTGGGAGAAATATCAATATCCTCAGATATGCAGATGACATCACCCTCATGGCAGAAAGTGAAGAAGAACTAAAGAGCCTCTTGATGAAAGTGAAAGAGGAGAGTGAAAAAGTTGGCTTAAAGCTCAACATTCAGAAAACTAAGATCATGGCATCTGGTCCCATCACCTCATGGCAAATAGATGGGGGAAAATGGAAACAGTGCCAGACTTTATTTTTTGAGACTCCAAAATCACTGCAGATGGTGTTTGCAGGCATGAAATTAAAAGATGCTTGCTCCTTGGAAGAAAAGCTGTGGCCAACCTAGACAGCATATTAAAAAGCAGAGAAACATTACTTTGCCAAAAAAGGTCCATCTAGTCAAAGCTATGGTTTTTCCAGTAGTCATGTATGGATGTGAGAGTTGGACTATAAAGAAAGCCGAGTGTCGAAGAATTGATGCTTTTGAACTGTGGTGTTGGAGAAGACTCTTGAGAGTCCCTTGGACTGCAAGGCGATGCAATCAGCCCATCTTAAAGTCCTGGGTGTTCATTGGAAGGACTGATGTTGAAGCTGAAACTCCAATACTTTGGCCACCTGATGCGAAGAGCTGACTCATTGGAAAAGACCCTGATGCTGGGAAAGACTGAGGGCAGGAGGAGAAGAGGACGACAGAGGATGAGATGTTTGGATGGCACCATCGACTCGATGGACATGGGTCTGGATTGACTCCGGGAGTTGGTGATGGACAGGGAGGCCCATTACTTCAAACTATGTCTTGGGTAGGTTGCCTATCTGCATTTCACTTCATTCTTCTTCCAGCTTTTTATCTTATTCCTTTATCTGGAACGTGTTCCTCTGTCACCTCATTTTGTCTAAGTTACTATTTGCATGTTCTTTTCTTACTTTTTTTAAAAAACTATTTGCATTTTTATTTATTTGGCAGGCTGTTTATGTTTTTCAACCTTGGAGAAGTGGCCCTTTGTAGAAGGCATCCTGTGCAGCCCAACAA
This sequence comes from Cervus elaphus, assembly GCF_910594005.1. Lineage (NCBI taxonomy): Eukaryota > Metazoa > Chordata > Mammalia > Artiodactyla > Cervidae > Cervus > Cervus elaphus. The sequence goes on from NC_057847.1 coordinate 3,508,215, forward strand.
TGCTCTCCCTTCTTGTCACCCAAGCTATATGTTCTAGACAGCCCCCCTAAGAAGGGTTAGTGAGCCCTTCCATTATGGTGAACTGATGATGTGGGTGGTCTGATAGGCTTGATTGGCCCCTAGTCTGTTTGCTTGCCAGGTCCTGCCTCATAAGTATGTTGCTGGGTGTTGTTTAGCAGTGCCTGATCATGAGGTGGCTGGCTGCAGAAGCCTAGGGGGCCAGAGGGATAGTGCTGGCTCACTGGTGGGTGGAATCAGGGCCCTGAAGACTCTGGAGCAATTGCCAACCCATTGACAGGTTAAGTCAGATCCTGGAGTTAGTACTAGGCTACTGGGAGGCAGAGCTGATTCCTGCAGGACCCAGGGATCCCAAAGCTCATTTCAGATTGTGGCGGGGGGCAGGTGGGGGTGGGGGTGGTATGGTATTTTGCAACACCGTTGAGTATGGGGTCTTGGGTGTCCCAAAGGTTGTATTGGTCTTCTAGTGGAAAGGACCAGGGCCCAGCTGGTCTCAGGTTAGGGTCTTGCATGTGTTGCAGGATCATGGTTTTCTTACTTCTGGTGTCTGTCTCTGAGTGAATGAGGCTGGTCTAGAGACTTGTACAGTCTTCCTAGAAGGAGGGACCAGCGCATATCCATTGGTGTGTAGAGCTGGGTCTTGGCCCTCTGGTGGGCTGGGCTATGTCTGAGGCAGGAACAGGGAGGGCTGGTGTGTCCATAGAAGGATGCCAGCTTTTTACTCTTTGGGCAACCTGTCTGATGATGGGTGGGTCTGTGTCCCTGACTGGCTAGTTGTTTGGCCTGAGGCACCCCAGCACTAGTGCTTACAGGCTATTGGCAGGCTCTTGGCATTAATGAGCCAAGAGATCATCTGCCAGCAACATCAGTGTTCACATGGCTGAATGTTCCCCACAATGTCTGCCGTAAGTGTCTATGCCCCAGCATGAGTGACAGCTGGCCCCAGCCTTCCCAGGAGATTTTCCAAGACCAAAAAACTCCTATAAATTTATGATTTTTACCCCTGTTCCCACTATGCATGAGATTTTATGTGTGCCATATTAGAGTGAAATCTCTTTTTTTCACCAGTCTTGCAGGACTCCTGCAACTAAGCCCCATTGCTATTCAAAGCCAAATGCTCTGGGTGCTCATGTCACTGGTGTCAGAACCCAGACTGTAAAACTATATGTAGGGCCCCAAATTCTTATTCCTGTGGGAGAACCTCTACAATATAATTATTCTCCAGTTTGTGGGCTCTATTCTGGCTTATGTTATTTCTCTTATCAGTCTAACTCTATAGTTAGTCATTTCCCTTTCTCTGACTGCATTTAAGATGCTCCACTCCCCTTATTTGAAGTTTTTCAGTTTCACTTTGATTTTTCTAGGAGTAGATTTCTCTTCTTATTTATTGAACTTGAGATTTGTTGGATTTCTTAAGTGTATGCATGGGTGTCTTTATCAGTTCTACAAAATTGTCAGCCATTAATTCTGCAAAGGCTTGACTATGCTAAAGCCTTTGACTGTGTGGATCACAACAAACTGTGGAATATTCTTAAAGAGCTAGGAATACCAGACCACCTTATCTGCCTCCTGAGAAACCTGTATGCTGGTCAAGAAGCAACAGTTAGAACTGGACATGGAACAACAGACTAGTTCAAAATTGGAAAAGGAGTACTTCAAGGCTGTATATTGTCATTCTGCTTATTTAACTTATATGCAGAGTACATCATGCAAAATGCTAGGTTGGATGAATTCCAAGCTGGAATCAAGATTGCTGGGAGAAATATCAACAACATCAGATATGCAGATGATAGCACTTTAATGGCAGAAAGTGAAGAGAAACTAAAAAACTTCTTGTTGAAAGTGAAAGACGAGAGTGAAAAAGCTGGCTTAAAACTCACAGTCATAAAAACAAAGATCATGGCATCCGATCACATCACTTTGTGGCAAATAGGTGGGGAAAATATGGAAACAGTGTCAGATTTCATTTTCTTAGGCTCCAAAATCAATGCGGAAGGTGACTGCAGCCACGAAATTAAAAGACACTTGTTCTTTGGAAAGATAGCTTTGACAAACCTACACAGTGTATTAAAAAGCAGAGACATCACTTTGCCAATAAAGGTTCATATAGTCAAAGCTATGGTTTTTCCAGTACAAATGTGAGAGTTGGACCATAAAGAAGGCTGAGTGCCAAAGAATTGACACTTTCAAACTGTGGTGCTGGAGAAGACTTGGAAAGTCCCTTGGACAGCAAGGAGATCAAACCAATCAATCCTAAAGGAAATTAACCCTGAATATTCATTGGAAGGTCTGAAGCTGAAGCTCCAATACTTTGGCCACCTGATGTGAAGAGCTGACTCACTGGAAAAGACCCCGATGCTGGGGAAAATTGAGGGCAAGAGGAGAAGGGGGCAACAGAGGATAAGATAATTGGATGGCATCACTGAACAACAATAATTCTTCAAACCCTATGTCCTTGCCATCATCTTTCCCTTTCCTTTTGGAAATTTGGCTTAAATGTGTGTTATACTTTCTCACATTATCCTTCATGTCTCTCAACCTCTCTGCCATAATTTCCATCATTTTTTCTCTTTGCTGTGTTTTTCTAAATTACTTTTGATTGATTCTCTGATTCATTAGTTTTCTCTTTAGCTATATCTAATTTCTTGTTAAAGCTGTTGAGTTTTTAAATTTTTATTTATTTATTTATTTATGGTTGTGCTGGGTCTTTGTTGCTGCATGCAGGCTTTCTCTAGTTGCAGTGAGTGGGGGCTACTCTTCCTTGCAGGGTGTGGGTTTCTCATTGTGGTGGCTTCTCTTGTTGCAGAGCACAGGTTTTAGGCTCTCAGGCTTCAGTAGTTGCAACATTCAGGCTCAGCAGTTGCAGCACACAGGCTCGAGAGCCCAGGCTCTGTAGTTGCGATGCACAGGCTTAGTTGCTCTTCAGTGTGTGAAATCTTCCTGGACCAGAGATTGAACCTGTGTCCTTTGCATTGGCAGATGGATGCTTAACCACTGGACCACCAGTGAAGTTCAGCTTTTGAGGTTTTGGTTCTTTTTATCATTTATCTTTTAGTTTCAAGGGGTTTTAATTTCTAGGAGTTAATTTCTAGTTTCTTGCTCCCTGTATGTACTTAAGCTTGCCTTTCCCTGGCTGCACAGGTGGTAAAGACTCTGCCTGTAAAGCAGGAGACACAGGTTTGATCCCTGGATTGGGAAGATACCTTGGAGACAGGGCATGGCAACCCAATCCAGTAATCTTGCCTGGAGAATTCCATGGGAGAGAAACCTGGTGGGCTACAGTCCATGGGGTTGCAAAGAGTCAGACATGACTGAGGGACTAACACTTTCACTTTCTTTCACTTTGTTTCTTTAAACATAATAAATGTACTTGTACTTTCTGATGCATTGCATTTGTTGTCTTCTTTAGTCCTCAGTACCATTCTGTGAAATATTATACCTGTCACAGAGATGAGAACACTGAGATGCTTGTTTCAAGGCCTATTGTTTCCTTTTCTACCATCTACTGTCAGCTAGAAACTGAAGCTCAGAGAAATTGCTTTGAACCAGAGAAAAGTCTAGAGTTTTATCCCTCCTGAAGATATATAGAGGAGTTGCATCTGCCTGACAGACCTTCCTTCACATATGAAAAAGAGACAGGGCTATTTTATATGGAATAAGGTTTTGTGGAGCTAAGACTTTTGTCTCCAAGACTCACTGTGTCAAATACATCCCTGTTACTACAGTGCTTAAAACAAGACTCAGTACATATTTGGAGATTACATGATTCAGTGTTCTAGGTACATAGCTGAGATGCAAATATTCTTGCATGAATAAATTAATAAATTACTGGAATAGCAATAACAATGAAAACAGACTCATTCAAGTTGCATTTGCCTGTTGAGTGTTTATCAATATCTGTGTGTAAATAGCTAGATCGATGGTTTACAAGCCAGGGTCAGCTTGCCCCCATGGGCCAGCTGTGTTTTCTGGCCTTCCTAATCTTCCCTGGAGGCTGCTGTGAGCTGAACTTATCAAAAGTACCTAATGCTCTAACTGATAGTAAAAGGCCCTTAACAAATTTTATTTCATTGTTCTATCTTTTATTTCCTATAGAATGAGACACAAAGTCTCAGTTTAAATGCAGTTGGTACAACGGATGTATATGAGCCAACCTGTGTCATGCCATTCAATGATTCATTCATTCATTCAAATGTGTATTGGGCAGCTTCTGTGTATAAGACAGAGTTCTAAGTGCTAGGCAGGCAGGCATGAATAAGGTAGACAAAAACTTTAACTTCACCTGATGTACGTTACCAAAATTATAGCACCATTTAGGACTATTAATCTTGTCCCTTAGGACTATTAACTATTAAGGACTACTAATCTTGGTTGTGCCTCTTTTGCAAGCTTTTACCCATTTTTCCTTATGTCTAGAATCTGGAAATTGCCTACTTTCAATCCCCTTACCTTAGTAAATCAATTTTCCTGGTGTCTTCTGTATTCTATGCAATAGGTATGAACATCTAAGGTCTAAGAAGTCGGTAAGACCTTTGCAGAGTTAGGGCTTGGAAGAACTGTTCCTCATTTGGAGGAAAAAGCTACTTGGATAGATGAAGGAAAGGTGGCAAAATCAGCTTCAGTGCTTCTTCCCACCACAAGAGATGGCCTTGTTGTATTTTAGTACCAGGTTACCTCTCCATCATCCCCCCAGGAGCAGTACACAGACATATACCCTGCCATGCACATCTATGCACAAGTTCTCCTCTTGCATCTCCTGGACTTCTAGCCCCAACCCAAAATGTATGGCCTGTGTAGATTCTGCTGCATCCAAAGTCCACTCCAGACCCAACTCCTCAGGAAGTCCTCTGCAGTCACTGGCCCCAGGCTTTGAGGTCCATGCACCCCGTCTCAGCCTTCTTTCTCACCTTCTAGTGCTCATTCCCTACCCTGCTGCCAGAGTGGATCACCTCAGTCCCAAATGTGTTGGTTTACTTTGCTATTTGAAGGCACTGACTTGCCGGTGAAGGCCAGAGCCCTGAGCAGGGCATGCTTAGCCCTTTGCAGCCTGATTCCTGCCTACTGGTGAACCTTTTTATCATATTTTTTAGTCATTCCCAGTGAATGTTCCAACTGTGCTAATTACTCATAACTTCACACTATGTTTTACAAGTACATTTAAAAATTTTTTATTTTATACTGGAGCGTAGTTGATTAACAATCTTGTGTTAGTTTAAATGATACAAATGAACTTATCTACAGAACAGAAACAGGCTCACAGATTTCGCAAATGAATTTATGGTTACCAGGGAGGAGGGTAGGAAATGAAGGACAGATTGGGAGTTTTGGACTGACATGCAACTACACTTTTTTTTGTTTCTTTTAAAAAATTTTTTAAATTAATTAATTTATTCTAATTGGAGGATAATTTCTTTACAATATTGTGGTGGTTTTTGCTATACAGAGACATGAATCACCCATGGGAGCACATGTGTTTCCCCATCCTGAATGCCCCTCCCACCGCCCTGCCCATACCATCCCTGGGTTGTCCCAGAACACTAGTCTTGAGTGCCCTGCTTCATACATCGAACTTGCACTGGTCATCTATTTTACATATGGTAATATACATGTTTCAATGCTATTCTCTCAAATCATCACACCCTTGACTTCTCCCAAAGTCCAAAAGTCTGTTCTTTACATCTGTGTCTCTTCTGCTGCCTTGCATATAGGCTCATCATTACCATCTTTCTAAATTCCATATATATATATGCATTAATATACTGTATTGATGTTTCTCTTTCTGAGTTACTTCACTCTGCATAACAGGTTCCAGTTTTGTCCACCTCATTAGAACTAACTCAAATGTGTTCTTTTTCATAGCTGAATAATATTCCATTGTGTATATGTACCACAACTTCTTTATCCACTCATCTGCCAATGGACATCTAGGTTGCTTTCATGGCCTATTTATTGTAAACAGTGCTGCAATGAACACTGGGGTAAATGTGTCTCTTTCAATTCTGGTTTCCTCGGTGTGTAGGCACAGCAGTGGGATTGCTGGATCATATGGCAGTTCTATTTCCAGTTTTTTAAGGAATCTCCACACTGTTCTCCATAATGACTGTACCAGTTTGCCTTTCCACCATCAGTGTGAGAGTGCTCCCTTTTCTCCACACCCTCTCCAGCATTTATTGTTTGTTTAATTTTTGATGGCAGCCATTCTGCCCTGCATGAGATATACCTCATTGTGGTTTTGATTTGCATTTCTCTAATAATGAGTGATGTTGAGCATCTTTACATGTGTTTATTAGCCATCTATGTGTATTCTTTGGAGAAATGTCTGTTTAGTTCTTTGGCTCATTTTTTGATTGGCTTGTTCATTATTCTGGTATTAAGCTGCATGAGCTGCATGTATATTTTGGAGATGAATTCTTTGTCAGTTGCTTCATTTCCTATTATTTTCTCCTACTCTGAATGCTGCCTTTAGCCTTGCTTATAGTTTCCCTCATTGTGCAAAAGATTTTAAGTTTAATTAGGTCCCATTTGTTTATTATTGTTTTTATTTCCATTACTCCAGGGAGTGGGTCATAGAGGATCTTGTTGTGATTTATGTCAGAGAGTGTTCTGCCTATGTTTTCCTCTAAGAGTTTTATAGTTTCTGGTCTTACATTTAGATCTTTAATCCACTTTGAGTTTATTTTTATGTATGATGTTAAAAAGTGTTCTAGTTTCATTTTCTTACACGTGGTTGACCAGTTTCCCCAGCACCACTTGTTAAAGAGATTGTATTTTCTCCATTGTATATTTTTGCCTCCTTTGTCAAAGATAATGTATCCATAGGTGCATAGATTCATCTCTGGGCTTTCTATTTTGTTCCATTGATCTATATTTCTTCTTTGTGCCAGTACCATACTGTCTTAATGATTGTAGCTTTGTAGTATAGCCTGAAGTCAGGAATGTAAATTCCCTCAGTTTCATTCTTCTTTCTCAAAATTACTTTGGCTATTCAAGACTTTTTTGTGTTTCCATACAAATTGTGAAATTATTTGTTCTAGTTCTGTGAAAAATACATTGGTAGCTTGATAGGAGTTGTATTGAATCTATAGATTGCTTTGGGTAGTATACTCATTGTCACTATACTGATTCTTCCAATCCATGAACATGATATATTTCTCCATCTATTTGTTTCATCTTCGACTTCTTTCATCAGTGACTTCTTTCATCTTCATATAGGTCTTCTGTTTCTTTAGGTAAATTTATTCCTAACTATTTTATTCTTTTTGTTGCAATGGTGAATAGGATTTATTCCTTAATTTCTCTTTCTGGTTGTTCATTGTTAGTGTACAGGAATGCAGGGGATTTCTGGGTATTAATTTTATATCCTGAAACTTCACTATATTTATTGAGTAGCTCTTGTAATTTTCTGGTAGTATCTTTAAGTGCTACCTTTCTATGTAGAGCATCATGTCATTTGCAAATACTGAGAGTTTTACTTCTTCATTTCCAATCTGGATTCCTTTGTTTCTTTTTCTTCTCTGATTGCTATGACTAGGACTTCCAAAATTATGTTGGATAGTAGTAGTGAGAGTGAACACCCTTGTCTTGTTCCTGATTTTGGAGGATATGCTTTCAATGTTTCTCCATTGAGGAAAATGTTTACTGTGGGTTTGTCATATGTGGCTTTTATATATTGAGATATGTTGTTTCTATGGCTGGTTTCTGGAGAGTTTTTATCATAAATGAGTACTGAATTTTGTCAAAGGCTTTCTCTGCATCTATTGAGATAATCATATGGTATTTATCTTTCAATTTGTTAATATGGTGTATCACATTGATTGATTTGTGAACATTGAAGAATCCTAGCATCCCTGGAATAAACCTACTTGCTCATGATGTATGATCTTTCAAATATGTTGTTGGACTCTGTTTGCTAGAATTTTGTTGAGGATTTTTTCACCTATGTTCATCAGTGATCTTGGCATGTAGTTTGCTTTTTTTGTGGCATCTTTGTCAGGTTTTGGTGTTAGGGTGATGGTGGCCACATAGAATGAGTTTGGGAGTTTACTTTCCTCTACAAATTCCTGGAATTCTTAACTCTTCTCTAAATTTTTGGTAGAATTCCACCTGTGAAGCCATCTGGTCCTGGGCTTTTGTTTGTTGGAAGATTTTTTTATTACAGTTTCAATTTCTGTGCTTGTGATGGGTCTATTAAGATTTTCTGTTTCTTCCTGGTTCAGTTTTGGAAGGTTACACTTTTCTAAGAATTTTTCCATTTCTTCTAAGTTGTCCATTTTATTGGTATGTAATTGCTCATAGTAGTCTCTTATAATCTTTTGTATTTCTGAATTGTCTGTTGTGATTTGTCAATTTTCATTTCTAATTTTATTAATTTGAGTCTTATCCCTTTTTTCTTGAGTCTGGCTAATGATTTGTCTATTTCATTTGTCTTCTCAAAAGAACCAACTTTTAGATTTGTTGATCTTTGCTATAGTCTCTTTCATTTCTTTTTCATTTATTTCTGCTCTGATCTTATCTCTTTCCTTCTACTAATTTTGGGTTGCTTCTGTTCTTATATTTATAGTTGCTTTAGGTGTAAAGTTAGGTTGTTTATTTGATGTTTCTCTAGTTTCTTGAGGTATGCTTGTATTGCTATGAACCTCCCTCTTAGCATTGCTTTTACTGAATCCCATAGGTTTTGGGTTGCTGTGTTTTTATTTTCATTTGTTTCTATCCATATTTTTATTTCCTTTTTTATTTTTTATGTGATCTGTTGGTTATTCAGGAGCATGTTGTTTAGCCTCCATATGTATGTGTTTTTAATAGGTGTTTTCCTGTGGTTGACATCTAATCTTACCTCATTGTGATCAGAAAAGATGCTTGAAGTGATTTCATTTTTTAAAATTTACCAAGGCCAGATTTATGGCCCAGGATGTGATCTATCTTGAAGATGGTTTTCTGTGCACTTGAAAAAAAAAGGTGAAATCCATTGTTTTGGGGTGAAATGCCTTGTTAGACCTAACCCATTGTATCATTTAAATTTTGTGTTTTCTTGCTAATTTTCTGTTTGGTTGATCAATCCATAGGTGTGAGTGGGGTATTAAAGTATCCCACTATCATTGTATTCCTGCTAATTTCCTCTTTCATACTTGTTAGCATTCACCTTCCATACTGAGGTGCTTCTATGTTGGGTGCATATATACTTATAATTGTTATACCTTCTTCTTGGTTTGATCCATTGATCATTATGTAGTGTCCTTCTCTGTCTCTTATCATGGTCTTTATTTCAAAGTCTATTTTATATGATATGAGTATTGTTACTCCTGCTTTCTTTTGGTCTCCATTTGCATGAAGTATATTTTTCCAGCCCCTCACTTTCAGTCTGTATGTGTATGTAGGTTTGAGGTGGGTCTCTTATAGACAGCATATATAGGGGTCTTGTTTTTATATACATTTGGCCAGTGTCAATCATTTTTCCTTTTCATACTGTTCATGGGGTTCTCAAGGCAAGAATACTGAAGTGGTTTGCCATTCCCTTCTCCAGTGGACCACATTCTGTCAGACCTCTCCACCATGACCCATCCATCTTGGGTGGCTCCACACAGCATGGCTTAGTTTCATTGACTTAGACAAGGCTGTGGTCCTGTGATCAGATTGGCTAGTTTTCTGTGATTATGGTTTTAGTGTGTCTGCCTTCCGATGCCCTCTCACAACACCTACTGTCTTACTTGGGTTTCTCTTACCTTGCACATGGGGTGTCTCTTCACAGCTGCTGCAGCAAAGCACAGCCGCTGCTCCTTACCTTGGATGAGGGGTATCTCCTCACCGCCACCCCTCCTGACCTTGAACGTGGAGTAGATCCTCTCGGCCTTCCTGCACCTGTGCAGCCGCCGCTCCTTGGACGTGGGGTAGCTCCTCTTGGCCACCGCCCCTGATGTCGGGCGTGGGGTGGCTCCTCTTGGCCGCTGCCCCTGACCTCGGGCATGGGGTGGCTCCTCTTGGCCGCTGCCCCTGACCTCGGGAGTTGGGTAGCTCCTCTTGGCCACTGCCCCTGACCACGGATGTGGGGTAGCTCTTCTTAGCCACCACCCCTGACCTTGGGCGAGGGGTAGCTCCTCTCAGTCATGCTTCGGGTGAGGTCCGTCACAGCCACTGTGCTAAGATACTGAAAGAGGAACTCCCCAGGTTGGTAGGTGCCCAATATGCTACTGGAGATCAGTGGAGAAATAACTCCAGAAAGAATGAAGGGATGGAGCCAAAGCAAAAACAATACCCAGTTGTGGATGTGACTGGTGATAGGAGCAAAGTCCGATGCTGTAAAGAGCAATATTGCATAGGAACCTGGAATGTTAGCTCCATGAGTCAAGGCAAATTGGAAGTGGTCAAACAGGAGATGGCAAGAGTGAATGTCGACATTCTAGGAATCAGCAAACTAAAATGGACTGGAATGGGTGAATTTAACTCAGATGACCATTATATCTACTACTGTGGTCAGGAATCCCTTAGAAGAAATGGAGTAGCCATCATGGTCAACAAAAGAGTCCAAAATGCAGTACTTGGATGCAATCTTAAAAACAACAGAATGATCGCTTGTTTGTTTCCAAGGCAAACCATTCAATATCACGGTAATCCAAGCTTATGCCCCTACCAGTAATGCTGAAGAAGCTGAAATTGAATGGTTCTATGAAGACCTACACGACCTTTTAGAACTAACACCCAAAAAAGATGTCCTTTTCATTATGGGGGACTGGAATGCAAAAGTAGGAAGTCAAGAACACATGGAGTAACAGGCAAATTTGGCCTTGGAGTACAGGATGAAGCAGGGCAAAGGCTAATAGAGTTTTGCCAAGAGAACACACTGGTCATAGCAAACACCCTCTTCCAACAAGACAAGAGAAGACTCTATACATGGACATCACCAGATGGTCAACATTGAAATCAGATTGATTATATTCTTTGCAGCCAAAGATGGAGAAGCTCTATACAGTCAGCAAAAACATGACCGGGAGCTGACTGTGGCTCAGATCATGAAGTCCTTATTGCCAAATTCAGACTTAAACTGAAGAAAGTAAGGAAAACCACTAGACCATTCAGGTATGACCTAAATCAAATCCCTTATGAATATACAGTGGAAGTGAGAAATAGATTTAAGGGACTAGATCTGGTAAAAAGAGTGCCTGATGACCTATGGATGGAGTTTCGTGACATTGTACAGGAGACAGGGAGCAAAACCATCCCCATGGAAAAGAAATGCAAAAAGGCAAAATGGTTGTCTGAGGAGGTCTTACAAACAGCTGTGGAAAGAGGAGAAATGAAAAGCAAAAGGGAAAAGGAAAGATATTCCCATTTGAATGCAGAGTTCCAAAGAATAGCAAGGGGAGATAAGAAAGCCTTCCTCAGCGATCAATGCAAAGAAATAGAGGAAAACAACAGAATGGGAAAGACTAGAGATCTCTTCAAGAAAATTAGAGATACCAAGGGAACATTTCATGCAAAGATGGATTGACAAAGGACAGAAATTGTATGGACCTAACAGAAGCAGAAGATATTAAGAAGAGGTGGCAAGAATACACAGAAGAACTGTACAAAAAAGATCTTCATGACCCAGAAAATCACGATGGTGTGATCACTCACCTAGAGGCAGATATCCTGGAATGTGAAGTCAAGTGGGCCTTAGAAAGCATCATTATGAACAAAGCTAGTGGAGGTGATGGAATTCCAGTTCAGCTATTTTAAATCCTGAAAGATGATGCTGTGACAGAAAGCTGTGAAAGCGCTGCACTCAGTATGCCAGCAAATTTGGAAAATTCAGCAGTGGCCACAGGACTGGAAAAGGTCCGTTTTCATTCCAGTCCCTCAGAAAGGCAATCCCAAAGAATGCTTGAACTACCGCACAATCGCACTCATCTCACATGCTACTAAAGTAATGCTCAAAATTCTCCAAGCCAGGCTTCAGCAATATGTGAACCGTGAACTTCCAGATGTTCAAGCTAGTTTTAAAAAAGGCAGAGGAACCAGAAATCAAATTGCCAATATCCACTAGATCATTCAAAAAGCAAGAGAGTTCCAGAAAAAAATCTATTTCTGCTTTATTGACTATGCCAAAGTCTTTGACTGTGTGGATCACAATAAAGTCTGGAAAATTCCGAAAGAGATGGGAATACCAGACCACTTGACCTGCCTCTTGAGAAATCTATATGCAGGTCAGGAAGCAACAGTTAGAACTGGACATGGAACAACAGACTGGTTTCAAATAGGAAAAGGAGTAGGGCAAGGCTGTATATTGTCACCCTGCTTATTTCACTTATATGCAGAGTACATCATGAGAAACGCTGGGCTGGAAGAAGCATAAGCTGGAATCAAGATTGCCGGGAGAAATATCAATAACCTCAGATATGCAGATGACACCACCCTCATGGCAGAAAGTGAAGAGGAACTAAAAAGCCTCTTGATGAAAGTGAAAGAGGAGAGTGAAAAAGTTGGTTTAAAGCTCAACATTCAGAAAACCAAGATCATGGCATCTGGTCCCATCACTTCATGGCAACTAGATGAGGAAACAGTGGAAACAGTGTCAGACTTTATTTTTTTGGGCTCCAAAATCACTGCAGATGGTGACTGCAGCCATGAAATTAAAAGACGCTTACTCCTTGGAAGGAAAGTTATGACCAACCTAGATAGCATATTAAAAAGCAGAGACATTAGTTTGCCAACAAAGGTCCGTCAAATCTATGGTTTTTCCAGTGGTCATGTATGGATGTGAGAGTTGGACTGTAAATAAAGCCGAGTGCCGAAGAATTGATGCTTTTGAACTGTGGTGTTGGAGAAGACTCTTGAGAGTCCCTTGGACTGCAAGGAGATCCAACCAGTCCTTCCTCAAGGAAATCAGTCCTGGTTGTTCCTTGGAAGGACTGATGCTGAAGCTGAAACTCCAGTACTTTGGCCACCTCATGCAAAGAGTTGACTCATTGGAAAAGACCCTGATTCTGTGAGGGATTGGGGGCAGGAGGAGAAGGGGATGACAGAGGATGAGATGGCTGGATGGCATCACCGACTTGATGGACATGAGTTTGGGTAAACTCCAGGAGTTTGTGATGGACAGGGAGGCATGGCGTGCTGCAATTCATGGGGTCTCAAGAGTTGGACACAACCGAGTGACTGAACTGAACTGAACTGGCCAGTCTCTGTCATTTGGTTGGAACATTCAACCTATTTACACATAAGGTAGTTATTGATAAGGAAGATCCCATTACCATTTACTTTTTTTGGGGGGGTTCATTTTTATAAACCTTTTCTGTGTGTCCTGTCTAGAGAAGATCCTTTAGCATTTGTTGAAGAGCTGGTTTGGTGGTGCTGAATTCTCTGTTTTTGCTTGTCTGTAATGCTTTTGATTTCTCCTTCATATCTGAATGAGATCCTTGATGGTTAGAGTAATCTTGGTTGTGGGTTTTTCTCTTTCATCACTTTAAGTGTGTCTTGCCATTCCCTTCTGGTCTGAAGAGTTTCTATTGAAAAATCAGCAGTTATCTTTATGGGGATCGCCTTGTGTGTTTTCTTGCTTTTCTCTTGCTGCTTTTAATATTTGCTTGCTCTTTGTGTTTAATTTTTGTTAGTTTGATTAATATGTGTCTTGGTGTGCTTGCTTTGGGCTTATCTTGATTGGGACTCTCTGGGTTTCTTGGACCTGGGTGGCTGTTTCATTCCCCATTTTAGGGAAGTTTTTGACTATTATCTCCTGAAGTATTTTCTCGTGCTTTTTTTTTTTTTTTTTGGTCTTCTTCTTCTGGGATACTTATGATTCGAATGTTGGGGTGTTTAACATTGTCCCAGAGGTCTATGAGGTTGTCCTCATTTCTTTTAAGTCTTTTTTCTTTTTTCTTCTCTGCTTCATTTATTTCTACCATTCTATCTTCCACCTCACTTATCCTCTCTTCTGCCTCATTTATTCTACTGTTGGTTACCTCCAGAGTGCTTTCAATTTCAGTTATTGCATTGTTCACCATTGATTGACCCTTTTTTTATTTCTTCTGGGTCCTTATTAAGCATTTCTTGAATCTTCTCACTCCCTGTCTCTAGTCTATTTATCTGTAATGCCATTTTGTTTCCAAGAGTTTTGATCATCTGTACTATCATTATTCTGAATTCTTTTTCGGGTAGACTCCCTATTTCCTCCTCTTTTGTTTGGTTTGTTGGGTTTTTATCATGTTCCTTCACCTGTTGGCTATTTCTCTGCCTTTTAATTATGTTGAGATTGCTGTGCTTGGGGTGCCCTTTCTGCAGGCTGGAAGTTTGTGTTTCCTCTTATTGGTGAAGTCTACTTCCCGTGGGTGGGATTGGACCAGTGGCCTGTCAAGTTTTCCTGGTTCATCAAAATTGTGTGTGTTCTGGTGGGTGGAGCTAGACCTCTCCTCTCTGGTTCAATGGAGTGTCTAATAGTGAGTTTTTGGGTCTCTATGGGTGTGGCATGGCTTTGGGCAGCCCGTCTTTTAATGTTCTGGGTTGTGTTCCTGTTTTGCTGAAGAATTAGCATGGCGTGTCTTGCACTGGAACTTGAGCCTTCTGTGGAGCTTGGTTTCAGTGTAGGTTTGGAGACTTTTGGGTGAGCTTTTGTCTATTGGTGTTCCCTGGAGTCATGAGTTCTCTGATATTCTAAACTCCTGGAGTTAAGCCTTCTTCCTCTGGGTTTCAGTCCTTCTCTTACAGTAGCCTCAAGACTTCTCTATCTGTACAGCACAGATGATAAAACCCTTAGATTAATGGTGAAACAACTCTCTACAGCCAGGAACACTCAGAGAGATTCACAGTTATATAGAGAAGAGAACAGGGAGGAGGAAGATAAGGGTGACCACGAGGAGAAAAGGGAGAGTCAAAAGGGGAGAGAACATTCAAGCCAGCAATGAAATCCCTCAGTGCTCTCCACAGCCAGGAGCACCCAGAGAGATTCACAGAGTTATATAAAAAAGAGAAGAGGGAGGAAGGAGATAGAGGTGACCCAGAGAAGAAAAGGGTGAGTGAAAAGGGGAGAAAACTATCAAACCAGTAATCAAATCCCTAAGTGAAAATAGATATTGAAGATGAGATTCTTAAAGATACAAAATTGATAACAAATATCAAAAAGCATAGATTAAAAACCTAGAATAAAGGTTAGACTCTAAAAAATACAATATAAAAAATACAAAACAAAATTGATCACAAAAATTAAAAAGAAAAAATACATAAAAATATATATATATGGAATTTGTATTTTAAAAGGCAGTTTTTTCTTGAAAGGTTATAGTAGGCTATAAAAATGAAAGTTAAAGGAGTAACGGGTGGAAAGGGAGGTGGGAGGGGGTATCGGGATGGGGAATACATGTAAATCCATGGCTGATTCATGTCAATGTATGACAAAAACCACTACAATATTGTAAAGTAATTAGCCTCCAACTAATAAAAATAAATGGAAAAAAAAGAACTAATTTTTTTAAAAAATTAAAAAGTAATAATGGTAAAAATATATCTAGGAGTTTCTCTGGAGCTGTTATGGGCAGTGTGGGGTCAGTTCAGTGTCAGATAGTTCCTTGTTCCAGCTTGTACTTGTTCTCAAGGTCTATAGTTGCCCCTCAAATGCACAGTCTCAGCATTAACTGCAGGGTTTTAATCCTGTCACCTGTCACGTCCGGGGCGTTCCCCCCTTCTTTGTTTATTTTGGCTTCCTCTATTGCAAGACTCTTCAGTGTCTAATTTCTGCCCTGACACGAGGGGGCGATAGTGGCCACTTATTTAGGCTCACTTGTTCTGCTGTGCTGTGGAGAGGGAGGGACCCTGCAGACAAACAGGGCTGGCACGTGTTGGGGGGTGCTCACAGTGGGTGGACCACACTGGTTTGGCACAGTCCATGGTGGTGTGTCCTTCCTGTGTCCACACTGCTCAGGCTCCAGGGTGCTCTGCAAGGGCACTGTCCCGAGTGGGCCCTGCATTTCCTGCACTTCCCAGTTCTAAGCTGCTCAGGTTCTTAGGCGCTCTACAAAAACAGACCCAGATGGGCTGTGTGTTTTTGCCCTTCCCAGGTCCAAGCTGTTCAGGCAACCAGGTGTCTTCAAGCGCACTGTCTCAGGTGGGCCCTGAATCTTATGTACCTCCCTGGTCCCAGCCACCCAGTTTCCCAGGTGTGCCAAGAGGGCACAGTCCCAGGTGTTCCATGTGTCTCCTCTGGGGACCTCATCTCAGGTTGTGGTACTCCTGGCAGATGTGAACTGCCCAAGATCCCAGGAAGATTTGTGTAGCCACGGGCAGCCTGCTCACAGTTTGCTGGAAGATGCAGTCTCCAGGGCTGAGATTGCAGTGGCCCCTTGCCGTCCTACTCTGGCTGTCGCATACCTGCCTCTCTGCCTCCAGGGATGGGGGGCGTAAATGGCAGCCAACTTGTTCTCCTGTGTTTTTTGCCAGAGGCACAACCTTTCATTCTGTGAGCATGCCAGGGGGCACCATGTGGCATTAGAGTCTTTCACAAGAAATGTCTTTTTTTTTTCTTGGTGATCCCACAGTTTGGGTTGCTGTGTCACGTTAGTTCCCTCAGCTTGTCCTCAGGGTAGTCAAGCCCAGTCCTTACCCTAAGGACCAACAAGGCAGCCCGCACCTCTCTGCCCAGCCCCCACACGTGGCTGGGGAAGGCAAGCATCTGATCGCCACTTCTCTACTGGCGATTGCAGTTGGTGCATATCCTGTGGGGTTTTTCACTCCCCAGTTATGTTGCCAGGTTTGAATAAATTATTGAATTCTGGAGAAGGAATAAATTCCACTTGTCTGTAAACTGTTAGGCAGTGTTTTCTAATAATTCATGCCGTGCCAGCTTTGACTCTTTCTGGCTTTGTTCTGGCTTCTCCCAGAGCTGGTGCAGCACAGGGGACATGTGTCACCTCGGGAACCATAAGGTTGAATGGGGCAGAGCTTCTTAGGCCGCCCATGAGCCAGCGTAGCCTGGGCAGGGTGAGGAGACACAGCTTTGCTCAGTCCCGCAGAGCAGGAGGGTGGAGCTGAGGGAGGAAGGCCTATGCTTCAGGGACTGTGGCCACACCTGGTGAATCAGCCCAACCAGAACAGCCCTACAGAAGCACATGCTGGTGCAACAAATGCCCAGAGGCTCCGTCTAGTCTTCTCAGAGTCCCTTCCTCCCTCCCCAGTCTGGGCATGTTCCCTGGTTCTCTGGAGAAGGCACTCTTCTGGAGGAGGCCACACTTCATTTCACTTGTGCTCCTGGACAGTGGACCTAGCAGGTGAGAAAGGCCACAAACACTTCTAAGAGGCAGCTACTCTTGTGTCTGGGGAGGGACTTTCTGATGAAGTCTGGATGGCAGAGTAGATTTAGAAAGTTTACAAAGTCCTCTTAGTGCTCTCAGGACTCTGTGGATGGCCCTGTCCTGCCTGGATATCAGGGAGGTGTGCCAAGCACAGTCCCCTGGGGCCATGGCAGGGCACAGACACACCCTCTAAGGGTACATCTGACCTGTGCATATAGTGTCAGAAGTTTGAACCTGGGTCTCTGTGTTACAAACTGTGGATATAACAGGTCTGTTTGCTATCGATGTGATTGTGTGTACATGAATGCCTGCTCAATCATGTCCAACTCTTTGTGACCCCATGGACTTGGGCCTGTTTGGCCCCTCTGTTCATGGAATTTTTCAGGCAAGAATATTGGAGCAGGTTGCCATTTCCTATTCCAGGTGATCTTCCTGACCCAAGGATAGAACCCGAGTCTCTTGCATCTCCTGCGTAGGCAAGCAGATTCTTCACCACTGCACCACCTGGGAAGCCCATGGATATGATTACTTTCTATAAAAGCTGTTTATTGAGCTAAACTAAGCTTTAACTTAAACAGAAATGATAGTGTGATGTTTACCCACATGCTTATTTGGGTTCTTTGTCTCAACAGTTGCCCACCCAGGACTTTTGCTTAGTTCTATAATCATAGCAGTCAGGAAAGCCTTCTTCACTTTACATACACCCTGCAGGATGTTTGACTTTTAGAGTTTATGAAGACAAAGGACTATTGAATGAGCTCTGAACCCCTGGGCTGCAAACTCAATCCATTAGTCACTTCCAGTCTTTTTTCAGTGAAGAACCACTGAGACAACTGGAAAGAAAACAGGAGGACAATGCAGGTGAGGGGCAGGGCCCTGTCCACAGAGGTCACCGCTGGGAGGGGGCTTGGGAAAGAGCAGGGATAGAAAGGCAGGCAATTTTCCTATTATTTCATTTCCTTCTGCATTCTTGGCTTTGTTCGCATAATGAAGCATCTATTTGCCTTTCTAAATTTTAGAAAAAGCAACTTTTTCTGGAGGGGAAGAGCTGGTGTGAATCCTTAACAACTCACCTAGTCTGGGTTTTGCCCTGTCCCGATGCCATCTTCTGCAGCTCCCTGCATGGCTTTCCTCCCAGGCAAGGGTGGGCAGGTCCCAGGCTTATTGGCTGACCAAATTCAGTCCCTACACGTGCAGTTGTTCAAGGTCCTTCCCCCCTCCATTAGCTGTTATTGTGTTATTGTTTTCCTGGAGATTTTCCCTAGAGATTATAACTTTTTTTTAAAATAGCTTTTGGGGATATAATTTATACACAAGAGAATTCACCACCTGTAAGTGTACAGTTTGATGAGTTTTGACAAATGTGTACACTTTGCATAGTTATCACTACAGTCATCGCATAGAACCTTTCTCCTTGCAACAGAGCTCCCCGCTGCCCCTTCCTAGTAAATATCCATCTCACCTCCTGTCACTCTTGGTCTCCTTTCATTCTGGACTTTCACATAAATTGAAATGGTAGAGTGTAGAGCCTTTGGTGCCCTGACTTCTTCCACTTAGTACACTGCTTCTGGGAACCAGCCACACATGTGAGCATGAGAAATCTGTTCCTTTGTTGTGGCTGTTCCATCGGGTGTCACTGTTGTTTGCCACACTAGTCCGTGGATATTTGAACTCTTGCTAGTTTGGCTATGAATACTTCTTCTATGAACTTCTGTTACGAATACATTTGTTATGAACACTTGCTTACAAATCTTTATGTAGACATTGTCCTTACCGCCACCTTTTTTTTTAAACCTAAGAAGAGAAGTGCTAGGTCACAGAGTAAGCATTGTTAAACCTTATAAGAAACTGCCAAATGCCATTTTACGTTGCCACCAGCAGTGTGAGAGCTCCGCTTGCTCCAGACCCTTGCCTCACTTGGTATTGTCATTTTTTTTTTAAATTTCAGTCATTCCCATGGGTGTAAAGTGGTATCTCATCATGGTTTTCATTTATATTTCCCTGATTATTAATGATGCTGCATCATTTTGTGTGCTCATTTGCCATCTGTATAATCTTTTTAATGAAGTGTCTCTTAAGACTTTTTGCCCATGGTTTTATTGGGTTATTTGTCTTATCATTGAGCTATAAGAGATCTTTGTATAGTCTGGATACAATTCTTTGTCAAATGTATAGTTTGCAAATATTGTCTTCCAGTCTATGGCTTATTTTTTCATTTCTTTAATAGTGACTTTTAAACAGCAGAAGTTTAAATTTGGATTAGGGTTTCAAATGTTTTGCATCCTATTTTCTTCATTCAAGACCATAAATATTTTGTTATATTTATTTCAAGGAGTTTTATGATTTAGCTCTGACACTTAGATGTATGGTCTATTTTGAGTAAACTTGGTGTATGATATTAGGTGGGGAGTTGTGCATGTTTTGCATTTTGATATATCGTTATGGTTCTAGACCATTTATTTAAAAGACTGCTATTCTTTTTTTACATTGAATTACAGTATTTTGCTTTTCTGTAGTCTCTTCTTTTCAATTATTTTTCACCTAAAGTGCTATAAAATGTAGTACTTCATATAAATGTTAGTAGATGATCTTTTGTTCTTTCTCTTTTACTGTAATACTTGCAATAGCCTCAACTTACCATCACTTGTGTTGCATGGAGCCATCCAACCTGGTGAATGGGAGAGTTTTTATGTAGAGTAGACCCTATTTGTTGGTGTCCAAGCAGAAACTATTCTCCTGGCAGTGATGGTCAATAACCATTACAATATTTGATTGTGCAATGCCCACAACATATGGACTGTGTGTGTATATCAGAAGGAAACTACTCTTCAATGAGTACATACTGTCTTCCAGGTACCTAATTTAATCTTCATAACAACAGCCTGAGATGAGAATCTCATTTTGCAGTTGACAAATAGGAGGCTTAGAGAGAATAATTAACTGACCCATAGCAAATACACATCCGAACTTGGATATAAAGCCTTTTTCTTTCTGTAATGCTGCTTCTATTTTACTGGCAATCTTCACTTTTTTTTTTTTTAAACCATACTAATTGTATGTGCTGCAGTCCATGGGGTCGCAAAGAGTTGGACACAACTGAGCGACTGAACTGATTGACTGAATTGTGTTTGCCAGGGTTCTCCAAAGAAACAGAACCAATAGTATATATGAAGATATATATGAGAGGAGATTTATTATAGGTATTGCTTCATGTGGTTATGGAGGCTGAAAAGCCCCACAATTTGCTGCCTGCAATTGGAGAACCAAGAAAGCCAGTGGTTTAATTCAGTCCAGGTCCAATGGCCCAAGAATCAGGGAGCTGACAGTGTAAATCCCAGAATGAGTCCAAATATCTGAGAACCGGAGTGCCAATATCTGAGGGCAGGAAAAGGCAGATGTCTCAGATCAAGCAGAGAGAGTCAATCGCCCAACCTCTCCCATTTTATTCTATTCAAGCCCTCAACAAGTTGGATATCGCCTGTCCACACTGGTGAGGCCAACCTTATTTACTCAGTCTACCCATTCAAATGCTAATCTCTTCCAGAAATACCCTCACAGATTCATCCAGAAATAATGTTTCACCAGCTATCTGGGCATCCATTAGTCCCCTCAAGTTGATACATAAAATGAACCATCATACTAATGATATTTTAGAACCAAATATCACTTACCAAATGGGGATGCATTTGCAAATGAAGAGAAGCCAGGCCTTGGGGAAGATAGCTTAAGGGTGAGCCTTGGAGACCATGAAGAGCATCTACATCTGGGATTGTCCATGGTCAACAGAGTCCTCAGCTCCGTTTGGGTCTGCACTGGCAGCTACTCTTGCTAGGGCCTGTAAGCTGGTTCAGTGGAATTCAAGTCTGTATGGAAAAACGACAACCATCTTCCAGGGTGGTGGGTAAAATGCCTGGCATGTCAGTCAGTCAGTCAGTTCAGTCACTCAGTTGTGTCCGACTCTTTGCAACCCCATGAATCGCAGCACACCTGGCCTCCCTGTCCATCACAAACTCCCGGAGTTTACTCAAACTCATGCCCATCGAGTCGGTAATGCCATCCAACCATCTCATCCTCTGTCGTCCCCTTCTCCTCCTGCCCCCAATCCCTCCTAGAATCAGGGTCTTTTCTAATGAGTCAACTCTTCGCATGAGGTGGCCAAACTACTGGAGTTTCAGCTTCAGCATCAGTCCTTCCAATGAACACCCAGGACTGATGCCCTTTAGGATGGACTGGTTGGATCTCCTTGCAGTCTGAGGGACTCTCAAGAGTCTTCTCCAACACCATAGTTCAAAAGCATCAATTCTTTGGCGCTCAGGTTTCTTCACAGTCCAACTCTCACATCCATACATGACCACTGGAAAAACCATAGCCTTGACTAGATGGACCTTTGTTGGCAAAGTAATGTCTCTGCTTTTTAATATGCTATCTAGGTTGGTCATAACTTTCCTTCCAAGGAGTAAGCGTCTTTTAATTTCATGGCTGCAATCACCATCTGCAGTGATTTTGGAGCCCCCAAAAATAAAGTCTGACAGTGTTTCCACTGTCTCCCCATCTATTTCCCATGAAGTGATGGTACCAGATGCCATGATCTTGGCTTTCTGAATGTTAAGCTTTAAGCGAACATTTTTACTCTCCTCTTTCACTTTCATCAAGAGGCTTTTTAGTTCCTCTTCACTTTCTGCCATAAGGGTGGTGTCATCTGCATATCTGAGGTTATTGATATTTCTCCCGGCAATCTTGATTCCAGCTTGTGCTTCTTCCAGCCCAGCGCTTCTCATGATGTCCTCTGCATATAAGTTAAATAAGCAGGGTGACAATATACAGCCTTGCCCTACTCCTTTTCCTATTTGGAACCAGTCTGTTGTTCCATGTCCAGTTCTAACTGTTGCTTCCTGACCTGCATACAGGTTTCTCAAGAGACAGGCCAGGTGGTCTGCTATTCCCATCTCCTTCAGAATTTTCCAGAGTTTATTGTGATCCACACAGTCGAAGGCTTTGTTGTAGTCAATAAAGCAGAAATAGATGTTTTTCTGGAACTCTTTTGCTTTTTCAATGATTCAGTGGATATTGGCAATTTGACTTCTGGTTCCTCTGCCTTTTCTAAAACCAGCCTGAACGCCTGGCATGTAGCAGGTGCTAAATCATTGTCAGTCTGATGGTCCTGATCTCCAGGATATAGAAGGAAAGAAGAATATACTGTTGACCCTGAACAACAGAGGCATTAGGGGCACCGACCCTCCAAGCAGTTGAAAATTGAATGTAGCTTCACAGTTGGCCACTCATCCAAGGTTCCAGATCCATGGATTCAACCAACCTTAGTGCATATTTACTGGAAAAGAATTCACGTAGAAGTAGACTTGTGCAATTCGAACTCATGTTGTTCAAGGGTCACCTGTAGTTCCTGTAGGATGTCAGTGAAAGGAAGAATATAAGGTTTGAGGCACCCATAGTGAACCCCATAAATGCCAGCTACCATACCCTAATGTCGCCAGGAGACAAACATTCTTGCAACAGTGTACTTCCTGTGTGCCCTTGAGCATGGCCTTGTATTTTTTAACCAACAGCACACTCAGTAAAACCTGTGTGCCCTTTGCCTCCTGTGAAACAAAGGACAAGCAGTGTTCGGACAAGTGAATTGCAGCAGCTTTGGGCTGGCTGTAGTCTGGAAGCACAGGGCCTCCTGACACCCAAAGGCTTGCTTTCCTGTGTGGTCATGTGGGGACAGGAGGAGACAGTCCGTATGGAGCAACAGTGAAGAACAGTGACCTTGGAAGCAGGGGGTTGGAGACCTGGCCACCCTGCAGACTTGCTAACTTTTCCCCAGCATCACTTGTGTTAGTTTTAGAAAAAGGGTAAAAGGCCCAATATCATTGAATACATACTGTTTGCTGGGCGTTTTACACCTACTATTTCAGTTGATGCTCAAACATGCATACATGGTCTGGCTTGTTTTCCCTCTGTCTTACAGAAAACTGAGGTGCAACCAAGTCAAATGCCTTTCCCACAGACCTACAGTTAGGTGTTAGCTCCTTCTCAAAACAGTCTTTTAATTTTTCTGAAACACCATGCTGCTGCTAATTCAAAATAGGGGATGGTAATAAAACACAGAGTGATTGTAAAGATAGTGAGATAATGAATACACAGATGGCAAACTGTCAGGCACAGCAGACCTGTTTTAACTGTGTTTGTTTTTTTTAGATTTAAGAAACTAAACGAACCACTCTATTAACTGTATGGTGAATGTGCCAGAAGAAACATACAAGTCCAAACAGAACAGAGGATTTTGTGTGTGTATGCTGAGATTAATATTTAAATACCCAAATAGGAAACAAAATACATTTTCTTTTATTTGTAGGGTAGTTGTTTCATTCTATCCACATTTTCCCCCTGTGCTATGGACATAAAAATGTTATTATTATGCCCCCAGGTTAGAGCCCTAGTTGGGCCAGGAACATGGATAGGTCTTCTGAATACTGTCCTGGGTTGAAGGTAAGACGTAGGCATAGCCAAGCCCTCACAGGCGGGCTGATGGGGCCAGAACGCGTTCAAGCGCAGCACACTGTGCTGCATGTTCACACGCCGTCCAGTCCCTCCTGGGGGCCTGGGAACGGGCTTCCCACAGGCATGGGCCAGGATGAAGGAAGTCAAATACTTGCTCAGATCAGGGAGTCTGAGGGGGAAGTACACGTGAACTCTGTATTTGTCTGCATACCCTAGTGCCAGACTCAGAGCCTGGCATGGAATAGAGACTCAATTCTAGAAGGTGAATGAATAAATTGGAAAATGAAGGAAGGAAGAGTAATCATGGAGTTGAGCTTGGGAGAGCTTCATGCAGTGGCAGTACTGGTTAGGTTGATGAGTTGATCTGAGAAGAGGGAGAGGGTGGAGAGGACAGATCCTTCAAGACCAGGACACACATCTGAGAGGAAGGTGGCAGGTGTGAGAGACATGAGAATGACAGGTAGATAGATGGGAAGGAATCTGCTCCTTTCTCTGGATTCAGCTAGAGTCAAGAGTAGGGGAGGATTCTGCAGCTCACACAGTCCATGCTAGGTGGAGCTGGGTTTAGGCAATGGGACTGAAGGATGCTGTGATTGCCTGCGGCTTGCTGTGGGCTCAGTGGTGTGGGAGTGCCCCAGGGAAATCTCCCCCAGCTCTCAACATAAGCATGTACCTCATACTCCTCTCATACAGTGTCTCTGGATTCATAGAACTCTTCACACAGCTTTGTTGCTTGTATTGTAGCTCCTGCAGCTCAGAGCCAGCAAGGGAGTGTCAGAGCTTTGTCACATCCAGAATCTGACTTCTGCCCCAAGACTGCTGCCTTCCTCTTCTGCTTTTAAGCATAAGATTACTTTGGGCTTGCCCAAGTAATCTCTTTATGTTGTTGTCAGCTGATTAGTAATCTTAATTATATCCTGAAAATCCTTTCTATCCTATGAAAGTGAAAGTGAAGTCGCTCAGTCATGTCTGACTCTCTGTGACCATGGACTGTAGCCTGCCAGGCTCCTTCATCCATGGAATTTTCCAGGCAAGAGTACTGGAGTGGGTTGCCATTTCCTTCTCCAGAGGATCTTCCCAACCCAGGGATCAAACCCGGGTTTCCCGCATTGCAGGCAGTCACTTTACCATCTAAGTCACAGAACACATTCATGGACATAATTCCCAAGGCCAAAGCCTGGGGTCAGAATCCTGCTCCCACACTAATGGGGGAATCAGAATTGATAACAAGCAGTTACAACACACTCTAGTGAATGCTACGAGGAGCGTACACACAGTGCTCTGCAGGATGGGGAAAGTCTCTCTAAGTGAAGCAAGGGCAGCTTCCTGGAGGAAAACTGTCTAAACTGAACCTAGTACAGTGGGTGGAATTTAGCAAGAGGGGAAGGTCCCAGGCAGAAAGAATAGCTTGTGTGTTTGGAGTTCATAACTGCCGACCTGTGGAACTCACTGCAGGGAGCCAGAGAGACAAGGGACGGTGGAAAGAAGGTGAGAGCCCCCAGAGTTTCTTAGCATGGGGCTGGAATGCTGAGATCTTCGTTTTAGAAAGCTGTGTGCTGGCACTATGGAAGTGGAGAACATTTATCTAGGGAGGAGGGTGGCACACCAATTTTCGTAACCAGGTAAAGCTGATGATAGCTTGAAAAGTGAAAATGCCAATGGATGGAAGAGAAGTGAATGTGAAATGATTTGAACTTGCGTATGAAAGGCTAACAAGTTACAAGTAAGTCCCAGATTCCTGGCTGGACGACTAAATGTATTATGGTACTATTCATGGAGACTGGAGGAGGAATAGGGCAATGGGAAACATGGGTTCTATTTTAGCAATGTTTAATAGTTTAAGGTGACTATGAGATATTGATTGGTGATTCCTCTACGCAGATCTAGGATAGTGATCAAAGTTTGGGAGTCCTCAGTGAGTGACTGAAATCGCCTTCCAGAACTTCAAGTGTGGGAAGAGCAGAGGACCTGAAAAATGACTTTTAGGTGGTAGGAGGGAGGAAGAGCCCAGCAAAGGGGGAGGAGACAGCAGGCGTGGAAGAGAGAAATCCAGGTGGTGGGAGGGAAAAGAGTGTCAAGTACCTTTGGGAGGTCAGGTGAGATGAAGACCGAAAATGCCCCCTGGGTTTAGCACCAGCTAAGAGTAATTCCACTGGGAGGTGGGTGGGGTCAGGTGACAGGGGTTAAAGACTAACATGTGAGCTAAGTGTTGTAGCAGGAGAGAGTCAAGGCCGAGGAAGCTGGGAGGAGGCTAATTTCATTATTTCCTTTGCAGATGATGCTTTATTATTTTTTTCTAGGGTTTTATTTTAAATGAAAGAACAAAGATTATGCTTCAGTGCTGTTGGGAAGAAGCCAGTGGAAAGGTAAACAGACAGAGAAGACAAGATGAGCAATGGAGTTTGGAGGGCCTAGGTGAGCAGGAGATGGTGTGATCTGGACCATAGACAGGTGGAAGGGAACAGAACTACAATTGCACTAGGAAGGAGAAGGCAGTGTGTAAAACTCCAGGGAAATGTAAAGGATGGGAGACAAAAATTTGAAGGTAATCCTGAGTGACAAGTTTGTAGCGTCTGTGAAGGAGGAGGTGAGAAAGGAAGAGGAGTTGTAATGTGGGAGAGAGAATTCTTGCCTGGAGAATCCCATGGACAGAGGAACCTGGCAGGTTACAGTCAATAAGGTCACATAGATTTGGACATGACGGAAGCAACGTTGCACACACAGTGGAGCAGTGGGCCTGGGCAGAGAGGAGCTCTGAGAAGCCTGTGGAGAATGTGGGAGAGTGCCTGTTGGGGAAATAGATGAGGGTCACAGAGCAGCCGTGAGTGCCCAGGCCTGTGAAGCCCAGCATTCCTGTTCTTCCCACTACATGAAAAATCTTTTTAGTGCAATAGAAAGAGATTTTCAAGGAAGTTTCAATGTAATCCACATAAGCAATATATTTCTCCCTTGCTGTATATTTTAATTAGAGTAAGGGCTGGGGCAAGGAACAACTAATTCCTTTCTCCCTCACCCCCAGGAGACCTTGCCAAAGTGAGCATGGCACTCTTTTCTTTTAGAGGCCTTAGAATCCTTCTCATTTTATTTCTGGTAGCTGTTATCAGTCAATGAGAGCTGAAATATGATGTAAAGTCAAATTTGCTATCCTTGGGTCATTAAGTATCTGGGAGGTGCATTTATTTATTAAAACCAAACAAACATTTCCTAGGCATTGATAATTGTAAGCAATAATATATATTTTATTTGAAATTTGAAAAAATGTAATAATCAGTTCATTCATGAAGATTTGTTTTTAGTACCTTCTATTTGCCAGTCACAGTGCCTTCAGGATTAAAACAATGAACTAGACTAGAAATAGACCTTTTTAGCAAAGAGTTTATTGGGACAGAGTATATATATAATAAATGAAATAACTGTTAAAGACCATTGACAATATAACCAAAATAGATGTCCTACAATGATATATAATTTAGGATATAAGTAGTATAATTTTTATTTGTTTGAAATAAATAAATTCAAAATAATTTTTATATGTTCAAAAGACAAAGATATCAAGTGAGTCTCCTGGTATTTATATTAAATAGTATGGGCTCTGTAGAAAACATAGAATTTGTAAAGAAACTTCATAAAAACATGGTGAATTTTATAGATACCAAAACCAAAAATAGTCTCCTGGTAGAAGGATCAGCCATTGTGGATCCTTCGGGTCAGTCATTCTGACTCAGATTGATTGCTTTCCCACATCTTTAGTGATATTCTGGAATCCTACCATTCACAGGACAGGGGATGGCTCACAGCATTACTAACTCATCACATTAAAAACTATGAATCAGTGCTTGGGCAAAGTGTTTAAAATTCATAGGAATAGAATGTCTCTCCATTTATGTGTCTTCTCTAGTGTACTTCATTCATTCTTGAAAGACAGCCTCACTATAGAATTCTTGGTTGACCATTTTTTTTTCTTTCAGCAATTGAAAAATATCCAATTCCTTCTTGCCTTCATAGGTTTAGATGAGAAATCCACCGTCACTTAGTTTGTGTGGTTACTATAAAAATTGTCATTTCTCTCAAGTTATTTTCAGGATTTTGTCTTTAGTTCAGTTAGGCTGTGATTTGGCATGGAATTCTTTCTGTTTATCCTACTTGGAGTTTTCTCATCTTCCTAATTCTGTTTATGTCTTTTGCCAAATTTGAGACGCTAATCAGCCATTATATCTTTGAATAATTCTTCAGTCCCATGCTCTCTCTCCTCTCCATGTGAGATTCTGATGATGCTCTTTTCATATGATCCCACAGGTTCCCAATACTATTAATATTCTTATTACCTATTTTGTCTCTATTGCTCAGATTGGAAAAATTCTGTTGATCTGTCCTCAAGTTTAATGATTCTATCCTGTGTCATCTCCACTCTATACTGAGCCTATCCAGCAGATTTTTCCTTTCTTTCATTTTATTTTTCAGTTCAATAATTTCTACTTTGGCTCCTTTATTATTACTATTATTATGGCCATCCCTTGTGGCATGAAGCATCTTAGTTCCCTGACCAGGGATCAAACCTGTGTGCCCTGCATTGGGAGCATGAAATCTTACCACTGGATCACCAGGGAAGTCCCAGTTCCTTTTTATTTAAAAAAAAAAAAAAAAAAGATTTTCCTTTTTTTAATATTGTTGAGGGTTTTTTAAATTTTTCATTAGTTTCAAGAAAATTTATAATTGCTTTAATTGAAGCATTTTTATAGTGACTCTAGAATCTTTGTCAAATAATTCTGACATCTGATTCATCTTGGTGTTAGTATCTGTTGATTGTCCTTTCCCATTCTCATGGTGATCTTCTAGTTCTTGATATGACTGGTGATATTCTGTTGCATCCAGGACATTTTAGGTATTATATGACTCTGGATCCAATTTACCTTCTCTTTTTGGCAGGCAGTCTCTAACTGAGCTGCTCTGTTAGGGTAGGCTGGATGTGTCTGTCAGCTTCCTGCTGGGCCTTTCATTCATTCATTTCACCCAGTGAAAATGGAGCCCTGACTGACATTGCCTCCTTGCCTGGAGGTGAGTGGAAGCAGAGTGCTGAGTCATACCACTTTGTTGCTGCAGCGAGGGGTGGAAGCTCAAACTGAAATTTCACACTTAAAGTTTAAAAATGTTTTCCATGAAGATCTTGGGCATATTCTTACATATTTTATTAGGTACTGAAGTATGTTTTTTATTGCTTTTATAAAAAAATAACTTTTTAAAATTATACTTTCTAACTAATCTATGATAGAAACATAGTAGGTAATATGGATCTTATTAACATATAATATATATAGGTTATTAATACATATAATACTTACAGGCTTGCCTAAAAATGCCTTTGGAATTTATATCAGAAAGTATGTAAATTATAATAAACTCATTTCTTCCTTTGCAATTCCTATATATTGTATTGAATCTTTCTGTCTTTTGTATAGGATAGGATCTTTAGTACAATGTTGAAAGTATCATGGCAACCATCGTCTTATTTCTAATTTGAAAAGATATTTTCAGAGGTTAATTGAGTATGATGTCTTCTGTAGACTTTTTAGAATACCCTCCATTAAATCTTGAAGTTTCTTTCCATTTTTATACAAGGAGTAGATGTTGATTATTTCATAGTCTCTTTCTGAATCTATTGAGATAACAGTATGTTTTCTTTCCCCTTTATTTTTGTGGTAAATTTAATCTATTTTTGTGGAAATAATTCCAACAATTGGTCTTGAAATGCTATTTTTTTTTTACATTAGACTTCTTTTGCTAATATTTTGTTTAGAATTTTTGCATTTATATTTGTAGATGAGATTTATGTTTTGTGCTACCCCTGTTGAGTTTTTCTGTCAGCATTATACCATCTTTATTTAAAGAGCTGAGGAACAATCCTTCTTTTTCAGTTCTTTGGTGAGACTGGAATTATGTATTTCTTGATTGTTTGGTAGAATGTTCCTTTAAAACCATCAGGGTGTGGTACTTTCTTTATGGGATGCTTTTTCCTTTTATGAAAGGAATTTAACATGTCACTGAATGCCTTCTTGTTCTCAGTAACTGTACTAGATTCTTATACACGAGCTTGTTAAATATGCACATCAACCCTGTAAGTAATCATCCCTATCATTGGAGATTGAAGAAAGTGAGGTGAAAAGTGTATGCCATTTCTCAGGGTCCCTCAGCCAGAAAGTGATGGACCAGACGTTTGAATCAAAATCCAGATGTCCAAAAAATGTAGTCATTCCTTTCACACATTGCAGAGAGACTTTATAAGAGACAAAGACAACTTGTAGTGTCATCAGATCCTCACAGCCTGGGCTCAGGTCTGAAAAAGTCTTGCTGCAGGCTAGTAGATAGAACCACCTCTGCTTTTACATGTTTAGTTGATAGTGACCCTGTGCATTTCTTAATACTTCTTCCTCTGTTTAGTTTTGGGTGTTAATTATTTTATAAGTGTAACTTTATAGAATTTAATTTTGTAGGTTCACATGCAGTTGTAAGAAATAACAGAGCATTTCCCACAGAAACTTTACCCAGCTTCCCACAATAACAATACTTTATCAATCTATAGTAAAATATTACAACAGGAAATATTCTACTGATCTGGAGCACATCTCCCCAGTGTTACTTGTACTTATTTGTGTTTGTGTGTGTGTATTTTGTTCTATGCAATTTTATCATATGTAGATTAGGGTACTCTCAACCACTGCCAAAACACAGAAGAGTTCCATCACCAAAATATTCTTCATGTTGCCATATAACCACACCCACATTCCTCAAACACTCACTCTTCTCATCCTTAACCACTGACAACCACAGACAAGCTGTTCATTATTTACATGATTTTATAATTGCAGGAATGTTTAACAAATACATTTCTATAGCAGACAACGTTTCGGGTTTAGTTTTGTTCATTGAGAATACTTCTTTGGAGATTTACCCAAAGTATTGCATTTATTAATAGTCCATTCCACATTATGGATGTACCACAATTTACCTGTTCACTTTTTGAAGGATATTTAGGTTGCTTCCAGTTTGGGGTTATTACAAATAATTCTGCTATTAACATTTGTGTACAGATTTTTATGTAACTGCTGGGTCATTTGTTAGTTGCTTGTTTAGTTTTATATTAATAAATATAATTGCCAAGCCATTTTCCCCAGTGACTGTACCATTTTATATTCCCACTAACCATGGATGATTGATCCAATTTCTCTGCATTCTCACCAGCATTTGATGTCACAACTTTTCATTTTAGCTGTTCTGATAAGTTCATCTCATATGCTCATTTCCCATCTGTCTATCACCTTCAATGGAATTTCAGTGCATCTCATTTTCTAACTGAATTCTTTTTGTGCTGTGGGGTTTTGAGTGTTCTGTGCATATTCTTGATACTAGTCCTTTGTCATACACGTGACTTGCAAATATCTTCTCCCTTGTCTGTAGCTTGTCTTTCCATCTTCTTAGCAGAGCCTTCCACAGATCAAAAGTTTTAAATGTTGATGAAATTCAATTCATCAGTTTTTCTTTTTACATATGGGGTTTTTAGTGTCAAATCTAAGAACTATTTGCTTAGCCTTAGAGGCCAAAAATTTGCTCCTACTCTTTTCTAAGGGATTTTTTTCTTTTGCTAAAGGCGTTATATTTTACTTTTTAGTACCTGAATCATTTTTAGTTAAGTTTTCCTGTATTTGTGAAGTTTATGTCAGCTTTGGTTTTTGTAGGTGTTTTGCCTGTGGGTATCCAATTCCAGGATCATTTATTGAGGAAGCTAGTATTCTTCCTTTGAGTTGCTTTGCACATTTGTCAAAAAAACAGTTGGAAATATTTGTGTGGGTCTACTTTTGCTTTAGACTTCCCTGGTGGACCAGTGGTTCAGTGGTAAAGAATCTGCCTACTAATTACAACTGCATATTTGATTCCTGGGTTGGAAAGATTCCCTGGAGAAAGAAATGGCAACACATTCCAGTATTCTTGCCTGGAAAATCCCATGGACAGAGGAGCCTGGTGGGTTATAGTCCATGGGGCCACAAAAGAATTGAACACAACTTAGTGACTAAACAACAATTTTTGGTTTACCTCTTTTGTTCCATTTATGTACATGTCTATTCTTCTGCAATACCACGTACCTTGATTACAGATGCACTATAGTAACCTTATTATAGTGTAGGCTAACTCCTCCCACCTCATTCCTTTTTAAGGCTTTTTCAAAGGCCTATTCTAGGTCCTGTGCCTTTCTATATAAATTTTAGAGTAATTTTGTCTATGTCCAAAAACCTTTGCTGTGATTCTGATAGCACTTATATTAGACCGATAAATAAATCTGGGGGAAAATGACATCATTATTGGACTTCCCTGGTGGCTCAGATGGTAAAGAATCTGCCTGCAATGCAGGAGACCCAGGTTTGATCCCTGGGTTGGGAAGATCCCCTTGAGAAGAGAATGGCCACCTACTCCACTATTCTTGCTTGAGAATTCTATGGACAGAGGAGCTTGGCAGGCTATAGTCATTATTTTATTTAGTCTTTCAATCCATGAACACATTATGTCTCTCCATTTATTTGGGTCTTTGATTTCTTTCATCATCATTTTGTAATTTTCAGAATATAGATGGTTTATATATATTGTTAAGTTTATTGTTAAGTAGTTCACTTTCTCTGGCATAATTATAACTAATATTGTATCTTTAATTTCAGTTTGTACATGTTCACTGTTAATATATAGAAATGTAATTAATTTGGGGGTGTTGAAATTATATGTTGCAATTTTGCTAAACTTACTTATTCATTCTAGAAATGTTTTGTAGATTCTTTGGGATTTTCTAGGAGATGACCGAGCCATTCACAAAAAGGACATTTTTATTTCTTCCTCTCCAGTTTGTATATCTTTGTTTCTTCTTCTTGTTAGTATGTATGTGTGTTGAAGATAGGGGCTAAAATTGGCTAGAGTATCTAGAATTATGTTGAATAGAAGTTGTGAGAGTGGAAATTTTTGCCATAAACCCAATCTTGAAGGTAATGAATTGTTTTCCACTATCAAGTATGATTTTATCTGTAAGTTTTTTATAGACGATTTTGTTAGTCAGTTTTCTCCAGAGGAACAGAGCTAATAGGTTGTATAGAGATATGTATCCAGGGAGATTTATTATAGGAATTGGCTTATGGGGTTATGGAGATGGAGAAGCCACACAGTTTACTGTCTGAGGGCTAGAGAATCAGGAAGGCCAATGGTAGTGTAATTCAGTCTAAGTCTTAAGGCCTGAGAATCTGGGGAGCCAATGGTGTAAACCCCAGAGTCCAAAGGCCTGATAAGTAGGATCTCTGATGTCCATGGGCAGTAGATGATGGACATCTCAGCTCAAAACAGGGAATTAACTGGTCCTTCACTTTTTTATGCTATTCAGTCCCTCAACAGATCAGATCATGCCCGGTGAGAGTAGACGCTTTTTATTCAATCTGTTGAGTCAAATGCTAATCTCTTCCAGACACACCCTCACAGACACAGCCAGAAATAATGTTTTAGCAGATATCTGAGCACTTTCTAACCCAGTCAGGTTGACATATAAAGTTAGTCTTCAAAGTGCTTTTTATCAAGTTGAGGTAATTCTCTGCTATTCCTAATTTCTGGAGAGTTTTTATCATAAATAAGTGTTGAATTTTGTCTAAATACATTTCTCCATCAATTAATATGGTTTATAATTTTTTTAATAGCCTGTTGATATGTTGGTCTATAGTGATTTCTTTTTGAATGTTGACTCAGACTTGCATACCTGGAATAAATCCTTCAGGCTAATGATGTGTGATTCTTTTTTACATATTGCTGAACTCTATTTGATAATATTTTGCTTAGAAATTTTTGCCTCTAAGTTCATGATGATACTAGTCTATAGTTTTTTCTTCTTTTTTTTCATTTATTTTTATTAGTTGGAGGCTAATTATACTTTCTTTGTCTAGGTTGGCATCAAGGTATATGGTCTCATAAAACAATTTGGGAAATTACTTTCTATTCTTGGTTGAGTTTTGGTACTTTGTAATTTTTGAGGAATTGGTCCATTTGTTCAATATTGAGTTTATGAGCCTAAAGTTATCTGTAATATTCTCTTATTATCCCTTTAAGAATTGCAGAATGTATAGCTCCTGTTTCATTCTGGAATTTGGTTTTGTGTGTGTATGCATTCTCTCTATATTTTCATTGGTTTTACTAGACGTTTAGCAATTGATATTTCAAAAAAAAGTTTTTGTCTCATTGAATTTCTTCATTTTTGTCCTGTTTTTAAATTTATTGAATTTTACTTTTAAAATTATATACTTTTGCTTGCTTTGGATTTATTTTGCTCCTATTTTTCCTAGTTTGTTAAGGTAGGAACTTAGAGATTTGAGGATTTTCCTCTTTCTAATATAACAGTCTAGTGCTACAAATTTCTGTCTCAGCACTGTTTTAGCTTTTCATGTGTTGTATTTTCGTTTTCATTCAGTTCTGTGTATTTTTTAAATTTTCCTTGAAACTTTCCTCTGACTCATGGAAATGTGTTTTGTTTTTTTTTCCCCAACTGTTAGAGCATTTTCTTACTTTTCTGTTGTTTATTTCCAGTTGATTCTAATATGGTTAGAGGACACTCTATGATATCAATTGTTTCAAATTTGTTATATTTTGTGACTTAGGAGAGGGTCTGTCTTGGTACATGTTCCACGGGTGTTTAAAAAGAATATGTATGTATTCTACTGAAGTTTTGTGGAATGTCCTAAAAACGTTGATTAAATCTGGTTGACTGATTGTGTTGTTCAATTATTCCACACCTTCGCTTGTTTTTGGTCTAGTAGTTCTATAAACTGCTGATAGTTTTGCAGTCTCCAAGTATAATTATGGATTTTTCTATTTCTTGTTTAAGCTGTGTTTTGGTTTCATGTAGGTTGAAGCTCTGCTGTATGTTGCATATATACTTATTAGTTCTTTCTATTGGATCTCTTTTCTTCATCATTATTAAATTTCATTCTTTACCTCTGATAACTTTTTTTCTCTGAAGTTTACTTTTTCTAGACAGCATATATAGTTGGATCATTTTTATCCACTATGCCAATCTGTCTTTTAAATTTTATATTTAGACTTTTTCCATTAAAATAATCATGGGTATGTAAGGCTTAAATTTGCTACTTTATTTTTTTTAGGATTTATTTATTCTTGGCTGTGGTGGGTCTCTCTTCCTGCATACAGACTTTCTCCAGTTGCGGTGAATGGGATCCACTCTCTAGGTGCGCTGCATGGGCTTCTCACTGTGGTGGCTTCTCTTGTGGAGCACTGGCTCTAGTTTTGGGAGTTGCAACACATGGGCTCAACAGTTGTGGCTCATGAACTCTAAAGCACTGGTTCAGAATTGTGGCCCATGGGCTAAGTCGTTCTGTGGCATGTGTGATCTTCCTGAGCCAGGGATAGAACTGGTGTCCCTTGCTTGCAAGACAAATTCTTAACCACTGGACCACCAGGGAAGCCCTGTTACTTTATTGTTTCCTGTCTCACTGTTTTTCTTCTCTTGCCTTCCTGGGTGTTACTTGAACATTTTACTTATACTGTTTTTGAGTATATCTCTTTATACAGTTTTCTTTAAAACTTACTCTAGATATTACAATATACACATGTTAACAAAAAATTGCATGCAGTATAGATATTTTACCATTTCTAGTGGAGTTGTTGTTCAGTCACTAAGTTGTGTCTGACTCTGCGGCCCCATGGACTACAGCATACCAGACTTCCCTGTCCTTCACTATCTCTGAGATTGTTGAAATTCATGTCCATTGAGTCAATGATGCCACGCAGCCATCTCATCCTCTATCGCTGCCTTCTCCTCCTGCCCTCAATCTTTCCCAGCATCAGGGTCTTTTCCAATGAGTCAGTTCTTGGCATGAGGTGACCAAAGTACGGGAGCTTCAGCGTCAGTCCTTCCAAAAAATATTCAGCCTTGATTTCCTTTAGGATTGACTGGTTTGATCTCCTTGCTGTCCAAGGGATTCTCAAGAGTCTTCTCCAGCACCACAATTCAAAAGCATCGATTTTTTGGTGTTCAGACTTCTTTACGGTACAACTCTCACATCTGTATATGACTACTAGAAAAAACATAGCTTTGAGTATACAGACCTTTGTCAGCAAAATGATGTCTCTGTTTTTTAATATGCTGTCTAAGTTTGTCACAGCTTTTCTTCCAAGCTACTTTTAATTTCATAGCTACAGTCACTGTCCACAGTGATTTTGGAGCCCAAGAAAATAAAATTGCCACTGTTCCTATTTTTTCTTCATCTATTTCCTATGAAGTAATGGGACCAGATGCTATGATCTTAGTTTTTTGAATTTTGAGTTTTAAGCCAGCTTTTTCACTCTCCTCTTTCACCTTCATCAGGAGGCTCTTTAGTTCCTTTTCATTTTCTGCCATTAGGGTAGTATCATCTGCATAGCTGAGGTTGTTGATATTTCTCCCAGCAATCTTGATTCCACCTTGTGCTTCATCCAACTGGCATTTTGCATAATGTACTCTGCATATAAGTTAAATAAGGAGGGTGACAATATTCAGTCTTGACATACTCCTTTCCCAATTTGGAACCAGTCAGTTGTTCCATGTCCATCTCTAACTGTTGCTTCTTGACCTGCATATAGATTTCTCATGAGGCATTTAAGTGATCTGGTATCCCCATCTCTTTAAGATTTTTCCACAGTTTGTTGTGATTCACACAGTGAAAGGCTTTAGCAAAGTCAATGAAGCAGAAGTATATGTTTTTCTGGAATTCTCTTGCTTTTTCTATGACCCACTGAATGTTGACAATTTGATTTCTGGTTCCTCTGCCTTTTCTAAATCCTGCTGATACATCTGGAAGTTCTCGGTTCACAAGCTGTTAAAGCCTGGCTTGAAGGATTTTGAACATTAACTTGCTATCATGTCAAACGAGTGCAATTGTGTGGTAATTTGAACATTCTTTGGCATTGCCCTTCTTTGGGATTGAAATGAAAAATGACCTTTTCCAGTCCTGTGGCCATTGCTGAGTTTTCCAAATTTGCTGGCATATTGAGTGCAGCAGTTTCACAGCATCATTTTTAGGATTTGAAATAGCTCAGCTGGAATTCCATCACCTCTTCTAGCTTTGTTTGTAGTAATGCTTCCTAAGGCCCATTTGACTTCACTCTCCTGCATATCTGGCTCTAGGTGAGTGACCACACCATCGTGGTGATCAGGTCATTAAGACTTTTGTTGTATAGTTCTTCTGTGTGTTCTTAACACCTCTTCTTTTTTTTTTCCAATTATTTTTATTAGTTGGAGGCTAATTACTTCGCAACATTGCAGTGGGTTTTGTCATACATTGACATGAATCAGCCATGGAGTTACATGTATTCCCCATCCCGATCGCCCCTCCCACCTCCTCCCCCCCCACCCGATTCCCCTGGGTCCTCCCAGTGCACCAGGCCCAAGCACCTGTCTCATGCATCCCACCTGGGCCGGTGATCTGTTTCACCATAGATAATATACATGCTGTTCTCTCGAAACATCCCACCCTTGCCTTCTCCCACAGAGTCCAAAAGTCTGTTCTGTACATCTGTGTCTCTTTTTCTGTTTTGCATATAGGGTTATCATTACCATCTTTCTAAATATATATATGTGTTAGTATGCTGTAATGATCTTTATCTTTCTGGCTTATTTCACTCTGTATAATGGGCTCCAGTTTCATCCATCTCATTAGAACTGATTCAAATGAATTCTTTTTAATGGCTGAGTAATATTCCATGGTGTATATGTACCACAGCTTCCTTATCCATTCGTCTGCTGATGGGCATCTAGGTTGCTTCCATGTCCTGGCTATTATAAACAGTGCTGCAATGAACATTGGGGTGCACATGTCTCTTTCAGATCTGGTTTCCTCAGTGTGTATGCCCAAGAGTGGTACTGCTGGGTCATATGGTAGTTCTATTTCCAGTTTTTTAAGAAATCTCCACACTGTTTTCCATAGCGGCTGTACTAGTTTGCATTCCCACCAACAGTGTAAGAGGGTTCCCTTTTCTCCACACCCTCTCCAGCATTTATTGCTTGTAGACTTTTGGATAGCGGCCATCCTGACTGGCATTAACACCTCTTCTTAATCTCTTCTGCTCTCTTAGGTCCTTGCTGTTTCTATCCTTTATTGTGGAGTACTGAAACTTTCTGTTTACATCCTTTTACCAACGAGTCTTTTAAAGTATAATTGTCTCAACTATTTCCTCCATATATACTGAGCACCATAACAGATAAAGGTACAGTTTTTACTTCAACAATCAAGTATGCTTTATTAAATTCATGAGGATAGTCTTTTATATCTACTTCTATTTTTGTCTATTCTGTCATTCTTTCCTTTCTAAAGTTTCAAGTCTTCTTTTATAATCATTTTCTTTTCTTTTGGAGAGTTTAATTTAGACATTATTTTATGATCTGCTAGCAGCAAATTATCTTAATTTTCCCTCACCTGATTCATTACTGAAGGTGTTCAAATGGATATTGAATTTCAGTTAAGTGTTCTTTTGACAGCACTTGAGAAATTCATCACTTTATTCGGCCTCTGTGGTTTCATGTGATGAAAGGCTGTCTTTCAAATTAACTTTCCTTTATAGATAATAGGTGGAAGCTTTCCTCTGGTTGCTTTAAGATTTTTTTTCTTTGGTTTCAATTTGGTTTCAGAAGCTTAATTATGATGTATTTTGGTTGGGTTTCTTTTCATTTTTTCCTATTTATAATTCATTCAGGTTCGTTAATGTATAGTTTGTCTCTTGCCAAATCTGAGAATCATTCAGGCATTATTTGTTTAAAACTATTTCAGTCCTTCCTCTTTCTCCTCTTCTTCCAAGACTTCAATGACATAAATATCCCTGAGTCTATAGTCTGTTTTCTCTGTTATTCAGAATTCTATTAACTTGTTCTCAAGTTTCCTGATTCTATTTTTGTTCCCTTCATTCTGCTGTTTAATCTACATATTCAGTTTTATTTCATTTCAATAAATAAATGGAATTTATTTATTTTATTTCCACTTGTTTCTTTTTATAACCCTTTTTTGATATTTTACAGTTTTTCCATTTGTTTCAAGTATATTTATGGGTATTTGTTGAAGCAGTTTTATGATGGCTGCTTCAAGATCTTTTACAAATTGTTCTGATTCTTCTCAGTAGTTGCATCAACTTAATGTTTTTTCCCACTTAAGTTGTGGCTCTTGGAATGACAAGCACATTTTATTGTATTCCATGCACTCTGGATATTACGTTAAGACACTCTTGATCCTATTTAAATCCCTTTAGCAAGAATTTTCCTTATTTGTGTTTAGTTTGTAGGTCTGGGCTATTTTATTGGCTGCAGTTCCAATGACAATTTAGTTTTCTGAACTTTTGCAATGCTGTTCTGACTGTTTAACTCTTCAGCTTGAGTTCTCCCTTGACCCTTGTTAGTACTGTCTGCAGTGTCCAGAAATGGCTTCTTTGGGCTTCCTGGCTTTGTTAGGTGGGTATAGGCATCCCAACCCATAGAAAAGAGAGTACTCCCCCTGGCTGTTTTCCAATGACCCAGTGCTGGTGGGCTTCTCAGTCCCTCTCTTTGCCATTGCTGTTGATAGAAAGAAGTGCCTACCTGGGCCACGTTGTGCCCCTGGGAAGGGCTGGAACCATGGGGTCTGGGAGGGTCTCTGCTGTTGGGTGGAGGATTGGGAGACACTGGTGCTACGTTGCTTTCTGCTGCTGGGTAGAGGGGCAGAAGAAACCAGCACTGTTGGCATCATCTGTGCAGGCAGAGGGTACACCTGCTCCTGGCAGGGGCTGGTTTGGCTTGCTCAGATTCTGCTGCTGGCAGATTGACCCCTTGTGTTGCTGATGGATGAGGGAAGGGGTGGTCATGGTTTGAGCTACCTGGGATCTGTTGTAGCTACTATTTCAGGCAGGTCAGGATACTGCTGCCGCAAGGATAGATCTTCCTTCTGGGCTTTCCCTTCCTGGAACTTTGGGCAGAGTGTTCTGTGTTTTCTTAGAGTCTGCATTTTTCTATTTGGCATCCATTAATTACAGGACAAAACTAATGGCTAAATTGTTTACATCTTCCCTAAGATTCAGAGCCCATGCTCTGAACCACCTCCTGACCAAATGCCGACACTGCCCTAAAGCTACCTGCCCTAAATCCCCCCCAGGGCCAACCACTCTCTCAGAGCCTGCTGTAGTTATTCAGACTTGCCAGCGCTAAGCTGTTTACCTTGTCTTCTCTTGTTTCTCTTGGAAGCCCCAGTGAAGGCTATATCCTAGACTTTCCCCTTGTTCCTTCTGCCACCTGAGCCACACTGGCGCGTCCCCACAGGCCCTCTGCAGCATGGCGCGCCTCTTCCTCTCAGAGGCTGTACATAGCTAAATCTTTTCTTCAGGGGCATGCGCCTCTCCATGTCATCACTGAGTCACCTCCCTGAGTTAGAGTTCTGTGCATACACGTGAAGTGGAGCAAGCTTTTCTCCCTTCTCTTCTTCCTTCTTCCTTCTCCCTTTTCTTCCTTCTCTCCTGCTCCCCATCTCCTTGCCTCCCTTCATTCCTTCCTTTCTTTTTGCCTGTTGATGGTTCCAGGTTGCCGTTCTCCCTGGTTCCCAGCCCAGAATATTTCAGAGATAAAAAGAAAACTTAGGAACAAACTCTAGACCTTATTTAAATCTTGTGACTTGGCAGCCCTCCTTTGGCACTGCCTGGAAGGGGATAGGGAGTTCCACCTCATTACTGCCAGGAGAGGTTGGGAATCCTGGTTCCCCATTGATGAGATAAAAGCTGTCACCTGAAGAGAAACAAGCACTATATGTTTTTGAGATGACACTGATAGCAATGACTATTGGAAATCAATTAGTATGAAAATACTGATTGAGATTATTCTGCATATCAAGACTTGCAACTAAGCTCTATGGGGAATATAAAGAAGTAATTGACGTGGCCCTTTTTACTGGAGTTGAAGGTCTGTTTGAATGATTAACAGATTTACCTACAATGCATATTATATAAAACAAATCAAATTGTTTCCAAATATTTTTAAATTATAAAGGTAATTAACTAAAGCACTTGATGTGATAAATAATTTTGAAAAAGAAATAATTTTAACTGTAACAAAAACATTGTTCTTTTGTACATTTCATTTTAGAGTTTTTTGTATTTTTAAAATGATTTATAATCATATATTTTAGAAAATTCTAGCTTACATTGTTATATATTTTCTCTACTATTCAGTAGCCTTTATAAATTAGATTTTTAATGGCTGTATAATTTTCTATTGAGTGCATATTGTTTAATTTGATTAATCATTTCCCTATTGTTGAATACAAGCTACTTTCCTTTTAAAATGTTCCAAATAGCACTTCCATTAACATGTCACATTTCAGAGTCTTTCCTTAAGTTGGAATATCTCAAGTGAGATTACTTGGTCAAAATATGACCTTTTTGATTGTTCCTTACACATAATTTTAGCATTCGTTGTACATATTCCCTGAACAACTCTTAGTGGTGATCTATTGGTGATATTCTATTTCCCCCATTCCTTCCACATTTGTTAACTGGAAATTTTCTGTAAGGAAGAGCATTCTATTCTCCCCTGTTTTTTTAATACATTCAGTCACTTATCCATACCAATGTGAGCTTATGGGTATCCTTGGAGTTATAATTCAATAATATGGTTATCGATTTCATTACTTAAATTGTTCCAGATTTCGGGGAAATTCAGTTTAGTTCAGTTCAGTTGTGTCCAACTCTTTGCAACCCCATGGACAGCAGCATGTCAGTCTTCCCTGTCTATCACCAACCCCCAGAGCTTGCTCAAACTCATGTCCATCAAGTCAGTGATACCATCCAACCATCTCATCCTCTGTCATCTGCTTCTCCTCCTGCCGTCAATCTTTCCAAGAATCAGGGTCTTTTCCAGTGAATCTCTTCTTCGCATCAGGTGGCCAAAGTATTGGAGCTTCAGTTCCAGCATCAGTCCTTCCAATGAATATTCAGGACTGATTTCCTTTAGGATTGACTGGTTTGATCTCCTTGCTATCCAAGGGACTTTCAAGAGTCTTCTCCAACACCACAGTTCAAAAGCATCAATTCTTTGGTGATCAGCTTTCTTTATGGTCCAGCTCTCACATCCATGCATGACTACTGGAAAAACCATAGCTTTGATTAGATGGGGTCATGGTGGAGAGTTCTGTCTAAACTTGATCCACTGGAGAATGGAATGGCAAGCCACTTCAGTATTCTTGCCTTGAGAACCCCATCAACAGTATGAAAAGGCAAAAAGATATGACACTGAAAGATGAACTTCCCAAGTCAGTAGGTTCCCAAAATGCTACTGGAGAAGAGTGGAGAAATAACTCCAGAAAGAACAAAGAAGATGGAGCTGAAACAAAAACAAAGACCAGTTGTGGATGTGACTGGTGATAGAAGTAAAGTCTGATGCTGTAAAGAATAATATTGCATAGGAACCTAAAATGTTAGGACCATGAAGCAACATAAATTGAAAGTGGTTAAACAGGAGATGTCAAGGGTGAACATCGACATTTTAGGAGTCAGTGAGCTAAAACGGACTGAAATGGATGAATTTAATTCAGATGACCATTATATCTACTACTGTGGGCAAGAATCCCTTAGAAGAAATGGAGTAGCCCTAATAGCCAACAAAAGAATCCAAAATGCAGTACTTGGGTGTAATCTCAAAAAAGAATGATCTCTGTTCATTTCCCAGGCAAACAATTCAATATCACAGTAATCCAAGTCTATGCCCCAATCACTAATGCTGAAGAAGCTGAAGTTTAATGGTTCTACGAAGACCTACAAGACCTTCTAGAACTGCGTGCGTGCACACACACACACACACACACACACACACACACACACACACAGATGTCCTTTTCATCATAGGGGAATGGAATGCAAAAGTAAGAAGTCAAGAGATACCTGGAATAATAGGCAAGTTTGGCCTTGGAGTACAAAAAGAAGCAGGGCAAAGGCTAACAGTTTTGCCAAGAGAATGCACTGGTCCTAGTAAGCACCCTCATCCAGCAACACAAGAGATGACTCTACACATGGACATCACCAGATGGTCAAAACTGAAATCAGATTGATTATGTTCTTTGCAGCCAAAGATGGAGAAGCGCTATACAGTCAGCAAAAAAAAAAAAAAAAAAAAAAGGAAGCTGACTGTGGCTCATATCATGAACTCCTTATTGCAAAATTCAGATTTAAATTGAAGAAATAGGGAAAACCATTAGACCATTCATGTATGACCTAAATCAAATTCCTTATTATGATACAGTGGAGTGTATATTTATATTTTTAAATGATTTATAATCATACATTATATAAAATTCTAGCCCACATTGTTATGCATTTCCTCTACTATTCAATATCTTTTATAAATTAGATTTTTAATGGCTGTGTAATTTTCTGTTGCATGCATATTGTTTAATTTGATTAAGCATTTCTGTATTGTTGAACACAAGTTACTTTCCTTTTAAAATTTTCCAAATAACACTTCCATGAACATGTCACATTGCAGAATCTTTCCTTAAGCTGGAATCTCTCAAGTGAGATTACTTGGTCAAAGTATGACCCTTTTGATTCTTCCTTATACATAATTTTAGCATTCATTGTAGATGATCCCTGACACAACTCTTACTGGTTACCTATTGGTGATTTTCTATTCCCCCACTTCCATATCCCCAGTGGAAGTGACAAATAGATTCAAGGGCTCTTCAGGCTCTGAGTGCCTGAAGAACTATGGATGGAGGTTCATGACATTATATAGAAGGTGGTGATCAAAACCATCTCCAAGAAGAAGAAATGCAAAAAGGCAAAATGGTTGTCTGAGGAGGCCTTACAAATACCTAAGAAATGAAGAGACGTGAAAGGAAAAAAAGGAAAGATATATCCATCTGAATGCAGAGTTCCAAACAATAGCAAGGAGAGACAAGATAGTCTTCCTAAGTGATCAATGCAAAGAAATAGGGGAAAACAATAGAATGGGAAAGACTAGAGATCTCTTCAAGAAAATTAGAGATACCAAGGGAACATTTCATGCAAAGATGGGCACAATAAAGGACAGAAATGGTATGGCCCTAACAGAAACAGTAGATATTAAGAAGAGGTGGCAAGAATACACAGAAGAACTATTTAAAAAATATCTTAATGACCCAGATAACCACGATGGTGTGATCACTCACCTAGAGCCAGACATCTTGGAATGTGAGGTCAGGTGGGCAGGTTTGGGGTTTGATTCTAAATGTGATCTTGCCCCCTCATGCTGTCTTGTTGGGGGCTTCTCCTTTGCTCTTGGATGTGGGGAAAATTGGCTTCTTAGTAATAAGAACATTACTTAATATGAAGTTATTATATTAAGTAATATATCAGGTCTTTAAACCCATAAGCACCATATTACCTTTAGGTCTTTGTTGATTTCTTTCACTGATTAAAAAGCCATCCTGATGAAATGCCGGTATACAAGTCCTGAATATATTTCATTAGATTTATACCTTAAGGATATAATTTTTGGCTACTATGGTAAATGCTGTTTTTACTTCAAATTCTAATTGCTCACCACTATTGTATAGATTTGCAATTTATTTTGTTTCTTGATCTCAAATATTTCTTCTACCCTAGTCTCTCGTCTTCTAAGATTCCATTTATGCCTCTGTTGGATCATCTTATACTGGCCTTGAATGTTTGGGTTTCCTGTCTCCTCAAATATTGGGCCAGCAGTTTGCTCTGCAACCTCAGCTCTATGATGGCTCCAAAAAAGTTATAAATGTTAAGCTAATTTGGCTT
Source organism: Cervus elaphus (assembly GCF_910594005.1). Lineage (NCBI taxonomy): Eukaryota > Metazoa > Chordata > Mammalia > Artiodactyla > Cervidae > Cervus > Cervus elaphus. The sequence continues at coordinate 3,552,803 of NC_057847.1, forward strand.
TTTCATTAGAAGAGTGAAATGATGCTCCTTTGGGCTCTTTCATATCAGATCAGAAGGTAAAATGAGAATGCAGTTTTTAAAATGCTAATCTATTCATATGCCTTCATTTATAAATGAGTGTTCTGAGGTGCAAAAAGGGGAAGTAAGCCACCTAAAGTCACCCTGTGGTAGTAGTTTGGCACAAATTCAAGTTCTCATCACAAGGGAAACCACTAAGTTTTTACCTCTCAAAGTTGTCATTAAATGCCCACTTTCCCCTGGGCTACTTTCTCACAACCTGGGGCACTCAGCGGTGCAAGGTTTGGGGGGCATACGAGACACCAGAGTTAACAGAAAAGAAAACCGCATGACTGCAGTGGCTTTCTGACTGCTTTCTCCTAGTAGCTAGGGTTACTTTAAAGTTGCTCATCATGTTGCTCACTGTTTTAAACTACATTGGCTTCCTCTTTGAACTCAGAGTACAGTCCAACTCCTCAATCCACCTATGAGTCCCACAGTACTGGCCTTTGCCTCCCTTTTCCTTCACCATGAGGCCCACTGTTTTTGTTCCCTTGAGCCAAGGTCTCAGGACCTCGGAATCTTCACAAGGCCTGTCTCTCAGCCTGGAACGTTCTCCTCCCCAAGCATCCCCAGGCTAGCCCACTCAGCCTTTATGACTCTGCTTGCTCACCTCCTGGAGAGCCCTTCCTTAACCTCTCATCACCCTGGGCTCTCTGCCTTCCTAACCCTCCTCTTCATTTGTAGTTACATTTGCACATGTTCCTTGCTTGATGTTCATGTGTGTCTTTGGGGGCAGTGATGAGATCTGCTTGGTTTGCCTGGACACCTCCATGCTTCGATGTTATTAAACGACACTGATAACTGTGACACAATGTGTAAGTGAAAACAGAGTTGTGGTGTCAGAGATGAGTACAGGGTAGCAAAAACTTCACTTAGAAGAAATAGAGATTCCAAGTTTAAGCAATATTATATCATACTTGTTTTTCTCTTTCTAATTTACTTCACTCTGTATGAACTCTACTCAATGCTCTGTGGTGACCTAAATGGGATGGAAATCAAAAAAGGGATGTATAGTAATTCGACTACATACACACCTTCAAGTTGTGAACTTTCAAAGATGCAAACATGTGCATGCTAGTTGCTGTACTGTACTAGTGTACTTTTCAAGGTACTGTGGCAGTCGCTCAGTCGTGTCCGACTCTTTGCGACCCCATGGATTACACAGTCCATGGAATTCTCCAGACCAAAATACTGCAGTGGGTAGCTGTTCCCTCCTCCAGGGAATCTTCCCAACCGAGGGATCAAACCCAGGTCTCCTGCATTGCAGGCAGATTCTCTACTAGCTGAGCCTCAAGGTACTGTACTGTCAGAATAAAAATGTTTTCTTTATTTTTTGTATTTGTTTCTTACATATGCATTATTTGTATGAAAATTATCATAAACCTATTACAGTACAATACTAAATATCCAACTGTGTTAGTTAGGTGAAAGTGAATCATGTCCGATTCTTTGTGACCCTAGGGACTATAGCCCACCAGGCTCCTCCATCCATGTGATTTACCAGGCAAGAATACTGGAGTGGGTTGCTATTTCCTTCCCCAGGGGATCCTCCTGACCCAGGGGTCGAACCCGGGTCTCCCACATTGCAGACTGACTCTTTACCATCTGAGCCACCAGGGAAGTTGGGTATGTAAGTTAACTTAGTTGGACTTATGAACACATTGAACTTAGGAATGTGCTCCCAGAACAAAACTTTTCATATATAGGGGACTTACTGTATGTATACATACAAATGATTCACTTAGCTGTACAGCAGAAACGAATTCAACATTGTAAAGCAACTGTGCTGCTGCTAAGTCACTTCAGTCATGTCCCACCAGGCTCCTCTGTCCCTGGGATTCTCCAGGCAAGAATACCAGAGTGGGTTGCCATTTTCTTCTCCAATGCATGAAAACGAAAACAGGTTGGATGCATGAGACAAGTGCTCAGGGCTGGTGTACTGCGATGACCCAGAGGGATGGGATGGGGAGGGAGGTGGGAGGGGGATTCAGGATGGGGAACACCTGTAAATCCATGGCTGATTCATATCACTGTATGGCAAAGACCACTACAATACTGTAAAGTAATTAGCCTCCAACTAATATAAATAAATGAAAAAAATTTAAAAAAAAAAGGAAAGAAAACGAAAACTGAAAGTGAAGTTGCTCAGTCGTGTCCGACTCTTAAAGATCCCATAGACTGTAGCCTACCAGGCTCCTCCATCTGTGGGATTCTCCAGGCAAGAGTACTGGAGTGGGTTGCCATTTCCTTCTCCAAAAGCAACTGTACTCCAATAAAAATTTTAAAAAGAAAAAATGGAGAGCTCTGAGGACTAGTGTTTGCTACTTGTCTGCACAGTGGCCTTCCTCACCAACTCGCCATTTCATACTTCACCTGGTGCCCATGAAAGGTCATTGCTTATATCACAGCTCACATGTACACCCTTGAGACCTTCCACACCCTGTAATCACTCATCATCCTCTGTGTGGACAGTTGTTGTTTATGTCATTAGTGGAACACAGTTCATCCTTGCTCATTGTATATGGCTCATTCTCTTATTGGTTCACAACTGCTCTGCTAGTGAAAACGTTTACATCAGATTGAGACTTGAACCCATGTGCTGGAACTCAAATCCATTCAGAGCCCAGCGTGGGACTTGAACCCATGTGACTGGAACTCGAACCCAGCCAAAACCCTGTTTGGGATTTGAACCCACGTGGCTAGGACTCAAACCCAGCCAAAACCCAGTTTGTGCCTTGAACCCATGTGCTGGGACTCGAACCTAACCAAAACCCATGGTACCTGGTTTCAGGACCTAATGAAGATACGGTTCTTAATGTCTCATCACAGAAAGAATTCCTTGAGAGACAAAGTGATAGGTAAGAAGTGAATTTATTCAGATTCAGAGAGGAGCACACTTCACAGATAGAATGTGGACCATCCCAGAGGGCGAGTGTGGTCGTGAAATATGATGTGCTTGGTTTCGATAGGTTGGGTAATTTCATATGCTGATGAGTGGGAAGATTATTCCAACTATTTTGGGGAAGGGGTGGAGATTTCCAGGAATTGGACAACCACCGACTCCTTGGTCTTTTGACAGTGCCTTAAAACTGTCATGGTGCCTCTCAGTTCAGTCACTCAGTTGTGTCCAACTCTTTGCTGTCAGGAGTGTGTGATTTCCTTGGTTCTGTCTCACAACAAAGATTTGAAATGGCAGACCAGTGTAACAGCTGTTACAGCTCAGAGTTTTATTTAGCAAACAAAGGATAGTACACCCTTGAGGCATGAAGGCAGACTGACCCCAAAGGAGAGACCTCAGTCCGTGGCTTCCTCTTTTTATACATTTTGTCTCCTCCCCCTGAGCCTGCTCTATGCAAAGTGGGCTAGCCAGGAAGGGGGTGTGTTTGTTTCACCTGAGGTTCTCACTCTGGTTCATGGATTTTCCTTTGTTCCATTTTCGTGGGATCTTCCCTTTCTTTTTATTTTAGCCACCTCTATTTTGGACTCATTTTTCCTATTCTAACTACCTAACATTCCCCCCTCAAGAGATGGGAGGCCCAATTCTTTGGGAAAAGGGATGTCGATGTCTTTCTGGCTACTTCTCACTGAGCTAGGATGGCGAGGGGCATTGGGCCTCCCCCTCTTGCTAGTCTTAAGCCTCAGAGTTCTTATAGTGGTGTTCGTCTAAGGATGAGTGATAGATATTCCATGGTCGGGTGTAGTTTTATATATCCTTGTTGAGCTAGCACTGCATTTTGTGGCTTGTTGACCTTGGCAGAGACAAAATGGGTAAACAATTGATAATACCTGGAGCAATCATAAGCAGTATCAATATGGTAATAACAGGGGCTAGTAGGAAAGTGAAAGTTAGTTGCACAGTCGTGTCTGATCCTTTGCAATCCCATGGACTATAGCCCACCAGAACTCCTCTGGAATTCTCCAGGCAGGAGTACTGGAGTGCATTGCCATTTCCTTCTCTAGGGGATCTTTCCAACCCAAGGATTGAAGCCAGGTCTCCTGCATTGCAGGCAGGTTAGTAGGGGCATTAGCCAACTCCAAATTCCCCCTTGCCAGGAGAAAGATCCCCCAAAGAGAGACTGTAGCCACCCCGAGGACTCTCCAGCTCATTCTTTGAGATCCTGTAAGATCTGAATGTTTTTCTTGAGGACTGTGAGACTTTCTTCAACTTGGCTGGAGGTATTTACCCAGAAACGACATGTCTTATTCAAGATGGCTCAAGTCTCTCCTTGTTCAGTGACCAGAAGATCTGTCTCCTGTCTATTTTGGACTACAACCCCTGCCAAGCCAAGTTGGCTCTTTAAAGCTATCCTGAGAGTGCTTATTGCCAGAAGCTTAATTTTGGGGGTGTTCATTAGAGTGGCACTCATTTGTAGTCCTGAATAGGTACCCAAGAGCTGCCAGGGGCTCACAGGCGTATTCAGTGTCCTCATCTGTTTTCTTCCATGGCTTGACCCATGAGTAGTGAATCAAGGAGTCATGCCCTGGTACTTTGACTGCTATTGGGGTAGAAAGTATTACAGAGTAGGGGCCTTTCCATGTGACCTGGAGATGAGCCTTTGGGGACCCACCTTTCCAGACTTTAATTAGGACTTGAGTCCCTGGAATGTATAGTGGTGGCTGTTTAGAATCTTTTGGGTCCTGGTTAACACACCATAAGCATATTTCTTGTTCAAATTGTCCAACAGCCATGGTATAAGACCAGAGGGTCCAAGCCTCTGGATCTAGAAAGAGGTCATTGCCATAAACAAAAGATCTCCAAATAGCATCTCATAAGGGCCAAGACCAAACTATTCTTAGGGGCAACACAAGAGTGGAGGAGTGCTATTGGTAAAACCTCCTTCCATCGGAGGGAGGTCTCCTGGGTTATCTTTTTTATCTTTTTTTTTATATATATAATTTTAAGAACTGGTTGGCTCTTTCTAATTTTCCTGAAGGCTGAGGCCTCCAGGCACGATGGAGGTAAAAAGTAAAAAAGCAAGACAGTTTCAGAAAAAACATCTATTTCTGCTTTATTAACTATGCCAAAGCCTTTGACTGTGTGGATCACAAGAAACTGTGGAAAATTCTGAAAGAGATGGGAATACCAGACCACCTGACCTGCCTCTTGAGAAACCTGTATGCAGGTCAGGAAGCAACAGTTAGAACTGGACATGAAACAACAGACTGGTTCCAAATAGGAAAAGGAGTACGTCAAGGCTGTATATTGTCCCCCTGCTTATTTTACTTATATGCAGAATATATCATGAGAAACACTTGGCTGGAAGAAGCACAAGCTGGAATCAAGATTGCTGGGAGAAATATCAATAACCTCAGATATGCAGATGACACCATCCTCATGGCAAAAAGTGAAGAACTAAAGAGCTCTTGATGAAAATGAAAGAGAAGAGTGGAAAAGTTGGCCTAAAGCTCACATTCAGAAAACTAAGATCATGGCATCTGGTCCCATCACTTCATGGCAAATAAATGGGGAAATAGTAGCTGACTTTACTTTTTTGGGCTCCAGAATCACTGTAGATGGTGACTGCAGCCATGAAATCAAAAGGCACTTACTCCTTGGAAGGAAAGTTATGACCAACCTAGACAGCATATTAAAAAACAGAGACATTACTTTGTCAACAAAAGTCCATCTAGTCAAGGCTATGGTTTTTCCAGTGGTCATGTATGGATGTGAGATTTGGACCGTGATGAAGGCTGAGTGCCAAAAAATTGATGCTTTTGAACTGTGGTGTTGGAGAAGACTCTTGAGAGTCTCTTGGCCTGCAAGGAGATCCAACCAGTCCATCCCAAAGGAGATCAGTCCTGGGTGTTCATTGGAAGCACTGATGCTGAAGCTGAAACTCCAGTAGTTTGGCCACCTCATGTGAAGAGTTGACTCATTGGAAAAGACCCTGATTCTGGGAAAGATTGAGGGCAGGCGGAAAGGGGATGACAGATGATGAGATGGTTGGGTGGCATCACCGACTCAGTGGCCTTGAGTTTGGATGGAGTCCGGGAGTTGGTGATGGACAGGGAGGCCTGGCGTGCTGCAGTCCATGGGGTCGCAAGGAGTCGGACACGACTGAGCGACTGAACTGAACTGTCTGAAAGCTCGAGTCAAGGCTGTGAGCTCAGCCAACTGGGCTGAAGTCCCTGGTGGCAAAGATTAAGCCTCTATCGTCTTGAAATTGGAGACTACTGCATATCTGGCTCTTGTTTTTCCATCTAAGACTAAACTGCTTCCATCAGTATACCAGATTTCCTCAGGATTGGTTAGAGGATCTTCTGACAATCCCTCTAGGGGTTTTGTCCAATGGTTCAAAGTTTCTATGGTATAGTGAAAGGGGAAGAAAGCCCTCAGCAGTAGGCAGGAGGGTAGCTGGGTTAAAAACCTCACAAGGGGTTATAATCAGGCCTGGACTTTCCATCAGCACTACTTGATATCTGAGGACCCTTTGATCAGACATCCATAAATTGCCTCTCCTATTCAGAAGTTGTTTCACTTGGTGACTGGCAAAAAGAGTTTGCCCCAAGAGAGAGTTTTAAAGTCTCTTCTATCAGCTTCTATAGCTGCAAGACTTTGAAGGCAGGGAGACCAAACTTGGGTGGTTGGGTCAAGCCTCTTGGTTAAGTAAACTACTGGCTGGGGCTCAGGTCCCAACCTTTGAGTTAATACTCCCAAGGCTATTCCTTCCTTTTTGTGGACATATAATTGGAATGCTTTTTCTGGGAGCCTGGCAGTCTCAAGGCGGGTGCTTGAGTTAAGACTTGTTTTAATGTAGCCTCTGCCTCCTTTTGGGGAGTTCCCCACATCACTGGGATTGAATCACCCCGGCCCTTTAAGCTTTCATGTAAGGGCTGGGCGATTAGACCATATTTGGGTATCCAAATTCTACAAAACCTGGTTAGCCCCAGGAAAGCTCACAACTGTTTTCAAGTCATGGGGGAAGGCAACTAGAGGATTCCTTGTACTCAGTCAGAGGACAGATTCTTGGACCTGTGAATAATCTGAACTTCTGGGTAAGAGACTTTTGTCTGGATCATCTGTGTCTTTGCATGGGAGACTATCTCCTCTCTGCCAAAAAGTTTAGAACCTGAATCACATGTTCTTGGGCATTTCCCTCATCTGCAGATTAGTAGGTTGTCTATATATTGCAATATTTTTCCATTTGGTCCCAGGTCCAGGTCTAGGAGATCCCAGCTAAGAGCCTGTCCAAACAGGTGGGGGCTATCTCTGAACCCCTGAGGTAATACTTCCCAAGTCTTTTGTTGGTTTTTCTCCTGGAGCCTCCCATAGTTTCTGGTCCCTCCCTATTGGAGAGGGCATAATGGGTTCCTCAGTAGTACCAGGAGCTGTGGGGCTCTAGGGGCTGAAAAGCTTCCCATCATGGGTGGCCCCCAGCTTAGTGAGTACATCTCTTCCCAATAAAGAAGTAGGACACTCAGGGACCACCAAAAACTGGTGGGAAAATTTGTCTGTCCCAGCAACAAAGACATTCTCGGGTGAATCTTTATGTAATTGCTTTTCCTGTAGCACCCAAAATGGTACAGGTTTGGGGGGAGAAGGCTCTGGAGCAGGAGGTCAGGACAGAGTATGTTGCCCCTGTGTTAACCAATTTATTCTCGGATCTACCTTCCAGATTCAGTTACACCCTTGACTCCAGGCCTGTGATGGTTATCTGTGGCAGGTAGGCTGGCTGGAGCAGACTGAACCACTGTGAGGGAAGGCTTGGCACTTGACATTGAGACTTGGGTCCCCAGGGCAGAGTGCCTCCCAGTGTCCCAATTGACGACATTTGTAGCAAGCTGTTTTAGGAGGCGTACCATATTTTGGACACTCTTTGGTCCAATGTCCCACCTGGCTACAGATTAGGCATTCATCTCGCACCTCATTCTTCAAGGACTCGGGGTTTGCCATAGGGCTTCCCAGGAGGGCAGCCAGCACCTGGGTGTGACTTGTCTCTTTCCTTCTCTCCCTTTTCTGGGCTTTGGCCTCCCTCTCCTGTTCTCTGTTATAAAAGGTATTGGTGGCTGTCTGGACCGTCTCTTCTAAAGAGGCAGCAGAGACTTGCTGCTGTAGCTGTCGTAACTTTATCTTTATATCTGATGCACATTGGGGCAGGAATTTGTCCTTTAAAATCACTTATCCCTTGTAAGATTCTAAGTCCAGACTGGTAAACTTCTGGGGGGCCTCTTTTAGCCATTCCAGAAAGGGAATGGGATTCTTGTTAGGCTCCTGAGTTATTGCTGAGATCCGGCACAGCCCCACAATAGGCTTCCTTCCATTTCCATGGGTGGACTTCCTTAGAGGTGAGTCTTTCTGAAGCTTATCCTACCCAGTACTGTTGTAACCTGAGAGTCAAGCATCCCCAGGTCAAGGTGGAGATCCCCAGGCAGGTTAAGGCATGACAACTGCCTGGAGGTTAAATCCCCAGGCAAGTTGAGGCATGTCAGCCTCCCAAGAATTAGGTTCCTGGCAGGTTGAGGCCTGGGTATGTCGATCTCCTGGGACACCTGGGCTGGGGGATCCATGAGCAGGTTGAGGCATGGCAACCTTCCAGGGACCAGATCCCTGGGCAGATAGAGGCAGGTTGACATCCTGGAATCTCCAGGCTAGTGGATTCCTGAGCAGGTTGAGGCGTGGCAACCTCCCAGGGACCAGATCCCTGGGCAGGTCGAGGCAGGTCGACCTCCTGGGATTCCCACTCTGGAATTGGGCATCTCCAAGGTCTCCAGCATGACTAATGCTTGGTCAAATTAAGGGGCTGTAATCTTAGCTCGTTGCCAGCTTGTCTACACCAGATGGGAATAGACACCCCGATGTAAAGCAACCCAAGCCTGTGCCCTGAGACTGGAAACCTGGCAAGTAGCCACAAACCTAATCCTCTTATCACTCTGAGGGAATGTGAGTCACTGATTTTCTCCCCTAGTCCTCCCCTAGTCCCATAGTTCCCCACTCCCCTAGTCCATAAGAGAAACATTTCATTTTCATAGACCACTGTAGGTAATAACAGAAGTATTAACAAAGGAGTGGGTTATCTGCTCCTGTTAGGGGCATTAAAAGTATTTTGTTAATAGGCTGGGTGGAATGAGGTTGCCTACAGACAGGTCAACCAAAACAGAAGTGTGCTTCTTTCTGAATCTGAACAAATGTACCTCTTACCTATCCCTGTGTCTCACAGTTAGACATCAAGAACCTGAGCTCAATAGGTCCTGAAGCCAGGCACCACGGGTTTTGGTCGGGCTCGAGTCCCAGTCAGGCACATCTGAGCGACTAAGCACAGCACAGCACACAGTCCCCGTCATGTGGGTTTGAGTCCCAATCTTAGTTGTGAAAGTTGTGAAAGCACAACTTTCAGAAATGGGAAGATGATGACCTGCCCAATACTTTGTAAACAGTGGCATAGAGAGAGGAGCTGAAGGACAGGAGGAAAAAGCAGTGGGAAGATTGTGCAGAGGAACCCCCTTCATAACCTGCTGGAAAAACTGCTAACTGCCTGACCTGTGCCCACAGTTTTCATTGGCCTGATCCTTGGCACAAAGGAGATTAAGGGCAGAAGAACCCTCACCACCCACTTGGGCAACAGTTATTACTAGGGTGAAAAGGATGCTGTAGCCTTCAGGACACACTGGGGAGTAGCCCCTGCCAGAGTCCATTAGTTGCACCCAGTGCTGCTCGCCTGTTCACAGGGAGTTCAAGGAAACAAGAAATGAGAGACTGGAAAGGAATTAAGATTTTGTTAGCCATATGTCCTTCCAGCCATAGGGACGAGGACCTTCAACTTTAACCAGAGGTCCTCTGGAGTCACGTGAGTTTCTGCCAAGTTTGTTTTTGCTGTCCCAGGTTCAGCATTCTGGGCTTCTCGTCAGTTCCACTGCGCTGGGTTTCCTTCACATTCAATTTCCACAGCAGGAGCTTTTACCACGCTGGGCTTCTGGGCTTGGTGTCCTCCTCACTGGGGCTGAGCTGGGGTTGCTTCAGTCAGGTTTCATCCAAGTCATGGCACCAGATATGTCAGGAGGGTGTGTAATTTCCTGTTATTCCTCACCACAACAAAGATTTGAAGTGGTGGGCCAGTGTTGCAGCTCAGTTACAGCTCAGAGTTTTATTTGGCAAACAAGGGATAGTACACCCTCGAGGCATGAAGGCAGGTCGACCCCAAAGGAGGGACCTCAATCTGTCCTGGCTTCCTCTTTTTAAATGATTTGTCTCCTCCCCACTGTGTCTGCCCTATGCAAATTGGGTTAGCCAGGAAGGAGGTGTGTTTGTTTCACCTGAGGTTCTCACTCTGGTCCATGGATTTTCTTTTGTTCTGTTTTCACTGGCTTTTCCCTTTCTTCATCTTTTGGCCACCACCATTTTGGGCTCCTTTTTCCTATTCTAACTACTTAACATTGTGACCCCATGGACTGCAGCACCCCAGGCTTCCCTGTCTTTCACCATCTCCCAGAACTTGCTCAAATTTATGTCCATTGAGTCAGTGATGCCATCCAACCATCTCATCCTCTGTCATTCCCCTTCTCCTCCCACCTTCAATCTTTCCCAGCATCAAGGTCTTTTCTAATGAGTCAGTTTCCTAATGAGTCTTTTCTATCGGGGCTTCTGGGTGTGTCATTTAGATTGCTGATTGAGATCAAGGTCTAATCAAAGTTGACTTGTTTGCCTTCTTGGACACATTTGATTCTAATCAGTTTATGTTGTGTCCTTGGGTTATGTCATTCTTTCAAAAGCTGTGCCCTTCCCCTTTCCCTCCTATTACTTTAGGAGGGACCTTGTGTTGTGTGTCTCTTACTTAATACAGTTTCTGGCACACAATAGTTTCTAGTAAATGACAACTTCCTAAGTGACTCTGAATCCAGAATTTTGGCAAATGCATCTGTGCTTTGCCAGAAAAATCAAATGAAGCATCAGATAACTACAGGGCCTTTGAAAAATAACTTCTGTTGTATATGGAAACTCAGCCTGACAGTGCAAAATTTGGGCTAGTTAAAGGAAAGGCCAAATGAATTCTGGAAATATTCTAAATGAACATAACAGTACATAATAGTATAACTCCCAGAGTCATATTGTAACTCACATTGACTGCCTGAAAGGATTTTCAGGTAGAAGTTCCTGTCACCTTGTCTAACATATGGTTGAGAGGTACATACTTTGGGTACAATGAGATAGAAAATGCTCAAGTCCTTGAACAGTGTAAGGAATAATACATCCCCTTTGGAACCTTGTCACTGTGAATCATTGACATGGAAACCAGTGCCTTTCAGAGAATAAGAAGATAAACCTGATCAGCTCAGTTTCAAATGTCAGATATTTGTATTTGTAGGGAGTAAGTGAACAAATGTGACTGTGGCAATATGGAAATTTGGTCTGGGTCTTATGATTGCACATTACACAGTCCTCCAGCTTCTTGCCATGTTGCAACACACACCCATGGTTGGACAGTCACTTGGGCTTAAATCAAGGTAGTTTAAACATTCTTTGGCATTGCCCTTCTTTGGGATTGGAATGAAAACTGACCTTTTTGAGTCCTATGGTGACAGCTGAGTTTTCCAAACCTGTTGGCATATTGACTGCGGCACTTTAACAGCATCATCTTTTAGGATTTGAAACAGCTAAGCTGGAATTCCATCACCTCCACTAGCTTTTTTTGTAGTAATGCTTCCTAAGGACCACTTGAATTCACACTTCAGGATGTGTGGCCCTAGGTGAGTGACCACACCATTGTGTTTATCCAGGTTATTAAGACACTTTGGGACAGTTCTGTGTATTCTTCCCACCTTCTTAATCTCTTCTGCTTCTTTTAAGTCCATACCATCTCTGTCTTTTATTGTGCCCATCTTTGCATGAAATGTTTCCTTGATATCTCTAATTTTGTTGAAGAGATCTCTAGTCTTTTCCATTCTATTGTTTTCCTTTATTTCTCTGCATTATTCACTTAAAAAGGTTGTTCAATCTCTCCTTGCTATTCTCAAGAACTCTGCGTTCAGTTGGGCATATTTTTACCTTTCTCCATTACTTCTCTGATCTCTTCTTTCCTCAGCTATTTGTAAAGCCTCCTTAAACAGCTATTTTCCTTTTTGCATTTCTTTTTCTTTGGGATGTTTTTGGTTACCACCTCCTGCGCAGTGTTATGAACTTCCAGCCATAGTTATTCAGGCACCCTGTTTATTAGATATAATCCTTTGAATCTTTTTGTCACTTCCACTATATAATCATGAGATCTGACTTAGGTCATACCTGAGTGGCCTAGCAGTTTTCCCTACTTTCTTCAATTTAACTCTGAGTTTTGTAATAATGACCTCATAATCTGAGCCACAGTCAGCCCCAAGTCTTGTTTTTGCTGACTGTATAGAGCTTCTCCATCTTCAGCTGCAGAGAATATAATCAATCTGATTTTGGTTTTGACCATCTGGTGATGTCCATGTGTAGAGTCTTCTCTTAGGTTGTTGGAAGAGGGTGTTTGCTATGATCAGCGTGTTCTTTTGACAAAATCATTAGCTTTTGCCCTGCTTCAGTTTGTACTCCAAGGCCAAACTTGTCTGTTATCCTGAGTATCTCTTGACTTCCTACTTTTGCATTCCAATCTTGCATGATGAAAAGGACACCTTTTTTGGTATTAGTTCTAGAAGGTCACTTTCATGAAAGTGAAAGTGTTAGTCGCTCAGTCCTGTCCTACTCTTTGCGACCCCATGGACTGCAGCCTGCCAGGCTCCTCTGTCCATGGAATTCTCCAAGCAAGAAGGCTAGAGTTGGTTGCCGTTTTCTTCTCCAGGGGATCTTCCTGACCCAGGGATTGAACCTGAGTCTCCTGCATTGCAGGCAGACTCTTTAATGACTAAGTCATCAGGGGAGTTTCATAGAGCCATTCGATTTCAGCTGCTTTGGCATCAGTGGTAGGAGCGTAGACTTCAATTACTGTGATATTGAATGGTTTGCCTTGGAAATGAATGGGGATCATTCTGTCCTGTTTGAGACTGCACTGAAGTACTGCATTTTGGACTCTTTTGTTGACTATGAGGGCTACTCCATTTCTTCTAAGGGATTCTTGCTCACAGTAGTAGATATAATGGTCATCTGAGTTAAATTCACCCATTCCGGTCCACTTTAGTTCACTGATTCCTAAAATGTCAATGTTCACTGTTGCCACCTCCTGTTTGACCACATCCAGTTTACCTTGATTCATGGAGCTAACATTCCAATTTTCTATGCAATATTGTTCTGTACAGCATAAGACTCCTTTCGCCACCAGACACATCTTCTAATGGGGGTCATTTCTGCCTTGGCTCAGCCTCTTCCTTCTCTCTGGAGCTATTTTTCTCTCCACTCTTCCCCAATAGAATATTAGACACCAACTAACCTGGGAGACTCCTCTTCCAGTTCCATATTTTTTGCCTTTTTGTATTGTTCTTGTGGTTATCAAGGCAAGAATACTGAAGAGGTTTGCCATTCCCTTCTCTAGTGGACCACATTTTGTCAGTACATTTTGCAACACAATTGCATTCATTTCACATGCTAGCAAGTTAATGCTTAGTAACCTTCAAGCTAGGCTTCAACAGTACATGAGCTGAGAACTTCCAGATGTACAAGTGGGGGTTAGGAAAGGCAGAGGAACCAGAGATCAAATTGCCAACATCCACTGGATCATAGAAAAAGCAAGGGAATTCCTGAAAAAAAATCTGCTTCATTGATTACACTAAAGCATTTGACTCTGTGGATCACAACAAGCCAGAAAATTCTTAAAGAGATGGAAATACCAGACCACCTTACCTGACTCCTGAGAAATCTATATGCAGGTCAAGAAGCAGCAATCAGGACTGGACATGGAACAATTGACTGGTTTGAAATTGGGAAAAGAGTACATCAAGGCTGTATATTGTCACCCTACTAATTTAATTTCTATGCAGAATACGTCATGTGAAATGCCTGGCTAGATGAATCACAAGCTGGAATCAAGACTGCCAGGAGAAATATCAACAACCTCAGATATGCAGATGGTACCACTCTAATGGCAGATAGTGAAGAGGAGCTAAAGTGCCTCTTGATGAAAGTCAAAGAGGAGAATGAAAAGCTGGCTCAAAACTCAGCATTCAAAAAATGAAGATCTTGGCATCTGGTCCCATTATTTCATGGCAAATAGATGGGGAAAAAATGGAAGCAATGACAGATTTTATTTTCCTGAGCTCCAAAATCAAGGCAGATGGTGACTGCAGTCACAAAATTAAAAGACTCTTTCTCCTTGGAAGGAAAGTTATGACAAACCTAAACAGCATATTAAAAAGCAGAGACATTACTTTGCTGACAAAGGTCTGTATAGTCAAAGCTATGGTTTTCCAGTAGTCAGGTATGGATGTGAAAGTTGGGCTCTAAAAAAGGCTGAGTGCCAAAGAGTTGAACTGTGGTGCTGGAGAAGGCTTGTCAAAGCTCCTGGGAGAGCGAGCAGATCAAGTCAGTCAATCCTAAAAGAAATCAACCCAGAATATTCATTAGGACTGATGCCCAATACTTTGGCCCTCTGATGCGAAGATCCAACTCATTAGAAAAGGCCTTGATGCTGGGAAAGATTGAAGACAGGAGGAGAAGGGGCTACCAGGGGATGAGATGGTTAGACGGCATCAGCACTGAACTCTTATAAGGACCCTTGTGATTACATTGGGCCCACATAGTTGATTCAGGATTTTCTCCTCAAGATTTTTAATGTAATCACATTAGCAAAGTCCCTCTTTCCCTAGATAGTAACAATCACAAGCCCCAGGGATTATAACATGGGCAATTTTTGGCAAAAGGGGGCATTATTCTTTCTAGAAGAAATGATAGGAAAATGTGACTTTAGGTTGCAAAAACTTTAAAAACTTGAAACACACACACACAAAACATGATCTGAAGAAAATAAATCCATGGATTTGGCTTCATCAAGTTAAAACATTTTGCTTTAAGGAAATGTTAATAAAAAGGCAAGTTGCAGGCTGGAATAAACTATTAATATTTGAAAAACACGTATCCAACAAGAGGTTTACATGTACAATATATACAGAACTCTTACAACTCAATAAGAATGTAATCCAGCTTTCTTGTTATTGGAATACAGTTACTTCACAGTACTGTGTTAGTTTCTGCTCTATAACACCATGAATCAGCCGTATGTATACATATATTCCCTCCCCTCCACCCCATCCTACTCCTGTCGGTCATCACAGATCACCAAGCTGACCGTCCTGTGCTATCCAGCAGCTTCCCATTAGCCATTGTACACATGGCAGTGTTTTCTCAGGGTATATGTCCTGGGTCATATTCCACTTCTATGCTTAGTTTTTTTTAATTTGTTAGTTCTCCACAGTGATTGTATCAATTTATGTTCCCACCAACAATGAAAGAGGGTTCTCTTTTCTCCATACCCTCTGCAACATTTATTGTTTGTAGATTTTTTGATGATGGCCACTCTGGCTGGTGTGAGATGATACCTCATGTATTTTTGATTTGCATTTCTCTAGTAATGAATGATGGTGAGCATCTTTTCATGTACCTCTTGGCCATCTGTATGCCACATTTAGAGAGATGTTTATTTAGGTCTTCCACCCATTTTTTGACTGGATTGTATGTTTGTTTTGTTTTTTATATTGAGTTGTGTGAGCTGGTTGTATATTTTGGAAATTAATCCTTTGTCTGCTTCATTTGCAAACGTCTGCTGCTTCATTTGCAAATATTTTCTCCCATTCTGAGGGTTGTCATTTCATCTTGTTTGTGTTTTCCTTTCCTGTGCAAAAGCTTTTAAGTTTAATTAGGTC
The DNA here is from genome assembly GCF_910594005.1 of Cervus elaphus. Taxonomy (NCBI): domain Eukaryota; kingdom Metazoa; phylum Chordata; class Mammalia; order Artiodactyla; family Cervidae; genus Cervus; species Cervus elaphus. The sequence goes on from NC_057847.1 coordinate 3,568,622, forward strand.
CCATTTGTTTATTTTTTCTTATTTTAATTACTCTAGGAGATGGGTTGAAAAAGATCTTGTTGTGGTTTATGCCAAAGAGTATTTTTCTTATGTTTACCTCTAACAGTTTATAGTGTTTGATCTTACATTTAGGTCTTTAATCAATTTTGAGTTTATTTTTGTATATGGTGTTATTTTTATTGTTTGCGCTGTTTGTGCTAGGTTGAGTCTGACTCTTTGTGACTCCGTGGACTGCAGCATGCCAGGCTTTCCTGTTCTTCACTGTCTCCTGGAGTTTGCTCAAATCAATGTCCAATGACTCAGTGATACTATCCAACTATCTCGTCCTCTGTCATCCCCTTCTCCTTTTGTCTTCAATCTTTCCCAGCATCAGGGTCTTTTTCAATGATTTGGCTCTTCACAACAGATGACCAAAGTATTGGAGCTTCAGCATCAGTCCTTCCAATGAATATTCAGGGTTGATTTCTTTTAGGATTGACTGGTTTGATCTCTTTGCAGTCCAAGGGTCTCTCAAGAGTCTTCTCCTGAATCACAATTCAAAGGCATCAATTCTTCAGCACTCAGCCTGCTTTATGGTCCAACTTTCACATCTGTATATGACTACTGGAAAAACCATAGCTTTGACTATGTGGACCTTTGTTGGCAAAGTGATGTCCCTGCTTTTTAACATGCTGTCTAGGTTTGTCATAGCTTTTCTTCCAAAGAGTTTTTAAATTACATGGCTGCCGACCATCTGCAGTGATTTTGGAGCCCAAGAAAATAAAATCTGTCGTTGCTTCCACTTTTTCTTCTTCTATTTGCTATGAATTGATGAGACTGGATGCCATGATCTTAGGTTTTTGAATGTTGAGTTTTGAGCCAGCTTTTTCACTCTCCTCTTCCACCTTCATCAAGAGGCTCTTTAGCTCCTCTTCACTTTCTGCCATTAGAGTGGTATCATCTGCATATCTGAGGTTGTTTCTCCCAGCAATCTTGATTCTGACTTGTAACACATCCAGCCTGGAATTTTGTATGATGTACTCTGCATATAAGATTTGTAGTGTTCTAATTTCATTTTTCACATGTAGCTGTCTGTTTCCCAGGACCACTTATTGGAGAGGCTGTGTTTTCCCCATTGTATATTCTTGCCTCCTTTGTCATACATTAGGTGGCCATATATGTATGGGTTTATCTCTGGGCTTTCTATCCTCTCTCTCTGATCTGTATTTCTGTTTTTGTGCCAGTTCTGTACTGTCTTGATTACTGTACCTTTGTAGTATAGTTTGAAGTTGGGGTGCCTCATCCCTCCAGGTCTATTTTTCTTTCTCAAGCTTACTTTGGCTATTTGGGGTCTTCTGTATTTTCATACAAATTATAAAATTTTTTGCTCTATGTCTATGAAGAATGCCATTGGTGATTTGAGAGGAATTCTGTTGAATCTACAGATTTCTTTGGGTAGTATATTCATTCTCAGTATATTGATTCTTTAAGTCCAAAAAACATGGTATATTTCTTCATCTATTTGTGTCCTCTTTTTTTTTTTTTTATCAACATTTTATAGTTTTCTGAGTACAGTTCTTTTACTTCCTTGATGCATGCATCTTCAGTCGTGTCCAACTCTTTGGGACTCTATTGACGGTAGCCTGCCAGGATCCTCTGTCCATGGAATTTTTCAAGCAAGAATACTTGAGTGAGTTGCCATTCCCCCTTCCAGGGGATGTTCCCATCCCAGGAGTTGAACCCATGTCTCCTGTGTTTCCTATGTCAGCATTCAGGTTCTTTGCCACTGAGCCACCTGGGTAGCCCTTTAGGGAGGCTTATTCCTAGGTATGTTATTCTTTTTGTTGACACGGTAAATGGGATTATTTCTTTAATTTCTCTTTCTGCTCTTTTATTGTTGGTGTATAGGAATACAAGAGATGTCTGTTCATTAATTTTGTATCTTTCAACTTTACCAAATTCAATGATTGGGTCCAATAGTTTTCTAATGGCATCTTTAGGATTTTCGATGTAGGGTAACACATTATCTGGAAGCAGTGGTAGTTTTAGTTCTTCTTTTCCAATTTGTATTCTTTTTGTTTCTTTTTCTTCTCTAGTTGCTGTGGTGAGGACTTCCAAAACTGTTGAATAAGAGTGGTGAGAGTGGATATCCTTGTGTTATTCCTAATCTTAGGGGAAAGACTTTCAGTTTTTCATCACTGAGAATGATATATGCTGTATATTTGTCATATATGGCCTTTATTATATTGAAATAAGTTCCCTCTTTGCCTATTTTCTGGAGAGTTATTATCATGGATAGATGTTGAATTTTGTCAAAGAGCTTTTTTGCATCTATTTAGGTGATCATATAGTTTTTATTGTTTAATTGTTAATATGATGTTTCACATTAGTTGATTTGCATTATTGAAGAATCTTTACATTCCTGGGATAAATCCCACTTGATCATGGTGTATGACGTTTTAATGTGTTGTTATATTTTGTTTGCTAGTATTTTGTTGAGGATTTTTTTTTTGTCTATGTTAATCAGTGATATTGGTCTATTATTTTCTTTTTTAGTGATATCTTTGTCTGGTTTTGATATCAGAGCAATGGTTGTCTTATAGAATGAGTTTGGAGTGTTCCTCCCCCTGCAATTTTTGGAAGAGTTTGGGCGAAAAAGTGTTAGCTCTTCTCTAAATGATAGAATTCACCTCTGAAGCCATCTGGTCCTGGGCTTTTGTTTGTTGAAAGATTTTTACTTATAGTTTCAATTTCACTACTTGTGATTGGTCTGTTTGTATTTTCTAATTCTTCCTGGTTCAGTCTTGGAAGGTTGTACATTTCCAAGAATTTATCCATTTCTGGGTTGTCCATTTTATAGTATAAAATGTTTGTAGTAGTCTCTTATTATCTTCTGTATTTCTGTGGTGACAATTGTGATTTCTCCTTTTTCATTTCTAATTTTATTAATTTGAGTATTCTCCCTTTTTTTCTTGAACAATCTAACTAAACATTTGCCAAGTTCATTTTTCTCAAAGAACCAACTTTTACTGATCTTTGCTATTGTTTTCTTCATTTCTATTTCATTTATTTCTACTTTGATCTTTATAATTTTTTTCCTTCTACTGACATTGGGTTTTCTTTGTTCTTCCTCTAGTTGCTGTAGGTAAGGATACATTGTTTATTTGAGATATTTCTTGTTTCTTAAGGTAATATTTAATTACTGTAAACTTCTTTCTTAGAGCTGCTTTTGCTGCGACCCATAGGTTTTGTGTGTCATGTTTTCATTGTCATTTGTTTCTATGTATTTTTATTTCCTCTCTAATTTCTGCAGTGATTTCTTGGTTGTTTAGCCGTACACTGTTTCACCTTCATGTGTTTGTGTTCTTTAGTTTTTTTTTTTTTTCTGTAACTGATTTCAGATCTACAGCATTGTGGTTGGAAAAGTGCTTGATACAATTTCAATTTTCTTAAATTTTCTGAGTCTTGATTTGTAATCCAAGATGTGATCTATCCTGGAGATTTATATCTAGGATATATAAATAAGTCTTTATACTTCATGAGAACACAGGCCAGTTTTTTTGAAATTGGCAAAAAATCTGAACTGACATTTCACAAAGAAGATGTACAAATTGAAAAAGCATATGAAAAGATGCTCAACATCATATTTCAATGTGAAAGTGAAGTTGCTCAGTCATGTCTGACTCTTTGCAACCCTGTGGACTGTAGCCCACCAGGCTCCTCCGTCCATGGGATTCTCCAGGCAAGAATACTGGGGTGGGTTGCCATTTCCTTCTCCAGGGGATCTTCCTGACCCAGGTATCGGACCCAGGTCTCCCGCATTGCAGGCAGATGCTTTAACCTCTGAGCCACCAGGGAAGCCCAATAGGAAAATGCAGATTGAAACCCCAGTGAGATGCCATTTCATACCCACTAGCATGGTTAAGATTTTCAAAACTGACCATAGCGATGTGGGTGAGAGTGTGGAGCATCTGGACTGTCATATATTGCTGAGGGTGGTGTAAAACAGAATGGAGAACAGTTTGCAGTTTCTTAAGAAATTAAAAATATACCCCTACCATATGGCCTGGTCACTCTGGTTCTCAGTACTAACTCAAGAGAAATGAAAGCACACATACTTATTACAGCTTTATTTGAAAAGCCAAAAACTGGGAACAACTCAAATGTCGCTCAGCAGGTGAGTGGATAAACACATCGTGATATATCTATACAACAGAACACTGCTCAGCAATAAAACAAGTTGTTGACAAATGAAACATACACAAGTCTCAAAATAACTATGCTGAGTGAGAAAAAACAGACAAAAAATACACAGTATGTGATTCTATTAATATGGAATTCTAGAAAATGCAAGCTAATCTATAGTAACAGAAAACAGATAAAGATTCCCTGGGGATGCGGTGAGGGAGGATAAGATGGAGGAATTACAAGCATCATGAGGTAACTTTTAGAAGCAAGAGAAATGTTCATTATCTTGCTTGTGGTCAGGGTTTCACAGATGTATGTAAACACATTAATTATTTACACTTGAAATATATGCAGTTACTTATGTCAATTCTACCTCAATAAAGTTGCAGAAAAGTAGTGAAAGTAGGGAAGAAAGGAAGGAAGAGAAGAAGGAGGCAAAGAAGAAAGGAAGGCAGACAAGCCAGAGTGTTTGATCTGGCAATGCAGAGGTCATTAGGGACCTCTGCCAGCCTGATTTCAGTGAGTGAATGGAGAGACAGCCAGACTGCAGTGAGCAGCAAGCAGGAAACTTCTGATTCTACCACATTGCATTCTATGTATTTCTTAAAATACTCACTGCAACAAAAACACAGAAATAAAGCATACATTCCTTTAAATAAATGGTGTTAAACAAACCATTGTTGAGTTCACATTAAAAAATAAACAAATCCCAAGGAGAAAAAAAGAGAAAGGGAGCTGAAAAGAGTGAAATATGGTGATAGGTAGAAACCCAAATAAATGCTCACTGGTTAAACTCTCTGGTTAAGTGATTGAAATATTGGATCTTAAGAATCCAGCTACACATCAGTTATGGATAAAACACTTAAGGAACATAAAAAGACTGAAAACAAAAGAATGGAAAAATATATACTAGGCAAATGCTAACCCAAAGAAAGTTGGTTAAGTTTATTAGAGAATACAGCCTTTAAAATATAAACCTTTACTAGGGATGAAGAGAGTTGCTGTTCAGTCACTAAGTGGTGTCTGACTCTTTGCAACCAGATGAACTGCAGTGCACCAGGCTTCCCTGTCCTTCACTATCTCCTGGAGCTTCTCAGAGTCATGTCCACTGAGTTGGTGATGCTGTCTAATCATCTCAACCTCTCCCACCCTGTTCTCCTTTTGCCTTCAGTCTTTCCCAGCATTAGAGTCTTATCCAATGAGTCAGCTCTTGCATCTGGCAACCAAAGTACTAGAACTTCAGCATTAATCATTTCAAAGAATATTAAGGGTTAATTTCCTTTAGGATTAATCCATTTGAACTCCTTGTCCAAGGGACTAAGAGTCTTCTCCAGCACCACAATTCAAAAGCATCAATTCTTCAGCCTTCACCTTTCTTTATGGTCCAACTCTCACATCCATATATGACTACTGGAAAAACCACAGCTTAGATTACACAGACTTTTGTAGGCAAAGTGATGTCTCTGCTTTTTAATATACTGTCTAGGTTTATCATAGCTTTCCTTCCAAGGAACAAGCATCTTTTTATTCCATGGCTGCAGTCAGCATCCACAGTGATTTTGGAGTCCACAAAAATAGTCTGTCCCTGCTTCCACCTCTTCCTCTTACTATTTGCCATGAAATGACCAGGCTGGATGCCATGATCTTAGTTTTCTGAATGTTGAGTTTCAAGCCAGCTTTTTCACTCTCCTCTTTCACCCTCATCAAGAGTTTCCTTAGTTCCTCTTCACTTTCTGCCATTAAAGTGGTATCATCTGCATATCTGAGGTTGTTGATATTTCTTTCATGTTGCTATTTCTTCTAGCAATCTTCATTCCGGCTTGTGATTCATCCAGGCCAGCATTTCACATGATGTACTCTGCATAGAAGTTAAATAAGCAGGGTGACAATATACAGCCTTGTCATATTCTTTTCCCAATTTGAACCAGTCCATGTTCCACGTGCAGTTCTAACTGTTGCTTCCTGACCCACATACAGGTTTCTCAGGAGACAGGTAAAGTGGTCTGATACTCCCATCTCTTTAAGAATTTCCCACAGTTTGTTGTGATCCACATAGTCGAAGCTTTTCATAGTCAATGAAGCAGAAATATATATATATATTTTGAATTCTCTTGCTTTCCCTATGATCCAATGAATGTTGGCAATTTGATCTCTGGTTCCTCTACCATTTCTAAATCCAGTTTGTACATCTGGAAGTTCTTGGTTCATGCACTGCTGAAGCATAGCTTGAAGGATTTTGTGCGTAATCTTACTAGTATTTGAAATGAGCATAATTATAAAGTAGTCTGAACATTCTTGAGGCTTTCCTGGTGGCTCAGATAGTAAAGAGTCTGCCTGCAATGTGGGAGGCTCTGGTTTGATCCCTGGGTCAGGAAGATCCTCTGGAGAAGGGAATGGCTACCCAGCCCAGTATTCTTCTCTTGTGAATTCCACGGACAGAGGAGCCTTGGTGGGCTACACGCCACAGGGTCACAAAGAGTCGGAAAAGCCTGAGTCACTTTCACTTTCACTTTCTTTAGCATTGCCCTTCTTTGAGATTGGAATGAAAACTGACATTTTCCAGTCTTATTTAATAGTAAAAAAAAAGCCAGAACTTGTGTATGCATCTACTAACATAACACTGAAACATGTAAAATGAAAGATGACAGAATTAAAGGAGGAAACTGATAAATGCAGCACTGACCTTGAGTGGCCGTGGCCTGCAGCGGCTTGAAATGGGTCTTTGGTTCCCAGCCAGAGACTGAATTCAGGTGGTGGCGGTGAGAGCACTGAATCCTAACAAATTGATCAGTGGTCAGTGACCAGGTCCTGGCCCCTTTGCTTTGCAGAAAAGAATTCCCACAAAGTATTAGGAGGGAAAAAGAGTACATGTGGATAGACACGTGGGCAGGCTCAAAGAGAGAGTCATTGAATCATGTCCTCATGGTAGTTTGAATTACTCTTTTAGGGCATTTCTTCTGGGCTTCCTCTGGCCAATCACTTTGATTTGCCTGGTTCTGAGTCCATATTTGGTGTATCTTAGGAACTTCTCATGTGTGTGTGTTCATCTCTTAGCCAAGATGGATTCCAGTGAAGAGGTTGATGGGTAGGCTGACATCACCTACTATGAGCTGACGACCCCTCCCTTTTTGACCTCCAAGGTGCCTTTCTGCACACATGTAGCCAGGGAGGTCTCCTTGAGTTCAAGAATGAGGAATATGTGGTCTTTCATCTTATCTGGGCAGGGCCTGGCCTCCTCCATCATCCTGCTTTTATAGGGTTTTTTCCACAGGGGAGAAACTCCAGACTGGGGCCCATCTGTCTCCTGTCTCAGCACTACAGTGGGTGAGTTAACCTACTGCTCTTAATAGCAGACGAAAAACTAGTCAAAATGCTGAGGCCTTGACAAGGATTTAACACACAACAAGCCTCATGAGCACTTACTAAACGCTGAATGAACATTAGAGAATATTCGATCATTCCACATACCTGTGGAGCATTTATGAATGGGTGGAGAGTTACAGAACCAAGTCCATTTTTTGTCTCATTTTTGTCTCAAGCCAGAACACTGAGACAGGAGGTTTGCAGCAGGGGAAAATTTATTCCTTTATTTGCAAAGCAGCCAAGTGTGAAGACAGGAGACAAAATCTGGGAAGCCAGGGCCTCTGGATATTTAGGTGCTAAAGAATAAAGCTTAGGGAAAGGTGATTGGAAAAGGTGTGATAATGTCATCATCCTGTACATTGATAACTAAGCTGCCTGTCTCTTCAAGTTCAAAAAGTCACTGAGTGGACACTCCTGCTTGAAGTGTCCGGGGCTCCCATCCAGTCTGAACCAGCTCAGCTTGAGCTAGATGCAGCTGACTCCCAGTTTCCGCAAAACAGTCAGGCAGAAATCTTATTGTTTAGGTTTATTGCCACTGGAAGGACATGCAAGTCTTTTGTAGCAACAATTAAAATAACTTTGATTAATGAACACAGATTACATGTGAAATAGATTTAACTAATGATTACCCATGGTTCAACAGGAACTTGTACTGTGCAAAAAAGCCAATTTCAACTAATTTCCAAGAATCATACAGACAACACTCTGATTACAATGTAACTAAATAGAAATCAGAAACAAAAAGATAACTAAAACATACTTCTAAATAAATTATGCGTCATACAGCAAATCATAATGGAAATTAGAAAACAATAGAATTGCAAGATAATATAATACCACTTATTAATACTAATGGCTTGAGACTGAATTTGTATTTAAAACAGATATTATGTTTTGTCATCAAGTACTTTAAAGTCTGAATGAGAGATGAAGCGTAGAGATAAAATGCAAACTGTTGTTGAGGAGTTTGAGAAGAAATTGGGGCGCTGTGGGAAACGGGGCAGGAATTCTGAGGGAAGCAGGTTTGTTGCAGGTGATGGAAGCAGTGACAGCCAGGAGGGTGGGCGCGGGGCGCTGGAGCCCATTGCAACGCTCATTCTCATCTCCCTGACGTACCGTCTGCCAACCCTTCACCCCTCTGAAGAAACACCCTCTGTGTGCAGCTCTCCAGTTCTTACAGAAGAAAGTCCAGACAGTTCACCCTAGTGTTTGAAGCCTCATAAAGTTATGGAAAGAACACAATCAGGAGGTGCCAGGCCTATGACAAAACAGGGAGGGTTTTTCTGCTTTAAGCAGAAAACATACAAAGTTGATCCACTCGTTATCCCCAGAAAAAAACTCTAAGCTTCAGCAAAAAGAGTACTTTTGCCTGTAAATTCAACTCCCAGACCATTGTCAACTGAAAAATAAACCTGGCCTAAAAGTTGAGAGTTGGGTTTACTCAGCGGAAATTGTGAGGACTTCAAGCCCGGGAGACAGTATCTTGGGTGATTCTGAGGGGGCAGGGAAGGAGTTTATATATAAACGATACAGAAGTTTGCAGCAGGGGCATTGTCTCACTGTCTCTCCCTGTGCACAGCTTGTTGAACCCACGGTAGGCAAGACACGAGTGGGGAAGCGGAAGAAAACTCGGGGTGTCACAGGCACTGCAGATACGTTTCTCCTCTCCTGATGGGCACAGCAGCTGTGGCAGCAGACACACTGCATTCTCGCCTCTCATGGTCAACCCAGTGGACACAGCCATACACAGCCACAGTGGCATCTCAGATCATGCTCATATAGGGCATTGCATGTGCTTGGTACTGTAAATGATCTCAGCTGTTACATAACCACGTATTTACAAAACGGAGGGCAAGAGGAAGAGGCCGTGGGGCCAGGGAGCCTGACCACCACCATCTCTGTTAATTTGCTCTTTCTGAATATTCGGGCGGATAATCTGAATATTAAAAGATCACTGTTAATTAAAGAAAACCAGATCTCACACATCAAGGGATTTACCACTCTTCTATGTAAGGGAAGATGCAAGTATCTGGGCTTACTGAAATCATTTCTTTCATATACATCTCAGCTGTCTGTGGACCAGATTCTGATTATTCACATCCTTAATTCCTCATTTACTGTAAGGGGTGGCAGATATGGCAGATGGCTGCCACTGGTACTTTCTTGCATCCCCCTTAGCTCCTCAGTGCTTACCAGGGAGGAAGTGGCTGATGGCTGCTGGAGGGCTAGTATTACTTTTCCTGGTCTCAGAAATTTACATTTGGAAGACTAGAATCCCTGATAGCTGTGACATACAGGATATGGTAAGAAATATTTCATTTCACACCATCCCTTAGACATAACCTTGAAATTATATGGATTTGTGCTTAGAAATTACGTATTTGAGAATTACTCCTGAATCAACTAAGGAGGAATAAACTTTCTTCATAAGATTTAGAATCTAATATTCAATTGAATAAATGCTTTTTTTTAAAAAAAATTCTTCATATTCAGCATTTATTTGCTTTGTTGTTGTTGTACGTCAGTAGCCAAGTTATGTCTGATTCTGTGAAACCATGAACTGCAGCATGCAAAGCTTCCCTGTCCCTCATCATCTCCCGGAGTTTGCCCAAGTTCATGACCACTGAATCGGTGATGCCATCCAACCATCTCATCCTCTGTTGCCCTTTTCTCCTTCTGCCTTCATCTTTCCCAGAATCAGGGTCTTTTCCAGTGAGTCGGCTCTTCACATCAGGTGGCCAAAGTACTGCAGCCTCAGCTTCAGCATCAGTCCTTCCAATGAGTATTCAGGGTCGATTTCCTTTAAGATTGACTGGTTTGATCTCCTTGCTGTCCAAAAGACTCTCAAGAGTCTTCTCCAACACCGCAGTTCAAAAGCATCAGTTTTTTGGTGCTCTGCCTTCTGGAGTGTAAAGCTCCAGTTCTCACATCTGTACATGACTACTGGAAAGACCATAGCTCTGACTGTATGAACCTTTGTCAGCAAAGTGATGTTTCTGCTTTTTAACACACTGTCTAGGTTTGTCAGAGCTTTCTTGCCAAGAAGCAATCATCTAATTTCATGGTTGAAGTCAGCATCCTCAGTGTTTTTTGAGCTCAAGAAGAGGAAATCTGTCACTGCATCCTCCTTTCCCCTTTCTATTTGCCATGAAGTGATGGGACCAGATGCCATGATCTTAGTTTTTTTTAATACTGAGTTTTAAGTTGGCTTTTTCACTCTCCTCCTTCACCCTCATCAAGAGATTTTTCAGTTCATCTTCACTTTCTGCGATTAGAGTGGTATCATCCGCATATCTGAGGTTGTTGCTATTTCTCCTGGCAATCTTGATTCCAGCTTGTAACTCATTCAGCCTGGAATTTCACATGATGTGCTCTGTGTATAAGTTAAATAAACAGGATGACAATAAACAGCCTTGTCATATTCCTTTCTCAATCTTTAACCAGTCAGTTGTTCCATACAGGAAGCAACAGTTAGAAACTTGCATGGAACAGGTTTCTCCAGAGACAGGTAAGATGGTCTGGTATTCCCATCTTTTTAAGAGTTTTACAGTTTGTTATGGCTTTAGCATAGTCAATGAAACAGGTAGATATTTTTCTGGAATTCCCTTGGTTTCTCTATGATTCAGCAAATGTTGGCAATTTGATCTCTGGTTCCTCTGCCTTTTCTAAACCCAGCTTGAACATCTGGAAGTTCTTGGTTTGTGTAATGCTGAAGTCTAGCATGCAGGGTTTTGAGCACAAGCTTATTAGCATGGGATATGACTGCAACTGTCCAGTGGTTTGAACTCACTTTGGCACTGTCCTTTTTGGTAACTAGGATAAGGATTGACCTTTTCCAGTCCTGTGACTACTGTTGGGTTTTCCAGATTTGCTGACATATTTAATGCAGCACTTTGATAGAAACATGGCTTAGGATTTGAAAAAGCTCTGCTGGAATTCCATCACCTCCACTAGTTTTATTGATAGCAGTGCTTCCTAAGGCCCACTTGACTTCCCACTCCAGAATATCTGGCTCTGGGTGAGTGACCACACCACTGTGGTTATCCAGGTCATTAAGATTTTTTTACACAGTTCTTCTGTGTATTCTTTCCATCTCTTCTTGATCTCTTCTGCATCTGCTAGGTCTTGACCATTTCTGTCCTTTATTGTGCCCATTTTTGAATGAAATATTCCTTTGATATTTCCAGTTTTCTTGAAGAGATCTCTAGTCTTTACCCTTCTGTTGTTTTCCTCCATTTCTTTGCATTGTTCATTGAAGAAGGCCTTCCTGTCTCTCCTTGCTATTCTCTGGAACTCTGCATTTAGTTGGGTATACATTTCCCTTTCTCCCCTGCTTTTCACTTCTCTTCTTTCTTCAGCTATTTGTAAAGCCTACTCTGACAAACACTTTGCCTTCTGGTTTTTCTTTTTCTTTGGGATGGCTTTGTTCGCTGCCTCCTGTACAATATTACAAACCTCTGTCCATAGTTCTTCAGGTGCTGTTTACTAGATTTAATCCCTTGAATTTGTATATTCAAGGGATTATACTTGAGTAATTACTTCCACTGTATATTCATAGGGGATTTGATTTAAGTCATACCTGGCTAGTCTAGTGGGTTTCCCCATTTCTTTAGCTTATACCTGAATTTTGCTATGAAAAGCTGATAATCTGAGCCACAGTCATCTACAGGTCTTGTTTTTGCTGACAGTATACAGCTTCTCTATCTCTGACTACAAAGAATGTAATCAATCTGATTTCAATATTGAACATTTGGTGATGTCCACGTGTAAGGTCATCTCTTTTGTTGTTGAAAAAGGGTGTTTACTATGACCAGTGTGTTCTCTCAGTAGAATTCTCTTAGTCTTTGCCCTGCTTCATTTTGTACTCCAAGGCCAAACTTCCCTGTAACTCCAAGTATCTCTTGCCTTTCTACTTTGGCATTCCAATCCACTGATGAGTAGAACATCTTTTTTTGGTGTTAGTTCTAGGAGGTCTTCTAGGTCTTCACAGAACTGATCAGCTTCAGCTTCTTCTGCATTGGTGAATTCTTCTTCTGCATAAACTTGAATCACAATGATGTTGAATGGTTTGCCTTGGAAACGAACTGAGATCATTCTGTCATTTTTGAGGTTGCACCCAAGTACTGCATTTCTGACTCTTTTGTTGATTATGAAGGTTACTCCATTTCTTCTTCGAGATTCTTGCTCACAGTAGTAGATATAGTGGTCATCTGAATTAAATTCACTCATTCCTGTCCATTTTAGTTACCTGATTCCTAAGATGTCGATGTTCGCTCTTGCCATCTCCTGCTTAATCACATCCAATTTACCTTGATTCACGGACTTAACATTCCAGGTTCCTGTACAATACTCTTCTTACAGCATCGGATTTTGCTTTCATCACCCGACACATCCATGACTGAGCATCGTTTCTGCTTTGGCCCAGCCGCTTCATTGTTTCTGGGACTATTAGTAGCTGTCCTCCTCTCTTCCCCAGTAGCATATCGGGCACCTTCTGACCTGGGGTCTCGTGTTTCCGTGTCATATCTTTTTCCCTTTCTACACAGTTAGTGGTTCTCACAGCAAGTATACTGGGGTGGTTTGTCATTCCCTCTGCCAGTGGACCATGTTTTGTCAGAACTCTCCACTATGACCCGTCCATCTTGGGTGGCCTTGCACGGCATGACTCACAGCTTCATTGAGTTATGCAAGCACCTTTGCTATGACAAAGCAGTGGTCCATGAAGGGGATTTATACACTTTAAGGACTATTAAAGCTGGATTTCCAGTGCTCTTGCATAGACTATACAAGTTTTGTAATCTGGGAGAGTTTGAGTTTATGTGCTCTGTCATATCCGACTCTTTGCTACCCCCATGGACTGTAGCCCACCAGGTTCCTTTGTCTATGGGATTTTTTAGGCAAGAATAATGGAGCAGAATGCCATTTCCTTCTCCAGGGGATCTTCCTGACCCAGGGATCGAACTCATGTCTCCTGTGTTTCCTGCACTGTTGGTGGATTCCTTATCCACTGAGCCACTGGGGAAACCAAGCCCCAATACCAGTTTTGTAACCTGGAAGAGTTTAGAAAATTTTTTATTTTTACTAAGACAGAGTGAGACCTCTTGTCTGAATACCTGGAAGTCAAAGAAAGGCTTGACCCTGATCAAGACCCAGGCAATGTCCAGTAAAGGGATGCTGAGCAGAGGCCAGGGACAGGAATGAGACCTCCAGCATCTTGGCATAGTCTTGGTCATTTGGAATTTGGGATTTTGGAATTCTTCCAAAAGGCCTGAAGCATGTGAATATTGATACCAATATGAGTCTATGAGGTGACATCAAACTATGACAGTGTTGAAAGAACTACTGAAATGCTCTAAAGTCAGGGTGTCCCTTCCCAGTTTAATAACTGGTCATCAAGGTGAGGGAACAGAGGTGCTTTTGAAGGCAGGAGTTACTGAGAAGGAGCCTGTAGCTGCCCCCCTGCCCCCTGTTCAATTCTCTGTTCATGAAGCACAGACTTGCCATTACACAGCCCTCCCTGCTTGCCAACGCATATTCACATCAGACCTTCTTGGCCTTGCCAGGCCGTGGGAAGTCTGTAGGCCAGAGGCTATGTTCCTGATGTACAGTGAGGGGCTTGCCATCTGGAAGCTGGGCCTCTGGAGCAAGTGTCCACAGCAGACTAGGGGGACTTCCTCTCTTGTCTTGGATACCCCAAGGCCACCACAAAGCCCTCCTTCCCAGATGGTTTGATTTTTAATGTTTCTTTTCCTATTCCCAACTCCTTCCTGCTTTGCAACATATTTGAGACTATATGATACTAAATTATCTGATGCTAAGATAGTATCATATTATTTTTTATTTTCTGAATCTACCTTTTAGTTTATATACCTTACACATCACCATCACATTCTTTGGTGTTTGTCTGCTTTTCTCCTCTCAACTGAAGAAGATTAAAAACACATTTATTTTGAGAAACCTGTAATGACAAGTCCTCAGAATATGTACTTAGGAAGGACTGGTTGCATGACTTTTGTACAAAATTTGTGTGAGAGGAGCCTTAGCTGGAAGTGTTTGTCCTGCTCCTGGCCTGGGGAATCTTTGAACATTAGATAACTAAATGCTGGGTAGCATTATCACAAATTTCAAAGTGTTGCTTTGTATATGTAGCATGTATAGTACATGCTACAATCGGGATATGTGGGTGAATCTCTAAAATACTGTGCTGAGAGAAAGAAGCCAGTCCTCAAAGAATACATTCTGCATATTCTGATCATCTGAAACTTTTAGAAAAGGCAAATCTAGATTGTGTGGCAGAAACAGGTCACAGAGAGGAAGAGAGGTGATGAAGAGTGATTGGAGAAGAGCAGGGACATTTCTGGGAAAAGGAAATACTCAGGATTTTTATCATATTGGTAGTTACTGGGTTTTCCAGAAAAATTTGTTCAGGTTTTCAGGTTATGGAAAAATGAAATTTTTGGCCAATCTAATACACGGGCGTATACATTTGTCAAAAAGCTCAAGTTTGTATACTTTTAAGAAGATGCATATAAATGATGTTATAGCAAGTTGATTGAAAAATGTGTAATGAGAGAAGGACAGTATGAAAATACTAGCACCTACTTTTCCTCCTGTTCTCAAAGCTATCTTGGGCATTTATAACATCTTGATACATGACTGCAACTTCAATAATCCTTGTGTGTGTGTGTGTGTGTGTGTTCTCTTGTTCCTTTGGCAGCAGCAAACGTAACTCAGAAAACACTTCTAAGTGAATGAACTTTGACTTTAATCCAGCTGGTTGCATAAGAACTAACAGAACACAAAACAAACATATATTCATTTGCTCTTTCTTGCTGAAATCATGAGGCAGAGATATGCTCCTCACCATGACTCACACATTTTGTTAACTAAACTGCCCATGCTCATTCCACTTATTTTAATTACGGTTGCTCTAACCATGTGCTACACTTTTTCCCTATTGTGTGGGTTTGACTCCATCACTTCTTTTCTGTGTTAATAAAAGGTAGCTTTTCATATTTATCTCTCTTTCAAGGGGCACGTGGGGAACTAATGAGACATTTCTAAGCCTTCTTCCTTCTGACGGAGGCAGGGACAGTGTACGTGTGTACAGATGTCCTTAGGCCTTGTCTCTGATCTTCTCTTCTTGCCCTTCCAGACTGCAGAGCCAAGTGACCTGCCAGGTCATGGTGACATTGAAGATAAGCAGCTCCCCTCTCCTCCCGCAGAACCAGGGGAACAGGAATGGAGCCAGAAAACAGACCACGATGATTCTGAGACACTGTCCCACCAGAGTGAAAGTCAATCAGACACCAAAACTGATCCCTTTGAAAGTGCTTCTGACACAGAGTCCCTGCCTGGTGACCTCCTAGAGGGAATCTGCCTCCCCCCACCCGGCACCTCCGAGGACAGAAAAGCACACAAGGGCTGCTTTGACACCCCAGTGTCTGGAAACCCTCAGGAGCAATATTTGACAGATGTCCCTGGGCTTGACCCAAAGGAGGAAGTAGATCTGTGCCTTGACTTCAAGGAAGAGTCTCACAAGAGTGCATTACCAACCTTTGCTACAGTTGCTGGAGAAGTGAGCGCCATCCCCCAGGAGGACGTGGCTGGCCCAGAGCTAGAGTTGCCCCCAGGCAGGGCTGCTCTCCTTACGCGGGACTGTGCACCAGGGTGTACAGGTAGTTACAGCCCCCCACCAGCAAAGGTGGTGACTGTCCAAGACATCACAGGGTTCTCTGTTCTTTCTCCTCAGAAATCCAGGTCTGAGAGTCATCTGCGCACCCCACTGGTCTGGCCCCTCCTTCTTTGGTGTGCTGAACAGAGCCAGAGCTGGCCGAATATCCACAACAGGGAGAGGGGACGCCCGCTGAATAGCACAGCTCCTCTGGGAGCCAGGACAGGGAAAAAATGTCCTCCAGACCCCACATCGAAGACAGGCTTGCTCTGCTCCCAGTCCAGCTTTGATGCCACCTGCTGGCTTCCTTTAGGGACATCCTGCCTCCTACATGCCAAGTTTCACCATAGTGCCCCAGAAAATACTGATGATGAGGGCAGGGCACTCCCGGGGCACTGCTGTTGGCTCACAAGGACTCTGAACAGGGCCCACTCTGTAGCAGAATTTCCCTTAAGAAACTCTGAGGATCCTTTAGGGCAGAACTTTGTGAAGTTTGGGACCCATCTAAAGGAAGGGACGGAAGCAGAACGGGCTCCAATAACACAAACCCCTCTTCACCCTGTTCCCACCCAGCTGTCTCACGTACTTCCTACTTCCCAAAGGAAGGCTCTTCCTTTGAAGGATCAGTACAAACTCAGGGCTCTGAGCTGGAAAAGGGCCTCTCAAGACATGCCCTCTGAATGTCTTTGGCTGGAAAACCAGTTAGGACAGGATTCTAGGTCCTGCCCAGTCTCTTCATGCCTTACTGCAGAGTTGGTGGGCCTCACCGCAGAGGAAGAGCCAGTGCCAGTAGAGTGCAAGCCCAGACACGGCCCAGAAAGCAGACCAGAGGAGCCCCGAGGCCCTGGCCAGGCACCAGATGCTGAGGACGTGAGTGATGTACAGAAGCATCTTCAGGACATTTCTGCTGAGCCAGGAGACCAAACCAGCAATTACACATCAAAGTATATCCTCAGTGAAAAAAGAAAGCCATCTGCTACGGCCAAGTTCCCACAGCATCCCAGCAAGAGCGGGTCACTGGTGTTGAACAGAGACTGGGGAGTTTGCTCCAGAGGGAGCGATAATTCCTATGCTCCAGAGACGACCCTGAAATCAAGCAGAGCAGACACTTTAAAGGAAGCAGAAGACGTGATTGTTCCAGATCCCAGCTTCACAAAACATGCCTTGCAGGGGTTTTCAGGAGTCGCAGCAGCCAGCATGTCTCACTGCAGCTGTGGGGATGAGGAGTGTGAACAGGGGCACAAGGGTGATACCACACCCTTTGCAGAGGGCCTCCAGACAGAGCCCAAAGCAGACACGTCTTCTAGGGGCACGCTCATCATTATAGCTGTTGAGCAGAAAGGGCTGCAGGCCACCAGGAGGAAAATGGGTCCTCTGCTAAAAACACAGTCCTGTGAATTTCCAGAGGAAAGACCAGGGTCTCCCCACAGTGCTGGAGCGACCCCCTGTGAGTCTCCTCTGGCTGGGAAGCCAAAAACTTGTGGCAATGAGTGTGTTTGTGAGCTGCCAGCAGCCTGCAGCCTGCGAGGTAACGATGGGGCTCTTCGGCAGGTGGCCCAAGCCTCAGAGCTTGGGATAGTTCTGATCCCCCAGGCTGCTTCGGAAGATTGGCCCCCGGGGAGGAAAAAAACGCTTTCCCAGGATCGCGCGGGGGACATGCTGAGCACAGGGGCGCCTATGGAAGAGAGCCAACCTGGGGCCAGCCAGAGGTCCAGGACTCCAGCGGCCAGGGAGGAAGCTGCTGGGGAGCCCGAGGCCTGGGGCCCTCACCCCGCGGGCAGCCGAGGGCCCCCGAGCCCGGAGGAGACGCGAGGGGTGTGCGCAGCAGAGGGCGATGCAGACACCGACAAGCAGCCCGGCGCCCAGGCCCGCGCCGGTAAGAGTGCACTCCAACAGCCCAGACCGCCCCACCAGCTCCGCCACGCATCGCGGGAGCCTGGAAACTTCCTGGCGTTTCCCAAGGTAATCTCCTTCCGAAAAGGCAAGCCCTCTGCCGGCGAGAGCCCGGGAGGGGACCACCCTGGGGGTTCCTCTGGCCTCGAGGAACTGTGCTCCGACCGTCAACCCCCAACGGGCAGCGCGCAGAGCGCCTCGGGCCAGGCTGGGACTCCTTGCAACGCGCACGCCAGCACCTTTCCGGTGATCGGCCTCCAGGGCTCAAGTCAAGGAGTCCCAGGGCTGATGGAAGTGGGCCGCGTGGAGATGCCCAGGGACCTGGGTAGCAGAAGACAGTCCTCAGAAAGGTGCGACGCCAAGAGACTCAAAACTCCAGAGAAAAGACTCAGGGCGAGGTTGGCCTCAGCTCATAAGACCTTTGCACATTTTTTTGAGTCAAGAGTTTTAGAAAAAGAGAACACTGGTGAATGTTCTCCATGTTCTTTCAAGGACCAGAAGGAAAAGGGCAGGTTGCGCCAGAGTTCCTGGCGCACATTTCTGAAAAGCAAAGATGCCCAAGGGCCCAAAAGACCCTCCTTAGTAAGTCTGATTCCAGGACCAGAAATCTTGAATACCCCCAGCCATTTTCCACCAGAGACCAATAGCGACTGTGAGAAGCAGGCGGAACACAAGGAGAGCTGTGTTTTTAGAGATCACTGGACACCGACACATTCCCCCACACCTTTGTCATCCAGCAGTTTGGCTTCTTCAGATAACAGGAGAAAAAGTGAACCAACTATCAAATGTACAAGTACCCGGGAAAGTGGTGAATACCTACCTCTGAGTACCTTTCCTGAAAAGTCTTGGCCTTTGTCACCCACCAGTCCTGGGAGGCAGCAGGCTGGGAGCAGCCACACCCTTCCCTCAGGCTCCACCTGCTACCTGGCACTTGGAAGCCAAAGAGTGCCCTGTAAGCCCCTGAGCCCCAAGCCCCAGAGTCCCAGGCCTGCCCAGCAGGCAGATTTCCACTACCCTGAAAAGGGTAGGGCCATCTCAGTGGTTTCTCTTGGAAGCTACAGCCATGTGGACAACAGCTCAGAGGCCCCTGGAAGCCCCAAGATGTCCCAGGCCTGGATACGCCTCCTACTTTCTCTGCAGGCATTAGACCAGGGTGAGCAGAAGGAAGAGAGCAGGAAAAGAGGCCAGCGTCCCTGTGGCCTAAGCACAGCACCCTCACTCAAGGACCTTCTTGGAAGTGAGGTGAGTTATCTGTGACTCACATCAATCAACTCACATTCTTTCACTTCTTAAGGCAAGAGAAGGAGGGGACCACACAGGACATTTTCCTAAGTGTGGGGAGGGAAGGAGTAGGAAGGCCAGTCTGTCTTCCATGGAGCTTGCCCCACTTACACACACGAGGGTCCCACCAGAACCAACACAGCCAGACTGATCTCTTGAAATTTGGCAAACTAATAAGTGGGAACTGCATTTTGCTGTAATTCTGTGTGGTCTCTGTTTTCCCTATGTAATTCAAGCTATCTGAATTCCCGTTTGTATCAGTGACCTGTTCATAGTCTGGTTATTTTGTATCCGGTGGTTGATGTAGGCTTTTACCTGTCAGCTTTCATTCTTCTCCACTGTGAAATTTTAAAAGGAAATTTTCCAACTTTGTTTTCTAGTGTGTTTATGGGTTTATTTCTGAAATCTAACCTGATCCAGTTTAACTTGTTTGAATATAAGGAGAGATTAGTGGTGCTTCTGAAATTCCTAGTGAAATAAAACGTTCTCTCCCCCAAAGCAAAGGCACCCACCCAGGATAGGGAACAGGTGCTGGGTCAGGCACAAGAAGAGGGATACAGCTTGGGATTTCTCTCGTCAGGCTGCCCTCTGAAGGAGGGAACAGCTTTTTAAAAATCCCAGAAAGAGTAGTGTTGGGACTGTGAAAGCAGACCTCCCTTTTCCTGCCCACTCCTGCACCCATTTACCCTCGCTCTGTTGCTTCTTTAGACAAATAGATGTGATGTCTCTGCGTGCCCAGCACTGTGCTGGTGCAGAAGGGCCAAAGGTTCAGCATTAGCCTCAAGCAGGGCCAAATGCAGCCTCCCACCCCCATGCGCCGCCTCTGGGGTCCTGGTGCGCCCAGCCCTTTAGCAAGCTGGCTGTGGTCTCCCTGCGGCAAGCGTCAGTCACCCTCGATGTGCACCCTTCCCCTGCACTCAGGCGCTCCAGCTTTCCTGTATGTTCTGATTCACAAGCACATGTGGCCTGCTCTCTCCTCCTGTTAAGATACGAAAGAGGAACAGGAACGAACATTTATTCAGCATCTGCTTAGTGTCTGGTCCTTTCCTGGGCACTTGACAATCGTCTCACTGTTTGCTGAATACATGCAGGCTCTCTGGGTGTTTGCTGAGGGCCCCACACCTGCTCCCCCCTTGGACGACACTTCTGTGCGCAAGGACAGCCCGAAGGCCCTGTGTGCTATAACCGACAAGTCTGGGTGCTCACTGCAGCCACCAGGCTCTTTGTGGGCTACTTGGGAGGAGGCGAGCTGGGACTGTGAGCATTCACAGGGCATTCCCAACGCACTGGAATTAGACATTTCGCATTCAAAAGTGAGGACTACCACCTGAAATTACATCACTTTATTCAACATATGTCCTCATCTGTAAAGTGTTAAATATTAGCTTTCAAAGATTTTTTTCCTATTGTTTTGCTTATTTTTAATTATTAGTAAAATCAAAAACAAAGCCAGTACAGATGTAGAAGAGAAAAGGTAACAATTTCCCTTTAAAGCCCCCAGTCACATTCCACAGAAGGAAATAGTGTCAGCAGTCTGATGTATGTTATTGACATTATCTCCACGCATCAACAGGATTTTAAGGAGGGTGGCTGAGCTGGTAAAGAATCTGCCTGCAATGCGGGAGACCTGGGTTTGGTCCCTGGGTTGGGAAGATCCCCTGAAGAAGGGAACAGCTACCCACTCCAGTATTCTGGCCCGGAGAATTCCAGTCCATGGGGTCACAAAGAGTCAGACACGATGAGCATGAGCAACTTTCACTTTCACTTTGGGGAAAAGAGGCAGGTCATACACATATACTATCCTGTAGCTTTCTTGTTTACTTTAATAAAGCAGCAAATACAGACCTCCAGGGGTTTTATATACATTGTTCTCTAGTTGAAACTGGCATGCTATTTCATAGCATCGCTATACTGTATTTAGCTAATTATTTTTCTATTGATTAATATTGAGGTAAAATCAAGTAGTCAGAGTAAAATCAAGTAGCCCAAAAAGATTTTTAGTACCTAAATAATATAATCATAAAACTGATTTAGTAGTGCTGTACATATTAATGTGTATATATGTACACAGTGGGAAACAGCATTCCCTTCAGACTGTCCCTGTGTTATGGGAGGAGCAGATGTGGGGGCTCAGTCATGTCTGACTCTGTGTGACCCTATGGACTGTAGCCCACAAAGCTCTACTGCCCATGAAATTCTCCAGGCAGAAAGACTGGCATGGGTTGCCATTTCCTCCCCCAGGGGATTCTCCCAACCCAGGGATTGACCCAAGTCTCTTGCATCTCCTCCACTGGCAGGTGGATTCTTTACCACTGTGCCGCCTGGGAAGCCCTCAAGTGCGGGAGCCTCAGCAAACTCCCAGACAGCCTGCACGCTGTGATGGCAAAGGACGCAAGAAGGAGTCAGGCATGAAGAGGATGCTGGAAAGATGTGCGTTCATTTTCCTCTTTCTATTTCAAACCTCACAGGAGGAATGAGAACTCACATCCTGTGCATCAGAACGTGTACATGGGAAGGAGAGGGGAGAAAAGCTCTGAAAAGTTTGCTCTCTCTAGCTGAAGCCCTGGGAAACCTTGGGCAGAAACTGAACTTAGAGCTAGAGGTGAGGCTCCATCTAGTGGTTGCTCCTGGGAGAGCAGGCTGTAATTGCAGGAGAAATTTGCAAGGAATCCAGGGGTGTTTCCATTTCTTCATTCCACAGTGCTCTTAAGAAGCAAGAGTTCTCATTTTATTCCAGAACTACCACTGTTAAATCTTCTTCCAGATTTTATTCTGGAACCATATATTTAACATGGTTATGATCATGTCATCTATGTTATTGTTCAGTTGCTCAGTCATGCCTGACTCTGCAACCCCATTGACTGCAGCACGCCAGGCTTCCCTGTCCTTCACCATTTCCTGGAGCTTGCTCAGACTCATGTCCATCAAGTCGATGATGCCATCCAACCATCTCAAACCTCCATCACCCCCTTCTCCTTCTGCCCTCAATCTTTCCCAGAATCAGAGTCTTTTCCAATGAGTCAGCTCTTCACATCAGGTGGTCAAAGTATTGGAGCTTCAGCTTCAATATCAATCCTTCCAATGAATATTCAGGGTTGATTTCCTTTAGGATTGACTGGTTGGATCTCCTTGCAGTCCAAGGGACTCTCAAGAGTCTTCTCCAACACCACAGTTTGAAAGCATCAATTCTTCGGTGCTCAGCCTTCTTTATGGTCCAACTCTCATATCCATACATGACTACAGGAAAAAACATAGCTTTGACTATATGGACCTTTGTCGATAAAGTAATGCCTCTGCTTCTTAATACACTGTCTAGATTTGTCATAACTTTTCTTCCATGTAATCTATAGAGGCTTTAACTTCCTGTGATTTCACATCCTGTAGTTTGTTCCTTTAGAGTTCTTTTAATTTGAGATATGCAGCATCATACATAAAAGCCTAGTGCATAAATGTGTAGACAATATATTGCTGTGAAACAAACATTGAGTAACCTCCACTTGAGTCAGAACACTACAGCCCTTCCTGGTCCAAGAGTCCTTCCTTCCATAGGCTGTGCCAACTTCTATGGTATTCACTTCCTTGCCTCATTATAGTTTTACTGCTTACCTTTGTGCCTCCAAACAATGTAGTTTATTTTTGCCTGTTTTTGAACTTTAAGCACATGCAACCTTATGTGTTCTTTTATTCCTTATCCATTTGATTTACTCTAATTTTGCTAAGACCTGTCCTTGTGCTGTGTGTCAAAAGTTCTTTCATTTTCATCATTAGGTACAATAACTTTGGATCAGCATTCCATGGTGTATGTATCAGTCAGCTGTTGCTGCCAGGAAACTTTGTGCCCAGGTGCCTACTGCATGAGCCTGTGCCTTTCTGTTGGATGTGCCTCCTGGGAGTGAAATGGCTGGGTCATTGGGGTTGCTTATCTTCAGCTTCACTAGCTTTACTAGACACCACCAGATATTCCAAAGTGACTGTGCCCGTTTACACTCACTCCATAAGAGTTTCCTTCTCCCCATAGTCTCATTAGCATTTGCTTGATATTGTTAACCAATTTTAACCATTCTGCTAGGCAGGTAGAGGTAATCTGCATTTCCCCAATGTCTAAAGAGGGCTTCCCAGATGAAACAAATGATAAGGAATTCATCTGCCAATGCAAGAGACGCAAGAGATGCAGTTTCCATTCCTGAGTCAGTAAGATCGCCTGGAGAAGGAAATGGAGAACCACTCAGTATTCTTCCTGGGAAATCTCATGGACAGAAGAGCCTGGTGGGCTACAGTCCATGGGGTTGCAAAGAGTCAGACACAACTGAGCGCTGCACTTAGTGTCTAAAGAGGCTCAGTTCAGTTCAGTCGCTCAGTCATGTCCTACGCTGCAACCCCATGGACTGCAGCATGCCAGGCTTCCCTGTCCATCACCAACTTCTGGGGTTTGCTCAAATTTGTGTCCACCGAGTCAGTGATGCCATCCAACCATCTCATCTTTTGTCATCCCCTTCTCTTCCTGCTTTCAATCTTTCCCATCAGGGTCTTTTCCAATGACTCAGTTCTTTACATCAGGTTGCCAAGGTATTGGAGCTTCAGCTTCATCATCAGTCCTTCCAATGAATACTCAGGACTGATTTCCTTTAGGATGGAGTGGTTGGACCTCCTTGCAGTCCAAGGGACTCTCAAGAGTCTTCTCCAACACCACGGTTCAAAAGCATCAATTCTTTGATGCTCAGCTTTCTTTATGATCCAACTGTCACATCCATACAGGACTACTGGAAAAACCATAGCTTTGACTACACAGACCTTTGTCAGAAAAGTAATGTCTCTGCTTTGTAATATGCTGTCTAGGTTGGTCATAGCTTTTCTTCCAAGGAGCAAGCATCTTTTAATTTCATGGCTGCAGTCACCATCTGCAGTGATTTTGGAGCGCAAGAAAATAAAGTCTGTCACTGTTTCCATTGTTTCCCCACCTATAAGCCATGACGTGATGGGACTGGATGCCATGATCTTAGTTTTTTGAATGTTGAGTTTTAAACCAACTTTTTCACTCTCCTCTTTCACCTTCATCAAGAGGCTATTTAGTTCCTCCTTGCTCTCTGCCATAAGGGTGGAGTCATCTGCATATCTGAGGTTATTGATATTTCTCCCAGCAATCTTGATTTCAGCTTGATTTCATCCAATCTTGATTTCATCCAGCCCAGCGTTTCGCATGATGTACTCTGCATATAAGTTAAACAAGCAGGGTAACAATATATAGCCTTGATGTACTCCTTCCCCAATTTGGAATCAGTTCATTGTTCCATGTCTGCTTCTAAATGTTGCTTCTTGACCTGCATACAGATTTATCAGGAGGCAGGTAAGGTGGTCTGGTAGTTCCATGTCTTAAGAATTTTCCAGTTTGTTGTGATCCACACAATCAAAGGCTTCCATAGTTATTGAAACAAAAGTATATGTTTTTCTGGAATTCTCTTGCTTTTACTCTGATCCAGCAAATGTTGGCAATTTGATCACTGTTTCTTCTGCCTTTTCTAAATCCAGCTTGAACATCTGGAAGTTCTTGGTTCACATACTGTTGAAGCCACACTTGGAGAATTTTGAGTATTACTTTGCTATCATGTGAGAGGAGTGCAATTGTGCGGTAGTTTGAACATTCTTTGGCAGTGTCTTTCTTTGGGATTGTAATGAAAACTGACTTTTTCCGGTCCTGTGGCCACTGCTGAGTTTTCCAAATTTGTGGGCATATTGAGTTAACAGCATCATCTTTTAGGTTTTGAAATACCTCAGCTGGAATTCCATCACCTCCACTAGCTTTGTTCATAGTGATGCTTCCTAAGGCTCACTTGACTTCACACTCCAGGATGCCTGGCTCTGGGTGAGTGATCACACCATCATGGTTGTCTGGGCCATTAAGATCTTTTTTGGATAGTTCTTCTGTGCATTCTTGCCACCTCTTCTTAATATCTTCTGCTTCTGTTAGGTCCATACTGTTTTTGTCCTTTATTGTGCCCATATTTAAACAGTCCATGGAATTCTCCAGGCCAGAATCCTGGTCTGGCTAGTTGTTCCCTTCTCCAGGTGATCTTCCCAACCCAGAGATCAAACCCAGGTCTCCTGAATTGCAGGCAGATTATTTATCAGCTGAGCTATGAGGGACACCAAGTATGCCTATCTTTCTTGTCTCCCGCTTTCTTCCACCTTCTCTGCCTCTGCCACCCCTGAGACAGCAAGACCAACTCCTCCTCTTCCTCCTCCTTGGTCTATTCAAGGCAAAAATAATGAGGATGAAGACTTTGATGATGATCCACTTTCATTTAATAGTAGTAAATATCATCAAATTAAAAGACACTTACTCCTTGCAAGGAAAGTTATGACCAACCTAGATAGCATATTAAAAAGCAGAGACATTACTTTGCCAACAAAGGTCCATCTAGTCAGGGCTATGGTTTTTCCAGTGGTCATGTATGGATGTGAGAGTTGGACTATAAAGAAAGCTGAGTGCTGAAGAATTGATGCTTTTGAACTGTGGTGTTGGAGAGGACTCTTGAGAGTCCCTTGGATTGCCAGGAGATCCAACCAGTCCATCCTAAAGGAGATCAGTCCTGGGTGTTCACTGGAAGGACTGATGCTGAAGCTGAAACTCCAGTACTTTGGCCACGTGATGCGAAGAGTTGACTCATTGGAACACTCTGATGCGGGGAGGGATCAGGGGCAGGAGGAGAAGGGGACGACAGAGGATGAGATGGCTGGATGGCATCACTGACTAGATGGACATGAGTTTGAGTGAACTCTGGGAGTTGGTGATGGACAGGGAGGCCTGGCGTGCTGCGATTCACGGGGTCGCAAAGAGTTGGACACGACTGAGGGACTGAACTGAGCTGAACTTGCATGAAATGTTCCCTTGGTATCTCTAATTGTCATGAAGAGATCTCTAGTCTTTCCCGTTTTATTGTTTTCCTCTTTCTTTGCATTGATCATTTAAGAAGGCCTTCTTATCTCTCCTTGCTATTCTTTGGAACTCTGCATTCAGATGGATATGTCTTTCCTTTTCTTCTTTACCTTTCACTTCTCTTCTTTTCTCAGCCCTTTGTAAGGCCTCCTCAGACAACCATGTTGCTTTTTTGCATTTCTTTTTCTTGAGGATAGTTTGATAACCACCTCCTGTACAGTGTCACAAACCTCCGTGCATAGTTCTTCAGGCACTCTGTCTACCAGAGTTAATCCCTTGAATATATTTGTCACTTCTACTGTATAATTGTAAGGGATCTGATTTAGGTCACACCTGAATGGTCTAGTGGTTTTCCCTACTTTCTTCAATTTAAGTCTGAATTTTGCGATGAGGACTTTATGATCTGAGTCATAGTCAGCTCCCAGTCTTGTTTTTGCTAACTGTATAGAGCTTCTATACACCCTTTAAATGCTTTTTGACCATTTGGATATTCTCTTTGGGGATGTGTCTGACCTAATACCTTGTCCACTTGTCAATGAAGTTGTTTTTTACTTACTGATTATACATATTCTGTATACAACTGCTTTGTTGGTTAAATGTGCCATCAATATGATTTCCCACTCCATGGCTTGTCTTTTTCCTTCTTTGGTTATATCTTTTAATGAACAGAAATTCTAGATTTCATTGTTTTCAAGAGTATCCATCTATTCTTTACCCCCAGGTCATGACTAGAATTCCTTAAATTACCTTTTTAATAAAACTTTCATGGACTTACTGTTTACATTTAGGTCTCTGAGATGTCTACAGCTGACCTTTGTGTTCCATTGACCTTCTGTCCATCCTTGTTAGATGTATATACTGTTGCTGTCCAGGTGACCACATCCTCTCACCGTGTTCTTCTTCAATTTGATAAATATTTGCTGAACACCAACTGTGGACCAGGCAATATCCTAGGCACTATGGATATAGTATTGAAGAGTGTATAAAAAGATCTCTGTCCTCAAGAGAAGGGCAGGAGATGAGAGTGAGTAAGTAATTGAGCAAATAAGATTATTTCAGATATTTAAAAGACTATTAACACTGAGATGTAATTAAGAAATCACAAAGGTTAATGGGCTGGGGCTCCCTTGGCTTAGAAGTCTGAAGTCTGACAGAGCCTCTCCGGTGGCCCTCGCAGGTCCAGTGCAGCTTCTCAGTGATGAGGGAGAGCTTCCTTAACTACAGACAGCCATGTAATTTAGCCCTCCACAGTGTCACCTTACATCTGGGATATTCTAGCATATTTGTGTGTGTGATGGAGAACAGGAGGAAGCAATCCTTGGGAGTAAAAAGGTGCTGTCTGTATGTAGAGATTTTTAATTTCAGGTAGAGGGACAGAGAACTTATGATTCCAGGGAAAGTAAATTTTAGCATCTTATTTATAATCTTATTTTTACATAGATGGGTTTGTGCTCCTGGATAAGGGGGCTTGGAAGGAGACCAAGATCAAGAGGGAGCAAGAAAAGAAATGGGAGCATAAGCTTAATGAATGCTGAGTGGTTTACCTGACCTTCTTCCGTCCTCTTCCCTGACTTGGGTAGCAAGGATCCACAGTGCTATTTCTACTTAGAGATTTTAAGTGAGGGTGGGGGGAGTACAATGTGAACATTTTCTAACCTTGAAAAATCTTTTGTATTCTAAAATTTATATGGAGAAGCACAGACCCTAAAATAGCTAAAATGGTTTTGTAAAAGTAATAAAGTGAGAGGAATCCATCTGCCCGATATTAGTTAGGGCTACTTAATCAATTGTGATATTGGGGTAGTGGTAGACATATAGATCACAAGAAAAGAGTAGAGAACCCCAAAGCAGACATATACACATATACTCAACTGGTTTCTGATGCAAAAACAATTTAGTGGAAGAACAGTAGTCTTTTCAACAAACAGTGTTAAGGTATTTGGACATCCATAGGGGGAAAAACTAAACCTGAACCTCATACTTTATTCAAAAACAATTCAAAATTAATTAATCACATATTTAAATGTAAAACATAACACTATAAGACTTTTAGGAGGAAATCTTTGAGATCTAGAAGATAATAAAGAGTTCTTAGTCACAATACCAAAGTTACATCCATAATGGAAAAAAATAATAAATTGGACTTCATCAAAATCAAAACCTTTTGCTGTACAAAGAAACACTCTGGTAGGAGGATGAAAAGCTAAACCACACATTGGGGAGACTTTATTTGCAAACCACATATCCAACAAAAGAGTAGTTCTAGAATATAAAATCTCAAAATTCAACAGTAAAAATACAAATAATCCAACTAGAAAACAGACAGAAGACATTTAACCAGAGAGTATATACAGATGGCAAATGTGCACATGAAAAGACCGTTAACCAAAAAAGAAATGCAAATTAAAAACGCAATCAGAACATTACAGCATACTAACACATATATATGGAATTTAGAAAGATGGTAACAATAACCCTATATGCAAAACAGAAAAAGAGACACAGAAATACAGAACAGACTTTTGAACTCTGTGGGAGAAGGTGAGGGTGGGATGTTTCAAAAGAACAGCATGTATACTATCTATGGTGAAACAGATCACCAGCCCAGGTGGGATGCATGAGACAAGTGCTCGGGCCTGGTACACTGGGAAGACCCAGAGGAATCGGGTGGAGAGGGAGGTGGGAGGGGGGATCGGGATGGGGAATAAGTGTAGATCTATGGCTGATTCATGTCAATGTATGACAAAACCCACTGAAATGTTGTGAAGTGATTAGCCTCCAACTAATAAAAAAATTAAAAAAAAAAAAACGCAATCAGAATGATTAAAATAAAAATATGTGAGGACCCCAAATACTGGTAAGGATGTAAAGAAACAGTATCTTGCATGTTTCTGGTAGGAATGTGAAACAGTACAGTTACTTTGGAAAGGGGCTGGCAGTGTCTTATGAAACTGAACCTGGGTTTATTGTACGACCCAGCAATTGCACTTGTGTCTTTATCTCAGGAAAATGAAACTTAGTTTACACATAAACTTAATCCATAAGTGTTCATAGTAGCCCTAAACTGGAAACAACCCAGGTATCTTTCTGTGGGTAGATGGTTAACAAAGTGTGGTACATCCGTACCGTGAAATAGTACTATAATATTATACAGTCATAGTAGTATTATAGCATAGTGGTAGTATTCCACAGTATGAATAATAGTGAAATACAACTTCAGTGGTTCTCCAGAGAATTATTGTGAGTAGGAAAAAACCAATACCAAAGAGTTATATACTATAGAAATCCATCCATATAACATTCTTAAAATGAAAAAAATATAGCAATGAAGAATATATTAGTCATTACCAGAGGTTGGAGAGCAGAAGTTGGGTGAGGTTATAAAAGGGCAACCCGAGGATCCTGAAGTGATGACACTGTTCTGTGTCTTGATGTGGTGGTGGATAGTTGAATCTACGCATGGGATAAAACCACATAGAACTAAGTATATAATACCACGCACATACATGCATAATACCACGCACATACATACGCACCACATGCACACACAAGCGCACATACAAATGACTGGAGGAAACAGAATCTCAGTGAGATCTCTGGGTTGTATCAGTGTCTCATCCTGGTTGTGATACTGCACTGTACCATTGTGAGAATCCGTGTACAGAGTACACTGGATCTCTGTAGTATTTGTTACATCTGCATGAGCATCTATAATTATTATATCAAAATTAAAAGTTTAATTAGAGAAAAACATTTATATCATTAGTTTAATGACTACATGGAATTCATTTGTATGTATGCATCCAATTCTTAATCAGTTTTCTACTGTTTTGAACTGTTAGGTTGTTCACAACTTTTTAAATAATTCCACAGTGAACAATCTTGTAAATAAGCTTTCAATTCAGCTCAGTAGCTCAGTTATGTCCGGGTCACTTTGTGACCCCATGGACTGCAGTACGCCAGGCTTCTCTGTCCATCACCAACTCATGGAGCTTACTCAAACACATCCATTGAGTCAGTGACATCATCCAACTATCTCATCCTCTGTCATCCCCTTCTCCTCCTGCCTTTAATCATTGCCAGCATCAGGATCTTTTCAAATGAGTCAGTTCTCCATATCAGGTGGCCAAAGTACTGGGGTTTCAGCTTCAGTGTAAGCTTTAGAAAATGCTTTATTCTCCCTGTTTTTTAGGGTGGGTTTTTTTTTCCTTTTACTTTAAGAAAAGTTATCAAAATTATGCATGCACATAGTTATAAAATAAAATGGCACTTACATTGTGCTTCTCAAAGTTTAAGGTTCATCTAGATCACCTGAGCTCTGCTGGGAGACAGGCTCTGACTAGACGTGCAGGTGGGACCTGACAATGCAGTGCTCACCAGCTCCCGTGTGACAGGGCACTGCTGATCCCCCCACCACGGCCCGACTCGAGAGTAGTGAGGAGTCAGAAGACTTCCTCTGAAAACAAGACAGCCATCTGCTTGTCCCTCCCTCACCCACAGACAATCAAGTTAGATTTCAACAACAATGTTAAACTGCTATTTTGATTTATTATTTAAAATGTTATCTATTAACCTCCAGTTGTGGTCATCATGAAGAATCAGCATCTCAAATTTTTGTCTCCTTTCCATTCCTATTCAAATAATATTATCTTTTTTACTGGTTAAATCAGTTAACAAGTGTTTATATCACCATGGACATGAAAGTATTATTCAATGTAGAGCCAAGTAGTGGATTATAGTGACTTTTTTTTCCTGGAGTTAATAATGACTGCAGTTTTTGCATGTGTGATTTTCTTTGTCTGTCGTTCAATTTAACTCTCCATCAGGTCATCTACAAACCATTTTATAAGTGTTCAAACATGTCAGTATTCTATCAAGTCTCTCCTTTCTTCTGGGGGCTTTCCTCTTGGAAACCTCTGACCTCCTGCTATAATTCCAACGACTTGTTCTCCAGGGATTCTGCATAATTTTCCTCCTGATTTCCTGTTTCTTGAATCCTACATCTATCTTTACTTCTTTATTATGCTCAAAAATATCTTCCTTAAGAAAAAGTACATAGGAGGTATAGACATAGAGTTTTTTGAATGTCTGCAGAAAAACTCCTTTTTTAACTTTCATACTTGATGGATGCTTAGGCTTTATGTAGGATTCTGGGTTGAAATTACTCTTCAAAAACTTCTCTGGAGGTCCAGTGGTTAAGAGCTTCCAATGCAGAGGCTGTGGGTTCAGTCCCTGGTCGAGGAACTAAGATCGCACATGCCATGGCAAGCCAAAAGATAAAATAAAAAGGGAGTAAGAACTAAATTTTTTTTAAAGGTAAAAAAAAAAAAAACCTGAAGACATTTCTTCACTGTGTTCTACCATTGAATGTTGCTGGTGAGAAGGACCATGGCATTTGTGTATGGCTTGGGTTTTTATTTTTAATTTAGAAGTCTTTAAGGGTTTTTCTTTTATCCCTGTTCTTCTGAAATATCTTAGTGATAATCCTGGATGTCAGTTTTTTTTTATCCACTGAGCTCAACATTCATTGTACCCTTTCAGTCTAGACACTCAACCTTTACTATTGGGAAAAAAGATATGTATTATTTACTTGATAATTTCCTTCTCTGCTTTTCCCCTGGAACTCTTGGTAGAGGTTGTAACTTCTTGATAGGGCTCTAATAGTCTTCATATTTCTACATTCTCTCTTCATCTTTGTTTTATTAATTTTTTCGAGAGATTTTACTCATTTATTGCCAGCATTCCTATTGAATTTTTCCATTGTTCTCTAATTTTTTTTTTAATTTTTATTTATTTATTTTTTTGTCATACATTGATATGAATCAGCCATGGATTTACACGTATTCCCCATCCCGATCCCCCCTCCCACCTCCCTCTCCACCCGATTCCTCTGGGTCTTCACAGTGCACAGGCCCGAGCATTTGTCTCATGCATCCCACCTGGGCTGGTGATCTGTTTCACCATAAATAGTATACATGCTGTTCTTTTGAAATATCCCACCCTCACATTCTCCCACAGAGTTCAAAAGTCTGTTCGGTATTTCTGTGTCTCTTTTTCCGTTTTGCATATAGGGTTATCGTTACCTTCTTTCTAAATTCCATATATATGTGTTAGTATGCTGTAATGTTCTTTATCTTTCTGGCTTACTTCACTCTGTATAAGGGGCTCCAGTTTCATCCATCTCATTAGAACTGATTCAAATGAATTCTTTTTAACGGCTGAGTAATATTCCATGGTGTATATGTACCACAGCTTCCTTATCCATTCATCTGCTGATGGGCATCTAGGTTGCTTCCATGTCCTGCCTATTATAAACAGTGCTGCAATGAACATTGGGGTGCACGTGTCTCTTTCAGATCTGGTTTCCTCAGTGTGTATGCCCAGAAGTGGGATTGCTGGGTCATATGGCAGTTCTATTTCCAGTTTTTTAAGGAATCTCCACACTGTTTTCCATAGCGGCTGTACTAGTTTGCATTCCCAGCAACAGTGTAAGAGGGTTCCCTTTTCTCCACACCCTCTCCAGCATTTATTGCTTGTAGACTTTTGGATAGCAGCCATCCTGACTGGCGTGTAATGGTACCTCATTGTGGTTTTGATTTGCATTTCTCTAATAATGAGTGATGTTGAGCATCTTTTCATGTGTTTGTTAGCCATCTGTATGTCTTCTTTGGAGAAATGTCTGTTTAGTTCTTTGGCCCATTTTTTGATTGGGTCATTTATTTTTCTGGAATTGAGCTGCAGGAGTTGCTTGTATATTTTTGAGATTAATCCTTTGTCTGTTTCTTCATTTGCTATTATTTTCTCCCAATCTGAGGGCTGTCTTTTCACCTTACTTATAGTTTCCTTTGTAGTGCAAAAGCTTTTAAGTTTCATTAGGTGCCATTTGTTTAGTTTTGCTTTTATTTCCAATATTCTGGGAGGTGGGTCATAGAGGATCCTGCTGTGATTTATGTCGGAGAGTGTTTTGCCTATGTTCTCCTCTAGGAGTTTTATAGTTTCTGGTCTTTACATTTAGATCTTTAATCCATTTTGAGTTTATTTTTGTGTATGGTGTTAGAAAGTGTTCTAGTTTCATTCTTTTACAAGTGGTTGACCAGTTTTCCCAGCACCACTTGTTAAAGAGGTTGTCTTTTTTCCATTGTATGTCCTTGCCTCCTTTGTCAAAGATAAGGTGTCCATAGGTCCGTGGATTTATCTCTGGGCTTTCTATTCTGTTCCATTGATCTATATTTCTGTCTTTGTGCCAGTACCATACTGTCTTGATGACTGTGGCTTTGTAGTAGAGTCTGAAGTCAGGCAGGTTGATTCCTCCAGTTCCATTCTTCTTTCTCAAGATTACTTTGGCTATTTGAGGTTTTTTGTATTTCCATACAAATTGTGAAATTCTTTGGTCTAGTTCTGTGAAAAATACCGTTGGTAACTTGATAGGGATTGCATTGAATCTATAGATTGCTTTAGGTAGAATAGCCATTTTGACAATATTGATTCTTCCAATCTATGAACACGGTATGTTTCTCCATCTGTTTGTGTCCTCTTTGATTTCTTTCATCAGTGTTTTATAGTTTTCTATGTATAGGTCTTTTGTTTCTTTAGGTAGATATACTCCTAAGTATTTTATTCTTTTTGTTGCAATGGTGAATGGTATTGTTTCTTTAATTTCTCTTTCTGTTTTTTCATTGTTAGTGTATAGGAATGCAAGGGATTTCTGTGTGTTAATTTTATATCCTGCAACTTTACTATATTCATTGATTAGCTCTAGTAATTTTCTGGTAGAGTCTTTAGGGTTTTCTATGTAGAGGATCATGTCATCTGCAAACAGTGAGAGTTTCACTTCTTCTTTTCCTATCTGGATTCCTTTTATTTCGTTTTCTGCTCTGATTGCTGTGGCCAAAACTTCCAACACTATGTTGAATAGTAGTGGTGAGAGTGGGCACCCTTGTCTTGTTCCTGATTTCAGGGGAAATGCTTTCAATTTTTCACCATTGAGGGTAATGCTTGCTGTGGGTTTGTCATATATAGCTTTTATTATGTTGAGGTATGTTCCTTCTATTCCTGCTTTTTGGAGAGTTTTAATCATAAATGAGTGTTGAATTTTGTCAAAGGCTTTCTCTGCATCTATTGAGATAATCATATGATTTTTATCTTTCAATTTGTTAATGTGGTGTATTACATTGATTGATTTGTGGATATTAAAGAATCCTTGCATTCCTGGGATAAAGCCCACTTGGTCATGGTGTATGATTTTTTTTAATATGTTGTTGGATTCTGTTTGCTAGAATTTTGTTAAGGATTTTTGCATCTCTGTTCATCAGTGATATTGGCCTGTAGTTTTCTTTTTTTGTGGCATCTTTGTCTGGTTTTGGAATTAGGGTGATGGTGGCCTCATAGAATGAGTTTGGAAGTTTACCTTCATCTGCAATTTTCTGGAAGAGTTTGAGTAAGATAGGTGTTAGCTCTTCTCTAAATTTTTGGTAGAATTCAGCTGTGAAGCCATCTGGCCCTGGGCTTTTGTTTGCTGGAAGATTTTTGATTACAGTTTCGATTTCCTTGCTTGTGATGGGTCTGTTAAGATCTTCTGTTTCTTCCTGGTTTAGTTTTGGAAAGTTATACTTTTCTAAGAATTTGTCCATTTCATCCAAGTTGTCCATTTTATTGGCATAGAGCTGCTGGTAGTAGTCTCTGATGATCCTTTGTATTTCAGTGTTGTCTGTTGTGATCTCTCCATTTTCATTTCTAATTTTGTTAATTTGGTTCTTCTCTCTTTGTTTCTTAATGAGTCTTGCTAATGGCTTGTCAATTTTGTTTATTTTTTCAAAAAACCAGCTTTTAGCTTTGTTGATTTTTGCTATGGTCTCTTTAGTTTCTTTTGCATTTATTTCTGCCCTGATTTTTAAGATTTCTTTCCTTCTGCTAACCCTGGGGTTCTTCATT
This sequence comes from Cervus elaphus, assembly GCF_910594005.1. Classification (NCBI taxonomy): domain Eukaryota; kingdom Metazoa; phylum Chordata; class Mammalia; order Artiodactyla; family Cervidae; genus Cervus; species Cervus elaphus. The sequence goes on from NC_057847.1 coordinate 3,603,865, forward strand.
TCTTCCTTCTCTAGTTGCTTTAGGTGTAGAGTTAGGTTATTTATTTGGTTTTTTTCTTCTTTCTTGATGTAAGCCTGTAATGCTATGAACCTTGCCCTTAGCACTGCTTTTACAGTGTCCCATAGGTTTTGGGTTGTTGTGTTTTCATTTTCATTCATTTCTATACATATTTTGATTTCTTTTTTGATTTCTTCTATGATTTGTTGGTTATTCAGAAGCGTGTTATTTAGCCTCCATATGTTTGAATTTTTAACAATTTTTTCCTGTAATTGAGATCTAATCTTACTGCACTGTGGTCAGAAAAGATGACTGGAATGATTTCAATTTTTTTGAATTTTCCAAGACCAGATTTATGGCCCAGGATGTGATCTATTCTGGAGAAGGTTCCGTGTGCACTTGAGAAAAAGGTGAAGTTGATTGTTTTGGGGTGAAATGTCCTATAGATATCAATCAGGTCTAGCTGGTCCATTGTGTCATTTAAGGTTTGTGTTTCCTTGTTAATTTTCTGTTTAGTTGATCTATCCATAGTTGTGAGTGGGGTATTAAAGTCTCCCACTATTATTGTGTTACTATTAATTTCCTCTTTCATACTCGTTAGTGTTTGCCGTACATATTGCGGTGCTCCTATGTTGGGTGCATATATATTTATAATTGTTATATCTTCTTCTTGGATTGATCCTTTGATCATTATATAGTGTCCTTCTTTGTCTCTTTTCACATCCTTTATTTGAAAGTCTATTTTATCTGATATGAGTATTGCGACTCCTGCTTTCTTTTGGTCTCCGTTTGCATGAAATATTTTTTTCCAGCCCTTCACTTTTAGTCTGTATGTGTCTCTTGCTTTGAGGTGGGTCTCTTGTAGACAGCATATATATAGGGGTCTTGTTTTTGTATCCATTCAGCCAATCTTTGTCTTTTGGTTGGGGCATTCAACCCATTTACATTTAGGGTAATTATTGATAGGTGTGGTCCCGTTGCCATTTACTTTGTTGTTTTGGGTTCACGTTTATACAACCTTTCCGTGTTTCCTGTCTAGAGAAGATCCTTTAGCATTTGTTGAAGAGCTGGTTTGGTGGTGCTGAATTCTCTCAGCTTTTGCTTGTCTGTAAAGCTTTTGAATTCTCCTTCATATCTGAATGAGATCCTTGCTGGATACAGTAATCTAGGTTGTAGGTTATTCTCTTTCATTACTTTCAGTATGTCCTGCCATTCCCTTCTGGCCTGGAGGGTTTCTACTGATAGATCAGCTGTTATCCTTATGGGGATCCCTTTGTGTGTTATTTGTTGTTTCTCCCTTGTTGCTTTTAATATTTGTTCTTTGTGTTTGATTTTTGTTAATTTGATTAATATGTGTCTTGGGGTGTTTCGCCTTGGGTTTATCCTGTTTGGGACCCTCTGGGCTTCTTGGACTTGGGTGGCTATTTCCTTCCCCATTTTAGGGAAGTTTTCAGCTATTATCTCCTCGAGTATTTTCTCATGGCCTTTCTTTTTGTCTTCTTCTTCTGGAACTCCTATGATTTGAATGTTGGGGCGTTTCACATTGTCCCAGAGGTCCCTGAGGTTGTCCTCATTTCTTTTGATCCTTTTTTTCTTTTTTCCTCTCTGCTTCATTTATTTCCACCATTTTATCTTCTACCTCACTTATCCTATCTTCTGCTTCCGTTAGTCTACTCTTGGTTCCCTCCAAAGTGTTTTTGATCTCATTCATTGCATTATTCATTTTTAATTGACTCTTTTTTATTTCTTCTAGGTCTTTATTAAACATTTCTTGTATCTTTTCAATCTTTGTCTCCAGGCTATTTATCTGTAGCTCCATTTTGTTTTCAAGATTTTGAATCATTTTTATTATCATTATTCTAAATTCTTTTCCAGGTAGATTTTCTGTCTCCTCCTCTTTTGTTTGACTTGGTGGGCATTTTTCATGTTCCTTTACCTGTTGGGTATTTCTTTGCCTTTTCATCTTGTTTAGATTGCTGTGTCTGGAGTGGGCTTTCTGTATTCTGGAGGTCTCTGGTTCCTTTTTATTGTGGAGGATTTACCCCGTGAGTGGGGTTAGACGATTGGCTTGTCAAGGTTTCCTGGTTAGGGAAGCTTGCGTCAGTGTACTAGTGCGTGCAATTTGATTTCTTCTCTTTGGAGAGCAATGGAGTGCCCAGTAATGAGTTTTGAGATGGGTCTATGTGTTAGGTGTGTCCTTGGGCAGCCTGTATGTTGACGTTCACGGCTATTTTCCTGCGTTGCTGGAGAATTTGCGTGGTATGTCTTGCTCTAAAACTTATTGGCTCTTGGGTGGTGGTTGGTTTCAGTGTAGGTATGGAGGCTTTTGGACAGTCACTTATTACTTAAAGTTCCATGTAGTCAGGAGTTTTCTGGTGTTCTCAGGTTTTGGGCTTAAGTCTCCTGCCTCTGGATTTCAGTTTTATTCTTCCTGTAGTCTCAGGACTTCTCCAACTATACAGCACTGATAAGAAAACTTCTAGGCTAATGGTGAAAAGATTCTCCCCCGTTAGTGACACCCAGAGAGGTTCACAGAGTTACATGAAGAAGAGGAGAGGGAGGAGGGAGATAGAGATGAGCAGGAGGAGAAAAAGGGGGACTCAAGAGGAGAGAGACAGATCTACGCAGCTGTCTGTTCCCAGAGTGTTCTCCGTAGCCCAGTCACCTACAAAGATTCACAGAATTGGATTGGGAAGAGAAGGGGAAAGGAGGAAATAGAGGTGTTCTGAGGTAGAAAACAGAGAGTCAAGATTGGGAGAGAATAATCTTCGGTTTAAAAATAGGGCTTCTCTCTCTCTTTTTTTTTTTTTAAGGTTATAGTGTATTGAAAATGAAAATTAAGGAGTAGTAGAGGAGTACTAGAGGACTTTAAAAGAAATAAGAGAAAAAGAAAAATAGAAAATAGAAGAGAAAAAGGAAAGAAAAAAAAAGAAGAAGAAAAAAAAAGGAAAAAGAAAAAAAAAAAAAAAAAGAAAGAAAAAAAAAATTTTTTTTCCCCTAATTAAAAAAATCGTAAAAATCTATGGAAATGAAAGTTAAGGAGTAATGGGGGAGTAATAGGGGATTTTAAAGGAAAATAAAAGAGAAAAAAGAAAAAATAAAAAAAAGAAAAAAAATAATAGAAAAGAAAAAATAAAAAAAGAAAAAAAAAAAGAGAAAAAAGTAAAATTATATCTAGGAGTTTCTCTGGAGCTGTTGCGGTCAGTGTGGGTTCGGCTCAGTTTCAGATAGCGCCTCGTTCCAGCTTACACTTCTCCATATCTACAGGCCCCTTCCGGTGTAGTCGGTGTTTTCTAGACGGATTTTAAACTGTTGCACCAGTCCCTTCTGAGGCGGTTCCCTTTGTTTATTTGGCTTCTGTTTGCCGGTCTCTTCAGAGCCTCATTTCCGCCCTGACACAGGCGGGCGGAGGTGGACTCTTATTCAGGTAGCTAGTTCCGTCGCTCTGCGGGGCAGGGAGGGGCTGGCACTGTGGGGACGGGTTTGCGCCGCGGGGGCGGGCTGGCGCTGCCGGGAGGGGCCGACGCTGCTTTCTCCGTCTGCGCTGCTCAGGCTCTCGGCTGTTCTATATGGAGCGCGCCCCGCGCTGCGCGAGGTTCCAGCGCTCGGGTGTTCCACAAAAGCGCGGAAGGAAAAGCTGCGCCTGCTCTCTGTGCCTTCCCCGTCAGAGCGGTCCAGGCAGCCAGGGGCTTGGTGGGCGCACTCTCCCCAGGTGTGGCGTGCCCACTCCCTTCCGCGGACCCAGTCTCAGTTTCCTCTGGCGCCAGTCGGGTGCGCGCGCCTTCTGCCCTCCGCGTCCCCAGCCCCAGTCCCCGCCCGCGCCGGTCGGGTGCCTGCGCGCTGTGTCTCGCCGCGACCTTCCCCTCCCCGCTGCCTCCTGCCTCCGGCGGGGCTGGGCCGGTCCGCAGCCTGCGAGCTCCAGTCCGCAGCCTGCGAGCTCTTCTCTGGATTTTCTCGGTCTCCTTGTTCTGCGAACGGCCGGCAGTGTGTTCCGGCCGGTTAATTTACTCTCTCTCCTTTGGTCTCCCACAGTTCAAGTTGGCAACTCACAGAAGCTCCCTCCGACTGCCCTCAGGGCACTCAGGCCCGGACCCTACCCCAAGCAATGCCGCCTAAGATTCCCTTCCCGGGACGGATCTCCGTCCTTAGCTCTTTTGTCTCATTTTTAATCTTTTATATTTTGTCCTACCTCCTTTCGAAGATAATGGGCTGCTTTTCTGGGCGCCTGATGACCTCAGCTAGCGATCAGAGGTTGTTTTGCGAAGCTTGCTCTGCGTTCAGTTATTCTTTTGATGAATTTGTAGGAGAGAAAGTGGTCTCCCCGTCCTACTCCTCCGCCATCTTGGCTCCTCCCCCCATTGTTCTCTAATTTTATTTTGTGGTTAAAAAAAGCTTTTTTGATCATATTAATTATACATGCTCCTTTTAAAGAATTGCAACAATACATAAAAAATATGTAGAACATTAAAAACTCCCTGTAGATTAACAGTTAGAATATACAAACAACTCATACAATTTAAGATCAAAGAAACAGACAACCCAATCAAAAAATGGGCAGAAGACCTAAACAGACATTCCTCCCAAGAAGACATACAGATGGCCAACAGACACATGAAAAATGCTCAACATCACTAATTATTAGAGAAATGGAGATCAAAACCACAATGAGGTATCTCTTCACACCAGTCAGAATGGATCATCAATAATAAATGTTGGAGGGGTTTGGGAAAAAGGGAACCCATGTATACTATTGGTGGTAGTGTAAATTGGTATAGCCACTGTGAAGAACAGTAAGGAGGTTCCTTAAAAAACCAAAAATAGAGCTGCCATACAATATAGCAATCCTACTCCTGGGCACATATCTGGAGAAAACTCTAATTTGAAAAGATACATGAGCCCCAGTGTTCATAGCAGCACTATTTACAACAGCCAAGACATGAAAACAACCCAAGGGCCCATCGACAGATGATTGTTTTAAAAAGATATGGTACAGATATACAATGGAATATTATTCAGCCATAAGAAATGAAATATTGTCATTTGATGGATGGACATGGATGGACCTCGAGAATATCATACTAACTGAAGTAAATCAGAGAAAGTAAAGTATTATATGGTTACTTATATGTATAATCTCAAAATGATACAAATGAATATGTATAAAACAGACATGAAAACAGATTATGATTTCCATTATGATTTCCAAATTATGATTACCAAAGTGGAAAGGGAGTTGGGGAAGGATATATTAGGAGCTTGGGATTAACAGATACAAACTACTGTGCATAAAATAAACAACAAGGATTTACTCTGTAGCAGAAGGAACTATATTCAATATCTTGTAATAACCTATAATACAAATAACCTGAGTATATACATATAAAAACATATATATATATAACTGAATCACTTTGCTGTGCTCCTGAAATTAACACAATATTGTAAACCAACTATACTTCAATAATAATTTTTTTTAACTTATTAACTTTTTATTGAAGGTTAATTGTTTTACAGAGTTTTGCTGTTTTCTGTCAAACCTCAACATGAATCAGCCATAGGTGTACATGTATCCCCTCCCTTTTGAACCCCCCTCCCATCTCCCTCCCCATCCCACCCCTCTAGGTTGATACAGAGCCCCTGTTTGAGTTCCCTGAGCCACACAGCAAATTCCCATTGGCTATCCATTTTATGTATGGTAATGTAAGTTTCCATGTTACTCTTTCCATACATTTCACCCTCTCCTCCCCTCTCCCCATGCCCATAAGTCTATTTTCTATGTCTGTTTCTCCACTGATGCCCTGTAAGTAAGTTCTTCAGTTCCATTTTTCTAGATTCCATATATATGTGATAGAATATGGTATTTATCTTTCTATTTCTGACTCACTTCACTCTGTATAATAGGTTCTGCTCAGTAATATTCCATTGTATATATATATACCACAACTTCTTTATTCATTCATCTGTTGATGGACATTTAGGTTGCTTCCATGTTCTAGCTATTGTAAATAGTGCTGCAATGAGCAATGGGATACACGTGTCTCTTTCAATTTTGGTTTCTTCAGGGTATATGCCTAGGAGTGGAATTGCTGAGTCATATGGTCATTTTATTCCTAGTTTTTTAAGGAATCTCCATACCATCTTCCATAGTGGCTGTATAAATTTACATTTCCACCAACAGTATAAGAGTGTTCCCTTTTCTCCACACCCTTCCCAGCATTTATTGTTTGTAGACTCTTTGATGAGGGCCATTCTGACCAGTGTGAGGTGATACCTCATTGTAGTTTTGATTTGCATTTCTCTAGTAATGAGTGATGTTGATCTTTTCATGTGTTTGTTATCCATCTGTATGTCTTCTTTGGAGAAATGTCTGTTTAAGTCTTTTCCCCACTTTTGTTTTCTGTTTTTTTTTTTTTTTAATTTTTTTATTAGTTGGAGGCTAATTACTTCACAACATTTCAGTGGGTTTTGTCATACATTGATATGAATCAGCCATAGATTTACACTTATTCCCCATCCCGATCCCCCCTCCCATCTCCCTCTCCACCCGATTCCTCTGGGTCTTCCCAGTGCACCAGGCCGGAGCACTTGTCTCATGCATCCCACCTGGGCTGGTGATCTGTTTCACCATAGATAGTATACATGCTGTTCTTTTGAAACATCCCACCCTCACCTTCTCCCACAGAGTTCAAAAGTCTGTTCTGTATTTCTGTGTCTCTTTTTCTGTTTTGCATATAGGGTTATCGTTACCATCTTTCTAAATTCCATATATATGTGTTAGTATGCTGTAATGTTCTTTATCTTTCTGGCTTACTTCACTCTGTATAAGGGGCTCCAGTTTCATCCATCTCATTAGGACTGGTTCAAATGAATTCTTTTTGACGGCTGAGTAAAATTCCATGGTGTAAATGTACCACAGCTTCCTTATCCATTCATCTGCTGATGGGCATCTAGGTTGCTTCCTTCTGCACTACAAAAGAAACTATAAGTAAGGTGAAAAGACAGCCGTCAGATTGGGAGAAAATAATAGCAAATGAAGAAACAGACAAAGGATTAATCTCAAAAATATACGAGCAACTCCTGCAGCTCAATTCCAGAAAAATAAATGACCCAATCAAAAATGGGCCAGAGAACTAAACAGACATTTCTCCAAAGAAGACATACAGATGGCTAACAAACACATGAAAAGGTGCACAACATCACTCATTATTAGAGAAATGCAAATCAAAACCACAATGAGGTACCATTACACACCAGTCAGGATGGCTGCTATCCAAAAGTCTACAAGCAATAAATGCTGGAGAGGCTGTGGAGAAAAGGGAACCCTCTTACACTGTTGGTGGGAATGCAAACTAGTACAGCCACTATGGAAAACAGTGTGGAGATTCCTTAAAAAACTGGAAATAGAACTGCCATATGACCCAGCAATACCACTTCTGGGCATACACACTGAGGAAACCAGATCTGAAAGAGACACATGCACCCCAATGTTCATCGCAGCACTGTTTTCCCCACTTTTGATTGGGTTGTTTGTTTTTCTGGTATTGAGTTGTATGAGCTGCTTGTATATTTTGGAAATTAATCCTTTGTCAGTTGTTTCATTTGCTTTTATTTTCTCCCATTCTGAGGGTTGTCTTTTCACCTTGCTTATACTTTCCTTTGTTGTGCAAACACTTTTAAGTTTAATCAGGTCCCACTTGTTTACTTTTGTTTTTATTTCCGTTACTCTAGGAGGTGGGTCATAGAGGATCTTGCTTTGATTTATGTCATCGGGTGTTCTGCCTATGTTTTCCTCTAAGAGTTTTATAGTTTCTGGTCTTACCTTTGGTCTTTAATCCATTTTGAGTTTATCTTTGTGTATGGTGTTAGGAAATGTCCTAATTTCATTCTTTTGCATGTAGCTGTCTAGTTTTCCCAGCACCATTTATTGAAGAGGCTGTCTTTGCCCCATTGTATATTCTTGCCTTCTTTGTCAAAGCTAAGGTACCCATAGGTGCATGGGTTTATTTCTGGGCTTTCTACCTTGTTCCACTGGTCTATATTTCTGTTTTTGTGCCAGTATCATACTGTCTTGTTGGCTGTAGCTTTGTAGTATAACCTGAAGTCAGGCAGGTTGATTCCTCCAGCTCTTCTTTCTCAAGAATGCTTTGGCTAGTTGGAGTCTTTTGTGTTTTCATATGAATTGTGAAATTTTTTGTTCTAGTTGTGTGAAAAATGCCATTGGTAATTTAATAGGGATTGCATTGAATCTGTAGATTGCATTTGATAGTATAGTCATTTTTCACAATATTGATTCTTCCTATGCAGGAACATGGAATATCTCTCCATCTGTTTATGTCATCTTTTATTTCTTTCATCAGTGTCTTATAATTTTCTGTGTACAGTTCTTTCATCTCCTTAGGTAAGATTATTCCTAGATGTTTAATTCTTTTCTTGCAATGGTGAATGGGATTGATTCCTTAATTGCTGTTTCTGGTTTTTCGTTGTTAGTATATAGAAATGCAAGTGATTTCTGTGTATTGCTTTTGTGTCCTGCAACTTTGCTAAATTCACTGATTAGCTCTAGTAATTTTCTGATACTATCTTTAGGGTTTTCTATGTATGGTATCATGTCATCTGCAAACAGTGAGAGCTTTACTTCTTCTTTTCCAAATCCCTTGCATTCCTATATACTAACAATGAAAAAACAGAAAGAGAAATTAAGGAAACAATACCATTCACCATTGCAACAAAAAGAATAAAATACTTAGGAGTATATCTACCTAAAGAAACAAAAGACCTATACATAGAAAACTATAAAACACTGATGAAAGAAATCAAAGAGGACACAAACAGATGGAGAAACATACCGTGTTCATGGATTGGAAGAATCAATATTGTCAAAATGGCTATTCTACCCAAAGCAATCTATAGATTCAATGCAATCCCTATCAAGCTACCAACGGTATTTTTCACAGAACTAGACCAAAGAATTTCACAATTTGTATGGAAATACAAAAAACCTCGAATAGCCAAAGTAATCTTGAGAAAGAAGAATGGAACTGGAGGAATCAACCTGCCTGACTTCAGACTCTACTACAAAGCCACAGTCATCAAGACAGTATGGTACTGGCACAAAGACAGAAATATAGATCAATGGAACAGAATAGAAAGCCCAGAGATAAATCCACGAACCTATGGACACCTTATCTTTGACAAAGGAGGCAAGGATATACAATGGAAAAAAGACAACCTCTTTAACAAGTGGTGCTGGGAAAACTGGTCAACCACTTGTAAAAGAATGAAACTAGAACACTTTCTAACACCATACACAAAAATAAACTCAAAATGGATTAAAGATCTAAATGTAAGACCAGAAACTATAAAACTCCTAGAGGAGAACATAGGCAAAACACTCTCTGACATAAATCACAGCAAGATCCTCTATGACCCACCTCCCAGAATATTGGAAATAAAAGCAAAACTAAACAAATGGGATCTAATGAAACTTAAAAGCTTTTGCACTACAAAGGAAACTATAAGTAAGGTGAAAAGACAGCCGTCAGATTGGGAGAAAATAATAGCAAATGAAGAAACAGACAAAGGATTAATCTCAAAAATATACAAGCAACTCCTGAAGCTCAGTTCCAGAAAAATAAATGACCCAATCAAAAAATGGGCCAAAGAACTAAACAGACATTTCTCCAAAGAAGACATACAGATGGCTAACAAACACATGAAAAGATGCTCAACATCACTCATTATTAGAGAAATGCAAATCAAAACCACAATGAGGTACCATTACACGCCAGTCAGGATGGCTGCTATCCAAAAGACTACAAGCAATAAATGCTGGAGAGGGTGTGGAGAAAAGGGAACCCTCTTACACTGTTGGTGGGAATGCAAACTAGTACAATCAATCTGGATTACTTTTATTTCCTTTCCTTCTCTGATCGCTGTGACTAGGATTTCCAGAACTATGTTGAATAATAGTGGTGAAAGTGGACACCCTTGTCTTTTTCCTGATCTTAGGGGGAATGCTTTCAGTTTTTCACCATCGAGACTAATGTTTGCTGTAGGCTTATCGTATATGGCCTTTACTATGCTGAGGTAGGTTACTTATATGCCCATTTTTAAAAGAGTTTTTAATAATAAATAAGGGCTGATTTTGTCAAAATCTTTTTCTGCATCTATTGGGATGATCATATGGTTTTTGTCTTTCAATTTGTTAATATGGTATATCACATTGTTTGATTTATGTATATTTAAGAATCCTTGCATCCCTGGAATAAACCCAACTTGATCATGGTGTTTGATGTGTTGCTGAATTCTGTTTGCTAAAATGTTGTTGAGCATTTTTGCATCTAGGTTCATCAGTGATACTGGCCTGTAGTTTTCTTTTTTGTGTGTTGTATTTGTCTGGTTTTGGTATCAGGGTGATGGTGGCCTTGTAGAATGAATTTGGAAGTGTTCCTTCCTCTGCAATTTTTTGAAAGAGTTTTAGAAGGATAGGCATTAGCACATCTCTAAATGTTTGATAGAATTCTCCTGTGAAGCCATCTGGTTCTGGGCTTTTGTTTTTTGGGGAGATTTTTTGATCTCAGCTTCAATTTCAGTGCTTGTAATTGGGTTGTTCATAATTTCTATTTCTTCCTGGTTCAGTCTTGAAAGATTGAACTTTTCTAAGAATCTGTCCATTTCTTCCAGGTTATCTATTTTATTGCTATATAGTTGTTCATAATAGTCTCTTGTAGTCCTTTGTATTTCTGCATTGTCTGTTGTAACCTCTCCTTTTCCATTTCTAATTTTGTTGATTTGATTCTTCTCTCTTTTTTTCTTGATGAGTCTGGCTAAGGGTATGTCAGTTTTGTTTATCTTCTCAAAGAACCAGCTTTTAGTTTTATTAATCTTTACTATTGTTTCTGTCATTTCTTTTTCATTTTTTCTGCTCAGATCTTTATGATTTCTTTCCTTCTTCTAATTTTGACGTTTTTTTTCTTCTTCTTTTTCCAGTTGTTTAGGTGTAAGGTTAGGTTGCCTATTTGATGTTTTCCTTGTTTCCTGAGGTAGGATTATATTGCTATAAACTTCCCTCTTGGAACCGCTTTTGCTGCATCACCATAGGTTTTGAGTTGTGTTTTCATTGTCATTTGTTTCTAGCAATTTTTTGATTTCCCCTTTTCTTCAATAACCTGTTGGTTATTTAGAAATCAGTTGTTTAATCTCCATGTGTTTGTGTTTCTTACAGTTTTTTTTCTTGTAATTGATATCTAGTCTCATAGCATTGTGGTTGGAGATGATGCTTGTTACAATTTCAATTTTCTTAAATTTACTGAGGTTTGATTTGTGACCCAAGATGTGGTCTATCTTGGAGAGTATTCCATGTGAACTTGAGAAGAAGGTGTATTCTTCTGCATTTGGATGGAATGTCGTGAAGATATCAGTGAGCTCCATCTCTTCTAACATATCATTTAAGACTTGTGTTTCCTTATCAATTTTCTGTTTTGATGATCTGTCCATTGGTTTCAGAGGGGTATTAAAGTTTCCTACAATTATTGTGTTACTGCTAATTTCTCCTTTTATGTCTGTTAGTGTTTGTCTTATGTATTGTGGTGCTCTTATGCTGGGTGCGTAGATATTTGCAATTGTTATGTCTTCCTCTTGGATTGATGCCTTGATCATTATGTAGTGCCCTTCCTTATCTCTTGTAATCTTCTGTATTTTAAGGTCTATTTTGTTTGATACAAGGATTGCTACTCCAGCTTTCTATTGCTTCCCATTTGCATGGAATATATTTTTCCATCCTCTCACTTTCAGTCTATATGTGTCTTGAGGTCTGAAGTGGGTTTCTTGTAGACAACATATATATGGGTCTTTTTGTATCCATCTAGTCTGTATCTTTTGGTTGGAGCATTTAATCCACTCATTGGTTATTGATATATTTTTGATAGATATATTTTGATATTGATAATTATTGATAGATATATTGATAATTATTGATTATTGATAGATACATTCCTATTGCTATTTTCTAATTGTTTGGGGTTGATTTTGTATATCTTTTTTCTTCTGTTGTATTTCTTGACTATATAAGTCCCTTTAATACTTGTTGTAAAGCTGGTTTGGTGAATTCTCTTAACCTTTGCTTATCTGAAAAGCTTTTTATTTATCCATCAATTTTGAATGAGATCCATGCTGGGTACAGTAATCTTGGGTGTAGATTTTTCCCTTTCAGTACTTTAAATATATGCTGCCATTCCCTTCTGGCTTGCAGAGTTTCTGCTCAAAAATCAGCTGTTAAGCGTATGGGGTTTCCCTTGTAGGGTACTTGTTGCTTCTCCCTTGCTGCTTTTAATATTCTTTCTTTGTGTTTAGTCTTTGTTAGTTTGACTAGTATGTGTCTTGGTGTGTTTCTCCTTGAGTTTATCCTGTATGGGACTCTTTGTGACTCTTGGACTTGAGTGGCTATTTTCTTTTCCATGTTGGGGAAATTTTCAACTATAATTGCTTCAAAATTTTTCTCATACCCTTTCTTTTTCTCTTCTTCTTCTGGGACCCCTATAATGCAACAGTTGGTGCATTTGATATGGTCCCAGAAGTCTCTGAGATTGTCCTCAGCTCTTTTGATTCTTTTTACTTTATTCTGCTCTTCAAAAGTTATTTCCACCATTTTATCTTCCAGCTCACTGATTCGTTCTTCTGCTTCAGATATTCTGCTATTTATTCCTTCTAGAGTATTTTTAATTTCAGTAATTATGTTGTTTGTCTCTGATTGCTTATTCTTTAATTCTTCTATGTCATTGTTAGTTGATTCTTTCATTTCTCCGTTTTATTTTCAAGGTTTTTGATCATCTTTGCTATCATTATTCTGAATTCTTTTTCAGGTAATTTTCCTGTTTCCTCCTCATTTACTTGGACTTCTGTGTTTCTAGTTTGTTCCTTCATTTGTGCAGTATTTATCTGCCTTTTCTTTTTTTCTTTTTTGTTAAGTTATTGTGTTTGAGGTCTCCTTTTCCCAGGCAGGTTGAATTCTTTCTTTCTTTTGATTTCTGCCCTCCTAAGGGTGATCCAGTGGTTTGTGTGAGCTTCACATGCAGTGAGATTTGTGCTGAGTTTTTGTTTGTTTGCCTTTCCTCTGATGGGCAAGGCTGAGTGAGGTGGTCCTCCTGTCTGCTGATGGTTGGGTTTGTATTTTTGTTTTGTTTGTTGTTTAGATGAGGCGTCCTGCACAGGGTGCCATTGATGGTTGGGTGATGCCCGGTCTTGTATTCAAGTGGTTTCCTTTGTGTGAGTTCTCACTATTTGATACTCCCTAGGGTTAGTTCTCTGGTAGTCTATGGTCTTGGAGCCAGTGCTCCCACTCCAAAGGCTCAAGTTTTGATCTCTCGTTCATGCTGTAGGGACTGCAGCAAGGGGTCAGACATGTCCCAGTGTGAGGCAGCTCTTAAAGACTCTCCTTGCTCTTGTTGCCCTCACTTCCTGAAGCAGCCATTTGAACTGGTGGCAGTGGCCAAGCCATTAAGAATGCACAGCTGTATTGTAAACACTCCAGAGGTCCAGTTCTCATCCTCGTCCACCCCATGCAGTCCCTACCCCTTCCTCACTCCTCAGTAATAATTTTTTTAAAAGCCCTGTAATCGTACACTTTTGTGGTAGTCATCCTAACATTTTGGTGGCCATCATTTTGTTCTTCCTTTCATACAAACACGCTTTAACAAAGCCACAAATACAATTTGACATAAACAGGATCTCATTTGTGTTGTGTTATCACAGATGGCCTCCCTGCTGTCCTCCCACCTCAGCATCACTGCACAGTGACCTCCATTAACATGAGCCTGCAAGCTAGTGAAATGCATTCTATATTTTCTCCAAGGTATTATAATCACAAACAGATGCATACATGTGTGTACATGCATACACATCTATACAAACACCTTAGATGCCTTTCCTGTGTCTTATGTTTACCACCTAATAACATTCACATTCATGGAAGTATCTCCACAGTACTTGTAATTCTAAGTAATAACTGCGTAATATTCCATGGTATAATCTCACTTTCCCTGGTGGCTCAGACAGTAAAGTGTCTGTCTGCAATGCGGGAGACTTGGGTTTGATCCCTGGGTCAGGAAGATCACTTGGAGAATGAAATGGCAACCCACTCCAGTATTCTTGCCTGGAAAATCCCATGGACAGAGTAGCCTGGTAGGCTACAGTCCATGGAGTTGCAAAGAGTCAGACAAGACTGAGCAACTTTACTATTCCATGGTATAAGTGTATCAAAATTTATTCATTTCACCTGTGGATAATGACACACTTTGTTTCCAATTACTGGCAGCTACAAATACTGATTTAGAAAACCCCTTTTTATATATTACCATACAGAGTGATACATTTTTGTAAACAGAAACTTAGTAGGGGGATTGCTGATGATTATAAGAATTTCAATAGATTCCACATTGCCTTCCAAAAAGGCTACAATATTTTTGGTAGCTTTTTATATTTCTCCTAACCTCCATGAATAATGAGCATTATAATCTTGTAATTCTTGGTTTTGGTTTGATATTTTTGCTGATGTTTTATATTCTTATTTTGATTCAGTTTTTTTAATACATTTAACTACAATTGCTTTTTCTTACTCCCTCTTGCTCTTTTTTAAACTTTCATTTTTAAATATTTGTAGATCACAGGAAGCTGAAATTTAATACAGAGAGGTTCAGTGTTCCCTTTACCCAGTTCCCCAAAAGTAATATGCTGTGTCACTATAGAATAACATCAAATCCAGGAACGGACACTGAAAGAACATGTGTGTATGTCCCTCTGTACCATTTTATCACATGTGTAGATTCATGTGGCAGCTACCACCAGCCATATACTATTCCACCAGCCTCAGACTGCACTCCTTTGCAGTCAAAACTTCCCTCCCTTTCCATAACCACTTTCAACCACTAATCTGATCTCCATTCTATGATTTTGTCATTCAAAAATATTACCATCTGAAATTTGCTTTTTTCACTCAGCATAAATCCAGTGATTTCCATTGAGTTGTGTGTATCCATTCCTTTTTACTGCTGATTATTATTCCATTGAATGACTTTACCATATTTTCCTTAATCAGTTACCTGTTGAAGGACATTTGGGTCACATCCAGCTTGAGGCTGTCACAAATAAAGCTCCCATGAAGATTTTTGAAGAGGTTTTTTTGGTGGGCAAAGGTTTTCATTCCTCTGGGATAAATGCCCTCCCCCCCCCCACCACATCAGTGTGACTGCTGTGTTGCATGATATGCATATGTTTAGTTTTTTTTTTTAAGTGTCAATTTTTTTCCAGTGTGCTGTACCATTTTACATTCCCACCATCCATATGTGAGAGACCTTGTTTTCAGCATCCTTGCCAACATTTGAAATTTTTAATGTTTTTCACTTTCAGTTCAGTTCAGTTCAGTTTAGTCGCTCAGTCGTGTCCGACTCTTTGTGACCCCATGAACCGCAGCACGCCAGGCCTCCCTGTCCATCACCTACTCCCAGAGTCCACCCAAACCCATGTCCACTGAGTCGGTGATGCCATCCAACCATCTAATCCTCTGTTGCCCCCTTCTCTTCCTGTCCTCAATCTTTCCCAGCATCAGGGTCTTTTCCAATGAGTCAACTCTTCGCATCAGGTGGCCAAAGTATTGGAGTTTCAGCTTCAGCATCAGTCCTTCCAATGAACACCCAGGACTGATCTCCTTTAGGATGGACTGGTTGGATCTCCTTGCAGTCCAAGGGACTCTCAAGAGTCTTCTCCAACACCACAGTTCAAAAGCATCAATTCTTCGGTGCTCAACTTTCTTCACAGTCCAACTCTCACATCCATACATGACCACTGGAAAAACCATAGCCCTGACTAGACAGACCTTTGTTGGCAAACTAATGTCTCTGCTTTTTAGTATGCTGTCTAGGTTGGTCATAACTTTCCTTCCAAGGAGTAAGCATCTTTTAATTTCATGGCTGCAATCACCATCTGCAGTGATTTTGGAGCCCCCCAAAAATAAAGTCTGATACTGTTTCCACTGCTTCCTCATCTATTTGCCATGAAGTGATGGTACCAGATGCCATGATCTTAGTTTTCTGAATGTTAAGCTTTAAGCCAACTTTTTCATTCTCCTCTTTCACTTTCATCAAGAGGCTTTTTAGTTCCTCTTCACTTTCTGCCATAAGGGTGGTGTCATCTGCATATCTGAGGTTATTGATATTTCTCCTGGCAATCTTGATTCCAGCTTGTGCTTCTTCCAGCCCAGCATTTCTCATGATGTACTCTGCATATAAGTGAAATAAGCAGGGTGACAATATACAGCCTTGACGGACTCCTTTTCCTATTTGGAACCAGTCTGTTGTTCCATGTCCATTTCTAACTGTTGCTTCCTGACCTGCATACAGGTTTCTCAAGAGGCAGGTCAGGTGGTCTGGTATTCCCATCTCCTTCAGAATTTTGCACAGTTTATTGTATCCACACAGTCAAAGGCTTTGGCATAGTCAATAAAGCAGAAATACATGTTTTTCTGGAACTCTCTTGCTTTTTCGATAATCCGGTGGATGTTGGCAATTTGATCTCTGGTTCCTCTACCTTTTCTAAAACCAGCTTGCCCCGAGCACTTGTCTCGTGCACTGGGATGACCCAGAGGGATGGGATGGGGAGGGAGGTGGGAGGGGGGTTCAGAATGGGGAACACATGTAAATCCATGGTGATTCATGTCAATGTATGGCAAAAACACTACAATATTGTAAAGTAGTTAGCCTCCAACTAATAAAAATAAATGAAAAAATAAAAAAATAAAATAAAAATAAAACCAGCTTGAACATCTTGGAGTTCATGGTTCATGTATTGCTGAAGCCTGCCTTGGAGAATTTTGAGCATTACTTTACTAGCATGTGAGATGAGTGCAATTGTGCAGTAGTTTGAGCATTCTTTGGGATTGCCTTTCTTTGGGATTGGAATGAAAACGGACCTTTTCCAGTCCTGTGGCCACCACTGAGTTTTCCAAATTTGCTGACGTATTGAGTACAGCACTTTCACAGCATCATCTTTCAAGATTTGAAATAGCTCAACTGGAATTCCATCACCTCCACTAGCTTTGTTCATAGTGATGCTTTCTAAGGCCCACTTGACTTCACATTCCAGGATGTCTGGCTCTAGGTGAGTGATCACACCATCGTGATTTTCTGGGTCGTGAAGATCTTTTTTGTACAGTTCTTCTGTGTATTCTTGCCACCTCTTCTTAATATCTTCTGCTTCTGTTAGGTCCATACCATTTCTGTCCTTTATCGAACCCATCTTTGCATGAAATAATCCCTTGGTAGCTCTAATTTTCTTGAAGAGATCTCTAGTCTTTCCTATTCTATTGTTTTCCTCTATTTCTTTGCATTGATCACTGAGGAAGGCTTTCTTATCTCTCCTGGCTATTCTTTGGAACTCTGCATTCAAATGGGAGTATCTTTCCTTTTCTCCTTTGCTTTTCACTTCTCTTCTTTTTGAAGCTATTTGTAAGGCCTCCTCAGACAACCATTTTGCTTTTTTGCATTTCTTTTCCATGGGGATGGTCTTGATCCCTGTCTCCTGTACAGTGTTATGAACCTCCGTCCATAGTTCATCAGGCACTCTGTCTATCAGGTCTAATCCCTTAAATCTATTTCTCACTTCCACTGTATAATCATAAGGGATTTGATTTAGGTCATCCCTGAATGGTCTAGTGGTTTTCCCTACTTTCTTCAATTTAAGTCTGAATTTGGCAATAAGGTGTTCATGATCCAAGCCACAGTCAGCTCCTGGTCTTGTTTTTGCTGACTGTACAGAGCTTCTCCATCTTTGTCTGCAAAGAATATAATCAATCTGATTTCAGTGTTGACCATCTGGTGATGTCCACGTGTAGAGTCTTCTCTTGTGTTGTTGGAAGAGGATGTTTGCTATGACCAGTGCATTCTCTTGGCAAAACTCTATTAGCCTTTGCCCTGCTTCATTCTGTACTCCAAGGCCAAATTTGCCTGTTACTCCAGGTGTTTCTTGACTTCTTACTTTTGCATTCCAGTCCCCTATAATGAAAAGGACCTCCTTTCTGGGTGTTAGTTCTAAAAGGTCTTGTAGGTCTTCATAGAACCGTTCAACTTCAGCTTCTTCAGCATTACTGGTTGGGGCATAGGCTTGGATTACTGTGATATTGAATGGTTTGCCTTGGAAATGAGCAGAGATCATTCTGTCATTTTTTAGATTGCATCCAAGTACTGCATTTCGGACTCTTGTTGACCATGATGGCTACTCCATTTCTTCTAAGGGATTCCTGCCCACAGTAGTAGATATAATGATCATCTGAGTTAAATGCACCCATTCCAGTCCATTTTAGTTCACTGATTCCTAGAATGTCGATGTTCACTCTTGCCATCTGCTGTTTGACCGCTTCCAATTTGCCTTGATTCATGGACCTAACATTCCAGGTTCCTATGCAATATTGCTCTTCATATCATCGGACCTTGCTTCTATCACCAGTCTCATCCACAACTGGGTATTCTTTTTGCTTTGGCTCCATCCCTTCATTCTTTCTGGAGTTATTTCTCCACTGATCTCCAGTAGCATATTGGGCACCTACCAACCTGGGGAGTTCCTCTTTCAATATTCTATCATTTTGCCTTGTCATACTGTTTATGGGGTTCTTAAGGCAAGAATACTGAAGTGGTTTGCCACTCCCTTTTCCAGTGGACCACATTCTGTCAGACCTCTCCACCATGACCTGTCCATCTTGGGTGGCCCCACATGGCATGGCTTAGTTTCATTGAGTTAGACAAGGCTGTGGTCCTTGTGGTCCTTGTGATCAGACTGGCTAATCTGTGATTATGGTTTTAGTGTATCTGTCCTCTGATGCCCTCTCGCAACACCTACCATCTTACTGGGTTTCTCTTACCTTGGACGTGGGGTATCTCTTTACGGCTGCTCCAGCAAAGCGCAGCTGCTGCTCCTTACCTTGGACAAAGGGTATCTCCTCACGGTCACCCTCCTGACCTTGAACGTGGAGTAGCTCCTCTCAGCCCTCCTGCAACCGTGTTGGATGGGCGTTGCTCCTCTCGGCCTCTGCCCCTGACCTCCGACGAGGGGTAGCTCCTCTCGGCCAGGCTTCTGCACGGTCCGACGCAGCCAGCACGCTTCTGGACTGCACATTGTCTTCCTGACATTTCATTGACGTCCTGGTGGCTCAGACGGTAAAGCGTCTGCCTACAATGCGGAAGACCCGGGTTCAATCTCTGGATTGGGAAGATCTCCTGGAGAAGGGAATGACAACCCACTCCAGTATTCTTGCACCCCCCCCCAAAAAAGGGGGGGGACTCAAAGGTAGGTGTAGTAGTGATCAATTCCCTCAGCTTTTATTTTTCTGGAAATCTTTATCTCTCCTTTATTCTGAAGGATAACTTTTTTGGATAGAGTATTCTTGGTTGGCAGATTTTTACTCTCAACACTTTGCATATATCATCCCACTCTTTTCTGGCATTCAAAGATTCTGTTGAGAAATCCACTAGTAGCCCTATGAGATTCCCTTGTAAGTTACAAGCTTATTTTCTCTTGATTATTTTAAGATTCTCTCTTTGTGTTTGATTTTTGACAGTTTTATTATAATGTGTCTTGGAGAGGTTCTGTTTAAGTAGATTTTGTTTGGTAACCTGTAAGTTTCGTGAGTTAGGTTATCAAAATCTTTCCTCACATTTGGGAAATTCTAAGCCATTACATATTTTATTGTTTAATATTATTTATTTATTTGGCTGCATCTGGACTTAGTTGCAGCATATAGTATCTTTGTTGCATCATGCAGGATCTTTTTCATTGAGGCATACAGACTCTATTTGTGGTGTGTGGGTCAGTAGTTGCAGCACACAAATTTAGTTGCTCAGCAGCATGTGGGATCTTAGTTCCCCAACAAGAAATCAATCCATGTCTCCTGCATGGCAAGGCAGGTTCTTAACTGCTGGACCACCAGGGAAGTCCCAGCCAGAATTCTTTTTCTTGTCATTATAACTTTTAAAATTTACTCTCTTAGCAACTTTCAAAATATGCAATACAGTGTTAACTGTAATTGCCGTGGTGTATAGTACATGCCCCCCTCCCATGGATCACAGCCTTGACATGGTGAATGGGCTTGCATAACTCAATGAAGCTATGAGCCATGCCATGCAGAGCCACCCAAGATGGATGGGTCATAGTGAATAGTTCTGACAAAACAGGGTCCACTGGAGAAGGGAATGGCTACCCACTCAAATATTCTTTTCTGGAGAACCCTTTGGACAGTATGAAAATGCAAAAGGAAAAAAATGACACAGGAATATGAGTCCCTCACATTGGAAGGTGTCCGGTATGCTACTGGGGAAGAGCAGAGGGAAATTACCAAAAGCCCCAGTAAGAATTAAGTGGCTGGGCCAAAAGGAAAATGATGCTCAGCTGTGGCTATGTCTGGTGGTGAAAGTCCAGTGCTGTTAAGGACAATATTACATAAGAACCTGAAATGTTAGGTCCATGAAACAAGGTAAATTGAACCTGGTCATAGCAAGATTGAACATCAACATCTTAGGAATCAGTAAACTAAAATGGACAGGAATGGGTGAATTAAAATCAGAGGATCATTATATCTATTACTTTGAGCAAGAATCATTTAGAATAAATTGAATAGGCCTCATAATCAACAGAAAAATTCAAAATGCAGTACTTAGGTGCAATCTCAAAAATGACAGAATGATCTCAGTTCATTTCCAAGGCAAACCATTAAACATCACAGTAATCCAAGTTTATGCCCCAATCACTGATGTTGAAAAAGCTGAAATTGACTGGTTCTATGAAGTACAACATCTTCTAGAACTAAAACCAAAAAAAAAAAGATGTCCTTTTCATCTTAGGGGATTGGAATGCAAAAGTAGGAAGTCAAGAGATATCTAGAATAACAGGCAAGTTTGGCATTAGAGTACAAAATGAAGCAGGGCAAAGGCTAACAGAGTTTTCCCAGAAGAACACGCTGGTCATAGCAAACGCCCTTTTCCAACAACCTAAGAAATGACTCTACACATGGTCATCACCAGATGGACAATACCAAAATCAGATTGATCATATTCTTTGCAGCCAAAGATGGAGCAGCTCTATACAGTCAGTAAAAACAAGACCTGGAACTGACTGTAGCTCAGTTCATGAGCTCCTTATTGTAAAATTCAGACTTAAATTGAAGAAACTAGTGAAAACCACTGTGCCATTCAGGTATGACCTAAATCAAATCTCTTATTTTATACAGTGGAGATGATGAATAGATTCAGGGGATTAGATCTTGTAGACAGAGTGCCTGAAGAACTATGGACAAAGGTTTGTAACATTGTACAGGAGGCAGTGACCAAAATCTTCCTGAAGAAAAAGAAATGCAACAAGGCAAAATGATTGTCTCAGGAGGCTTTACAAATATCTGAGGAAAGAAGAGAAGTGAAAGGCAAGGAAGAAAGCGAAAGATATACCCAACTGAATGCAGAGTTCCAGAGAATAGCAAGGAGAGATATGAAGGCCTTAAATGAACGATGCAAAGACATAGAGGAAAACAATAGAATGGGAAAGACTAGAGATCTCTTCAGGAAAATTGGAGATATCAAGGGAACATTTCATGCAAAGATGGACACTATAAAGGACAGAAATGGTAAGGACCTAACAAAAGCAAAAGAGATTAAGAAGCAGTGGTAATAATATGCAGAAGAACTATACAAGAAAGGTCTTAAAGACTCAGATAACCACAATGGTGTAGTCATTCCTAGAGCTGGACATCCTAGAGTGTAAAGTCAAGTGGCCTTAGGAAGTCAAGTGCACCATTGGAAGCATTACTTTAAACAAAGCTAGTGGAGGTGACAGAATTCCAGCTGACCTATTTAAAACCCTAAAAGATGATGCTGTTAAAGTGCTGCCCTCAATATGTCAGCAAATTTGGAAATTCAGCGATGGCCACAAGATTGGACAATGTCAGTTTTCATTGCAATGCCAAAGAAGGGCAATGTCAAAGAATGTTCAAACTACCATACAATTATACTCATTTCACATGCTATGCTCAAAATCCTTCAAGCTAGGCTTCAGCAGTACATGTTTGAGAACTTCAAGATTTATAGGCTCTGTTCAAAAGAGGCAGAGGAACCAGAGATCAAATTGCCAACATTCGTTGGATCTGGAGAAAGGAAGAGAGTTCCAGGAAAACATCTACTTTTGCTTCATTGACTACACTAAGGCCTTTGACTGTGTGGATCACAAAAAACTGAAAAGTTCTTAAAGAAATGGGAATATCAGTCCACCTTACCTACCTTCTGAGAAACCTGTGTGTGGGTCAAGTAGCAACAGTTAGAACCCGACATGGTACAACTAACTGGTTCAAAATTGGGAAAGGACTACAATGAGTATATTGTCACCCTGCTAATTTAACTTCTATGCAGAGTACATCATGCAAAATGCTGGGGTGGATGAATCACAAGGTGGAATCAAGATTGCCAGGAGAAATATAAACAACATCAAATATGCAAATGATACCACTCTAAGGGCAAAAAGTGAAGAGAAACTAAGGAGCATCTTGATGAGGATGACAGAGGAAAGTGAAAAAGCTAGCTTGAAATTTATTACTAAAAATACTAAGATCATGGCATCTGGTCCCATCACTTCATGACAAATAGAAGGGGGGATAGTGGAAACAGTGACAGATTTTCTTTTCTTGGGTTCTGAAATCACTGCAGATAGTGACTGCAGCCATGAAATTAAAAGATGCTTGCTCCTTGGAAGGAAAGCTATGACAAACCTAAGACAGCATATTAAAAAGCAGAGACATCACTTTGCCAACAAAGTCCACATAGTCAAATATATGTTTTTTTTTCAGTAGTCATGTGCAGATATGAGAGTTGGACAATAAAGAAGGCTGAGTGCCAAAGGAGGGATGTTCTCAATTTGTGGTACTGGAGAAGACTGCTGAGAGTCCCTCAGACTGCAAGGATATCAAACCAGTCCATCCTAAAGAAAATCAATCCTGAATATTCATTGGAAGGTCTGTTGCTGAACCTGAAGCTCCAATACTTAGACCACCTGATGCAAAGAGTCGACTCATTGGAAAAGACCCTTTTGCTGGGAAAGATTGACGACAAAAGGAGAAGGGTGCGGCAGAGGATGAGATGCTTAGATAGCATCACCAACTCAATGGACATGAATTTGAGCAAACTCTGGAAGATAGTGAAGTAAAGAGGAGCCTTGTGTGCTACAGTCCATTGTGTGGTAAAGAGTCAGACACGACTTACTGACTGAACAACAAAGACAGCATATTACATCCACAAGACTTTTATAACTTGAAGTTTGTACCTTCTAACTCCCTTCACTCCTTTCATGCACCTTCCCATCCCCTACTTCTGGCTACCACCAGTCTTTTCTATGTATCTATGAGCTTTTGTTTTTAGATTCCACATATAAGTGAGATCATAAAATAAATCATAAATCTTTCTATGTCTGACTTACTTTGAAAATAGCCTAATGTACTCAAGGACCATCTATGTTGTCACAAATGGCAAGATTTCATTCTATCTTAAGGCTGAATAATATTCCATTGTATATATACCATATTTTCTTTATCCATTCATCTATCAATAGATTGTTTCTGTATCTTAGCTATTGCAAATAACTCTGCAGTTGAACACAGCAGTGCATGTATCTTTTCAAGTTACTGATTTCATTTTCTTTGAATATCCAAAGGTGGAGTTTCTGGATCAGATTTCTACTTCTAATTAGAAGTTTCTACTTCTAATATTTTGAGGAACTTCTAAACTGTTTTCTGTAGTGGCTGTACAAGTTTACATTTCTACCAACATTGCACATGCGTTCTCTTTTATCCTCATACTCGCCAACACTTGGCACTTCTTGTCTTTTTGATGATTCTAGCAGGTGTGAGATGATATCTCATTGTGCTGTGGATGTGCATTTCCCTGATTATTAGGTCTGTTGAGTGCCTTTTCATGACCTATTGGCCATTTCTATGTCTTCTTTGGAAAAGTGTGTATTCACACCCTACCCCCATCCACTTTTTAATCGAATTGTGATGGGTTTTGTTTTTGTTTTTGAGCTGTGTAAGCTCTATACATTAATATACTTTAGATATTAACCCTTTATTGGATATATTATTTGCAAATACTATCTCACATTGAGTATTGTTACCTTTTCGTATTGTTGACAGTTTCCTTTGTTGTGCAGAAACTTTACTGTTTGATATAATCCCATTTGTAAATTTTTGCTTTTGTTCCTTTGTTTTTGATGTCAAATCCAGAAAAATTCTTCACTACACCCAATGTAAGGAGTTTACTGCCTATGTTTTCTTCTAGGAATTTTATGGTTTCAGGTTGTACATTCAAGCCTTCAATACATTTAAGGTTGATTTTTGTGTATGGTAAAAGATATTCTTTTGCATGTGGATGTCTAGTTCCCAGCACCCTTTATTGAAAACTGTCCTCTTCATCACATATTCTTGGCACCATCATAGATTCTTGGCTCCTCTGTCATAAATTAATTGATTATATATGAGTGAGTTTATTTCTGGGCTTTTTTTCTGTTATACTGATCTATATGTCTGTTTTTATCTCACTATTGTTTTGATTAGAGTACTTCATTATATAGTTTGAAATTAGGAAGCACAATGCCTCCAGCTTTGTCCTTCATTCTCGAAGAATTGCTTTGTCTATTGGGATCTTTTGTGATTCCATACAAAGTTTAGGATTGTTTGTGCTATTTCTGTGGAAAATGTTTTTGGAATTTTAATAGGTATTGCATTGAAACTGTAGATTGCTATAAGTAGTATGGCCATTTTAACAATACTAGCTCCTCTAATCCATGATCATAAAGCATCTTAACATGTGACATTAATCTTCTTTGATTTTGTTCATCACAGTCTTGCAGTTTTCAGTGAACAAGTGTTTTATCTCTTTAGCTATATTTTAATGTATTTTTAATTGGAGGGTAATTGCTTTACAGTGTCATATTGGTTTCTGCCGTACAGCAATGTGAATCAGAAATAAATATGCACATATCTCCCTTGCTCACACCCCCTCCATCTTACCCCTCTAGGTCATCATGGAGTACTAGGCTGGTCTCCTTGTGTTACACAGCAGCTTCCCACTACCTATCTACTTTGTATATGGTAGTGTATATATGTCAATGCTATTCTCTCAATTTGTCCCTCTCCTTCCCCGACTGTGCCCACAAACCCATTCTCTACGTCTGTGTCTCTATTCCTTCCCTGAAAGTAAGTTCATCAGTACAATTTTTCTAGATTCCATATATACACATTAATATATAATATTTGTTTTTCTGTTTCTGACTTACTTCACTCTGTATAACAGGCTTTGGGTTCATCCACTAGAACTGACTCAGATTTGTTCCTTTTAATGGCTGCATAATATTCCATTGTATATATGTGTGTCTGTGTGTGTGTATCTCACAACTTCTTTATCCATTCATCAATCGATGAACATCTACGTTGCTTCCATGTCCTGGCTATTGTAAATAGTTCTGCAATGAACATTGGGATACATGTGTCTTTTTGAATTGTTTTCTCAGGATATATGCCCAGTAGTGAAATTGCTGGATAATACAGGGCTTAAAAGTCTTCAGGTCTAGCAAGTTTCTACCTGTTGCTGTAAAACCAGCTGATTAAGCTTGGGTTCATGGTCTCTTGCAAGGGGCTGTGTTCAGCTCAAGGTCAGACTACAAGATGTCTTGCTTCCATACTCACTAAGGTAGCTGTTAACAGGCCTCAGATCTGTGCTGGCTGTTGACTTGGAGACAGTTTCTTGCCACACGAGCTTCTCCACAGCCCTATTCACAGTATGTCATCTGACTTCTTCCACAGCAAGGGGTCCATGAGAGGCACCCTCAAATGGAAGCTACAACCTTTTTATCACCTAATCTTGGAAATGACATTCCATTACTTCTGCCAAAGTCATTCATTAGAAGTAAGTCACTAAGTCCAGCCTATATTCAAGGGGAAGGGCTCATACAAGGGCCTTCACCAAGGTGGTGAGGTCTTTGGGGCCGTCTTAGAAGCTGCCCACCATACTGGGTGATGCTGGTGGTTTTACAAATACTGCTTGAATTAATAGCCTCAAAACAAAGACTTTTTTACTGAGAAAATCAAAATTCCTTGGTGAGTGAATGGATATATGGCCCTAGTAGCACCCCCAAGGTGGGGAAATGGGGAGGGAGGGGGGCTGTTTTCCATTAAGCTAGTGGAAAAAATAAAGGTGAAATTTTCCAGCCAGGACTCCCTCTAAAGGGCTATAGCCAAGCCATGAAAATGGTAATGTTCCAAAATTCTGATAAAGCAAAAGTTGAGGATCAATCTTTCATTGACAGCATCAGAGGTCCCAGCCAATAACTCACGTACAAGCTGGTAGAAGCCTAGGGGATGGCACATTGGAAAAGTCCAAATTTCTTTTGTTCAAAAATAAGTGATCTCATATCTAGCGGCAGTAACCATGTTCCTGTGGACGCCTCAGCATGAGGGTAGCCTGGCTTCCTTCTGGGCAGCTTTGTGTCATTTACTCACTGAAAGTCTTAGGAGGACAGCTTCTTTATGTACCGTACATAAAATGCACAACAGAGAGTCTTGCATAAAGATATGCTCATTAACTTCCATTCCCTTTGCAAGAACTTTGAGAATTATAAAAGAGCCTAAGGTGCAGTCCTTGCTTAGTTAAGGAGATGTTATTTCCACCTGTAAAACAACAGGAATTCTTACCATGTAGAATTGTGAAAAGGATATGGGATTTAGAATCAGAAGAATACAGCTGACACTTAACAATGCCAGGGTTAATAGCGCCTACTCTCTGCATAGTGGAACATCCAAATATAACTTAACAGTCAGCCCTCCAAACCCACAGTTCCACATCTAGGGATTCAGCCATCCATGGATCCTATACTGCTGTAGCATTTACTATTGAAAATAATCCACAAGTAGATCCAGGCAGTTCAAACTCATGTTGTCCAAGGATCAACTATCTAATTACACACAGAGTTGTGTGAACTTGGGTTATCACTTAAGTTTTCTGAGTTTCTATTACCTTATTTACAGGATAATATGTTTGTGATTTCTAGCTAGAGTGAAGTTGACAGGAGGGATCTAAGTAAAGCACTTTTTAAACTGAGAACAATATTTGGGTACCAAAAATACACCGTGATTCTTTACCTTGGATGCATATTAGAATCACTTGCCAAGCTTTGAAAAGTCCCAATTCCCAGGCTGTACACCAAAACCACTCTGTAGTAATTATGCCTCCACTTCCTCTTCTTTCTCCACGTGTGTGTCTGTGTCTGTGTGTATACGTGAACATACAAAGCCTCTTGAAATAGTTAAGAGAAATTTCACCTTTGTTTCCACCAAATAGTATACACAAAGTACTTGGCGATGACATTCCAAAGTGGGGATGTGAAGGAGGTGTCCACTAGAGTGGGACTGGGGGTGCTCAAAGAACACTTGGGAAGAAAGGTTTCTGCTTCTTTGATTTGAAAGCACAGAGAGATGGTTGTGCAACATGAAGCCAAAGTATTCTGTTAGTGTGGACAAATGTTACTTTGAAATTCAGTTAGGGTTCCTGAGTGGATGACGGCAACCCAGACAAAGTGATGGAAGCATAGGTGCCTAAGGAAGGTGCAGTGTGCCCACGTCTAGTCAATGTCTGTGCTAAGTAAGGAGTAACAAATGCCTGTGCATCTCTGTTCAAATTCTGTTCTCAGGGAGTATTGTTTAGGCAAGAACTTTCTGCCCCAACCACTGACCCTTAAAAAATATTTCTAATGAATTACTTTCAAGACCTAATTCTTTGATCAAGGAGGAAGACTTGATGCTTTGAAATAGTCTTGAAAATAGAAAATTTCAACAGAAACAAGGTTTCTTTTGTTTCTAGTCTTCACATTTTCCAAAATTACTGTGAACAAAGTACTTCACTGCAATCTGTATTTTGGGGATTAACCAAAACATAGAAAGAAACTGAACACAGAAAGAACACTGTGCTCACTCAGTATGTCTCCTCTCTGTTCTCTAGAACCACATGCTGTGGGAAGAACAACCAGGCAAGAAGCCCAGTTGCTTCCAGGGTCTGAAAGCTTTTCACACTGAGCCAGCTCCGGGGCCATTCTCTACTGCTGAGGTGGGGACATGGATTCTTCCCTTCGTTTCTGCAGAAGACGTCCCCCCGGAGACTCCTTCACAACCCATGAGTATCCCTCAGCACTCACACATCAGTTTAGATGACCTGTGGCTGGAGAAGACACAGAGGAGGAAGTTGAAGAAGCAGGCCCAGTTTGAAAGGAAAACGCATGCACACAAAGAAGGAGTCCAAGTAAGCTGCTCACATGCCATAGTCATCGGACGTGACCTGGTACCTCTTCCAATGCAGCAGTTTGCCTTTCCTGCCCCCTTTGCACCTCTGCCCTATACAGTCTGCAGGAGAAACATTGTGTAGTGATGTGTCTGAGAGCCACAGAGGCTGTGGCTCCCCCTTCCCGCTTTGCAGTGTCCACCCCTGTGCAGGTGATGGAGCAGAACTGAAGACGGGGAGGCCTGCCCTTAAGCCCCTCCCATAGTAATGACCATTCAGTGAGGACCCATTCTGTGTCAAACATTGTATTAGACACTGGACAGCATTAGTTCTAATACTCGTAAAGGTGCATGACATTCTGATATAACAATCTCAGTTAAACAAAATTATATAAAGAGAATTAGATTTTTTCTGTAGAGTGACACCATGATTTTTACATGAAATTGTCACCTATTTAAAAATGACTTAATAGTTTATGAAGCATACCTTTTACACAATCCCTACTCTGTTTCTTATTCTTTCCCTTTATAAAATATCAGTTTTTTTTTTATTATCAAGTATTTGTGAAGTACACATCCCTGAGTCTCACATCATCCCTGATATCCACTTTTTAAAAAATTGAGGTGAAATTTACATAACATAAAATGAACCATATTAAAATGTACAATTCAGTGGCATTTAATAGATTCACAAGATTTTTCAGGACTTACCTTTATCTAGTTCCAAGACATTTTTGTCATCTCAGAAAGAAACTTCCCAACTATTAAACAGTCACAGCCAATTTCCCCTCCCCAGACCCTGGCAAGCACTAATCTGATTTTCATTCCTATGGATTTACCTATTACCTATAGATATTTCATGCAAATGGAATTATAATATGTCATCTTTTGTGCCTGACTTCTTTCACTTAGCATAATCTTTTTGAAGTTCTTCTCTGTTGTAGCATACACCAGCACTTGGTTCCATCATGTGGATATGTTTGTTTTTGTTATTCATTCATCCGTTGATTGGCATTAGATTGTCTCCACTTTTTGACTGTTTTAAATAGTGCTGTCAGTAACATCTGTGTATAAGCTTTTGTATGTATACATGTTTTCTGTTCTTTTGGATACATACATAGGAGTGGAATTGTTGGGGCACATGGTAATTCTATGATTAACTTTCTGAGGAACTGCCAGACTTTTCCACACCATTTTATATTTCTATCAACAGTGTAGAGGGTTGCAAGTTCTCCACAGTCTTCCCAACACTTGTTGCTTAGTATTGTGTTATTTTGTTTAAATTATACCATCCTAATGGGTCTGAATGGTACCTAATTGTGGTTTGATTTGTATTTTCTTAGTGACTAATGTTGAGTATATTTTCGTATATTTATTGGCCTTTTGTATGTCTTTTTTTTTTTTTTTTGGAGAAAAGTCTATTCAAGTCCTTTGACCATTTT
This sequence comes from Cervus elaphus, assembly GCF_910594005.1. Taxonomy (NCBI): domain Eukaryota; kingdom Metazoa; phylum Chordata; class Mammalia; order Artiodactyla; family Cervidae; genus Cervus; species Cervus elaphus. The sequence goes on from NC_057847.1 coordinate 3,633,643, forward strand.
TTAACTGGGTTATTTTTCTTTGTTGTTCAATTGTCAGAGCTCTTTATGTATGCAGATACTAGACCACATGAAATAAATTATTTACAAATATTTTCTCCCATCTGTAGATTGCCTTTCATTTTCTCAATAGTGTCTACTGTTGCGTGAAAGTATTTAATTCTGATGTAATCCAGTTTATCTAGTTTGTCTTTTGTTGCTTGTGAATTTAGTGTAATGCCTAAGAATCCATTACCAAATCCAAGGTCATGAAAGCTTATTTTTATACTTTCTTTTAAGAGCTTTTATACCTTTTCCTCTTACATTTAGGTTTTGTATTCATTTTGAATTAATTCTTGTGGTTTATGTGAGGTAGGGTTCCAACTTCAAACTTTTCCATGTGGATATCTTGTTGTCTTAGCACCATTTGTTCAATAGACTATTCTTTTCCTCATTAAATGATCCTGACACTCTTGTAGAAAATCAAATGACCTTAGACATATAGGTTTATTCCCAGACTCTCAATTCTATTCGATTGGTCCTTGTATCTGTCCTTCTGGCAGTATCACACTATTTACCATAACTTTCTATTAAGTTTTGAAGTTGGGGTTCGTGAATCCTCTTTGTTATTTTTTAAGATTATTTTGCCTGTTTGCTGTCCCTTGCAATTCCAAATGAATCTTAGGGTCAGCTGTTTCGTTTCTTGGGGGTAAAAAAAATGAAGGCCATTGAGATTTTGGTAAGTTTAAATTGAATCTGTAGATTACTCTGGAGAGTATTACCTTCTTATATATACCAAATTTTTAAATCTATGAACACAGGGTGTTGTTTTATTTTTTAGGTATTATTTAGCTGCTTTTCACAATGTTTTATAATTTTCACTGTACAAGTCTTGCACATCCTTGGTTAAAATATTTCCTATGTATTTTATTCTTCTTATGATATTGCAAATAGAATTGCTTTCTTAATTTCACTTTGGGATTTGTTCATTGCTAGTGTATAGAAATACAATACAATGGATATTTGTGTATTGACCTTGTACATGCAGATTTGCTGACTTTGTTTATTAACTCTGAGTATCTTTGTGTATTATTTAGAAACTTCTATATATAAGATTAAGATACAGATCCTATACATTTTTTTAGAATTTATATCTTTGCATTTAATTTTCTTAGGGAGTTGTAAGCAGCACTGTGTTCTTAATTTTATTTTTCACAAGTTGATTCTTACTATATTAAAACATTACTGACTTCTGTGTGTTTGTACTATAGCCTGTGACCTTGAAGAATTCATTGATTGGTTCCAGAAAAATTTTTTTAAAGACTCCTTGGGATTTTCTATCTAAAGAGTAATATCTTCTATGGGTGAGGACAATTTTATTTTTCATTTCCTAATTTGTATGATTTTTTTTCCCATTGACTTATTGCAATGGCTAGGAATTCCAATACTGTGAATAAGAGTGGGAAAAGTGGATATCCTTGCCTTATTCCCTGTTGTAATAGGATAAATTTCCATTTTTTCACTCTTAAGTATGATGTTAGCTGTAGAACTTTTATAGAATCTTGTTGAGAAATTTCCTCTCTATTCCTAGTTTGGTGAGACTTCTTTTTTAATCATGAATGTGTTAGCTTTTTTTCCAAAGCTTTTTCTGTTGTTTACCGATGTGATCATTTTATGTTTTTATCTTTAACCTCTTGATGTGGTAGATTATCTTAATTTTTTGGTATGTTGAATCAGCCATCTCTACTTGGAATAAATACCACTTGGTTGTGCAGCATATATAGAATGTATAATTTTTATAAAGTCCTTTATTAATTTGTTGATATTTTGTCCAGATCATCTCTATCTAAGTTCACAAGAGATATTGAGCTGGAGTTTTCACTTGTGTTCTATTTTGCCATAGTTTGGGTATCAGGATAATATGAACCTCACAAAATGAGTTGGAAAGTAATTCTCTTTTCCTATATTCTTAAATAGATTGTGTAAAATTGGTTTTCTTTGCTCTGAATTCTACATTAGTATTAATATGATCACTTATTTTTTGGTTAATGTTTACACGTGTCTTTTTTCATCTTTTTACTTCCAACCTGTCATTGATTTGAATTTCTTGTAAGCAGCATTGTTGGATCTTTCTATTTTATCCATTCTGCTCATGTTTGTTTTTTAATTGGTATATTGACAGTTAGCATGTGAAGTGATTATTATATTAGGGCTTAAGTCTGCCAATTTATTACTTGTTTTCTGTTTCTTCTGTTTCCCAATATTCTTTTCTGTCAGGTACATGAACAGTTTTTAGGATTCCATAATAATTTATTTGTAGTATTTTTGAATATATTGTTCTGTATGGTTTTCATAGTGGTTGCTAGAGGAAAATGACCACCCCTCCAGTATCCTTGCCGGGAGAATTCCTTAAACAAGGAGTCTGCCAGGCTCCAGTCCATGGGGTTGCAAAGAGTCGGACATGACTGAGTGACTAACACTACTACATTAAAAGCATTACATACATACATAAGCTATCACAGTCTACTGTTACCAACATTTTACCACTTCCAATGACCTTTAGTAACCTTAGTTCCACTGAGGTTCATTTACTATCCCCACTCAGTCATGTCCAACTCTTTGCGACCCCATGGACTGTAGCCCACCAGGCTCCCCTGTCCATAGGGATTCTCCAGGCAAGAATACTGGAGTGGGTTGCCATGACCTCCTCCAAGATCTTCTCCAGGAGATCTTCCTAACCCAGGGATCAAACCCAGGTCTTCCTCATTGCAGGTGGATTCTTTACCATCTAACCACGAGGGTAGCCCATGAATACTAGAGTGGGTAGCCTATCCTTTCTCCAGAGAATCTTTTCAACCCAGAAATCAAACCAGGGTCTCCTGCATTGCAAGTGGATTCTTTACCAGCTGAGCTACCCACTATTAAAATACAATTCTCTTGTGTTTTCTCTACATACATTTTTTTTGAAGTATAGTTGATTTAAGTCCAATATTATGTTAGCTTCAGGTATACAACACGGTGATTCAATGGTTTTATAGATTACACTCCATATTTAGTTATTATAAAGTAATGACTGTATTTCTCTGTACTGTATATCTTTGTTGCATATTATTTTATACCTAGTATTTTGGTACCTCTTAACCCATTTTTTCCTATCTTCCACCTCCATTCATCCTCTCCCCACTGTTAACCACTGATGTGTTTTCTGTATCTTTGAGTTTTTTGTTTTAGATTCCACATCTAAGTGAAAATATACAGTATCTATCTTTCTCTTTGGGACTTATTTCACTAAGCATAATACCCTCTAAGCCCATCCTCATTGTTGCAAATGGCAAAATTTCATTCTTTTTATGGCTATTATTCTAATATATATATTTACCACATCTTCTTTATTCATCTGTTGATGAACACTGTTTGCTTCCATACCTTGCCAATTTTAAACAGTACTGACATGAACATTGGGGTACATGTATTTTTTTGATTATTTTTTTGTTTTCTTTAGATATACACCCAGTAGTGGAGTTGCTGGATCACAGGGTAGTTTTATTTTTAATTTTTTAAGGAACTTCTGAAAGGTTGTTGCTGACCCATGAAAAGATGCCAGGATTCTTGGCCTCCGGAAGAGAAGAATTCAATCTGGGGCCAGAGACGAGGCTTGATTGCTCAGAGCTTTTGTGCAATAGAGTTTTATTAAAGTATAAAAGGGGTGGAGAAAGCTTCTGACATAGACATCAGAAGGGGGCAGAAAGAGTGCCCCTCACTAGTGTTAGCAATGGAGTTATATACTTTTAATTAGTTATTACAGTGAATCAAAAGTATGTCTGGGGGTTGTAAAGACCTTACTTAGACCCATTCTCATAATTTACATTTTAAGATAACAGGATTGGCCAGGAGGTTTTTTCCAGAGACTGTGCTCAAGCAGGATACATGATTGTTATATAATCCTAAGGAATGTAGAGGAAAAACAAATGTTTGTCTTTTCCTCCTCCTTAAGAATTCCAGACCCCTCTCTCCTTGGGGACCCCCGGACTTCTTATCAACCTGCCTAGGAATTGACTCTCTCACTTCTGTGTGGTTTTCCGTAATGGCTATACCAATTTACATTGCCGCCAAACCTGTATTATGGTGGCCTTTTCTCCACATCCTCACCAACATTTGTTATTTGTTGTCTTTTTGACAACAGCCATTCTGACAGATGTGAGGGGATATCTCACTGTGGTTTTTTAATTAATATTTATTGGAGTATAGTTGATTTACTATGTTGTGTTTATGCTATGCAGCCAAGTGAGTCAGTTATACATACACATGTACCCACTCTTTTTTAGATTCTGTTCCCAAGCAGGTCATTGCAGAGTATTCAATAGAGTTCCCTGTGCTATTCAGTAGGTTCTTATTAGCTCTCTATTCTATATATGTGTTTGCTTATGCTCAGTCATGTCTGACTCTTTGTGACCCCATGGACTGTAGCCAACCAGGCTCCTCTGGCCATAGAACTTTCCAGGCAAGATAACTGGAGCGGATTTCCATTTCATATTGCAGGGGATTTTCCTGACATAGGGATTGAATCCATTTCTCTGGCTTCTCCTGCACTGGCAAGTGGGTGTGTTTTCCACTGTGCACCTGGGAAGCCCATTCTATATATAGCAGTGTGTATATGTCAGTTCCAGTCTCCCCATTCATCCCTCTCTCTTCTTCCCCCTGATAACCACATTTGTTTTCTACATCTATGACTCAACTTCTGTTTTGTAAATATGTTCATTCATAACATTTCTTTAGATTCTATGTATAAGCAGTATCATATACTCGTCTTTGTCTGACTTATTTCACACAGTATGACAAGCTTTAGGTCCATCCATGTTGAAGCAAATGGCATTTTTTAGTTCTTTTATGTCTGAGTAATATTCCACTGTATATATGTACCATCTTCTTTATCCATTTCTCAGCCAATGGACATTTAGGTTGCTTCCATGTCCTGGCTATTGTAAATGGTGCTTCAGTAAACATTGGGGTGCATGTATCATTTTAAATTATGGTTTTCTCCAGATACATGCCCAGGAGTGGGATTGCTGGATCATATACTGACAAAATATGGCAAAATGTGGTCCATTGAAGAAGGGAATGGAAAACCACTTCAGGATTCTTGCCTCGAGTACCCCATGAACAGTATGAAAAGGCAAAAAGATAGGACACTGAAAGATGAACTCCCCAGGTCAGTCGGTGCCCAGTATGCTACTGGAGATCAGTGGAGAAATAACTTCAGAAAAAATGAGGAGATGCAGCCAAAGCAAAAACAATACCCAGTTGTGGATGTGACTGGTGATAGAAGCAAGGTCTGATGCTGTAAAGAGCAATATTGCATAGGAACCTGAAATGTTAGGTCCATTAATCAAAGCAAATTGGAAGTGGTCAAACAGCAGATGGCAAGAGTGAACATCGACATCCTAGGAATCAGAAAACTAAAATGGACTGGAATGGGTGAATTTAACTCAGATGACCATTATATCCACTACTGTGAGCAAGAATCCCTTAGAAGAAATGGACTAGCCATCATAGGCAATAAGAGAGTCTGAGATGCATTACTTGGCTGCAATCTCAAAAATGACAGAATGATCTCTGTTTATTTCCAAGGCAAACCATTCACTATCACAGCAATCCAAGTCTATGCCCCAATGAGTAACACTGAAGAACCTGAAGTTGAACGGTTCTATGAAGACCTACAAGACCTTTTAGAACTAATGCCCAAAAAAGATGTCCTTTTCATTATAGGGGACTGGAATGCAAAAGTAAGAAGTCAAGAAACACCTGGAGTAACAGGCAAATTTGGCCTTGGAGTACAAAATGAAGAAGGGCAAAGGCTAATAGAGTTTTGCCAAGAGAATGCACTGGTCATAGCAAACATTCTCTTCCAACAAGACAAGAGAAGACTCTACACATGGACATCACCAGATGGTCAACAATGAAATCAGATTGATTATATTCTTTGCAGTCAAAGATGGAGAAGCTCTGTACAGTAAGCAAAAATAAGACTGGGAGCTGACTGTGGCTCAGATCATGAACTCCTTATTGCCAAATTCAGACTTATATTGAAGAAAGTAGGAAAAACCACTAGACCAAGCAAGTATGACCATACAGTGGAAGTGAGAAATAGATTTAAGGGACTAGACCTGATAGACAGAGTGCCTAATGAACTATGGATGGAGGTTTGTGACATTGTACAGGAGACAGGGAGCAAGACCATCCCCGAGAAAAAGAAATGCAAGAAAGCAAAATGGCTGTCTGAGGAGGCCTTACAAATAGCTGTGAAAAGAAGAGAAGCAAATATACCCATTTGAAAGGAGAGTTCCAAAGAATAGCAAGGAGAAATAAGAAAGACTTCCTCAGTGATCAGTGCAAAGAAATAGAGGAAAACAATAGAATTGGAAAGACTAGAGATCTCTTCAAGAAAATTTGAGATACCAAGGGAACATTTCATGCAAAGCTGAACTCAATAAAGTAAAGAAATGGTATGGACCTAACAGAAGCAGAGGATATTAAGAAGAGGTGGCAAGAATACACAGATGAACTATATACAAAAAAGATCTTCATGACTCAGATAATCATGATGGTGTAATCACTCACCTAGAGCCAGACATCCTGGAGTGTGATGTCAAGTGGGCCTTAGGAAGCATCACTATGAACAAAGCTAGTGGAGGTGATGGAATTCCAGTTGAGCTATTTCAAATCCTGAAAGATGATGCTGTGAAAGTGCTGTACTCAGTATGCCAGCAAATTTGGAAAACTCAGCAGTGGCCACAGGACTGGAAAAGGTCAGTTTTCATTTCAATCCCAAAGAATGCTCAAACTACTGCACAATTGCACTCATCTCACACGCTAGTAAAGTAATGCTCAAAATGCTCCAAGCCAGGCTTCAATAATTTGTAAATCATGAACTTCCAGATGTTCAAGCCAGATTAAGAATAGGCAGAGGAACCAGAGATCAAATTGCCAACATGTTAGATCATAGAAAAAGAAAGAGTGTTCCAGGAAAATACCCATTTCTGCTTTATTGACTATACCAAAGCCTTTGACTGTGTGGATCACAATAAACTGTGGAAAATTCTGAAAGAGATGGGAACACCAGACCACCTGACCTGCCTCTTGAGAAATCTGTATGCAGGTCAGGAAGCAACAGTTAGAACTGGACATGGAACAACAGACTGATTCCAAATAGGAAAAGGAGTACGTCAAGGCTGTATATTGTCACCCTGCTTATTTCACTTATATGCAGAGTACGTCGTGAGAAATGCTGGGCTGGATGAAGCACAAGCTGGAATCAAGATTTCCAGGAGAAATATCAATAACCTCAGATACGCAGATCTCCCGTTATGGCAGAAAGTGAAGACCTAAAGAGCCTCTTGATGAAAGTGAAAGAGGAGAGTGAAAAAGTTAGCTTAAAGCTCAACATTCAGAAAACTAAGATCACAGCATCCGGTCCCATCACTTCGTGGCAAATAGACAGAGAAACAGAGGAAACAGTGGCAGACTTTGTCATTTTGGGCTCCAAAATCATTGCAGCTGGTGACTGTAGCCATGAAATTAAAAGATGCTTACTCTTTGGAAGAAAAGTTATGGCCAACCTAGATAGCATATTAAAAAGAAGAGACATTACTTTGTCAACAAAGGTCCGTCTAGTCAAGGCTATGGTTTTTCCAGTAGTCATGTATGGATGTGAGAGTTGGACTATGAAGAAAGCTGGGCGCCCAATAATTGATGCTTTTGAACTGTGGTGTTGGAGAAGACTCTTGAGAGTCCCTTGGACTGCAAGGAGATCCAACCAGTCCATCCTAAAGGAAATCACTCCTGAATATTCATTGGAAGGACTGATGTTGAAGCTGAAATGCCAGTACTTTGGCCACCTGATGCAAAGAACTGACTCATTAGAAAAGACCCTGATTTTGGGACAGATTGAAGGTAGGAGGAGAAGGGGACGACAGAGGATGAGATGGTTTGATCGCATCACCGACTCAATGGGCATGAGTTTGAGTGAACTCCGGGAGTTGGTGATGGACAGGGAAGCCTGGCGTGCTGCCCTTTGTGTCCATGGGAACACAAAGAGTCGGACACGACTGAATGACTGAACCGAACTGAACTGTTTTTTCATTTTTTTTTTAAGGCATCGCCATACTGTGTCCATAGTGGCTGTACCAATTTATGCTCCCACCAACAGTGTAGTAGGTCACTGTGGTTTTGAGTTATATTTCACTAGCTATTAGCCATCTTGAGCATATTTTCACGTTCCTTTTGGCCATCTATATGTCATCTTTGGGAAAATGGTTATTCAGGTCCTCTGCCTTTTTTTTAATTGGGTGTTTTGGAGTTTTTTGATACAGAGTTATATGAGATGTTTATGTTTCTTATATAAACTGGTTATCAGACATATCATTTGGAAGCATCTTCTCCCATTCAGTAGGTTGCCTTTTCATTTTATTGATAGTTTCCTTCACTGTGCAAAAGCTTCTAAGTTTGATGAGGTTCCATTTGCTTATTTTGGCTTCCCTGATGGTTTGTGGGTAAAGTATCCATCTGCAATGCAGAAGACAGAGGAGATGCAGATTCAATCCCTAGGTCAGGAAGATCTTCTCAAGTAGGAAATGACAACATACTCCAGTATTTTTGCCTGGAAAATTTCATGGACAGAGGAGCCCGGTGGGCTACATCCATGAGGTTGCAAAGAATCAGAAATGACTGAGGATTCACTACACCCACAAATTCTTGCCTGAGGAGACAAATCATATATATATATGTGTGTATATGTATATATATATATATGTGTGTGTATGTGTATATATGTATATATATGTGTGTGTATATATATGTATATATATAAAATTTCAGTTCAGTCACTCAGTTGTGTCTGACTCTTTGCGACCCCATGGACTGCAGCATGCCGGGCTTCTTGTCCATCACTATTACCTGGAGCTCGCTCAAATTCATACCCATCAAGTTGGTGATGCCACCCAACCATCTCATCCTCTGTCATCTGCTTCTCCTGCTGCCTTCAATCTTTTCCAGGGTCAGGGTCTTTTCCAATGAGTCAGTTCTTTGCACCAGGTGGCCAAAGTATTGGAGCCTCAGCAACAGTCCTTTCAATGAACATTCAAGACTTGATTTCCTTTAGGATGGACTGGTTTGATCTCCTTGCACTCTAAGGGACTCTCAAGAGTCTTATCCAACACCACAATTCAGAAGTATCAATTCTTTGGTGCTCAGCTTTCTTTACAGTCCAACTCTCACATCCATACATGACTATTGGAAAAACTGGAAAAAGCTTTGACTAGACGAACCTTTGTCAGCAAAGTAATGTGTCTACTTTTTAATATGCTGTCTAGATTGGTCATAGCTCTTCTTCCAAGAAGCAGGCGTATTTTAATTTCATGACTACAGTCACCGTCTGCAGTGATTTTGGAGCCCAAGAAAATGAAGTCTGTCACTATTTCCATTGTTTCCCCATCTATTTGCCATGAAGTGATGGGACCAGATGTCATGATCTTAGTTTTTTGAATGTTGAGTTTTAAGCCAGCTTTTTCCCTCTCCTCTTTCACTTTCATCATGAGGCTCTTCCGTCCCTCTTCACTTTCTGCCATAAAGATAGTGTCATCTGCATATCTGAGGTTATTGATATTTCTCCCAGCAATCTTGATTCCAGCTTGTGCTTCATCCAGCCCATCATTTCACATGATGTACTCTGCATAGAAGTTAAATAAGCAGGGTGACAATATACAGCTTTGACTTACTCCTTTTCCTATTTGGAACCAGTCTGTTGTTCCATGTCCAGTTCTAACTGTTGCTTCTTCACCTGCATACATATTTCTCAGGAGACAGATAAGATGGTCTTATATCCCCATGTCTTTAAGAATTTTCCAGTTTGTTGTGATCCACACTGTCAAAGGCTTTGGGGTAGTCAATAAAGCAGGAGTAGATTTCTTTCTGGAACTCTCTTGCTTTTTCTATGATCTAACATGTTGGCAATTTGATGTCTGATTCCTCTGCCTTTTCTAAATCCAGCTTGGAATCCATCTGGAAGTTCTTGGTTCACGTACTGTTGAAGCCTCACTTGGAGAATTTTGAGCTACTTTGCTATTGGTGAGATGAGTGCAATTGTGCTGTAGTTTGAACAGTTTTTGGCATTGCCTTTCTTAGGGATTGGAATGAAACTGGTCTTTTCCAGTCCTGTGGCCACTGCTGAGTTTTCCAAATTTGCAGGCATATTGAGTGCAGCACTTTCACAGCATCATCTTTTAGGATTTGAAATAGCTGAAGTGTAATTCCATCACCTCCACTAGCTTTGTTTGTAGTGATGCTTCCTAAGGCCCACTTTACATCACACTCCAGGATGTCTGGCTCTAGGTGAGTGACCACAAACAATCGTGATTATCTGGGTCATGAAGACCTTTCTTGTATAGTTCTGTGCATTCTTGCCATAGCTGCTTAATATCTTCTGCTTCTGTTAGGTCCATACCATTTCTGTCCTTTTTGAGCCCATCTTTGCATGAAATGTTCCTTTGATATCTCTAATTTTCTTGATGAGATCTCTAGTCTTTCCCATGCTTGCTAAGGCCTATGTCAAAGAATATACTGTCTACATTTTCTTCTAGGAGTTATATACTTTCTGTTCTTATATATAGGTCTTTATCCATTTTGAGTTTATTCTTTATATGGTGTGAAGAAATGTTCTGATCTCATTCTTTTACATGTAGCTGTCCAGTTTTCCCAGCACTGCTTGTTAAAGAGACTTTTTCTCTGTTGCATATTCTTACCTCCTTTGTCATAGATGAATTGACCATATGTACATGGGTTTATTTGTGGGCTCTCTGTGATATTTCATTGATCCACATGTCTGTTTTTGTCAATACCATGCTGCTTTTTTTCTTTTTTACTGTAGCTTTGAAGATTAGTATGAGGTCAGGCAGCATAATACTTCCAACTGTGTTCTTTTCTATCAAGATTGATTTGTCTATTTGGAGACCTTTGTGGTTCCATACAAATTAGGATTATTTATTTGTCTTTCTTCTGTAAAAAATGTTATGGGTACTTTGATAGGCATTGCATTAAGTCTTCAGACTCCTTTGGGTAGTATAGATACTTTAACAATATTACTTCTTCCAGTTCATATATATGTGTGTGTGTGTGTGTGTGTGTGTGTATATATATATATATTTCCATTTTTAATATATTTCCTTTCCATTTATTTGTATCATCTCTAATTTCCTTTATCAATGTCTTATAGTTTTCAAAATATATGTCTTTATCCTCTTTAGTAAATTTATTCTTAGAAATTTTATACTTTTGATGCAATTGTAAATGGTAGTGTTTTCTTGCTTCTCTTTTTCATAATTAATTATTAGGGTATAATAGAAAAGCAGTGAATTTCTGTATATTAATCGTATATCCTGCATCTTTATTGGATTCATCTATTCTAAAATTTTTTGGTGGAGATTTTAAAGTTTTCTATATGTAATATCATGTCATCTGCAAATATGACAGTTTTACTTCTTTCCTTCTAATTTTGGTGCTTTTTTTCCTTATTTGCTATGGCTAATACTTCCTATACTGTGTTAAGTAAAAGTAGTGAGAGTGGGCATTCTTGTCTTGTTCTTTATCCTGAAGGAAAAGATCTCAGGTTTTCCCCATTCAGTATGATGTTAGGTGTGTTAGTCATAAATGGCCTTTATTATCTCAAGAAATTTACCTTTATACCAACTTTGGTAAGTTTTTATCATGAATGGAGACTGAATTTTTGCTAATGCTTTTTCTCCATCTATTGGGAGATTATGTGACTTTTATACTTTATCTTGTTTTTTCTTATAGCCCTGTTGTACAGGAGGCTTTCTGCCAATTTCCAGTTAGTTTTCAGTGGTAATTGTTGCACATGTAGAGGTATTTTTGATGTGTTTGTGGGGGTAGATGAGTTCCACTTCCTCCTACTCTGCCATCTTGATCAAGTCCCTTATCCTTCATTTTGTTAACATGGTGTATAACATTGGTTGATTTGTAGATAGTGAATCATCCTTGCATCCCTGGGATAAGTCCCACTTGATCATGGTGTATCAGTATGATCCTTTGTTATGTAATTTTGAATTTAGTTTGCTAATATTCTGTTGAGGATTTTTCCATCTGTGTTCATCAGAGATGCTGGTCTATAATTTCTAATTTTTGTAGTGTCTTTGTCTGGTTTTGCTTTCAGTGTAATGCTGATCTCATAGAATGAGTTTGGGAATGTGTTATCCTTTCAATATTTTAGAATAGTTTGAGAGTAGATATTAAGTCTTCTATAGATGTTGAAGCTGAAACTCCAATACTTTGGCCACCTATGCAAAGAGCTGACTCATTTGAAAAGACCCTGATGCTGGGAAAGGTTGAAGGCAGGAGGAGAAGGGGACAACAGAGGATGAGATGGTTGGATGGCATCACTGACTCAATGGACATGAGTTTGAGTAAACTCCAGGAGCTGGTGATGGACAGCGAGGCCTGGTGTGCTGCAGTCCATGGGGTCGCAGAGTCGGACACGACTGAGTGACTGAACCGAACTGAAATGTTTGGTAGAAATCCCCAATGGCTCGGCAAATAAAGATTCTGCCTGCAATGCAGGAGACACAAAGGGTACCAGTTCAATCCCTGGGTCGGGAAGATCCCTTGGAGGAAGGAATGGCAACCCACTCCAGTATTCTTGCCTGAAAATTCCCATGGACAGAGGAGCCTGAGGGCTACAGTCCAAAGGGTCCAAAGAGTTGGACACGACTAAATGACTAAGCACACACACACAGAATTCCCCTGTGAAGCCTTCTGGCTTTGGACTTTCATTTGTTGGGAGTTCTTGACTATCAATTCAGTTTCAATACAAATAGTCTGCTGAGATTATCCATTTCTTCCTGACTCAATCTATGAAGATTATGTGTTTCTAGGAATTTATGCATTCCTTCTAGGTTATCCAGTTTGTTGGTATGTAACTGTTCACAGTATTCTCTTATGTTTGTTCATACGTCTCTGATACTGGTTGCAACTTGTCCTCTTTCATTTCTAAGTTAGTGTATTTGGATCCTCTGTCTTTTTTCTTTTTTAAAATATCTATCTATCTATTTATTTTTATTGTGCCAGGTCTTAGTTGTGGCATATGTGATCTTTAGTTGCAGCATCTGGGACCAAGTTCCCTGACCAAGGATTGAACCCAAACTCCCTGTGTGGGGAACACAGAGTCTTAGCCACTGGACCACTAGGAAAGTTCCCTCTTTTTCTTAATGAGCCTGGCTAAAGGCTTATCAATTTTGTTTATCTTTTTAAAAAACCAGCTCTTGCTTTCATTAGTTTTTTCTATTATGGGTTTTTTTTTTTTTATCTCTACTCTGATCTTTTTTATTTCCATCCTTCTGCTGATTTTGGGTTTTGTTTGTTCTTATATTTCTAATTCCTTTACATGGTAGGTTTGGTTATCTATTTGAGATTTCTCTTGTTTCTTGAGGTAAGGCTGTATTGATATAAACTTCCCTCTTGGGAACAGCTTTTGCTGCTTCCCATACACTTTGGAAAGTTGTGTTTTTAATTTTCATTTGTCTCAGGGTGTTCTCTGATTTCCTCTTTAATTTTTCTTGGTTGACTTATTGGGGTTTTAGTACCATGTTGTTTAGTCTCTACATATTTGCATTTTTTCCATTTTTCTTCCTGTAATAGGTTTCTAGTTTCATACCACTGTGATCTGAAAAGATACTTGGTATAATTTATGTCCTCTAAATGCGTTGAGACTTGTTTTGTGGACCAGCATGAGAAAATTCCATGTGCATGTGAAAAGCATGTGCTCTTGAATGGAATGTCCTATAGATATCTATTAAGTCCAATTGATCTAATGTGTTATTTAATGTCATTGTTTCCTTACTGATTTTCTGTTTGATGATGTGTCCATTGGTGTGAGGTGTTAAAGTCTCCTACTATTATTGTATTACTGTCCATTTGTTTCCTTTATGTCTGTTATACAAGACACTGCTATTAACTGTATTTGCCATGCTGCACCTTACATGACTTATTTTATAACTGGAAGCTTGTATCTTTTGGCTCCCTCATCCAGTTTGCCTACCACCTACTCCCTGCCTTTGGCAAGTACACCAGTCTATTTTGTCTCTATTAGCTTGACTTTTCTTTTTTAAGATTTCACATATTCAATACAAGTAAGATCATACATTCTTTTTCTTTCTCGTCTCACCTATTTCACTTTGCATAATGCACTCAAGGTCCACCCATGTAAAATTTTAATTTTAGCTATTGTCTTTTTCATGTCTAATGTTTCCATTGTATTCTATTTTGTATCTATTTTTGTGCTATTATTTTCAATTCATTTCAGAGTGTTCACATGCACTTCTTAGAGCACAGTTATATGAGCTTCTTTAAAATCTTTTACAATTCCAACACTGTGTCCTCTTGGTGCTGGGATTTGTTGATTGAGTTTCTCTTATAAGTTATTGAGATTTTCATAGTTCTCTGTGTATCAAATAATTCTGGGTTGTATCTTAAACATTTGGAATATTACATTATGAGCCTTAGTTTCTATGAAGAATAATAATTAAGTTTTTCAGGTAACTGATCCAGTTTAGGGTAGAAGTTCTTACTGGCCTTTAGGAGCTATATTTCTTATGTCAGTTAAAATTTTCAAGGTGTTTTCAGTGTTATTTTGATAATGTGGATCACTCTGCGGCTAGTCTGAGACTTATAAAATGGTCTACTCCATAATTTTGTTCAAAAATTTTGGTTCTCAGTGATTTTAGTATTCTGTTTAGGGTTTCAGTTCAGTTCAGTTCAGTCACTCAGTCGTGTCCAACTCTTTGTGACCCCATGAATTGCAGCACGCCAGGCCTCCCTGTCCATCATAAACTCCCAGAGTTTACTCAAACTCATGCCCATTGAGTCGGTGATGCCATCCAGCCATCTCATCCTCTGTCGTCCCCTTCTCCTCCTGCCCCCAATCCCTCCCAGCATCAGGTCTTTTCCAATGAGTCAACTCTTTGCATAGGTGGCCAAAGTATTGGAGTTTCAGCTTCAGCATCAGTCCTTCCAATGAACACCCAGGACTTATCTCCTTCAGGATGGACTGGTTGGATCTCCCTGCAGTCCAAGAGACTCTCAAGAGTCTTCTCCAACACTACAGTTCAAAAGCATCAATTTTTTGGTGCTCAGCTTTCTTCACAGTCCAACTCTCACATCCATACATGACCACTGGAAAAACCATAGCCTTGACCAGACATACCTTTGTTGGCAAAGTAATGTCTCTGCTTTTAAATATGCTATCTAGGTTGGTCATAACTTTCCTTACAAGGAGTAAGCGTCTTTTAATTTCATGGCTGCAATCACCATCTGCAGTGATTTTGGAGCCCCAAAAATAAAGTCTGACACTGTTTCCACTGTCTCCCCATCTATTTCCCATGAGGTGATGGGACCAGATGCCATGATCTTAGTTTTCTGAATGTTAAGCTTTAAGCCAACTTTTTCACTCTCTTTCACTTTCATCAAGAGGCTTTTTAGTTCCTCTTCGCTTTCTGCCATAAGGGTGGTGTCATCTGCATATATGAGGTTATTGATATTTCTCCCGGCAATCTTGATTCCAGCTTGTGCTTCTTCCAGCCCAGCATTTCTCATGATGTACTCTGCATGTAAGTGAAATAAGCAGGGTGACAATATACAGCCTTGACGTACTCCTTTTCCTATTTGGAACCAGTCTGTTGTTCCATGTCCAGTTCTAACTGTTGCTTCCTGACCTGCATACAGGTTTCTCAAGAGGCAGGTCAGGTGGTCTGGTATTCCCATCTCTTTCAGAATTTTCCACAATTTATTGTGATCCACACAGTCGAAGGCTTTGGCATAGTCAGTAAAGCAGAAATCGATGTTATTCTGGAACTCTTTTGCTTTTTCGATGATCCAGTTGATATTGGCAATTTGACCTCTGGTTCCTCTGCCTTTTCTAAAACCAGCTTGAACATCTGGAAGTTCTCGGTTCACGTATTGCTGAAGCCTGGCTTGGAAAATTTTAAACATTACTTTACTAGAGTGTGAGATGAGTGCAATTGTGCGGTAGTTTGAGCATTCTTTGGGATTGCCTTTCTTAGGGATTGGAATGAAAACGGACCTTTTCCAGTCCTATGGCCACTCTGAGTTTTCCAAATTTGCTGGCATATTGAGTGCAACACTTTCACAGCATCATCTTTCAGGATTTGAAATAGCTCAACAGGAATTCCATCACATCCACTAGCTTTGTTTGTAGTGATGCTTTCTAAGGCCCACTTGACTTCACATTCCAGGATGTCTGGCTCTAGGTGAGTGATCACCCCTTGTGATTATCTGGGTCATGAAGATCTTTTTTGTACAGTTCTTCTGGTTATTCTTGCCACCTCTTCTTAATATATTCTGCTTCTGTTAGGTCCATACCATTTCTGTCCTTTATTGAGCCCATTTTTGCAAGAAATGTCCCCTTGGTATCTCTAATTTTCTTGAAGAGATCTCTAGTATTTCCCATTCTGTTGTTTTCCTCTATTTCTTTGCATTGATCGCTGAGGAAGGCTTTCTTATCTCTCCTGGCTATTCTTTGGAACTCTGCTTTCAAATGGGAATATCTTTCCTTTTCTCCTTTGCTTTTAGCTTCTCTTCACAGCTATTTGTAAGGCCTCCTCAGACAACCATTTTGCTTTTTTGCATTTCTTTTCCATGGGGATGGTCTTGATCCCTGTCTCCCGTACAATGTCATGAACCTCCATCCATCCATTGTTAGATCCATACAAGGACAGTTTGGCAGTAAGTCCAGGAGTTCATAAACAACTTTATGGTATCATTTTCTTGATCTTTTTCCTTTCTGTATTCTTCCAGACATGTCTTGGCTTTCAGGAGTCCCCCTTTGCCTAAACTTTTTGCTATAAAGCTAGGCTTTCATTTTCCCACTCTGCCTTATCCTTCCTGTAACTATGTCTGCCTCTGGAGCCAAGTGGCAGGAGGACAGAGAGGGAAAAAAGGAATAGGGCTTCTTCCCACATGCTTTTGGGGCTACATTTCTCCTGGTCATAAAGAATCCCCTTCCTCAGAGTTTTAGGGGCCTTCCTGGCCATCACTGCCATACATACTGATATAACAGGATTTCCTGGGAGTCTAGGATGGAAGTAAATGATAACATAGAGGAATTGCCCATTTATTCATATCCTCAGGGTCTCTTTCCCCTTTCTTCAGACTAGAGAGGACTTTTTGGAGTACCTTTGGTCCATAGTCAGTCTTAAGCTGCTTTTGAGGTCAAGAACCACAAACAAAAAAAGGTAACTCACAACAGGATTAACATAGTTTCAAATACTGGCTTTGTACTCCAAACCATAAACTATTATTTATTTATAGCCCTTGGGAAACTGACTTATATGTCCTCCCAAGGTTTTTAGTTGCATTCAAAATGAGGAGATGGAATGAAGTATTATACTCCCTAATCCTTGTTTCTGTATTTATGTTTCTATAAATCACTAAGAGAATTTTCTAAGCGCTGTTTGCTTACTTTGTGTGGAATACAAAAGAAAATGGAACATTTATTTGATTAATACTAAAATTTTAAATAAATTTGATAACTTTATAAAGTAGACAAAATCTGCAGGGACCAAGTTTATTTCTGGATAATGGAATGATAAAGAAAGGGACAATATTCTTGTCCTACCAAGCCCCCATGCAACACTGGTCCTTACTGTCTGAAAGGTAGAGCTATGAGGTGTCAGAGACTTCATTGGGTTGCATTTTAATTAAACACTCCTGCAAGAATATAGCTAAAACAATGTCTTGCTTTGGAGAAATGTCAGGCTGTGTGGGCTGACCAGCTGGCATAATTTGGGGTTTGGAGACCTGCTGACAGTCCTCATTTCACATTGTTGAATGACAATCTATTCTGCCATGGTTGCCACATATGGCTGTACAGATTGCAGACTACTGATTCCAAGAGAAACTTTTCTTTTTCACGGATTTTGAAGTGAATGGCACGTCCCGGAGCTGTGTGCATTTTGGCTGCTTGCTCTGCTCACAGCAAAGTCCTGGGCAATTAGGAAAATCAGAATGTGGCAATGACAGCATGTTATCTCTTTTCTTCATTTACTCTCTGCCTCTTTTCCTTTTCTCCCAGTGTTGGAGGAAGATGATCATTGCCTCTCCAGAGTCTTTGAATCTCCCTGGAAGAAGCCATCCATTCTCGCAGAGTGCCCCAACAGGATTGAACCACATGGGCTGGCCAGAGCCCACACCTGACATTGGTGAGTTACATGACTCTCTCTCTTTTTTTCACACTCCAGTGTCCTGACAAAAAGAACAAGACATGAAATCATGTTGTTGACAGCTGCATTTACTTGTCTGGCAGAAGTAACTTGAGTGTGAGAAATAGATCACTGTCTTTAACACTTTCAATTAGGAAGAGGTTCCTAGTACCCAGATAAAGGAATTCTTGGCTTGAGGGAGATTCCATTATTGAATTCCTAGACCTGGCTCCATTCATTTATTTTGAGCAGAACTACTGACCATCCCTTGACACTTATAATAGAGTATAACTTACAGAAGAAATAATTACAGACAGAGTTATCTAATCCACTGACAAGGCTTGGGTATTTCTCCTTCTCGGGGACAAGGCTCTTGAGTTTTTTGGCAGTCTTTCTGAGTCCTTTTCCCAAGTGAAGTGAAAGTCGCTCAGTCATGTCCAACTCTTTGCAACCCCATGGACTGTAGCCTGCCAGGCTCCTCTGTCCATGGAATTCTCCAGGCAAGAATACTGGAGTGGGTTGCCATGCCCTTCTCCAGGGGATCTTCCCAACCCAGGAATAGAACCCAGGTCTCCTACATTGTTGGCATATTCTTTACCAACTGCCCTTTCCCCAAAAGTGGCAAAAGCATCATATCATCATATCACATATTTGTCCATTAAAGGGCTGATTTTTGTGCCAGAAGGAAACTGGGCCCCAGTGAGAGCCAGGAGTTGGTGATGGACAGGGAGGCCTCGTGTGCTGCAGTCCATGGGGTCGCAAAGAGTCGGACATGACTGAGCAACTGAACTGAACTGAACTGAGAGCCGGGATGCAGCCTCTTCATGTACAACCACCACCATTCCTGAACTGAACCCAGGAACAGCTGGACATGATGAAAATGCCCAAAGCTCTGAGTACAAGGACAGATATTAGATCTCAGGTACAGATAGCATTAGATGGCAACCTTATGGTTTAGAGGCATCCAGCTGACTGAAGGAAGAGGCCAAATATGGTGTGTGCATGCTAAGTCGCTTCAGTCATGTCCGACTCTGTGTGACCCTATGGATGTAGCCCGCCAGGCTCCTCTGTTCATGGGGTTCTCCAGGCAAGAATACTGGAGTGCGTTGCCATGCCCTCTTCCAGGGTATTTTTCTGACACAGGGATCAAACCTGCATCTCTTATGTCTGCTGCATTGGCAGGCAGGTTCTTTACCCACTAGTGCCACCTGGGAAGCCCAAATATGGTGCTTAAAAAGGATAAATAAGAGTAAAAGCCTTAGGCAGGTTTGGAAAAACAAAATGGCTATACATATCAAACATGTACTTTTCTAGACTTGGGGATGGGGACAGGGCAGGTATTCAAGGATGTCTGTAGTTTGATCCTATCAGAGCTAAAACCTGTAGAAAGTCAGTGAGATTTCCAAGTGAGTCCTGATTGTTAGAGCATGTTCTGTGCTGTGCTGATGAGTCTGCTCTGATGCAGACCTGAGACCTGACCTCTGGATCTGACTAAGCGCATACTGGGTGTGGTCCTGCAGGAGCTGGCTACTCAGTTTAGCTACCATGATTGTTTTCCATTACCAAATGTCTGTGCCTATGCTGCATTGTGCTGTGGACTTTTATTCTTCCCCAGATAAGGTTATAATCTCAAATTCACTGTAAGCAAAGTCATGAAAATTGACTTGACAGCTGCTGAAAGAATCCTTAAGTGAAGGGCTGGAAAAAAATATTTCATGCAAACGGAGACCAAAAGAAAGCAGGAGTCGCAATACTCATATCAGATAAAATAGACTTTCAAATAAAGGATGTGAAAAGAGACAAAGAAGGACACTACATAATGATCAAAGGATCAATCAAAGAAGAAGATATAACAATTATCAAAGAAAAAGATAATTCTAACATAAACTCTTCATTAAGTCTTGGAACAGTTTAGAGGCTTATGGAAGGGACAGTAACAGGTAAGCATAGCATTTTTCCTGGGATAATCCTCATTTTGGCTCTTGAAATTAGAACATTTTTACAAATTCATGCTTAATAATCATATTCCTATTATTTTGGGGCCTCATTTGAATTAATTAGCAGATGAATTTATTGCAGAATAAGAGATTTTTAAAAGCTTCAGTGACAAGTCTTACAGCATAGCCATGCCAAGGACACTGCTCTGAAAGTCAGAAGTCAGGGCTCTGGCTTTAGCTGTCTGTCATATAGAGGTGAGAAATTGGGCACACCCCTCCATTTCTCTATCTCATACTTCTTTTTACATAAAAAAGAGTATAAATCCTGTATTCTCCAGATTAATATGAGGGGTAGCTTGGGTCTCTGTAAATATTTAGCTTAGGAAAGCTTTCATTTCTTAAATTATTTCTTCTACTCCAACTTTTCTATTCCAAACTTCTGTGATTTCTTTCTACCCCAGATTCTATCCCTAGAATCTCATTATTTTTATTGTTTTATCCTTTTCCTCTCAGTTCTGAGAGAATATCTCAGTTTTATCTTCAACCTTGTTTTTCTGGTTTACCTCATCTACTGTTCATTGCCTCCATTAATATTTGTGATTCAGTGATGTTTTTAATCTCCAGGCAATCTTTCCAATGTCCTCTTGAAGCTTCTTAAAAACAGAAAGTTGGGAATTTTGTAAAATTTTCTGTTGATGTTTTATAAATCCATTTCCAAGTTCATATGTTTTTCTTTTAACTGGTAACTTTTTTATAGGTGAAATTTCTCTATTTGCTTGTCTTTATAGACATCAGCTTTTCCCCAACAATGGCTAGTTGCCAAGTAGCACTGGTGACACCCTTTCAGAGATTGTTATAGGTTCCTCTTAAAATCCTTCAAGCACAGCTGAAGCAGGAAGTTAAGCTTTCCTATAATGTGTATCACAGGTTCCATCACCCGGAGTGGGGGAGCTTTAAGCAGTCCCAGCGAGATCTTTGCCTCTTTTCAGAACTTAGCTATGTTTCATAGAGTAGTCAAGAATTAGCACGATGTGAGAGCATGCCAGCCTCTGCCCCACAGGCAGGTGCCCAGGATAAAGTCTACTACACCCACTCCTCTCTGAGTGCAATCAGCAGGTCCAGATATGATGCTGTGAGCCCCAACATGATGCATACAGCATCATGTAAAGCCCTCTGCACCCACAGAACATGTGTTGAAAAGACTATTTTCCACTTTGAATGGTCATGGCGCCTGTAGTTGATCATAGATGTTTGGATTTACTCCTGGACTGTCAATTGTATTCCATGATCTATGTCCATTCTTGTACTAGTAACCACACTGTCTTGTTTATATTACTTTGTAGTAATGTTTGAAATCAGGAAGTGGAATCTACTTTCCCCTTCTTTTTCAGGAATGTCTTGGCTCTTTTGAGTCCCTTCCAGTTCCATATGACTTTTAGAATTAGTTCAGTCTCTCAGTCATGTCTGACTCTTTGTGATCCTATGGACTACAGCACTCTAGGCTTCCTGCATTACCAACTCCCAGAGCTTGCTCAAACTCATGTCCATCGAGTTGGTGATGCCATCCAACCATCTCATCCTCTGTCACTCCCCTGTCCTCCCGCCTTCAATCTTTCTGAGCACCAGGGTCTTTTCCAATGAGTCAGTTCTTCATAACAGGTGGCCAACATTTTGGAGTTTCAGCTTTAGCATCAGCCTTTCCAATGAATATTCAGGACTGATTTCCTTTAGGACTGACTGGTTTGATCTCCTTGCAGTCCAAGGGACTCTCAAGATTCTTCTCCAACACCACAGTTCAAAAGCATCAATTCTTTGGGACTCAGCTGTCTTTATGGTCCAACACTCACATCTTTACATGACTACTGGAAAAACCATAGCTTTGACTAGACGGACCTTTGTCAGCAAAATAATGTCTCTGCTTTTTAATATGCTGTCTAGATTGGTCAGAGCTTTTCTTCCAAGGAGTAAGCATCTTTTAATTTCATGGTTGCAGTCACCATCTGCAGTGATTTTGGAGCCCAGGAAAATAGTTTCTCACTGTTTCCAGTGTTTTCTCATCTATTTGCCATGAAGTGATGGGACCAGATGCCATGATCTTAGTTTTTTGAATGTTGACTTTTAAGGCAGCTTTTTCACTCTCCTCTTTCACTTTCATCAAGAGGCTTTTTAGTTCCTCTTCGCTTTCTGCCATAAGGGTAGTGTTATCTGCATATCTGAGGTTATTGATACTTCTCCCGGCAATCTTGATTCCAGCTTGTGCTACATCCAGCCCAGCATTTCTCATAATGTACTCTGCATAGAAGTTAAATAAGCAGTGTGACAGTATACAGCCTTGACGTACTCCTTTCCCAATTTGGAACCAGTCCATTTTTCCATGTCTGGTTCTAACTGTTGCTTCTTGACCTGCATACAGATTTTTCAGGAGGTAGATAAGGTGGTCTGGCATTCCCATCTCTTGAAGAATTTTCCACAGTTTGTTGTAATCCACACAGTCAAAAGCTTTGGTGTAGTCAATAAAGCAGAAATAGGTGTTTTCCTGGAACTCTCTTGCTTTTTCTATGATCCAATGGATGTTGGCAATTTGATCTCTGTTCCTCTGCCTTTTCTAAATCCAGCTTGAACATCTGGAAGTTCTCGATGTTTAGAATCAGGTTATCAATTTCTGCAAAGATATTATTTGGGATTCTGATGAGGATTGCACTGAATCTGCAAATGAGTTTGGGGAGCATTGTCATCTTAACAGTGTTGAGTTTTCTGATCTATGAACATAGGATTTTTTCTCATTTATTTATATCTTTTGTTTCTTTCAATGACAGTGTGTCATTTTCGGAATACAAGTTTGTACTTCCTTTGAAAATTCATTCCTAAGTATTTTATATAATTTTTGATGCTTTGAGAATGAAACTATCTTCTTAATTTCATTTTCAGAACGGTCACTAAAAGTGCATAAAAATACGATTGACTTTTGTATATTGATCTTATATCCTGCAACCTTGCTGAACCTCTTTATTAGTTCTAGATTTTTAATGGATTCCTTAGGATTTTCTACATATAAGATCATGTTATCTATAAGCAGAGACAGTTTTATTTCTTCATTTCCTATCTGAATGGCTTTTTTTCTTGCCTAATTGCCTTGATTAGAACCTGCAGCACAGTACAGTTGAATAAAAGTGGCAAGAATAGATATCCTTGTTTTTTCCTGATTTTAGGGGAAAGCATCCCATCTTCACCCTTAAATAAGATGTTAGCTATAGGTTTTTCATAGATGCCCTTTATTGAGTAAATAAAGTTTCCATATTCCTAGTATGTCAAGTTTTTTATCATGAGATAGTGTTGGATTTTTTTTAAACATTTACCCTTCTGTTGAGATAATCATGCACTTTTTGTTTTTAATTCTGTTGATATGGTATATTACATTAATTTTCAGAGGTTAAACCACCACTGCATTTCTGAGATTAATCTCACTTGGTCAAGACATGTCATTCTCATTATAGTTTGCTGAATTTGGTTTGCTAGTATTTTGTTGAAGATTTTTGTGTCCATATTTATAAAAGATATTGATCTGTAATTTTCTTTTCTTTTAATGTCTTTGGTTTGGACCTCATAAAATAAGTTGAGGAATCTTCCCTCAATCTTCTTTAATAGTTTGTAAAGAACTGGTATTAATTCTTTTTTCAATGTTTGGTAGAATTCAAGGGTGAAGCCACTTGGAGGTGTGGGCTTTTCTTTGTACGCAGTCTTATTACTGGTTCAATCCCTTCATTTGTTATAGAGCTAATCAGATTGTCTATTTTTCTTGAATAAGTTTTGGCATCTTGTGTCTTTTTAGGAATTTGTATATTTCACCTAAGTCATCTAACTGGTTGGTGTACATCAATGTTCATGGTCTTCTTTTATAATTATTTTATTTCTGCAAGGTCAGAAGTTGTATTTTAGTGCTCTGATCTTAGGTAGGTGTATATATGTTTATACTTTTATCTTCTTGATGGATTAACTCTCTTATTGTAATAAAAAGCCCTTCTTTGTCTCCAGCATCTTTTGTTTTAAAGTCTATTTTATCTGATGTCAACAGAGCCACTCCAGCTTAATAAAGCTTCAGATGTATATTAGCTTAATCCATTAAGATAATTAAATATTGTCCTATATAGCTCTACTCCTTTTCTCCTCTTTGTGGAATTATTGTTACACGTATTATATCTATTAATGTTACAAACCCAACAATGCATTGTTAAAATTATTACTCTACCATCTGTCATTATTTTCCTAGCTATTAGAGCTTTGTTCCCACATACCTTCTTTATGCTAATATTAGCAGATATAATCTACATTTATTACATTTCTATTTGTTGTAGGAGGAACAATACTTTAGATACATATTATTTTATACAATCACTTTTTAAATCAGTTAAAGAAAAAAAGGGGAAAAATAACTTATAGTATCTTTTATAAATACATAATTACCTTTACTAGTGCTCTGTTTTTGTTCATGTGCATTTGAATTACCATCGAGGGTAACTTATTTTCAGTCTGAAGAACTTGGGTATTTCTTGTAAGTTTGGTCTCCTAAAACAAGTTTTCTCAGAGTTTACCTGAGAAAGTCTATTTGCATTTGTTTTTGAAAGAACTCTTTGCTGGATATAGAACTTTTGATTGAAAGGCTTTTTTTTTTTTTTTTCTCTTAGTAATTTTATTATTATCGCACTGCCTCTGGCCCTCAGTTTCTGCTGGGAAGTCAGCTGCTAATCTTTCTGGGGTTCCCTTGTAAGTTATATATCATTTTTCTCTTGCTGTTTTCAAGATTTTTCTCCTTGTCTTTTGCTTTCAGCATATTTAGGATGATGTGTCTGTTTGGGGGTGTGTTTCCATTTATCCCACTTAGAATTTTTTGTGCTTCCTAGACACGTTTGTTTTTTGTTTCTCAGTAAATTTTGGAAGCTTTCAACTATTATTTCTTTGAGTTTTTTTTCTCCTTTCTCTCTCTTCTCTTGCTGGTACTCCCATTATCTACTCATGGCTGGGAAAGGAGCACCCTGCCTGGTCCCCACCTTTAAGAAATCCTTCCACCCAACAGTGACAGTGCTAGGGCTAGTCCTTATTTCTCTGAGACTGTGTTCACTTTTTTCACTCTTTTTTCTCTCTGTTCTTCAGTTTGCATAATCTCTATTTATCTCTTCAAGTATGCTACTTCTTTTTTCTGTGATTCAAATCTACTATTGAGACCCTCTGGTGAATTTTTAATTTTAGTTATTGTACTCTTCAACTCTAGAATATCCATTTTCAAAAAATAATTGCTATTTATCTATTGATATTCTCTATTTGCTGCAACATGTGTTTAAAAAACAAATTTCAACTGAGTAAATTTGAAGATCTATTTGCCTTTATTCAATAATTCATAGAAGGGGAAAAAAGTGGAAACAGTGACAGATTTTATTTTCTTGGGCTCCAAAATCACTGTGGACGGTACTGCAGCCATGAAATTAAAAGATGCTTGCTCCTTGGAAGGAAAGCTATGACAAACCTAGACAGCATATTAAAAAGCAGAGACATCGCTTTGCTAACAAAGGCCTCTATAACCAAAACTATGGTTTTTCCACTAGTAACATATAGATGTGAGAACTGAACCATAAAGAAGGCTGAGCCCCAAAGAACCGATGCTTTCAAATTGTGGTGCTGGAGAAGACTCTCAAGAGTCTGTCAGACAGCAAGGTGCTCAAACCAGTCAATCCTAAAGGAAACCAATACTGAAGCTGAAGTTCCAAACTTTGGCCACCTGATGCAAAGAGCCGACTCATTGGAAAAGACCCAGATTCTGGGAAAGATTGAGGGCAGAAGGAGAAGGGGGTGATGGAGGTTTGAGATGGTTGGATGGCATCACCAACTTAATGGACATGAGTTTAAGCAAACTAGGAGATAGTGAAGGATGTGGAAGCCTGGCATGCTGCAGTCCATGGGGTTGGTAAGACCTGGACACACCTTAGCAACCGAACAGCAACAATAATTCATGAGTCAGAATAGCATCCCACCAAACAAGTAGAAAGGAGTTTCTGAGGAACTGGACAAGTTGGAAAGTTTTTATAGGTAGAAAGAGAGTAAGACAAAGAAGTTAAAAGGACAGATTGTTTCAGGCACTCTGTCTATCAGATCTAGTCCCTTAAATCTATTTGTCACTTCCACTGGATAATCATAAGGGGTTTGATTTAGGTAATACCTGCATGGTCTAGTGGTTTTTCCTACTTTCTTCAATATAAGTCTGAATTTGGCAATAAGGAGTTCACGATCTGAGCCACAGTCGGCTCCCGGTCTTGTTTTTGCTGACTGTATAGAGCTTCTCCATCTTCAGCTGCAAAAAGTATAATCAGTCTGATTTTGGTGTTGACCATCTGGTGATGTCCATGTGTAGAGTCTTCTCTAGTATTGCTGGAAGAGGGTGTTTGCTATGACCAGTGCATTCTCTTGGCAAAATTATTAGCATTTCCCCTAGTTCATTTTGTACTCCAAGGCCAAATTTCCCTGTTACTCCAGGTGTTTCTTGACTTCCTACTTTTGCATTCCAGTCCCCTATAATGAAAAGGATGTATTTTTTGGGTGTTAGTTCTAGAAGGTCTTGTACATCTTCATAGAACCATTCAACTTCAGCTTTTTCAGCATTACTGGTTGGGGCATAGACTTGGATCACTGTTATATTGAGTGGTTTGCCTTGCAAATGAACAGAGATCATTCTGCCATTTGTGAGATTGCATCCAAGTACTGCATTTCAGATTCTTTTGTTGACTATGAGGGCTAGTCCATTTCTTCTACAGGATTCTTGCCCACTGGAGTAGATATAATGGTCATCTGAATTAAATTCACCCATTCCAGTCCATTTTAGTTCACTGATTCCTAAAATGTCGATGTCTAAATGTCTAAAGAATTCCTAAAATGTCTCTTTCCATCTCCTGTTTGGCCACTTCCAATTTACCTTGGTTCATGGACCTAACGTTCCAGGTTCCTATGCAATACTGTGTTTTAGAGCATCGTACTACTTCCATCACCGGTCACATCCACAACTGGGTGTTGTTTTTGCTTTGGCTCTGTCTCTTCATTCTTTCTGGAGTTATTTCTCCACTCTTCTCCAGTAGCATATTGGGCACCTATCAACCTGGGGAGTTCATCTTTCACTGTCCTATATTTTTGCCTTCTCATACTGTTCATGGGGTTCTCAAGGCAAGAATACTGAAGTGGTTTGCCATTCCGTTCCCCAGTAGACCATGTTTTGTCAGAACTCTCCACCATGACCCATCTGTTTTGGGTGGTCCTACATGGCATGGCTCATAGTTTCATCGAGTTAGACAAGGCTGTGGTCCATGTGATCGGTTTGGTTAGTTTTCTGTGATTGTGGTTTTCATTCTAGTTGCCTTCTGATTGATAATGATAAGAGGCTTATGGAAGCTTCCTGATTGGGCAGAGACTGACTGAGGTCTTGTTCTGATGGGCAGGGCCATGCTTCATAAATCTTAAATCCAATTTTCATTGATGGGTGGGGCTGTGCTCCCTCCCTGTTGTTTGACCCAGGCCAAACTATGGTGGAGATAATGAAGATAATGGTGACCTCCTTCAAAAGGTCCCATGCACACTGCAGCACTCAGTGCCCCCGACGCTGCAGCAGGCCACTGCTGACCCTCACCTCTGCCGGAGACTCCCGGACACTCAGAGGCAAGTCTGGGTCAGTCTCCTGTGGGGTCACTGCTCCTTTCTCCTGGGTCCTGGTGCACACAAGGTGTTGTCTGTGCCCTCCAAGAGTCTGTTTCCCCAGTCCTGTGTAAGTTCTGGTGGCTCTTTGGTGGGGTTAATGGCGACCTCCTCCAAGAGGGTTTATGCCATACCCAGGTCTGCTGCACCCAGAGCCCTTGCCCCTGTGGCAGACCACAGCTGACCCGTACTACCACAGGAGACACTCAAACATTCAAAGGCAGGACTGGTTCAGTCTCTGTGGGGTCTTCTGGTGTGCACAAGGTTTTGTTTGAGCCATCTGAATGTTTCTGCCAGGTATGGGGTTTGATTTTAAACTGAATTTCACCCCTCCTACCATCTTGCTGGGGCTTCTCCTTTGCCTTTGGACGTGGGTATCTTTTTGGTGGAAGTATCTTTCCTGTCAACAGTTGTTCAGTAGCAAGTTGTAATTTTGGAGTTCTTGCAGGAGAAGATGAACACACATCCTTCTATTCTGCCATCTTGCAAACCTGGAAGGGAAAGGCAAAGGAGAAAAGGAAAGATATACCCATTTGAATGCAGAGTTCCAAAAAATAGCAAGGAGAGATAAGAAAGACTTCCTCAGTGATCAATGCAAAGAAATAGAGGAAAACAGTAGAATGGGAAAGACTAGAGACTCTTCAAGGAAATTAGAGATACCAAGGGAATATTTCATGCAAAGATGGGCACAATAAAGGACAGAAATGGTATGGACCTAACAGAAGCAGAAGATACTAAGAAGAGGTAGCAAGAACAAGATCTTCATGACCCAGATAACCACGATGGTGTGATCACTCACCTAGAGCCAGACATCCTGGAATTCAAAGTCAACTAGGCCTTAGGAAGCATCACTACGAACAAAGCTAGTGGAGGAGATGGAATTCCAGTTAAGCTATTTCAAATCCTAAAAGATGATGCTGTGAAAGTGCTGCACTCAATATGCCCATAAATTTGGGAAACTCAGCAGTGGCCACAGGACTGGAAAAGGTCAGTTTTCATTTGAATCCCAAAGAAAGGTGATGCCAAAGAATGCTCAAACTACCACACAGTTGCACTTATCTCACACGATAGCAAAGTAATGCTCAAAATTCTCCAAGCACGGCATCAACAGTAGATGAACTGTGAACTTCCAGATGTTCAAGCTGGATTTAGAAAAGGCAGAGGAACCAGAGATCAAGTTGCCAACATCTCTTGGATCATCAAAAATGCAAGAGAATTTAAGCAAAACATCTACTTCTTTATTGACTGCGCCAAAGCCTTTGACTATGTGGATTACAACAAGCTGGAAAATTCTTAAAGACATGGGAATACCAGACCACCTTAACTGCCTCCTGAGAAATCTGTATGCAGGTCAAGAAGCAACAGTTAGAACCGGACATGGGACAATGGACTGGTTCCAAATCAGGAAAGGAGTACATCAAGGCTTTATATTGTCACCCTGTTTATTTAACTTATATGCAGAATACATCATGCAAAATGCTGGGCTGGATGAAGCACAGACTAGAATCAAGATTGCCGGGAGAAATATCAGTAACATCAGATATTCAGATGACACCACCTTTATGGCAGAAAGTGAAGAAGAACTAAAGAGTCTCTTGATGAAAGTGAAAGAGGAGAGTAAAAAGTTGGGTTAAAACTCAACATTTAGAAAACTAAGATCATGGCATCCATTCCCATCACTTCATGGCAAATAGATCAGGAAACAATGGAAACAGTGTCAGACTTTATTTTTGGGGGCTCCAAAATCACTGCAGATGGTGACTGCAGTCATGAAATTAAAAGACGCTTGTTCCTTGGGAGGAAAGATATTCTCTAGATTCATCCATGTTGCTACAAATGGCATTATTTCATTCTTTTTCATGATGCAGTAGTATGTATGTGGTATATACACAACGGAATATTTCCCATGGTGGGGGCGGGGCAGCTACATCTCACTGCACCAACTTTTGTCCCTGATGTTCCCGGAACCTCAAGTAGTAAGCCTTAATTTCAGCTGCCATCACCACTGTGGCCTTAGGAAATGTGGATCCCTTTGCAACCAGAACTCAGTGAAGACACTCAACTCTTCCTTAAACAGTAAGTGCAAAGGCCCTCAGGCAGGAAAGAGAGACAGCAAGGAAGCCACCACGGCTGGAGTGCAAAGAGCAAGGGAAAGGAAGTGACGACAGAAAGTGGAGAATAGAGTGGGGAATACACAGGGTCTTGCTGGACTCGCTGATTGTGAGAGAAGCTTCTGAAGGATCTGAATCAGGAGCAGGGCATGATTTATATCTTAATTCAGAGCTCCC
Organism: Cervus elaphus; assembly: GCF_910594005.1. Taxonomy (NCBI): domain Eukaryota; kingdom Metazoa; phylum Chordata; class Mammalia; order Artiodactyla; family Cervidae; genus Cervus; species Cervus elaphus. The sequence goes on from NC_057847.1 coordinate 3,663,853, forward strand.
TCTCTGGCTGTTCTGTGGAAGTCAACAAACTGAAGCTGTCTTCCAAACACAGCGTGGCAGTGGTAGCAGTAAAGTAAAAGAAACGGGCACCTTGGACACTTATTTTGGAGGGAGAACCCACAGATTTGCTGACAGACTGGGAGGGTGTCTCCTGATCTGTGGCTCATCCCTCCCACAGAAGTTCTTCCTACCCACAAGGGCTAGGTTCACAGGCCTCAACAGGACAACCAAACAAGAACACAGATGGTGACTCTCCTTGCAGAAAGCCTACACTAAAGAGCAAGGGGGAGTCAGAGGAGGGCTGCTCTTTCCAAGGACGGCAAAGAATGGAGGCATGGGTGGGAAGTGTGCATATGGAATGATCAAGGATTCCCAGAGAAGTTGGGGGGGGGGGGGCCCTTCAAGGTGCAGATTTAGCTGAGTCGCCCTGCAATGCCCATCAATTGAACTTCCAAAACACTAGTATTGCCTTCTGTTTGTGCAGAGTTCTATACTCTGTACATAAACGCTGCCATGCCATTGTCCCAGCCCCCTGAGTTGTTAGGGTGGGTATCGTATGAAGAGATAACCCAGGGCCTGTAAGAAGAGGAGATGATATCTATGAAGAGGCAGGATCCCTTATGATACAGACCTAGGCACACACATCGCTTAGGGAAGGAGATAGGCTACAGGAAATCGACCCCAAGTGGAGGGAAGCAGAGAGAATGACCACTTTTCTAGCATTCACCCTACACCAGCTAGTATGCTAGGGCATGACAAGGACCTCTCGTTTCATCCTCACCATCGTTAATACTTATGCTGCTTTACAACCAGCTCCCTAGAGCCTGCAGGACTGGTGAGCCTGGGAATGGGGGCTGTCAGCAGCCCTGCTTAGCCCTTGTCAGTAGATACTGGGACGTCTTCTCACACTTCTCACTGATCGTCACGCTTGTTTGGAGCAGTGGAGGTACCTCACCCTCCCTCTAGACACACTCCAAGACCCTACAGAATGCTCACGGGTGTGTGGCAGCGTTGGAGGAAACGCTCCGTTCTCCAATCCCCGCCTCCGCAACAACAAAATTCGAGAAACCCTAGAATCCTGGGCTCTCGGCTCTATGTCATGTGCTTTGTGACCCATTTTCGTTTGCACCTGTTTCTGGACTTTCCCAGACACTTTCTCAAATTCTTTGGCGTGGACCGTGAGTCTACTTTTGCTGGCAGAGCACCGCCGGCAGACTCCTGCTGGCCCGCTGGCCCGAGGGGCGTCAGTGCCGAACGTTCCCCGCGCACCGCCGCGTGGCAGACCGGGAGAGGAGGGACGCGACTCCACCAAGCGCGCTCCCCGACCCGGCTTGCAGGGCTGAGCGTGGCCTTCTGCCTACGCTCCTGCCCCAGACGGGCAAGGACGCGTTGGATCCTAGAGGGGGTAAAGCCAGCGCCCGCCAGCTCTCCTCACCGCCATGGTTGCGGGGTGTCTGGGACACCTCCTTCCAAGGATGCCCCAGTCCTAAGCCACGCGCGCGAATGCCGGCAGCAGGGCACGGGCCTGCGGGGACCGAGAACTGCCCGGGGCCCAGCGCGCCGCGCCCGCCGCCGCCGCCGCCGCGGCCGCCCCAAGTCTGCGTGCGCGCCTGCGTGAGCGCGTGCTGACCGAGCCCGCGACCCGCACCGGGGTCGGCGCCGCGGCTCAGCGCCCGCCCGGCGGCCGGGAACGGGCGGCGAGCACGGGCGGCGAGCACTTGAGCCGCGTCCTGCCCGGTGGACACCTGGCCTCGCCCGAGCCGCGTGCGCCCCGCGCCCGCTGAGGGTCCCCGCCGCCGCGGCCGCAGAGCCCCAGCGGTTGGCGGCGGCCGGGAGCCTCCTTAGCGGAGCCCCATGATGTCAGCTGGCCCGGAGCGGCGGCCGTGCGGCGGCGGGGATGGGGCCGAGGACGCCGCGCGACCGTCTGCACGCCCCTCGCCCGGTCCGGGCCCTGGCTCGCTGGCCCCGTCGCCCGGCAGCCCCGGCGCCGCCGCGGCCCAGCCGCCCGCGAACCTGTGGCTGGAGCTGGGACCCGCCTGCACGAGAGCGCAGCAATGCCCGAGCGAGTCGAGCGGGCAGACGAGCGGGGACCTCGGCACGAGCAGCAGCAGCGGCGGCGGCAGTAGCGCCGGGCTGTCCCCGGGCTCCGACTCGGACAGCAGCGGCGTGGTGTGCGGGGGCCGCGGCGGCAGCGGGGGCATGCGCGGCGCCCTGTCCCGCTCCTGGAGCCTGGAGAGCCTGCGCTCGGCCACCGCCGGTAAGGGTGCCGCCGCCGCCGCCCCTCGCGCCGCCGCACCCCTTCCGTTCCCCGCGTCAGTCCGTCTAGAGCGCCTTCTCTCCATCCCCCTCGAGACGGTGTCTCCGCCTGCCCTTTCCTCCTGCACTTTTTCTGTTGCTCGTTTCCATCTTCCGGTTCCTTGGTTCCTATTGCTTCGCTCTTCCGAATCCCTCTTTTATCGGGTTTTCTTCTGATTTACCACCACCACCGCCCACCACCCTCGTCCCTTCTTTTAACCACTTCTGTTACAGCTGAGCCTAGTCGGCCCCCTCCCCCCTCGTAGCCAGGCGCGTCCTCAACTCGGAAATCGAGTGTTTACGGTGAGAATAGAATGTGATCCCTTGATGTGCTGTTTCCCTTCTCCAAACGTTCTTGACCAGATGGCACAGGTCTGGCTTTCCGAACTGCAGCTCCTTGGGTTCTGTAAAATAGGAGAGAGGAGAACGCTCTCTGGCTAAGGGTGGACTGGATTCAGTGTGTGTGGTCCTGGCTCCAGGACTGAGGCTCTCCGCCAGAGGAGGGGCTCTCCTCCTGGACCCGCGGAAACTGCGTTTGCCGGAGATGGGATTGCTGTGGTGTCCCCTGGGACTGGTGGGTTCCTCTTAGGGCTCCCTTTCATATCCTAGGGACCGAGTTCTGGGTGCAAATTGATAGGAAGATATTGACCCTAAACATTAATTAAGCAAGGAAGCCCAGAGTGGTGACCCTTGCTTAGTTGTTAAACTATAATCTTTATGTTTTACTTAGAAACATTCAAGTTAGTTTTGAGCCCTTGCAGTGAAAGCTATGAAGGAAGACAGATGCTGCCTGGGAAACGGAGGTGGTGCACCCATTATGCTCCTGGGTGGGGGTTGGGGTGCAGCCTGTGAAAGCCTGGGGCTCCAGATATTCAGGGTTGTCCTGTGGCATCCCCTCCCGCGTCCTTGTCCCGTTCCTGTCCCCACCTTCCTGGATGGAGCACAGGCCAGGTTGAGGAGGAGTAGAGGTTGGCTTGAGTGTAAGAGGACCAAGAATGGCAGATAGAGGGTTTGAACTCTGCTCTAAAATCAGTAGACTTGAAGAAGGATGCCCATTCACCTGCATTGAACACTCCATGACTCTAAATCTGTCTTGTCTCAGAACACACAGGTGAAACTCAGAAAAGTTGAATGACTCAGCTGTTGATGTACCCTCCAACTAAAGGCTTTTCAGAATTCTGCAGCTCTTACTCCCTCCCATTCCAGTTCCCTTGAAACTTTCCTTCCTCTCTGGAGTGCTTAAATAGCCCTCAGTTTAAGAAAATCAAACGAGATCAATACCAAAGGGGAACTTTAAGCAAATTGGCAAATGAACCCTTTCTTCTCTTTGCCCAGATAACTTTCCTTTCACTTCTACAGTCAAGTGAATTACTGTTCCTCCTCAGTAATGGCAGACCTGCCCAAAGAGCCCCTGGAGAGGGGGAAGGTTTGTGTGGAGTGTAGCCCTGGTGGCCCCCAGGGCAGGCGAAAGTCGGATGAATATGGCAGAAGCCTAGGTTTATTAGATACTCCTGAGATCCGTGGACTGTCTGGACTAGGCTGGGAGAACTGAGGCAGCGGGGATGAGCCGAGAGATAACAGCTGTATGTGCATGAAGGTGTAGGGTGGGTGGATATGGGAGAAGGTGGGTGAGGGGAGACAAGGTAAAAGCTAAGGCCCAGAAGGCTTCTCCTCGAGGGGCTCAGAGTTGCCCCTGCAGTGGCAGGGGAGGGTTTAAAGCAACATGATACTGGAAGAGTTGACATGAGAATCCTCAGGCCTTGACTTTCTGCCTTGTTTTGGGAGGCTCTGCATGGGTAGTGCTCTGTACCAGAGGTGTGAAAGGGTACATGAACCCTGTATAGCTGTGGGAGTCTGTGGAATCAGCTCTTAACTGAATTTCTGGAGAGAATTAAGTCCTAATGTCCCTAATGTCCAGAGACACCCATTATATGCAATGAGTGAATTCTATTCTTTTAGAATGGATATAACATCCTTGGTAGCATTCAAATAATTTTGGGGGTATCTGTAGTTCAGTTGAGGAAATCTCATTGGAAAGGCTGCCATAGAGGAGAACTTAATGGGAAAAAGAAAGGGAAGGTACATTTGTTGAGTATCTTCTACATATGCCAGGCATAAGGCTCCATGTTACTTCATTAACCACATAAAAATCCATTGCTCTCCTACAATTCAGATAGAAAAATAGGGTCAGAGAGATGTAGTAACATACTCAAAGTTTCCCAGCTAGGTCATGTTTGACTAGGATAGCTCAGTTGGTAAAGAATCCACCTGCAATGCAGGAGACCCTGGTTCGATTCCTGGGTCAGGGAGATCCCCTGTTGAAGGAAAAGGCTACCCACTCCAGTACTGTTGGGCTTCCCTTGTGGCTCAACTGGTAAAGAAACTGCCTGCAATGCGGGAGACCTGGATTCAATCCTGGATTGGGAAGATCCCCTGGAGAAGGAAAAGGCTACCCACTCCAGTATCCTGGCCTGGAGAACCTCATGGACTGTATAGTCCATGGGGTTGCAAAGAGTTGGACATGACTGAGCGACTTTCGCTTTCAGGCCTGGATTGGTGTGTCTTCTCAGGGGACTCTGCTAGGTTTGAAGTGGAGCCTATGCCAGGCCCAACAGAGAAAAGCAGAATCCTGGGGGAGTTCACACGTTGAAATAATGTCTTGGCTACTTGCCTGGTCACTGTTGTCTTTATTCAACAGCCAGGGCTAGTTTTCTGGGTCCCAGGTACCCCCATTTTCAAAATGAGGAGATTGATATCTAAGGTCTGACTTCTTTTCTAATCAACTCCATGATTCTAGTCAGAGATGTTGATTTAAGGTGGGTTCCTGCTAGTGAGTTGGCATTTATCACATATTGTATTTCTTTTTGAATGGTCTGTGACTCTAAGACAAAGTACAGGTGCATTGCATTGAGCTGTGTTTATTGCTTACGTAAGATTCAGAATTACCAGTAAAAGAGCCTTAGCAAAACCTAAGTATTGGTGTTGTGATTTTTGTGATAGAGAATATTGCTAAACATTTTAAAAGCTGTCAGCAAGAGCCAGAAAGGCTCATAATTGAGACCGGAATTGCAGCTAACCTGCAGGGCAGAACATTAGCAGAAAATCCAGCAGAGAACTGTAGGTAGACATTCTGTGTTTCCAAAGACTTCTTGAATTTTAAATATCCGATCTTGACATTTTCCACTGTAATGTTACTTATCCTGATTTGAAGAAGGCTTTCCTTAAAGGCAAATTTTGAAAATACAACATAGTTGACAGAGTAAAATTTCCATGGCCCTTCTTTCTGCTCCCTGTTCTCATCTCCCCTTAAGCGTCTATAGCCTCTGTAGCCCTCCGCTATGCTATCACACTGCTGTTACTTGGCTGAGGTTTTTAAAATTCCTCTTCTGGATGTTTTGTCTCACAGGCTTAATTCTTAGTTCAGGCTGCTGGGGTTGACAGTTCTTACTACATGTGCTTTTGCATGATTTCTTGGGAGAGAACCCATGCTACATCTGCATTCTTCTTCAAGCCCTGGAGGTGGTTTTCTGGCTCAGAAGGGAATCAGACTCATAAGAAGACTTTGCCTCTCTTACAGTCAGACATTTACTTAACACATCATTTTCCGGGTACAGCACTAGGCACCGGAGATGGCAGACAAATCGTCCAAGGTCATTGCCCTTGAAGGAATCACAGCAGAGAGAGATAGGCAGTGTCAGCTCATTATGATAAGTGCTCTGACCGAAGTTAACACAATGGTTTGATGTACCAGAATCACTCTCAGTAGATAATTCTGTAGAAGGAGTCATAGAACACAGAAGAGTGGTCATACTCATAGTTCTAACATATTACAGTGAGAGGATTCAAATTAAAACCTAGGCAAAATGTACATAGGGCAGAGTTCAGGAGAAATCAGGCACAGGCTTCCAAATACACCCTTTCGTAGAATCCCATGGACAATGCTCGGTTCCCCTAGCAACATGGTGACAACATGTAGGAAGTACTGCCAACCAGGGAAGCTCACCCAAGCCTTGAGGTCTAGGGTTTTCATGTGCAGTCAGTCACTTAGGCATGCAGCATGCGTAAGACCGACCGACCTTATTTAATCTTCAGTCCGTCCCGAGGCCACTAATACAGTGTAGCTCAAGGGCCCTAGCACAATCATATAATTAGTATAAACTATCTGGCATGTTCCAAGGTCCCAGGTATGAAAGACTGCTAGTGGCAGGAATATTTTAAGGACTTAAGAGTCAGTCTTCCAGGAGCCAACTGAAAATCAGTCCTTTCTTCAGAATATGCAAGTCTTGAACATCTTTGTCTTTACAGATAAGGAAGTGCAGAAGCAGTGTGCCAGACCCAACTTATTATGGGGGGCAGAGACAGGGAGGAAGTGGTTTAGAGAGATGTCAGGAGGAGGTATTGCCTGAGACTTATTGCCTGCAAGTGAACTGTGGTGAGGACTAGAAAGAGCTTTGAGGAGAAAAGGCTGGCATAAACAAATGCAGAAAGATGTGGGAAGGAATGTCAGCACCTCAGTCAGGTGCTGACTGAGCACCTGCGCTAGGTACTGTGGCTCAACATGCAGCAATTGCAAATAGTATTGAATGAGGAGCATAGCAAGAGATGAGGCTGGAGCCAAGAAGACCACACTGTGGCTGTGTGCTGGAAAATGTGGACTGACAGTTCTTGGAGCCATGGAAAGGTTTCAAGCAGACAGTTGATATGACCAAATTGCTTGCACACTTTTTTCCATCTTTCAGTATTTTTCTTAAAGTTATACACAGTAAAAGTTACTCTCTTTAGCATATAATGCTGTGAGTTTTGACACATTTAAGCAGCTGTATAACCACCACCACAATCAAAATATAGAACTTTCATCTCTAAAAAACTAGAGCTGCCTCTTTGCAGTCAACCCCTTTGCCCACCTCCAGTTGCTGGCTAGGCTATTCTCTATACAGATGGCTTTGCCTGTTCCAGAATGTCATATAAATGGAGTTATATCATATTTTATTTTTGGTCTGGCTTTTCTCCCTGACATAATGCATAATGCATATGTTTTTGCATGTATCAGGAATTGATTTTCTCCTTTTAATTGCCAAATAATATGCCACTGAATAGATGTACCACAGTTTGCTTATTAGTTCACTAACTGATTGACATTTGGGTTATTTCCAGTTTTTGTCTATAACAAATAAAACTTCTGTGAACATTATTGTATGAGTGTTTCTATGGAGGTAAGTTATGTTTCTCTTGGGTAAATACAGTGGAGTGAATTGTATTTGGTAAATGGTCAGTTCAGTTCAGTTGCTTGGTCATGTCCAACTCTTTACAACCCCATGGACTGCAGCATGCCAGGCTTCCCTGTCCATTACCAACTCCCAGAGCTTGCTCAAACTCGTGTCCATCGAGTCAGTGATGCCATCCAACCATCTCATCCTCTGTCATCCCCTTCTCCCCCTGTCTTCAGTCTTTCTGAGCATCGGGGTCTTTTCTAAGGTGTTAGTTCTTTGCATCAGGTGGCCAAAGTATTGGAGCTTCAGCTTTAGCATCAGCCCTTCCAATGAATATTCAGAACTGATTTCCTTTAGGATTGACTGGTTTGATCTCCTTGCTTTCTAAGGGACTCTCAAGAGTCTTCTCCAAAACCACAGTTCAAATGCATCAATTCTTTAGCACTCAGCTTTCTTTATAGTCCAACTCTCACGTCCGTACATAACTACTGGAAAAATCATAGCTTTGACTAGACAGACTTTTTTCAGCCAGATAATGTCTCTGCTTTTTAATATGCTGTCTAGATTGCTCAGAGCTTTTCTTCCAAAAAGTAGGTGTATTTTAATTTCATGGCTGCAGTCCCCATCCACAGTTATTTTGGAGCCCCAAAAAATAAAGTCTGTCACTGTTTCCATTATTTCCTGATCTATTTGCCATGAAGTGATAGGACTGGATGCCATGGTCTTAATTTTTGAATGTTGAATTTTAAGCTAGTTTTTTCACTCCCCTCTTTCACTTCATCAAGAGGTTCTTCAGTTCCTCTTCACTTTCTGCCATAAGGGTGGTGTCATTTGCATATCTGAGGTTATTGATAGTTCTCCCAGCAGTCTTGATTCCAGCTTGTGCTTCATTCAGCCCAGCATTTCACATGATGAACTCTGCATTTAAGTTAAATAAGCAGGGTAACAACATAAAGCCTTGATGTACTCCTTTCTTGATTTGGAACCAGTCCATTGTTCCATGTCTGGTTCTAACTGTTGCTTCTTGACCTGCATACAGATTTCTCAGGAGGCAGTTAAGGTGGTCTGATATTCCCCTGTCTTTAAGAATTTTCCAGCTTGTGATCCACAGAGTCAAAGGCTTTGGCATAGTCAATAAAGAAGTAGATGTTTTTCTGAAACTCTCTTGCTTTTTCTATGATCCAGCAATTTGATGATGATGGCAACTTGATCTCTGGTTCCTCTGCCTTTTCTAAATCCAGCTTGAACATCTGGAAGTTCTCGGTTAGGGTTAGCCTCCCTTGGAGAATTTTGAGCATTACTTTGCTAGTGTGTGAGATGAGTCCAGTTGTGTGGTAGTTTGAACATTCTTTGGCATTGCCTTTCTTTGGATTGAAATGAAAATGGACCTTTTCCAGTCCTGTGGCCACTGCTGAGTTTTCCAAATTTGTGGGCATATTGAGTGCAGCACTTTCACAGCATCATCTTTTAGGATTTGAAATAGCTTAACTGGAATTCCATCACCTCTTCTAGCTTTGTTCATGGTGTTGCTTCCTAAGGCCCACTTGACTTCGAATTCCAGGATGTCTGGCTCTAGGTGAGTGATCACACCATTGTGGTTATCTGGGTCATGAAGATCTTTTTGGTATAGTTCTTCTGTGTATTATTGCCATCACTTCTTTTTTTTTTTTTTTTGCCATCACTTCTTAATATCTCTGTTTCTGTTAGGTCCATATCATTTCTGTCCTTTATTGAGCCCATCTTTGCATGAAATGTTCCCTTGCCATCCCTGATTTTCTTGAAGAGATCTCTAGTCTTTCCCATTCTATTGTTTTCCTCTGTTTGTTTGCATTGTTCACTTAAAAAGGCTTTCTTATCTCTCCTTGCATTCAGATGGATATATCTCTCTTTTTCTCTTTTGCCTTTCATTTCTCTGCTTTTCTCAGCTGTTTGTAAGGCCTCCTCAGACAACCATTTTTCCTTTTTGCATTTCTTTTCTTGGGGATGGTTTTCATCACTACCTCCTGTACAATGTCACGAACCTCCATCCATAGTTCTTCAGGCACTGTCTATCAGGTCTAATCCCTTGAATCTGTTTGTCACTTCCACTGGATAATCATAAGGGATTTGATTTAGGTCATACCTGATTGGTCTAGTGTTTTTCCCTACTTTCTTTAAGTCTGAATTTTGCAATAAGGAGTTCATGATCTGAGCCACAGTCAGCTCCTGGTCTTGTTTTGGCTAACTATATAGAGCTTCTCCATCTTTGGCTGCAAAGAATATAGTCAGTCTGATTTTGGTGTTGACCATCTGGTGATGTGTATGTATAGAGTCATCTCTTGTGTTGTTGGAAGAGGCAGTTAGTTATGATTAGTGTGTTCTCTTTGCAAAACTCTGTTAGCCTTTGCCCTGCTTCATTTTGTACTCCAAGATCAAACTTGCCTGTTACTCCAGATATCTCTTGACTTCCTACTTTTGCATTCCAGTCCCGTATTATGAAAAGGACATCTTTTTTTGACGTTAGTTCTAGAAGATCTAGTAGGTCATCATAGAACAGTTCAGCTTCTTCAGCATTACTGGTTGGGGCATTAGACTTGGATTACTGTGATATTAAATGGTTTTCCTTGGAAACAAACAGAGATCACTTTTCATTTTTGAACAGAGATTATTTGTTATTTATAAGAAATCCCAAACTTTTTTTCAAAGTAGCTGCCATTGAAGTTTGGCAGTTACCATTGCTCAGAATCTTGTCCATGCTTAGTATTGCGTTTTTTCACTCATTCTGTTAGGTATGTAATGTCTCATTTGGCTTTAATTTGTAGTTTCCTAAAGACTATTGATGTTGAACATTTTTCATATGCTTATTTTCTATATTATGTCTTCTTTGGTGGAAGTACCTGAATCTTTTGCCAGTTTTTCTTATTATTGGGTTTTGAGAGTTCTGTATACTGTGTCCTGAGTACAAGTACTTTGTCAGATATATGATTTGCAAATGTTTCCAGTTGTGGCTTGTATTTTAATTCTCTGATAGTTTCTTTTGCAGAGAAAAAATTTGTAATTTTAATGGAATTTAATTTATAGTTTTTCTTTTATGTATCATACATTCAGTGTTATAGTCAAGAAATCTTGACTGAACTTGAGGATGTGAAGAGTTTTTGCTGTGTTTTCTTCAGGAACATTTTGTAGTTTTACATACTATACTTAGATCTTTGATCCATTTTGAGTTAGCTTTTTAAGATTTGAGATGAAGGTGAAAGTTCTTTTTTTGCATGTGCATGTGCAAACGTTGCAGCACCATTTAGTTCAAAGACTTCTTTCTCCACTGAATTGCCTTTGTACCTTTGCTGAAAACCTGTGTTTTCAGCAAAATCTGTGTTTGTGTCCGAACTCCCTATTCTTTCCCACTGATCTAAGGGTCTGTTCTTTTGCCCATACCACATGATTCTTGATTGTTGTAGCTTTCTAGTATGTGTTAAAATCAGTTATGTAAGAGAGAGAGCTTTGTAAACATTGACTCCATGAAGTCAGCCTTAACTACTTATAGTGTCTGGTTACATTTGACTAAATCAAATCATTTCCAAATATGTCATTCTAGGCAAAGGTTTGATTGCATAGCCAGTGTTCCAGGTATTCCTTCCATTGACAAGGAGGATAGATTCTTATTGAACCTACACAAATAATTATATTGCTTTGAAAATAAGAATACTTAGTAAGAATTTTTAAATTCTGGAGAGGCCAGACAGGGAGAAAAAGATACCATTTACAAATGTTTCTTTTAACTTTACAGACTATACTAAGTGGCAATTTATGAGTTAAAGATAATGTGAGAAGAACAAAAGAGGGTTCTTGTACATCTAAGAGATAGGACATTAAAATGAAAGATCTGATGAGACTTCATAATAATAATGTAATGGACAAGGAAATTTAGTTGTTTCTGCAGTGTACAGAGAAAGATAATGAATTCAATCAAAAAAACCTGAGACATCATAACTATAAACATAATGACTAACTCTATTCTTAAAGAAGGCCATTAACATCACATCTAATTTATTAAAATGGATTAACATTCACAGGGAATCTGTACAGAAGGTGATCTTTACAGAGGACAAAGCTTCAGGATGTAAAAATCCTAACCAAATTATATTATGAATATGGCAAGTATACAGTTAGAATATGCCAAAAATATCTAAATATAGATTCAATAAGTCTGAATCAGGTCTGTATATTAGCATCTGTATATTAATAAACATCAATAAAGCAAAGAACTGAAGAACCTCTTGATGAGGGTGAAAGAGGAAAGTGAAAAAAAACTGGCTTAAAGCTCAGCATTCAAAAAACTGAGATCACGGCATCTGGTCTCATCACTTCACGGCAAACAGAAGGAGAAAAAGTGAAAGCAGTGACAGACTATTTTCTTGTGCTCCAAAATCACTGTGGACAGTGACTGAAGCCACAAAATTAAGACGCTTGCTCCTTGAAAGGAAATGTATGAGAAATCTGGATGGCATATTAAAAAGTAGAGACATCACTTTACTGACAAAGGTCCATATAGTCAAAGCTATGGTTTTTCCAGTAGTTATGTGTGGATGTGAGAGTTACCATAAAGAAGACTGAGCACTGAAGAATTGGTGCTTTTGAACTGTGGTGTCGGAGAAGACTGTTGAGAGTCCCTTGGACATCAAGGAAATCAAACCAGTCAATCCTAAAGGAAAACAACCTGAGTAGTCGTTGGAAGGACTGATGCTGAAACTTCAATACTTTGGTCACTTAAGTGGAAAAGATCCTGATGCTGGGAAAGATGGAAAGCAAAATGAGAAGGGATTGGCATAGAATGAGATGGTTAGATAGCATCACCTACTCAATGGACATGAATGTGAGCAAACTCCAGGAGATAGTGAAGGACAGGGAAGCCTGGTGTGCTACAATCCATGGAGTTGCTAAGAGTCGGATATGACTTAGCAACTGAACAACAATAAAGGGAAAGCCATGGAACTCTTCTGGCTTGATAGCTCTTCCCATTTGACTCATCAGTATCAAGTAGGCCTAAATATATCTCGCACTTGACTTTTTTATAAGGTGAGGGAACAAGTGCATTATGATTTTCCAGGAGCCCTCTGGGAAATCACAAGACAGTTTTAGGTGGAAAAGTCATCATTTAGGATTTAATTTTGGAAACATAAAATATCAAAAATTGTCACAAGATTTGAACACTGATTAAGTTGGATCTGGGTTACCGAGAACGGTACTTGGCTAACTAATAAAATATTTCTAAAATAAACATTATTGTAAAGAGCCTTATCTATTTCCTAACTAAGAAACTTTTGTTTTCTTAAATAATCAAAGTCATAACAAAGTCTACATCAAGCACAAAGGAATGATTTTGATAATACATAGAATCTCTACTTTGTAGGCAGATTACACAGAAAGCAATTAATAACCTTCTACAACCTCTTACTAAGAGCAGACCAGTAGGGAATTCCCTAGTAGTCCAATGGTTAGTACTCCATGCTTCCATTGCTAGGGACCCATGTTAGATCTCTGATCAGAGAACCAAGATTCTGCAGGCCATGTGGTGTGGCCAAAAAAAAATTAGCTGACCAATAATCTTAAGAAATTGTTTTCCTTTTAATAGAACATCAAAATCTTTTTTTATCAGTATAATATTATATACTAAAGTTCCTTTTGAAAATCTTACTTAAAAACTCATCAACTCCTAGTCAGCTTTGACCATGACATAGACTTTCTGTATCTACAGATACAGATGTAGCTCTGCTCTATCTCTTATAGCTGCTGCTGCTGCTAAGTCGCTTCAGTTGTGTCTGGCTCTTCGCGACCCCATAGACGGCAGCCCACCAGGCTCCCCCGTCCCTGGCATTCTCCAGGCAAGAACATTGGAGTGGGTTGCCATTTCCTTCTCCAGTGCATGAAAGTTAAAAGTGAAAGAGAAGAGTACTGGAGTGGGTGGCCATTGCCTTCTCCGCCTCTTATAGCAGAGCTTCTCAAAGTGGAAAAAATGAACACATTGATTAATAGACCTAACTATATGCAGTCTCTCTGTAGCATATAAAAATAAAAAGCAAGAGTACATAATCTTAACTTCTATTTAGTATCAATGATGCAGTATTCTATCTTACTGAAATTATCTAGATACCTTTCCCACTCAACAGTTAACTCCAAGGTTGAGTTACTTAAAGCTGTTAGAAATTATCTTCAAGCTGACATACTTACTGTTGAAAGTTTATCATAAAAATGACTCAGTTTGGGTAGGTACAAATGTACATTTTTTTATAATCTTAAACATTTAGTATATATGATGCTAGCTTATACAATCAGTATGCCCATATATGTTTAGGAAGAACATACCCAAGCAAAATTAAAATTTACAAATATATTATTTAACATGGATAGTTATTTAACACAAAGAAGACATAGCTTTGTTTATTAAACCAAATATTAAGCTAGTCTTATTTGTCAAAAGATTTACCTAAATTTACTTGAAGTGTTTCTTTGTTTCTATGAGAATATCTCTGTTTTTCACATTAAAAATACTTGAGATTCAATTTCCTTAACTTCTGGTAACATTTGGAATATTCAACTTATATAAATATTTCTTTCTAGGCCAATCAGAATAAAGCTTCTTTAAGAGATCTTATAATCTCGATTTCCCTGGTGGTCCAGTGGTGAAAAACCCATCTGCCAATGCAGGGAATGTGAATTCAGTCCCTGGTCCAGGAAGATTCCACATGCCACGGGGCACTGCCCTTACTGAGCCTACACATCTAGAGCCTGTATTCCACAAGGAGAGAAGTCACCTTAATGAGCAGCCTGCGCGCCGCAACTAGAGAGTAGTCCCTACTCCTTGCAACTAGAGTAAGCTCACAAGCAGTGACAAAGACCCAGCACAGCCAAAAATAAAACAGTTTTTAAGAGATTTTATAATCTAATTCTGGGTGCATTTTAAAACATGAATTTAAGTGATCCAGGCTTCCAGACCTGTCATCTAAGCATCTCTCTACCCACCCTCTGTTGTCGGTAGCTCAAAGAACACTGCTGAAAGACTGCAGATGAGAAAGAGAAAGAAGAAATGCCATTTTAAATAAGAATTGTTCTATTTAATCCTCATAACAGTTCTATTTTATAAAGAAAAATGAGAGTCCACAGAGTGTACCAAGTGGTGATCACATCACACAGACGATTGATCAGGTAGCTTGAAATTGATCTCTGGTCTATTGGTTTACCATGTTTCTTCCATTCCATCTGCGTCTCATCTGAAATGCTTATTTGATCTCTTGAGCTGTGAGGAAATTGCTGTGTGACAAGGTTGTCTAAGGCAATTACCGTGAAAGTGAAAGTAGAAACACACATCCCAGAGTGTGGCCTAGATTACAGCACTAGTTGTGAGCAATGTTAAGTGGAAAAGTAACTTTTTCTACTTGTAGCTTACTTCTACAATCCAAAAGATTGTGGATCCCAATCAGATAACTTTGGGGAAGGCAGGTCAAACATCTCAGAGCCTATGATTTTCTTATCTACATTGTAGCACTTTCAAAGTTCATTTGACTCCAGAATGTGTGTGTGTGTGTACGCACACCACACATGTCCATCTGAGGGACACATTTGGGAGATGCTGACCTTGTGCTCACATTTTTCTGCTCCACCTGCACTGTAGGGTGCTCCTAGCCTCCCCTGGGCTCCTATTGCCAGAATGGTTAGATAGTCAGGTGAGAGGTTATAAAAGAGCCTTCTGAATTACACTCACTGATAATCAGCCGATAGTAGTGCCAGCAAATAATTTGTTTTGAGGGGAGAAGGCAGATGAAGGCAGATGTGGAAACATTTCAGAAAGTTTCAGAAAATAATCTGGACAACTCTCTGAATTCATTAGTCTTAACTGAGAACCTGAATTGTGTAAGATACAGTGAAAAAAAAAGTTGGGACCCATAGACTAGAGGCAAGTGATATAAAAGGAGAGATGTAAAAGCTTAAGCAAAAGAAAAGGTGTGGTGTACAAAAGCTGAGACGCAACCTGGCCCAGCAAGAGCCTGGGAGTTAGTCAGTAGTGGGGGTCTGTGAGGGCACTCGCTGCTCTCCTCCATGCCAGCTTCCTTCTCTGTCTGCTGTGGAAAGCAGTGTCTTCCCAGGAAGCCAGCACAATCATAATTGCCTCTATGAGCTGGGCAGACAGATGTTCCAAGAGGTATCTACTGCAAGGGAGCTTCTAGTCTCATTAAAAAGATGCTATTTATACACAGGAAGCCATGAAGACACTGATTGTTAGAAATCACAGCTCAGACAGGACTGCTGAGCCAGTTGAAGTGGAGAGGCTCCCTGAGAGCTGGTGAGATGGGCTCATTGGGGTCTGGGCTGCAACTCTTCTGTGGTCAGACTTCAGAAGGGCTGGTCTGGACTACAGGACAGATCTCAGGACACTGCCCCCCACCCCAGCAATAGAGCCAGACTAATTTGGGGCCCAGCATAACCAACTGTGAGACCTCCTTAGCCACACAGTCCCTTTCAGCAGTGCCTCTGCTTCACATTCAGGCTGCAGCCATCTGCCTAAGAAAACAGGATTGTAAAGGGGCTAGTGTGAGACACAGGTGAAATTGGGGGAAAATAATTGGCAAGAGATGCTTAATAAGTGTCTGCACCTGCTCTCTCTCCCAGAGCCTCTCCTGCTGTGGGCGGTTCAGCGGGAAGAGTACTTCTCTGCACAGGCACCAGGAAAAAGGGGCCTCTTTTAGCCTCTTGTCACCCATCTCACTCAGCAAGCAGACTTTTCTGTGCTTCCTGCATGTCTTCCTTCTGATGTATCTGCCACAGTTCCAGCAGTCCCATGACCCGTGACAGGGATGCAGCCGCCCACATGTGGCCAGGCAGCAAAGGGCTGGGCCAGCCTGGGCACTAACTTGCCTTGTGTTGCTGGTACAGGCCCGTGCCCAGGCCGTCCCAGGCCAGCAGGGAGTCTGTGAGCTGCGTTTCACTGTCCTGGACCCAGGTTCACCTGGGCAGGAGCACAGGGAGGCAGCTCTGGGAAGTCAGAAGGTAGCCCAGCATCTCTGGCTTCCAGAAGAGGCTCCTCAAACAACCCAGTTGATGGTGAATCTCCTTCCACTGTGGAATGACCTCCACGTTTTTAAAATTTATTTTTAATTAATTGAAGGATAATTGCTTTACAATATTGCTTTGGCTTCTGCCATACAGCAACATGAATCCGTCACAGGTACAGATATTTCCCCTCCCTCTTGAACTTTTCTCCCACCTTCCACCCCTTCCCACCCTTCTAGGTTGTTACAGACCCCGTTTTAAGTTCCCTGAGTCAGACAGCAAATTCCCGTTGGCTATCTTTTTACATATGGTGGTGTATGTGTTTCCATGCTACTCTCTCCATTCATCTCACCCTCTCCTTCCTCCCCAGCTCATTTGTCCATAAGTCTGTTCTCTTATGTCTGCATCTGCATTGCTGCCCTGAAAATAGGTTCACCAGAACCATCTTTCTAGATTCCATGTATATGCCTTAATATATGATACTTGTTTTTCTTTTTCTGACTTATTTCACTGTGTATAACAGGCTCTAGATTCATCCACCTTATTAGAACTGATGTTCTAATAAGCGTTCCTTTTTACGGCTGAGTAACATTCCACTGGGGCTTTCCTGGTGGCACAGATGGTGAAGAATCTGCCTGCAATGCGGGAGACCTGGGTTTGATCCCTGGGTTGGGAAGATCTCCTGGAGGAGGGCAGGGCAACCCCCTTGAGTATTCTTGCCTGAAGAATCCCCACAGACAGAGAAGCCTGGAGGGCCACAGTCCATGGGGTCAAAAAGAGTCAGACACAACTGAGTGATCAAGCACAGCATAGCACAACATCCCATTGTATATTCCATGTCCCACAGCTTCTTTATCCATTCATCTGTTAACGGCTATCTAGGTTGCTTCCATATCCTAGCTCTTGTAAATAGTGCTGCAGTGAACATTGCAGTACATGTGTCTTTTTCAATTTTAGTTTCCTCAGGGTATATGCCTAGGAGTGGGATTACTGGGTCATATGGTAGTTTTATTCCTAGTTTTTTAAGGAATCTCCGTACCATCTTCCATAGTGGCTGTATCAATTTACATTCCCACCAACAGTGGAAGAGTGTTCCCCTTTCTCCACACCCTCTCCAGCATTTGTTGTTTGTGGATTTTTTTCTGATGGCCATTCTGACCAGTGTGAGGTGATACCTCACTGTAGTTTTCATTTGCAGACCTCCACATTATTGATGCTGCTCCTCACTGGGTTCCTGGCAGAGCCTGCAGACTCTCGGCAGTGGGCATTAGCTATGTCAAGGCCACATTGACTATGGGATTTTAATGGAAAAGCAGCTTGTGAATGTGGTGATAGATGTGGATTAATGTTCAAAGCATCAAAATTGACCTTTTAGTTTATTTTTAAAGAAATAACCTGTAGGAAGCACTGGGCTTGGGATCTTGGATCTCAACTGTGCCTCTTACTGTGAGGAGCGAGCAAGCAACCTGATTCTCTGCCCTCAGGCTTCTCATTTGTAAAATCAGAACCATAACATGATTCTGAGGATTTTCATGAGAATTAAAGGAAGTAATGTGTGCAAAAGTTACTAATTTATTGCCTAGCACAGAGGAAGTAGATGCTCAATAAATTCATGGAATAAATGATTTAATTCTTGGTAGAAAAACAAGCTGAGTAAATCCTCTGTGGATGAGTAGGTCAGTCTATGCCCCAGTGAGTACCCAGGGAGGCTGGCTGACCCCTGGCAACAGACTCAGCCGAGAGAGGCCAGAGGCAGGCGAGGCTCCTCTCACTCCATGCCCCTGAAGTCCACCCCAGGGGACAGGAAGGACTTCCTTAGGTTAGAGGCTTCCTGTTGGCCTTGGAGGCCAGAACTCCCAGCTCAGGCTGCATCTGAGTAGGCTGTGTTCCATATCTGGAAGCATCTTGGGCTGGAAATTAGTATCACACATGAAGTTATGATACGTGGACTCAAAGAAATGAAATTGGATCTGGAGTTCAGATTTAAAGAATTAGTTTTTATTGATCTTTAGTATTATAAAATTAATATATAATCATTATGGAAATTTTAGAAAAAAAGTCACTTGAAATCTCCCAACCCAGATAACATTTCTATTAACATTATGGTATATATTGGCCAATCTTTATTTTGGGTATAAGCCTTTCATTAACAAGATGAAACTCATAGTATTGTTTCATGACCTGTTCCCCCCGACCACCGCCACACACACACACACACACACACACACACACTATAACATGCTGTGGGCTTCTCTAGATGTTATTAAATATTTCTCAACAATATTATTTTCATGGCTACATGTTAGTCCATTTTATAGACATGTCATGGTATTTTTAGTTAATACATTGTTGTTGAGCATTCAGGTTGTTTACAACTTTTTAGTATGTTAAACTCTTTACTGGGTATCTTTGTAGCCTTTCATCATTATTTTCTTAAGATAAACTTCTAGAATTGTATTTTCTGAGCAAAGCATGTAAAATTTGAAGGTTTCTGATACGCCTGAATTAAATTTTGTGGATCTTTGAAGACGAGATTTGTGTGGCTGTGCTGAGCCTTCGTTGCTGGGCGTGGGCGCTCTGGTCGCAGTGAGTGGGGCCAGTCTCTGGTTATGGTCGTGGGCTTCTCACTGCAGCGGCCTCTCCTGTTGCAGAGCACAGGCTTTAGGCATGTGGGCTTCGGCAGCTGTGGCGCTCGGGCTGATTTGCTCCAAGATACGTGGAATATTTCCAGACCAGGGATCAAACCTGTGTCCCCTGCACTGGCAAGATTCTCAACTGCTGGAGCACAGGGAAGTCCCTTAATTGTGGTTTTATTTGCCATTTAGTGTGAATCCCTAGAACAGGATCATCTTCTATAATTTCAGTAATATAGTAGGCCTGATATATTTGTGTTAGGGAAATATGCTGTATTATAAATAATGTATTTTGTAAAGTAGCAGTAAGCATCAGTGTGATTTAAAAAAATCTGAGAAGAATAAATGTAAAGGAATGGAACAAAATTTCCCACAACCTCTCTTCCCAATTAGATCCATTCTTAACATTTTAGTATTTTTTCTTCCAGATTTTTTTTCTGTGCACTTACACAGGCTGAGATCATCCTATAGTCCCATTTGGTATTTGTGTTGGTATGGTTTGTGTGCAGTGAAATATGCTAGACTTGTCTCCATCAGCTCTCTGCTCCCAGGACACATGTTCTAGCCTCCGTGTTCCTGATACCACACAGCACTGTCATGAGCACCAGGCAGATGCTCATACAAATAAATAGCAAGCACAGTGGATCATTTCCCCTGCATGTTCACCTTTACCTGGGACTTCCTAACTTCTGCGATGTGCTGGGATCCAGTCAGATTTGCAGCTGTGGAGTTTAGAGATGTTAAATTTTGAGGTGAGCTTTTAGAGGTTGACAGATTCAGAAGAAAAAATTATATATAAAATGAATTGATATCATACAGACCTAGTTCAGCCTTCTTCAGTATCTGCTAATACTTAATAAGCAAAGAAAAATTAAATCAGCGTTTCTAGATTTTCCTCTGTTGAGAAAAATATACTGAATAGCCGAGGATTAAACAGCAAGCCTGTTTTGCTTTTAACATTTTTGTATTTTCAGCCTAAACTTTTTGAATCCATTTCTTCTTATTAGTTGAATCTAGAGATGCCGATTTAACTTCTTTGCTTATCAGCAGATACTAAAGAAGGTTTTCTAATGGAGTAGACCTAGCACAGGCTTCAAAGTCATACCTGTTTGAGGTCAAGTCCTGTCTCCAGTCTTTGTGAATTCTTTGGCTCAGGTGCATTATCTAATCTGGAACCTGAAATTTTCTTCTCTCTAGAACAGGATTAATGACACTTAACTGAAATATTGAAAGTAAAGTTCCCAACAGTATTTGGAACATATTAAATGCTTAATCAGCATTTAACTTGCCTTCTGCTTTCCCTAAGTACCATTGTCAGTGGTTATCTAAGACTGAGGCCATCCCCGGAAACACCAACTGTGACCAAGAGCTGTGGGTGGGAAAAACATAGGCAGCTAATCCACATGAATAATGATCTCCAGGTGTTAACTGGTTAAGTTCTTGAACACATTCTTAATAGCAGTTAGTTTTATTTTTTTTTCCTAATGAAAATTGACTGTATTTGAAATTTAGGCTTCTTTCTACTTAGCTCAATTCTGCTTCTTTTCTCTTCAATCTCTGTGGCTGGGAGGGAGAGTATGATTTGTAAACGATTTAAAGAGGTATGTAAAAGGTTTGTGGGCAGTATTTTGGGTATTGTTTTAATTTTTAAAAAATCACCAGTCTGACATTTTACAGAGCAAGATTCCATGATTTCTTTGTTAAAATAAATATTTAATTTCTTATTAGTTTCTTGATGAGTTTACAGCTTTGGACTACAGCTAGCATTTTTTATACTGGTAAAAATAAAATTACAGCTTCCAGTTCTGCAAGATGATGAGCTGAGATAACAAAAACCTCCTGCTATAAACCTTTCAATGTACTGGATAAAATACAACAAAAATTAACTGCACAGCTCAACACATAGGAATGAAAGAGAAGTCTCAGGTGCCAGCACTAGGAGACTCTAAAGACAAGAGTTAATAATATCTTCTGACGCTGGGGCTTCCCAGGTGGTGCTGGTGGTAAAGAATCCACCTGCCAATGCGGGAGATCTAAGAGATGTGGGTTCTGATCCCTGGGTGGGGAAGATCCCCTGGAGTAGGAAATGGCACCCCACTCCAGTATTCTTGCCTGGAAAATTCCATGGCCAGAGGAACTGGCAGGCCCCAGTCATGGCACCACAAAGAGTTAGACACGACTGAGCATAGCCTTCTTCTATTTTTCCCCCTGACACTGCAGCTAATGGGGAGGAGCAGTGCATTTAATGGGAAAATGTAGAAGCTAGAGTTGCGGTCGTCTGCTTGGGAACAGATCAGTCCTTAGACTGATGTGAGGCTGGGAAATGGAACTAAAAACCTTATACAAAACTGAGACTCACTAAGAGGTGTACATCAGGGTGGAAGAGTGGATTTTTTATTATACTCAGTTCTTGCTATCTCTGTTTAGGTTCTGACTGAGGGGGAAAAAAACCTCTCCTTGAGAATGTGAAATATTGGGCCTGTACCATACATGACTCCAAATTTACCTCAGTTCATTGCTGAGACCCTACAAATTGGGAAATCACCTAAAAGTTAGTCCCTGTTTAGTGATAACCCAGGGCATTTGAAAAACATTCATGTATTTAATGAATGTCCAAATAGGAGAAGATAGAATAAGAGAAATATCTGAAAGATGCATAGCTATGAATTTTCCAAAATTCATTAAAGTTTTGAATCCTTAATTCAATAATGACAACACACTACTCATCATAGTGAAACTACAGAACTCTAAAGATGTTGTTGCTGCTGTTTAGTCTCTTAGTCTAGTCTAGTGACTGAGTTTAGTATCTGACTCCTTTGAGACACCATGGAGTGTAGCCTGCCAGGCTTCTCTGTCCATGGGATTTCCCAGGCAAGAATACTGGAGTGGGTTGCCATTTCCTTCTCCAGAGGATCTTCCCGACCCAGGGATTGAACCCAAGTTTCCAGCATTGGCAGGCGGATTCTCCACCACTGAGACACCAGGGAAACCCCTAAAGACAATTGTTCACTCACTCAGTCGTGTCCAGCTCTTTGTGACCTGATGGACTGCAGCACACCAGGCTTCCCTGTCCTTCACTATCTCCCAGAGCTTGCTCAGGCTCATGTATATTGAGTCGGTGATGCCATACAACCATCTCCTCCTCTGTCGTCCCATTCTCCTCCTGACAGCATCTCCTCCTCTTTGCCAGCATCAGGGGCTTTTCCAAAGAGTCGGCTGTTTGCATCAGGTGGACAAATTATTGGAGCTTCAGCTTCAGCATCAGTCCTTCCAGTGAATATTCAAGGTTGATTTCCTTTAGGATTGGCTGGTTGGATCTCCTTGCAGTCCAAGGGACTTTCAAGAGTGTTCTCCAACACCACAGTTCAAAAGCATCAATTCTTCAGCGCTCAACCTTCTTTATGGCCCAACTCTCACATGACTACTGGAAAAAGCATAGCTTTGACTATGCAGATCTTTGGCACAGTATAATGTCTTTGCTTTTTAATATGCTGTCTAGGTTTGTCGTGGTTTTCTTCCAAGGAGCAAGTGTCTTTTATTTATTTTTTTTTTAATTAATTTATTTTAACTGGAGGCTAATTACAGTATTGTAGTGGTTTTGCCATACATTGACATGAATCAGCCATGGGTGTACATGTGTTCCCCATCCTGAACCCCCCCTCCCACCTCCCTCCCCATCCCATCCCTCTGGGTCATCCCAGTGCACCAGCCCTGAGCACCCTGTCTCATGCATCAAACCTGGTTGGGCTATCTGTTTCACATATGATAATATACATGTTTCAATGCTATTCTCTCAAATCATCCCACCCTCACCTTC
The DNA here is from genome assembly GCF_910594005.1 of Cervus elaphus. NCBI lineage: Eukaryota > Metazoa > Chordata > Mammalia > Artiodactyla > Cervidae > Cervus > Cervus elaphus. Next base: position 3,686,832 of record NC_057847.1, read on the forward strand.
TCCCACAGAGTCCAAAAGTTTGTTCTTTACATCTGTGTCTCTTTTGCTGTCTCGCGTATAGGGTCATCGTTACCATCTTTCTAAATTCCATATATATGCGTTAATATACTGTATTGTATATTTTTTCCTCCTGACTTACTTCACTCTGTATAATAGGCTCCAGTTTTATCCACCTCATTAGAATTGATTCAAATGTATTCTTTTTAATGGCTGAGTAATATTCCATTGTGTATATGTACCACAGCTTTCTTATCCATTTGTCTGCTGATGGGCATCTAGGTTGCTTCCATGCCCTGGCTATTATAAACAGTGCTGTGATGAACATTGGGGTACACGTGTGTCTTTCAATTCTGGTTTCCTCAGTGTGTATGCCCAGGAGTGGGATTACTGGGTCATATGGCAGTTCTATTTCCAGTTTTTTAAGGAATCTCCACACTGTTCTCCATAGTGTTTGTACTAGTTTGCATTCCCACCAACAGTGTAAGAGGGTTCCCTTTTCTCCACACCCTCTCCAGCATTTATTGTTTGTAGACTTCTGGATAGCAGTCATTCTTACCGGCATGAGATGGTACCTCATTGTGATTTTGATTTGCATTTCTCTGATAATGAGAGATGTTGAGCACCTTTTCATGTGTTTGTTAGCCATCTGTATGTCTTCTTTGGAGAAATGTCTGTTTAGTTCTTTGGCCCACTTTTTGATTGGATCTTTTATTTTTCTGGAATTGAGCTGCAGGAGTTGCTTGTATATTTTTGAGATTAATTCTTTATCAGTTGCTTCACTTGCTGTTTTCTCCCATTCTGAGAGTGTCTTTTTACCTTGCTTATAGTTTCCTTTGTTGTGCAAAAGCTTTTAAGTTTCATTAGGTCCCATTTGTTTATTTTTCCTTTTATTTCCAATATTCTGGGAGGTGGGTCATAGAGGATCCTGCTGTGATTTATGTCAGAGAGTGTTTTGCCTATGTTTTCCTCTAGGAGTTTTATAGTTTCTGGTCTTACGTTTCAATCTTTGATCCATTTTGAGTTTATTTTTGTGCATGGTGTTAGAAAGTGTTCTAGTTTCTTTCTCTTACAAGTGGTTGACCAGTTTTCCCAGCACCACTTGTTAAAGACATTGTCTTTTCTCCATTGTATAGTCTTGTCTCCTTTGTCAAAGATAAGGAGTCCATAGGCGCGTGGATTTATCCCTGGGCTTTCTATTTTGTTCCGTTGATCTATGTTTCTGTCTTTGTGCCAGTACCATACTGTCTTGATGACTGTAGCTTTGTAGTATTGCCTGATGTCAGGCAGGTTGATTTCTCCAGTTCCATTCTTCTTTTTGCTTTGGCTATTCGAGGTTTTTTGTATTTCCATACGAATTGTGAAATTATTTGTTCTAGTTATCTGAAAAATACCGTTGGTAGCTTGATAGGGATTGCATTGAATCTATAGGTTGCTTTGTGTAGTTATTCATTTTCTCTATATTGATTCTTCCAATCCATGAACATAGTTTATTTCTCCATCTATTTGTGTCCTCTTTGATTTCTTTCATCAGTGTTTTATAGGTTTCTATATATAGATCTTTTGTTTCTTTAGGTAGCTTTATTCCTAAGTATTTTATTCTTTTCATTGCAATGGTGAATGATATTGTTTCCTTAATTTCTCTTTCTGTTTTCTCATTGTTAGTGTATAGGAATGCAAGGGCTTTCTATGTGTTACTTTTATATCCTGCAACTTTACTATATTCATTGATTAGCTCTAGTAATTTTCTGGTGGAGGCTTTAGGGTTTTCTATGTAGAGGATCATGTCATCTGCAAACAGTGAGAGTTTTACTTCTTTTCCTATCTGGGTTCCTTTTATTTCTTTTTCTGCTCTGATTGCTGTGGCCAAAACTTCCAAAACTATGTTGAATAGTAGTGGTGAGAGTGGCACCCTTGTCTTCTTCCTGACTTTAGGGGAAATGGTTTCAATTTTTCACCATTGAGGATAATGTTTGCTGTGGGTTTGTCATATATAGCTTTTATTATGTTGAGGTATGTTCCTTCTATGCCTGCTTTCTGGAGGGTTTTTATCGTAAATGGATGTTGAATTTTGTCAAAGGCTTTCTCTGCATCTATTGAGATAATTGTATGGTTTTTATCTTTCAATTTGTTAATGTAGTGTATTACATTGATTGATTTGTGGATATTAAAGAATCCTTGCATCCATGGGATAAAGCCCACTTGGTCATGATGTATGATATTTTTAATATGTTGTTGGATTCTGTTTGCTAGAATTTTGTTAAGGATTTTTGCATCTATGTTCATCAGTGATATTTGTCTGTAGTTGTCTTTTTTTGAAGCATCTTTGTCTGATTTTGGTATTAGGATGATGGTGGCCTCATAGAATGAGTTTGAAAGTTTACCTTCATCTGCAATTTTCTGGAAGAGTTTGAGTAGGACAGGTTTAGCTCTTCTCTAATTTTTTGGTAGAATTCAGCTGTGAAGCCGTTTGGTCCTGGGCTTTTGTTTGCTGGAAGATTTCTGATTACAGCTTGATTTCTGTGCTTGTGATGGGTCTGTTAAGATTTTCTGTTTCCTCCTGGTACAGTTTTGGAAAGTTATACTTTTCTAAGAATCTATCCATTTCTTCCAAGTTGCCCATTTTATTGGTATAGAGTTGCTGACAGTAGTCTCTTATGATCCTTTGTATTTCAGTGTTGTCTGTTGTGATTTCTCTATTTTATTTCTAATTTTGTTGATTTGATTCTTCTCCCTTTGTTTCTTGATGATTCTGGCTAATGGTTTGTCAATTTTATTTATCTTCTCAAAGAACCAGCTTTTAGCTTTGTTGATTTTTGCTATGGTCTCTTTTGTTTCTTTTGCATTTATTTCTGCCCTAATTTCTAAGATTTCTTTCCTTCTACTAACCCTGGGGTTCTTCATTTCTTCCTTTTCTAGTTGCTTTAGGTGTAGAATTAGGTTATTTATTTGACTTTTTTCTTGTTTCTTGAGGTAAGCCTGTATTGCTATGAACCTTCCCCTTAGCACTGCTTTTACAGTGTCCCATAGGTTTTGGGTTGTTGTGTTTTCATTTTCGTTCGTTTCTATGCATATTTTGATTTCTTTTTTTATTTCTTCTGTGATTTGTTGGTTATTCAGAAGCATGTTGTTCAACCTCCATATGTTGGAATTTTTAATAGTTTTTCTCCTATAATTGACATCTAATCTTACTGCATTGTGGTCAGAAAAGATGCTTGGAGTGATTTCCATTTTTTAAAATTTACCAAGGCTAGATTTATGGCCCAGGATGTGCTCTATCCTGAAGAAGTTTCCATGAGCACTTGAGAAAAAGGCGAAATTCATTGTTTTGGGGTGAAGTGTCCTATAGATATCAATTAGGTCTAACTGTTCCATTGTATCATTTAAAGTTTGTGTTTCCTTGTTAATTTTCTGTTTAGTCGATCTATCCATAGGTGTGAGGGTGGTGTTAAAGTCTCCCACTATTATTGTGTTATTTTTAATTTCCCCTTTCATACTTATTAGCATTTTCCTTACATATTGCGGTGCTCCTATGTTGGGTGCATGTATATTTATAATTGTTATGTCGTCTTCTTGGATTGATCCTTTTATCATTATGTAGTGTGTCCTTCTTTGTCTCTTTTCACAACCTTTATTTGAAAGTCTATTTTATCTGATATGAGTATTGCTATTCCTGCTTCCTTTTGGTCTCTATTTGTGTGGAATGTCTTTTCCAGCCCTTCACTTTCATTCTGTATGGCTGCTGTCACCATCTGCCGTGATTTTGGAGCCCAAGAAAATAAAGTCTTTCACTGTTTCCATTGTTTCCCCACTTATATGCTGTGAAGTGATGGGACTAGATGCCATGATCTTAGTTTTTTGAATGTTGAGTTTCAAGCCAGCCTTTTCACTCAACTCTAAAGACAGTGAAGTGAAGTGAAGCCACTCAGTCGTGTTCGACTCTGCGACCCCATGGACTGTAGCCTACCAGGCTCCTCCATCCATGGAATTTTCTAGGCAAGAGTACTGGAGTGGGTTGCCATTTCCTTCTCCAGGGGATCTTCCCAACCCAGGGATTGAACCCAGGTCTCCCACATTTTGGGTAGACGCTTTACCGTCTGAGCCACTAAAGACAGTAGGAGATACTAAAAGCAACCAGAAAGAGAGAGAGAGAAGCCAGATAATCCACCAAAGAACCATATTAGATGGAAAGCCTAGTTGGTAACAGCTTCCCTCATAATTCAGTTGGTGAAGAATCTGCCTGCAATGCAGGAGACCCCAGTTGATTCCTGGGTCAGGAAGATCTGCTGGAGAAGGCTACCCACTCCAGTATTCTTGAGCTTCTCTTGTGGCTCAACAGGTAAACAATCCACCTGCAATGCTGGAGACCTGAGTTCGATCCCTGGGTTGGGAAGATCCCCTGGAGAAGGGAAAGGCTACCCACTCCAGTACTCTGGCCTGGAGAATTCCATGGACTGTATAGTCCATGGGGTCGCAAAGAGTTGAACACACCTGAATGGCTTTCAGTTTCACATAATAACAGTGGAAGCCAGGAAAATAATAACTTCAATAATAACTTCAGAGCACTTCAAAGTGCCAAAAATTCATACCTCAATGAAGCATCATTCAAGAGTGAGATTAAAATAAAGACTTTAAGGCTCATTCTCTTTTCTAATACAAGATTAAGGCAGTATATTTTCCTCTAAGCAGATTAAGTTGCATTCTAGAGATTTTCATATTTTAATTTTCAGTTCAAAATATATTCTAATTTCTGTTGAAATTTCTTCATTGGCCTGTGTGTTATTGAGAAGTGTATTATTAATTTATATATATATATATATATTTCTAATTAGGTTTTTATTCTTAACTTCTGACTTGCATTGGCAGAGAAAAGATCTGCATAATTTCAACCATTTGAAATTTACTGAAATTTTGTTGATTTTCACAGCATTTTCAGTGTTTCATATATACTTGAAAAGAATGTATATTCTGTCTTTATTGGATTCAAGATGTGTCATTTAAGTCTTCTTGCTCTATTTATTTGCTTGCTTTTTTTTAGCTGCAGAGAGAAGCATGCCTAAATCTTCCACTAGAATTTTTAATTTTTCTATTTGTTTACATACTTAGAGGCTGTGTTTTTTAAAGCATACAAATTTAGGTTTGGTTTTCTCTTCCTTAAATAATACCTTTTTGGCATTATTAAATGTTCTTCTTTATCTGTAATAGTGTATACTGCCTTAATGTCTACCTTGATATAAATACAGGTGCATTAGCTTTCTTTTGGTTAGTGTTTGCATGACGCATCATTCTGTTAACCTTTATCTGACTTTAGCTGTATCTCTTAAAAATAGCAAGTGGATTTTTAAAAAATCCAATATGAAAATCTCTCTTTTTTAATTGGTATATTCAATGTGATTAATGATATATCTGGATTTGGATCTTCCATCTTAATAAGTATGCTTCATTTATTCTATTTTGATTTGCTTTTCATTTCTTTTTTGGATTAACTATTTTTTATTTTTCCTTTTTTTAATCTTCTGTTAGCTTGATAGTTATAAACTTTATTAGTTTGTAGTGGTTACCCTAAAGATTATAATTACCACTCTCTTATCAAAGTCTAATAAATAAAATTAATACTCTTAACATCCTCATAGACAATACAAGGACACTAGAATAATCTTCTGCTGACTTGTAGGCCATCATTGTCACATATTTTAATTTTACTTTAATTGTATATTTTTAATCTATGTATTTTTAACTCAGCAAAACACCACTGTTTTGTAGAGTTAGTGTTTGTTTTTATTTTCCCATATATTTACATTTTTCATTGCTCTTCATTTCTTCCTGAACCTCAAGTTTCCTACTTGGATCCTTTTCCTTCTGCCAGAATAAACATGCCAAATATTTTCTTTAAAGTATATCTGCTTGAGACTCTTTCAGTTTTTCTTTGTTAGAAAATGCCTTCCTTTTACTTTAATTCCTTTATTTTCTGCATATAGAAGTTGACATTTCGAAGATATCATTACATTGTGTTCTAGTTCTCATTGTTTTTGTTGAACATCAACTGTTGGTCTAATTTCTGCACATTTACAGTTTTGTTTTATTTTGTTTCTTAATTTTTTGCTGCAACATGGGACTTGTGGGATTTTAGTTCTCCAACCAGGTATTGAACCTGGGCCCACAGCAACAGTACCAAGTCCTAACCACTGAACTGCTAGGGAATTCCCTAATTTCTGCACATTTAAAGTCAATCTATCTCCTCCCCAGCTCCTTATGAGATTTTCTCTTTGCCTTAGATATAGTTTGTTGTTGTTGTTTTTATTTTTTCATTTATTCAGCTTAGAATTCATAGGGCTTCTTGAACTTGTGATTTGTTGTTTGTCACCTATTTTGGAACATTCTCAGCCATTCTTTTCAAACATTTATTGCTTCTAGCATGTTCTCTCTCATATGCTGGAACTTCAGTTACATGTGGGCCTTCTCAGTGAGAAGTGAATTTACTGTGTCTGTTACTATCTCTCTGCTTTCCATCATTTTATCCCTATTTTATTCTCAATATTTTTGTCTGACCTAGTTTCGCTCTTCAGTTGTATCTAACTTTATATTAAACCCATCTATTGAGCCCTTGATTTCAGTTTAAATGTACCATTTGTTTCTTTTTTTTTTATGATCTTAACTCCCTGCTGAAATAGTCAATCTTGCCTTTTATCTCCTTGAACCTATATATTAATTTTAAGATCTGTGTCTTATAACCAGTTTCTGGTTGTAACCAGAAAATAGCCAGTTTCTGGATTGCCTGTGGATTTGTTTCTGTTGAAGTTCTTTCTTTTGTTCATATTGCCTTTCCTTTACATGTGCCTGGTTATATTTATGATGAACAGACTATTTGCAGAATTGTTTATCGAAATAATTTTGGGCTTAGGATGATATACCTTACCCCAAAGGGGATTCATATTTTCTTCTGCCAAGTAACTCTGGGAAGTAGTACTTTGCCTTACCTTAGTCCAGTTTCAAATTATTCAAAGCTGAGCCAAATCCTACAAGGGCCTGTCTACCTAATTTGTCCCCACTCCAAGCATGGAGTCCTTCGAAGTCCCAGCAGAGAAAGTCCCCACCCTCACGCTCTTTGGAGGGCGCTTGCATCCATTTTCTCTCCCTCTAACCTCCTGGGCTCATCAAAAGTATTGTCCCACCCTCCAGCCATTCCTCTGCTTTGTCAAGTGCGATTCAGCACCCCCTTTCCAAGGGAAGGACACCCATAAATACTTAGTTTATTTGCTTGAGCCTGTTCTCTGGATCCTGACCTCTGTGGATAGTTCTCACGTGTCTTAAAGCCTGTATATTATATTTTGTCTAATCTTTCTAACTGTTCTCCATAAGTGGCTTGTGTGGGTTACAGTCACCACCTCCAGAGCAGAAACACCGTATCATTATGTTTTTGAGGTCTACCTGTGCTGCTGTTCTGTTCTCACCATTTTCTATGATTTTGTCTATGATTTTTTGTCACATTTTACCAAGTATTCCATTGATGAATACCCAGATTGCCTTCAACTGGCTACTGCCACAATTGATTCGACAAAAAATATAACATTGAAATGTTTCTTTATAAGCTGTGGCATTTGGGAGAACATATATCCAGGAAGAAATTGTTGGACCATGGAGTATCTGTATTTATCTTAATCTGTATTAATTAAGTGCTGCCAGGATTATTGCATCCCTCCACCAGGAGTATGAGAGTACTATATCCCACACCATCACCAAAACCTGGAAAATACCAGCTTTCTAATTCACCTCAAGTCTAGTGGAAATAAAGTGATCTCATCATTTTAATTTGCATTTATCTGATTCTAATTTTTCAATTTGAGTTTCTACATTTTTCTTATCGATTGCAAGAGTTACTTTTGTATTTAAATGCCACCCTTTGCTGGATACAAATATTGCAAATATAGTCTCAATCTGTCATCTTACTGCAGTCTTATTCATAATGTCTTAATTGATCAATATTGTTGGCTCGCGGAAGAATTGATGCTTTTGACCTGTGGTGTTGAAGAAGACTCTTGAGAGTCCCTTGGACTGCAAGGTGATCCAACCAGTCCATCCTAAAGGAGATCAGTCCTGGGTGTTCATAGGAAGGACTGATGTTGAAGCTGAAACTTCAGTACTTTGGCCACCTGATGCGAAGAGCTGACTCATTGGAAAAGACCCTGATGCTGGGAAAGATTGAGGGCAGGAGAAGAAGGGGACAACAGAGGATGAGATGGCTGGATGGCATCACCGACTCAACGGACATGGGTTTGGGTGGACTCCGGAAGTTGGTGATGGACAGGGATGCCTGGCGTGCTGCGGTTCATGGGTCACAAAGAGTTGGACTCGGCTGAGTGACTGAACTGAACTGAACTATGACTTGTGCTTTGTCCTATTAAGAACTTACTGCCTTATTTCTCTTATATTATAAGCATTTAATTTCATATTTTTATCATTCATTTATGTCTTTAAATCACTTGGAGTCCACTTTTGTATAATGTGCTGCTAGGAACCCAGTTTGATTTTTCTCCATCTAGTAATCCCGTTTTCCCAACACTAGCTATTGACATTCTGCTCTTTCCTTCTTTTTTCATTTCTTTTCATTTCATTTTCATTTTTAATGGACTTCTGTCTTTTATTAGTGTGTTACCAACCAGTCATTTGAGTATTATTCCCCTAGCCTCACTTTCCCCCAAATCCTGTAGCTTTTCTTGCATGATTTTTACATAGCATGGTGATTTTATGTATGTTGCATTATAGTAGAACTACCCTTATTCGGACATTTTCATAATAAAATGAGTTCTTTTTACTTTTTAAATTAATATGTAAAAAGAAATTCTCTATTATTCCAGTTTTGCAAAAAGATTTTTTTATAAGTAAGCATTAAACTTAATGCCTTTAATATACTTTTTCAGAATTGATTGAAATATCTTTTGGTTTGTTCCTCTTTTTGTCTACTATTGTGATGAGCTTCACTGATCAATTATCTAATGTGGAACCATGCTTACCCTTCTGGGTAAACCCTTATTTAAGCATTATGCATTATTTTTAATGCACTCTTATATTGGTGAGTTAATATTTTGTTTAGGATTTTTACATCTACTTTTATAAAGGGGATCTGAACCTGATTTTTTATTATCATGTATTCCTTTATTTGGTTTTTGAATCATAGTATACCAGCCTCAATTGAACAGTTTTTGTTCTTTTTCTACTTACTAGGACAACTTGTATAAGATATGAATTAACTTATTTTTGGCTGTGCCTTGTGGTTTGTGGGATCTTAGTTCCCCCAATAGGGCTTGAGCCTGGACGCTGGTCAGTTGAAGCACAGAGTCTTAACCTCTGGACCACCAAGGAATTCCCTGAATTAACTCTTCTTTAAAAGATTGATAGCCTCCTGTATAAAACCATCCAGGCCAAGAGATTTGGGACAGAAAGGTTTTTTTTTAACCATTTTAATTTCTTAAATTGTGTTTCTTAAATGGCTTGTTCACATTTTCCCATGCCGTTTTATTTACATTTTATCATTTTATTTACATTTTAAGGAATTTATTCATTTTACTTAGGTGTTCAGATTTAAAATTGAATGAGAAACCAAAACTACATACAACCATAAGTAGAGGGAAAAGATACATGCTGTTAAATGGGCAGGAAAGTCAAAGCCAAAAAAGAAACCCTGGTATATAGCAAAAGACAGATAACTTTGATAACATTAAAATATAACACTACTTCAAAAGACTTTCTAGACAGTGTGACTTTTCACAGACTAGGAAGTAGAGCAAGTCACAGACTAGTAAAACTACTTAGAGTATCTTGTAAATGGCAAAGATTGGTGTAAAGAATATATGAAGAACTTCTGAGAGTGGATAAGAGGAAGCTGGGAGTCACCATGACAGTGGGCATATGGTACGAATACACAGTGCTTAATAGAGCACCTAAGTAGTCAGTACACAAGCCCAGCCTCACTGATGACAGGAGGGTCAACAGGAGGACCCCTCTCTCACCCTTCAACTTGGCAGACACCACGTGGGCAGACACCTCAGCACGGATACTGACACATCAAACACATGCACGTGTCAGGTCAGGGTGCTAATGGTTCTGTGGAATTTGACCCAGGCCAGGTTCCATCTTGGCCTATTCCATCCAGACATCCTCACTGCACCCTTCCCCAAGCTCTCAGGTATTGTCATCCCTGACAGCATCCTGCATTCTGGACTTTCCTTGGGTGGAAGGCTTGTTCCTGAGGACCTGGTTAGTCTGTCTTCTTCTCTTGTACACAGTGTCTGAGGATGGCCCAGAGCAAACAGAGAGACCACTGTTCATGATGGCAACTGTGTGTGACAAAAACAAAGGGCTAGAGATGGGCCTTCCTTCATGGGAAGCCACAGTCCTGAAGGACCCCTGCCGAAGGGGGCATGGGACCCACAGCTGAAAGCTGGAATCTAGTGTCAGACACTTGCCAAACGCACATGCATGCCCAGCATGTGTCAGGCTTTGTGTGAGCTGTTGGAATACAGTTAGAAACAAGAAGTTGTTCCTTCACAGAAAGTTTGCCCTAGTTGGGGAAAGACCAGCAAGAGGGAATGTAAAAACACATTACCAAGAGTAATTGCAGAGGGTGATATTCTTAGTATTTCTGTAGAGAGAAGTATGGGATGCTGTGTACATCAAAGAAGGAGAAATCTAACCAGTCTGGGTGTCCCAGAGAACATATGAAAAGCCATAGCTAACATCGTACTTAATGGTGAGAGACTGAAACTTTCCCCTTAAAATCAGGAACAAGGCAAGGATGTTTACACTCACTACTTCTGTTCAACAGTGCTGGAGGTTCTAGCCAGAGCAAATAGGCAAGAAAAAGAAATAAAAGGCATATAGATTGGAAAGGAAGAAGTAAATCTATATTCACAGATGACATCTGTGAAATTTTAAAGAATATACATACAATACACACACACTTAAAGCTAATAAATGAATTCCAGAATATAAGATCAACACACAGAAATGAGTATTTCTGCACACTAGCACTGTACAGTCTGAAAATGAAATTAAGACAATTCCATTTATAATAGCATGAAAAATTAAAATTTTAGAAATGAATTTAACAAAAATAGTGCAAGACTTGTACACTGAAAACTACATCAAAAAATTAAAATTTTAGGAATCAATTTAACAAAAGTCATGCAATACTTGTACACTGAAAACTATAAAACATAACTGAAATAAGACCTAACTAAATGGAAAGACACCCCATGATCAACAGATTTAATATCACCCCTGTTAAAAATCTCAGCTGCAGAAATTGACAAGCTGATCCTGAAATTAATTCATATAGAATTTCAAGGGAACCAGAATAGCCAAATAACCTTGAAAAAGAACAAATACTTCCCAATTTCAAAACATACTACAGAGCTACAAGAATGAAGACAATATAGCACTGGCATAGATAGACATACAGGTTAAAGGAATCAAATAGAGAGTCTAGATATAGCTCCATATATGTATTCTCAATTAATTTTTAGCAAGACTGTTGAGGTCATTCGCTGGATGAAGAAATAGTCTTTCCACAAATGGGATTGAGACAACTGGATATGGACATGCATAAGAATGTAATTAGGCCCTACCTCACACCATATTAAAAAATTAGCTCAAAATGCATCATAGACCTAATATAAGAGCTAAAACTTCAGAACCCTCACTGCACAGGATGAGATGTAGGAGATACGGCTCATAACAGTAGCACAGGAGAAAAGCTGCTAAAAGACTTTAGTTGACATCTGAAGGAGTCAGCAATAGGATGGAGGGACTGAGCAAATGAGGACACTCTTCCCCGTGTTGGACTGAACTATTTGAAGTCTGATAATAGAGCGATTGGTCAGGCCATAACTAGGACATTGCTGATGTGTGTACTATTGATACAGTGTCTGAAAGGCAGAACACCCTGGATGAAGTGTGTTCAGAAGAGTGACCATGCTCACTCGGCCAGATCTGTCCCCTGTGTGTATATAGTAGTGCTGTCTCTTTCCCTAGGAAGTACACAGATACCGACATTACCAGTTCTCTGTATACCATGAAGTGAGCAAGATTGAGAGTCTTTTTGCCTCCCATCTGTGGCAAATTGCCTACTATCTGTTCCTGACGGAAGTCTGAGTTGACCTTTCCACATCAGGTCAATTTCTCTAATCCCTAACATATAGCTATTGCTCTGTCCAAAATAGACTCTAAAGAATCAGCATGCTTGTCCCTACTTGCATGTCTCCACTCATCTACTTAGTAACCTCATTTTGAGTTCCTTCCCCATTCTTTTCTGTCTCTCCAAATTGTACCTACACTTCACTGCTCAGTGAGACCCTCCCCTTCCTCCAAGAACTGTTCGCTGACAGTACCAGCCCTCATCTCTCTCTCTCTCTGGGTTTCTCACAGATCAACCATAACACTCCCACGAGGCCTAGACAGCTTCTGGGACAGAGGTGAGTCAGTCAGTGACATGGGTCTTGGGTCGTGATGAAAGGGCCAGTACCTCTTCCTCATTTCCAGCTTGGCTAGTGTTATTTGTGTTGGCGCCTCACTGTTTCTCATCCATTGATTGTTTCCCTAGGCAGACCGCTCCACCTCCATAGATAATAATAGGAATATGAAGTACACAATTGTAGTTCAAGAATGCCTCGTTCCACTGACTCTTTTATCTGGAAAAGAGGTTGTGTGAATCCAAAACGTGTGCTGAAATCAGGAGCCAAAAATATTTCTCATCAAACAGGTTAATTCCACAAGGCTTTGGAGTCTTTTGTATTTGTAGCCACCTTCTCTGTCTTTGTCTTTCCAAAATTTTCCAAATAAATCTTTCTTCTCCAGTGGGGCGAGGCCCTCTGGATCTTCCTGAGGGTTCAGAGCTCCTCCCACTCCTGATCCTGCCCAGAAGCCTTTCCTCTCCCTTTGTCTATCCAAAACCCCAGCTGAATTTAAGGACAGCCCCAGTGTCTCTCATTCTTGGAAACATCCTCCGCCCACAACACCTCTTCCTTGTTTCTAGTACAAGGGCATGTCTGTAATCCCTTGTCATTTGGATTTACTATCGTATATATTCATCTTGGTTTCTCAGTGGAAATAGCTTGCTCTGGTTGGTTGTGGCTAAACTTCACATCCCCTCCTTCCGCTTATTCTAAGACACAACCTCTCCAACCCTCACTCAGTTCTTTATTTATGAAACAATGGTGATTCCTGTCTTATACTGTCTGTGTGAGGTAAAACAATATATGTTAAAATTCCTGCAGCATCGTAACTTCTCAGTGAATGTTAGTTTAGTGTCTTCCTTCTTGAGCATGAGAACCGTCTCTTGAAATTTCTCTAGTAAGCTCTGCAACTGCTCTAAGCAGAGTTCTGGTCATTGGTGAGACACTCATAAACACTGATTGATGGGATTGCATGGTTCATTGAGTCCCCAGAAGCACTAGGATGAGTTGCCTGTGGGTAGGTGGGTGAAAAAAAAGTCTAAAAAGCACTCTGTCCAGATTGCTGGGTCAGTGAAAGAGACAGCAGCCCAGCAGCCTGCCAGGGTCTGCCATGTCCCAGAGACTCTGATGACGCTGATGTTAAAACTGGGATAATCGCTTTTGAACTCTGAGTTAGCCAGCATTGCCTTGCTTTGGATAGTATGTGACAGCAGTTGCTAGAACGCTACTGAAATGCAGAAACATTGAAGAGAAAATAATATCTGACAACCTAGCCTGAAATTCAAACCTAAGCACAGTTACATATGCATTAGCTGAGAGTTTTCAGATCCATTTTCTGGGAAATTGACTGCTGTGAAATGGATGGGCTTCATTACAAAGAGCTAAAATAACTGGACAATAATGATTTAGAAATATTCATGTAGGGATCCTTTGTAAGGAGTTTTTTGTCAAAATGGGACTTTTTACATCTGAAAGCTTTCAACAAAAGAACATTTTTGGCGGGGGCCATGGAAGTTGCCTGCCTTATCAGTAAAGAGAGGATGTTGCAGCCGTGAAGCCAGCAGCCACTTACAGCCACCCTAACTGTGTACCTTGAGGGGATTCAGGCTGGAGGAAAGCAGGATGCTGGCCCCTGATAGCTGAGGTGCATATCAAAGGAGTGCATATCAATAATCCCAGACTCTTGCATATTCCCATACAAAGAAAAGTGCTAGATTCCTTAACTTGAGATATCTAGCTTTCTTTCATTAATAGTAATCTTTTGATGTTCCTACTATCTGCTTTTTTATTGCCATAATTCCTATGTATCCTGGCTTTTCCCATACCTCTTAGGAGCAGTCCCTCAGAGTGATCAGAAAAGCTGTCTCCCAGGCTTAAGTTCTCAGTATATCCAACGAATAAAATGTAATTCTCAACTTTTAGGTTGCCCTTTTTTTGTTCAGTGGACAAACAGGGCCATCAATGGAAGGGAGCTTCACATAGGGGCTCCCAAAGCCCCCAGGGGGCCAGACCTGCCTGGGGTGGGCAAGGGGCAGAGGATAAGAAATTGAGGAGGCTGGGCAAGCGTGGTGCCAGCTTCTGGTACATCTTTGGAATTATTGTATATCTGTTCATTTTAAAACCACATTCTAAACTGTTTCCATTTTATGATTGTCTTTCCCTCAGAGTGAAAATCAAGGCCCAGGAAGGGAAGGGGGTGAGGAAGCTCACCCAGTGGCAAAGCTGATCCCTCCTCATCACACCCTGAGAGCTGGTATCCATAGTCCTTCCAGGGCCACATCCCAGGTCCTGCTCCCTGCTGTGTGTTTGAGGCTATTTGCACTTGCCAGCCCTGCCTCCCACCCCAGTGTACACAGTGGTCTCTGTCTTACCCATGTCCTTTCAGAGCCCAGGTCCAGATCTCTGTGCTAACTCGAGAATGAAAAATGGTCTGCATCCAGGGGACGTTTCATTTAAGACCTTCTAGAGAGGGCAAGATCAACCCCCTCACAACCTGCCCCCAAACCTGGTGTAGATGTTGTCAACTGAACAAAAAACGCACAAGCTTAAAGTTAAGAGATGTTTTATTTGGTGGACAAAACTGAGGACTTAAGCCCAGAACACAGCACTTCAGATGACTCTGAAAGACTGTTCCTAAGAGGCAAGGGGTCAAGGGTAGAATATATAGGAGTTTTTGCAACAAACCAGTTATAAACACTTCTTTAAGAAATAGCTGGGAACTTTAATGTGAGCTCTAGTCTAGGTATTATTGAACTAATGTTCATTTTCTTACATTTGATCGTGGTACTGTGCTCATCTAGCAGAATGTCATAGCTGTAGATGCATGCTGAGTACTGGGGTGACTGTTATCATGGCCACATCTTACCTTTAAGTGGTTCAGCAAAAACAAAGTGTGTGACAAATGTCACATAGGTGTGGGGAGAGAATGTGTTGGAGAGAGGACTAGAAGGGCATTATTTAAGGTACAGACTCGCTGCTAGGAGATAAGTCCTGGAGATCTAATGCACAGCATAGTAATTATGATAACAATAATGTTGTAAACTTAACAGTTGCTTTATTGCCAAGAGAATGGATCTTAATTATTCTTACCACAAAAAATTATAGTTATGTAATTTGATGTAGGTGTTAGGTAACTCTACAGTGTGGTCAACATATTGCAATATATAAATGTATTAATATCAAATCAACATGTTATACACCTTAAACTTTCACAATATTATGTGTCAATTATATCTCAGCTTAAAAAAAAAAAACAGGGAGACAAAGCAAATGTGGCAAGATCTCTTTTTATACAGCTATAACCTAAGACCCCGGGTCCCCTCTTAGAACTGCCTTGTTAGCAGTTAGGAAGATTTGTGTCCCAGAGGCTGTGGGCTGTGCTGGGCTGGGGAGCTTGTGATACTGAGGAGGAAGGAAAACTACATATCCATAGGTTAGCAGTTTAGCATTTGAAAGATTGAAAAGTTGTATTTCATGAGTCATAGTCACATGCATTAAGAAGGAGTTCTGGGATCTGTCTAATAAAACATTAAGCAAATATCGGACTTCCCTGGTGGTGCAGTGGCTAAGAATCTGCCTGCCAGTGGTCTGGGTCTGATCCCTGGTCTGGGAAGATTCCACATGCCGCAGAGTAACTAAGCCTGTGAGCCACAACTACTGAGCCCATGCTCTAGAGCCCAAGAACCCCAACTACTGAACCCGAGTGCTGCAGCTGCTGAAGCCCACACACTGAGAGCCCATGCTCCGTAACAAACAAGCTGCCACAGTGAGAAGCCCGGGCATCACAGCACAGAGTGGCCCCTGCTCACCACAGCTAGAGAAAGCCGCGTGCAGCGCGAAGACTCGCACAGCCAAAAATAAACACGTTTCTTTAAAAAACGTTAAGCAAATCGCATTTTGTTGAGACTGTTTTGTCTGATTTATACAACTTGAACCTCTTTTTATTATGGGGGGCAAATTTCTTCCTCAGCAGATTGACTGTGAAGGCACAATGGTGGAGCAGTACCACCTGCAAGCCTCAAGGGAGAGAGAATCACAACAGGAGAGTGCAAGAGAATTTAATCCAGATAGTCCTGTGTTCAAAATCTGAGCTCAAGCACTTACTAGGAAAAGCACTGTTCTCTGCCTCCACTTCTCAACTTTCAAGTGAGATTGAATGAAACTTGTTTACTGAGTTGTTAGGAGAATTAAGCAAGATAAATGAAGTAAAATACATAGCTTAATGCCTGCCATTTTATAAACAATCAGTTCTCAGTGGTTTCATTTCTTCTTACATTAATGTCATGAATCATATACATACAGATATGTATATAAGTTAAAATTTGAAAAGTTGAATCTTCGCATGTATGTCTATGTATATGTTCAGAATGTGGATTAGAAAGATACATGCCAAATTATTGATAGTGTTTTATACAGGGACTGTGGTGGGCAGTCTTCCACTATGCATTTTATGTACTCACTGTTTAAAATTTTTCACAATGAAAAGCTGATTTGTTTCATATAAGAGAAAGAAAGAAAAGCTGAACTGTCTTTTAAATGTACTAGAGGTGGGAATGGATTGCCTGCTATTGAAAGAAATCTTGCAATGAATCCTTTTCTAAATCCTTTACTTCTTCTAATCATCTGTAATCAAGACTTTATATGTAGAATTTTTTAGTAAAGTGCCCTAGATTCTGATTGGTAATGGGACTAGGCAGGATGGGAGAACAGAAACTGATTTAAAAATCTGTCCTCAGGGCTCCCCTTGGCTGACCCCACCTTGACCTCCCCACTTTCTTCTAAGAGCATAGCACGTATTGGGCTCTGCTAGGAAGGCCCTGGCTGTGTTATCCAGCCCAGGGGTCCCCTCTTCCATCCCGTGACACTGTTTATGTTTACACTCCTGAGATAAGTAGGCTATGGTAGTTATGTTCATAGAACTAAGGCTAGTCTTTGACTTAGGAGAAGAGTATCACCAAGAAAGCTAAAAGCCATTCTTATTTAACATTAACAACAGTCAAGAACCCCTTCATTATTACTCCTGTCACTCCCCTCATCCCTAATTGAACACTTAAGTTTTTAAGATTTTTTTTATGTAGGCCATTTTTAAAGTCTTTATTTGTTACAATATTGCTTCTGTTTTATGTTTTGGTTTTTTGGCCACAAGGCACGTGGGATCTTAGCTCCCTGATCAGGGATCAAACCTGCACCACCTGCATTGGAAGGCGCAGTCTTAACCAGTGGACCACCAAGGAAGTCCTTTTAGTCTTAATTTTGGAAAACTTTACAACTTTGAGAAAGGCTTTTTCCTGATGCAAAATCAACCTTCCTATAGCTTTTTTCTGTTGTTCATTCTTTGAAGTAATTCAAACAAAATTTTATTCTTCTTAAATGTGCCAGCCTTGCAAATGTCTGAAAATCATTCTCATTTCCACTGTTTTCCAACTCTTCCCTTTGCCAGGGTAACCATCAGTATTTCCTGATGTTCATAGATGTGTCATTATCCTAGCTTCCTTCAACTAGGCGTGGCCATATTTGTCAGAGTTCCTCTTGGAAGTTTGTGGCCAATAGTATTCCAAATGTGTCCTGTTGAGCACAGTGGAACCAACACCTCAGTGGATCATCAAGTATTACATCAAAGATCTGAGTATCCATCTAAAGAAGTTAGGGAAAGAGTAGCAAGTTAAATTCAAAATTAGGTAGAAAGGAGGGAATATTCAATGTGAGAGAAGAAATTAATTAAATGAAAAGCAAATATATGATAGGACAAAAAAAAAATTGTTCCTGTGCAAAGTCTAGTTATTTTTTTAAGTCTGTAGTTGATAAACCTCCGGAAAGAGTAGTGGGAAAGGCTGTTTTAGGTCGTTCCCCAGTGTCATCTGATAGCAATGTTTATATTTTTTTAGTGTCTAGTTGTCTATGGAAGAATTTGTCTGGTAGTAGTTATTCACTATTACAAAGCCCTTGACATAAGTATTTATGGAGTGGTTGAGGGAGATATTTTGACAGTCCCTGTCATGGGAAACTAAGTTTTAATTGGCCTTAAACACCTCTATCTAAGAATAATAGAGGATGGTTACGTCAGAGTGAATGTTACTGTTGTAACAGATTAATTTATTTGCATCTTTAGAATATAGTGAAAGGAAGTTATCATCTTTACAGAGCCCTACATCTTTTCACCTTAAAAATCAAATTCATGTTTGTGTTTTAAAGGCAGATCCAAAATGAACAGTTCTTTTTTAAAAAGTTAAGTTAAGACAGATCTTCCAGAAGGAAAAGAAAAGGGACACGGACAAATCAGTAGATCAGAGGTATGCGTGTGTGTGTGTGTGTGTGTGTGTGTGTGTGTGTGTGTGTGTGTGTGTGTGTGTGTGTGTGTGTGTGTGTGTGTGTGTGTGTGTGTGTGTGTGTGTGTGTGTGTGTGTGTGTGTGTGTGTGTGTGTTAGAAACTTGAAGCCATAGGACTCAGCCTGTGTCTCAATCCTGTTGCCATTTTCTCTGTAACCTGGTGAAGCTCTAGGATACAGCATTCTCTCATGTAAAATGAAGACAAATAACATAGTTCACATGACAGAGGAGTAAATGAAAATATTTTTTGAAGGTGAACCTGAAGGTTTTAGATGATATTCCCTTGATAGTAAAAACAAAACAAGCCAGGCATTTTAGCCCACTTGGTCTTTTCAGCCCTCTTTATCCCACCTTGAACTCCACTTCCCCTTTCCCAATGTATTCTACGTTTCAGCAGGGTGAAAACCCAGACAGACAGGACTTGTATGAGAAATATTTTGACAAGGGTAGGAAAGAAGCCTTTGGCAAATTTATTTCATCTCTCTGAAAGGATATGTTCATTTGAATAGACAGTGTCAGTGTTGATAGGAGGGATGATAGCAGACGAGAAACAAAATGCAATTTCTGGAAAGTCTGGATGTTTTCAGCAATATTTCAGGACTTGAGCCCTGAAGGTCAAGACTTTAGACTTGTGCCTCTGTGTTAACATCTCTGACTAGCATTGCATGCTGTTAATGTCCCCCAGTTCCTATTGACTTCAGTTCTCAAACTGATGTCTCAGATGGGTCAGGAGCCCATGGAAGCTGGAGTGGCTGGGAGTGGAGAGAAAAAGTGAGACCAGATAAGCCATACGCTTTGGGTGCCGTGGTGAGGATTCTGACTCTTCCTCTGAATTAAATGGCAGCCTTTGAAGGTTTTAGGCAGAGGAGTGATGTGATCTGATTGTATTTTACCAAGGGTCACTTTGGTTATTCTGTAGGGAATGATGGACTCAAACAGTGAGACCAGCCAGGAGGCTGTTGGGTCATCCATGGAGGAGAGGCGTTGATGTGACCTGCACCAGGGACAGAAATAAGAAAAGTGGTTGAGTTCTGAATAACAATGTGAACAGAGCTGATAGATTAGGATGTGAGTTGTGAGAGAAAGAGAAGAGTCCAGGAGAACTCCAAGATTTTTTTATTAAAGTATAGTTGATTTACAAGATTGTGTTAGTTTTGGGAGTACAGCAAAATTATTCAATTATGTGTATGTATACATATATATTGTGCTTCCCAAGTGGTGCTAGTGGTAAAGAATCTGCCTGCCAATGCAGGAGATGGAAGAGACATGGATTTAATCCCTGGGTCAAGAAGATCCCCTGGAAGATAGCATGGCAACCCATCCCAGTATTCTTGTCTGGAGAATCCCATGGACAGAGGAGCCTGGAGGGCAACAGTCCACGGGGTTGCAAACAGCTGGACATGACTGAGCGACTGAGCACACACAGTAATTAGAGATGTTGAGCATCTTTTCATGTGGCTAGCCATCTGGATGTCTTCTTTGGAGAAATGTCCATTTAGGTCTTCTACCCATTTTTTGATTGGGTTGTTTGGGTTTTTTTGTTATTGGGTTGTATGAGCTATTTGTATACTTTGGAAATTAAACACTTGTCAGTCGCATCATTTGCAACTATTTTCCCATTCCACGGGTTGTCTTTTTGTTTTGCTTACGGTTTCCTTTGCTGTGCTTACAAATTTTATTAGGTCCTATTTATTTTTGCTTTTATTTCTTTTGTCTTGGGAGACTAACCTAAAAAACATCACTGTGATTTATGTCAGAGAATGTTTTGCCTATGTTCTCTTTTAGGAAGTTTATGGTGTCATGTCTTTTTAAGACATTCTGAGTTTATTTTTGCATGTGGTATAAGGGAGTCCTGACTTCATTGATTTTATATTTATGGCTGTCCAGCTTTTCCAACACCATTTGCCAAAGAGACTTCTCTCCATTGTATATTCCTTTCTCCTTTGTCAAAGATTAATTGATTGTAGGTGTGTGGGTTTATTTCTGGGTTTTCTATTCTGTTCCATTGATCCATGTTTCTGTTTTTCTGTTAATACCATGCTGTTTTGATTGCTGTAACTTTGTAATATTGTCTGAAGTCTGAGAGGGTTATGTCTCTAGCTTGTTCTTTTTCCTTAGGCTTGCTTTGGCAATTCTAGGTCTTTTGTAAATTTCAGGTAAATTTTAGGATTATTTGTTCTAGTTCTTTTAAAAATGTCCTGGGTAATCTGATAGGGATCACATTAAATATGTAGATTGCTTTGGGTAGTATGGACATTTTAACAGTATTAGTTCTTCTAATCCAGGAGCATGGGGTATCTTTCCATTTCTTTGAATTATCTTCAGTTTGCTTTGTCAATGTTTTATAGTTCTCAGCATGTTTTATACTTTTCACCTCCTTAGTCAGATGTATCCTTAAGTATTTTTTATACAGTTATAAAAGGAATTTTATACAATGTAAAAACTTTCCCTTTCTGGTATTTCATTGTTAGTGTCAAGAAATTACAACAGATTTCCATATGTTAATCTTATATCCTGCTACTTTTCTGAGTTAACTTATCAGTTCTAGTGGTTTCTTTGTGGTCTTTAGGTGGCTTAGTCAGTAAAGAGTCTGCCTGAACTGCGGGAGATTTGGGCTCAATCCCTGGGTCAGGAAGATCCCCTGGAAAAGGAAATGGCAACTCACTCCAGGATTCTTGCCTGGAGAATTCCATGGACAGAGGAGGTTTGTGGGCTACAGTCTCCATGGGGTCACAAAGAGTCAGACATGACTGATTAACACACACATATATAGTATCATGTCATCTGCATATAATAACAATTTTACCTCTTCCCTTTGAATTTGGATCACTTTTGTTTCTTTTGCTTGTCTGCTTGCTGTGATGACAACTTCCAATACTATGTTGAATGGAAGTAGTAAGATTAGACAACTTTGTATTTTTCCACATTTTAGTGGGAAGGCTTTCAGCTTTTCAGATTTATGTTGGTTGTGGGTTTGTCATAAGTAGTTTTATTATGCTGAGATGTATTCCCTCTATGCTCACTTTGCTGAGAGTTTTTATCATGAATGAATGCTGAATTTATTATATGCTTTTTCTACATCTGATGAGGTGATCATGTGGTTTTTATCTTTTCTTTTGTCAATGTAGTATATCACATTGACTGATTTGTGTATGTTGGACCATCCTTGTTACGGTGGAATGAATCCAACTTGATCATCGTGTATGATCCTTTTCATGTGTTGTTGCATTTTGTTTGCTGACATTTTGTTGAGAATTTTTGCATTTATATTTTTCAAAGATATTGGCCTGTAATTTTCTTTTTTGGTAGTGTCTTTGGTTTTGGTATCAGGGTGAAAGTGGTTTCATAAAATGACTTTGGGAGTGTTCCCTCCTCTTCAGTCTTTTGGAAGAGTTTGAGAAGGATCTGTGTAAGTTCTTTATAGGGTTATTAGAATTCCCCTGTGAAGCCATATATGGTCCTGAACTTTTGTTTGCAGGGAGTTTTTTCTTTTTTAATTACAGATTCTATTTCACATCTACTGGTCAGTCTCTTCAAATCATCTATTTCTTCTTTGATGGGCTGTATGTTTCTGGAAACTTGTCTCATTCATCTAGATTGTCCAGTCTGTTGGCTTATGATTATTTAGAGTATTCTCTTATTTTTTTTTTTTTGTATCTTTGCAGTCTCTGTTATTTCTCCTCTTTTATCTATTATTTTGTTTATTTGGGTCCCCTCTCTTTTCTTCTCAGTGAGCCTAGCCAGAAGTTTGTTGATTTTGTTTATATTTTCAAAAGCACAGTTCTTGGTTTTATTGATTTTCTTCTATTATCTTTAAATATCTATTTTGTTTATTTTCTCTCTGATCTTTATTAGTCCTTCCTTCTGCTGACTTTGAGTTTTGTTTGTTCTTCTTTTTCTCTTTACCACTCTTTCATGTGGTACCGTAGTTGTTTACTTGATGTTTTTCTTATTTTCTAAGAAGGGCCTGTATCACTATGAACTTCCCTCTTAGGACTGCTTTTGTTGCATCCCATAGACTTTATATGGTTGTGTTTTCATTGTCATTTGTCTCGTTATTTTTTAATTTCCTCTTTGATTTCATCATTGATCCATTGGTTTTTAATAGCATGTTGTTTAGTCTCCATGTAATCATTTTTTTCTCATTTTTCTTTTTGAGGTTAATTACTAGTTTCATGCCATTGTATATGTTTAGGCTTGTTTTATGTTCCTGTATGTTATCTCTCCTAGAGAATGTTTCATGTGTGCTAGAAAAATGTGTGTTCTGTTTTTTTGTGGGGAGGGAGGGATGTGATTCCTGAAGATAATAATTAAATAAAACTGTTCTATTGTGTTGTTTAGGGTGTCTGTTTCCTTATTGATTTTCTATCTGGAAGAACTGTCTATTGATGTCAGTTGGGTGTTACAGTCTTCTATTATTATTGTATTTTCATCGAGTTCTCCTTTTATGTTTGTTAGT
Source organism: Cervus elaphus (assembly GCF_910594005.1). NCBI lineage: Eukaryota > Metazoa > Chordata > Mammalia > Artiodactyla > Cervidae > Cervus > Cervus elaphus. Next base: position 3,710,064 of record NC_057847.1, read on the forward strand.
ATTTGTCTTCTATAAGTCCTCCTATATTGGGTACATATATTTATTTTTTTATTGAAGTGTAGTCTATTTACAGTATTGTATTAGTTTCTAGCATACAGCAAAGTGATTCAGTTTTATATATATACAATATATATTTCATTTTCTTTTCCATTGTAGTTTATTATAAGACAGTGAATATAATTCCCTGTGGTATTAAGTAGGACCTTTTTTAAAAATCCATTTTATGTAGAGTGGTTGGTATCTGCTAATCTCAAACTCCTAATCTGTCCCTCCTCCATTTCCCCTCTGGTAACTATAAGTTTCTTTTCTATGTCTGTGAGTCTGTTTCTGTTTTGTAAATAAGTTCATTTGTATCATTTATATTGGGTGTATATTTGTTAATGAGTATAATATCCTCTTTATATGTTGATCTTTTTGTCACTATATAGTGTCCTTTTTTATCTTTATGGCCTTAGTTTTAAAAGTCTATCTTGTCTGATATGAGTTTTGCTACCCCTACTTTTTTATCATTTCCATTTGCATAAAATATCTTTTTCCATTCCCTCATCTTCAGTCTATGTGTGTCCTTCACCCTAAAGCGGCTTTCCTGTAGGCTGCATATTGTATGTTCTTATTTTACTATACAGTTTCCACTCTATGTATTTGATCAGACAGAGCATTTGGGCCATTGATATTTAAGGCAATTATTGATAGGTATGTTTTTATTGCCACTTTAAACCTTGTTTTCCAGTTGATTTTGTGTTTCTTCTTTGTTCCCTACTTTTTCCTTCTGTGGTTTGGTGGTTTCCTTTTGTATTGTTTGAGTTCTCTTCCAAGGTGTTTTTTTCTGAGCAACTGAAGGAATGCGTCTGTGAGCTGTTGAGATATGGATGCCTGTGAGCTGAGCAGGTGTTGGTGGATGGGCAGCTCTGGGCATGTTAACCTTGAGATGCCCTTCAGACTGAAGAGCAAGCAGGTGGTTGGAACTGTGAGGCAGGAGTTGCAGAGAAAGCTCTAGGCTGGAGAACTTGAGTGAGTCTTCAGCATCCCGACTGAAGACTGGGCAGGAAAGGCGCGGCCTCATGTCACCTGGCACTGCCTGGCAGTGTGGGTCACTGGCTCCAGAGCACATCTTCAGCCACCTAAGGGAAGCTGTTACAATGACCGCAGCACCAGAAGGTCCAAGTCTGCACATGTGGACCCAGAGTGACTGCGGCCAACAGCAGCCAGCTCACACTGACAGTTACACAGTCATAGGCCTCGGAGCACAGAGGCGGAAATACCTTTCACTGTGAAGTCACATATTCACACAGCATAAATCAGGACACATTGCAAGAACACACTTCAATTGATTCTGTGGACAGAACAGTGGAAATGAAATCTACCAATGTTTCATTTACATGTAGAATATGAGAGGCTTATTTATAAACCTACTACATCCTCAAGATCCAGGAAAGACTATTCTGATTCAAGAAACTGTAATCACTGTGAAAAGAATTACCTCAGCAATTACTTGGGACTTACGACTAAATATAATGTTTCAAATATTACATGCTAAACTGACTATTTGGGGGGGGGGGCTCCAAAATCACTGCAGATGGTGATTGCAGCCATGAAATTAAAAGGTGCTTACTCCTTAGAAGGAAAGTTATGACCAACCTAGACAGCATATTACAAAGCAGAGACATTACTTTGTCAACAAAGATCTGTCTAGTCAAGGCTATGGCTTTTCCAGTAGTCATGTATGAATGTGACAGTTGGACTATAAAGAAAGCTGAGCACAGAAGAATTGATGTTTTTGAACTGCAGTGTTGGAAAAGACTCTTGAGAGTCCCTTGGACTGCAAGGAGATCCAACCAGTCCATCCTAAAGGAGATCAGTCCTGGGTGTTCATTGGAAGGGCTAATGTTGAAACTGAAGCTCCAACACTTTTGCCACCTGATGCGAAGACCTGATTCATTTGAAAAGACCGTGATGCTGGGAAAGATTGAGGGCAGGAGAGGAAGGGGATGACAGAGGATGAGATGGTTTGATGGCATCACTGACTCAATGGACATGAGTTTGGGTAAACTCTGGGAGTTGGTGATGGACAGGGAGGCCTGGCGTGCTGCGGTTCATGGGGTCACAAAGAGTCAGACATGACTGAGCAACTGAACTGAACTGAAACTGAAGAATTAACCTCTGAAGGAAGGAGCCTAAAGACACCCACAATAGCAATTATAAAGAAATGATCATCAAATTAGTCTAAACCACAAATTTCCTCAGGTCTCTCCAATCTAGCAATATATGTATCTATAATTGCTATTTAAAAGGTGTGAATATACGTTAGGCAGGATTTTTTAATAACAGGCTAAAGAAAAGCCAGATGAATGTTCTATCTAAGCTAAAGAGAAGTTCAGATCGTCCAAACAAAAAGGTCCAATAGAATGAGGTTAGATGTGAAGACCAGCAAACATTTAGGGGTCCACTGTGCATGGGAAGATGTAGCAACTTTTGAAAAGTTACTTCTACTTGAAATTGGTGCTGGCAAGCTCACCCTCCATGAGTTAAGCGTTAAAGCTTCACATGCTTACATTGTTTAAGGACAACTCACAATGAAACAAAGCCAATTTTATTTTTAATTTTATTTTATCATGGTTAAGCACATTTAACATGTAATCAGATCATGAGCTCCTTAATGCAAAATTCAGTCTTAAATTGAAGAAAGTAGGGAAAACCACTAAGCCATTCAGGTTTGACCTAAATCAAATCCCTTATGATTATATGGTGGAGGTGATGAATAGATTCAAAGGATTAGATCTGGTAGACAGAGTGCCTAAGAACTATGGATGGAAGTTCACAGCATTGTACAGAAGGCAGCAACCAAAACCATCCCAAAGAAAAAGAAATGGAAGAAGGCAAACAGCTGGCTGGCTGAGCAGGCATTACAAATAGCTGAGAAAAGAAGAGAAGCAAAAAAGGCAAGGAAGAAAGGGGAGAATATACCCAACTGAACGCAGAATTCCAGAGAATAGCAAGGAGAGATAAAAAGGACTTCTTAAATGAACAATGCAAAGAAATAGAGGAAAACAATAGAATGGGAAAGACTAGAAATCTCCAAGAAAATTGGAAATATCAAGGGAACATTTCATACATGGATGGGCGCAATAAAGAACAGAAACGGTAAGGACCTAACAGAAGCAGAACAGATGAAGAAGTGGCAAGAATACACAGGTGAACTGTACAAAAAAAGGTCTTAATGACCTGGATAAAAATGATAGTGTGGTCACTCACCTAGAGCCAGACATCCTGGAATGTGAAGTCAAGTGGGCCTTAGGAAGTATTGCTACGACAAAGATAGTGTAGGTGTTGGAATTCCAGCTGAGCTTATTTTAAATCATAAAATACAATGCTGTTAAAGAGCTGCACTCAATATGCCAGCATATTTGGAATACTCAGCAGTGGCCACAGGACTGGAAAAGGTCAGCTTTCATTCCAGTCCAGAAGAAGGGCAATGCCAAAGAATGTTCAAACTACCATACAGTTGCACTCATTTCACATGCTAGCAAGGTTATGCTCAAAATCCTTCAAGCTAGACTTCAGCAGTACATGAACTGAGAATTTCTAGATATACAAGTTGGGTTTAGAAAAGGCAGTGGAACCAGAGATAAAATTGCCAACATTCATTGGATCATAGAGAAAGCAAAGGAGTTCCAGAAAAACATCTACGTCTGCTTCATTGACTACGTTAAAGCCTTTGACTATGTGGATCACAAGAAACTGTGGAAAATTCTTAAAGAGATGGGAATACCAGACTACCTTACCTGCTTCTTGAGAAACCTTTGTGCAGGTCAAGAAGCAACAGTTAGAGGGTGGGGAGGGAGGTGCAAGGGGGTTCACGATGGCTGGGACACATGTACACCTATGGCCGATTCATGTTAATGTATGGTTAAAACCATCAATATTGTAAAGTAATTATCCTCCAATTAAAATTAATTAATTAATGTTTTTAAAAAGAAGCAACAGTTAGAACGGTACATGGAATAACTGACTGGCTCAAAGTTGGGAAAAGAGTACGACAAAACTGTATAATGTCATCCTGCTTATTTAACTTTTATGCAGAGTATATCATGTGAAGTGCCAGCACCCCAGCTTGTAATTCATCCAGCAATGAATCACAAACTGGAATCAAGATTTCCAGGAGAAATATCAGCAACCTCAGATATGCAGAAGATACCACTCTAATGGCAGAAAGTGAAGCGGAAATAAAGAGCTTCTTGATGAAGGTCAAATAGGAGAGTGCAAAAGCTGGCTTGAAACTCAACATTAAAAAAGCTAAAATATGGCATCTGGTCTCATCACTTCATGGCAAATAGAAGAGGGAAAAGTGAAAGCAGTGGCAGATTTTATTTTCTTGGGCTCCAAAATCACTTCAGATAGTGACTGCAGCCAAGAATTTAAAAGACGCTTGCTCCTTAGAAGGAAAACTAGGACAAACCTAGACAGAGTATTAAAAAGCAGAGATATCACTTTGCCGACAGAGGTCCATCTAGACAAAGCTATGGTTTTTTCAGTAGTCATGTACAGATGTGAGGGTTGGATCATAAAGAAGGCTGAGCACTGAAAACTTGATGCTTTCAAATTGTGATTCTGGATAAGACTCTTTAGAGTCCCTTGGACAGCGGTCAAACCAGTCAATCCTAAAGGAAATCAACCCTAAATATTCACTGGAAGGACTGATGCTGAAGCTGAAGCATCAAAACTTTGGCCACTTTGTGTGAAGAGGCGACTTGCTGGAAAAGACCCTGATGCTTGAAAAGATTGAAGGCAAGAGGAGAAGGGGGCAGCAGAGGATGACGTCGTTAGGTAGCATCACCAATTCAATAGACATGAATTAAGTAAACTCTGGGAGATAGTGGAGGACAGAGGAGCCTGGCTTACTACAGCCCATGGGGTCACAAAGAATTGGGCACCACTTAGTGTCTGAACAATAACAACAATGCCCTCCTAACAGAATTTTAAGTGTATCGTTGTTGACTGTAGGTCCAATGCTATTCACAGATCTCAAGAGCTTGTTCATCTTGCTTAACTGGTACTTTATGCCCATTTATTAGTGACTCTTGTTTGCCCCTCCTCCTGGTCACTGGCAACTACATTCCATTCTCTGATTGATTTTAGATAATCAACTATAAGAATCAAATTCTTATAAGTAGAATTATGCAGTTTTTGTCTTTCTGTGACTGATCTAGTTCACTTAGCATAGTTTCCTCAAGTTTCATTTGTATTGTAACATATTGCAAAATTTCATTCATTTTTTAAGATTGAGTCGATCTTTCATTGTATATATATATACCACATTTTCTTTATTCATTCATCTGCTGCTGGACATTTAAGTTATTTCCACATCTCGGTTATTGTTGCAATGAACATGGGAATCTAATACCTTCTTGAGTTCCTGAATTCAACTCTTTTGGATAAATATTCAGAAGTGGAGTTGCTAGGTGATATGGCAGTTCTATTTTAATGTTTCAAGGCTCCTCCATCCTCTTTTCCATAGCAGCTACAGCATTTTGCATTCCCACCAAGAGTATGCTAGAGTTCCAATATCTCCACATCCTCTCCTCTCATCATCTTTTGGTTTGTATATTAGTTTCATAATAACCATGGTGACAGATATGAGGTGATATATTGTTGTGGTTTTGATTTGCATTTCTCTGATGATTAGAGACTCTGAGCATTTTTTTTTCATACTCATTGGCCATTTGTATGACTTTTTTTGGAAAAATATCTATTTAAGTCCTTAGCCCTTTTTTTTTTTTTTTGAGTTTTCAGGCTTTTTGACATTGAGTTGTAGGAGTTCCTTATATATTTTGGAGATTAACCCCTTATCAGATATGTGGTTTGCAAATATTTTCTCCCATTTCATAGCTTATCTTTTCACTCTGTTGATTGTTTCTTTTCTGTGCAGGAGCTTTTTAGTTTGATATAATCCCACTTGTTTATTTTTGGTTTTGTTGCCTATTCTTTTGGTGTCATCCATGAGATCATTGCCAAGACAAATATCATGAAGCTTTTCCCCTATGTTTTCTTCTAGGAGTTTTACTGTTTCAGGTATTATGTATAAGATATTTTGAGTTCATTTTTGTTGTAAGGTATAAGATAAATGTTCGGTTTCATTCTTTTTTATGTGGCTATCCAGTTTTCCTAACATCATATGTTGAGGAATGCATATTGTGTATTCTTAGCACTCTTGTCAAAGATCAGTTAACCATACATGCATAGGTTTATTTCTCGGTTCACTGTTCTGTTCCATTGGTCTATATGTCTTTATTCCAGTACTGCATTGTTTGAAGAACTTCATAATATATTTAAGTCAGGATGTCTGTTCTTTCTTGGCACTGATTTGACTATTTACAATCTTTTGTGCTTCCATGTGAGTTGCAGGGTTGGTTTTTCTTTTTTATTTCTGTAAAATAAAACGCCTAATAAATTTTCATAGAGATTGCATTGAATCTGTATATCACTTTGGGTAGGATAGTACAATAATATTAAATAGTCTAACCTCAGATATGCAGATGACACCACCCTTATGGTAGAAAGTGAAGAACTAAAGAGCCTCTTGATGAAAGTGAAAGAGGAGAGTGAAAAAGTTGGCTTAAAGCTCAACATTCAGAAAACTAAGATCATAGCATCCAGTCCCATCACTTCATGGCAAATAAATGGGGAAACAGTGGAAACAATGGCTGACTTTATTTTTCTGGGCTCCAAAATCACTGCAGATGGTGATTGCAGCCATGAAATTAAAAGGTGCTTACTCCTTGGAAGGAAAATTATGACCAACCTAGACAGCATATTACAAAGCAGAGACATTACTTTGCCAACACAGGTCTGTCTACTCAAGGCTATGGTTTTTCCACTGGTCATGTATGGATGTGAGAGTTGGACTATAAAGAAAGCTGAGCGCAGAATTGATGCTTTTGAACTGTGGTGTTGGAGAAGACTCTTGAGAGTCCCTTGGACTGCAAGGAGATCCAACCAGTTCATCCTAGGGGAGATCAGTCCTGGGTGTTCATTGGAAGGACTGATATTGAAGCTAAAACTCCAATACTTTGGCCACCTGATGTGAAGAGCTGACTCATTTGAAAAGACCCTGATGCTGGGAAAGATTGAAGGCAGGAGGAAAAGGGGATGACAGAGGATGAGATGGTTGGATGGCATCACCGACTCGATTGACATGGGTTTGGGTGGACTCTGGGAGTTTGTGATGGACAGGGAGGCCTGGCGTGCTATGGTCCATGGGGTCGCAAAGAGTCGGACACGACTGACGACTGAACTGAACTGAACTGAATCCCTGAACACAGGATGTCTTTCCGTCTGTGTCTTCTTTTATTTCTCTCTTCAATGTTTTTTTTAATTTATGTTTATTTATTTGGCTGCATCGGGTCTTAGTTGTGGCATCTTTCCTTGCATCATTCAGGATCTTTCGTTGCAGCATCCAGACTCTAGTTGTGACAGGTGGGCTCTGGAGTGTTTGAGCTAAGTAGTTGCCAGACTCAGTCTTAATTGCCACTCAACATATGGGATCTTAGTTACCTGACCAGAGATCGAACCCACACGCCCTGCATTGCAAGATGGATTCTTAACCACCAGACCACCCGGAAAATCCCTGTTTCTGTCTTCAGTGTTTTGGTTTTCAGTAGACAAGTCTTTCACCTCTTTAGTTAAGTTTATTCCTGAATAAGTATTTTATTCTTTTTTGGTGCTACCATAATAAGGATTGTTTTCCTAACTTCCTTTTTCAGAAAGTCTTTGTAAACATGTACAAACACAGCTGATTTTTGTACATTGACATCATATCCTGCAGTTTTATCAAATTCATTTATTACTTCTAACAGTATTTTTATGGAATATTAAGTTTTCTGTATATAAGATCATGTTCAGTTGCAAACAAGGATAGTTTCACTTCTTTCCCAATTTAAATGTCTTTTTTCTCCCCCAATTGCTTTGATTGAGATTTCCATTACTGTATTGAATAGAAGTAGTGAGAGTGGGCATCCTTGTCTTGTTCCTGATCTTAGAGAAAAAACTGTAAATTTTTTGCCATTGAGTATGATGTTGGCTGTGGGATTTTCATACATGGCCTTCATTTTGTTAAATTACTTTCCTTTTATTCCTAGTCTGTTGAGTTTTTTAACCATGAATAGGGTGTTGAATTTTGTCAGACACTTTTCCTGCATCTAATGAGATTATGTGATTTTTAAAAATTTTTTAATTGAAGGATAATTGCTTTACAGAATTTTGTGGTTTTATGTCATACATCAACAAGAATCAGCCTTAGGTACACCCATGTCCCCTCCCTCCCAGAACTCCCTCTCAACTCCCTCCCCACCCCATCCTTCAGCCTGTCACAGAGCCTCTGTCTGAGTTCCCTGAATCACACAGCAAATTCCCATTGGCTATCTGTTTTACAAATGGCATTGTAATCTCTATGTTACTCTCTCCATACCTCTCCCCCCTCCCTCCTCTCCTCCCACCTTGTCCATAGGCCTGTTCTCTATGTCTGTCTCTCCATTGCTGCCCTAAAAATAAATTCATCAGTGCCATCTCTTCAGATTCCATATATATGTGTCAGTATATGATATTTCTATTTCTCTTTCTTTTTTTTTTATATATTTCTCTTTCTTACTTACTCCACTTTGTATAATGGGCTATAATTTGTTCCACCTCATTAGAACAGAATCAAATGCATTCCTCTTTATGGCTGAGTAGTGTTCCATTGTATATATGTACCACAGCTGCTGCTGCTTTTTTATTTTTTTTAATTGTTGGCAGGTAGGAGTGATTTTTTATTTATCTATTTTTTTCATTTATTTTTATTAGTTGGAGGCTAATTACATTACAACATTGTGGTGGTTTTTGCCATACATTGACATGAATCAGCCATGGATTTACATGTGTTCCCCATCCTGATCCCCCCTCCCACCTCCCTCCCCATCCCATTCCTCTGGGTCTTCCCATTGCCCCAGCCCTGAGCACTTATCTCATGCTTCCAACCTGGGCTGGCGATCTGTTTCACACTTGATAGTATACTTGTTTCAATGCTATTCTCTCAGAACATCCCACCCTCGCCTTCTCCCACAGAGTCCAAAAGGCTGTTCTATACATCTGTGTCTCTTTTTCTGTCTTGCATATAGGGTTATCGTTACCATCTTTTTAAATTCCATATGTATGTGTTAGTATACTGTATTGGTGTTTATCTTTCTGGCTTACTTCACTGTGTATAATGGGCTCCAGTTTCATCCATCTCATTAGAACTGATTCAAATGTATTCTTTTTAATGGCTGAGTAATATTCCATTGTGTATATGTACCACAGCTTTCTTATCCATTCATCTGCTGATGGGCATCTAGGTTGCTTCCATGTCCTGCCTATTATAAACAGTGCTGCGATGAACATTGGGGTACACATGTCTCTTTCTGGTTTCCTCAGTGTGTATGCACAGAAGTGGGATTGCTGGGTCATATGGCAGTTCTATTTCCAGTTTTTTAAGAAATCTCCACACTGGTCTCCATAGCAGCTGTACTAGTTTACATTCCCACCAACAGTGTAAGAGGGTTCCCTTTTCTCCACACCCTCTCCAGCATTTATTGCTTGTAGACTTTCAGATAGCAGTCATTCTGACTGGCGTGTAGTGGTACCTCATTGTGGTTTTGATTTGCATTTCTCTGATAATGAGTGATGCTGAGCATCTTTTCATGTGTTTGTTAGCCATCTGTATGTCTTCTTTGGAGAAATGTCTGTTTAGTTCTTTGGCCCATTTTTTGATTGGGTCATTTATTTTTCTGGAATTGAGCTGCAGAAGTTGCTTGTATATTTTTGAGATTAATCCTTTGTTGCTTCATTTGCTATTATTTTCTCCCATTCTGAAGGCTGTCTTTTCACCTTGCTTATAGTTTCCTTTGTTGTGCAAAAGCTTTTAAGTTTCATTAGGTCCCATTTGTTTATTTTTGCTTTTATTTCCAATATTCTGGGAGGTGGGTCATAGAGGATCCTGCTGTGGTTTATGTCAGAGAGTGTTTTGCCTATGTTCTCCTCTAGGAATTTTATAGTTTCTGGTCTTTACATTTAGATCTTTAATCCATTTTGAGTTTATTTTTGTGTATGGTGTTAGAAAGTGTTCTAGTTTCATTCTTTTACAAGTGGTTGACCGGTTTTCCCTCACCACTTGTTAAAGAGGTTGTCTTTTTTCCGTTGTATATTCTTGCCTCCTTTGTCAAAGATAAGGTGTCCATAGGTATGTGGATTTATCTCTGGGCTTCAATTTTGTTCCATTGATCTATATTTCTGTCTTTGTACCAGTACCATACTGTCTTGATGACTGTGGCTTTATAACATAGCCTGAAGTCAGGCAGGTTGATTCCTCCAGTTCCATTCTTCTTTCTCAAGATTGCTTTGGCTATTCGAGGTTTTTTGTATTTCCATACAAGTTGTGAAATTATTTGTTCTAGTTCTGTGAAAAATACCGTTGGTAGCTTGATAGGGATTGCATTGAATCTATAGATTGCTTTGGGTATTATACTCATTTTCACAATATTATTCTTCCAATCCTTGAACACGGTATATTTCTCCATCTATTTGTGTCCTCTTTGATTTCTTTCATCAGTGTTTTATAGTTTTCTATATATAGGTCTTTTATTTCTTTAGGTAGATATACTCCTAAGTATTTTATTCTTTTTGTTGCAGTGTACCACAGCTTCTTTATCCATTCATCTGTCGATAGACATCTAGGTTGCTTCCATGTTCCAGCTACTGTAAATAGTGCTGCAGTGAACATTGGGGTGCATGTGGCTTTTTAAGTTTTGATTTCCTCAGGGTATATGCCTAGGAGTGGGAGTGCTGGGTCGTTTGGTGGTTTTATTCCCAGCTTTTTAAGGAATCTCCATACCATCTTCCATAGTGGCTGTATCAGTTTACATTCCCACCAGCAGTGTAAGAGCATTCCCCTTTCTCCCCACCCTCTCCAGCATTTATTGTTTGTAGACTTTTTGATGATGGCCATTCTGACTGGTGTGATGTGGTATCTCATTGTACTTTTGTTTTACGTTTCTCTAATAATGAGTGATGTTGAGCATCTTTTCATGTGCTTATTAGCCATCTGTATGTCTTTGGAGAAATGTCTCTTCAGGTCCCTTTCCCACTTTTTGATTGGGTTGTTTGCTTTTCTAGTATTGAATTGTATAAGCTGCTTGTATATTTTGGAAATTAATTCTTTATCAGTTGTTTTCCTTGCTAATTGTTTTCTCCCATTCTGAGGGTTGTCTTTTCACTTTGTTTGTAATGCTGTGCAAAAACTTTTAAGTTTAATTAGATCCCACTTGTTTATTTTTGTTTTTATTTCCATTACTCTGGGAGCTGGGTCATAGAAGATCTTGCTTTGATTTAGACATCAAGTGTTCTGCCTATGTTCTTGTCTAAGAGTTTAATAGTTTCTGGTCTTACATTTAGGTCTTTAATCCATTTTGACTTTATCTTTGTGTATGGCATTAGGTAGTGATCTAATTTCATTCTTTTGTACATAGCTGTCCAATTTTCCAAGCACCACTTATTGAAGAGGTGATCTTTGCCCCATTGTATATTCTTGCCTCCTTTGCTAAAAATAAGTTACTCATAGGTAGTATGGGTTTATCTCTGGGTTCTCTGTCTTGTTCCATTGGTCTATATTTCTGTTTTTGTGCCAGTACCATACTGTCTTGATGACTGTAGCTTTGTAGTATAGTCTGAAGTCAGGAAGGTTGATTCCTCCAGCTCCATTCTTTCTCAAGACTGCTTTGGCTATTTGGGATCTTTTGTGTTTCCATATGAATTGTGAAATTTTTTGTCCTGGTTCTGTGAAAAAATCCATTGGTAATTTGATAGGGATCACGTTGAATCTGTAGATTGCATTTGGTAGTATAGTTATTTTCACAATATTGAGTCTTCCTACCCAGGAACATGGAATATCTCTCCATCTGTTTATGTCATTTTTTATTTCTTTCATCAGTGTCTTATGGTTTTCTGTATGCAGGTCTTTTGTTTCCTTAGGTAGGTTTATTCCTAGGTATTTAATTCTTTTTGTTGTAATGGTGAATGATATTGATTCCTTAATTACTCTTTCTGGTTTTTCATTGTTAGTGTGTAGGAGTGCAAGTGATATCTGTATTGACCTTGTATCCCACAACTTTGCTGAATTCACTGATTAGCTCTAGTAATTTTCTGATAGTTTCTTTGGGGTTTTCTATGTGTAGTATCATGCCATCTGCAAACAGTGAGAGTTGCACTTCTTTATGCCCATTTTTTGAAGCGTTTTTACCATAAATGGAAGCTAGATTTTGTCAAAGGCTTTTTTATACATCTATTGAGATGATCATATGGTTTTTATCTTTCAATTTGTTGATATATTGTATCACATTTATTCACTTGCATATATTGAATTCTTGCATCCTTGGAATAAACCTGACTTGATCATGGTGCATGAACTTTTTAGTGTGTTATTGGGTCCTGTTTGCTAGAATTTTGTTGAGGATTTTTGCATCTATATTCATCAGTAATATTGCCTTGTAATTTTCTTTTTTGTGTGTTGTCTTTTCCTGGTTTTGGAATCGGGGTGATTGTGGCCTCATAGAATGAGTTTGGAAGTGTTCCTTCCTCTGCAGTTTTTTGGAAGAGTTTCAGAAAAATACGCCTTAGCTCTTCTCTACATGTCTGTTAGAATTCCCTGTGAAGCCATCTGGCCCTGGGCTTTTATTTTTTGGAAGAGTTTTGATCACTGTTTCAATTGCAGTATTTGTAATTGGGTTGTTCATAATTTCTGTTTCTTCCTGGTTCAGTCTTGGGAGGCTGATGTTTTCTAAGTATCTGTCCATTTCCTCTAGGTTGTCTGTTTTATTAGCATATAGTTGCTCATAATATTCTCTTATGCTTCTTTGTATTTCTGTGTTGTCTGTTCTAACCTCTCCTTTTTCATATCTAATTTGATTGATTTGATTTTTCTCCCTTTTTTTCTTGATGAGTCTGGCTAGTGGTTTGTCAATTTTGTTTATCTTCTCAAAGAACCAGCTTTTAGTTTTATTAATCTTTGCTATTGTTTCCTTCATTTCTTTTTCATTTGTTTCTGCTCTGATTTTTATGATCTGCTGACTTTGGGGGTTTTTTTGTTCTTCTTTTTCCAGCTGCTTTAGATGTAGAGTCAGGCTGTCTCTTTGATGCTTTTCTTGCTTCTTGAGGTGTGATTGTATCCTCAAGATACAAGATAAACCTCCCTCTTAGAACTGCTTTTGCTGAGTCCCATAGGTTTTGTGTCCTCATGTTATCATTGTCATTTGTTTCTAGGAATCTTTTTCTTTTCTTATTTCTTCAGTAACCTCTTTGTTATTTAGTAATGTATTGTTTAATCTCAAAGTTTGTGGGTTTTGCAATTATTTTCCTGTAGTTGATATCTAGTCTCATAGTGTTGTGGTCAGAGAAGATACTTGATACAATTTCAATTTTCTTAAATTTACCGAGGCTTGATTTGTGGCCCAAGATGTGCTCTATCCTGAAAGATGTTCCATGTGTACTTGAGAAGAACGTGTATTCTTCTGCATTTGGATGGAAAGTTCTGAAGTTATCAATTAGGTCCATTTGGTCTAAAGTTTCATTTAAGGTTTGTGTTTCCTTACTGATTCTCTGTAAGGAGATTTTGATAATCTAGCCACTGTTGAAAGTGGGGTGTTAAAGTCCTCTACTATTGTGTTGCTGTTGATTTCTCTTCTTATGCCTGTTAGTGTTTGCCTTATATATTGAGGTGCTCCTATGTTGGGTGCATAGACATTTACAATTGTTATGTCTTCTTCTTGGATTGATTCCTTGATCATTATGTAATACCCTTCTTTGTCTCTTATGATATTTTTATTTTAAAGTCTATTTTATCTGAAATAAGGACTGCTACTCCAGCTTTTTTTTTTTTGGTTTCCATTCTCATAGAATATCTTTTTCCATGCTTTTACTTTTAGTCTTTATGTGCCTCTAGGTCTGAAGTGGGTCTCCTGTAAGCAGCATATGTATGGGTCTTGTTTTTATATCCATTCAGTCAGTCTGTATCTTTTGGTTGGTGCATTTAATCCATTTACATTTAAGGTAATTATTGATACATATGTTCCTACTGGCATTTTCTTGATTGTTTTAAGTTTGTTTTTGTAGGTCTTTCCTCTCTCTTGTGTTTACTGGCTATGTAAGTCTCTTTAGTATCTTTTGCAAGGTTGGTTTGGTGGTGCTGAATTCTCTTAACTTCTGCTTGTCTGTAAAGCTTTTGATTTTTCCATCAATTCTGAATGAGATCTTTGCCAGGTACAGTAATCGTGGTTGTAGGTTTTTCTCTTTCAGTACTTTAAATATATCCTGCCATTCCCTACTGGCCTGCAGAATTTCTGCTGAAAGATCCGCTATTAATTGTCTCATGCATCCAACCTGGACTGGCAATCTGTTTCACACTTGATAATATACATGTTTTGATGCTGGATGGGGAGGGAGGTGGGAGGGGAGTTCAGGATGGGGAACACATGTAAATCCATGGCTGATTCATGTCAATGTATGACAAAAACCACTACAATATTGTAAAGTAATTAGCCTCCAACTAATAAAAATAAATGGAAAAAAAATAAATAAAAATAGGTGAAAATCCTCTTACTTGAAAAACATTTTCGTTTAAAGAAAAAGAATCTTCATTAATTGTATGGATTTTCCCTTGTATTACCTGTTGCTTTTCCCTTGCTGCTTTTAATATTCTTTCTTTGTATAATCTCTGTTAGCTTGATTAATATGTGTCTCAGTGTGTTTCTCTTTGTGTTTAACCTGTAAGGGACTCTCTGTGCTTCTTGACTTAATTGACTGTTTCCTTTCCCATGTTGGGGAAGTTTTCAACTATAATTTCTTCAAAATTTTTCTCAATGCTTTTCTTTTATTCTTCTTCCTCTGGGACCCCTATAACTCGAATGTTGGTGCATTTAATATTGTCCCAAAGGTCTCTGAGGCTTTCCTCAATTCTTTTCATTCCTTTCCCTTTATTCTGCTCTTCACCAGTTATTTCCACCATTTTATAAATGGAAACCCACTCCAGTATCCTTTCCTGGAAAATCTCATGGACAAGAGGAGCCTGGTGGGCTGCAGTCCATGGGGTCGCAAAGAGTCGGGCACAACTGAGTGACTAACACTTACTTACTTATCCTCCAGCTCACTTGTCCATTCCTCTGCCTCAGTTATTCTCCTTTTGGTTCCTTCTAGAGTATTTTTAATTTCAGTAATTGTGTTATTCATCTTTGTTTGCTTATTCTTTATTTCTTCTATATCCTTGGTGATTGTATTAACTATGTTAAATGCTTCTTGCATTTTCTCCATTCTATTTTTAAGTCTTCAGAGCATCTTTACTATCATTATCCTGAATTCTCTTTCAGGGAGATTACTTATTTCCTCTTCGTTTATTTGGTCTTGTGAGTTTCTACCTTGCTTTTTTTTTTTTTTTTTTTACCTTGCTCTTTCATTTGTGCTGTATTTCTCTGTCTTTTCATCTTTTTTTTTTTTTTTCTAGCTTGCTCCACTTGAGGTCTCCTTTTCCCAAGCTTTAGGGTTATATTACTTCTTCTTTTCGATTTTTGCCCTTGGAGGGAAATTTTGGTTGGTGGTTTGTGTTGATTTCTTGTTGGGGGTGACTTGTGCCTGTGTTCTAGTGGGAGGCAATCAAGTAGGTAATTACAGAAATACTGGGACATGTACACATATACACTTCCACACATACAGTTATAACCGAAGCGTTCTAAAGAAAAGAGTACAAGAGATTGACTTGGTGAGCAAGGGAAACCAGAGGTGATATAAACCAGTTGAAAGCAGAGTTAGCTAATGCTCAGTCTGGAAATCTGAGCTTGAGCAGGGGACCAACTGGGGAATATAGCATGGGAAGTGAAGTGAAAGTTGCTCACTCATGTCTGACTCTTTGCAATCCTGTGGGCTACACAGTCTATGGAATTCTCCAGGCCAGAATACTGGAGTGAGTAGCCTTTCCTTTCTTCAGGGGATCTTCACAACCCAGGGATTGAACCCAGGTCTCCTGCATTGCAGGCAGATTCTTTACCAGCTAGCATAGAGAGCTCAGCAATTTAACTTACTTGGTGAAAGAAGAAAGAGTGAAGGAAAAAGGGAGAATAAAAAAAGAGAGAAAGAGAAAATAAAAAGGAGAAGGGAGGGAAGAGAGAAAAGGAAGGGGTGGAGAAGAGTTTTTAAAAATTTTTAAAAGAGAGAGAAAAGTAGAAATAGAAAAACAAAGATGAATAGATGTATGTGGAAAAGATTTGTATATATTCAGGAATAGCTATGGCCAGTAAAAACCAGTAGGAAAAGCAGTTGAATATATCAAAAACAAAATCAAAAAAACTCATCAAGAAAAAAGAAAAAAAAATAAGAAAGAGAGAAAAAAAAGAAAAAAAACTTAAAATGAATTTTTTTCCTTCTTCTTCTAAGGAAAACTCCACAGCAGCACAAAAGGCTAATATGAAAGTGGAAATGTGTAAGGGTAATGAACCGTGTGATTTATAAGAAAAAAAAAATCTTAAAATGAAATTTTTTTTTTTAACAAGGAAAACTCCACAGCACCGTTAAAGGCTGCTGTGAAGGTGGAGATATGTTGGGGGAATAAACAGTGTGATTTATAAGAGAAAGAAAAAAGAAAAAAAAAATTTTAAGTTTCTCAAGGTCATAGTTCTTGGTTGTGGAGTTTGGCCCTGTGGATGGGGTCGGGTTAGTGTCCTGGTTGGCGGAGCTTGTGCCTGTGTTCTGGTTGATGGAGCTGGATCTCCTCTCCCTGAAGGGCAGTGCAGTATCCAGTAGTAGGTTTTGGAGTATCTATGGGTTCAGTATGCCTTTGGGCAGTCGTTTTAGCTTTTGCGGTGTTCAGTTCAGTTCAGTTCAGTCACTCAGTCGTGTCCAACTCTTTGCGACCCCATGAATCACAGCATGCCAGGCCTCCCTGTCCATCACCAACTCCTGGAGTTTACTCAAACTCATGTCCATCGAGTCGGTGATGCTGCTGCTGCTGCTGCTAAGTCACGTCAGTCATGTCCAACTCTGTCTGACCCCATAGACGGCAGCCCACCAGGCTCCCGTCCCTGGGATTTTCCAGGCAAGAATACTGGAGTGGGCCGCCACTTCCTTCTCCAGTGCATGAAAGTGAAAAGTAAAATTGAAGTCGCTCAGTCATGTGTCGGTGATGCTAGGCACGTCTATTTCAGCAGCTGCTTCAAAGTTGCCCTCTCAGCATAAATGCAGTGTCGCCAGCCTCCTACTTGTCCCTGGGATCATTGCTGGGGTTTCTGTTCCCCTGTCCTGCCCTGCACTGCTGGCTGAAACTTGCTAGGTAGGTGCTTGTGTGGATCCTTTTGCATTGCAGCAACTTGTGTGGGCTTCCCTCAGCCCCCAAGCTCACCCCCTGTGTTGCAGGGCTTGCGTGCACTTGACTCAGTTCCTGAGGTCCACCCTCTGTGTCGCAGCCTTGTGAGCACTTGTCTCGGCTTCCGGGGCACACATTCTGCGCCGTGGGGCTTTTGTGCACTTGTTTCAGCTCTCCGAGCTGGCCCCTGTGTCACGGGGCTAGTGTGGAATTGTTTCGGCTCCCCGTGCCTACCCTCTGCCTCATGGGTTTTATGTGCACTTGTTTTGTCTCACCTGCACTCTGTCGCGGGGGTTATTTGATCTTTCAGCTGTCCCAGGAGGGTTGTGTGTGCTACCCAAGTTTGTATGCCTCCCCTCTACCGGCACCCCAGTCCCTCCCTTTGTGACAGCTGTTTGCCCTGTCACACTTGCTACCTGGGCCTGCCCTCTGTGCTGCAAGGGTTGTGCACTCTGGTTGGGTTTGTCTGCTTCGTCACACTCAGCTGGGTTTATATGCCACTCCACTTGGAGGCTTGGGGTCTTCTGTGTCGCCTGGAGGTTGCTTTGTAGAAGTTGTTCCATATCTTGATGAGTTTTTCATGTATTTAGGGGAAGGCTGGCGATCTCCCCATCGTAACTCCTCCACCATCTTCTTCCATCTCCTGTGATCCTGTGATTTTTTTATCCTTTATTATGCTAATGTGTTTTCACATTAATTGATTATCATATGTTGAATCATCTTTGCATCCCAGGGATAAATCCTACTTGGTCATGGTGTTGTTATTGTTCAGTTGCCAAGTCGTTTCCAGCTCTTTGCAACCCCACGGACTGCAGCATGCCAGGTTTCCCTAACCGTCGCCATCTCCTGGAGTTGACCCAAGTTCATGTCCATTGAATTGGTGATGCCATGCAACCATCTCATCCTCTATACCCTCTTTTCTTTCTGCCCTCAGTCTTTTCCATCACCAGGGTCCTTTCCAATGAGTCAGAGGTTTGCATGAGGTAGCCAAAGTATTAGAGCTTCAGCTTCAACATCAGTCCTTCCAATGAATATTCAAGGTTGAGTTCCTTTAGAATTGACTGGTTTGATCTACTTGCTGGCCAAGGGACTCTGAAGAGTCTTCTCCAGCACCACAGTTCAACAGCATCAATTCTTCAGTGCTCTGCCTTCCTTATGGTCTGGCTCTCACATCCATACATGACTACTGGAAAGACCATAACCTTGACTATATGGACCTTTGTTGACAAACTGATGTCTCTGCCTTTTAATACACTGCCTAGGTTTGTCACAGCTTTCCTGCCAAGAAGCAATTATCTTCTAATTTCATGGCTGCAATCACCATCCACAATGATTTTAGAGCCCAAGAAGAGGAAATCTGTCACTGCTTCCACCTTTTCCCCTTCTATTTCCTATAAAGTGATGGGACCACAAGCTGGCTTTTTCACTCTCTTCTTTCACCCTCATCAAGAGGCTCTTCAGTTCCTCTTCTCTTTCTGCCATTAAAGTGGTATCATCTGAATATCTGAGGTTGTTGATATTTCTCCTGACCATCTTAACTCCAGCTTGTAAACCATCCACCCTGGAATTTCACTTGATGTCCAAATTAAATAAACAAGGTGACAAAAAACAGCCTTGTCATACTCCTTTCTCAAATTTGAACCAGCCAGTTGTTCCATATCAGGTTCTAACAGTTGTTTCTTGACCTGAGAAACCAGGTTTCTCAGGAGACAGGTAAGATGGTCTGATATTCCCATCTCTTTAAGAGTCTTCCACAGTTTGTTATGATCCATGATTCTTTCAGTGTGTTGTATTGTGTTGAGGATTTTTGCATCAATATTCACCAGGAATATTGGTCTGTAGTTTTCTTGTCAGAAAAATATGTCTTTGTCTGGTTTTGGAATCAGGGTAGCTGTGGCCAATGAGTTTGGAAGTGTTCTTTCTTCCATTTTTTGGGGTATTTTGAGAAGGGTTGGCATCAGTTCTTTGGGGGGGCAAAGCAGCTTTTAAATACATAAGATTGTCCTATTAAATTTAGCTTTAACAGTTTACATGCTAAAAGGAAATTGTATCATTTTTTAGAAAGTTTTTAAAAGTTTGATTTGTTTACAATAACTGCCCAGAATGGGAGTCTGAACTAGACCTGCCTGCTAGTGTTGGAGGGTCTCTTGTGGAGGTGTGGGTTGGCTGTGGCTTGGACAGGGACAGGGACAAAGGCAGCAGCAATCCTGGAAGGTGCCCCTTGGAGGTCACTGTTAACCCTACCACAAAGCCCAGGGCTAGGCACCTCAGACCAAACAACAGGGGAGGGAGTGCAACCACACCCCTCAGAGGATAATTGAGTTAAAATTTTACTGAACACAGCCCTGCCCACAGAAAAACAGAGCAAGACCCAGTTTTTCCAACTGCCAGTCCCTCCCATCAGGAAGCTTACACAAGCCTCTTAGCCTCATCCATCAGAGAGCAGACAGAAGAAACAAGAAAAACCACAGTCCCACAGCAACTAGAATGATAACTGCCTCACAGAAAGTTAATCAGAATGAAAAAGCAGAAGGTTATGTCCCAGATGAAGGGACAGGATAAAACCCCAGAGAAACAACTAAATGAAGTGGAGACAGGCAACTTTCCAGAAAAAGAATTCGAAATAATGATAGTGAAGATGATCCAGGATCTCAGAAAAACAATGGAGAAGACACAAAAAATGTTTACGAAAGACCTAGAAGAACTAAAGAACAAATAAACAGAGATGAATAACACATTAGAAGGAATCAGTAGCAGAATAACTGAGATAGAAGAATGGATAAGTGACTTGGAAGACAGAATGGTGAAAATCACTGCCACAAAACAGAATATAGAAAAAAGAATGAAACAAAAATGAAGACAGCCTAAGAGACCTCTGGGACAACTTTAAATGCACTAATATTTGCTTTACTGGGGCCTTAGAAGGAGAAGAGAGAGACAAAGGACCCAGAAAAAGATTTGATGAAATAATAACTGAAAACTTTCCTAACATGGAAAAAGAAATTGTCTACTAAGTCAACCAAGAAGCACAGAGTGTCCCAGGTGAGAAAAACCCAAGGAGGAATACAACCGAGACACATAGTAATCAAAATGACAAAAGTTAAAGGTAAAGATAAAATACTAAAAGCAACAAGGGGAAAATGACAACATACAAGGGAACTCCCATAAGGTTATCAGCTGATTCTTTGAGAAACTAACCAGAAGGAATGGCATAATATATTTAAAGTGATGAAAGGGAAGAACCTACAACCAAGAATACTTTATCCAATAAGACTCTGTTTAAGATTTGATGGAGAAATCAAAAGCTTTCCAGACAAGCAAAAGTTAAGAGAATTCAGCACCACCAAACCAGCTTTACAACAAATGCTAAAGAAACTTCTCTAGGCAGGAAAACGTAAGAGAAGGAGAAGACCTACACAAAATAAACCCCAAACAATCAAGAAAATGGTAATAGGATCAAACATATGGATAATTACCTTAAATGTAAATAGATTAAATGCACCAACCAAAAGACATAGATTGGCTGGTTGATGAAAACATGTGCATGTATGCACTTTGACGTACCACATCACTACTGAACCCCCAAAATTGTATGTAATTATTTTATACTGTTAAGTTAATCATGTTTCCATTATGACTTGCAGTTGTAATTATCTTTTATTTTTTGTCTGGCTGTTGATTGTGAAAACTGATAAACATCTCTTACTATTTGATTATGTAACTATTATTCTCTTAATACCATTGTATCATGATTGGTCGATGGAAAAATAATAGAATTCTTTATCACTAAAATTACCATTCATAGTAAAAACTGGAATCATTTTCCAAAATCCAGATGCATACCAGAATTATCTTGGAATTTTCTGAAAAGTCAAATGCCCAGGTATTGCTTTTTTAATCTCTGAATCTCCAGATGTGTTTCTAGTGAGCAGCCATTTTTAAAAACAACCAGACTATATGATGATCTTTTACTTTTATCCAGTTTATTTCATGTTTTCTATTTCATATTCTCCCATTTCATTTAGTCCATGTTTTCCAGTACTTCCATCTCTTCTTTTTGTTGCTGTTCTTTCTCAAGCCTTTATCAAGTATAGCAGAAGAGCTTTTGTATACATTTTATATGCATATAAATAGTATGTAGAATATATGTATTTCAAAAAATGTATGAATTTTTGTCTATCTAAAAAATATGTGACATTTTAATTCCACTTATTTGAATTAATATGAATAGAATGCTAGATTTCTAATTTATACCCTCTCAAATGTTTGATATAGTTCCATGTATTTTGGCATCTAATATTACTACTAAAAGTCTAGAAAGCTTATCATCTTAGTGATTTGTTTTTAAAAATAAATTTTAGGCTTTAAACTTCTAATCCAATTCTGCAAATATAAAGAGATACTGTTGTAAAAAATATAGGAAATTAACATGTGATACAGTATTATTAACTACAGATTTTGTTCAAATTTCACAAAATTTCATGCTAGTGTCCATTATTTGTTTTCATACCTTATTCAATATTCCACACTGTATTTAGTTGCATTGAGCTGCATGCAACAGATTCTGGTAAATTCTGTTTTCATTTTTATTCTGTTACAAGTATTTTCTAATTTTCCTTGTCATTGCTTCTTAGAGACACTCATCATTTAAAAGTTGACATTTAATTTCCAAATACCTGGGTTATTTTAAGTATCTCTGATATTAATTTCTTATTTTGATATCAATTTCTCACTTAAATGCTTTCTTCTCTGCAATCACCCTTTGTGTGTTTTCAGTTTTCTAACTTAGCCAAAGATCTGTCTTGGTAAATGTCACATTGCACTTGAAAATATGTGGGTTATTTTCAAATATCTTTTGATACTGATGTCTAACATAATTCCACAGTGATCAGAGAACAGACTCTGTATGACTTCTGTACCTTTAGACCATGAAATTTTTGCACCTTGTTTTATGTCCCTGTCCAGTGTCTCCTAGTTTATAGTCTATGGAACTTGAATAGAATTTATATCCTACTGTTGTGTGAAAATTGTAATTATGTTGAATTGGTTCATAGTGCTTGTCAGGTCTACTATATCCTTCTACTTTCCTGTATATTCATTTTATTAATTTTTGAGAACTTGATACTGAAACTCCAACTAAAAATCTTAATTTATGTGCTTAAAAAATAATTGTAAGATATTGTGGAAGTACATGTAACTTTGTTCTGTATTTTTCAAGTCTCCTGTAAATGTGTTATCATACTTTAATAATTTAAAAATTAAAAAAGAAAGAGGAAAAAATAAGAAAAAAAAAAAAGAATCCACCTGCTGATGCAGGGGACATGGGTTTGATCCCTGGTCTGGGAAGATTTCGCATGCTGTGGGGCACCTAAGCCCATGTGCTGCGACTAAGCCAACATGCCCTGGAGCCTGTGCTCTGCAACAGGAAAAGCCACCACAAGAGAAGCCTGCGGACCTCGACTAGAGAGCAGCCCCACTTGCTGCAGCTAGAGGAAGCCTACGCACAGCGGCCAAGACCCAGTGCAGCTAAAGAGAGAGACAGGGAGGGAGGAAGAGAGAAAGAAAGAAACTGCAGAGCCTGAAAGGCAAATGTTTTTTAAACATGGGCAGAAGACCTGAATATACATTTTTTCCTAAACATACAGATGGCCAACAGGCACATGGAAGAATGCTTAATGTCATTAATCATCAGAGAAATGCCAATCAAAACCATAATGAGATATCACCTCCTACCTGTCAGAATGGCTATCATGAAAAAGACCACAGATAACAAATGTTGGTGAGAATGTGGAAAAAGAACCCTCTTATACTCTTGGTGGAATGCAAATTGGTGTAGCCACTGTGGAAAGCATTATGGAGGTTCCTCAAAAAACTAAAATTAGATTTACCGTATGATCAATTCCACTGCTAGGTGGAATATCTGAAGAAAAAGAAAACACTAATTCAAAAAGATACATGCAGTTCAATGTTCATAACAGCATTATTTGTAATAGGCAAGATGTAGAAGCAACCTAAGTGTCCATGAATAGATAAAGAAGATGTGGTGTATATATATATGTGTGTGTGTATAGTGTATGTGTGTGTATATATATATATATATATATATGAAATATTACTCATAAAAAAGAATGCTAGAATGCCATTTGCAGTAAGATAGATAGACCTGGTAGGTATTATGCTTAGTGAAATAAAGTCAAAGACAAAACTATATGTTACCACTTGTATGTGGAATCTAAAAAATAAAACAAACAAATGAGCATAATAAAATAGAAGCAGACACACAGATATAGAGAACAAACTAGTGGTTACCAGGGTGAGAGAGGAAGGGGAGGCAAGATAGGGGCAGAGACTTACAAGGTACAAACTACTATGTATAAAATAAATAAGCTGCAGGGATATATTGTACAGCACAGGGAATATAGCCAATATTTTATAATAACTTTAAATGGAGTATAATCTGTAAAATTTTGAATCTGCATATGATATACCTGAAACTAGATCAATATTATAAATCAACAATATCCCACTTATAAAATGTACTGGCACACTTGAAAAAAAATAACTGCCCAGCTAAATCTACCATGAACAATCATGATGTTTAATTTTTTGCACTGAAAATTATTATTAAAGTAATGCATGATATGATTTCATTGCATAGCAGAATATTAAACTGAAAATGAAATTTTTCATTAAAGTATTATGTGACATAATTTCATTATATTATAGAGTATTATATTGATTTACCAAAATTTGTAATTTGCCTTCTTTGGATTTGTATTCCAAAAGTCTGTGATTTAAAATATTATATTGTGGGCTCATTATGTTAAATTAAAAAATCAAAGTCATTACCTAAATTTTCCACTTCACATTTGTTGACCATAAAATAGCATGTATCAAAAATCATGTTTCACTTACAGCTAAAGCATGACATGACACATTTTAAATGTAATTGCTTTTTGAAGTAATTGTAACCGAATAGCATCTTTTATACATGAAGACCTGTAATTGACTGATTTCCCTGGAACTTAATTCTTTGAATAATAGGGAATTGGGGCAGCAAACAGCCACACGTAGCAGGATGGTAGGCCACAGGGAGGCAAGAGGCTATGTGCTCATGGAAGCCAGAAGCTCAGAGGCCCTGGAGAAGTGCAGGCAAGAGGGTGGGCATTTGGGCAGATTTTAATCCTGCTTCTGCTGCTGACTGCCTGTGAGACCTTAGCAAGTGTCTTAACCTCTGTGAGCCTCAAGAATGATCTGTGTAACGTGTCTAATAATACCTGTTTCACAGGTGGACTTGAATCTGATAGGTTAGTAGGCAATACATTATAAATTCTCAGTAAAAGTTATTTTACTCTCACCTGTAGAGAACAGGGAGGCTGGGGAGAACAAAAGATGGTCACAGTCTTTCCTGTGAGAAAACCCTGAGAAATAAGACTTGATGTGCAGAAAGGGTTCAGATTTGATGCCATAGACATTGGAAAGTTTTCTTTGCTGAATGAAAAAGTACTCAGGGGCTTAAAAAAGCAGACTTTGTGCAACCTAAATCCAAAATCTTGAGTTAAGGGGATCTCTGAATATGATATGGGATCCTGGAACAGAAAGTGTATTAAGGGGAAAACTGAGGAAAGTATGAAGTGAAGTGAAAGTCGCTTGGTCGTGTCCAACTCTGCAACCCTATGGACTACACAGTCCGTGGAATTCTCCAGGCTAGAATACTGGAGTTGGTAGCTGTTCCCTTCTCCAGGGGATCTTCCCAACCCAGGGATTGAACCCAGGTCTCCCACATTGCAGGCAGATTCTTTACCAGCTGAGCCACAAGGGAAGCCCAAGAATGTTGGAGTGGGTAGTCTATCTGGTTCTCCAGCAGATCTTCCCAACCCAGAAATTGAACCAGGGTCTCCTGCATTGCAGGCGGATTCTTTACCAACTGAGCTCTCAGGGAAGCCCTGAGGAAATTATAGACTTTAATTAATAATGTATCAATGTTGGTCCATTAATTATTAGTAATGTACCCTATCAATTAAGATCTTAATGAGAGAAACTGGGTGTGAGTTATACAGGAACTCTTTGTACTGTCTGCCTGACTGTTCTGTAAATCTCAGACTTTCTAAAAAGTAAAGCCTACGGACTTCCCTGGCAGGCCAGTGGTTAGGACTCCATGCTTCCACTGCAGGCAAAACAGGTTGGATCTCTAGCTGGGGAACTAAGATCCTGCATGCAACATGGCCAAAAAAATTTTTAAGTATATTAAATATAAAAAGTAAAGTCTATCAAAAAAAATTTTTTTTTTCTTTCATTTAACATGAAAGCTGGGCCAGATAGAGTGGAAGGCAGACAACAGCACTGGGCAGAGGCAGCAGAGCAGACAAGGGCACATGGGGAGAGACCAGTCTCATGCAGAGGACAGACTGGCGTGGGGGGCTGCAGCATCCACTCCCTCTCTCTTCTGGGTCAGACCGGGCTGTCAGTACATATGGAAAGTGGCTCTGCATCTGGTCCCAGCTGAGAGGCAGTGCTAGGCAGCAGGGAGGTTAGGAATGAGTGAATGGACAAATCCCCGTCTGCTTGCTCCCTAAGCAGCAAACACAGACCTTTCCGCCCTTGTCTGAATTGCCATCTGCAGGAACCCTTCATATAGGAGAATCCTTCATATAGGATTTAAATAGACTCAGTCTGGTGAAAACAGCCCAGAGATCTGGGTGATTTGGGGAAAGGAACTTTACCTCCCTGGGCCCCAGCTTCCTCACCTACAGAACTAGGTGCATAGTGTAACCTTCTTTGTTTGTGTCACTGGGATGTGGTGAGAAGCCCAAGATGCTGAAGTATGAGTGTTTACTCTTGTTGCTCAGCATGGGACTACCTAGAGCAACACTGCCTGCACCAACCATCCTCCTGTTGCTGTCCCTTCCTTCCCCTGTTCCTGGAATCCTGGAACTCTTCCATGTCCTTGAACAACCCCTGACTTGCTTCTCGGGCCTGAGGTTGTCCCCGTCACCTAGAACACTCTTCACACTTCCCCAGCCTCTCACACCCCCAGGTAACCCCCAACACAGGGTGGCCAGGACCTCCCACACTTGGGCAGGGGCTCCTGAGCTTGCTGCTTCATCACTTCTTCACTCTTTCTGCCCTGTTTCTGCTGGACTCTGACCTCCAGGAGAGCAGGGTGTGTGTCTGTCTTCTTCACACGAAGTCCTCAGAACCCCTTGTGTGTCTGGAGACACAAACACCGTTGGCACTGAACACTTTTCAGTGAATTCAGAAACAAGCAAAGATGTAATAAGTGGAAGCCCCTAACCAGTGGGTTCTGGGGGAGCGATGAAGGCTGCCAACACCCCCAACATTCTGGCATTCCTGTTTCTACTCTAAGAGTGTGTGCCAGGCCCTTTAGGCTTTCCTAAAGGGGCCTTGGCAGCCACCCCAAAGACTGTCTGCCCTGACTCTGCTGGAGCAGAATTTCCTGAGAATTAGTAAATCACTTTGTTAAGAACTATCTGAGAACAGTGGGTCTCAGGCTTTGAGTCTGCACCAGTTGAGCCCATAGGGGCCCGATCCAAACTTTCTGGGGAGGGGCAAGAAAATGTGTCTCTGACAAGTTCCCAATGGATGCTGATGGCCTGGGACCCACTTTGAGAACTGCTGTTCTCTAGGGCAGCACACAGTAGACTTCCCTCTTTGGAAGAGCCACAGCTTTTCCTTGTAGGTGGAGAGACAGAGGATTGTTTGGATGCCGCAGTCAATGGGTCACAAAGAGTTGGACACGACTGAGCAACTGCGCACACACACGCACACCAGGGTTCTTAGCTGTGTTGCTGTCTAAATGTTCTAAAGTATTAGGTTCCCAGAATGGATCAGACAGCTGGCTTGTCTTCCTACATAAAAATTAAAAATCCAAAATCAAGACTGATTTTGTCTTGACCATGCCATGGTCAACTTATGTTTTGCCTATTAATTTGTTCACTGAAGATGCGTGCAGAGAACAGGACCACACCTTTTAATGCCTTCGTGCACATTAACTGCACATGAACCTCTCATGATGCCTTGCATGTAAAAAGGAGTTTGAATGCATCTCAGAGGACAGAGGACTGTCTGTGTTCCCTGGCTGCTTGCAGACCAGCCAGGGCCTGGGTGTCCTGACTGCCGTCCTGGGTTGGTCCTCCCACTGCCGCCTCCTCTCATACTCCTGTGAACCGCCTCCTACTTCCTTCCTTCACGCAAACACCCACTTTGCTCCAGACCCTGTCCTGAAAGCTGGACATTAGATGATGATAAAAACATGGGGAGACTCATGTCGAAACTGCTTTCTTTTTCTCTCAGGCTGCAAACTTGCTAAATAAGCAATCATTTTGTGAGCTGCTGAGACTCCAGCTAGGACTGGCGAAGAAAGAGCCAAGAAAAGTAGTAACTCTTACAAGGACTCTGTTCTGTTCCCTCAAAGGGATGATTGATTTTTAAATTCTCCTAGAAGAAGGTGTGGCAGTGAGAGAAACAAACTTTGTATCTTTTAAGAAGTATACTTTAGTATTTACAGATTAAATTATATGGTGTCTAGGATTTTTAAATAATGCAGCACTGAGAGAAATCAAAGATCTATGTATGGAGAGAGAGTCCACAGATTGGAGGATTCAGGAGAGTAAAGTGAAAATGAAACTGTTAGTCGCTCAGTCGTGTCCCCATGGACTGTATAGCCCACCCGGTGCCTCTGTCCATGGAACTCTCCAGGCAAAAATACTAGAGTGGGCAGCCGTTCCCTTCTCCAGGAGATCCTCATGACCATTCATCTCCAAACTGATACATGGGTTTGATAACTATTTCTATCAAAATCCCAACAAGTTTTTTTATAAATATAGACAAGATTATTCTAATATTTATACAGGAAGGCAAAGGAACAGAAATAGCTAAAATAGTTCTAAAAAGAGGAATAAAGTAAGAGGAACCACTCTACAAGATTTCAAGGATTATTATACACACAACTACAGAAAACAAGACTGTGTGATATTGGAGAACAAACAAGTAAATTAATGGATCAGAATAGGGAGTCCAGAAATAGTGCCAAACAAGAATAACCCACCAATTCTTAAAGCAGCTTTATTGAGATATAAGCCATATACCATACAACTCACCCTTGTAAAGTATAAAATTCAGTGGTTTTTTGCTATGTTATTAATTTTTTTAATTGTGATACATATATATTTTAAAATTTTCCATTTAATATGTGACATTATTTTCACAATGTGTGCAACCATGATCACTATATATTGCAAAATTTTTTCATCACTCCAGATAGACACTCTGTAACTGAAAGCAACTGTAAGCAACTCCCTGTTTCCGTCTACCTTTGACCCCTGGTAACCACTAACCTATTTTCTGTGGCTAAGAATTTGCCTATTCCAGGTACCTTATATAAATGGGATCATATATGTGTCCTTTTGGGTCTAGATTATTTCACTTAACAGAGTACTTTCCAGGTTCATCCATGTTGTAGTATTATCAGAACATCCTTCCTTTTTATGGCTGAATAATATTTCATTACATGTAAATATCACATTTTGTTTACCCATTTATTTGTTGATGGACGTTTGGATTGTTTCCACCTTTTGACTATTGTGAATAATGCTGCCATCAACATTGGTATTTTAGAATCTGAGTCCCTGATTTTCGTTCTTTTGGGTACATACCTAGAGGTGGGATTGCTAGATCATATGGTAATTCTATGTTTTGCTTTTTTGAGGACCTGCTGAACTCATTTCTACAGCAGCTGCCCTGTATCTTTTTTGAGGAAATGTCTACCCAAGATATTTGCCCATTTTTCCAAGATCAGACAAGATCAGGCACATTCAGGGTGGTATGGCCGTTTTTAATACCCACTTTAAAATCAGTTTGTTGTTGTTTCTGTTGTGGTTCTTTGATTGTAGGAGTTCTTCTATGTATTTCTGGATATTATTCCCTTATCAGATGGATGATTTACAAATATCTTCTCCCATTCAATAGGCTGCCTTTTCACTTTCTTAAAAGTATCCTATATGGTACAGAACTTCAAATTCTTGACATTGTCCAGTTTCTCTATTTTTTGTTGTTGTTCCCTGTGCTTTTGGTGTCATATACAAGAAATAATTTCCACATCCAGTGTCATAAAACCTTTCCTCTGTTTTCTTCAGAGTCTTACAGTTTTAGCTCTTATGTTTAGGTCTTTGATCCATTTTGAGTTAATTTTTGTATATGGTGTTAGATAAAGACCTAACTTCATTATTTTGGATGTGTGTATCCAGTTTCCCAAAACAATTTATTGAAAAGACTGTCATTTTCCTCACTGACTCATCTTGGCACCTTTGTCAAAAATCAATCAACCTTTTAGGTGATGGTTTATTTCTGAGGTCTCTATTCTAGTCTGTTAGACCAATAGAATATATGTCTGTCCTTGTGCCAGTACCACACTGTTTGATTACTGTGTCTTTGTAGTAAGTTTTGAAATCAAGTATTGTGAGCCCTCCAGCTTAATTTTTTCAAGATATTTTTGGTTAGTCAGGGTCCCTTGAGATTCCATATGAATTTTGGAATGAGTTTTTCTACTTCTGTAAAAATGCCATTAGGATTTTATGGAGATTGCATTGAATCTGTAGACTGCTTTCAATAGTACTGTCATCTTAACAATATTAAATCTCTTAATCCATAAATATGGAACGTCTTTCCATTTATTTAGGTTTTCTTTTCATGGTTTTCAGCAATGTTACAATTTTCATTGTACAGATCTTTTACCTTCTTTTACCTAATACTTATTCCTAAGTATTTTATTATTTTCAATGCTACTATAGTGAAATTTGAAATTTTTGTTTCTTTTCAAATTGTTCACTGCAAGTATATAAAAGTAAAACTGATTTTTGTGTGTTGATTTATATCCTGCAACTTTGTTGAATTTATTTATTAGCTTTAAAATATGTTGTGTATCTTTAGAGTTTTCTATATTTAAGATTGTATCATCTATGAGCATAAATAATTTTCTTTGTTGTTTCCAATTTGGATGATTTTTATTTCTTTTTCTTGCCTAGCTGGGCACACCTTGCAACGCTGTGTTGAATATAAGCAGTGAAAGCAGGCAACCTTGTCTTGTTCCTGGTCTTAGGGAAGAGCTTTCAGTTTCTCACTGTTAAGCATGATGTTAGCTATGGATTTTTCACATATGGCCTTTATCATGTTGGGGACATTCCCTTCCCATCCTGTTTTGAATAGGATCATGAAATAGTGTTGAACTTTGTCAGTGCTCTCTCATCAACTGAGATGACCATGTGGGGTGTTTTTTTCCCTTCATTCTCTTACCGTCTTATATTATATTGAATTATTTTAATATGTTAAACCATTCTTGAATTGCCAGAAATATATCCAAATTGGTTAAGATATGTAATTCTTTTAATATATAATCCTTTTTCAGAAGAGTTTGAGAAAGATTAATACTAATTGTTGTTTAAATGTTTGGTAGAATTCACTAGTGAAACTGTCAAATCTTGAGTTTTTCTCTGTTGGGAAGTTTGTGATTCAATTTCCCTGCTTATTATAAGTCTATTCAGATTTTCTATTTCTTCTTGAGTCAATTTTAGTAATATGTTTTTCTAAGAATTTACTCATATAACCCAGTTTATCTAATTTGTTGGCTGATAGTATTATCTTATAATTCTTTTAATTTTTTAAAAATTGATAGTAAAATCCCCACTTGGCAAACAGAATTTTGGCAAAAGTACAGAAGCAGTTCAGTAGAGGAAATATTTTTTTTTCCAGAAATAGTGCTGGAACAGTTGGACATCCATAGGCAATAAAAATGAAATTTCACGTAAATCTCACATTTTATACAAAAAAAAAAAAGCTAAAATGAATCATAGGTTCAAGTGTAAAAAGTAAAACAATAAAGGTTTTAGAAGAAAACATAAGTGAAAATCTTTTGGAACTAAGATTTGGTGAAGTTCCTAGATGTGACTCCAAGAGCATCACCCATAAAAGGAAAAAGTGGTAAATTGAACTTTATCAAAATTTAAAACTTTTGCTCTGTGAAAATCCTTGTTAAGAGGATGAAAAGATAAGCAACAGACTGAGTGAGAGAAAATACCTGCAAACCATATGTCTGACAGAGGACTCATATCTAGAATATATACAGAACCTTCAAATCTCAACATAAAACAATAAACAATACAAATAGAAAATGTACAGAAACATGAAGAAATACTTCATTGGAAAAGATATGTGAATGGCAAATAGGCATATCAAAAGATGTTCAGCACCACTTGCCTTTCGGGAAATGCAAATAAAGACCAAGATGCAATATTGTTAGATGGATAGGTAGCACCACCAACTTGATGGATATGAATGTGAGCAAACTCCAGGAGATAGTGGAGGACAGAGGAGCCTGGCTTGCTACAGTCCATGTGGTCGCATAGCATGACACAACTTAGCAACTGAACAACAACAAGCGATATTATACACCTATCCAAATGCCTGGTAAGGATGCTGGTAAGGATGCTGAGAAACTGGATCTTTCATCCTTTGTAGTGGGAATGTAAAATGGTACAATCACTCTGGAAAATAGTTCAACAGTTTCTTAAAAAAAGAAAAATTTTTTTTCAACTGTTCTATTGATCTCAGCGATGCAGCAGCAAGTGGTGGTGTGAAGCAAGATCTTAATTCCCTGCCCAGTAGTTGAACCTGGGTAGCCTGGATGAGAATCAGGAATCCTAGCCATCAGACCAACATGGGCTAGAGGCTAGAAGCTAGAAGCTATTTTTCCCTGATCTTTGCCCCCAGTGAAAAATGCATTTCTCATGGAGGCAGAAACTGTAAATGCAGTTACAAAGTTTATTATTAGAGATGTAGCACAAGTGGGAGAGCACATAGAGAAACAGTTTTTAGTTAAGACAGAAGCAATGCAGAGATGCACACCCAGAGAGAAAGGGTGTGGACATCTCCGCTTATGAGGAGTGCAGTAAAGAGGTGGTTAGTTATTTATATAGGGCAGTTCTTCCGGGTTGTTGTCTTCCGTCAGGCCAATTATCTGGATTCTTTTTCCACAACTGACCTACCCTGGGACCCTCCCCTGGGGTATGCACACACCCCTCAGCCAAGATAGGCCTTTCAATGAAGGCTTCTGGGAGGAGCAAGGTTCATTATGGCCTGGCATTATCTCTTAACTTTTGACCCACATAATTTGATAGCTCAGTTGGTAAAGAACCCATCTGCAATGCAGGAGGCCTGGGTTCAATCCCTGGGTTGGGAAGATCCCCTGGAGAAGAGAAAGGCTACCCACTCCAGTGTTCTGGCCTGGAGAATTCCATGGACTGTATAGTCCATGGGGTAGCAAAGAGTCGGACACAATCGAGCAATTTTCACTTTTGAACTACAAGGAGCCTCTCTGTGCACATGTAATCTCTCCCTTGTCCCAAGAGAAGGGGGTGTGGAGATCCCTTAATCCTTTGCTCAAATAGGGTTTTTCCCCTCTTTGTCCTTGCCACGACTATTACACTAAAGTGTTTACAAGAGACCAGCACTGGCTGTTTACCCTGTTTCTGTTGTTACTTCCATTTCGGAGGGCAAATAGGAAGCTGATTGTAAATGCCTTAATTGGAGCCCACCTAACTCTTATCTCAAGAAATGCTGTTAGTATCCAGTTTGAAGCCCACTTTTATCCCTCATGAAATGTGAACAGGAGACCAGTTGTAACATCTCACCTGGAGCTCATCTATTTCCTATACCAGTATGACTCAGCAATTGTACTCCTGGGCAATCACATTTATCTCAGAAAATGGAAAACTTATGTCCACCCCAAAACCTATACATGAGAGTTCCCAGTAGCTTTATTTGTAACAGCATAAAATTGAAATGTATGGTTTTGAGAGTTGGACTATACAGAAAGCTGAGCGCTGAAGAATTCATGCTTTTGAACTATGGTGTTGCAGAAGACTCTTGAGAGTCCTTTGGACAGCAGGGAGATCCAACTAGTCCATCCTAAAGGAAATCAGTCCTGAATATTCATTGGAGGAACTGATGCTGAAGGTGAAGCTCCAATACTTTAGCCACCTGATGTGAAGAACTGACTCAATTGAAAAGACGCTGACGCTGGGAAAGATTGAAGGCGGGAGGAGAAGGGGACAACAGAGGATGTGATGGTTGGATGGCATCACCGATTCAATGGACTTGAGTTTGAGTAAACTCTGGGAGTTGGTGATGGACAGGGAGGCCTGATGTGCTGCAGTCCATGGGGTCACAAAGAGTCAGACACGAGTGAGTCACTGAACTGAACTGAACCTGAAAATTGAAAACTACCTGGATGTCTTTCAATGGGTGAATGTTTAAACAAACGTTTACATCTATTGCATGGAGTACTGCTGCTGCTGCTAAGTCACTTCAGTCGTGTCCGACTCTGTGCGACCCCATAGACGGCAGCCCACCAGGCTCCACCGTCTCTGGGATTCTCCAGGCAAGAACACTGGAGTGGGTTGCCATTTCCTTCTCCAATGCATGAAAGTGAAAAGTGAAAGTGAAGTCGCTCAGTCTTGTCCGACTCTTTGCAACCCCATGGACTGCAGCCTACCAGGCTCCTCCGTCCATGGGATTTTCCAGGCAAGAGTACTGGAGTGGATTGCCACTGCCTTCTCCGGCATGGAGTACTAGTAAGCAATAAAAAGGAATGAAGTAAAAATAGAAGCAACCACTTGGATGAATCCCAAGGACATTTGCCTGAGTGAAAAAAGTCAACCTCCCAAGCTTATATAATGGTTGCTGTGGTGGTTACACAAATCTACACAGGTATAAAATGACAGAACAATTTACAGGTCTTATACCATGGGCAATTTCCTGGAGTCATATGAAATATAATCATTGGGGGAAACTGGGTGAAGAGGACACAGGATCGCTCTGCACTAGAGTCTCAACACCCTATACTTTACATTTATTTCAAAATAAGATTTTTTTCGTGCTGTAGAGGAGAAGGTATGACAGACATCCTTGGGTGGACTATAATCTGTTTTAGATATGTATTGTAGTTTAAAAAAAATAGTCCTCATCTTATTTAGAAATATATATTATAATATTTACAGATGAAACCATGTCTTGTCTTGGATCTAGTGAGGAAGCAATGCTAAATGATGGAACATTCATGATGATGAAACAAAACTGCCCACATGTTGAGAATTATCGAAGCTGGGTGATGGGTGTACAAGGTTTCTTATACCATCATGTCTCCCTTTGTACACATTTGAAAGTTTCCAT
The DNA here is from genome assembly GCF_910594005.1 of Cervus elaphus. Lineage (NCBI taxonomy): Eukaryota > Metazoa > Chordata > Mammalia > Artiodactyla > Cervidae > Cervus > Cervus elaphus. The sequence goes on from NC_057847.1 coordinate 3,744,718, forward strand.
AATAAAACAGTTTTCAAATGAAATAAAAGTTATGAGAGTTCCTTGGGATTCCTGACTGTGTATGTCAGTAAAAGCTCCCTGCTCCCAAGGTGGGCTCAAGACCATTTGGTCTCCAGGCACAGACCTGGGGTTGCTCAGGTCAGTTCAGGACCACATCATTAGCATAACATAAGACACCGTGGTCACATATAGGATATTCCAAGGGTTGTAGGAGCTCTGTGCCAGGAACAGGCTGAACATCAAGCATCTATTTCTTATTATAAATCACAGTATTACAGATTCCAGCCACACACGATAACATAAAAAGCATTTCCAAGTGTGTTAAAAACAAATGTCTAAGTGAAAGTGAAGTCACTCAGTTGTGTCTGGCTGTTTGCAACCCCATGTACTGTAGCCTACCAGACTCCTCCGTCCATGGAATTTTCCAGGCAAGAGTACTGGAGTGGGCTGCCATTTCCTTCTGCAGGGGATCTTCCTGACCCAGGGATCGAACCCAGGTCTCCCACGTTGCAGGCAGACACTTTACTATCTGAGCCACCTGGGAAGCCTAAATGTCTGAAGAAAAATATAAAACATGAAAGGAGAATATCTTTATAACCTTGAGGTAGAAAAGAATTTCCTAAACGCACAAAATATAAACCAGGATTTCCCTGGTGGTGCAGTAGGTAAGAACCCGCCTACCAATGCGGGCGACAGAAGTGCGATCCCTGGTCCAGGAAGAGCCCACATGCCGTGGGGTGTACCAGAGCCTGAGTGCCGTGACTGCTGAGCCCACGCCATGTCGCTGCTGAAGCTTGTGCGCCCTGGAGCCTGTGCTCTGCAACGAGAAGCCACCGCCGTGAGGAGCACGTGCACCGCAACTAGAGCAGCCCTCCTTCAGCAGCGAAGACCCAGCGCAGCCGGAGACAGACACGCAACTGTATGTCCATGCACTAGGAATGAAAGAAATTCTGCAAAATATAAACTATACATGATAACATTGGCAAATTTGTCTATATTAAAATGAAGAACTTCTTGCGAATCCCCTGGAAGTCCAGTGGTTAGGACTCTGAGCTTTCACTGCAGGGGGCCTAGGTTGGATCCCTGATTGGGGAACTAAGATCCCACAAGCCATATGGCATGGCTAAAAAATAAGTAAATAAATAAATAAAGAACTTCTGTTCGTCAAAAATACCTTAAAGAAACAAGGCATTACAAACAGGGAAATTATACTTGTAGCACAGATGGGTGACAAAGATTTAGAATCCAGAATAAAGGGAGGAAAGTATATGTATATAAAACTAGACTCACATAGAAATATATATTTTTACATTAATGATTATATTAAAGATAAAACAACTCAATAGACAGACACTTCACATTAAAGGAAATACAAATAATCCATAAACATAGATGCTCAACTCATTAGTAAGCAGAGAATTTTAAATTAAAATTAAGATCTTAAAATTCTTAAAATTTAAGAATTTTAAATTTAAAAAATTTTAATAAAAATTTTAAATAAAAATTAAGATCCCATCTCATACCCATCAGCCTGTCAAAAATGAAAATGTCCAACAATGCCCATCCCAAGAGTTGGGAGGATGTAGAGTGGTGAGAACATTCATACACACTGTCTGAAGTCTAAACTGGTAGGATGGTTTAGGGAAGAGTGTGGTATACCCAGGACCTAGGGATGTCGCCCCTAGCTGTCTATACCCAGGAGCATGAATTCACACCACAGGTAATGATTTCATCCAACGGGGGCAAAAATCTTAGCTGTTACAATAGTTTGTGATCCTCCAAAGAGCCACAGAACTTTAAAATATACAGTATATTTGTGGTATTTTCTTTGGGGTGAATAGGAAAACAATGTATAAGAGGCTTTTTGGATGGGGACAGTCCCTTGAAAAGGAGTTGGGAAACTGGGAGAAAGTCTGGGGTGTGTGCCCTGGAGGCATGTGGGTCTGCATCACCATCCTCTGTACCAGCGACAGACTGGGAACCGCCGGCTGTCTGCAGCAGTGCAGCCTGCCTGCAAAACTGACAGATACTCACATAGTGCAAGACTGTTCATCAGGGAGACTGAATCAGTCACAGCTCCATGAACTGCTGGGTGAAAAAGCCAATCAGAGAAGAAAAGGTCAAACCATGCAAAACTCAGCAGAAATACATGCCAAAGCAAAGAGAGCCTGGGTATAGTTTTAAAAAAGCTTGAAACACTGGATAATTCTAAAGGAGAGAGTGGGGAGTGGGACTGAAGTGGGATATACAGGAGTGTGAATTCTAAGAGTCTGTATTTTCTTAAACAGGATGATAAATATCAGGATGATAAAAATGTGTTTATTTTATTAATTTTCAAACAATATTTGCATCTGTATACTGTATATTTCTTTGGAGATACACATATTTAATAATCAGTCATTACAGTATGGTACTGGCACAAAGACAGAAATATAGATCAATGGAACAGAATAGAAAGCCCAGAGATAAATCCACGAACCTATGGACACCTTATCTTCGACAAAGGAGGCAAGGATATACAATGGAAAAAAGACAATCTCTTTAACAAGTGGTGCTGGGAAAACTGGTCAGCCACTTGTAAAAGAATGAAACTAGAACACTTTCTAACACCGTACACAAAAATAAACTCAAAATGGATTAAAGATCTAAATGTAAAAACAGAAACTATAAAACTCCTAGAGGAGAACATAGGCAAAACACTCTCTGACATGAATCACAGCAGAATCCTCTATGACCCACGTCCCAGAATATTGGAAATAAAAGCAAAAATAAACAAATGGGACCTAATGAAACTTAAAAGCTTTTGCACAACAAAGGAAACTATAAGCAAGGTGAAAAGACAGCCCTCAGAATGGGAGAAAATAATAGCAAATGAAGAAACAGACAAAGGATTAATCTCAAAAATATACAAGCAACTCCTGCAGCTCAATTCCAGAAAAATAAATGACTCAACCAAAAAATGGGCCAAGGAACTAAACAGACATTTCTCCAAAGAAGACATACAGATGGCTAACAAACACATGAAAAGATGCTCAACATCACTCATTATCAGAGAAATGCAAATCAAAACCACAATGAGGTACCATTACACGCCAGTCAGGATGGCTGCTATCCAAAAGTCTACGAGCAATAAATGCTGGAGAGGGTGTGGAGAAAAGGGAACCCTCTTACACTGTTGGTGGGAATGCAAACTAGTACAGCCACTATGGAGAACAGTGTGGAGATTTCTTAAAAAACTGGAAATAGAACTGCCGTATGACCCAGCAATACCACTCCTGGGCATACACACCGAGGAAACCAGATCTGAAAGAGACACGTGCACCCCAATGTTCATTGCAGCACTGTTTATAATAGCCAGGACATGGAAGCAACCTAGATGCCCATCAGCAGACGAATGGATAAGGAAGCTGTGGTACATATACACCATGGAATATTACTCAGCTGTTAAAAAGAACACATTTGAATCAGTTCTAATGAGATGGATGAAACTGGAGCCCATTATACAGAGTGAAGTAAGCCAGAAAGATAAAGAACATTACAGCATACTAACACATATATATGGAATTTAGGAAGATGGTAATGATAACCCTATATGCAAAACAGAAAAAGAGACACAGAAGTACAGAACAGACTTTTGGACTCTGTGGGAGGAGGTGAGGGTGGGATGTTTCGAGAGAACAGCATCAAAACATGTATGTTATCTATAGTGAAACAGATCACCAGCCCAGGTTGGATGCATGAGACAAGTGCTCGGGCCTGGTGCACTGGGAAGACCCAGAGGGATCGGGTGGAGAGGGAGGTGGGAGTGGGGATCGGGATGGGGAATACATGTAAATCCATGGCTTCTTCATGTCAATGTATGACAAAACCCACTTCAATATTGTAAAGTAATTAGCCTCCAACTAATAAAAATAAATGAAAAAAAAATAAAATAAAGATAAAAAAAATTAGTCATTAGCATTTTTAGGGCTTTATACCATGTATAAAGTATGATAAGGTATATCATCTATATCTGATACACTGGTAAGTGATTTTGAATCTAATTCAACTGGGGGGGTCTTGGGTGTCTTGCCACTGGACATAATTGTGTGTCCTTGTTTATGGAACTGGTGGGGACTGAATGGTAAGTGATGTATAGTGGTGGTGTGAAGTCAACCAGTGCACTCTTTCAGCCAGATTATGTTTTTGCAGCAAGAATGGCTTGAGAATCTGGTTCCCTGACCCCGCCTCTCCTCTCGAAGAAGGACTGTTCATCTCTGAAAGGCGTGTCTCCTTTTCCGTGGGTCCCCTCCCTCGGTCCTCTTTGGCAGCTTCTCTCTCTCCTTCCAGCCCTCCCTGATGGCGCTCTGGACATGGCCCTGCGTGGAGATGAGGCGGGCAGTGAGGAGGACCTGTATGAGGATGGGCACAGCTCCAGCCACCACTACAGCCACACTGGAGGGGGCGGCGAGCAGTTGGCCATCAACGAGGTACAGTCGGGGCTGCGTGGGTGGACAGGGCTGGGACGCGCGACCCGGCCAGGGGAGCACCTCCAGCACGCTCACGCAGGCCCGGACAGCCACAGACTGCGCTCCGAGCAGACGGCAGTGGCACGGTGTGCACGCGTCACAGTTCCAGTCTGTGCCTCTCGCTTTGGAACATGGTGTCCACGAGCGGAGCTTGTCAAATCTGAGGTCCCTCCTCTCTGCCTTCATGGGGCCTTCAGGGAACCCAGAATAGCAGGTGTGGTACCCAGCACCTATGATATAAGCCCGTAATACCATCCTCAATGGAAGATCTGCTTGGGAGGAAGGAGGACAGGGGTTAGCCCCTTAAATGATTTAAAATAGCCATGAAGTAATGATTTCTTCAAAATCCATTATTCATAAGGATTAAGCATCCAAATAAATTGATTTTTCCAATATTTGAAGCCTTTAAGTGCTTCTGATAAGCTATTTTGAGTAGAAGGGGCTCCAAAACGATGTCATCTTAAGCATAATTCACAGAAAATGTTTTGCTTTTCCTTGATGATTCAGCTGCCCTTCTCAGTCCTGGGGCTCAACCGTGGTGGGAGGACGTGTACTGTGGGGGAGAGCCTCCCACCCCTGGATCAGAACTCCTCCCTGCAGTGACCAGACACATAGATTTGAGCAGGTAGCCCTGTGAGCACTGGTTTGTTGAACTGTAAAATAGGATGACCATGTGGTTGCAGGAGGACAGACTGAAATAACAAATGTAAGTAACATGGCATGCAGTAGGTTCTTGGTCTCCAATAATGAGGATGATAATGCGGAAGCAACAGTA